>NC_134103.1:10596747-11868785 GCF_000715075.1 Nicotiana tabacum | reverse complement strand
CTGCCCAAATGTTGCCCCAAATCAAATCCATACCTGTAGCACCAGAACTAAACAATTGCTACCAACTCTAAGCCTCCTAGAAGATCATCTTTCTCGAGCCATCGACATTAGAAACACTCCTTCAATTCTGAAACCGCTAGACCCCGCTATCTCTTACAACCGCTTCCCCGGTACCATTTCACAACACCCTGCCCCGAAGGCAAAATCAAAGGAGACCATAACACCGGTGAACCGTAATGCGTTCAAACAACTACGGCGACAACGCATCATAATGAAAATTCCACTAGGCTCGAAAATCTCAAAGTCTCGTTACTCCATCAACCAAAGCCTGAACATTCATAGTCTGATTGCCTTTCCTCAACTGGAATTAAATGCTGAACCTCTAAATCATGCACTGAGAAATCCTTCTTTCAAGTCTTTCACTGCCTGGACACATAAGCAAGCACCCTACCATTACACCAACACTGTGCGATAACAACACATGAACATCATAGCAATCTTTGCATAGCCTCCAAACCAAAGGAGGTACTGATATTGAATTGAAATGACAGAAGACCCTTTCGCAAGGCGACGATAATAGCCTACCCGAACACGTAGGGAAAAACATCTCGCACCACGTCTGTAGTATCAATACCCCTACTCGACGTCCAACTGACAATAAGCACTTCACGTCACATAAGATTGAGTAGGAAGGAAACAAAGGTACAAGCCTCAATGGAATCAAACAACACGATGAGGAAATCAAGAAGGGAAGCGCCTCTAACAACCTTATATCCTCTCGAAGATAAGTACAGACGTCTCCGTACCGATCCGCAAGAATCTAGTAGACTTGCTCATGACTCGTGAGACCAAAGTGAACCTATTGCTTTAATACCAAGCTGCCACGACCCAAAATCCATTATAGGTCGTGATGGCGCCTAACGACGCCATCGAGTAAGCTAACAGTGATTTACCAATTTAATTACTCATTTTAGTATTTTGAAATCATAGTTTTCCTTAATTGAACAATATAAAATAGAATATACAAATTAAATAAAATGTTAACACGAACCACCATAATGTATAACCTGAAGGAAACCCCTAAAACCTGGTGTCACAAGTGGATGAACATCAACTAGAAAATATAATAAAATACAACCGATGTCTGGAATACAAATTAGACAGGAGAATTTAAATAACTCTGATGGAGACTCTGCAGACTGCAAATCGTAACATGAAATGCTGCTCACGGTAAAGTCCCTGCAATAGCCGCGCCTCTGTGCCCAAAAGACCACCAGACATATATGTACCTGCATGAAAAGTGCAGCAAGTGTAGCATGAGTACGTAAATCAACGCGTACCCAGTAAGTATCTAGCCTAACCCTAGAGAAGTAGTGACGAGGGGTCGACATCAACACTTACTAGTGGTCCAATAAGACAGATACAGTAGAAGTAAACAGGTGTGAGGCAGAGTAAATAAGAGAAATAAGAAGTATAATACGTGGTACAATGCTCCTCTCAGCAATAACTCAAACTCTCAGCTAGTAGCTACCTCCTCAATCGGAGTATATATATAATGGACCTTACCAGATAGGTCTTCATAGTTCAATCAGGAAAAGCTCACAGATATGCTGGCTTCTTGCCAATTATTACGCACGATTTCATAAGAGTATTTTATAGAAATGCCGAGGCTTACGGCCCGATCCATCATAACATTTCCGAACCATAGATACATCTATTTTATTTTCGAGGCAAATGGCCTGCTCCCATGATAGTGTGGCACTTAATCCTGCCGAGGCGTACGTCCTAATCCATCATAGTGTGCTAAATACCGAGGGTCGAACGACATGAACCATAGATGTATCTATCCAGCCGAGGCGAACAGTCCGATCCCATTAGAATAGGAAGCTTTGGCTGGTCCTTGACCCCACTCACGAGTAGACATATGAGTTATGTATATTAAGGGAAACCTTTCGGTGAAACGCAATACGCGAAAGAATTTCGTAAGAGGAGTACAATCATTTTGTGGCTAATCATGAAGGTCGTCGAATCTCTACCATATCGAGTCTATCACTCTACACAAATCTAGTCTCAAGTCACAACGTAAAATAAAGGAATTTAATAGGCAGGAGACAAATCAAGTAGTACAACTATAGAATGGTGTGACCCTAAGTCTACCCGGACATAACATGAATCTAGCTACGCACGGACTCTCGTCACCTTGTGCGTACGTAGCCCCCGCACTAAGTAACACATAACAAATACATCACCTAGGGCTAGTTTCCCCCTTACAGAGTTAGACAGGATACCTACCTCACTTCGAAATTCTAAAACCGGCTCCAAGGTCTCTCTAACACCTCAAACCAAAGCCCGTCGATCCAAAGCTATTCAAATAACGTGCATACTAGTAAAAATATATTCTAATACCCATAATTAATCAATTTAAACAATTTCCAACTCTGCTCGAATAGTCGATGAAGACAACGCTCGCACGCACGTGCTCGGTTTTCGATATATTTTGAAGATAAACATTACCCATAACCTTACAAACTCAAATATATAATTTATTCTCAATTCGACTTCCAATTTCGTGGTCAAAATTCAAAAATACCAAATTCTAGGTTTTCTACCAAAACTCCCACAAATTCTACAAATTTCTCATGCTTAAATGCACATATAAATCATGTATTTAACTCACAATATGTGGGAATTACTTACCTTGACATAGATGATGAAAATCTCTTCTTAAATCTCCCCAACAGTCGGCCAAACCATGTGAGAAAATGAGGAAAATGAGCAAAACCCCGATTTTAAAACAATCTTCCCATCCGACCTTCCGCACCTGCGGAAAACCAACCGCACCTGCTGACAATTCATCGCAGATGCGGTTCCCTCCAAGCCAGGTGAAATTCGCTTCTGCGGACTACTTTTCGCTTCTGCGCGACCGCTTTTGCGGTCCACCACGCGCTCTTGCGCCCCTGCACATGCAGAGATTTTCCGCTTCTGCGACTCCAGCTGCCCATCTCGTTTTCCACTTCTACGGAGCACCCTTCGCATATGCGGCCTCACATATGCGGAAATACACTCGTATCTGTGGTCATCCCAACTTAGTCCAAATGTCGCTTCTGCGGCAACAGTGCCACTTCTGCGGCTCCACACCTGCGGCCAAAACCTTGCAGGTGCGGTTACACCAGATGCGAGCTACTTCAGCCTTCTTCCCAAGTCCAAACTCGATCCGTTTTCAATCCGATTAGCACACGAGGCCCCCGGGACCCCGTCCAAACATACTAATACATCCCAAATTATAGTACGAACTTAGTCGAAGACTTAAACCACGTCAAACAATATCAGAATTACAATTCGATGGCCAAAAAATTTCTTTCAACTTTTCAACCTTCAAACTTGGACAAATGTATCCTATTCTTATCAAAACATTCTGGAATGATGCCAAACTTTGCGTGCAAGTCATAAATCACAATACAAATCTATTCCAAAGTTTGGAATCCCAAACAGATATCGATAACATTAAAATCCACTTCAATTCATACTTAAGAATTTCTTAAACTTTTAAAATACCAACCTTCCATAATAAGCACTGAAATGCTCCTGGATGGTCCGATACTCAACCCGAACATACGCCCAAGTCTAAAATCATCATACGAACCTATTGGAGCCTTCAAATTACGATTCCTAGGTCATTTACTCAAAAGTCAAACCTTAGTCAATTCTTTCAACTTAAAGCTTCTGAAATTAGAATTTTCTTTCCAAATAAACTCTGAACTTCTCGAAATTCAGTTCCGACCACAAGTACAAGTCATAATACCTGAAGTGAAATTACTCAAGGCCTCAAACCACTGAATGACTCGCTAGAGCTCAAAACGACCGGTCGGGTCGTTATATTTAAACTGCACCAGATAATACAAATATCTACAGAAGAACCATAGTTAGCAGTCACATATTTTCCTTAGTTCAAAAATTAGCAACAACCTACTATCATCAGTTCAAAAACCACATAATTCTCTCCCCCACTAGGACACTTCATTCCCCTGAATGAACTACGTCGTAAGAGAGAGAGACTACGACTTTTGTTCATTTTCCATCACCCAGGTGAATATCATCCTCTATTTCAGAGGAGATATGTCCCTTTTTAACAACCTCATCGTTTCAACTACTTCTCTTGACCTTTTTGCTTTTTTGCTTGGTTGTGCATCTTTATTTATAACTGGATCATTTTTGCTAGGTGGAAAGATACTGGAAATCAAAAGTAGTTAGTTGACCAAAATCAGGTAAATCACTAAAGATATTGCCCTCTTTAGTAGACAATGTGTCTAAAATATTTGGTATATCATGGAGTAATGGGGTCTGGCTTAAAAATTCATCAGCATCAAAAAATTGTGCATTAGGAGCACGACCTAGTTCTGGAACATTTGGTGTATCAGTTGGTGGTGATGATTGGTCTAGAAACTCAACAACATCGAAAAATTGTGGAATGAGAGCAAGAGTTAGATCAGAAGTATTTGGTACATCAGTTGGTGGTGATAGTCGGTCTAGAAACTCAATAGCATCGAAAAATCATGGCATATGAGTAATATCTGGATCGCCCCACACAATGGTGGGAAAACAAGGCATATTCAAGAATCCCCAGATTGTTCCCATGTTGCGCATCATGTTAGCAAATGTACAAAGCATAGTAGAATTATATACTGTACCTTGCATCAGGATGTTTTCAACTCGACGCAACTCCAACTTTATCAATTCTTCTAATTTTTCAGTCTTGTTCTCCATTTTTTCTTCTAACTTATCAAATTGTTCAGCAAGTTGAATAAATTGATGTAGCAAACCATCAACTTGAGCTGCAAGTTGATTCATAACTATCAATTGCGCATTTGGTGCAAGACGTGCTTGCCTTGATTTTTTATTCTTGCCTTGACTTTCTTTTTGGACCACCCGTCTATCCAATACTATCCCAAAAGTATTTATTAGTCATTCCAGAATAACATCTAACAGGCATCGAGCGGCTTGGGCACACATTAAATATTTTCAGCAAATTTGTTATTGTTGATGGAAAGAAAATGCTTCTCACATTTGGGTTATCTACACAGTCTTTGACATAAAGATTGATCATTTTTCCAACATCAATTGGCATGCGAGTACAAATGGCATAGAGGATAAGAACTCTAGATGCCAATACCACTGAGTTATTTTGATATGGACTCAATCTACTACTGATCAAAGAAATCCATGGTCTATCACAATAACTAACATTTCTCCCCTTTAAATATTTTCTGGAACCATCAGCATAGAATTTCCAATTAGCCCCAAATGGACACAATTTCTCTTCTATTTATTTCCAATTAGGTGTTTTAATTATCAATTGTGTCAAGTCATCATTCACTGTTTCACCTGGAGATTGTACGAAACACTCCCATTTATAGTACTTGATAGTTTCAACTATCATCTCGTCAAAATCACCATCTCCAACATGGAAATCCATTCCCTTTTTGTTTAATGGTGTCTCTTCCCTTCCAATCTTCAGAAAGATTCTTACTGCTTGTCATTCTTAAACAGTGATGAGAACTATTAAAGAAGAAAAGTGAAGCACAAAGGTAAAGCACAAAAAAAAAAATGAAGAGAAGGAACGGTGATTTTTTAAGCCCTAGTAGAAGTGAAGAAGAAGACAAGGTTCAGAATGTTCTAAAGGGTCCAAACAAAGTTATACTTTATAAAGACCTAAAGAAATATAAAGAGAAAAATAAAAAGAAATCCCATGACCCAATGTGCACGTGAGACAAGTAATAAACTATAATGTTTTGTCTTGTAAAGCTTTTTTTAAAAATAAAAATATATATATACTAAGCATTGTTTAGGTAAGACTCCAACTTAGCATTGGAACTCCAAATTTAATTGTTTTTTATTAAAAGTAACTGAAAGTCTAACTAAACACGTGAGGTTTAAATTAATAGTATGTTATATCCTTAGAACAATAACAAAATAATTATTGTTTGTGCATTGCACTATTACTTGAGACATCTTGTATAAGTGTATATTTATATGTTCATTATTTTTATGTATTAATAATGAACAGTATTCTAAAATTTAGTATTATATGCACTAATTAATTAGTTTACATAACACACAGACACACACACATACTAAATATTATTTAGAAGAGAAAAAATAATTTACTGTTATGAAAATATTATATTGTGGATGTTCATTTATTACTCCGCTATAGATAATCTTCCTGAAGAAGATTATCCATTTAATACTCTGTTGAAATTTATCTACAAGCAACTGATGCAGGCAGGTTGCAAGCAACTCAATGAAATGATTTGCAGCAGCTTCTTATTAAACAGGCAGGTTGCAAGCAGCTCATGCAGACAGCTTACAAGCAGCTAAAGAAAAGCCTTGCAGCTGCTTCCTGAAAAGCCTAGCAGCTGCTTCCTTTCTTCTATAAATAGAGGAGTTTTCAGTTTATTATGAACAACATGTTGAAGTTGAATAAAAATATCAATCTCCCTCTATACTTGTCTTCGGTTTCTTTACTTTACAGTCTTTATTTTATAACATGTTATCAGCACGAGGCTCTGCCATTTTGATCACTTACTTCAAATTTAATTTCTATTTCAGTGTTCGTCTCCGATGTAAGGCGACACTCTTATGTCCGTGGTTAGATCTTGTTCATAACGAGCATCATAAGGCAGATTATACCCTTGAGTTGGTGAGTTTTTCTTCTTGGCAGTAGTGATATAGATATCACTTACATCTGGTGTGGCCAAATTTGTGTAATTTAATTTGAGCCTTTTTGCTTATATTTTAATATCATTATCATCACTTGCTTGGTTATATGTTACGTATATAATACCTATTTTGGTATTTATTTTCATCCTAATTATCTTAATAAAGGATTACAAAGTGGATAACATTGTTAGACCCACTTAAACTCCAGCAGAGTTTGCAAGAAATATACAACCACCAGAAGTGGTTATGTTTCATATATCTCATTGTAGCTAAATTTTGTTAACCACCAGAAGTGGTATATGCCTATGACCTATGACCACCAGAAGTGATAATTTAGGCTTTCTGTGGTTACAATTAAAGATAAGCTAGAGAAATATTCTCTATATTACATGCACGCCTCGATTTGCTCCTAAAGTAGTAAATATTTTAAAAGAGGTTGAAGCATCACAATTGATGTGATTAATGCGCGTTCAGATAATTATATTCGATTTCCTGAAGGATGAGAATTTTTGATAAATATTAATCCATTCCCTAAAGTGAATGTGATAATATTAATAAAGTCGTAAATATGAACGTGCTCTTGATGTAAATATATTACAATTCCCCTCCAGAAGAGGTAATATGATTGAGAGAATATATACTTAATTTTTCGTATTTTAATTTGCTCCTGAAGAAGTAATACAATTGAAATTTTCTCCCGAAGCAGGAAAATATTATGAAACTGTATTTTTCTGCGCGTAAATAAAATAATGAGCTATTCAAAGTTATTTTTAAAACACATTTCCATTCCCTGTAGTGAATGAAGAAATACCACAACTCACCTCCGGAAGAGCTAGAATAACAAATGATATAAATATTATTTTTGTGGCATAAAGATCATTGTCGCACGTACCTGTTGTACGTAAAACATCTTGGATAATTTTATTAAGTATCATTCTAAGGTAAAAGCATTGTTGTAGAATGCTTTCTACTACAACTACATTAATATATTATGGTTAGTTATTAAGTTCCCCGAAGGAAATAACAACTCGTGTATCTTTCCTTAAAAGATGCAATGACTATGTGGTTGCCGTATTGATATAAAATATTCAGATGTTAATGATATTTCTCTTTGAAGGAGATATTTATCATAAAGTTAGTGGTAAAAATATTAAAATTCTTAATTTTCGTCATTTATAAATTTAGAATTAGTTTTATATTGTTCATTTGATTATGATTTTCTCTCATGATACCAGAAGTGTCTGAGCAATATTTGATAGTATAAAATGTATCAACAACTCTCGAAGAGCTAATTGTTGTCTAGAAGACACATGACACCAGTAGTGTCTGGTAAATATTAGATTGTGGATAATAAAGGAAGGCTCTCGAAGAGCTTATATACAAATATGTCATTCATATTATATGATTATGGTCAAAACATATGTTATAGTAAACCTGAAGTTTACTAATATAAATGGCTATCATATTGAGACTATAAATGATTGAAAGATTGAAAATCTTCATGTTTCCATAATCATATGGGATAAATATGTATGTGAGAAGTTACCCGTATTATTCTTCAAATTTGTACTATATCATGTATCACAGTATACCAGAAGTTTACTAATGCAAAAGCATCCACGGTAAATCAGAAATTTATTGATACAAAAGTAGCCATAGTAAATCAGAAGTTTACTGATGCAAACGTTTATGCCATAGTAAATCAGAAGTTTACGTAGAGATAACACATGCCATGATAAACTTGAAGTTTTCATTTTCCATTTTTAAATGAGCTATTTGAGAATTCAGATAAGCATATACTGAAGAACTAGAAGATTCTTCAAGAATTCTCTTGTGTTGCTTGTTCTCATAATAACTTGATTATACCAACTAAAGTTGGGACTAAAATTTCCGAATTCTAAAATATATAAAAGGTGAATGTGGTCCTATTCATCTATCATGTGAACCACTTATAGATGCATATATAAGATGGTTACATGTATATTTATTGTCAACCTGCAGTTTGACATTTGAAATTATTTTTCTCAATTAAGAGCATAATTTTCAGATTATGAAATCAAGATAGTTCATCTTGATGATCCTGGTTTATATCCAAGTCAGTTTAGCATTAAATACCTCATATTAATGGCTAAATTGTTTATTATGAGAACAAAGCCTCATGTGTTGGTCTAAGATTTTCTAAATTGCATACAACAGCACTTGTATGCATCAGACCAACAAAATATGATAAGTCCTCCCTCTCAATTGGTTTAGGATCAGAAACCAAATATTTGTATTATCTAATAACTTTTGATGTTTGGTATATAATTAATTTCTCTACCACAATGCACAAAGATATATTTCCCAAAGAAGATTGGGGATATGAGTTAGTTTTTCTAACATTTGGGGGATGAAATAAACAGCTGAAAAATATGCTATATGAATCGAATTATCATTAATATGATCCTCGCTTAGAAGATAATTCAAATCAAATGCCAGAAGCATTTGCTGATCCAAAATTAAATATCATATTTCAGCTGCAAATGCTCCTATTAAAATTAAAATCCCTGAAGGATAAACTTTACTGCACGCATGAAGCGTAGTAAACCGATCGGTTCCAAAGGTAACAATCCCTGAAAAGGATAGGAACAAGTGATCATAATGAGGAGGAAATGGGCTCTAGAAGAGCCCACAACATAATATTTCATGAAACTCCAGAAGAAGTTCAGTTACCTGAAAATAAAGAAAGTGATGAGATCTCAACAAGTTATGTCACTTAGGAACCGATACAAAATGATCGTCGGCGATATATTTGATACAATATAGTACACAATATTATAAATGATTGTGAGGATCAGACTTGTAGTAGAGACACCTGAAGATGTCATGCCATCTAAATGCAAGTCATAAACTTTATGACTCATTTGATTAAGTCAAAATGAAGATCCCTGAAGGATTTAAAAATGCTTGAAGCATATAATTCAAAGTTTCAAGAAATGTATGAATTAAAACAATCAGGGCGCATGCGGTATAATCGCTTCACTGAATTGATGAATGAAGGTTATATAAATGATGACATTTTTCCATGCATTTTTACAAAGAAAACAACATCAAAGTTTGTTATACGTGATGTTTATGTTAATGACATAAATCTCACAGGAACTCCAGAAGAGCTCCAAAGGGAAAAACTTTGTCTTAGTCTGCAAATTGAATATTTAGCAGACGAGATCTTTATCCATCAATCTGTCTATACAGAAAATATCTTAAAACGCTTTTACATGGACAAAGCGCACCTATTAAGTACACCAAATGGGTGTTCGATCACTTGAGGTGAATAAGGATCCGTTTTGACCTCCAGAAGAGGATGAGGAACTCCTTAGTCCTGAAATACGCTATCTCAGTGCAATTGATACACTTATGTATATTCCTAATGCTAACAAAGATGGTGCAGATCATATTGGTTATGCAGATGTAGGTCATTTATCCGATCTCCATAAAGTTCGATCTCAAATCGGGTATGTGTTTACATGTGGAGGTATTGTCATATTATGGCGCTTCACAAAGCAATCTATTGTTGCTACTTCTTCAAATCATGATGAGATAATAGTTATTCATGAAGTAAGTAGGGAATGCATATGATTGAGATCAATGATTCATTTTATTCGAGAAAAATGTCGTTTGGAATGTGATAAAAGATCCACAATTTTATACGAAGACAATGTTGCATGCATAGCCCTATTAAAGGGAGGATTTATAAAAGGAGACAGAACAAAGCACATTTCACCAAAATTATTCTATACACATGATCTTCAGAAAAATGGTGACATCGATGTGTAACAAATCCGTTCAAGTGACAATCCAGCAGATTTTTTCACTAAATCTTTGCCAACTTCAACTTTTGAGAAGATGGAATACAAGATTGGAATGCAGAGACTCAAATATTTGAAACAAGGTTTTCATCAGGGGGGAGTGAAATACGCGCTGTACTCTTTTTTTCTTACTAAGCTTTTTTCCATGGGGTTTTTCTTATAAGGTTTTTAATGAGGCAGCTAGAAATGCGTATTACTAAATATGTGTACTCTTTTTCCTTCACTAGGATTTTTTCCACTAGGTTTTTCCTAATAAGGTTTTAATGAGGCATATTATCTTTTGGTGAACATCCAAGGGTGAGTGTTATGAAAATATTATATTGTGGATGTCCATTTATTACTCCGCTATAGATAATCTTCTTGAAGAAGATTATTCATTTAATACTCTGTTGAAATTTATCTACAAGCAGCTGATGCAGGCAGGTTGCAAGCAACTCAATGAAATGATTTACAGCAGCTTCTTATTAAACAGGCAGGTTACAAGCAGCTCATGCAGACAGCTTACAAGCAGCTAAAGAAAAGCCTTGCAGCTGCTTCCTGAAAAGCCTCGCAGCTGCTTCCTTTCTTCTATAAATAGAGGAGTTTTCAGTTCATTATGAACAACAGGTTGAAGTTGAATAAAAATATCAATATCCCTCTATACTTGTCTTCGGTTTCTTTACTTTATTGTCTTTATTTTATAACATTTACTAATTTATAAGTAAAAATTCTTTTTTTGCAAATTTACAATTAAAGAAAAAAAAACTTGAAAGAATGTGTGACTACACATATTTTTATATGTAATAGACTCACTAATTTAAGACTTTATCAATCATTTGGTCCTGGTTTAAATATAAACCAATAAATTTACCTGTGCCAACATTTGAATTGATTCATTAAATTATTAATCAACCAGTTACTTAGGCATACCGATCACCACAGAGTTACTCATGTACATGTGACTCTATTTTTATAGAGGCGTTCATGAGATGTTCTGGTTGAACCTGGATATTGACCAGATCAATTAATTAAGCATTTAATTATCCAAATCTATGTCAGGGTTATGAGGCTCCATTGCTTCTCCCTCAATGGCTACGGGTCTTGTATCTTGGTTCTGAGTTTAACGTCATCAGCTCGACTTATAAATTGCAGAATTCATCAGTCTATCAAAGTAACTGATGGATGTTGTTCAAAGTGTCCTCCAAAGTACAATTTTAGCATATGACCATTTACCTTAAACTTGTCTCCTCCATTTTTTTGCTAAATTTCAATTGACCCGTAAGGAGTAACACCAATAACATTGTAAGGACCTGTCCACCTGAATTTTAATTTTTTCTGGTAATAACCTGAGTCGACTATTGTAAAGAAGTACGTGATCTCCAATTTTGAAACTCTTTGGTCGGATCAATTTATCATGCCATATTTTGTTTTTTCTTGAAAATTTTAGCATTTTCATAGGCTCCCAATCTCAGAAATCCAATTCATTAACCTGAATAAATCGCTTTTTACCAGAGGAGGTTAAATCAAAGTTCAGTGTTTTCAATACCCAAAAAGCTTTGTGTTCTAATTCTACGAGCAAATGACAAGCTTTTTCAAAGACTAATATATACGAAGATGTTCCAATTGGCATTTTAAAGGACGTTCGGTACGCCCATAATGCATCGTCTAATTTTAAAGCCCAGTCTTTTCTTGAGATTCCAACTGTTTTTTCAAGAATTCTTTTTAACTCGCGGTTGGAAACCTCAACTTGCCCTTGAGTTTGAGCATAATATGGTGTTCCTGTTTTGTGAGTCACATTATATTTTGACAGTAAAGTAGAAAATTGCCTATTGATGAAATGAGTTCCTTGGTCATAATGATGACTCGCGGTGGGCCAAATCTGGTAAAAATATTTTTTCTAAGAAAATTACACACTGTACGAGCATCATTCTTTCTTGTGGGGATGGCTTCAACCCATCTTGACACGTAATCCATAGCCACAAGGATATATTCAAAAGAGTGAGAAGAAGGAAAAGGACCCATAAAATCTATTCCCCAAACATCAAATATATCGCATACCTGTATTGATTGCAGTGGAATCTCATCTCTCTTAGTGATATTACCTATTCTCTGACACCTGTCACATTGTGCTACATATGCTCGGACATCTTTAAAGAGTGTGGTCCAGAAGAATCTGGCTTCTAAAACTTTAAAATCTATTCGATTTCCTACATAATATCCTCCAATTACTCCATCATGACAGTGATATAGAATTTTATTCATCTCTTCTTCAGGTACACACCTTCTAATGATATTATATGCTCAAATTTTAAATAAGTAAGATTCATCCCACAGATAATTCTTTGCATCAGATACAAGTTTTTTCTTTGCTGGTAAGAGAAATCTTGCGGTATCCACTTTCCAACCAAGTAGTTCGCGAATCTCCAAACTAGGGTGGTTGAGTCACAATTGTGTCATTAAACTCAAGGGGAGGGTTTTCTAATCTAGACAATTGGTCATCTACTTGGTGCTGTGTCCCTTTTTTTGGTCCTTTATCTCAAGGTCAAAATCTTAAGTAAAAACCATCTTAATAATCTCGATCGAGCATCTTTATTAGCTAAGAGGTATTTTAAAGCTGCATGATCAGTAAAAACAGTGACCTTGGTTCCTATCAAATATGAGCGAAACTTGTCAAAAGCAAACACTACTGCTAGTAATTGTTTTTCTGTCGTGGAACAATTCACTTGAGTCTCACTCAATGTCCTACTAGAATAGTAAATAGGACGGAAAACCCTATCCTTTCTTTGGCCCAAAACAACTCCAGCTGCTATGTCACTAGCATCACACATGACCTCAAAAGGTTGGTTCCAATCAGGGGACACAACTACGGGTGCAGTTGATAACTTTTACTTAAGGGTTTGAAAAATTTCACACAGTCACCTGAAAAATCAAACTTAATGTCTTTCTTCAAGAGGTTAGTTAGCGGTTTTGAAATCTTTGAGAAGTATTTTATGAATCGTCTGTAAAAACCTGCATGACCTAGAAAGCTTCTAATGTATTTCACAGTTGTGGGAGGGGGTAATCCTGCTATAAAATTAATCTTAGCCTTATCAACTTCTATCCCTTTAGCAGTGATTTTATGTCCTAAAACAATTTCTTCCGTAACCATAAAATGATATTTTTTCCAATTAAGAACTAAGTTTATTTTTTTACATCTTTTAAGAACTAAGGTTAAGTGGTTAAGACAATCCCTATATGTTTTTCCAAAAAGTGTAAAATCATCCATAAAAATTTCAAAAAATTTGTCAGTCATGTCAGTAAATATTGCCGACATGAAACGCTAAAATATAGCAGGGGCGTTGAACAGACCAAATGGCATTCTCCTATAGGCATATGTTCTAAGAGGGCATGTGAATATTGTCTTATCTTGATCTTCTAGTGCAATTGGTATCTGATTATATCCTGAGTAGCCATCAAGAAAAATGTAAAAACCATATCCTGCAATTCTTTCCAACATTTGATCAATAAATGGCAAAGGAAAATGATCTTTTCTAGTGGCATCATTGAGACGTCTGTAATCAATACAGACTCTCCATCCTGTAACTGTCACGACCCAAAATCCATTAAAGGTCGTGATGGTGCCGGACACCGCTGTCAGGCAAGCCTAAAAATAAATACTTAATTTGGTTCTCATTTTAATATTTTTGAAATCATATTTCCTTGAATTAAATGAAAAAAGATGGAATTTACAGAGTAAATAATAATATTTTTAAAAATTTCAATACAGGACAATCCAAATGAGCCCAAAATCAGATGTCACAAGTGCATGAGCCTCAACTAGGAATGTAAAATAAAATACAATATATGTCCGAAATACAAATTCAGACAAGAGAAATATAAATACTCCGAAGGAGACTCTGATGGCTGCGAAATCATAACGTGAAATGCAGCTCACCTAATTCCCTGCAATAACCATGCCTCTGCGCCCACAAGGCCACTAGACATATATGCACCTGCACAAAAATATGCAGCAAGTGAAGTATGAGTACGTAAATCAATGCGTACCCAGTAAGTATTCCGCCTAACCTCGAAGAAGTAGTGACGAGGGGTCGACTTCGACACTTACTATGGGCTATAAATAAAATATCAATGATATAATTAGGCATGGATTACGTAGAATGGTTGTAAGCTTAATATTATGAAATAAGTAAACAATTCTTTTGTTCATAAGAAATTTCTAAATTTTATTTTCGTCATTTAACATTCTCGTATCTCGGGCCAATGAAAGCAATATCAATTATTATAAATTCCAAAAATATATCATGCGCAAATCATGCCGAGGTCGTACGGCCCGATCCAACATAATATTTAAACTGTGCATTGGCGAGGGTCGAACGACACAAACCATAGATGCATCTATCTGTTACCTAGGCGTTCAACCCGCTCCACAAAAGAGAAAACATATTAAATAACCAATTCAAGATTTATTAATGGACAAATATTCCAAAATTTCAAATTCTCATTTAACTGTCAAGTAAATGAAGTTTAACCCTTTTTTTTTTCAATTCCTTTATCGAGTTTCTAAATGTCTTAAACAATTAAATTAACAAGTAGGGCGCAAACATCGTAAGCACAACATGATATGGATCCTAGACTACCCAGACATAAGTATAATAGTAGCTACGCATAGACTCTCGTCATCTCGTGCGTACGTAGCCCCCACAAATAGGAACACATAATGATTTGATTCACATATAGGGTTAATTCCCTCTTACAATGTTAGAAAAGAGACTTACCTCGCTCCAAAATTCCATAACCGGCTCCAAAGCCTTTTCAAC
Organism: Nicotiana tabacum; assembly: GCF_000715075.1. Lineage (NCBI taxonomy): Eukaryota > Viridiplantae > Streptophyta > Magnoliopsida > Solanales > Solanaceae > Nicotiana > Nicotiana tabacum. Next base: position 11,853,421 of record NC_134103.1, on the reverse strand, counting down.
AACGCAAACCATTGCCCATCACTCCAAAACTAGTCAATAAAGGTGCAAATCCATAAATATATACTCTAACACTCAAAATAATTCAATTCACAACAATTTCCAACACCGCTCGAAAAGTCGATAAAAATCACCCTCAGGACCACGTGGCCGGATTTCGAATATTTTCGAAGATAACTATTACCCATGACCTCACGTACTCAAATATATAATTTATTTCCAATTCCATGCCCAAATTCGTGGTCAAAATCCAAAAATACCAATTTCTAGGTTTTTCTTCAAAATCCCACAATTTCTATCAATTTTCATGTTTAAAATATATTTGACTTATAATAAGTAGGAATCTGTTACCTTGTGTTTCTTGGTGAAAATCCCCCTCTGAAGCTCTCCAAAAATCGCCCAAACCAAGAGAAAAATGAAAGAAAATGGGCCAAATTCCGTTCTTAAAGAACCCTTCTGCCCAACGACTTCTCACACCACTTGGCCGCTTCTGCGGAGATGCCCCCTGCTACTAGCTTCTGCTTCTGCGCCTTTCCTTCTGCATCTGCGCCTTAATAGGTGCGGACATTCCCTCATACCAGCGCTCCTGCCCATCTCGTCAAACATCGCTCCTGCGGCCCTCATGGCCGCTTCTGCGGCTCCGCACCTGTGGCCCTAACCTCGCAGGTGCAGTTACACCAGAATCCACCCGAACACAACTCGATCCGTTTACCATCCGGAATTCACCCGAGGCCCCCCGGAGCCCCAACCAAACATACCAACAATTCTTGAAACATCCTACGAACTTAGTCAAGCCTTTAAATCACATCAAACAACGCTTAAAACACGAATCATTCTCCAATTCAAACTTAACGAACTTTAGAACTTCAAACTTCTACCTTCGATGCTGAAACCTATCAAATCACGTCCCATTGACCTCAAATTTTTCACACAAGTCATAATTGACATTACGGACCTACTCCAACTTTCGGAATCAGAATCTGACCCCGATATCAAAAAGTCCACTCCCGGTCTAACTTTCGTAAAAACCTTCAAATTTCCATTTTTTTGCCTAATGACCCCGAAATGACCTACGGACCTCCAAATCACCTTTCGGACGTGCTCCCAATACCAGAATCACCATACGGAGCTATTCCCAGACTCGAAATCCCAAACGGACATTGATAACATTGAAATACACCTCAACTAATTTTTATGAAATTCTTCCAAAATGCCAACTTCCACAATAGGTGCCGAAACGCTCCCGTGTCATCCAAAACCCGTTCCGGACATACGCCCAACTCCAAAATCATCATGCGAACCTGTTGGAACCTTTAAATCCCGATTCCGAGGTCGTTTACTTAAAAATCACACTTTAGTCAATTACTCCAACTTAAAGCTTCCGTAATTAGAATTTCCTTTCCAAATCAACTCCAAACTTCCCGAAATTCAACTCCGACCACGCGCACAAGTCATAATACCTACAGTGAAGCTACTCAAGGCCTCAAATTGCTGAACGACGTGCTGGAGCTCAGAACGACTGGTCGGGTCATTACATTCTCTCCCACTTAAACATACGTTCGCCCTCGAACGTGCTAAGAACTGCTTTGGAGTTGTCCAAAATTATTTTTTAATACCTCGTGCACCTACCCGTGCTACCACAACTCAGTTGAGCATATTAGCTCGAGCAAACCTAAAAATCCTCCCTTTTATCTAGTCAAATAAGCCTTAGAGCTAAATTCCAACATCTGAAATCCTCTACTAGGTTTGTTTCCAACATACGAACAATGTATCCATCACTACACGATGCACCAATACATGATTACATACCTTTACTGAATTCATACCATGCACCGTGTAACTCACATGACCATAATAATATCCTCTGACAATGAAAGTCGAAATCCCACGAATCTGATGCCGACACGCACCTCACGAAGCATATAAGTCCCGTTTCAACTCTCGCAATACTGCCACAACAGAAAGGATATGTAGAAATTCATAACCAACTTCCGAGTCTACAATTCATTGAGTCCCTCTTCCTGACAAGGACCATTACCCCATTATGAACCAAATAACGATATTTTCTTTTTAATATGTCTCATGTAATCCAATTGCACTGATCCCAGGTCCAATAATCTTGTCTCACCCAGTATAAGTTGTTCCGGCAATAAGCCACCACAAACACTATCAAAGGTCTCATATGATGCCACCATGTGCCAACAATCCATAAACTAGCATGTGATACATAAGGAAAAATGAACTCCGGAAAGAACTGCTCAACCCACATGACTAATTAAACAACCGAAAAGATGTTATGAAGCCTGTGGGGCCCATATCTCAGAATCTGATGAAACTTACAAAATCTGGCAATCCATTCAATTACGAGTCCACCCATACCAATTTTATCAAATTCCGATAACAACTCGACCTCCAAATCTTAAATTTTTGTTTTTGGATGATTTTTCAAAAATCTTGATTTTTCTTCCATAAATTCATGGATTCATGATGTAAATGAGTATGGAGTCATGAAATATCAATATAGGATAAGGAACACTTACCCCAATGTTTTCCCGTGAAAATCGCCCAAGAACCGTGCTCCAAAAATCCAAAACGAAATGAAGGAAATGACCATTTTTGGTCCTTAAGTTTCTGCCCATCCGTCACTAAAAGTCCACACCAGAACTTGCTTGTACCAGCCTTTATTCAATCGATCATAACATTATGTACCAATGTCCAAATGAGGAATGGTTTAACTTTATGAAAACTAGAATCAAACGACTACAACTTTCATGTTTTGAAATTTTTTCGATTCCTTATAAATTGTGAGATATAAGCTTCCAAAGTTGGCTCCACGCATTAGAAATTTCTGGCGAAACAGCTCTACCAAACTTCATTCAATCCATCATAGCTTTCTGTACAAATGTCCAAATAATGAATGGTTTAACTTTCTGGAAACTGAAATCAAAGGGCTACAACTTTAAAGTTTTAAACATTTTCAGACTCCTTATAGATTGCGAGATATAAGCTTTCAAAGTTGGCTCCACGCACCAGAAATTTCTAGCGAACAGCTCTGCAACAAAAATTTCCAGCAACCCTCTTTGTCCGAAATCCATTCCGTTTACCTTCCGAAATCCATCCGAGACCCTCGGAACCTTAACCAATTATACCAACATGTCCCAAAATATAATACGAACTTAGCCGAGCCTTCAAACCACATCAAACAACATCAAAACGATGAATCACACCTCAAATCAAAATCTATGAACTTTGAACTTTCAAATTTATATCTTGTGCCGAAACACATCAAATCAATTCGGAATGACTTCAAATTTTGTACACAAGTCATAAATGACATAACAGACCTATTCAAATTTCCAAAATTAGATTCTAACCTCGATATCAAAAAGTCAACCACTCGGTCAAACTACCCAAAAATTCATTTTTTGGCATTTCAAGCCTAATTCCACTACGGACTTCCAAATAAAATTCTGATCACACTCATAAGTCAAAATCACCATACGGAGTTGCTGGAATTATCAAAATTCTATTCCGGGGTCATTTGTACATAATTAGACATCCGATCACTATTTGAACTTAAACTTTTATTTTTTCATCAAAATTCCATATCTCGGGCTAAGGACCTCAGAATTTGATTCCAGGCATACGTCCAAATCCCAAATCACGATACGGACCTACCGAAACTGTCAAAACACTGGTCCGAGTCCGTTTGCTCAAAATATTGACCAAAGTCAACTCAGTTGAGTTTTAAAGTTCTAATTCACATTTTAATCTATTTTTCACATAAAAACTTTCTAGAAAATTTACGAACTGCGCACACAAGTCGAGAAATGATAAATAGTTCTTTTCGAGGTCTTAGAGCACATAACTAATTATTGAATTTAAAGATGACATTTTGGGTCATCAGATTCTACACCTCTGAAACAAACGTTCGTCCTCGAACGAAGTTAGAAAGAGTACCTGAGCTGGTGAATAAGTGTGGATAACAGCTGCGCATATCATGATCGGTCTCCCAAGTCGCCTCCTCGACCGGATGACCCATCCACTGAACCGTCACGGAAGTAATGTTCTTTGACCTCAGCTTTCGAACCTGCCTATCTAAAATAGCCACTGGTTCCTCAACATAAGATAGATCCTTGTCCAACTGAACCGAACTGAAGTCTAACACATAAGATGGATCGTCGTAATATTTTCGAAGCATAGAAACATATAATACCGGATGAACTGCAGAGAGACTAGGTGATAGTGCAAGTCTGTAAGCCACTTATCCAACTCTCTCAAGAATCTCAAAAGGCCCAATATACCTAGGGCTCAACTTGCCCTTCTTCCCGAACCTCATCACACCCTTCATAGGCGAAACCTGGAGCAATACCCGCTCACAAACCATGAATGCAACATCACGAACCTTCCGATCCGCATAACGCTTCTGTCTACATTGGGCTGTACGAAGTCGATCTTGAATCAACTTAACCTTTTCCAAGGCATCCTAAACCAAGTCTGTACCCAATAACCTAGCCTCGCCCAGTTCGAACCAACCCACTGGGGATCGGCACCGCCTACCATACAAGGCCTAATACGGAGTCATTTGAATGTTTGACTGGTAACTGTTGTTGCAAGCAAACTCCGCAAGTGTTAATAACTGATCCCAAGCACCCCCAAAATCTATCACACACGCACGAAGCATATCCTCCAATATCTGAATAGTGCGTTCGGACTGCCCGTCCATCTGAGGGTGAAATGCTATACTCAACTCTACCCGAGTACCCAACTTACTTTGTACTGCCCTCCAGAACCGTGATGTAAACTGCGTATTCCGGTCAGAGATGATAGATACCGGTACACCATGAAGTCTGACAATCTCGCGAATATAGATTTGCCAACTGCTCGGAAGAGTAAGTATTACTCACAAGAATGAAATGAGCTGACTTGGTCAATCTATCCACAATCACCCAAGATGCATCGAACTTCCTCTGAGTCTGTGGGAGCCTAACAACGAAATCCATAGTGATCCTCTCCCATTTCCATTCTGGAATCTCTAATTTCTGAAGCTATTCACCCGGTCACTGATGCTCAAATTTCACCTGATGACAATTTAGACACCGAGCTACATACTCCACTATGTCTTTCTTCATCCGCCTCCACCAATAGTGCTGTCTTAAGTCCTGATACATCTTTGCAGCACCCAGATGAATGGAGTATCGCGAATTGTGAGCCTTCTGGAGAATCCACTCATGCATGCCATCTACATTGGGTACACATAGCATGCCCTGCATCCGTAGTACACCGTCATCTCCAATAGTGACTTCCTTGGCATCACCGTGCTGAACTGTATGCTTAAGGACAAGCTAATAGGGGTCATCATACTAAATCTCCCTGATACGATCATAAAGAGAAGACTGAGAAACCACATAAGCCAAAACTCGACTCCGCTCAGAAACATCCAATCTGACAAACTGGTTGGCCAAGGCCAAAGGCCTCTCTGCTACTGGTAAATATGCTAAGCTGCTCAAACTCTCCGCCTTACGACTCAAGGCATCGGCCACTACATTGGCCTTCCCAGGATAATAGAGAATGGTGATATCATAATCATTAAGAAACTTCAACCATCTCCACTGCCGCAATTAAGATCCTTCTATTTAAACAAATGTTGTAGACTCCGGTGATTGGTGTAGACCTCATAATGGACACAGTACAAATAATGCCGCCAAAATCTTCAAGGCATGAACAATTTCTTCAAACTCAAGGTCGTGGACCGGATAATTCTTCCCATGTACTTTTAACTCTCTGGACGCATAGGCAATCTCCCTACCATCTTGCATCAACACCGTACCAAAACCAATACGCGACGCGTCACAATACATAATATAAGACCCTGAACATGTAAGTAATACCAATACTGGTGTCGTAGTTAAAGTGATCTTGAGCTTCTGAAAGCTCAACTCACACTCGTCTAACCTTGTAAATGGAGCACCCTCTTGGGTCTATCTGGTCTTAATAGTTGTTCATAATCAATTACAGAATCGTCAATTAACCTCATGCTAACAAATATCTCGTTGCAAACCTTCATAATACTTATGACGAGATGCGAGGCATGAAGACCTCATAATTATTTACCTGAATTAACGAGTCACATTTAACGCCACCTGGGCGGGCACCTACCTCGTAGGTTAAAAATTAATAATTACAACATGAATTTGACAACTATGCACGGAGTTCAAATAAGCCTAACATGAATGACTCCCTATTAGTAGTATAGTACAAATTTAATTTTACAAGGGAGAACATAAACACAAGAATTTTCCTCACAAGGATCTCGTCCTTATATAACTTCCACCGCAGCTCGTAGCCTGGTTTAAACATATCAATTTATATAAAAATGTGAGGATCTCGTCCTCAGTTCTGAATCACAAGTAATATACACATCGTGCCAATCGAAAATTTCCATTTTCTCCTTTTAAATAATTTTGGTTACACCAAATCATAACACATAATGAACCCCACACCGGTAGGGCATATAATTCACAATTTGTAGTTAATTATTCGGAATTTACATCAAAACTTACCGAAATGAGTATCAAAAAGCCACATTTAGCCTCACAACTCTTATTGGTGACCAACATGGAATGATAGGCATAGTTATCTCCATAGAATCTCCCAACAGGAGTAAACACATAAGTAGATTATAGAAGTATGAAGCTCACTCATAAGTGGAGCACCATAGGAGGACTCGTTTCGATACTAAGAACCGAATCAAGTTAAGAAAATTATTCCTTTATATTGAATCGAGGTTGTACCTGTAACGACACCATCTGATGTAACGACCTCTGCCATACCATAAAATAAATATATCAATGGCTGGGTCTCCACCTCTAGGACGCCTTCTACTCATCTGTCATCCACCCCTAACTGGTCGTGTGAGTGGTGTAGTAACTGCAATGGGGCGCGTAGCCTGAGTGCTTTGATGAAATAAGTCTCTCCCAAGTTTGGGACAATTTTCTCATGATGTGCCTAGTATCACCGTATTTATAACAACCCCTTTGCGGGTTAGGCTGCTCATATTGAGTATGTACCAGATAACTGGATTAACCATTGGAGGAACTCATGTCGGTGGTGCATTAAAAGAACTTACTGGAGTACCCCGAGTAATCCGATGTGCGGACTGGGCTGACTGACTGCCTGAGCCCCCGCGATAATGATTTATACTAGCAGAGTAGAATCCACTGAATCCCTCAGAACCTCGAGACGTCTTGGTCTCCTTAGTTTCCTTTTTTCTCACCCCGAACACCTTCTAATATCTTAGAAATTTGTACAACTAGCAGAAATGGAGTATCAGCTTGTAGCTCCCGAGTCGTACAAAATTTTATGATCATAATTGAGTCCTTTAATGAGTCTGTGGACTCACCCTCTGGCTGTAGGAAGCAAAGTAGGAGTATGACGGGCTAACTTATTGAACTTGATGGCATATTTTGACACCATCAATGGTGACCTAACACAACCGTTCAAACTCTATACATTACGCATTACGGAGAGTCCGGGAAACAAACTCTTTCAAAAGCATTTCTGAGAACTGAGTCATGTGGGCAGTGTTGCATTGGCTGGTCTGCCCTCTTCATAGGCTTGCCACGAACACCAGTGGAGAATTATCTCTCCAAGGTAAATTTCTTCTTTTGTTATGCTGACTCAACACTGTTGAGCTGACCCATTTCTTAACATACTCTTCAATTCTTCTTTGGGGTAACCCTTACCCCTATTTATACAAAACGATCACAAAAGTAGTGCTCTATACAGACAAATCTTGGCACGAACCACAAAGTCTAGAATCTCATCAACAACTGTACTTCCTCCAAAGCACCCCAAAATTCGCAACCGTGACGTCCACGCTAAGTAGACCTTCTGTAAATTTAGAGTTGTTTCTATAACACCTTTGGTACTGAAGTATAGGATTATTAAGGAGGCGGACATACCGCAAGTCCCAACCTTATCCTCTACGAAATCTCAGGCCTTAAACATGTGTAAATTTTAGAGAACCTTTCAGTACCATATATATACATTTCAGGCCAAAACTGAGATAACATATGACCCCACAATCCATCCATTAATAGTGGACTCCCCCCACTCGGCACGAAGTCATAGGTCACAATGTCCGATGATCCACAATAATAACCTTTACAGCTCGTATAAATCAACCAGATGCCAACGTCCGTTGTACCCCCACACGATTCACTAGGTGATCTCTCAATGCGCCCGTATCTTCAGTCGGAACCACACGTTGAGGCAATGTTTGAGCATCTCTGGCTCCCTCGTAGTCCATCTGTGCCATCACGAACCGTCGACGCATAACTGATACTGAGTGTGCAATGTCGTACATGAGTGGATACAAAGGAATATAAGAAATATGTTTCAAGATAAATCAATGCCGCGCGATAAGGAATCAAAGAAGTGAATATTTCCTAACAGTTCCATAGCCTCTCAAAGATAAGTACAGACGTCTCCGTACCGATCCGCAAGACTCTACTAAACCGGCTTGCGACTCATGACACCTATGAACCTAGAACTTTGATAGCAACTTGTCACGACCCAAATTCCCTCCGTAGGATGTCATGATGGCACCTAGTCTCTAAGACTAGGTAAGCCTATCAATGCAGAATAATAACAAATATCTGAAATAAATAAACTACAATTCAAATAATTTCAACTCCCAAAACCGTTAGAAATAAGTCACAAGCTTCTAAGAATTTATCCTCAATGTCTCTATATAACAGAGTCTAAAGAAAATAAGGAAGCAACATAACAAGAATAGAAGGGGACTCCAGAGTCTGCGGGCGCTGGCAGATATACCTCAAAGTTTTCTCGTACAACTAGTTTACTGATGCCTGGTCTGATAAGATGTGCAGAAGCGTAGTATGAGTATACCATAGCGGTACCCAGTAAGTGCCAATCCTAACCTCGGTAGAGTAGTGACGAGGTCTGGTCAGGCCCTACTGGAGAATAAATAATGACATGGTAAAAATGTTTAAATAATATAATAAGATAAAATGACAATGGAAATGAATCAAGTAGTATGTCACTTTTAATTACACCAAATAATGGCAAATAAATACCTTGTGGAAACAAAACAGAATTTCTTTTCAACTTTAAGAAATATCACAACAAAAATCAAAGGCAACTACGGCCATAAATCAATATCAATAAGGACACTCCCGAGGTACCTCCTCGTAGTCCCAAATGATAAATACATTCACAATATCTCATTTCCTTATCTCACCGCCGGAGCCTTCACAATTTATTTGAAAGAAAATATTTTTCCCGAAATAGCATCCCGCATTTTAGCCATCCTTATCACACCGCATGACTTCTAGTAGTTCCCCCTACTAGCTACGCATATCAAGCCACCCTTACTCACCGCATGCGTTTCAATACCCAGGCCTTATACCACCGCATATGTATCAATATTACAATATATCACAATTTGCACCTCAAGTGCTCAAATAATTTAACTTGCTAAAATAATTCAACAACAATATTTTTTCACAATAAAGAGCTCACGGCTCATGCCAAAATAAATCATCAATAATATTTTTCCACAATAAAGAGCTCACGGCTCCATCACAATGAGTACGAAAATCTTACAAAAATATTAAGGAATAAATAATTCAGGAAAATAATATTTTAAATTTAGCCCGTGTATACACTCGTCACCTCGTATACACGACTTTCAACACATTTCAATAATCACATCAATACCAATCCTAGGGGATAAAAATGTGAATTAGATCTTTAAAACTCAAAATGTTGACCAAAGTCAACTCAGTTGAGTTTTAAAGCTCTAATTCAAATTTTAATCCATTTTCACATAAAAACTTTCTGGAAAATTTTATGGACTACGCACGCAAGTCGTGGAATGATAAATAGTGCTTTTCGATGTCTTAGATCACAGAAGTAATTATTGAATTTAAAAATAATATTTTGGGTCATCACAGAATTTAACGCATCCAATCCAGGATGACGACACCACCTCACAGATGAAAATTCCATCGCGCTTGAAAATACTAAGTCTCGTTACTCCATTAACCCAAAGGTGAACACTCATAGTCCGATTGCCTTTCCTCCGCTGGAATTAAAACACTGAACCTCTGAATCATGCACTGAGAAAAAAAACCTCATTTTAATTCATTCACTGCCCCTACACGTAGACAAGTATCCTACCATTACCTTAATATTGTGCGATAACAACTCATGAATATCATAGCAATTGGTGCATAACCCTAATACCCTCAGAAATACAGCTACTGAGCTGAGACAACAGAACATCCTTCCACAAGGCGACGACATTAGCCTGATCGAATATGCAAGGAGAAACATCCCACACCACATCTGCAGTACCATTAAAATTCCTCGATTCCAAATTTATGACAAGCGCTTCTCGTCTCATAAGATCGAATAAGAAGGAAATGAAGTCATAAGCCTCAAAGGAATCAAATTGCACGATGAGTAATCAAGAAGGGAAGTGCTCCTAATATTTCGGTAGCCTCTCGAACATGAGTACAAACGTCTCCGTACCGATCCGCAAGACTCTACTAGACTTGCTCATGACTCGTGAGAGTTAAGTGAACCTATTGCTCTAATACCATGTTGTCACGACCCAGAGTCCATTAAAGGCTGTGATGGCGTTCGACACCGCTGTCAGGCAAGTCCAAAAATAAATACTTAATTTGGTTCTCATTTTAATATTTTTGAAATCATATTTCCTTTAATTAAAAGATGAAATTTTTACAGAGTAAATAATAATATTTTAAAAAATTTCAATACAGGACAACCCAAATCACCCCAAAAACTGGTGTCACAAGTGCATGAGCTTTAACTAGAAATGTAAAATAAAATACAACATCTGTCCGGAATACAAATTCGGACGAGAGAAATATAAATACTCTGAAAAAGACTCTGCTGGTTGCAGACTCGTAACGTGGAATGCAGCTCACCTAAGTCCCCGTAATAATCGCGCCTCTGCGCCCACGAGGCCACTAGACATATACGCACCTGCACAAAAATGTGCAGCAAGTATAGTATGAATACGTAAATCAACGCGTACCCAGTAAGTATCCCGCCTAACCTCAAAGAAGTAGTGATGAGACACTTACTATGGGCTATAAATAAAATATCAATGATATAATTAGGCATGGATTACGTAGAATGGCTGTAAGATCAATATCATGAAATAAGTAAACAATTCTTTTGTATATAAGAAATTTCCAAATTTTATTTTCGTCATTTAACATTTTCGTATCTCGGGCCAATGAAAGCAATATCAATTATTATAAATTCCAAAAATATATCACGCGCAAATCATGCCGAGATCGTACGGCCCGATCCAACATAATATTTAAACTATGCACTGCCGAGGGTCAAACGACACCAACCATAGATGCATCTATCTGTTACCGAGGCATTCGGCCCACTCTACAAAAGAGAAAAAATATTAAACAACCAATTCAAGATTTATTAAGGGGAAAATATTCCAAAATTTTAAATTCTCAATTAACTGTCAGGTAAATAAAGTTTAACTCTTTTTTTTTCAATTCCTTTATCGAGTTTCTAAATGTCTTAAACAGTTAAATTAACAAGTAGGGCGCAACCATTGCAAGTACAACATGATATGGGCCCTAGACTACCCAGACATAAGCATAATAGTAGCTACGCACGGACTCTCATCACCTCGTGCGTACGTAGCTCCCACAAATTGGAACACATAATGATTTGATTCACCTATGAGGTTAATTCCCTCTTACAAGGTTAGAAAGCAGACTTACCTCGCTCCGAAATTCCATAACCGGCTCCAAAGCCTTTCCAGCAACTCAAACCAATGCCCATCACTCCAAAACTAGTCAATAAAGGTGCAAATCCATAAATATATACTCTAACACTCATAATAATTCAATTCACAACAATTTCCAACTCTGCTCGAAAAGTTGATAAAAAGCACCCTTAGGCCCACGTGGCGGGATTACGAAAAGTTTCGAAGATAATTATTACCCATGACCTCACGAACTCAAATATATAATTTATTTCCAATTCCATGCCCAAATGCGTGGTCAAAATTCAAAAATACCAATTTCTAGGTTTTTCTTCAATATCCCACAATTTCTATCAATTTGCATGATTAAATGCTTATACAACCCATGTATTTGACTTATAATAAGTGGAAATCACTTACCTTGTATTTCTTGGTGAAAATCCTCCTTTGAAGCTCTCCAAAAAATCGCCCAAACCAAGAGAACAATGAAAGAAAATGGGCCAAATCCCGTTCTTAAAGAACCCTTCTGTCCAGTGACTTCTCGCACCTGCGATCACTTGGCCGCTTCTGCAGTTCCGCAGGTGCGGAAAACATTCCGCTTCTGCGGAGATGATCCCAGATCCCCGCTTCCGCTTCTACGCTTTACCTTTCGCATCTGCGCCTTTGCAGGTGCGGACATTCCCTCACACCTACGCTCCTGCCCAACTCGCCCAGCATCGCTCCTGTGGCCCTCATGGCTCCATACTTGCGGCTCTCATGTCTTCGTACCTGCGGCCTTAACCTCGCAGGTTCGGTTACACCAGAAGATAATAGCCTCAACATTTCATCCAAACACAACTTGATCCGTTTACTAACCGGAATCCACCCGAGGCCCTTGGGGCCCCAGCCAAACATACCAACTAGTCCTGAAACATCCTACGAACTTTGTTGAGACTTTAAATCACATCAAACAACGCTTAAAACACGAATCACTCTCCAATTCAAACTTAACGAACTTTAGAACTTCAAACTTCTACCTTCGATGCCGAAACCTATCAAATCTCGTTCGATTGACCTCAAATTTTGCACATAAGTCATAATTGACATTACGGATCTACTCCAACTTCCAGAATCGGAATCCGACCCTAATATCAAAAAGTCCACTACCGATCAAACTTTCAAAAAAACCTTCAAAATTCCATTTTCTTTTGCCAAATGACCCCGAAATGACCTACGGACCTCCAAATCGACTTCCGGACGCGCTCCGAATACCAGAATCACCATACGAATCTATTCCCAAACTCGAAATCCCAATCGGACATTGATAACATTGAAATACACCTCAACCCATTTTTTATGAAGTTCGTCCAAAATGCCAACTTCCACAATAGGCGTCAAAACGCTCCCGGGTCATCCAAAACCCGATTCGGAGATACGCCCAAGTCCAAAATCATCATACGAACCTGTTGGAACCTTCAAATCTCGATTCGAAGGTCATTTACTTAAAAATCACACTTTAGTCCATTCCTCCAACTTAAAGCTTCCGAAAATAGAAAATTCTTTCTAAATCAACTCCGAACTTCCCGAAATTCAATTCCGACTACGCGCACAAGTCATAATACCTGAAGTGAAGCTACAGAAGGCCTCAAACCGCCGAACAATGCGCTGGAGTACAAAATGACCGCTCGGGTCGTTACAATAACAGTCTTGGTAGGTATGAGCTCATTATTTTCATTTTTTATAACTGTCATACTTCTTTACTTTGGTACACTACCTGAATGGGACTTACCTACTGGCTGTCAAAAATGGGGTATATAAAACCTGCTACCAACAACTTTATGATCTCTTTTTTCACTACTTCCTACATTGGTGGATTCAATCTTCTTTGCGGCTAGACTATTGGCTTGTAGCTATCCTCCATGAGGATTCTGTGTGTACAAACTAATCCCTTTAATATTTTCTACAGTCCACCCCAAGGCTCATTTGTGTTCTTTCAATACTTTAATTAAATTATTTCTTGTTCTGCAATAAGAGAAGATGTAATAATTATTGGAAATAACTCTTGCTCAAGATTAACATATTTCAAATGAGAAGGGAGAGTTTTGAGTTCAATTTTTGGTTGAACTTCTTTGGATGTCATCTCTTCTTCCTCTGAATATTTGTCCAATATTTCAGCTTCTCTTCTGATGGTGGGATCATCGTCATGTGTGGTGCCTGATTTGATCAAGCATCTTTACATTGAATTTGGAATTAATTGATCATCTTTGAATTCATCTATAAGATAACTAATCATGTCAATTGAAAAACTTGAAGATGATGTTTCATCTCCCGAATATCTTAGTATCTTTTGTATATCAAAGATGATTCTTTCTTCATCAACTCTCAAAATTAGTTATCCTTGATGAACATCTATAATTGCTCTTCCTGTAGCAAGAAATGGTCTTCCTAAAATTATTGGTTCATCAGGACATTCTTTCATTTCAAGCACTATAAAATCTACAGGGAAAATAAACTTATCTACTCTTATGAGTACATTTTCAATTATTCCCTTGTGTCTTTCATTTCACCGAGATCTAACTTTTTAAAGATAGAATATGGCATCAAATTTATTGAAGCTCCAGAATCACAAAGTGCTTTTTCAAAATATACTCCCCCCAAAGTGCATGGAATTGTAAAACTGCCTGGATCACCAAGTTTTTGTGGTAGCTTATTTTGAAGTATAACACTGCATTTTTCTGTAAGCATTATCACAAAAACTTCTTATAATTTTCTTTTACTTGACAAAATTTCCTTTAAAAAATTGGCATATGAAGGCATTTGTAACAAAGGATCAGTGAAAGGAATATTGATGTGAATTTTAAAATCTTCAAAAATTTTGCAAATTGGCTGTCAAGCATTTCTTTTCATTTTTTGTGGAAAGGGAATTGTCACAGGGAGAGGAGTTAATTTTTCAATATTTATTTCTTTTTTTTTTCATGACTTCTTTCTCTTCTGATGGTTCATAAGGTGTTTCAACATTCTTACCCTTGTCTACATGTTGTCCTGATAGGTCTGCATAGGGTTCATTCAGCTCCTTACCTGGCCGTAAGTTGATGGCCTTAAGGTGATTTTTTGGATTTTTTTTCTGTATTACTTGGTAAGGGACCTTGAATCTTTTTTGACACAAGAGTTGCCAGTTGGCTCAACTGAATTTCTAAATTTTTAAGGGCTGAATTTTGACTCTCCATCTTTTCATCAGTGGCCTTAATGTACTTGTACATAAGGTCATCAAGACTTGGATGAGCTTGTTGAGGCCTTTGCTGATATGGGGATGCTTGCTGATAAGGTTTAAAATTTAATTGCCCTCAGTTTTGATTTTGATATCCGGGCGGACCATGCACATGTTGCTTCTGAAAGTTTTGAGACTTTTCGGCACCATTTGGATTGCTCTATTGAAAACTTTGATGTTTATGTGCCACTGGACTTCCAAAAGGGTAAGATTTGTAGCCGCTAACATTGACTTGTTCATCATTTTGATGGATTGCTTGACATTCATGGTTTAGATGATTTCCTCCACACATGTCACAAACTTCAGACTGGTTTGGTTATTGTGTATTCACCTGAAAAGATTCAAACTTTTGTGCCAAAGAAATAATTTGTTGTGTTAGTAAATGGAGTAGGGAAACATTTGGTGATATCTTCAAGCAATTGGATATTTTGGAGGACATTGTTAGAGTGAAGGAGATATTGTTTGAAGAAGAGCCTACAACTGAGAATATGATTGTGCTTCAAAAGGCTCAATCTGAATTGAAGAAATACTTGAGTATTGAGGAGCATTATTGGAAGCTTAAAGCTGGGATGTCTTGGTTTGCTGAAGGAGATAGGAATACAAGTTTCTTTCACAATCATGTCAATGGAAAAAGAAATAAATTGCAACTGAAGAGGATCAAGAGTGGTAGTGGGGTATGGATTGAAGACCAGGAGCAATTGGCTACAACTGCAGTGGACTTCTATCAAAAACAGTTCACAAATGAAGGTGATGCTTCTGAATTTTCCTTGCTCAATAATGTACCTTCGATGGTCACTATGGATCAGAATTTGGAACTTAGCAGATTGCCAACAATTGAAGAAGTAAGGGCAGCAGTTTTTGAGCTTATTGAGGAGAGTGCTAGTGGTCCTGATGGATTCACTGGCTTGTTTTATCAAACATGCTGGGATGTTATTGGTGCTGATATACACAACATGGTGCTACACTTCTATGGAGGAGCTGCATTGCCTAAATCCATCACTCACACCAATCTAGTGTTGCTGCCCAAGAAACCTAGAGTTGAAACCTTCTCTGACTTAAGACCTATTAGTTTAAGAAACTTCATTAACAAGGTCTTATCTAGGGTGTTACATGAAAAATTGGAGAGTTTTTTTCCATCTCTAATATCCCCTAATCAATCTGGATTTGTAAAGGGTAGGAGTATATTTGAGAACATCTTATTGACTCAAGAAATTGTCACTGAGATAAGGTTAAGGGGAAAGCCAGCTAATATGGTGATCAAGCTTGATATGGCTAAGGCCTATGATAGGGTTTCATGTAAGTACTTATTGCATGTGCTAAGCAAGATGGGATTTTTTGAGCACTTCATCAACATGGTGTAGAACTTGATGTCAAATAACTAGTATTCAGTATTGGTGAATGGGCAGTCCTTAGGGTTCTTTAAGTCTACAAGGGGTGTGAAACAAGGGGATCCCCTATCTCTAGCATTGTTCATTCTGTCAGCTGAGGTACTTTCCAGGTCTTTGAATAAGATCTTTGAAGACAAGTCATTCGTGGGATTTGGAATGCCTAAGTAGTCTAATCTTTTAAACCACTTGGCATATGCTGATGATACGATAATCTTTGCATCTGCTCATCCTCCCTCCTTGAGAAAGATTATGGCAGTGTTGGGGAACTATGAGAAGATATCAGGTCAGATGATCAACAAAGATAAGAGTTCATACTACATGCATTCAAAGGTTGCTAATGGATTGTTTCAGGCAGTTGGAGCTATTTCAGGATTTGCAAGAGGTAAATTCCCCTTCACATATCTAGGGTGTCCTATTTTTTACACTAGAAGGAGGAAGGACTATTATGAGGATCTTATCAAGAAGGTGAAGGCTAAATTGCATTCATGGAAAGGAAAGCTGTTGTCATTTGGAGGAAGGCAACACTCATCTCTAGTGTGTTGCAAAGTATGCCAGTTCACATGTTATCAGTCCTTGATCCACCAAACAACATCCTGGAGCATCTACATAAGACTTTTGCTAGATTCTTTTGGAGCACAAAGGAAGAAGGGAGAAGCAGACACTAGGCTTCATGGCAAAATCTTTGCCTTCCTAAAGAGGAAGGGGGCCTAGGTTTTAGGTCCTTACATGATGTCTTAAGGGCACTGTTTGCTAAACTATGGTGGAGGTTTAGGACCACAAAATATTTGTGGTCTAATTTCATATGGAATAAGTATTGCAAGAAGGAGCTACCAACAGTGGTGCATTTTAAGGGAGGGTCTCATGTTTGGAGACAAATGTTGAATGCTAGGGAAGAAGTAGAACATTAGATCATATGGGAATTGAAGAGACTAATATTTGGCATGAAAATTAGACTGGATTGGGTGCACTTTATCACGTATTACCTGAAGACTTTCCAATCAATGAAGATCTTCAGGAGGTTGCAGAACTGCGGCAAGGGGAAGTAAGGGATGATCAGTTGCGAGATCAAACTTTCAATGAGGAAATTGCAGAACATATAAGGCTAAATATGCATTATTAAGGCAGTGAAGGATACTGGGATAGGCCATACTGGATGCGAACTCCTTCAGGCAAGTTCAGTGTTAGCGGTGCTTGGCAAATATTAAGGCATATGGCTGATCCTAATCAGGAATTCAAGTTAATGTGGATTAAAGGTTTTCCATTCAAGATATCCTTCTTCTTGTGGAGATTGTGGAGGCAGAAAATAGCCACTGATGACATGTGTATGAGGCAAGGGCAATGGTGATGTCTAGGTGTTGGTGTTGTCAGCAGCCCCAAGAACTTATTCATGGGGGCTGCTGGAATTACTGTGCAATTGATTCAATTGAAGCAGATTATAAGGCATTGGTGGTATGCTCAGTGTTGTCCAATATTAAAGCCACTATTTCAAGCAGTGCCAGCTATCTTCACTTGGGAGCTTTGGAAGAGAAGAAAAATAGGTAAACATGGGGCTTCAGTGCCCACAAATAGGGTTATTCATGAGATAAATAGGACATTGCATCAACTGGAAAAGGTGAGGTATACTTGGATGCCTAATATTCCATTGTTATGGCCAGACATGACTCAATACTTTCAAGGATATAAACCTATATTGATCACTATAAGAGTAACATGGCAGCTTCCTTGTCATGGTTGGTACAAATGTAATACTGATGGAGCCTCAAAGGGCAATCCTGGACCTAGATCCCTAGGCTTTTGTGTGAGGGATGATGAAGGTGACGTGGTGTATGCTAGCACAGTAGACCTGGGAGTGACAACTAATGTGGTAGCTGGAGCTAAGGCTATTCTTCAAGGGTTGTAATACTGTGTTGAGCACGATCTTTACCCTATCATATTGGAGACTGATTCATTGGTGATGAAGAAGGTGATAGAAGGGGAATAGGATCCTTCTTGGGTAATTGCACAGGATGTGAAGAAAATTATAGAGATGAAGGACAACTTCAATGTGATCTTTCAACATGTGTTCAGAGAAGGCAACTCAGTGGCGGATTTTATAGCTAACATTGTGTTTTCTTTTGCAGGTACATCTGGGTTTCATTCATTCTCTGAACTGCCTAGTGCAAGGAGGAGGTTGATCAATCTAGGCAAATCTCAATCACCTAACCTTAGGGTTAGGATAGAAAAGATAAGAACTCCAGACTGATGGCTTCACAGGATTGGACTCTACACAAACTTGCATGTTTCTTTGTCTTATTCAGTATGCTATTAAGGTACTTTCCAATGGTATTAGCATGGTCTCATGCTCATTATTGGGGGGGGGGGTGCTTTGATAGTGTACCGAAAAAAATGCGATAAGCAGGTGGGGGTGGGTACAATTTATCCTACTTATGATATGTCCAAATGCTAAGGAAAATGATGAATCCATCATATGGTATTTCTGGAGATTGTTGAATCATTTCTCAGTAGTATTAGCATGCTTTCATGCTCAATCTGAGGATGGTTTAGCAATGTTTAGAATGATATCTACATTAAAGGTTCTAGTAGGGAAGGATCTGAGTTTACAAGATCACAAAAAGGCACAGTTTCAAAGCCTGCTTAAAGGCAGCTCATTTTTGGCTATTGCCTTGCAAAGCCGGCCTAAAGCTAGCTCATTCCGGGCTTCTTCCTTGCAAAGCCTGCCTAAAGCCAGCTCAAGCCTGGCTTTTTCCTTGCAAAGCCTGCTTAAAGCCAGCCCAAGCCTGGCTTTTACCTTGCAAAGCCTGCTTAAAGCCACCTCATTTCTGGCTATTGCCTTGCAAAACCGGCCTAAAGCCATCTCATGCCTGGCTTTTGCCTTACAAAGCCTGCCTAAAGCCAGCTCAAGCCTGGCTTTTACCTTGCAAAGCCTGCCTAAAGCCAGGCTCCTCTTCTACACATTAATTTTGATAAGTGAGCACATGATTAATGCTTGGAAAAAATTAGTTCACTGCATATGGAGATCATATAGTAGCTACAATTGGAAGACTATGCTGGCTTCAACTTTGTGGTGGAGATGTTTGGAATTCATTTTAGCCTATGGATGGAGACTGGTGAGAGCTTGATAGGTGCTGCTTGGTATTTGCCAATGGAAATTGGATTCACATACACTGCCAGAAGAAGGAAGCATTCAACTTTTTATGTTGTAATAGCTAGTTCATTAGATTTTAGCTTGTCTATCTTTTTAATAGCTAGTAGCTTCATGCAACTTCTATTTTGGTTTGGATATCATGTAAGCTTTGGATCCATTTTGGGATTTTATTTATATATTAGCCACTAGGCAAGTACTGCCTAGTGGTATAGTTAAAAAAAAATTCATCTGCCTGATTTACTGTAGCAACCTTCTTGATAATTACACACTCGGATGGCCATTGGATGGCATTCTCAGAAATTTTATTTAACAATTGCAATGCTTCCTCTGTGGTTTTTCCCATTACAGAACCTCCTGCAACTTCATTTATCACATTTTTGGAAGAGGGTTTTTGACCCGTGATAATAAATATACAACTGTATATGTTCAGGAATGTCGTGGTGTAGACATTTTCTTAACATTGCCTTTAACCTTTCCCAATCTTGATAATCTGACTCCGTGTCAGTCTGCAAGAAATTAGATATGTCTTGTCTTAACTTTGTGGTTTTCCGAGGGGAAAAGTATTTATTTAAAAGTTTCAGAGTCATTTGGTCCCATGTGGTAATTGATCCTTGAGGCAAATTTCAAAACCAAGTCTTAGCATCTCTTTTTAAAGAAAAAGGAAATATCCTTAACTTGATTGCTTCAGGGGATACTCCATTATACTTAACAGTTTCAACTAGTTCCAAAAAATTAATTAAATGACTATGCGGATCTTCACTTTAATCTCCAGTAAAGATACAAGATTGTTGGATCATTTGAATCAGACCGGTCCTGATTTCAAAGTTGTTAGCTGCCACTGGGGGCTTCCTGACACTAGATTCACAATTGAAGTGGTCTGGTCTAGCATAATCCCTAAGGATTCTGTTTGCAGGCCTTGGCGCCACTTCATCAAACTGATCCTCTATTTGGACTGGTGGTGGTACTCCGCGTTGGTTGATATTTTCTACTTCCCGATTCTCCATTTCTTCAGAAGCTATTGTTTGAGAAGACATTTGTCCTTTCCAGTGCGATCGAAAAGATCTTTCAATTTTAGGATAGTAACTTGCCAACTCTTTTGTAGAAGAGTAGGTCATAAACTAATTGAAATTCATAAAGTAAAGAACGTTAGTTCCTAAAATAATAATAACAATAAATAAAAACTAATAATAATAACAATAATAAAGAAGATTGCATAGATAATAAACAAAATAGGTGCCAAAGCAAAAAGTATTAGTACAGTAATTTTATTATGTATAGATAGTAGTAATATTATACAACACTTGTAATAAAATAGATATATAAAAATGACGCAACAAGTAAACCGTGACAAGAAAATATAATACTATTCAAAGTAATAGTGTTAATACTCGTGATAGTATCTAAAATTGCAACGATAATATATATAAGGGCAGTTAATAGTGTGTAAGACTTTGAAAATATTGATTATAATGTTTTTTTCGGTTAATAAAATACTGACAATAGTCTAATTGTAGTAGATATACTAAGGGATTTAATAAAAAATAATTGGTAGTATTTATAATGAGAAAGAATAATAAAATGGTACTGTTACTATAACTATGATTGAGTCAAAAAAATGTTATTATTTATATAAAAGTAATAGTTAAGTGCAATTTAGAAAACATCGATAAAAATATATATTATAATAATAAGTTCTCAAATTAGTAATAAAATATTGAATCCGAAGTAGATGTATGCCAGTCCCCGGCAACGATGCCAAAAATTTGACGAGGCCAATGTGTATTAGATTTTGCTACTCGTACTCTGTCAAATTCTAGTATAGTTTATGCTATCGTCCCACATATTGTAACGACCCGTCTTGTTGCTTTGAACATTTACGCTCATTTCAACTATTTGAAGTCATGAATAGCTTCATATGATGTATTATGACGTGTGTGAATCGTCACTTTTGATGTTTCAGGTGTTTCACGATTAGTTTGGAAGAATAAATTTCATGTTGGAAACTTAAATGAAAAGGGTTTATTTCCAGTACCTATAAACATCCCAGCACCAGGGCTAGCACCCCCACGCTACCCTGGGCACTAACGGCGACGGGCAATCGTTCCCGACATGAAAATGGGCATAACTCTCTCATACGATGTCTGAATTTGACGATTCCTTTTGCTATGGCTCCAAAAGTTCAATAAGGATCTAATGCTTCAATCAAAACTGAATTTGTAGCTCATTTTCTTAATGTTATACCACATATTCTTGAAGAATCTATGTCGAATCATTCTAGGTTCGATGCCGAAACATAACAAATCAAGTCCGATTGACCTCAAATTTTGCACAAAAGTCATAAATGGCATAACGAACCTATTCCGAAATTTACAGAATCAGATTTTGACCCCGATATCAAAAATTCAACTCTCCGATCAAACTTCCACACTTAAATTTTTATTTTAGCCATTTCAAGCCTAATTTAACTACTGACTTTCAAGTAATTTTTCAGACATACTCCTTAGTCCAAAATCACCATACGGAGCTATTGAAACTATCAAAACTCTATTTCGGAATTGTTTGCACAATAGTCAAACTCCGGTCAACCCTTTTCATTTAAGTTTCGAACATGAAATTCATTCTTCCGAACTAATCCCGAAACACCTGAAAATCAAAATCGACGATTCACACACGTCGTAATACATCATATGAAGCTATTCAAGACTTCAAATAGTATAAAAGAGAGAAATTACTCAAAATGACAAGTCGGGTCGTTATATTCTCCCCCACTTAAATATACATTCGTCCTCGAACGTGCCAAGAGTTATTTTTCAAGCCATCAAATCACTATTCTATCTTACCACGCACATGCCCGGGGGTGATCCCATGCCACCCTATTTCATATAGGCCTGACAACATAACATAATTGAAGATCATTACTTTAATCTTAGTCCGTAAAACTTAGAACCCAATTTCCAACATCCAAAATTTCTTATAAGACTCGAGTCTCACATCTACACACTATATAAGTTTGAACAAGCTGTATCAAGCCATAACCATGACCCCAGATATAGTTACATAACATACTACGTAACTCGCATACTCGCATCACTATTTCCAATCACAGTAACTACTCAAAACCAACCCGATACTAGTATTAAACCCCATATCAAACAAAACCTCATTCTAAAACCTTCATACACTGCTGATAATGAAAGAAACACGTAGAATCTCATGACCCCTTATCAAATCAACAAGTCACGGAGCTCTCTCGCCCTAACCAGAACCACAATCACTTTCTAAACCGACTTTTAATATTATCCTCCCGAAAACTATCCCATAGACATGCCACACCAATATAACTCAAGCCACAACTGTGCCATCTGTGTTCCCAAAAATGGAAAAATATCTTAAAGAAGAGGACGGTTTCGCAAGTTCAGCTAGCAGCACCACAACCTAAAATTTACAACCAACTCCTCAAATTTCGTGAAGAGGATAACCATCGGTACATGTACATAATTCCTCAAATATGTTGCTTATGTAATTTTTTTATCGTAGAGGAAGGAAAGAAATGAAATTAGATAAATTATCAAAGAAATAAAATTCTCATACACTGCACGGACAACTAACGTGCCAATAATATAAATCGCCTTGCATGGTCACATGCCTCCAGTCCCAGCATATTGTACAGGAGGAATTAAACAAGTACACATGTATGTATATGATAATGAAATAAGATTCTCATGCTCCTGGACTGGTATAAATAACACGCCATAGTGTAGGCATATGCAAAGTCAACAAGTTAACGTAGAAATAGTAACTACCCATTTTATTCAGGGAATTAGCCTCTTTAAAATCTCAAGTATAGCCCAGATAGTTCTCCACAAAGGTATGCATATGAGAAACGTTATATGTCACGACCCAAAATCCGTTAAAAGTCGTGATGGCGCCGGACACCACTGTCAGGCAAGCCAACACTAAATGGTTGATTAAATTCTCATTTTAATAATTTCGAAATCGTAGTTTACTTCAATTTATCTAGTAAAAGATGAATTTACAAAATAAATAACAACGTTTTCCAATTTCAATACTGAACATCCCCTAATTATCCCAGAACCCGGTGTCACAAGTGGATGATCATTTTCTAAGATTTCAAAATAAAATACAATAACTGTTCGGAATATAAATCTGGACAGGAAAGAAAATACAATACTCTGAAGGAGACTCTTCTGGCTGCGGAGCGTCGTATAGAATGCAACTCACCTAAGTCCCCGCCATAATCGCGCCTCTGCGCCCATAAAGCTGCTAAACATATATGTACCTGCACAAAAATGTGAAGCAAGTGTAGTATGAGTACGTAATTCAATGCGTACCCAATAAGTATCCCGCCTAACCCCGAAGAAGTATTGATGAGGGGTCCACTTCGATACTTACTATGGGCTATAAATGGGATCTCAAAGATATCATTAAGTATGGATTATATGAACGGTTGAAAGCTCAATATTTTGAAGTAAGTAAATATTTCTTTTATAATTAAGAAATCTCCAAATTTATCTCCTATTATTTAACAATTTAACTCAGACACAAATTGTTTCTAACCAAATTATATTTTTTAAAAACACTTTTAAGAAAAATACCTTTCAAAATAAACTAATTTTAAAAACTTGACCAAACAAGCTATTACATATTACATATTAGAGAAACTGCCTTTGTCCATATACTAGTTTTGTCCTTTTTCAACTCTGCAAGCAAGTTGGTACTTCATATTATTTCGGAAAATTCCTTTAATGTTTTTCGCAGAACATAGGCTGGAAATGGTTTAAAAAAAATCAAAATTAACATTGAAAAAGTTATCTTATATGTGATATAAGTAGACTTCTTCTGATGATATTTGGTAATTGGTAGTTGTCTGAGTTTCGAGTTTTCACGGGTTCCCGAATCCAAATCCTCATAGTGGGTTGGTGTGATTATTTGCTGATTTGTTGTTAAGAAATAAGGCATAACTAGGAACAGATAGATCACTTTGAAAAATGGTCACAAATCTGTCAGAGTTTGAGAGTAATTTTTAAAAAAAGAACATATGTCATAATTTGACGCCCTAACGTGGGGCGGATCAAGAAAAAAGACTAACACCGGGGCGGATCTATCTTATGAGGTAGGGGTGTCACGTCATCCGCTCGCTTCGCTAAAATTCTTATTATGTATATAATATCTCTATGAAAATATATATATATATATATATATATATATATATATATATATATATATATATATATATATATATATATATATATATATAGAGAGAGAGAGATAAGTCACAAAGTGGAAGCGGGTGTCATTGTTTCAGCCTTCCCTTTCAAGGTTTTCCTTGGCCTCATGAATGCAAATTCGATTCCCTTTATTTTCAGTTGAGCCCTAGGGCCTAACCTCTTTTCCTTCTTTTTCAGTTCTTTCCCTCCATTTATTATTTGCTAAGTCTCTCTTCTTCATATTTTAAACTTTCAGTTCTCATTTTATTTCTATCATTATACCTTACTTTATGAATAATTATTTTCTATAGGTAATTTGAATTGATTTTAATTAGCATATAATTTCTTTATTTTTAATGAAACGATATTAATTTATATAGTGGAATATAAGTTGAGCAATATCTTCTATTGGGTTTTGAAAAAACATTAAATGGCTTGATTGATAGTTGTTTTGAGTTGAATATCATAGGTTGAATGTTGAAGGTTTTTCTTTAAAAATAATTGTCATATAACTCAACAATTAAGATGAAAAAATAAACAAAGAACAATACAAGTAAATTAATCTAGTCAAACAAAGAATATACAGTGTAGTTAAGCTACTCTTTAAGCAAATATTTATATTGGAGGTGCTCTTTCATGAAATGTTATTTTTCTTTTGCATTTTTATTTAGAATGTGTTTAAATTAAGCGTTAAAAATTTGAACTAAATTCGAACTTATTTGCTTTGTGAATGAAAGGCTTATTCAAATTGTCACGACCCAATTTCACCTATTGGTCGTGATGGCGTCCAATACTATAGCTAGGCAAGCCAACTAATAAATTAAACGTATATCGATAAAATTTAAATCCAACAAAAATAATAAGACACCAAATTCTACCAATGTGTGTGCCAAGACCTGGTGTCACAAGTGTATGAGCATCTAGTAGATTATATAAAACTCAAAAATACTGTCTGAAATAAAAATAGACAGAATGAAAATACAAGGAGAGACACTGGTAACTGCAGAACGACTCAGAAAGGTAGCTCACCACTACGCCCCTGGATAATGAGGATGTGCGATGATAGGTCCTCCACTAGTATCTGTATCAGATCCTGCACAAAATGTGCAGCAAGTGTAGCATGAGTACGTAAACAACATGTACCTAGTAAGTATCAAGCCTAATCTCGAAGTGGTAGAGACGAGATGGCCGACTTTGATACTCACTAAGGGTAAACAATAATAAATGGAATAAATTATAATTATTCAAATCAACATGATTGAGAGAGTTAACAATAATTTTATTCAATTAGCAGAAATAATAGAAATCCTTCAAATGCAACAATTTCCAATCTATTAATTAAATCCTTCAATTTCAATAAAATTTCCAATTTATCAAATTGCTTTACAAGCTGCAATTTAATTTTAATAAATTTCTAATTTATCAAATAGCTTTACAAGTTGCAATAAACTGTCCAAGTATCGTGTAATTATTATTATTATTAAGCACGATTTCTGCCGAGGTCGTACGGCCCGATCCAGAGTGTCGTGTACACTGCCGAGGGACGTGCGACATGATCCATAGATGCATCTATCCTGCCGAGGCGTTCGGCCCGCTCCACAAGAAAGGAGGATATTTTTTTATGTACCTCCGGAAGGAGAGTATATTTATTATGAGATAAATTCGGGAGGAAGAATAATTTTTTTTAATAATTAATTAATTAAAATAGAAAATCAAGCATATGAGATTTCCATCCTTTAATATCTTTATCTAATAATTCACAATATATTCATATATATCAATTAATATTAATTAATCAAGAAATACAATTTACACAAGTAATTTAATTAAATAAAGAATACACTTTACACAAGTAATTCATGCTTTGAGTCCTAAACTACCCGGACTTTAGCATTAATAATAGCTACGCACGGACTCTCGTCACCTCGTGCGTACGTAGCCTCCATAATTAGCAACAATTATTTAATTTAATCACCTATGGGGTAATTTTCTCCTCACAAGATTAGACAAGAGACTTACCTCATCTTGCTCCAATTTAATCCACTAGTAGCTCTTTTCCTCAATTATCTTACTTTGATTGGCTCGAATCTAACCAAAAATAATTCGATACAATCACTAAAATTTATAGGAATCAATTCTATAAGAAAATACTATTTTTTAATAAAAATCCCGAAATTAATTAAAAATTCGTCTATGGGGCTCACGTCTCGGAATCCGGCAAAAGTTACGAAATCCGACAACCCATTCAATTACGAGTCCAACCATACCTGTTTCACTTAAATCCGACTCTGAATCTATACCGAAATCTCAAAAATTCGTTTCTATGAGATTTCTAAAAAATTCCCAAATTTCAATTTCAAAACACTAATTAAATGGTGAAAACAATGATATATTTGTGTATATTGACCAAATCCGAGTTAGAATCACTTACCCCCAATGTTTTTCTTTGAAAACATATCAAAATCGCCTCTCCTCAAGCTCCAATTCGTCAAAAATGGTAAATGGGACGAAGTCCCTTGTTTTTATAACTTACAGATCTGTCCAGTCCGTTCATGAACCTCGATCATGGACCTCGATCCTAGAGTCCGATCATGGAGTCCGATCATGAACCTCGATCATGGAGTCTGATCATGGACGTCGATCAGGGAGCTCGGTCCTCGGCCTCGGTCATGGAGTCCGATTTTGACAGATAAAAGAAAAAAATCAGATCAGCCAAAAACCAGCAAAACTCACTTCAGCAGTCTCCCAACTTCAATTCTTGATCATTTAACCATCCGAAACTCACCTGAGGCCCTCGGGACCTCAACCAAATACACCAACAATTCCTAAAACACTATACGAACTTATTTGAAACCTCAAATCACATCAAACGACGCTAAAATCACGAATTATGCTCCAATTCAAGCTTAATGAAACTTAAAATTCCTAACTTCTACATTCGATGTCGAAACCTATCAAATCAACTCCGATTGACCTCAAATTTTTCACATAAGTCATAAATGACATAACGGAGCTATGAAAATTTTCAGAACTGGATTCCGACTCTGGTATCAAAAAGTCAAATCTCTGGTCAAACTTCCACACTTAAATTTCTATTTTAGCCATTTCAAGCCTAATTTAACTACAGACTTCCAAATAAAATTCCAAATACGCTCTTAAGTCCAAAATTACCATAAAGAGCTGTTGGAATCATCAAAATTCTATTTCGGGGGCCGTTTTCTCAAAATATTGATCGAAGTCAAACTTGGCCTTTTAAAGCCAACTTAAGGAACCAAGTGTTCCAATTTTAACCTAAACACTTCCAAATCTCGAATCAACCATCCCCGCAAGTCATAAATCATTAAAAGCACATACGGGAAGTTTTATTTTAGGGAACGGGATTTTAAAAGTCAAAATGACCGGTTGGGTCATTACACAAATTAACCAAACTGAACCGACCCATTATTCCTAATATGTCTTTGTAGCTACTGATACATGAAAAACCAGATGAATTCTCGATAGACTGGGTGTCAATGCAAGCTCATAAGCAACCTCCCCAACTCGTCTCAACACCTCAAATGGTCCTATAAAACTTGGGCTCAATTTCCCCTTTTTCCCAAATCTTATGATTTCCTTCATTGGCGAAACTTTCAAAAGAACTTTTTCACCCACCATAAATGATAAATCACGCGCTTTCTGATCCGCGTAACTCTTCTGTCTGGATTGTGTTGTACGAAGTCGCTCCTGAATCAACCTTACCTTTTCCAAGGCATCTTTCACCAAATCAGTACCATATAATTTAGCCTCACCGGGCTCAAACCATCCAATGGGCGAACGACATCGCCGACCATACAAAGCCTCAAATGGAGCTATCTCGATGCTAGATTGGTAACTATTATTATAAGCAAACTCAGCGAAAGGAAAGAAATGATCCCACTAACCTCCAAAGTCAATCACATGTGCCCTGAGCATATCCTCCAAAATTTGAATTGTCCGCTCTAACTCCCCGTCGGTTTGCGGATGAAAGGTTGTGATGAGCTCTACACGGGTCCCCAATTCACTCTGTACTGCTCTCCAGAAATGTGATGTAAACTGAGGGCCTTTATATGATATGATAGAAATTGGCACGCCGTGCAACCGAACTATCTCCTGAATATATATATCTAGGCCAACCTCTCTGAAGTATACGTAGTCACAATAGGAATAAAGTGTGCCGACTTGCTCAACCTGTCGACAATGACCTAAACTGCATCAAACTAATGCAAGGTCTGCGGCACCCAACTACAAAGTCCATAGTGATGCGTTCCCATTTCCACTCTGGTATAGTCATCTGCTGAAGTAGGCCATATGGCATCTGGTGCTCATATTTAACTTGCTGACAATGTAGACACCTAGCTACATACTCAACTATGTCCCTTTTCATTCATCACCACCAATAATGGTGCCACATGTCACGATACATCTCCGTAGCACCTGGATGAATAGAATACCGAGAATAGTGTGCTTCCTCAAAGATCGTTTTCCTCAGTCCATCCACATTAGGAACACATAGACGATCATGGAGTCGCAGAACACCATCCGCTCCAATAGTAACTTCCTTGGCACCACCCCGTAGTACCGTTTCTCGAAGAACCATTAAGTGTGGATCATCATATTGGCGAGCCTTGATCTGTTCAAATAGTGAAGACTGGGCTACAGCACATGCTAGAACTCGGTTGGGCTCTAAAATGCCCAATCTCAGAGGTCGGTTAGCCAAGATTGAATATCCAAAGCTAATGGACTCTCCTCTGCTGTAATGAAAGCCAAACTACCCATACTCTCCGCCTTTCTACTCAAGGCGTCTGCAACCACATTTTCTTTACCCGGATGATATAGGATAGTAATATCATAATCTTTCAGTAATTCCAACCATCTGCGCCGCCTCAAATTTAGGTCCCTTTGCTTGAACAAATGCTACAAACTGCGATGATCAGTGTAAACTTCATAAGACACCCTATAAAAATAATTCCTCCAAATCTTAAGAGCGTGAACAATCGCAGCTAATTCCAAATCACGTACTGGATAATTCTTCCCGTTGGGCTTCAGCTGACGTGAAGTACAATAACTCGCCCTCCCTGCATCAATACATAACCCAAGCCAGCGCGTGAAGCATCGCAATACACTGTATATATTCCCGAACCGGAAGGCAATACTAACACTGCTGCTGTAGTCAATGCTGTCTTGAGCTTCTGAAAGCTCACTTCACAATCATCAGACCATCAGAACGAAGCACCCTTCTGGGTTAATTTGGTCAAAGGTGCTGCAATAGATGAAAACCCTTCCACAAACCGACGATAATAACCTGTTAAACCCAAAAAACTCCTGATCTCAGTCGTCGAAGTAGGACGATGCCAATTCTGAACTACCTCAATCTTTTTAGGATCAACCTTAATACCCTCACCCGATACAATATGCCCCAAAAATGCTACAGACTCTAGCTAAAACTCACATTTAGAGAACTTAGCATATAGCTTTTGTTTCTGCAATGTCTGAAGCACTACTCTCATTTGCTGCTCATGCTCCTCCTTACTACGCGAGTAGATCAAGATGTCATCAATGAAGACAACGACAAACGAATCAATATATGGCCTGAATACCCTGTTCATCAAATCCATAAATGCTGTCGGGGCATTAGTTAAACCGAAAGACATCACCAGAAACTCATAATGACCATATCTAGTCCGAAAAGCAGTCTTCGGAACATTCAAATCCTGAATCTTCAACTGATGGTACCCTGACGTCAAGTCGATCTTAGAGAACATCCTAGCACCCTACAACTGGTCAAATAGATCATTAATACACGATAACATGTACTTGTTCTTAATAGTGACTTTGTTCAATTGGCGATAATCAATACACATCCGCATTGTTCCATCCTTCTTTTTCACAAATAATATCGGTGCACCCCAAGTTGATACACTCGGTCTGACGAACCCTTTGGATAGTAACTCTTCAAGTTGTTCTTTCAATTCTTTGGGAGCCATGTGATACGGTGGGATAGATATAGACTGGGTATCTGGAACTAAGTCGATACAGAAATCAATATCACGATCAGGTGGCATACCTAGAAGATCTGAAAGAAAATATATCGGAGAACTCCCGAACTACAGGCACTAAATCAATAGCCAGAGTCTCTGCAGTAGTATCCCGAACATAGGCTAGATAAGCCAAACAACCCTTCTCAACCATGTGTTGAGCCTTTATATAAGAAATAACTCGATTAAATGAACTAACAGACAAACCCTTCCATTCCAGCCTAGGTAATGCTAGAATAGCCAAAGTAACAGTCTTGGCATGACAATCTAGAATAGCATGATATGGAGATAACCAGTCCATGCCCAGATAATTTCAAAATCGGTCATCTCAAGCAATAGGAGATCTGATCTAGTTTCATAACTACAGAATATAATAATACAGGACCGGTAGATCTAGTTCAAAATAATAGAATCGCCTATATGAGTGGACACATAAACAGGACTACTCGAGGACTCATGAGAAACACCTAGGAATGGAGAAAATAGAGATGACACATCTGAATACGTAGATCCTGGATCAAATAATACTGAGGCATCTTTGCCGCAAATAGAAATAATACCTGTAATCACTACATCTGAGGCCTCTACATCTGGTCTGGCCGGAAAAGCATAGAACCAAGCTGGAGTGCCAACTGGCTGGTCTCTGCCTTGCTGACCTCCACCTCTAGGACGACCCCTACCCACCTGTCCTCCACCTCTTGGTGGTCGAACTACTGGTGGAGCAACTGGTCTGGTAAGCATAGGTTGCTGACCTTGCTGCACGAGTCTACCCCACAACCTAGGTTAGAATCTCCATATGAGACTGGGGTCCCCGCACTCGTAATAACTCTTTGGTGCGATGGGTTGCTGACTAAGAGTCTGGCCTTGGAGAACTGAATACCCACTGGGAGGACCCTGAATAGCTGGTGGGTGATAAGAACTCTATGGTATAGTACTGAGATAAGGTCGCACTGGAGCACCTCGAGGAGGCGCTGGTGCTGGATATGGGGGCCTGCTGGACTGCTGTCTCACAAACTGACCTCTGCCCCCCAGACGGAGCACCTCTAAACTCTCCAAAATACCTGAACCGCTTATCTCTCATAACATGCTCTCGGCTCCGCTGACGTACACCCTCAATCCTGCGGGCTATCTCCACGACTAGCTCATAAGAAGTACCCATCTCAACCTCTCTAGACATAGTGGCCCGAATGCCAGTATGAAAACCCGTAACAAACCTCCACACTCTCTCCGCCTCAGTAGGGAGTATCATAAGTGCATGGAGAGATAACTCGGAAAACCTCGCCTCATAATCGGTCACTGACATCTGACCCTGTTGGAGCTGCTCAATTTAAAATCTCAACTCTTCCCTCTGGGAGGGTGGAATATACCTGTCTAGGAAGATATGGGTGAACTTGTCCCAAGTCATGGGAGGAGAATCTGCTGGTCTGCCAAGAACATAAGACTGCCACCATCTACGAGCTCTGCCCTCTAGCTAAAAAGTAGCAAAGTCTACCCCATGAGACTCCAATATTTTCATGTTGTACAGTCTATCCTTGCACCGATCAATGAACTCCCAGGGATCCTCATGTCGCTCACCCCCAAAGACAGGAGGATGGAGTCTAGTCTATCTGTCCAATAGTTTCTGCGGATCAGCGGCTGCAGCTGGCCTGGGCTCAGGTGTAGCTGCTTCCACTGGCTGGGCTCCACCCACGGGTAGTGCACCCTGGGTATGATATACAACAATTGCCTATCCATGAGCCTGTACGGTCGGAGTCTGTGCTCCCCCACCCCCCCTGAGATGTAGCTGGGTCTGTTGGAAATAAACCGTCCTGAGTCATATTGTCCATGAACAGCAGCATACGACCCATAACATCCTGGAATCCCCGTGTAGATATGAAATCCACCGGAGCTGGCTCTGCCACATGCACCTCACCTTGTTCTTCAATAATGGGATTCTCTGCTGGACCTACTGGCGGCATAACTGGAACAGTCCTGAGACGTCCTCGCCCTCTACCACGGGCTGGAGCCCTCCCCCTGCCTCTTCCTCTGCCTCGTCCTCTAGCAACTGGGGGAGTAGCTCTTCCCTTGTCTGGAACCTCATTAGAGCGCGTTCTCACCATCTATAAGAGAATAAGAGAAGGATATTTAGAACTACATCAATTGCACGATGGAATATGAAGATAGGTAGTTTTCTAACACCCTATAGCCTCTCGAAGATAAGTACAGACGTCTCTGTACTGATCCACAAGACTCTATTAGGTCTGCTCATAACTTGTGAGACCTACATGAACCTAGTTCTCTGATACCATGTTGTCACAACCCAATTTCACCTATAGGTCGTGATGGCAACCAACACTACAGCTAGGCAAGCCAAATAATAAATTAAACATATACAAATAAAATGTAAACCAAAAAATATAATAAGATACCAAATTCTACCAATGTTTGTGCCAAGACCTGGTGTCACAAGTGTATGAGCATCTAGTAGATTATATAAAACTCGAAAATACTGTTTGAAATAAAAATAGACAGAATGAAAATACAAGGAGAGACACTGGTAGCTGCAGAACGGCTCAGAAAATCTGCTCACCACTACGCCCCTGGATAACGAGGATATGCGATGATAGGTCCTCTACTAGTATCTGTCTCAGATCCTGTACAAAAAGTGCAGCAAGTGTAGTATGAGTACGTAAACAACGTGTACCTAGTAAGTATCAAGCCTAATCTCAAAGTGGTAGAGACGAGATGGCCGACTTTGACACAAACTAAGGGTCAACAATAATAAATGAAATAAATTATAATTATTCAAATCAGCATGATTCACCGAGTTAATAATAATTTTATTCAATTAGCATAAATAATAAAAATCCTTCAAATGCAACAATTTCCTATCTATTAATTAAATCTTTCAATTTCAATAAAATTTCTAATTTTTCAAATTGCTTTACAAGCTGCAATTCAATTTTAATAAATTTTTAATTTATCAAATAGCTTTACAAGCTACAATAAACTGTCCAAGTATCGTGTAATTATTATTATTATTAAGCACGATTTCTGCCGAGGTCGTACGACCCAATCCAGAGTGTCGTGTACACTGCCGAGGGACGTGCGGCATGATCCATAGATGCATCTATCCTGCCGAGGCGTTCGGCTTGTTCCACAAGAAAGGGTGACATTTTCTTATGTACCTTCGGAAGGAGAGTATATTTATTATGAGATCAATTCGAGAGGATGAACAATTTCTCTTAACAATTAATTAATTTAAACAGAAAATTCAAGCATATGAGATTTCCATCCTTTAATATTTTTTTATCTAATAATTCACAATATATAAATATATATCAAATAATATTAATTAAACAAAGAATACAATTTACACAAGTAATTCATGCTTTGAGTCCTAAACTACCCGGACTTTAGCATTAATAGTAGCTACGCACGGACTCTCGTCACCTCGTGCGTACGTAGCCCCCGCAATTAGCAATAATTATTTAATTTAATCACCTATGGGGTAATTTCTCCCTCACAAGATTAGATAAGAGACTTACCTCGTCTTGCTCCAATTTAATCCACTAGTAGGCCTTTTCCTCGATTATCCAACTTCGATTGACTCGAATTTAACCAAAAATAATTCGATACAATCACTAAAATTTATAGGAATCAATTCAATAAGAAAATACTACATTTTCAATAAAAATTCCAAAATTAATTAAAAATTCGTCACTGGGGCCCATGTCTCGGAATCTAGAGAAAGATACGAAATCCGACAACTTATTCAATTACGAGTCCAACCATACCTGTTTCACTCAAATCCGACTCTGAATCGATACCGAAATCTCAAAAATTTGTTTCTATGAGATTTCTAAAAATTTCCAAAATTTCAATCTCAAAACACTAATTAAATGGTGAAAACAATGATATATTTGTGTATATTGACCAAATCCGAGTTAGAATCACTTACCCCAATATTTTTCCTTGAAAATATATATCAAAATCGCCTCTCCTCAAGCTCCAATTCGTCAAGAATGGAAAATGGGACGAAGTCCCCTATTTTTATTACTTACAGATCTGTCCAGTCCGATCATGGACCTCGATCTTGGAGTCTGATTATGGACCTCGATCATGGAGTCTGATCATAGACCTAGATCATGAAGTCTGATCATGGACGTCGATCAGGGAGCTCGGTCCTGGACCTCGGTCATGGAGTCCGATTTTGACACATAAAGGAAAAAAACCAGATCAACCAAAAACTAGCAAAGCCCACTTCAGCAGTCTCCCAGCTTCAATTCTTGATCATTTAACCATCTGAAATTCACCCGAGGCCCTTGGGACCTCAACCAAATACACCAACAAGTCGTAAAATATTATACGGACCTATGTGAAACCTCAAATCACATCAAACGACGCTAAAACCACGAATTATGCTCCAATTCAAGCTTAATGAAACTTCAAATTTCCAACTTCTACATTCGATGTCGAAACCTATCAAACCAACTCCGATTGACCTCAAATTTTGCACACAAGTAATAAATGACATAACGGAGCTATGAAAATTTTCAGAACTGGATTCCGACTCTGGTATCAACAAATCAATACCCCGGTCAAATTTCCAAACTTAAATTCCTATTTTAGCCATTTCAAGCCTAATTTAACTACAGACTTCCAAATAAAATTCCAAAAATGCTCCTACGTACAAAATCACCATACGTAGCTGTTGGAATTGTCAAAATTCTATTCCGGGGTCATTTTCCTAAAATGTTGACCGAAGTCAAACTTGGCTTTTTAAAGCCAACTTAAGGAATCAAGTATTCCGATTTCAACCCAAACACTTCCAAATCCCGATCCAACCATCCCCGCAAGGCATAAATCATTAAAAGTGTATACGGGAAGTTTTATTTTAGGGAACGGAGTTCTAAAAGTTAAAATGATCGGTTGGGTCATTACACAAATTAACCAAAAATTAACTGAACCGATCCATTATTCCTAATCTGTCTTTGTAGCTAGTGACATGTATATTGTATGCATAACATGGTGGCGCCCGCAACCTTTGAATCCTGGATCCGCCTCTGACTAACACACTTCTATGATTTTATGGATTATTCACTATATTAAGGACTTTACTTTCGCAATTGTTCTTTGTTATTAATAAATTTAAAAATGGATTATTATTCTAACGTTGGCTTGCCTAGCAAGTGAAAACAACAGGTTCTTTGCAGAACCTGGTGTAATCGCACCTGCGAAATGGTGATCGCAGGTGCGCAGTCGCATCTGCGAGAAAAATCTCGCATTTGCGAAGTGAGGCTTCCAGGTGAAATTCCGTATCTGCGGACATCAATGTCGCACTTGCGACGTCGCAGAAGCGACCAAACGACCAAATAAGCGATCTCTTCAGAAGCGACGCACTGGCCAGTGCCCAGGTCGCACAAGCGACTAGCTTCTCGCAGATGCGGTTGTGCACCTGCGATCACCATTTAGCAGGTACGATTACCCCAGGTTCTGCCAAGAACCTGCTGCTTTCAACATGCTATTAACAATCCGAATTTTGTCTGAAACTCACCTGAGCCCCTCAAGACCTTATCCAAATATCCCAACAAGTCCCGTAACATAATACGGACTTACTCAGGATCTCAAATCACATCAAATAATATCAAAATTGCAATTCACACCTCGATTAAGACTTTGAGTTTTAAACTTTTCAATTTGTAAATCTTGTACCAAAACATATTAAATGAATCCGAAATGACTTCAAATTTGACACACAAGTCATAAATAACATAACGAAGCTATTCAAATTTCTAGAATCGGATTCCGGCTCCGATATCAAAAAGTCAATACCGTGGTCAAACTTGGAAATCTTTAGCCTTTAAAGTACTAGTTTCCGTTAAATGGTCATAACTTTAGCTAGGGACCTCCAAATTAAATTTCAGGCATACGCCCAAGTTCCAAATCACGATACGGACCAATAAAACTGTCAGAACACTGATCCGAGTCCGTTTGCTCAAAATGTTGACCAAAGTCAACTCAATTGAGTTTTAAGGCTCTATTTCACATATTAATCCATTTTCACATAAAAACTTTCCTGAATATTTTACGGATTGCGCACGCAAGTCGAGAAATGATAAATAGTGTTTTTTGAGGTCGTAGAGTGTAACGGCCCGACCGGTCGTTTTGAGAATTAGAGCCCTGATCCCCTAATATCTGTTTTCCCCACATTTTTTTCTTCTTTTGGGAATTTCCGGAGTGATTGGTTATGGAATTTGGGGAGTCTTTGGACACTTAGTCCCTAGTTGCAAGTTTAAGCGTTAGAAATTGGACCGTAATCGGAACTGTATGAAGACGAATCCGGAATAGAATTATATTGACTCCGTTAGCTCCGTTGAGTGATTTTGAGCTTAGGAGCGTGTCCGGAATGTGTTTTGGAGGTCTGTAGTAGATTTAGGCTTGAATTGGCGAAAGTTAGATTTTTCGGCGATTTCGGGCGATAGTGGAAATTTTGATATCGAGCTCGGAATGGATTTCCAAAACTAGTTGTAGGTTCATAGTGTCATTTGTGACCTGTGTATAAAATTTGAGGTAATTCAGACTAGATTTGACGTGGTTCGGCGTCGTTTGTATAATTTGGAAAATTCTAAGTTCTTAGGCTTGAATCTGTGCTTAATTCATGATTTTGTTGTTGTTCGATGTGGTTTGAAGGCTCGACTAAGTTCATATGGTGTTATAAGATTGGTTGGTGGGTTTGGTTGAGTTCCCGGGGGCGTCGGGTGTGTTTCAGATGCTTAACGGAATGAAATTGGACTTAGGAAAATCTGGTGCTTTTGCTGGTTCTGCTATAATCGTACCTACGCAAAGCTGCCCGCAGGTTCGAGCAAATTGGCGCAGAAGCAGGAAAATGAAGGAGTGCCAGGGGTCGCAGGTGCGAGATGTTTTCTGCATGCGATGCCCGCAGATGCGTTAGGGGTCTTTGCAGGTGCGCAAGGTCAGCAGAAGCGGAAGGGAATTCCGCAGGCGCGCATGTGCAGATACATCCCTTTCATTGCAGGTGCGAAGGCAGAGGGGGCAAGTGAATTACGTAGATGCGCATAATTTCCGCACAAGCGCACTCGCAGGTGCGAGCCCGGGCTCCGCAGGTGCGGAAATACCTGGGAAGTGGTTAAAACCAAAGGGCTTCGCGATTTTTGTCATTTTTGGACTTTGCAACTCGGTTTAGGGCTATGTTTGAGAGCATTTTCGAGAAATTTCTTGAGGTAAGTCCCTTGTGCTTATTTTTGATCAATAATCTTGCTTCCCCATGTATTTTCCCACCTAGTTAGTGTGTATTTATGGTGGAAATTGGAAATTAGAGGCTAGAGATTTGGAAGTTTGATTTGTGGATTTGGAGGACCATTTGGTGTCGGATATTAGTAAATTTGATATGGTTAGACTCGTGAGTGAACGGGCTTTCGTATTTTATGACTTTTACCTGATTCCGAGACGTGGTCCCCATAGGCGATTTTTGAGTTAATTTCGGAATTTTCGTTAAAATGTTGATTTCGTTAATTAGATGAGTCTATTATTGTTGTATTTATGATATGTAATTGCTTTTGGCTAGATTTGGGCCTTTCGGAGCCGGATATTCATGGGAAAGGCATTGTGACCGATTGATTGAGCTTGGTTCGAGGTAAGTGGCTTACCTAACTTTGTGTG
Organism: Nicotiana tabacum; assembly: GCF_000715075.1. NCBI lineage: Eukaryota > Viridiplantae > Streptophyta > Magnoliopsida > Solanales > Solanaceae > Nicotiana > Nicotiana tabacum. The sequence continues at coordinate 11,814,910 of NC_134103.1, read as the reverse complement.
GGGGAAATCCCCTTAAGATTTGGAACTATTGTGATATGTGAGCACCGTGTACGTGAGGTAACGAGTACGTACATGGGCTAGTTGTGGTAAAACCCGATTTTCTTACTAAGCAGCAACATGTTTTCCTGTTAGTTTGAGTTATACCATTTTAGTGAGTACTAGTCTACTTTCATTCTTAATTGAGTTATTCCAATATGTGTAGCTATCATGTTTAGTCTAATACAATATGTCTACGTGTCTTAATTATTTATGTGAAACATGCTTAGTGAATTTCCTGCTTCTTCCCCAACTGGTACTTAGTCTAAATTGTAAGAACTTCGTGATGTAGTTGTATTTCTATCATTCGCGGTGCATATTTACTTTGGGACTATGGAACGGTATTCCGGGAGATCCCCCTGCACATTTACTTTGGGACTACGGAACGGTATTCCGGGAGATCCCCCTGCACATTTACTTTGGGACTATGGAATGGTATTCCGGGAGATCCCCCTTACACATTTACTTTGGGACTACGGAACGGTATTCCGGGAGATCCCCCTGCACATTTACTTTGGAACTATGGAATGGTATTCCGGGAGATCCCCCTACTCATTTACGTTTTGGACTACGAGACGGTATCTCGGGAGATCCCCTATTGTGTTTCTGTGTACTAAGCTATTACCTTCTATGATTCCATTGTTGTTAAATTTCAACCTTTATTTTCTTGCGGTATTACACTCTATATTATTTTATTATATTTTACCAGTAGGGCCCTAACCTGACCTCGTCACTACTCGTCCGAGGTTAGGCTTGGCACTTATTGGGTACCGATTGTGGTGTACTCATGCTACTCTCTGCACATGTTTTTCATATGCAGATCCAGGTGTACCTTATCAGCCGCACTATCAGTGAGCCGGGACAACTTTGGAGACTTCAAGGTATATTTGCCGCATCCACAGACCTCGGAGTCCCCTTCTACTCTTTCTCATGTCCATCATCTTCTGTATTTTTCCTTGTTAGACTCTGACATATAGAGACACTATATTTTTCCTTTTGTAGTTTGTGATTCACGATGTTTCGGGTTTTGGGATTTGTTGTGTATTTTTGAATAGTTGGTTAAATTTATATTTCTAATTCTTTTTTCCGCAAAATATTAGGCTTACCTAATTGTAGAGACTAGGTACCGTCACGACGTCACACGGAGGGAAAATTAGGTCATGACAAGTTGGTATCAGAGCTCTAGGATCGTAGGTGTCGTGAGTCACAAGCCAGTTTATTAGAGTCTCTTGGATCGGTACGGAGACGTCTGTACTTATCTTCAGAAGGCTATGAAACTGTTAGAAAAATTTCACTATTTTTATTCCTTGTCGTGCGAAAATTGTTGACTTCAGAGATTCTAAATTTTTGTATTGTATTCTCTCACAGATGGTAAGGACGCGTACAAGAGGATAAGATGAACAGGTACCCGCGTCCCCTGCTAGAGCCACAAGAGGCCGGGGCCTGGGTAGAGTCCGAGGATGTCCACGTGGTGCAGCCAGAACACCCGCACGAGCTGCTACAGAGGAGTCCCCAGTAGCTCAAGCTGGAGGGCAGACACCTGAGATACCTGTTCCTGCACCAGCCCTCCAGGAGACTCTAGCCCAGTTTCTGAGCATGTTCAGCACCTTAGCTCAGGCTGGATTGATTCCACTTGCACCTGCCACATCTCAGGCCGGGGGAGGAGCACAGTCTCCCATCGCCGGTACTCCAGATCAGCGGGCTCAGGTCGACCAAGTTCCAGAGATTGTACCAATGCAGCTAGTAGCTCCTGCGCAGCCCAAGGTTAGGGCAGCTGCTTCTGAGGCGGAGCAACTCAGACTTGAGAGGTACAAGAAGTACCACCCACCTACTTTTAGAGGATTGGCTACAGATGATGCTCAGGGTTTTCTGGAGGAGTGTCATCATATTCTCCGTACTATGGGCGTAGCGGAGACTAGCGGGGTTTCTTTTACCACATTCTAGCTTAGAGGAGCAGCCTATCAGTGGTGGCGTGCTTATGAGTTGAGTAGTTCGGCTGAGGCAGCTTCACTTACATGGACTCAGTTCTCGGACATGTTTTTGAGAGAGTATGTCCCTCAGAGCCTCATGGACTCATGGCGCGTGGAGTTTGAGCAACTGCATCAGGGTGCTATGACTGTGTCAGAGTATGCAGTTCGCTTCAGTGATTTGGCCTGACATGCACTGGCCTTAGTTGCCACAGTTCGAGAGAGAGTTCGACGATTTATTGAGGGTCTCCATCCCAGCATCCGGAGTAGTATGGCCAGGGAATTAGAGATGGATATTTCTTATCAGCAGGTTGTGGGTATTGCTAGGAGATTCGAGGGCATGTTTGCCCAGGATAGAGAGGAGAGGGAGGCCAAGAGGTCTCGAGAGGCTGGTTATTATTCTGGAGCTCGTGCCCCAGCAGCTCGCCATGGTAGGGGTTATGTGAGCCGCCCCGTTCATTCAGCTCTTCCAGCCTCCAGTGGTGTTCCAGCTCCTTCTAGACCACAGGAGCCTTATTAGGCACTGCCAGTATCTAGTGTGCCTCCTCCACGAGGTGTTCCTAGTGGCCAGTCCAGCAGACCTAGCCCGAGCCAGTCACAGCAGCCACACCCTCCCAAAGCTTGTTTTGAGTGTGGCGACACTCGCCACAGGGTGAAGGATTGCCTTAGGATTAGGAGGGTGCACCTCCACAGACTTTTCAGCCACAACGTGCTCCACCGGGTCCTCAGGCTATGATTACAGCACCAGCTGCCACCCCACCTGCTCAACCAGCTCGAGGTGGAGGTCGGGGAGGTAGAGGTCTCCCTAGAGGGGGAGGCCAAAACAGATATTATGCACTTCCTGCTCATACAGAGGTAGTTGCTTCTAATTCTGTCATTACAGGTATTGTTCCGGTCTGTCATAGAGATGCGTCGGTATTATTTGACCCAGACTCTGCATATTTTTTGTGTTCTCTTATTTTGCCCTGTATTTAGGCGTATCTCAGAATTCTTTGACTTTCCCTATTAATGTATCTACTCCTGTGGGAGATTCTCTTATTGTGGACCACGTGTATCGGCCGTGTTTGAGACCAGAGCCAATTTATTATTGCTCAGCATGGTGGACTTTGATATTATTTTGGGCATGGACTGGTTGTCTCCCCATTATGCTATTCTTGATTATCACACTAAAATTGTGACGCTGGCTATGCCAGGTTTACCGCAATTAGAGTGGAGAGGTACCTTAGAGTATACTCCCAGTAGAGTTATTTCTTTTCTTAAAGCTCAACGAATGGTTGAGAAGGGGTGCGATACGTATCTAGCTTATGTGAGAGATGTCAGTATTGATACCCCTACAGTTGAGTCAGTCCCAGTAGTGAAGGAGTTTCCAGATGTATTTCCAGCTGATCTTCCGGGCATGCCGCCCGACAGAGATATTGATTTTGGCATTGATTTGTTGCCGGGCACTCAGCCCATCTCTATTCCTCTATATCGTATGGCTCCTCCTGAATTGAGGGAGTTGAAAGAGCAGTTACAAGAATTGCTTGATAAAGGCTTCATTCGGCCTAGTGTGTCACCTTGGGGTGCTCCTGTCTCATTTGTGAAGAAGAAGGATGGTTCTATGCGGATGTGTATTGATTACCGCCAGTTGAACAAAGTCACAGTGAAGAACATATATCCATTACCTCGTATTGATGACTTATTTGATCAGTTACAGGGTGCCAGAGTATTTTTCAAGATTGACTTACGTTCAGGTTATCATCAGTTGAAGATTCGGGAGCCGGATATCCCGAAGACTGCTTTCAGGACCAGATAGAGTCACTATGAGTTTCTTGTTATGTCTTTTGGATTGACCAATGCCCCTAACAACTTTTATGCACTTGATGCACAGTGTGTTCCGGCCTTATCTTGACTCATTCGCCATTGTTTTTATTGACGACATTCTGGTATACTCCCGGAGTTGGGAGGATCATGAGCATCACCTGAGGAATGCACTTCAGACCTTGAGAGAAAAGAAGTTATATGCAAAAATTTTCAAAGTGTGACTTTTGTCTAGACTCGGTGGCATTCTTGGGTCATATAGTATCGAGTGAGGGGATCCAGGTGGATCCGAAGAAGATTGAAGCAATGCACAGTTGGCCTAGGCCGTCCTCAGCTACAAATATTCGGAGTTTTCTTGGTTTGGCGGGGTATTACCGTCGCTTTGTAGAGGGATTCTCATCTATTGCAGCACCTATGACCAGGTTGACCCAGAAGGGTGCTCCGTTCAGGTGGACAGAGGAATATGAGGAGAGCTTTCAGAAGCTCAAGACAGCTTTGACTACATCCCCAGTATTGGTATTACCTACAGGTTCGGGGTCTTATACTGTAAATTATGATGCATCATGGATTGGTCTCAGCGCGGTGTTGATGCAGGACGGTAGGGTGATTGCCTACGCATCCAGACAGGTGAAGGTGCACGAAAAGAACTATCCTATCTACGACCTTGAGTTAGCAGCTATTGTTCATGCCATGAAGATATGGCGGCATTATTTGTACGGTGTTCCTTGTGAGATGTACACCGATCATCGGAGTTTGCAGCATCTGTTTAAGCAGAAAGATCTTAACTTACGTCAGCAAAGGTGGTTGGAGCTACAGAAGGATTATGATATCACTTTTTTTTATCACCCTGGGAAGGCAAATATGGTTGATGGTGCTTTGAGTTGCCGGGTAGAGTGTTTGGGGAGTTTAGCATATCTACCAGCAGCAGAGAGGCCATTGGCGTTGGATGTTCAGGCCTTAGCCAGCCAATTTGTGAGATTGGATATTTCTAAGCTGAGTTGAGTATTGGCTTGTGTGGTCTCTAGGTCTTCCCTTTATGATCGTATCAGGGAGCGTCAGTATGATGACCCTCATCTGCTTGTCCTTAAGGGCACAGTCCAGCACGGTGATGATAAGGAGGTTACTATTGGAGATAATGGTGCATTAAGGATGCAGGACAGGCTATGTGTGCCCAATGTAGATGGTTTGCGTGAGTTGATTCTTCAGGAGGCTCACAGCGCGCAGTACTCCATTCATCCGGGTGCCACGAAGATGTATCAGGACCTGAGGCAACACTATTGGTGGAGGAGGATGAAGAAAGACATAGTAAAGTATGTGGCTAGATGTCTAAATTGCCAGCAGGTGAAGTATGAGCATCAGCGACCAGGTGGGTTGTTTCAGAAGATAGAGAATCCGGAGTGGAAATGGGAGCGAATCACTATGGACTTCGTTGTTGGTCTCCCACGGACTCAATGGAACTTTGATGCAGTTCGGGTGATTATGGATAGGTTGACCAAGTCGGCTCATTTTATTCCTGTGATGACTACCTATTCTTCCTAGAAGCTAGCTCGAATTTACATCCATGAGATCGTCAGGCTTCATGGAGTACCGGTATCTATTATCTCTGACCGGGGTACGCAGTTTACATCACGGTTCTGGAGAGCTGTACAACATGAGTTGGGTACTAAGGTTGAGTTGAGCACAACATTTCACCCTCAGATGGATGGACAGTCCGAGCGTACTATTCAGATATTAAAGGATATGCTTCGTGCGTGTGTGATAGATTTTGGGGGTGCTTGGGACCAGTTCTTTCCACTTGCAGAGTTTGATTACAATAACAGTTATCAGTCCAGCATTCAGATGGCACCGTATGAGGCTCTGTACTGTAGGAGGTTTCGGTCCCCAGTGGGTTGGTTCGAACCCGGTGAGGCTAGATTATTGGGTACGAACATGGTTTAGGATGCCTTAGAAAAGGTGAAGGTGATTCAGGATAGACTTCACACAGCCCAGTCCAGATAGAAGAGTTATACAGACCGAAAGGTTCGCGATGTGGCATTCATGGTTGGAGAGCGAGTCTTGCTCCGGTTTTCGCCTATGAAGGGCGTTATGAGGTTTGGAAAGAAGGGCAAGCTGATCCCAAGGTTCATTGGTCCATTTGAGGTGTTGCGTCGAGTTGGGGAGGTTGCTTATGAACTTGCATTGCCTCCCAGTCTAGCAGGAGTTCATCCGGTATTCCATGTTTCTATGCTCCGAAAGTATCACGGCGATCCATCCCATGTGTTGGATTTCAGCTCAGTTCAATTGAACAAGGATCTATCCTATGTTGAGGAGCCAGTGGCTATTTTAGACAGGCAGGTCATAAGGCTAAGGTCAAAGAACATTTCTTCTGTGAAGGTTCAATGGAGGGGATAACCGGTGGAGGAGGCAACTTGGGAGTCCGAGCAGGATATGCGCAGCCAGTACCCTCATCTTTTCACAGTTTCAGGTATGTCTTTATACTCGTTCGAGGACGAACAATTGTTTTAAGACGGGGAGGATGTAACGACCTGGCCGGTCATTTTTAGAATTAGAGCCCTGATCTCCTAATATTTGCTTTACCCATATTTGTTTCTACTTTTGGGAATATCCGGAGTGATTTGTTATGGAATTCGGGAAGTTTTGGGAGACTTAGTCCCTAGTTGTGAGTTTAAGCCTTAGAAATTGGACTGTAGTTGGAACTATGTAAAGACAGATTCGAAATAGAATTTTGTCGACTCTGTTAGCTTCGTTGAGTGGTTTTGAGCTTAGGAGCACGTCCGGAATGTGTTTTGGAGGTCTGTAGTAGATTTAGTCTTGAATTGGCGAAAGTTAGTTTTTTCGGCGATTTCGACCGATAGTGAAAATTTTGATATCAAGCTCGGAATGGATTTCCAAAAGTGATTGTAGGTTCGTAGTGTCATTTGTGACATGTGTGTAATATTTGAGGTATTTCGGACTAGATTTGATGTGGTTCGGCATCGTTTGTAAAATTTGAAAAATTCTAAGTTTTTAAGCTTGAATCTGTGCTTAATTCATGATTTTGGTGTTGTTCGATGTGGTTTGAAGGCTCAACTAAGTTCGTATGGTGTTATAGGATTGGTTGGTAGGTTTGGTTGAGGTCCCGGTGGCCTCGGGTGTGTTTCGGATGCTTAATGGAATGAAATTGGACTTAGAAAAATCTAGTGCTTTTGCTGGTTCTACTGTAATCGCACCTGCGCAAGGCTGCCCGGAGGTGCAAGCCCGCGGTGCGAGCAAATTGGCGGAGAAGCAAAAAAATGGAGGAGTGCCAGGGGTCGCAGGTGCGAGGTGTTTTCCGCATCTGCGATGCCCGCAGATGTGTTAGGGGTCTTCGCAGATACGCAAGGTCCGCAGAAGCGGAAGGGAATTCCGCAGGCGCGCACGCGCAGATGCGGCCCTTTCATCGCAGGTGCGAAAGCAGAGTGGGCAAGTTAATTGCGCAGATGCGCACAATTTCTGCACAAGCGCACCCGCAGGTGCGGAAATACCTGGGCAGTGGTTAAAACCGAAGGGCTTCGCGAATTTTGTCATTTTTGGACTTTGCAACTCGGTTTAGGGCGATGTTTAAGAGCATTTTCGAGAGATTTCTTGAGGTAAGTCCCTTGTGCTTATTTTTGATCAATAATCTTGTTTCCTCATGTATTTTCCCACCTAGTTAGTGTGTATTTATGGTGGAAATTGGGAATTGGACTAGGGATTTGGAAGTTTGATTTGTGGATTTGGAGGACCATTTGGTGTCGGATTTTAGTAAATTTGATATGGTTAGACACGTGAGTAAATAATTTTTCGTATTTTATGACTTTTATCCGATTCCGAGACGTGGGCCCCAGAGGCAATTTTTGAGTTATTTTCAGAATTTTCATTAAAATATTGATTCCGTTAATTAGATGAGTCTATTATTGTTGTATTTATGATATGTAATTGCTTTTGGCTAGATTTGGGCCACTCAGAGCCGGATATTCATGGGGAAGGCATTGTGACCGATTGATTGAGCTTTGTTCGAGGTAAGTGGCTTGCCTAACTTTGTGTGGGGGAAATCCCCTTAAGATTTGGAACTATTGTGATATGTGAGCGCTGTGTATGTGAGGTGACGAGTACGTACACGGGCTAGTTGTGGTAAAACCCAATTTTCTTATTGAGCAGTAACATATTTTTTTGTTATTTTGAGTTATACCATTTTAGTGAGTACTAATCTATTTTCATTTTTAATTGAGTTATTCCAATGTGTGTAGCTATCATGTTTAGTCTAATACAACATGTCTACGTGTCTTAATTATTTATGTGAATTATGTGCAATATGCTTAGTGAATTTTCTGCTTCTTCCCTGACTGGTACTTAGTCTAAATTGTAAGAACTTCATGATGTAGTTGGATTTATATTATTCGCACTGCATATTTACTTTGGGACTACGGAACGGTATTCCGGGAGATCCCCCTGCACATTTACTTTGGGACTACGGAACGGTATTCCGAGAGATCCCCCTGCATATTTACTTTGGGACTACCGAACGGTATTCCGGGAGATACCCCTGCACATTTACTTTGAGACTACGGAGCGGTATTCCGGGAGATCCCCTTGCACATTTACTTTGGGACTACGGAACGGTATTCTGGGAGATTCCCCTGCACATTTACTTTGGGACTATGGAATGGTATTCTGGGAGATCCTCCTGCACATTTACGTTTGGGACTACGAGACGGTATCTCGGGAGATCCCCTGTTGTGTTTCTGTGTACTGAGCTGTTACCTTCTATGATTCCATTGTTGTTAAATTTTAGCCTTTATTTTATTGCGGTATTACACTCTATATTATTTTATTATATATTTACCAGTAGGGCCCTGACCTGACCTCGTCACTACTCGACCGAGGTTAGGCTTGGCACTTACTGGGTACCGATTGTAGTGTACTCATGCTACTCTCTGTACATGTTTTTCGTGTGCAGATCCAGGTGCACCTTATCAGCCGCACTATCAGTGAGCCAGGACAGCTTTGGAGATTTCAAGATATATCTGCCGCGTCCGCAGACCTCGGAGTCCCCTTCTACTCTTTCTCATGTCCATCATCTTCTGTTTTTTTCCTTGGTAGACTTTGACGTATAGATACACTAGATTTTTACTTCTGTAGTTTGTGATTCACGATGTTCCGGGTTTTGGGATTTGTTGTGTGTTTTTGAATAGTTGGTTAAATTTATATTTCTAATTCATTATTCCGCAAAATGTTAGGCTTACCTAGTTGTAAAGACTAGGTGCCGTCACGACGTCACACGGAAGAAAAATTGGGTCGTGACATAGAACACAGAATTACTTATTAAATTTAAAGATGAGATTTTGGGTCATCACAAATTTGTTGGACCAAAAGCGGATAATACGTGATATGAGATATTTGGTTTGCCTACTATTTGCAATAAGTCTAAGCATGATCAAAGATTATGGATTAAATGAGACCTTATTATATGTAATATTTTAATTTATTTTACATATGTGTATATAAATTGAACCGAATGTAATGAGTTCAACTAAATTCACAAATTTCATCCTAAATCCGTCTCAGCTTAAGTATAGAAATTAACAGCAGACTTAGAAAATAGCTCCAATAACACCAAGTCCGAAATCTGATATTTATATTTATTTAATGAACGTTTCAACCCGAATATATAGAATTTAACCCAAAATTACTAAGTATTACATCCGTCTCCGCAATTAACCACATACACAAAAGTTCAAATCGAAATAAAAGATCCTCCTACTTTGTTCCTTCTCTTTTCAATATGCAAAAGTCTACTCCCACCCTAAAAATTTAAAAGTAAAATGGATTTTTTTGGCAGTTACATATTGGCCGATCGATCAAAAATAATTATATCCACTAGTTAAACATACAAAAAATATATACTCTATATAAAATGTATATTATATATATAATATACAAAAATATATATATTGCCGACTATTATTTTTGAGAGCGGCTATTCTGTGTATTTTATTTTTGAGTAATTAAAAAGGACAAATTTATGCCCAATGGGCTAGCTTAGTAGAGGTGAAAAGGTCTTCGTGCATGTGCATGGATTTGCACTCCTATGTTTACTACTAATAAATTCCTGGACTTATATTCTTCATGACTTAAATGTCCCGATTCACTTGTCTCTACTTGGACTGGCAAATTGGTTGGTGACACTTTTCTTGACCTTTGATATATTAAGGAACCACATATGACTATGGAAGATACAGATTTTCTTATTGTCGTCACTTTTTGAATATTCTAGCGAAAATGACATCTCTTTTAATTAAAAATTGCTATAGTATGATCCAACGGATACATTAAATATCCGGTTAGATACTTCCATTAATAGAAAGACAATTTAGAACATCGCGACTTTGAACGACCTAACCTTTCTCTTTCTTGTAATTTCCTAATTGTCATCAAGCGAAGGGCTACACTCGCTAAAGGGTCAAGAGTGATGAATATATATATATATTGAAAGAAAGATAGAATAAAGTTGTGCAATTTTTCTCTGATTGTATTCACCGTTCAGACCCCTATTTATACAAGTAATTTTTGTAACTAAAATAAATAAAAAATAAAAGTAAAAGAATATTCCTATATACTTGTACTATTTCTATTGCCTACTTATATAACTTCCTAAGAGATTTTATTCTCATACATATGCTCATCATGTGTAGGAAGCTTCTTATTATTTGCCAACTCAGTTTCTCTGTTATACATCAAACGACTGGGTTTTATTCTTCAATGATGGGTTTTGTGTTGTGTGATGTTGACACGTGTAGATATTATTTATCTACACATTTAGACACATAAGAATGAGAACATCGTAGTGTCCGAAATCTCTAACTCAAGCTCAAATTTCGAGCTTTCTCTTTTCTCTCAGAGATTGCTTCTTCCTCATCCTTCTTCTGCAAATTGATATGGGGCTTTTTATCTTCAACATCCCCCCTCAAGTTGGAGGGGAGAGAATAGACCCCCATCTTGTTCAAAATGTGTCGGTGTGAAGCCCCAGATAAGGGTTTAGTGAACAGATCTGCTAGCTGATGCTCCGATGGAAGGAACGAGAGAGTGATTAGCTCAGAAAGGAACTGCTGACGGATGAAATTTTCATGACCCAAAATCCCACCACAGGCGTCGTGATGGCACTTAGGCTCTAAAACTAGGTAAGCCGATTACAATTACATTTCAAACTATTTTTTTTATATACGTAATCAAAACTAACATCGGAAACAAATATGAAAACCTCCCAAGACTGGTAGTACTGAGTCACGAACTCTAACGGAATACGTAGAATGATCACGAGGACCGAATATACAATACTATTTGATTAAAAATTAACAGTACAACAAAATGAACAGACTCCAAGTGACTGCGACGGCCAAGCAACTCTACCTTGAATCCTTGCGATACGGTCGGTACCCAGTAAGTATCAAGACTAACCTCAGTGGAGTAGAGACGGGATACAGTCAAGACACTCACTAGTCTAATAACCTGTGCAATATAGTATACAAAATAATACTGAAAAATAACTAGCAATGATAACAATAAAATCAACCAGTGATATAACAGCAATACAACAAGAACATCATAATTACTGCTCAGACGAATAAGGAACACAAGTACAACTAATTAATCAAGTCCTTCACATATAAATTCTTTCGCCTATATGTTTTTCAAATAAAACTCTTCAGTATATAATACTTTCAAATAAATATATTTTCAAGTAAAAGTCAACGTCTGGCACCTTATTTCACAATCATAAAAATTACGGGTCTCAGCCCATTTTTTCACGATACCTCATGCCCATATTTCAATTACCATCACACGGACAACTCACGTGTCAATAATAAAATTATCATATTTTTTCCGGCACCTCATGCCCATATTATTTTCATAACTGCATGGACAACTCACGTACCAAAATATCAATGTATATAAGATCCGCAGGATCAATTTATTTTCAATAAAGTAAGGTTAAAATCTTTAAATCAAGTAAGAAATCAACAAAAGATAAGTTTATTTTAGAAATCATTTGAGTGAGGAAAAGTGATATTTTCATTAAAATAAAGCATCAGATAAACTACTAATTTGGATATAAAATTTATTAAATTAAAAATACTAGAAATTTATTTTCATTTAAAACAACTCAATCATCAAAAACAAGTATAACCCAAAAATATAAATCCTCAAAATCTTGTACGAAAAAGTCAAGGTCAACACAATACATCAAGAAATACAAAACACTTAATATTAAGTCAAATAATACATCACAAAAAATACAAGACAAATTTTGAAAAAACAAAATAACAAAAGGCAAGTGCAGCCATAGAGAAAAATCAACAAAAGGGCACTCGTGAGGTACCGCTCGTAGTCCCAAATAATAAATAAATTCACAATCTTTCATTTTCTTATATCACCGCGGGAGTCTTCATATTAAATTTTAAAGAAATCATTTATTTTCCGAAATAACATCCCACGTTTTAGCCACCCTTATCACACCGCATAACTTCTAGTAGTTCCCCTACTAGCCACGCGTTTCAAGCCACCCTTATCTCACCGCATGTGTTTCAACACCCTAACCTTATATCACCGCATGACTTCTAGTAGTTTCCCTACTAGCCACGCGTTTCAAGCCACCCTTATCTCACCGCATGCATATCAGTATCACAATATTTTATAAATTGCACCTCAGGTGCCCAAATATCACAGCATAATACAACTTGCACCTCAAGTGCCTAAATATTTCAACATATCACAAATTGCACATCAAGTGCTTAAATATTACAACATGTCACAAATTACACATCAAGTGCTCAAATCTTATAACATATCACAAATTGCATATCAAGTGCTCAAATATTACAACATATCACAAATTGCACATCAAGTGCTCAAATATTACAACATATTATTTTTTCACAATAAGAAGCCACAACTCGATCATAATGTGCACAACATCTTAACAAAATATCCGGGAATTAACAACTCAACCGAATAATATTTTACAATTTGGCACTTTGCCTCAATATGATTCACGGCCTTTATAATTCAATACCAGATTTTCAACAGTGTGAACTGAAAAGTAATTCATCTTATTAACTAGATTTTTCTTTTAAATTATCTGTAGGAAAAATCAATAATGAAAGTGTTTTCCATAAAAATGGCAACTCAAACAAACACAGAGTTCAAATGAAAGTCAAGTGGCAATCGCACCAAATTATCATATAAAAACAACCTCGGCAAACAAGGAATGAGGCATGACAAATAAGGAATTTAATAAGTTACAACAATTTTCCAACTTAATACTTAAGGGCGTCTACGAATTTCAACCGATATAATTTGTACATATAAACCAAGTACGTACTCGTCAGCTCGCGTACATGGTTTTTAATTACATAATTTTCACATAATACTCAATGCCTAAGGGGTAATTCCCCCACTCGAGGTTATGCAAGATACTTACCTCGACGATACTAAGTTAATGCTTTTAAATGATCTTCACGAGTGAAGCCACCTCCGGATGGCTCAAATCTGAAATTCGTCCCTTAATGATACTATGATGGTCCACCAATTAAAAACAAATCAATCAATAACAATGAAACACAATTGCACTAATATTAGTGTGATGACCTAAAATGTCATCTTTAAATTTAATAAGTAATTCTGTATTCTAAGACCTTGAAAAGCACCATGTATTATTCCTCGATTTGCGTGCGCAGTCCGTACAATTTTCCGAAAACTTTTTTATGTGAAAAATAGATTAAAATGTGAAATAGAGCTTTATAACTCAACTGAGTTGACTTTGGTCAACATTTTGAGCAAACGGACCCTATGGAGTTTAGGAACAATATCACTTCTTTCTTATTCTGTCGTGCGACTTTATTCTATCATCGATGATTGAATCATTCTACTATTATTCTCTCGCAGATGGTGAGAACACGTAATACCTCTACCGATGGACAGGGACCAGAATGCCCAGTGGAAACTATGGCTAGGGGTAGAGGTCGAGGTCGTGCTAGAGGCCGAGGCAGAGGCCGAGGTAGAGCTCAGTCCAGAGCTCGAGCAGCTGCACCTGTTGAAGAACCTCAGGTGGACCTTCAGGAGGAGGTTCTAGTTCAGAATGTACCAGTTGGACTAGTTCAGGTCCCGGAAGGATTCATGGCCACTCCAGTACTTCAGGACGCTCTATCCCGTTTGGTAAGTCTTATAGAGGGTGTGGCCCAGAATGGTACATTTCCAGTGGTATCAGCCGTCTCACAGGCTGGGGGAGGAGCACAAACTCCCATTACTCCCGCTCCGGAGCAGATGGCTTCCCAAAATCAGGCTTCAGCAGCCCTGCCAGTAGGGGTAGTTCAACTAGTTGTTACGGCACAGATCGGTGATAGGCCCGCCATGTCTTTTGAGGCGTTATTGAGACTGGATAAGTTTACCAAGCTCTTTCCAGTTTACTTCAGTGGTACACCTTCTGAGGACCCACAGGATTATCTTAAATGTTGCTATGAGGTTCTGCGGAACATGGGTATAGTTGAGACCAATGGGATTGATTTTGTTGTATTTCAGAAGACGGGTTCTGCTAAGAGGTGGTGGAGAGATTATACATTGACCCAACCAGTCGGATCGCCTGCACTTACCTGGGAGAAGTTCTCTCAGCTATTTCTGGAGAAGTTCCTTCCTATCACACTGAGAGAGGAATTCCCCAAGCAATTTGAGCGTCTACAGCAGGGCAATATGACTGTTACTTAGTATGAGTCCCGTTTTGTGGATTTGGCCCGTATCAGACTTTAGATGGCCAAGGAGATCGGAAGTGAGATTTCTTTTTAGGTGGCTGCTAATGTCACAATGAGGATCGAGATGGTTCTTGCACAGGATAGAGGGCAGAGGTCCGATAATAGGCCATGCCAGTTTGGTGGTTTCAATGGTGCCTCGTCTGGAGGCAGGGGTAATTTTGGTAGGGGTCATCCTCTCAGACCGTTTCATTCAGCACTTCATGCATCTCCCGGTGCTTCAGGGAGTCACGGTCCTATTAGGCCTTACTCTGGGCAGCCAACATTTAGTGCACATTCAGCTCCTATCAGTGCACCACCACTCCAGAGTTACTACAGTGGTTATCCGACCCATTTGGGTCAGCTTCAGCTTCAGCAGCCATGACATCAAGATGGATGTTATGAGTGTGGGAACATTGGTCACATCAGGAGGTATTGCCCTAGATTGGCGAGTAACAGATCTCGGCAAGATTCTCGTGCCATCATATGGGCACCGGTTGCTTCACCACCTGCTCAGGCAGCTAGAGGTAGGGGCCAGGCAGCTAGAGGTGGAGATCAGGCTATTAGCGGTGGAGGTCAGGCAATTAGAGGTAGATGTCAGACCATTAGAGGTAGAGGCTAGCCAGTTAGTGGCCGTCCTAGGGATGCAGTTCAGAGTGGAGGGGCCCAGCCCCGATTTTATGCTTTTCCAGCTAGGCCTGAGGCTGAGTCATCTAATGCTATAATCCCAGGTATTATTCCAGTTTTCCATAGTGATGCTTCAGTTCTATTTGATCCAGGATCTACTTATTCCTATGTGTCCTCCTATTTTGCTTCATATTTGGTTGTGCTTTGTGATTCTCTGAGTCCTTCTGTGTGTGTATCTACACCGGTAGGAGACTCTGTTATAGTAGATCATGTCTATCATCTGTGTGTGATTATTGTTGGTAATCTTGAGACTAGTGTGGATATTCTACTTCTTGATATGGTAGATTTTGATGTCATCTTGGGTATGGATTGGCTGTCCCCTTATCATGCTATATTGGATTGTCATGCCAAGACAGTGACCCTAGCTATGCCGGGGTTTCCTCGGTTAGAGTGGAAAGGAACTCCTGGTCATTCTGCCAGCAGGGTTATTTCTTATATGAAAGCTCAGCGTATGGTAGAGAAAGGGTGTCTAGCCTATTTGGCTTTTATTCGCGATCCCAGTGCGGATGTTCCATCTATGGACTCAGTACCAGTTGTTCGTGAATTTCCAGAAGTATTTCCTGCAGATTTGCTGGGGATGCCACCTGACAGAGATATTGACTTCTGTATTGATTTGGCTCCGGTCACTCAGCCCATTTCTATTCCACCATACTGTATGGCCCCGCCAGAGTTGAAAGAATTGAAAGAGCAGTTACAAGACTTGCTTGATCAGGGATTCATTAGGCCCATTGTCTCGCCCTGGGGTGCACCAGTATTATTTGTAAAGAAATAAAGATGGCTTTATGCGGATGTGTATAGATTATCGACAGTTGAACAAAGCCACTATCAAAAACAAATATCTGCTGCCAAGAATTGATGACTTATTTGATCAGCTTCAGGGTGCCAAGGTATTTTCAAAGATCAATTTGAGGTTTGGTTACCATCAGTTGAATATTAGGGCATCTGATGTCCCTAAAACAGCTTTTCGAACTAGGTATGGGCATTACGAATTCCTAGTGATGTCATTTGGGTTGACAAATGCCCCAGCAGCATTTATGGATTTGATGAATCGGGTGTTCAAGCCTTATTTGGATTTTTTTGTGGTTGTATTCATTGATGATATCTTGATTTACTCCAACAGTCGAGAGGAACATGAGCAACATCTTCGAATTGTGCTTTACACCTTGAAGAATAATTAGTTATATGCCAAGTTTTCAAAATGTGAGTTTTGTTTAGACTCAGTTGCCTTTTTGGGGCATGTTGTATCGGCATAAGGCATAAAGGTGGATCCTAAGAAGATTGAGGTTGTTTAGAATTGGCCTAAACCTACTTCACTTATAGAGATCCGGACTTTCCTAGGTTTAGCAGGTTATTATCGTCGGTTCGTGGAAGGGTTTTCATCTATAGCAAGCCCATTGACCAGATTGACCCAGAAAGGTGTCCCATTCAGATGGTCAGACGAGTGTGAGTTGAGCTTTCAGAAACTTAAGACCGCTTTGACTACGGCGCCAGTATTGGTATTACCCACAGGTTTGGGATCGTATACGGTATATTGTGATGCATCTCACATTGGGCTTGGTGCAGTATTAATGCAAGATGGCAAGGTAATTGCATATGCGTCGCGGCAGTTGAAAGTTCACGAGAAGAATTATCCTGTTCATGACTTAGAATTGGCAGCCATTGTTCATGCGCTGAAGATTTGGAGGCATTACCTCTACGGTGTCTCGTGTGAGGTATTTACTGATCATCGTAGCCTTCAGTATCTGTTCAAACAAAAAGGTCTTAATTTGAGGCAGAGAAGATGGTTGGAGTTGTTGAAAGACTATGATATCACCATTTTGTATCACCCCAGAAAGGTCAATGTGGTGGCCGATGCTTTGAGTAGAAAGGCTGTGAGTATAGGCAGTCTTGCGTATATTCCGGTTGGTGAGAGACCATTAGCTGCAGATGTTCAGACTTTGGCTAATCAGTTCGTGAGGTTAGATGTTTCAGAACCCAGTCGGGTTCTAGCTTGCACAGTCGCTCGGTTTTCTTTATATGAGCGCATCAGAGAGAGGCAGTATGATGATCTTCATTTACTTGTCCTTAAGGACACAGTGCAGCACAATGTTGCCAAACAGGTAGCTGTGGGGGAAGATGGGGTTCTGCAAATGCAGGGTTGTATTTGTGTGCCTAATATGGATAGGCTTCGTGAATTAATTCTTGAAGATGCATACAGTTCCATGTATTCTATTCACCCAGGTACCGCTAAAATGTATCAAGATTTGCGGCAACATTATTGGTGGAGGAGAATGAAAAAGGATATAGTTGCATATGTTGCTCGGTGTCTGAATTATCAGCAAGTTAAGTACGAGCATCAAAGACCTGGTGGTTTGCTTCAGAAGTTAGAAATTCCTGAGTGGAAGTGGGAGTGTATCACTATGGATTTTGTTGTTGGGCTCCCACGGACTCAGAGAAAATTTGATGCAGTTTGGGTCATTGTGGACAGGTTGACCAAGTCAACACATTTTATTCCAGTGGCAGTTACCTATTCTTCAGAGAGGTTAGCTGAAATTTACATTCGTGAGATTGTCCGCCTACACAGTATGCCCGTGTCTATTATTTCAGATCGAGGTATGCAATTTACCTTACACTTTTGGAGGGCTGTATAGCGTGAGTTAGGCACGCGAGTTGAGTTGAGTACAACATTTCATCCACAGACAGACGGACAGTCAGAGCACACTATTCAGATATTGGAAGATATGCCCCGCGCTTGTGTTATAGACTTTGGAGGTTTTTGGGATCATCTCTTGCCACTTGTGGAGTTTGCTTATAATAATAGCTACCAGTCGAGCATTCAGATGGCTCCATATGAGGCATTATACGGAAGGCGACGTCAATCGCCAGTTGGTTGATTTGAACCGGGAGATGCTCCGTTGTTGGGTACCGATTCGGTACAGAATGCCTTGGATAAGGTTAAGATTATTCAGGATCGACTTCGCACAGCTCAGTCTAGGAAAAAGAGTTATGCCGACCGTAAACTTTGTGATATTGCATTCATGTTTGGAGAAAGAATATTGCTCCGGGTTTCACCTATGAAAGGTGTAATGAGGTTCGGAAAGAAGGGCAAGTTGAGCCCTAGGTATATCGGACCTTTTGAAATTCTTTAAAGGGTGGGTAAAGTAGCCTACAGGCTTGCATTACCACCTAGTTTATCAGCGGTTCATCTGGTGTTCCATGTATATATGCTCTGAAAATATCATGGTGATCCATCCCATGTGTTAGATTTCAACTCTGTCCAGTTGGACAAAGATTTAACTTACGAGGAGGAGCTGGTGGCTATTCTACCTCGGTAGTTCCGACAGTTGAGGTCTAAGAGTTATCCTTCAGTTCGGGTGCAATGGACAGGTCAGCCGGTAGAGGCATCTACCTGGGAGTCCGAGTCGGACATACGGAGTCAATATACACACTTATTCACCAGCTCTGGTACTCTTTTCTAACTTCGTTCGAGGACGAACGTTTGTTTTAGAGGTGGAGAATGTGATGAACTAAAATGTCATCTTTAAATTTAATAAGTAATTCTGTGTTCTAAGACCTCAAAAAGCACCATGTATCATTCCTCGACTTGCGTGCACAGTCCGTATAATTTTTCGGAATGTTTTTATGTGAAAAATAGATTAAAATGTGAAATAGAGCTTTAAAACTCAACTGAGTTAACTTTGGTCAACATTTTGAGCAAACGGACCCCGGATCAGTGTTTCGACAATTTCTGTAGGTCTGTATCGTGATTTGGGACTTGGGCGTATGCCCGGAATCGAATTCCGAGGTCCCTAGCTCGAGATATGGAATTTTGATGAAAATTTAAAAGCTTGAAAGCTTAATGATTTTTAAGAAATTGCAGATGTTGAATTTATTAACCTCGGATCCGTATTTTGGTTTCGGAGCCCGATGTAGGTCCATTATAATATTTATTACTTGTCTGTCGAATTTGGTGAGAATCAGAGTTGATTTGACGTGATTCGGACGTCCGGTTGTAAAAATATAAATTTTAAAATTTTCTTAAAAACTTCCTTTGATTTGGTGTCTGATTCGTAGTTCTAGGTGTTATTTTAGCGATTTGATCGCGTGAGCAAGTTCGTATGAGGTTTTTGGACTTATGTGCATATTTGGTTTGGAGCCCCGAGGGCTCGGGTGAGTTTCGGATGGGCTACGGGACAATTTCGGACTTAGAAAATCTGGTTTTCTGCAGACTTCAGGCTTCTGGTGTGTTCTTCATCGCGTTCGTGAAGGTACTCTCGCGAACGTGAAGAGCAAATTGGGGCTGTCATGTTTTGTGCTTCGCGTTCGCGACATAGTGACCGCGTTCGCGAAGGCTTGAGGTTCAAAGCTTCGTATTCGCGAAGGCCAAGCCAGGCAAGCATCGCGTTCGCGAGGTAGCCCTCGCGTTCGCGAAGAGTAAAATTGGACAGCACAAATCTGTGCTTCGTGAACGCGAGGCACTGACCGCGTTCGCGAAGGATAAGAATCCAAGAAACAGAACTTAAGTTCTGGAAATGGGATTTCGACCCATTTTCAACTCTTTTCCATTTTTGAGCATGGTTAAGGCGATATTTGGGCGATGTTTACGGGAAAACATTGGGGTAAGTATTCCTCATCCTATATTGATTATATTTTATGATTTCATACTCATTTATATCATGAATCCGTGAATTTATGGAAGAAAAATCATATTTTTATAAAATTTTCCAAAAAGGAAAATTTAAGATTTGAAGGTCCATTTGATATCGGAATTGGACAATTTTTGTATGGTTAAACTCGTAACGGAACGGGTGTTCGGATTTCGTAGGTTTTTTCGAGATTTGAGACGTGGGTCCCACTATCGAATATTTTAATAAATTTCATATTTTTATCCGGAAAATTAGTAAATTCATATGGAATTAATTCCTATTATTTGCAGTGAATATATCAAATTGTTTGTGAATAGATTTGAAGCTTTTGGAGACAAATTTAAAAGGAAAAGCTGTGGTTGAATAATTGATTGGAATTTACAAAGCGAGGTAAGTGTCGTGGTTAACCTTGACTTGAGGGAATAAAACCCTTAAATTATTTGTTATGTGAATTGCATGTGAACGACGTATAGGCGAGGTGACGAGTGTCTATACGTCGTCAAATTAATTGTTTGCCTGCTTACTTGAAAAATCATAAATTATTTTAAATTATGAATTAATTATTATAATAATTGTTTCTCTCCGATTCTTTGTCAAATATTAATTCTTGAATTCCTGCATTAATTGTTACATGTTATTTGAATTATGTGCCTTAATTGTTATTTGATATTTAACCTATTAAATATTAAACTGCCTATTTTCTCCTTGATTTTCATAATAATTTGCTATTTGTCATTGTTTGCTTCATAATTAAATCATAATTATTATATGCTTGTTGTCTTATAATTTTATATTAATAGTTGCATTTATTGGAAAAATTTCTTCTATAAGAATTGGTAAATGGATATATTGGAGGATCGTGTTGCACGCCGCAACAGACTTATATAAAAGTCAATATTGGGGGATCGGATTGCACGCTGCGACAGACTTATATAAAAGTCAATATTGGAGGATCGGATTGCACGCCACAACAGACTTATAGAAAAGTCAATATTGGGGGATCGGATTGCACGCTGCAACAGACTTATATAAAAGTCAATATTGGGGGCTCGGATTGCACGCCGCAACAGACTTATATAAAAGTCAATATTGGGGGATCGGATTGCACGCCGCAACAGACTTATTTAAAAGTCTGTATATATACTTGATTGAAATAAATATAAAATAGAATTGAATGTGAACAAATTGCGAGAGCGGGTTGCACGCTGCAACAGAATTGATGGAAATGATATTTGGTTATGACTGCTGAGTTGGCTTCAATTATTATAAATGAGTTACCTGATTTATTTCTATTATTGTTGCTGTTACTAATATTGCGTACAGGTAATGTAAGTGACACGCCTTAGCCTCGTCACTACTTCGTCGAGTTTAGGCTCAGCACTTACCAGTACATGGGGTCGGTTGTACTGATACTACACTCTGTGCTTCTTGTGAAGATTTTGGAGTTGGTCCAAGCGGCGTACCATAGACTTGCTCGAATTTCAGCTATCAGAGGAGACTTGAGGTATAACTGCATGGCGTCCGCAGTTCTGAAGTCCCTGTCTATTTTACTTTAGCTGTGTGTTTATTTTCAGACAGCTTTATTTTATTCAGACCTTTATTTATATTTATTCTAGAAGCTCGTGCACTTATGACACCAATTATGGGATGGTAATTAGACACGGTTGTTTTTATGGATTATTTCATTCTATTTCAAACTTTGCTTCCGCTTTTGTTTCCTCGATTATTAATAATTTAAAAATTGTTTTAAAAATAGATAATATTATTCTAACGTTGTCTTGCCTTGGGAGTGAAATGTTAGGCGTCATCACGGTCCGACGGTGGGAATTTCGGGTTGTGACAATTAGTAATAAATTTCATGGTCATTTAGGCATTTTGTCAAACACCTAGAGTGCATAATTCTCTACAACCTCCTTCAATAGAATTTCTTCACCTAACAACCACCTTTCACACAATTATTCACCTCACAATCGTCTCTAGTCCATCCACAACTTCCTTTAGTACATGCTTGCCCAATAATTTACTCCTAATTCACAAATCTTATCAATTAATTCATTTTACAATCTCTACAATGGGTATTCATTTAACTTGATAATTTATGGCTTCCAATCACCATACCATGAGTTACAATACTTAATTCATACTCATATTCCAATAATAAATCCGTACATGTAAGTCTTAGGGTGTAGGATTACCTTTTTGGAAGAAATCTTGCAAAACCCTCCTTTGAGTTCTTGAAGGAATTTCTTGAAGATATATGTATTTTATGTGTAGATTTCATCAATACTAGTGTAGAAATGATGGAATTTCATACCAAGATAATGGGGATTGCTTACCTTGAAGAAGAGAGGAGTTGGTGGTCTTGAGTGAGTGGAGAAGAGCTCCAAAATTCGTCCACATGAAGTGGAGAAAATGAACCCCGAAATTGTATCTATAGGCCCAGATTTCTGGGTTTCGGATGTTGCCTTGGATGCTATGGCAGCACTTCACTGCCAGCCCTTCTTTCCATTTCTTGCTTCTCGACTCACCATCATTTGATAAATTGCAATGATATAGACCCGAATTGAATTCCAATTTTGCACAAAAGTTATAAATGAAATAACGAAGCTATTCCAAATTTCCAGAATCGAATTTTGACCCTGATATAAAAAATTCAACCTTCGGTCGAACATCACCAAAAATCTTTTATTTTAACTTTCACCAAAATACGTCGAATTGTCATACAGACTTTCAAATCCAAACATAAGTATAAGTCCCAAATCATCATACGAAGTTATTGATATCATCAAAATTCTATTCCGGGTCATTTGCTCAAAATTCAACTCTCCAGTCAACTCTTTCCATTTAAGCTTCAAAAATGAGAATTGTTCTTTTAGTTTAATTTCGAATCCTCCGAAAACCAAACTCGACCACACACGGGGTCATAATACATATTACAAAGCTGCTCGAGACCTTAAGTCGTTGAACGAGGCGTAAACTGTTAAAACGATAAGTTGGGTCGTTACATTCTCCCTCTCTTATACATACGTTCGTCCTCGAACGTGCCAAGAATCTTTCTGAGGACTTTAATTTACTAAGTGTATTTACTACACACATACTCGCGGATGATTCTATGTCACCGCAAACTTAATAGTGGTCTGACAACACCATTTCAGTGGAGATTATTTCTCTGATCCACACTTATAAGCTTTAAAGCCAACTCCTTACACTCCAATCAATTTCAAATGCCTGATTTTTTTATATTAACACACTGTGTTAGTCTTAACTGGCTAAGTAACTCGTGCCTACGCACACATCAACTTTCTTAATAGCACTTAAGTACTTCTCCCCCACTTAGGATCATTCATCCTCAAATGAGAAGCAGGATCTGCCCTTAAACACATAACATAACTTATGTCTTTGCCCATCTCAATCTCCCAAATTTTTCTAACTCCCAAAATTTTTAGAAATTTCGACAGAGTCTCTCTTATAATTGGGCCTATCCACCTGCCAGAGTAACACCAAAACAACTCCTAATAACACATCCACAACCCAAATCAATAACACTAATCTCAATATTACAAGCACTGCATTATCATAATGATATCTGAACATGAAACACATCATATGCATGCCCATAACCACATCTCTGGTCTTAATAGTTGTTCATAATTGATTACAACATCGCCAATTAACCTCATGTAAACAAAATCTCATTTCAAACATCCACTTTACTAATTATTTACCCGACTAAATGAGTCACATTTAACGTCACTTGGGCACTCAACTCGTGGGATAAAACTCAATAATTATAGCATGAAATGGATAAATATGCACAGAAAAACACATACAAGAATTATCATATAAGCCTAACAGGCATGACTCCCTATCAGTACTATAGTACAAATTAAATTTTACACATGGAGAATTTAAACTCATAAATATTTCACCACAAGGACCTCGTCCTTATATAACTTCCACCGCGGCTTGTAGCCCAGTTTAAATATTTCACATCATATAAAAAATGTGAGGATCTCGTCCTCAACTCCGAATCACAAGTATTTTGCACATTGTGCCAACTGAAATTTTCAATTTTCTTTCTTTCTTCTTTTCAATAAAATCTGTAAACAATTTTCACAACACATAATGAACCCCTCATTCCAATAGGGCATAAAATTCATAAAATTATAATCAATTATCCCGAAATTATATCAAAACCCACTAGAGTGAGTAACAGAAAGTCACTTTTGGACTCATAGCCCTCAATAGTATGCAAAACAACATGATAGACACGGGCTAACACCATCAAATCTTCCAACAGGGATAAACACATGAGTGGTGTACAAATCACAAACTTGCCCTATATGGAGCACGATATGAGGTCTCGCATCGATAATCAAAATTAAATCAAAATAAGAATAGTGCTCCTTTTATTATAAATTAAATCACGCCTATAACGACACCATCTGGTGTATTGGCCTCAGCCAAGCCATAACAATTATATCAACGGGCCGGGCCTCCCCCTCTTGGGCTTCCTCTACCCGCCTGTCCTCCACCCCTAACTAGTTGTGCACGTGGAGTATTAACTAGAATAAAGCCTGTAGTCTGAATGTTCTGATGAAATCCACCCCTCCCAAGTCTGGGACAATTTCTCATGATGTTCCTAGTATCACCACACTCATAACAACCCCTCTGAGGTCGCGATTGCTCATACTGAGTATGTGCCGGATAACTGGAATAACCACTATAAGAACCCCGTGCCGGTGCTGTACTAAAAGTATTAACTGGAGCACTACGAGTACTATGAATTGCGGACTGGGCTAACTGACTTCCTGAGTCTCCGCCATGATGAGTTCTAGATGCAGAGCAGAATCCACTGAATCCTCCTTAATTTCGAGACCTCTTGTCCCCCTTAGACTCCATTTCCTCATCCCTAACACGTTCTAACATTCTGACAATCTCTACTACTTGCTAAAAATAGAGTATCATACTGCAATTCTCGAGCCATGCATATTTTAAGATCATAATCAAGCCTCTAAATGAATCTGCGGACTCGCTCTTAGACTATAGAAACAAAAACAGGTGGATGACAGGCTAAATTACTGAATCTGGTGGCATATTTTGACATTGTTATGGTGCCTTGATGCAACCATTCAAACTCTATGTGACACACATCCCGGAGAGTCTGGGGAACAAACTCTTTCAAAAATATCTCTAAAAATTGAGCCCAAGTTGGTGGTGTTGCATCGGCTAGTCTACCCTCTTCATAAACTTGCCACTATTGATACGCTGCTCCTGACAGCTGAAATGTAGTAAAGGAAACCTCACTCACTTCCACAATATCCATGGTGCGGAGAATAAAGTGACAATTTTCTAGAAATCCCGTCTGAGTTAATGTACCAAACATGTTCAGGAACTGTGCTAAAGTCTCCTGAAGTCCGGGGGTAACAACAGGTGTTTCCGGTACCTGTCCCCCAACTGGAATTACTAGCGGCTCCTCAATTGTTACTCTGGCATGTACTCTAGTTATAACACGTGTCCTTCCTTGGTCTCTACCTCAGCTTCTACCTTGGCCCCGGCCTTTTGCAGCCCTAGCAGTTCATGAAAAATTTATTTTCAATATATACGAAATGGTTTTTAGTATTTGTTAGATGGGTGAAAATTTTGTTTTGCAAAAGTTATTTTTAAAAATTAATGCTGGTAATTTTGGTGTAAACATCGAGGACATGTAGATTTTAATGTATCATAAACTATATTATTCAGACTCTTCGAAAATGTCGCCGAGTGCGTGTCGGATCCTTCAAAGGTAGTGCATTTTTGAAGGATCTGACAGGGGTACGACATCATTTTGGAAAGTTCGCACAACAAAGATCATAAGAGGCTGAGTATGTAGCGCCAGAGCAGTACCATCGTGGGCCACCAGTGGGGCCAGAACGTGGTCGACGTGACAGGCGTGCCCCACGAGGTAGGGGTGTCTCACGAGATCGTGGGGGTCGGCGAGGAGGTGGTCCCCAACGAGGGGGCATTGAGGAACCTGTTGAGGATGTTGGAGTTGATCAGCCGGGTGACCTCCATGAGCCAGACCACTCTCACAGCAGCATGCCGTCATTCAGCCTTCAGCTTTAGCTCACTCCAGGGACTTTGCAGGTGACCCCGTCATCTCCACCGTTGATCACGGGCACGAGCATTACGTGAGAGGATTAGGATCAGTATTTTCCTGATCTTCCAGGACCATCGACCGTTGCAGATGATCGGCCAACACGAGATGTGGCCGACTGGGTTATGGCTCATCATCGAGGGATGCTGGGGATCTTTCACAGGCGCAGGTATGTTTGTATTACTATTACGTTTAAATTTATTTTTATCTCATTGATTAGACATAAATATCTTTATGTTTTTTTTATTAAGGTTGCATCCTCGCCCATCACGGAGGCCACTTTGTGCGATACTGACCTGGCTGCGCCGGATGATTATATTCAGGAGCCCGACGAGACTATGGTAAGACAATTTAAATTTTTGTGACTTAACACGTACATTACAAATATATATTTTTATATACTGAAATATCTTATTATTACGTAGGTTACTGCTGGACAGATGGCCCCTTCTACCGAGCCTGCCAGCCCTACTGACGATCATGCTGCAGCGCATCCTCCGATAAAGAAGCGACGTGATGAGGATGATCCTGATAGTGTAGCCGAGCGGGATGGGATGCGCCTCAGGTCAACGGCTGCATTAAAGCATACAAGATGTGGGATGCATTGATTATTTTTGTATTTTATGTACATATGACATTTAGTAAATAATTGCAACAATTTTTATTGTTTACATTATATGCGCATTATGTTTTTATTTCTCCGGTTCTTCGTTATTTTAATACTACAACACAAACACAAACATAGCAACTTAACATAATTTAAATTCAGTGCAACTAATGAAAATACATGACATAGAAAATATAAAGATAAAATACTACACTCAACACATACATGTATTTTCTTAGTCACTACCGCCTATTATTCTCTGCTCTAACCACTTAAATTTCTCTTCCATTTTATTTTTTTCTTCTTCCGCCTCTTTTAGTTTCTCCTGCAATGCCGCAATTTCTCGTTGCATTTCAAAGATCTAACATTGGTATTCACTGTTCATAATCCAAACATACTGCAAATATGATTTTACAGTATTCCTGGTTAATGGTTCATCATACCATTCCTCAAACATACAATGATTTCCGTCATTGCATTCAAACCTGTATAGGCACATCCAGTATCTGTGCCCAACATTACCATCGGACCAATATGCCTTCATAATCGCACGTTTGCCACAATAGCACCTTGGTTGGTCATTGCGTCCAGACATTTGTTAATGCAAGAAAAATGAAAAATGAATGAAAAGTTTTGCTATTTGTTTTGGTTAAGTGCAGATAATAACTAAAATGCACTAGTTATTTATAGGCAAGACAACCCACATAACGTAGTATTTAACCGCGCTATGCTTCGCGTGTTAAGGATTCTTTCGGGTACAATACAACTTTTCAAGAAGATAGCTTTTGCAGGCGAGCAACTTTTTCAGGTCGACAAGACAACACACATAACGTAGTATTTAACCGCACTATGCTTCGCGTGTTAAAGATTCTTTCGGATACAATACAATTTTTCAGAAGATAGCTTTTGCAGGCGAGCAACTTTTTTAGGTCGACAAGACAACACACATAACGTAGTATTTAATCGCGCTATGCTTCGCGTGTTAAAGATTCTTTCGGGTACAATACAACTTTTCCAAAAGATAGCTTTTGCAGGCGAGCAACTTTTTCAGGTCGACAAGATAATTGTTTTTAAAAAAAAATGGGTTTATGTTAGATTGTTGTACTGAAGTATTAATGTTAAATATCAATAAGATCTAACAGCAATGGAAATATAATTTTATTTCATACATTCTGCAAGATAACCAAGTACATACACTTATTACAACCACCTTATGGAAACAAAACACTACGTGCATCCTTGATAGTTGGGCACATTAGATGAACTTCTACCAAGAGCTGGATTACCACCACCACCCAAACCAGCTGAAGGACATTTACGACAGCTGTGTCCTGTTTTCGAGCATTTGCCACATTTGCGCGAATAAACAGTATCACCAACATCCATTTGGTTTCGTATACGCGTTCGTTTTTGCACTTGTCGTTGACATAAAAACTCCTTGTTACACACCATTTTAAATAGTTCTGGCGGTCAATAATGCTCAGCACCCACTGGCTGCAACTGCCCGCTATAGGTGTTTAAGTATGCAGCAACACTATATTCTTTATCAGCGTAGTTGGTTGGCCCTAACCCTGTATGTTGAAAGCACTTGATGGCATGTGAGCACGGCATGTGGTAGATGGACCATTTATTAAAAATTAACAGTACAATGAAATGAACAGACTCCAAGGGACTGCGACGACCAAGCAGCTCTACCTTGAATCCTTGCGATCACACTCTAACTTTGTCCGGGTCCGATACCTCCAATACTTGGCTCTGCAAAAAAATATGCAGAAGTGTAGTATGAGTACACCACGGTCAGTACCCAGTAAGTATCAAGACTAACCTCAGTGGAGTAGAGACGAGATACAGTCAAGACACTCACTAGTCTAATAACCTGTGCAATATAGTATATAAAATAATACTGGAAAATAACTAGCAATGATAACAACAAAATCAACCAGTGATATAACAGCAATGCAACAAGAACATCAAAATTATTGCTCAGACGAATAAGAAATACAAGTATAACCAATTAATCGAGTCCTTCAAATATAAATTCTTTCGCCTATATGTTTTTCAAATAAAAATCTTCAGGATATAATACTTTCCAATAAATATATTTTTAAGTAAAAGTCACCATCTAACACCTCATTTCACAATCATAAAAATTACGGGTCTCGGCCCACTTTTATATTTTTCACGGCACCTCGTGCCCATATTTCTATCACCATCACACGGACAACTCATGTGTCAATAATAAAATTATTATATTTTTCCCCGGCACCTCATGCCCATTTTATTTTCATAACTGTACGGACAACTCATGTACCAAAATATCAATGTATATAAGATCCGCAAAATCAATTTATTTTCAATAAAGTAAGGTTAAAATCTTTAAATCAACTAAAAGATAAATTTATTTTAGAAATCGTTTGAGTGAGGAAAAGTGACATTTCCATTAAAATAAATCATCAGATAAACTACTGATTTGGATATAAAAGTTATTAAATTAAAACATACTAGAAATATTTTTTTATTTAAAATAACTCAATCATCAAAAATAAGTACAACCCAAAAATACAAATCCTCAAAATCTCGTACGGAAAAGTCAAGGTCAACACAATACATCAAGAAATACAAAACACTTAATATTAAGTCAAATAATACATCACGAAAAATAGAATAATTTACAAATTTCGAAAAAATAAAATAACCAAAAGCAAGTGCAACCATAAAGAAAAATCAACAAAAGGAAACTTCCGAGGTACCGCCTAGTAGTCCCAAATAATTAATAAATTCACAACCTTTCATTTTCTTATATCACCGTGGGAGCCTTCACATTAAATTTTAAAGAAATTATTTTTTTCCCTAAATAACATCCCGCGTTTTAGCCACCCTTATCACACCGCATGACTTCTAGTAGTTCCCCTGCTAGCCACGTATTTCAAGTCACCCTTATTTCACTGCATGCATTTCAATACCGTGACCTTATATCACCGCATGACTTCTAATAGTTCCCTTACTAGCCACGCGTTTCAAGCCACCCTTATCTCACCGCATGCGTATCAATATTATAATATTTCACAAATCGCACCTCAAGTGCCCAAATATCACAGCATAATACAACTTGCACCTCAAGTACCCAAATATTTCAACATATCATAAATTGCACATCAAGTGCTCAAATATTATAACATGTCACAAATTGCACATCAAGTGCTCAAATATTAAAACATATCAGAAACAAATTGCACATCAAGTGCTCAAATATTATAACATATTACAAATTGCACATCAAGTATTCAAATATTACAACATATTATTTTTCCACAATAAGGAGCCACAACTCGATCATAATGTGCACAACATCTTAACAAAATGTTCGGGAGTGAACAACTCAACCGAATAATATTTTATAATTTGGAACTTTGCCTCAATATGATACACGGCCTTTATAATTCAATACCAGATTTTCAACATCGTGAACTGAAAAGTAATTCATCTTATTAACTAAATTTTCCATTTAAATTATCTGTAGAAAAAATCAATAATGAAAGTGTTTTCCATAAAAATGGCAACTCAAACAAACACAGAGTTCACATAAAAGTCAAGTGGCAATCGCACCAAATTATCATATAAAAACAACCTCGGCAAACAAGGAATGAGGTATGACAAATAAGGGATTTAATAAGTTACAACAATTTTCCAACATAATACTTAAGGGCGTCTACAAATTTCAACCGATATAATTTGCACATATAGTCCAAGTACGTACTCGTCACCTCGCGTACATAATTTTCAATTACACAATTTCCACATAAGACTCAATGCATAAGGGGTAATTTTCCCACTCGAGGTTAGGCAAGATACTTACCTCGACGACACTAAGTCAATGCTTTTAAATGATCTTCGCTAGTGAAGACACCTCTGAATGGCTCAAATCTGAAATTTGCCCCTTAATAATACTACGATGGTTCTCTATGCTAAAAATATTTCAATCTACAACAATGAAACATAATTGCATCAATATTAATAACAAATTTCCAGATTTTTGGTCATTTAGGTATGTTGTCAAACACCTAGAGTGCATAATTCTCTACAAACTTCTTCAATGGAATTTCTTCACCTAACAACTACCTTTCACACAATGATTCACCTCACAATCGTCTCTAGTCCATTCACAACTTCCTTTAGCACATGCATGGCCAACAATTTACTCCCAACCCACAAATCTATTCAATTAATTCATTTTACAATCTCTACAATGGGTATTCATTTAACTTGATAATTTATGACTTCCAATCATCATACTATGAGTTACAATACTTAATTCATACTCATATTCCAATAATAAATCCGTACATGTAAGTATTAGGGTGTAGGATTACCTTTTTGGAAGAAATCTTGCAAAACCCTCCTTTGAGTTCTTGAAGGAATTTCTTGAAGATCTATGTATTTTATGTGTAGATTTCATTAATACTAGTGTAGAAATGATTGAATTTCATACCAAAATAATGGGGATTACTTAACTTGAAGAAGAGAGGAGTTGGGGGTCTTGAGAGAGTGGAGAAAAGCTCCAAATTCCGTCCAAGTGAAATGGGGGAAATGAACCCCCAAGGTGAGTACTTAAAAGGCTTGAGGTCGGGGTAGCGTGCCCGTGCCAGTGCCAACTTCTACACTTCACTGGTTTTTCAAACTTGCTGAGAGGGCTGGCGTGCCACAATCCGCGCGTTGCACGAACCCTAGCACGCTCCCAGTTCTTTTCTTTTCCATTTCTTGCTTCTCGACTCACCATCATTTGATACCTTGCTATGATATAGACCCGAATTGACTTCCATTTTTGCAAAAAAGTTATAAATGAAATAACAAAGTTATTCCAAATTTTCAAAATCGAATTTTGACCCTGATAAAAAAATTCAACCTTCGGTCGAACATCTCCAAAAATCATCTATTTTCTAACTTTTGCCAAAATGCGTCGAATTATCCTACGGACTTCCAAATATAAATCCGAACATACGCATAAGTACTAAATCACCATACGAATTTATTGACATCATCAAAATTCTATTCCGGAGTCGTTTGCTCAAAATTCAATGCTCCAATCAACTCTTTTCTACTAAGCTTCAAAAATGAGAATTGTTCTTTTAATTTAATTCCAAATCTTCCGAAAATCAAACTCGACCACATACATATTATGAAGCAAGCAAGACCTTAAGTCGCTGAACGAGGCGTAAACTCTTAAAATGACAAGTCGGGTCGTTACGGAAATGGCAGTCCAGCTCGACGTGCTTTGTCCGTTCATGGAAGACGGGATTGCGAGCAATATGAATGGCGGCTTAGCTATCTAAGTGAACAGGCACTGGTAAGGTAGGGGTGCTGATAGATCAGCAAGCAAGCAAACTAACCAAGTTATTTCTGCAGTTACTCTCCTCATAGACTTGTATTCCGCTTCTGCGGAGGATAGAGAAATGGAGATTTATTTCTTAAATTTCCAAGAGATTGGAGCTCCACCAAGAGTGATGAAGAAGCCGCTCATTAAATGACATGAATCTATGCACGCCGCCCAATCGGCATCATAAAATGCAATCAAATCGAATGAAGGATCTGCAGATAAGAAAATTCCTTGGGAGGGGTCTATTCTCAGATATGTCAAGACACGCAGAGCGGCTGAATAATGTGAAAACATGGTCTTTGCATGTACTGACTTAAACACAAGACAACAAAACAAAGATTTGGTCTTGTGTTGGTCAGGTAGTTCAATTTACCAATCAAATGTCGATAAATGGTTGGATCCTCTAGTGGTGGCCATTGGTCTGCCTGTAATTTAAAGTATGGATCTAGAGGAGAAGACACTGTTGCTTCTGAGCAATCAAATTCCTGTAGCAACTCTGAGGTAAATTGTCTCTAACTGATGATGAAACCCTGCTTTTCCCTAAGATTTCCATGCCCAAAAAATAGTGTATATCACCTAAATGCTTGACTTTGAATTCTGTGTTCAGAAAAGTCCAAATGTGATCAATTTCCCTTGTGTCATTGCATGTAAGTAGTATATCATCAACATAAACAGCTAAAATAGAAATTAGTCCATCTTTCTATTTGTAGAACAAGGAGTAGTCATTGAGAGAGCTAGAATATCCTTTGAAATTTAGAGCTCCGGCAAGCCTAGAATACTACTGTCTTGATGCTTGCTTCAAACCATAGAGAGACTTCCTTAATAGACAGACTTTATTAGGCTTAGGGGGAAGAAGACCTGCAGAAAATCTCATGTACACTTCTTCCTGTAAGTCCTCATGTAAGAAAGCATTGTTAACATCTAGTTGAGATACTTTCCAACCTTTCTTTACAACTACTGTTAAAAGACATCGGATGGTAGTCATTTTCACCACTGGTGAAAATGTTTCAAAATAAATTATGCCTTCCCTTTGAATGTCCCCCCTCACTACTAACCTTGCTTTTAATATCTCCTTTATTCCATCTAAATTATGTTTTACCTTATATACCCACTTGCAAGGTAAGTCTCTCTTTCCTTGTGGCAAGTCCATTATATCCCAAGTGTGATTAAGTTCAAGTGCAGCAATCTCTGCATCTAGAGCTTTCCTCCAGCCTGGATGTGTAGATGCTTGAGCATAACTATTGGCTTCTGAAATAGTAGACAATGGCTGAATAACCTTTTGGTTTGTTGAGTAAAAGAGCACCAAAAGAAAACACACTAGGCTTAGAGGGTTGAATAAAGCAAGAAGAGGTAAGATCAGAAAGAATGATAGTATTGCAGACATAGTCATTCAAATATGCAGGCTTCTGAGTAATCCTTTCAAACTTCCTGATTGGAGGAGGTGGAATGGGAATTGGGCTCCTAGACAAACTTGGGACTGGAGTATGAACAGGAGACTATCTATTAGTAGGAAAGGGAATAGCCCTAGTGTGTGAGTAATGGGGATGAATTGGTTCTAGAAATAGTGATATGAGTGGCAGGAGAGTTTGAATGAGTAGTACTAGGTGACTGAGTGAAATTACTGGATGGTTTTGTTGTAGGATCAACAGGTAAAAACTTGTTTGTGGGATCTGCTTAGTCAACAGGTGCAAGATAGATAGGAAGTTCAGATGGTAAGTTTGATGTGGTGAAAGGGAAGTAATGCTCATGAAACTTTACATCTCTAGAAACAAAAACTTTCCTGCTGCCCATATCCAAAACTTTATACATCTTTTGATTGTGAGGATAACCTAGAAATACACAACTTTTAGATCTTGGTTCAAACTTCCCTCTATTGTGACCTAGAGTGGAAGCATAACATAAGCATCCAAAGGATCTTAGACAATCATATTTGGGTGGCTTCCCAAACAGTACCTTATATGGTGTCTTCCCTTTTAGAACCTTTGAGGGAAATCTATTTATTAGATAGGTGTCGGTCAAGACACATTCTCCCCAATATTTAATAGGGACTCTTGATTGAAATAATAGACCCCTGGCAATTTCCAAAAGATTCCTATATTTCCTCTCCACAACACTGTTTTATTGTTGAGTAGCAACACAAGATGTTTCATGTAGTATACCATGTGAATGCAATAAATGTAGATTCTTGTGTCCCCTTCCCCAATTTCAAAGTATTATCAGATCTTAGCTTCTTGACCTTCTTGTTAAATTGTCTCTCCACCATAGTAAGAAAAGACTTCAAAACTGAGAATGCATTACTCTTTGTACTTAACAAAAAAGTCCAGGTTGCTCTACTGAAATCATCAACTATGGTTAAAAAATATTTATATCCATCGTATGTACTGGTCTTAAAAGGTCCCCAAGTGTCTATATAAATAAGATCAAGTATGTTTGAAGATCTGATTTGACTAATTGGGAAAGGAAGCCTAGTTTACCTGGCTTGAGGACAAACATCACACATAATCAAAATTTGAAGGAAAAAAAATTAAACTGAGATTTTTCATTACTGCAAAGGGCAAGTGCCCCAATCTGACATGCCATTCTCTTACATTAGATGTAGCATTAGCAAACACAGGTGCTGAAAAAGAAACACTAGTAGAAGATAGACTGGAATTTCTTCCTTTTGGAATTGAAACTATATTTTGATTGAACAAAAGTCTAAATTCTAAACTACTGGGTTGGAACAGATACAAACCATCCCTGACTTCACCTAAAACTTGTCCCCTCCTTATTAAAGGGATCTGCAACAGACATTTGTTGGAAGTCAGATTGATAGAACAACTGAATTGGTTACATAACTTATGAACTGATAATAACTTATATTTGAAAGAAGGAACATATAGAACCCTTTCCAGAATCATGTTTGGCTGAATACTTACCCTTCCTATATGTGTAACAAATAATTAAAAAGAGTTAGGAAAACTTATATGCAAAGGTATAGGCAATGGACAGAGTTCTAAGAATGATTTGGAGTCAAAACACATGTGCTCAGAGGTACCTGAATCAATTATCCAGGTGTTAGTGTTAAAAATAGCTAGGCATGTTCCAGAGTATTTAAGAATGGTACCAGCTACTGCATTAGCATTGATCTTTGTTCCGGCATTTTCACCATTTCCAATTTGCACTTGCTTGATTATGTTGACTAGCTCAGAGACTTGTTCCTTGCTGAAGAAATGGTTCTGATTGCTTGAATTTCCTTCATTGCAGACATTTGTTTGTCCATCAGTTTCTACTGCTGGTACCAATGCATTTGCCTTTACTGCTCCCTGAAGAATGTTTGACTTGGTGAATTGGAAGTCATCAAGAAATCCATTGAGCCTGTAGCAGTCAGCCCTCACATGACCTGGCCTCATACAGTGAGAACAAGTAACATTTGGATTGTACCTAGTCTTCCTGGCTTTGAATTTCTGTTGTGTGTTACCTTGCTTCTGTTGTGGATTCCAATTTCTTTGGATCAGAATGTTTCTCTAGGGAGTCTTGTTCTGTGTTCCCACTATGAATGATGCTCCATCAGTGGGGTATTGTGGGCTCATGTATATCTCTCTTTGGCTCTCATCTTGCAATAGTAGAGAATAAGATTGATCAATACCACGGAATGGACTCATCATGAGTATGTTCCCTCTTGCTTGAGCATAAACATTATTCAATCCCATAAGGAATTGAATACCTCTTTGATCCTCCATGAACTTAGCAATTTTCTTCTTTCCATCACATATACAATCACAAATGCACCCCAAATGTGAGTTTAGAGAATATAATTCATCCCAAAATCTTTTGAGAGTTGTGAAATAGCCTGCTATGCTGCTATTTCCTTGAGCAAACTTTGAGATCTCCTTCTACAGGCGATAGAGCTTTGCTCCACTCGATTGCCCAAACCTGTGCTCAAGACTACTCCAGAGGTCCTTTGCAGTTCTAGAATAGATCACACCGTCTCCTATCTCCTTGGTGAGTGAATTCAGTAACCAAGAGGTCACCATATCGTTGCACCTGCTCCATTGTGGATATTCTATAGCATTCAAAGCTGGCTCACCATAAGTTCCATTGATGAAGCCAAGTTTATTCTTGGCTCAAATTGCAATTAGCACAAATCTCCTCTAGCCTGGGAAACCTCTTCCATCAAACGTGCTAACTAGAGACATTTCGGGAGCATCAGAAGAATGTAAATAGTAAGGGTGATTGGCATCAGGTGTGCTCACACTGCTGGTAGATCCAGTGACAGTGAGAGTAGGTGCTGCTTTTGTTCCTGTCATTACTAAAGAAAAGATATGAAGAGAAGAAGAATGATGATTGAATTTTGAGAGAAAAGTTGTGAATGGATCAAACTACTGTTGCTCTGATACCATGAAAGAAAGATAGAATAAAGTTGTGGAACTTTTCTCTGATTGTATTCACTCTTCAGACCCCTATTTATACAAGTAATTTCTGTAACTAAAATAAATGAAAAATAAAAGTAAAAGAATATTCCTATACACTTGTACTATTTCTATTGCCTACTTGTATAACTTCCTAACAGATTTTATTCTCATATATGTGCTCATCATGTGTAGGAAGCTTCTTATTATTTGCCAACTCAGCTTCTCTCTTATACATCAAACGACTGAGTTTTATTCTTCAATGATGGGTCTTGTGCTGTGTGATATTGACACGTGTAAATATTATTTATCTACACATTTAGACGCATAAGAATGAGAACATCGTAGTATCCGAAATCTCTAACTCAAGCTCAAACTTCGACCTTTCTCTTTTCTCTCATAGATTGCTTCTTCCTCATCCTTCTTTTGCAAATTGATATGGGGCTTTTTATCTTCATATATATATATATATATATATATATATATATATATATATATATATATGCGCTCTCCGGGTAGGGGTGTTGAGTTGTGTACGTCTTACCCTTCCCTGACCCCACTTAGATTTTGCTTCCGCGATTCGATCTTGTTGATCTAACATATATAATTATATATACACAAATTAAGTAAGATATGTTTACGCCCAGTCTATAATCAGTGGCGGAGCTAAACTGCTGGCTGCGGGTTCGGCCGAATCCAATACCTTTAGTTCAAATCATGTAGTATTTGATTTTAAAATTTATTGAATATATACAAATTATTAATTTAGAATCCAATAACTTAAAAGGATTAAGAATTTTGAACCCATAAACTCAAAATCCTAATTCCGCACCTCTGAGTCTACTCTTAGTTTGCCATCATTATTATTTTCTTATAAAGTACTTTTGTTGTATTTTATCATTTTAGGGTTTGGCTTTTAGCACGCCAGAGCCAAATAGAACGCTGGATACACTCTTTGTTGGCTGCAGGAAAAATCCAAAATGACGCGCGTTAAAGAATCATTAAAGAAAACAAAATAGAAACTAATCGTGTTATCGTTTATTTTTTACTATGAAATAAAGGAGAAGTATAGTAATTTTCTAAGAGGTAATATTGCCATTTTTTCTTTTGTGAAGTGAAAATATAAATTACTCGGAAATTCAGTAATTTCGCTATGACTATTCAAAAAAATAAAAAATAGAACATGTGGAAACTATTTTTTAAAAACAAATGGGAATTATATATGGTAGCACCGAGTGTTCTTTAAAGAATGTGAGAATTTCTTTTTGTTTTTTGTAGTATTCTCTTATCCGTTTTCAATTTTTGGGGGATTTTAGCAGAGGTTGATCTAAGTTTTATTATGCGTTCACATGAAATCAGTAGTTTTTGCACAAACCTTATATACTAAAGAAGTCACTAAATTTTTATAAATATTTGACCGTGAACAAAATTAAGATTGTATATTAACTTAACGTCATTGTATGAATTCATAAAATTCAAATCATGAATCCGCCTCTTGTGAAAGTTTATATTTCAAATCATGCATTTATTTTATCGTAAGGAAACTGTTTTAGATTAAGACAATCAGATTTTCAAAGAAAACGAAGTGTGATACTTTAGATACTTTCTTGAAAAACTGGCTTGTCCTCAGAGGTGTACCTGTATTTTTGCCTAAAAATTATTAAATATGTACAAATAATAAATTTTAAACCCACTATATTAGATGAGATGTGATAAAATTGTGAATCTGAACCCATAAAATTTAAATCCTTGATCCACCTCTAGATCTGTTTGCCGTTCCTTTTATATTGGAAAATTTGGTTTTATTCTATCTCTTGTGGGGTTTGGTTTTTTGCCCACCAGACAATTCAGTAGTAACATGTCACATTAACTGCAACTTGTTCTATTATCTTGGATAAATGATCATCAGTTAGACACGTTGTTAAATCATCAGTTTGACACGTTCCAACTTTCACCTATACCTTTCTTTGATATTTAAACAAAAAATTTATTCTTCTATTATGAAATGTTTATTATTCATCGATAAAAAATTAAAGCTTATTTCTTAGAAGCTAAAATCAGGCAATGGGGCTTTTGTCTGCATATTCCATAGTAAAATGGCGTACCACTTGTATAAGAGATGACTTTCTCAGTTTCTTTAGCAATTTTCTTTTAGTTTTGTTGAAAATATAATTAAGTAAATAAAACTAAGACAAAATAAATAAAGAGGTTTTGAATTAAACTTTTACAAAAATATCTATTAAAGAAGATTTCTACATGTTAGGCCAAAAATTTGTCCACACGTGTGACGTTCTTAATAGAAAAACTATCAAGCTTACACAACATATGTATAAGATCTGCGTGTATCCTATCCTCCTCCGATCCTACTTGTGAATGACACTGGGTCTGTTGTTATTGTTGTTTAACTATCAAGCTCGCGCGGGAACTATTTAAAAATGAAATTGAGAATTATATATGGGAGTAGTGCGTGCTCTTTTAGCTTAAATAATTACTAGTATTTCTTTTTGTTCTGATTTCATTCTCCTTTTTTTTCTGGGTGGAGGCAGTTCATATTTCAGTATGCATCTATTTAATTATACGGGGTGTATTTCAGATTAAGACAATCAAACTATCAAAGAAAACGAATGGTGATATTCTTTTAGATATTTTCTTGAACTGGCATTCCGTCGACCTTTTCGGAAAATTTGCTTCTATTTTACTATTCTATTTGGGGTTTGGTTTTTAGCCCGCCAAACAATTATCAGTAACATTCTCATTAATTCTTGACTGCAGCTTCTTATATTATCTTCGATAAATATTTACCAGTAACTTGTTGCATATCTTCTGGTCTATATATAAATTTCTTCAACTTTCACCCATTTGCGGAACGAGAGTGTAACATATGAATTAACGCAGAGCTATTATATGTATTAAGAAATTTATTAAATATCTATAAATTTTGACTGTAAACCTAGTTATTATTGTACATTAATTTAACATCGCTTCCGGAACTAGAACCAATAATATGCATCTGCTTTCAGTCAAAGAATGCAAATTTAAGGGAAAAGAACACAAGGTACGTTATGAGAGGACAACGAACCATAATATATTTTTAGTGATACGATGATCCAAATTGACCAAAAACAAAATAGAACATAAATTTCTAGAGAAGTCTAAGAAAAAATGCAAGATAGAAGTCGATTTCATTATTAGAAATTCGGCAAAAACCGACCAACTTTGGTCGGTAAAAAAACGGACCAAAAAACCGACCAAAGTTGGTCGGTTTTTCAAAATATTTTTTTTTTTTTTACGAAACCGACCAACTTTGGTCGGTTTTCTTTGGCGCAAAAATGCGGGAAACTATTTTTGAGTCCCGCGAATTTTATGTTTCAAGAAACCGACCAACTTTGGTCGGTTTTTCAATTAATATAAATAAAAATTAATATTAAAAAAACCGACCAAAATTGGTCGGTTAATTCGGCGGGTCATTTAAAAAAACCGACCAACTTTGGTCGGTAATTTTACTTTTTAATAAAACCGACCAACTTTGGTCGGTTATTTTCGTGCGAAAATACAATTAAAGAGTATAAATCAAATAAAAGACAATCTTAAAACAAAATGTACCAATGATCTAGTGGTAGAATAGTATCCTGCCACAGTACAGACCCCGGTTCGATTCCCAGATGGTGAATCTTTTTTTTACATAATTAAAATACCGACCAACTTTGGTCGGAAAAAACCGACCAACTTTGGTCGGTTTTTTTTTTGCAATATTTTTTTTTTTTTTGAATTTAATTGACCGACCAAAGTTGGTCGGTAATTTCCGACCAACTTTGGTCGGTATTCCTTTCTGACCACAAAAATACCGTCCACACGTAAATGGTCGCGTTTTGGTCGGTTTTTGGCCATTACCGACCAACGTTGGTCGATTTTTTTGGTCGGTTTTTACCAGATTTCTAGTAGTGTTTTTCGGAAAATATTAATCTAATGGCATAGCAAATATCTTCCAAAATTATGATGTTACCTTTTTTTTTTTTTTCTCAAGGCATGTTACTTCTAAACTTAGTGGCTTGGGTATATAGTTCAAATTAGAACAGCATTGATGTCCCTCCTTCGCATAGAAGCATTAATTACAAAAAATTCAT
This sequence comes from Nicotiana tabacum, assembly GCF_000715075.1. Lineage (NCBI taxonomy): Eukaryota > Viridiplantae > Streptophyta > Magnoliopsida > Solanales > Solanaceae > Nicotiana > Nicotiana tabacum. The sequence goes on along the minus strand of NC_134103.1, from coordinate 11,774,385 downwards.
ACTCCTATTTATTTTATTTGACACAATTTTCTTATTAGTTCATAAAAAATTAATGTATTTTCATATTTAGAAATAATTTTACTTTAACTTACCGTTTATAAGAAATTTTTATAGTTACACAAATATTTGACATGTTTAAAATCATATTAGCTATCGGAGACAAGAAGAGTTTTATGATCAAAATTTACAGGACGAATGTAGCGTAGGTTTCTACCGTTCAAAAGTCACTGCCGCATGTTATAGACCCACGACTTATTATCCATAGTACGTACAGCGGCAGACATTAACACAAAATTTGAAATTTCAATCTTTTTTCTTTTTTGGAAATATTTAAAACGTGTATAATCAATGACCAAAATATTACTGTATTTTATTTTGACTATATTCTTCAGGTAACCAATTTGCTACTTCTCCTCTTCTATATATATAAAGCTCCTGTATCCTTCCCAAAACATACACCAAGCAGCTTTTGTGAGAATTTTGAAAAATAACAAAAGTTGCACATTTAAAAGAAGAAGAAGAAGACGAAAAAAGATGCGTCCAGCTTCATCAGTTATCACCTTCTTTCTTCTTCTTTTTATCTCCATCTATATTTTGAAGAAAACCCTAAAAAAGTTTCCCAGATCATCGATAACTATAGCACTAAATTACGTAGTTTTTATCGCTAATCAGTTGAAATGGGCTTGGGAAATTCTCCTCCTTCAATCTTTTTCTCATCCTTATAATCTTAGTTCTATTTCTCGAAATGATCATGATCAGGATCAGGATCATGATCATGAGCTTGAAGTTATGCATTATGAACCCGAATCAGAGTCTTCGGGTTCAGTAGAATGTTCAGTTTGTTTGTGCAAGATTGAAGAAGGAGAAGAAGTTAGAGAGTTAAGATGTGACCATCTTTTTCATCGGGTTTGTTTGGATAGGTGGCTCGGAACGGGACGTATGACGTGTCCGTTATGTAGAAACCATCTCAAGCCACCTTCTCTTGTTGCTAATTTGCATCAAGATGTTATTTTATTGGATTTCGTCTCAGGGACGAGGTCGATAGAAGGTTATCAATGGTGGATACGGTAAATAAAAAAAGGTTTTGCATAATTATGGTTGAAGGAAGATGAACAATATATATAGTTCTTAGGAGACTTTTTTTTTTCATGGCCATTTTCATGCACCTCCTGTAAATTATATGGTGATAAACTTGATGATGATGAAAAAAAAGTACCCAATTGTTAATATGCCATTTATCAATTAATATTCCTTTTTAATCATTTAATGGTAACTAATTACTGGTATATTCAATCACGAATCAGTATCTTTCTTAGCATTATAAATCAGCGATATAATGATAATTTCCTCATTTTTCTTTTTCTTGTTCTTTTTCCCATTCAAATTTGGTTTCTTCTTACCAAAGTCTGACCACTCAATTCTGTGAAACACTAGTCACTAGATATTTATTACAAACTATATATATTCTTGTGTAATGACCTGGTAGATCATCTTATATTTTAGAACATAATTATGTGTTTCGAGGTCTCAAAAACCTCATTTTAGCCTTCTTTGATTTGCGTGTGCAGTACGGGTGTTCTTCCGAAAGGCTTATATGTTAAAAACTGATAAAAATAAGAATTTTGCCTTAGTAATTTATTTAAGTTGACTTCGGTCAACGTTTTGAGCAAACGGACCTAGATTCATATTTTGACGGTCTCGGTAGGTCCATATCGTAATTTGGGACATGGACGTATGCCCGAAATCGAATTTCGAGGTTCCTAGCTCGAGATATGAAATTTTAATAAAAAATTAAAAGTTTAAAAGTTTAATGATTTTTAGAATTGACTGATGTTTGGTCCTATCGATACCGGGATCGTATTTTGGTTCCGGAGCCCGGAACATGTCCATTATTATATTTATGACTTGTTTGTGAAATTTGGTGAGAAACAGAGTTGATTTGACGTGATTCGGACGTTCGGTTGTGAAAATAGAAGTTTTAAAATTTTCTTGAAAATTTTATTTGATTTGGTGTCTGATTCGTAGTTCTAGGCATTATTTTGATGTTTTGTTCGTGTGAGCGAGTTCGTATGAGGTTTTTGGACTTGTGTGCATAATTGGTTTGGAGCCCCGATGGCTCGAGTGAGTTTCGGATAGGCTACAGAAGCTTTTTGCACTTAGAAATCTGGTTTTTTGTGCTTCAGCTGTTATCCGGTGTATTCTTCTTTGCGTTCGCGAAGGTATTTACTCGAATGCGAAGAGTAAACTGGGCAGGGTGATTTTTCTAATTGCGAACGCGGTAGCTAGGTCGTGAACGCGAAGCAATGGTGGTCTTACCCTTCGCGAACGCGACCAGCTTCTCGCGAACCCGAAGCTTTAAGGGCCTAGGGGAGGGGTCAGTCATTCTTCTACGTGAACGCGAGCATGGGCTCGCGAACACGAAGGTCAGGGGGGAGCAGCCTTCGCGAACGCAAAGGCGGACTCACGAATGCGAAAGCCACTCGGGCTGCTGCTCATCGCGAACGCGGCAGGCCCTTCGCGAACGCGAAGAAGGCCTGACGCCCAGACCTTAAAACAAAACCAAAATATGATTTTACCCATTTTTCATAAAATCTTCATTAGAGCTCGGACTAGGTGCAATTTTGAAGAAAAATCTCAATATCAATTCATAGGTTTGTACTCTTTAACTTATTTTCTTCCATTTCTATCATCACCCATTAAATTCCTAGCCCTAATCTTTGTTCTTTCATGGTAGAAAACTAGGAATTTAGGAAAAATTGGGGGGGGGGGGTTTGCAAATTTGGGGATTTAGACCTCAATTTGGGTTCGGATTCTGAAACTAATTACATAATCAGGTTCGGGGGTGAACGAGTAAATAAATTTTGGTCCGAACCTCGGGTTTTGACCAAGCGGGCCCGGAGTTGATTTTTGAGTTTTCTGGAGAAAGTTTGGGGAATCTAGATTTATGCAATGTAATTGATTTCTTTAGCAATATTTGATATTATTGAGTCGTTTGTGAATAGATACGAGTGGTTTGGAGGTTGATTCTAGAGGGAAAGCGGTAATTGAACATTGAGTGGCTTTTGGAGCGAGGTAAGTGTTGTGGTTAACCTTGACTTGGGGGAATAGGACTTGTTTGTCTATTTGCTATATGTTTAAATGTTGGGGAACAACATATATGTGAGGTGACGAGTACTTATGTGTTGTGGTTGGGTTAAAGCATGCGGGCGAGGCTTGGTTTCTTGCAGTTATAGCTTCCTTTGTTCATGTTATCCGTGTTTAGACTAGTATTGTTAAATTGATCGTTCTTATCATGTTTACGGATCTTCTGGTGATAATTGAGTATTGATTACGAAGTTGAGGTTGATATTGTGGAACCAAATATTGAAGTAAGGCTTGTACTTGTTATTCTATCTCCCTGTTGTTATTTGTTTATTGCATTATGGTAAGGGAGAGTGTTAATGCACGAAGGGTGATGTCGTGCCATATTGTGAGTGTTAATGCACGAAGGGTGATACCGTGTCACATTGTGAGTGTTAATGCACGAAGGGTGATGCTGTGCCATATTGTGAGTGTTAATGCACGAAGGGTGATGTCATGCCACATTGTGAATGTCAATGCACGAAGGGTGATGTCGTGCCATGTTATGAGAGTTAATGTACGAAGGGTGATTCCGTACCGTTTCTATTGATCTTATGGTGAGATTGAGAGTAAAAGCACGAAGAGTGTTGTCGTGCATTTTTCCTTTGCTGTGTTTACTTGTTCTTATTGGTTCATAGTATATTGGTTGTTCAAGTTACCATTCCGTTGTAGTTCGCTATCTCGTATTCCCCTCTGCATGTTCCCTCTCCCAATAGTACATGATTAGTTGTTATTTGTACATATAGTGTTAAATTGCACAGTTTTGTTATGTAAGTGTCTTGTCATAGCCTCTTCACTACTTTGTCGAGGTTAGGCTTGACACTTACCAGTACATAGGGTCGGTTGTACTGATACTGCACTCTGTACTTCCTGTGCAGATTTTGGTATTGCTCCCAGCTGATCGAAAGGCATAGCAGCTCGGACTGGTTCATCAGAGACTCAAGGTAGATCTGTTGGCATTCGCAGACCTTGAAATCCCCGTCTATCTTTTAAGTTCTTTTCTTTTGCTGATTATTTCATTCAAACAATTGTATTTATTTAAGACTTTTACTTGTAGTAAATCCTAGAAGTTCGTGAATTGTGACTCCAGATCTGGGTGGTAGTAATTAATAAAGTTTTTATATTATTCTGCACTTGCTATATTTTATTTTAGCTTATTTGTTATTATTTACTGAATTGAATAAGGATTGGCTTAATAATTCTCTAACGTCGGCTTGCCTAGTAAGTGAAATATTAGGCTCCATCACGGGAATTCCGGGTCATGACAAGTTGGTATTAGAGCACTAGGTTGCCTAGGTCTCACAATTCACGAGCAGGCTTTGTAGAGTTTGAAGGATCGGTACAGAGATGTTTGTACTTATCTTTCAGGGGCAGAGGTCGAGGTCGTGCCAGAGGCCGAGGTAGGGGTAGAGCTCAGCCCAGAGCTCGAGCACCAGCAGCAGCGGTGGGTCTTCAGGTAGAGTTTGATGAGGAGGTTGCAGCCCAGACTGTTCCTGCTGGGCTAGCTCAGGTACCAGAGGGGTTCATTGCCACCCACAGTGCTTCAAGATGCTTTGGTCCATTTGGTGGGCCTTATGGAGAGTGTGGCCCAAACTGGTACATTTCCCATGGCACCATCCGTCTCTCAAGTGAGAGGAGGAGCACAGACTCCTACTACTCACACTCCAGAGCAGATGGCTCCCCAATATGAGACTCCAGCAGCTCAGCCAGCCAGAGTAGTTTAGCCGGTTGTTGCGGCACAGGCCGACGATGGGTCAGCTATGTCTTCTGAGGCTTTATAGATATTGGACAGGTTTACCAACCTCTTCCCAGTTCAATTCAGTGGTGCTCCTTCAGAGGATCCCCAGGAGTATCTTGACAGCTGTCATGAGGTGCTACGGAACATGGGTATAGTTGAGACCAATAGGGCCGACTTTGCCGCATTTCAGATGACTGGTTCCGCCAAGAAATGATAGAGCGATTATTTGTTGACCATACCAGCTGGATCGCCTGCTCTTACTTGGGACTAGTTCTCTCAGCTCTTCCTAGAGATGTTTCTCCCTATCACATTGAGAGAGGAACATCGCTGTCAGTTCGAGCCTCTCCAGCAGGGCAGTATGATTGTTACTCAGTATGAGACCCATTTTATGGATTTGGCCTGTCATGCTCTTATTCTTCTTCCTACAGATAGAGAGGGAGTGAGGAGGTTTATTGACGGACCTGCTCAGCCTATCATATTGCAGATGGCTAAGGAGACTAGGAGTGAGATTTATTTTCAGGCGGCTACTAATGTCGCCAGGCGAGTCGAGATGGTTCTTGCTCAGGGAGGTCAGGGGTCTGACAAGAGACCACGTAATTCCGAGGGGGTTCAGCAGTGCCTCATCTGGAGGCAGAGGTACTTTTGGTAGAGGCCATCCTCCCAGGTCGTCTCATTCAGCACTCCAGGCATCCTATGGTGCCTCGGGTGGTCGTGGCCCCCATATGCCTTATTCCGACCAGCTAGCCTATAATGCACCACAAGCTCCTATTAGTGCACCTCCGCTCCACAGTTTTCAGGGTGGTTACTCAGGTCGACAGGGTCAGTTTCAGGGTCAGCTGTCACAGCAGCCGAGGTCGTGTTATAATTGTGGTGATCTGAGGCACATTGCTAGATTTTGCCCTCGGGCATCAGGCAACTCACAGCATCAGGTTTCTCGTGCCATGGTTCTGACACCAGTTGTTGCACCGCCTGCTCACCCAGCCAGAGGCAGGGGTCAGACAGCCAGAGGTAGAGGCCAGATTATTAGAGGTGGAGGTCAGGACGTTAGAGGTGTATGCCAGCCAGCTAGAGGTCGTCCTAGGGACGTCGTTCAGGGTGATAGGGCCCAGCCTCGGTGTTATGCTTTTCTAGCCAGGCCTGAGGCTGAGTCATCTGACGTTGTTATCACAAGTACTGTTTTAGTTTATAGTAGAGATGATTCGGTTCTATTTGATCTGGGTTCTATTTATTCCTACGTTTCTTCCTATTTTGATTCATATTTGGTTGTGCCTCGTGATTCTTTGAGTGCTCCTGTGTATGTGTCCACACATGTGGGAGATGCTATTATTGTAGATCGTGTTTATCGTTCGTTTGTGGTCACCATTGGGAGTCTTGAGACTAGTGTAGATCTTCTACTTCTTGATATGGTCATTTTGATGTTATCTTGGGTATGGATTGGTTGTCACCTTATCACACTATATTGGATTGTTACGCCAAGACGGTGACCTTAGCCTTGCCGGGGTTGCCTCAATTAGAGTGGAGGGGGAATCCTGGCCATTCTACCAACATGGTTATCTCTTATATGAAGGCTCGGCGTATGGTCAAGAAGGGGTGTCTAGCTTATTCAGCTTACGTCCGCGATTCTAGTGCGGAGGTTCCTTCCATGGATTCAGTACCAGTTGTTCGTGAGTTTCTAGAGGTGTTTCCTGCAGACCTTCCGGGGATGCCACCCGACAAGGATATTGATTTCTGTATTGATTTGGCTCCGGGCACTCAGCCCATTTCCATTCCGCCATACCATATGGCCCCGCCAGAGTTGAAAGAATTGAAGAAACATTTGCAAGATTTGCTTGATATGGGATTTATTAGACCTAGTGTCTTGCCCTGGGGTGCACCTGTGTTGTTTGTGAAGAAGAAGGATGGATTGATGAGGATGTGCATAGATTATCGGCAGTTGAACTAAGTCACCATCAAGAACAAGTATCCATTGCCGAGGATTGATGACTTATTTGATCAGCTTTAGGGTGCCAAGGTATTTTTGAAGATTGATTTGAGATCTAGCTACCACCAGTTGAGGATTAGGGCATCCGATGTCCCTAAAATAGCTTTTCGAACTCGGTACGGACATTATGAGTTTTTGGTGATGTCCTTTGGGTTGACAAACGCCCCAGCAACATTTATGGTTTTGATGAACCGAGTGTTCAATCCTCATTTGGACTCCCTTTTGATCGTGTTTATTGATGATATCTTGATCTACTCCCATAGTCGAGAGGAGCATGAGCAATATCTTAGGATTGTACTACAGACTCTGAAAGCCAGCCAGTTATATGCTAAATTTTCAAAGTGCAATTTTTGGCTGGATTCAGTCGCTTTCTTGGAGCACGTTGTATCAGCAGAGGGAATTCAGGTAGATCCTAAGAAGATTGAGGCAGTTCAGAACTGGCCTAGATCCACTTCAGCTACGGAGATCAGGAGTTTCTTAGGTTTGGAGGCTATTACTGTCGATTTGTGGAGGGGTTTCATCTATAGCAGCCCCATTGACTAGGTTGACCCAGAAGGGTGCCCCGTTCAGATGGTCAGACGAGTGTGAGGCAAGCTTTCATAAACTCAAGACTGCTTTGACTATAGTGTTGGTGTTGGTATTGCCCACAGGTTCAGGATCTTATACAGTATATTGTGATGCGTCCCGTGTAGGGCTCGATGCGGTATTGATGCAAGAGGGCAGGGTGATCGCATATGCATCACGATAGTTGAAGGTTTAGGAGAAGAATTACCCCGTCCATGACTTAGAGTTGGCAGCCATTGTTCATGCGCTGAAAATTTGGAGGCACTATCTTTACGGTGTGTCGTGTGAGGTTTTCACGGATCATCGGAGTCTTCAATATTTTTTCAAGAAAAAGGATCTCAATTTGAGGCAGAGGAGGTGGTTGGAGCTATTGAAAGACTATGATATCACCATCTTGTATCATCCCGGGAAGGCAAATATGGTGGCCGACGTATTGAGTAGAAAGGCAGCGAGTATGGGCAACCTTGCGTTCATTCCAGTCGGTGAGAGGCCACTTGCATCAGATGTTCAGACTTTAGCCAACCAGTTTGTGAGGTTGGATATTTCAGAGCCCAGCCGTGTTCTAGACTTGTACAGTCGCTCGGGCTTCTTTGTTTAAGCGTATCAGAGATCGGCAGTATGACGACCCTTATTTGTTAGTCCTTAGGGACACAGTGTAGCACGGTGATGCCAAGAAGGCTACTGCTGGAGATGACGGAGTTTTGAGGATGCAAGGTTGGGCTTGTGTGCCTAATATGGATGGATTTCGTGAGTTGATTCTTGAGGAGTACCACAATTCCCGAATATTCTATTCATCCGGGCGCCGCCAAGATGTATCAAGACTTGCAACAACATTATTGGTGGAGGTGGATGAAGAATGATATAGTTGCTTATGTAGCTCAGTGTCTAAATTGTCAGCAAGTAAAGTATGAGCATCAGAGACCTGGTGGTTTGCTTCAGTAGATAGAGATTCCTGAGTTGAAGTGGGAGCGTATCACTATGGATTTCATTATTGAACTCCCATGGACTCAGAGGAAGTTCGATGTCGTTTGGGTCATTGTGGACAAGCTGACTAAGTCAGCGCATTTCATTCTTGTGGCAGTTACCTATTCTTCGGAGCAGTTGGCAGAGATTTACATCCGCGAGATCTTCCATCTTCACGGTGTGCCCGTGTCTATTATTTCTGATCGAGGTACGCAGTTCACCTCGCACTTCTAGAGGGCAGTATAGCGTGAGGTGGGCACGCAGGTTGAGTTGAGCATAAAGTTTCATCCTTAGACGGACGGACAGTCCGAGCGCACTATTCAGATCTTAGAGGATATGCTCTGCACATGTGTTATAGACTTCGGAGGATTGTGGGATCAGTTATTGCCCCTTGCAGTGTTCGCCTACAACAACAGTTACCAGTCGAGCATTCAGATGGCTCCCTATAAGGCCTTATATGGTAGGAAGTGTCGGTCACCAGTTGGATGGTTCAAGCCGGGGGAGGCTCGGTTGTTGGGTAAAGATCTAGTACAGGATGCCTTGGATAAGGTCAAGATTATTCAGGATCGACTTCGCACAGCTCAGTCCAGGCAGAAGAGTTATACCGACCGCAGAGTTCGTGATGCTACATTCATGGTCGGGGAGAGAGTGTTGCTTCGGGTATCACCCATGAAGGGTGTAATGAGGTTCGGAAAGAAGGGCAAGTTGAGCCCTAGGTATATCGGACCTTTTGAGATTCTGGAGAGAGTGGGAGAGATGGCTTACAGGCTTGCATTGCCACCGGGGTTATAAGCAGTTCATCCGGTGTTCCACGTGTCCATGCTTCGAAAATATCACGGCGATCCGTCCCACGTGTTATATTTCAGCTCTGTCCAGTTGGACAAGGATTTGACTTACGAGGAAGAGCCGGTGGCTATTCTAGCCCGACAGGTTCGACAACTGAGGTCTAAGAGTTATCCTTCAGTTCGAGTGCAGTGGAGAGGTCAGCCCGTTGAGGCAGCTACTTGATAGTCCGAGTTAGATATGCGGAGTAGATATCCACATCTTTTCACCAGATCAGGTACTTTTGTATGTCCGTTCGAGGACGAACGGTTATTTTAGAGGTGGAGAATATGATATCCCGATAGGTAGTCTTATATTTTAGAACCTAGTTCTGTGTTTCGAGGTCTCAAAAACCTCATTTTAGCCTTTCTCGATTTGCGTGCACAATTCAAGTGTTCTTCCGGAAGGCTTATATGTTAAAAGCTGATAAGAATAAGAATTTTGCCTTAGAAATTCATTTAAGTTAACTTCGGTCAAGGTTTTGAGCAAATAGACCTGTATCTGTATTTTGACGGTCCTGGTAGGTCCGTATCGTAATTTGGGACCTGGCGTATGCCCGAAATCGAATTCCGAGGTCCCTAGCTCGAGATATAGAATTTTGATGAAAAATTAAAAGTTTGAAAGTTTAATGATTTCTAAAATTGACTAATGTTTGATCTTGTCGATAGAGGGTCCGTCTTTTGGTTACGGAGCCCCGTACAGGTCCATTATTATATTTATGACTTGTCTGTGAAATTTGGTAAGAAACGAAGTTGATTTGACGTGATTCGGACGTTCGGTTGTGAAAATAGAAGTTTTAAAGTTTTCTTAAAAATTTCATTTGATTTGGTGTCCGATTAGTAGTTCTAGGTGTTATTTGGTATTTTGTTCACGCGAGCGAGTTCGTATGAGATTTTTGGACTTGTGTGCATAATTGGTTTGGATCCCCGAGGGCTCGGGTGAGTTTCGGATAGGCTACGGAAGCTTTTTGCACTTAGAAATCTGGTTCTTTTGTGCTTCAGTTGTTATCTTGCGTGTTCTTCTTCTCGTTCGTGAAGGTATTCTCGCGAATGCGAAGAGTAAACTGGGACAGGATGATTTTCTTAATCGCGAACGCGGTAGCTGGGTCGCGAATGCGAAGCAATAGGGGCCTTACCCTTCGTGAACGTGAAGCTTTAGGGACCTGGGGAGGGGTCAGTCATTCTTTTTTGCGAATGCGGCTGCTGCTCATCACGTGAAGCAATAGGGGCCTTACCACTCGGGCTGCTGCTCATCGCAAACGTGGCAGGCCCTTCGCGAACGCGAAGAAGGCCTAACGCCCAGACCTTAAAACAGAACCAAAACGGGATTTTACACATTTTTCATAAACTCTATATTAGAGCTCGACCTAGGTGCTATTTTGAAGAGAAAACTCAACATCAATTCATAGGTTTGTACTCTTTAACTCATTTTCTTCCATTTCTATTATCACTTATTAAATTCCTAGCCCTAATCTTTGTTCTTTCATGGTAGAAAATTAGGATTTAGGAAGAATTGGGTTCTTTTTGCAAATTTGGGGATTTAGACCTCAATTTGGGGTTGGATTCCAAAACTAATTATATAATCGGGCTCGAGGGTGAACGAGTAAATGGATTTTGGTCTGAGCTTCGGGTTTTGACCAAGCGGGCCCGAGGTCGATTTTTCACTTTTGGGGGAAAAGTTTGGGGAATCTAAATTTATGCAATGTAATTGATTTCTTTAGCAATTTTTGATATTATTGAGTCCTTTGTGAATAGATACGAGTTGTTTGGAGGTGAATTCTAAAGGAAAAGCGGTAATTGAGCATTGAGTGGCCTTTGGAGCGAGGTAAGTATTGTGGTTAATCTTGACTTGAGGGAATATGAGTTGTTTGTCTATTTGCTATATGTTTAAATATTGGGGAATAACGTATATATGAGGTGACGAGCACTTATGCGTTGTAGTCGAGTTAAGGCATGCGGGTAGGGCTTGGTTTCTTGCAATTATAGCTTTCTTTGTTCATGTTATCCATGTTTAGACTAGTATTGTTAAGTTGATCGTTCTTATCATATTTACGGATCATCTGGTGATAATTGAGTATTAATTCCGAAGTTGAGGTTGATATTATGGAACCAAATATTAAAGTAAGGCTTGTACTTGTTATTCTATCTCCCCTTTTTATTTGTATATTGCATTATGGTAATGGAGAGTGTTAATGCACGAAGGGTGATGCCGTGCCATATTGTGAGTGTTAATGCACGAAGGGTGATGCCGTTCCACATTGTGAGTGTTAATGCACGAAGGGTGATGTCGTTCTATGTTATGAAAGTTAATACACGAAGGGTGATGCCGTGTCATTTCTATTGATCTTATGATGAGATTGGGAGTAAAAGCACGAAGGGTGATGCCGTGCATTTTTCCTTTACTGTGTTTACTTGTTCTTATTGGTTTATAGTATATTGGCTGTTCAAGTTACCATTCTGTTGTAGTTCTCTATCTAGTATTCCCCTCTGCATGTTCCCCCTCCCAATACTACATGTTTAGTTGTTATTTTTACATATACTGTTAAATTGCACATGTTTGTTATGTAGGTGTCTTGTCATAGCCTCCTCACTACTTCGTCGAGGTTAGGCTCGATACTTACCAGTACATGGGGTCGGTTGTACTGGTACTGCACTCTGCACTTCATGTGGCAGATTTTGGTATTGGTCCCAGCTGATCGAGAGGCGTCGCAGCTCGAACTAGTTCATCGGAGACTCAAGGTAGATCTGTTGGCGTTCGCAGACCTTGAAGTCCCCGTCTATCTTTTCAGTTCTTTTCTTTTATTGTTTCTTTAGTTCAAACAGTTGTATTTCTTTCAGACTTTTAGTTGTAGTAAATCCTAGAAGTTCGTGAATTGTGACTCCAGATCCGGGTGGTAGTAATTAATGAAGTTTTTATATTATTCCGCATTCGCTGTATTTCATTTTAGATTATTTGTTGTTATTTACTGAATTGAATAAGGATTGGCTTAATAATTCTCTAACGTCGGCTTGCCTAGCAAGTAGAAGGTTAGGCGCCATCACGGTCCCGACGGTGGAAATTTCGGGTCGTGATATTTTGATACATACTTTTACCTCTTTTTTGGATGATAATAAATATACTATGTCGTGAACTTATTTTTCTAGCTCGATGCCTATTGCCACCCTACCATGCTAGAGACAAGGAATCAGAATTCTCTATTTTTGACACAAAATATATATTTATACATAATAACCCATTAAAATTTCAATAAATATTTAATATAAATCTATAATTTTAGAAGTATAATGAGTTTAATACTGTGAATTACGTTAGTCTGATCTATCAAATTTAAATTCTGAATTTGCTGTGAAAGAGTGATTTCACTTTGTTGTCATTTGGAATAAAGAAAAAGTGAAAAAAATAATTGGCACGTGTTTTTTCTCTATTAACTAATTGTCACATAACTAAATGACTATTATTCCTTCATGATTTGCGTCCTCGTAAGTTAGTTTAAATGAAAATGAAAATGATCCAAAACTCAAGAAGCAATATTAGCTATACATATCGACGTTATTAAGTGATTAATAAAACTTGTCTATCAATATTTACACAATATCACTAACAGCCCTGGAAAAATAACTTATTTATTAGAGAGGAACAAAACAAAACAAAAACCAAAAAACCAAATCATAAAATTTCCCAGAATAGTTGAAAATTCTCAAAAATAACGATATAATTAAAATACACACTTCCAAGTTTTAATAATTAAAAAGAAATTACCTTAGTTTTTAGTTTTTACCATCATTTTTCTGGTTCTCTATTAATTTCTTTTTCCTCTGACTCTTTTGCTTAATTAACAGCTAGACATTCCCCTTAATTAATCTCAGTTAATTGTATTTTCAGCAGACATGTCTTTCAATTGTCTTCTTAACTGAGGTTACATGTTCAATCTATGTTCTTTGTTCTTTTCTTCTTATTCAACTATTTCCCATTAGTGTTTTTTACTTTATTTTTGGTTTCTGCCCAATATCCAGTACTATAAATATCATTGGAGCATCAACTAATCCGGATTAATTAGCATCGTGTAAGGCTCACTAAAGGGGAAGGCACTCCTAGTATTTTTTATGTCCGATGAGTCGAAGCCAAAGCATTTAATAAAGGATGGACGAATTTTATCCACATCACCATAACCTTTAAACTTTGAATCCACAATACATACAATTTTGACCTTTTTAATCAGTTAATCAGGACTTTTTAATTTCAGTAGAAACAATAATAATTATGCGTAAAACAAGCAAAATATGTGATGAGTATTTCTTTTCACAGTGAGATATGGAAGTTAGAAGGAAAAAAACAGAATACTTAATAAATTTCGTAGAATTCTCCAGGAAGGAAATTGTAAAAGTAACTTTTTTAAAGAAAGGAAGAACTGAGTCGCATGCGTACTAATTCCACAGCCACCACTTTAGAAGCAAGATTGTAATAGTCAAGTGTGGATTTTTTTTTATCATTTTAATAAATTTTTGGCGTTCAATTCAATGGAGTTGTTTCAAATTTATGTCATTGCTTTAAGTGAGTCAAAAAGAATTAGTTTCTTTTTCCACGTTTTAGGTGATAAAATAAAACAAAGTTTCCACTTAGGAAAAAGGATTGAGAATAGTAGCCATTATAGTCAGCTAGGAAGTCATAATGGTAATCTCAAATACGTCTTGCTTTTCTTTCTAAATTAGCTTCAAAATGTTTTTCACTTTTTATTAATTGGAACTGTTATAGTTCGAATACTCATAAGGTAGAATCAACGCCTACCTCCTCTCATATTTAACTTGCAATTTCCCGTACGACTTCTCATAACAATTGCTCTTTAAGAGTTTTATCCAATGTTAGATAACCTAAAAGATAACTACAAGTAACTATCTCCTAAAAATCGTGGAGTAAACTAAAAAATACGATAAATTAGCTGTTACAACAGTTTAAATTACATTGATAGTATAAATTTCTATACTATCACGATCCAATTTTTCCTTCATTGGGTATTGTGATGACACCTAGTCTTAGGGACTGGGTAAGTCTAATATTTATTAAATAACAACAATAATTAAATAACATCTAACAATCTTTGAAATGGAAACCTCCAAAATAAAATTACAATTCCCCAAAACCGGTAGTACAAGTCATAAGTTCTATAGAGTGTTTGCTAGAAAGTTTCTAAATACAACTGTCCAGAAATAAGAATAAACAGTGCAAAATAAAAACTTGAAGGTGACTCCGAAGCCTGCGAATGCAGCAACAGGTTTACCTTGAGTCTCCACAGCAACGATCCGCGCAGCTGCTAACGAACAATACCTAGATCTGTAAAAAAATATGCAGAAGTGTAGAATGAGCACACCACGACGGTGCCCAGTAAGTATCAAGACTAACCTCAGTAGAGTAGTGACGAGATACAGTCAAGGCACTCACTAGTCAAATAACCCGTGTCATACTAAAATAATCGAGAACAAATAGCAGTGATATAAATAGTAAGGCAGCAAGAACACCACAATTATTGCTCCGACAAATAAGAAAGAACACAAGTACAACCAATTAAACAAGTCTTTCACATAAGAACCCTTCAAATAAAATACCCTCCAAATATATATTTCTTCAAATATTTATCCTTCGAATATAAACTCTTTCAAATAAATATCTTTAAAAATATAATTCTTCAATTTAAAAGTATCCTTCGCATATAAAACTCTTTCAAATAAATATCTTTAAAAATATAATTCTTCAATTTAAAAGTCACCCTGTGACATCTCATTTTATAATCATCAAATACGGGTCTCAACCCACCTTTATATTTTCTACGGTACCTCGTGCCCACATTTCTATCACAACTGCACAGACTACTCACGTGCCAATAATATCAATGTATATAAGATCCACATGATTAATTTATTCCCAATAAGGTAAGTTTAAATTTTTTTAAAATCAAGTAGGAAATCAACAAAAGAATGAATTTATTTTAGAAATCATTTGGACGGAGAAAATAGCATTTCAATAAAAACAAAACACCTGATAGTTGCTAATTTGGATGTGAAACTTATAAGAATTAAAGCATACAACAATTTCTTTTATTCAAAACAACTTAACCTTAAAAATTAGTAAAAACTAGAAACACAAATCCTCAGAGTCTCGTACAAGAACTAAAGCCAACACTTTTCAACCAGGAATACAAACACACAATAAAATCAAATAATACATCGCGGAAGAACACATGAATTTATATATCACAAAAAAATAAAATAACCAAAAGCAAGTGCAACCATAGAAAATATCAACAAAAAGAGCACTCCCGAGGTACCGCCTCGTAGTCCCAAAAGTAAATATGCAATATTAACAATACCCCCAGGCCATAATAAAGTAAGTGCCCGCCTTGTCTCGCCACACGTGCATAATAATGTTCCCACCTTGTCTCGCCACATGCGTAAACCCACATACATATATAAATAGCCCGCCTTGTCACGCCGCATGTGCATATATCAATAGTAATAATAGCACGGCAGAAACCTCATGCAAACACCCGAACATAACTTTCACAATATAATGTGCCAATATCACATCTCATAAACTGTACCTCAAGTGCTTAAATATTACAACATAGCACAAAAATCAACAATACCTTATTCTCCACAATAAGGAGCCCATGGCTCGACCATAATGTGCACAAAAAACTTAACAAAATATCCGGAAGTAAACAACTCAACAAAATAATATTTCACATAAAAATCAAGGTGGCAATCACACCAAGTCATCATGTAAAAACAATTTCAACAAACAAGGATCTAGGCATGACAAATAGAGGATTTAATAAGTGCCAATAATTTCTAATTTAATACATAAGGGCGTCTAAGGATTTTTAATCAATGAAATTTGCACATATAAATCAAGTACGTACTCGTCACCTCGCGTACATGATTTTTAATTACACAAATTGCACATAAGACTTAATGCCTAAGAGATAATTCCCCCACTCGAGGTTAGGCAAGATAATTACCTTTTTGAAATTAGGCCGATATTCCAAAATAGCCTTCTTGCTTGAATTGACCTCCGGACCGCTCAAATCTATCCAAATTAATTGTACAACTTTATTAAAATTCATCGGAAATAATTTCGGATAATAATACGTCGACTTAAAAATTTATTCCAAAAAGTCAACAAAAGTCAAAGAGGGAGCCGCCCCTCGTAACCACCCGACATAATTTTCATGAAATTCGAACGCCCATTCTGATACGAGTTCAACCATACCAATTTTATCGAATTCCAATAACAACTCGACCTCCAAATCTTTAATTTTTATTTTTGGAAGATTTTACAAAACTCTTGATTTTCCTCCATTTAATCCGAATTAAATGATGGATTCAAAGACATAATCATGAAAATTAATCAAAACTGGATAAGAATCACTTACCCCACGCACCCACGCAAGAATATCTCCAAAAATCGGCTTCTACCGAACTCCAAAATTGATTTTGAGTTATGAACTCAAACCCCCATTTTTGGGACTTTTAATTCTGCCCATATAGGCCTTCTTCGCGTTCGCGACCATTGCTTCGCGTTCGCAAAGGCCAAAACCCAACTGCCTCAAATCCTTCATCTCGTTCGTGACCTCCTCGTCGCGTTCGCGAAGGCCAACTGTTTCTGCCCCATCATTTCCTCTTCGCGTTCGCGAACACCTTGTCGCGTTCGTGATGACCAGCTGACCAACGCCTTCGCGTTCGCATTCCACGCTTCGCGTTTGCGAAGGCAAAACGACCCCAGGCCCCAATCTTCCTTTCTTCTTCGCGTTCGCGTTGCGTGGGCCGCGTTCGCGAAGGCTTGCCCTGCTCCTTCTTCGCGTTCGCGTCCACAGCTTCACGTTCGTGAAGGCCAAACCATCAGTCCCTCAAATTCCTCTTTGCGAACGCGGGACTCCCTTTGCGTTCGCGAAGAAGGAAGCCAGACTTCTGCAACAGCAGTCCAAACAGCTCCAATTTGGTCCTAAACCACCCCGAAACACAGTCGAGCCTCTCAGGACCCCATCCAATCATACCAACTTGCCCCATAACATAACACGAACCTGCTCGAAGCCTCAAATCACATTAAACAACATCGAAACGATGAATCACACCCCAAATCAATATCTATGAAGTTTGAACTTTCAAATTCTATAACTTGTGCCAAAACACATCAAATCAATCTGGAAAAAACTTCAAATTTTGCACACAAGTCATATTCGACATTACAGACCTACTACAACTTACAGAATAGGATTCCAACCCCGATATCAAAAAGTCAACCCCCAGTCAAACTTTCCAAAATTTTGAGTTTCGCCATTTCAAGCTTAATTCCACTACGGACCTCCAAATAATTTTTTGGACACGCTCCTAAATTCAAAATCATCATACGGAGCTAACAGAACCGATGGAACTCCATTCCGGAGTCGTCTTCACACAGTTTCGATTACGGTAAAAATTCTAAGACTTAAGCTTCCATCTCAGGGACTAAGTGTCCCAAATCTCTTCGAATCATCCGTAAATCAAACTCGACCACACACGCGGGTCATAATACATATTGCGAGGCTGCTTGAGACCTTAAGTCACTGAACGGGGCGTAAATTCTTAAAATGACAAGTCGGATCATTACATTCTCCACCTTTTAAACAAACGTTCATCCTCGAACGTGCAAGAATCTTCCTGAGGACTTTAAATTACTGAGTATATTCTTGCACACATACTTGTGGGTGATTCTACATTCCCGCAATTTAACACGGGTCCGACAACACCATCTCAATTGAGATTATTTCTTTTCTCCATTCTTATAAGCTTTAGAGAAAAATCCCTAACCCTCCAATCATTTCAAAAATGCCTGATTTTTACTTCGACGCTCGGTATTAGTCTCAACAGGCTATAGCAACTCGTGCCTATGCACACATCAACTATCTTGATAGTGCTGAAATACTTTAAAATTTTTCTGGGGTGTTTCATTCTTCCCCGCTTAGGGTCATTCGCCCTCAAACACATAACATAACTTATCTATTCCTTTGCAAATCTCAATCCTCCAAATTTTACTAACTTTCAAATTTTTCAAAAATTTCGGCAGAGTCTCCCCTGTAATTGGGCCTAACTACCTGCTAGAGTAACACCAAAACAACTCCTAATAACACATCCACAATCCAATAAAATAGCATATAAGTGGGTCACAAATTTACGAAGCTCACCCATAAGTAGAGCATAATAGGAGGACTCACCTCAATATTTAGAACCGAATCAAATTAAGGAAAATATCACTTTATAAAAAAATCAAGATTGTACCTGTAACGACACCATCTGGTGTATTGGCCTTAGCCAAATCATAGTGATTAAATCAACAGGTTGGGCCTCCACCTCTTAGGCGCCCACTACCCGCATGTCCTCCACCTCTAGCTGACTGTGCACGTGGAGTATCAACTGGAATAAAGCTTGTAGCTGGAGTGTTCTGATGAAATCCACCCCTCCCAAGTCTGGGACAGTCTCTCACGATATGCCTAGTATCACCACACTCATAACAACCCATCTGAGGTCACGGCCGCTCGTACTGAGTCTGTGCCGGATAACTGAAATAACCACTGTAAGAATCTTGTGTCGGTGGTGCACTGTAAATTGGAGCACTCTGAGTAATATGATGTGCGGACTGAGCTGACCGACTGCTCGAGCCTCCGCTATAATGGGTTCTAGCTGAAGAGTAAAATCCACTAAACCCTCTAGATTTTAGAGACCTTTTGGCCTCCTTAGACTCCCCTTTCTCGCCTAAAACACCCTCAATCTTCCTTGAAATCTCAACTACTTGTTGAAATGGAGTATCAGTTTGCAACTCTCAAGCCATGCATATTTTAATATCATAATCGAGCTCCTCAATGAATCTGCGGACCCGTTCTATGATTGTAGGAACTAAGATAGGTGCTTGACGTGCTAACTCATTGAACCTGATAGCATATCCTGAAAACTGTCATAGTGCCCTGACACAACCGTTCAAACTCTGTGCGCCACGCATCTCTGAAAGTATGGGGAACAAACTCTTTCAAGAACATTTTCGAAAAATTGAGCCCAAGTTGGTGGTGTTGCATCGGCTGGTCTACCTTCTTCATAGATTTGCCACCACTGATACACTGCGCCTGACAGTTGAAATGTAGTAAAGGCAACTCCGCTCACTGCGGAGAATACGGTGACACTTTTTTAGAAATTCTTGGGCATCCTTTGAAGCCGTGCCACTGAAAGTAGGTGGGTCATACTTATTAAACCTCTCAAGCCTCTTTTGTTCTTTTTCTGATGCCTCTGGCCTGACCTCACGCTAAATCGGAATAACGGGTTATACTTGTACTATACCAGGAACCTGACCAATGTGAACTTGCTGCTCTGAAATTACTCTGGCTGTGACACTTGCTCCTCGTCGGCCTCTGCCTCTGCCCCTAACGACATCCGCTCCGGGGTAACATTATCAGCAACTGTAGCTCGTGTCCTCACCATCTGTGAGAGAATGGAATGATAAAAATTCAAACTTCTAGATCAATGAACTCGCACGATGGAATGAAAGAAGTGAGATTATCCTAATAGTTCTGTAGCCTCTTGAAGATAAGTACAGACCTCTCCGTACCGATCGACAAGACTCTACTAAACTCGCTTATAACTTGTAGCACCTATGAACCTAGAGCTCTGATACCAACTTGTCACGACCCAATTTTCCCTTTGTTGGGTATCGTGATGGAACCTAGTCTTAGGAACTAGGTAAGACTAACATTTATTAAATAACAATAATAATTAAATAACATCTAACAATCTTTGAAATGGAAACCTCCAAAATAAAATTACAATTTCCCAAAATCGGTAGTACAAGTAATAAGCTCTACAGAGTGTTTGCTAGATAGCTTCTAAATACAACTATCCAGAAATAAGAATAAACTGTGCAAAATGAAAACTTGAAGGTGACTACGAAGCCTGCGAACGCAGCAACAAGTTTACCTTGAGTCTCCACAGCAACGACCCGCACAACTGCTAACGAACAATATCCGGATCTGCACAAAAATGTGCAGAAGTGTAGAATGAGCACACCACGACGGTGCCCAGTAAGTATCAAGACTAACCTCAGTGGAGTAGTGACGAGGTACAGTCAAGACACTCACTAGTCAAATAACCTGTGTCATACTAAAATAATCGAGAACAAATAGCAGTGGTATAAACAGTAAGGCAGCAAGAACACTACAATTATTGCTCCGACAAATAAGAAGGAACACAAGTACAACCAATTAAACAAGTCTTTCACATAAGAACCCTTAAACTAAAATACCCTCAATATATATATATATTTCTTCAAATAAGTATCCTTCGCATATAAAACTATTTCAAATAAATATCTTTAAAAATATAATTCTTCAATTTAAAAGTCACTCTGTGACACCTCATTTCATAATCATCAAATATGGGTATCAACCCATCTTTATATTTTCTACGACACCTCGTGCCCACATTTCTATCATAACTGCACGGACTACTCACGTGCCAATAATATCAATGTATATAAGATCCACATGATCAATTTATTCTCAATAAGGTAAGTTTAAATTTTTTTTCAACAAAAGAATGAATTTATTTTAGAAATCATTTGAGCGGAGAAAATAACATTTCAATAAAAATGAAACACCTGATAGTTGCTAATTTGGATGTGAAACTTATAAGAATTAAAGCATACAACAATTTCTTTTATTCAAAATAACTTAACCTTAAAAATTAGTAAAAACTAGAAACACAAATCCTTAGAGTTTCGTACAAGAGCCAAAGCCAACACATTACAACCAGGAATACAAACACACAATAAAATCAAATAATACATCGCGGAAGAACACAGGGATTTACATATCACGAAAAAAACAAAATAACCAAAATCAAGTGCAACCATAGAAAATATCAACCAAAAGAGCACTCCCGAGGTACCGCCTCGTAGTCCCAAAAGTAAATATGCAACATCAACAATGCTCCCAGACCATCACAAATCAATCCCCGACATAGCCCACCTTGTCTCGCCACGTGTGCAATAATAAAGTAAGTGCCCGTCTTGTCTAGTCACACGTGCATAATAATGTTCCCACCTTGTCTCGCCACATGTGCGGGTCATAATACATATTGCGAGGCTGCTCAAGCCCTTAAGTTACTGAACGAGGCGTAAATTCTTAAAATGACAAGTCGGGTCATTATATATACTATCAATGATATGAATGAAATCCACTCTTTTATCCCATGGAGGATATTTTCTTTTAAAGGAAACGATGCATGTATATTTCAAATTTAGTGAACCACCTATCATTTAGTGTTTTGATATTATTTTGAATTGTGAGAACTAAATTTAAAAAAAGGAATACTTCTACCTGTGTTTATTTTAAATTTAGGAAAAGTACACAATTAGCCACTAATTAGAGATGTCTTTACTCTTTAGCCACTGTTTAAAATGTATTTACCCTTTAGCTAGTGCTTAATAAATTTTTACCCGCCCAAACGAAAATACCCATGTGCTAGATATGGGTGTTGTGTAAATATAAGGACATAGTGTCCTTAACTTCATTAATGTTGTGTAATATTAAGGACAAAATGTCATGTATTTCCACCTTCCTTTGTTAAATTTTAAGACATCATGTCCTTAACTTCATATGTGCAGTGTAAATGTTAAGGACATGGCGTCCTTAACTTGTATTTGCACATTCTGTTGTTAAACTTTAGGACCTCATGTTCTTAAGTTCATATGTGCAGTGTAAATGTTAAGGATATTGTAACGACCCGACAAGTCGTTTTGAGCATTTGCACTTCGCTCGGTAGTTTATGGACGTGAGTAGCTCCGTATTATGTATTTTGACTTGTGTGAATTGTCGGTTCGGTTTTCAGGTTATTCGGGACTGATTTGGAAGAATGATTCTCAACTAGGGAGCTTTAAATTTGAAAGAGTTGAGTTTGACTTTTTAACATTTGACCTCGGATTGGAATTTTGATGGTTCTGTTAGCTCTGTTTGGTGATTTTGGACTTAGGAGCGCGTCCGAATTGTGATTTGGAGGTCCGTGGTTGAATTTGGCTCGAAATGACGAAAGTTTAAATTTTGGAAAGGTTGACCGGGAGTGAAATTTTTGATATCGGGGTAGGATTCCGATTTCGGAAGTTGGAGCAGGTCTGTAATGTCGAATGTGACTTTTGTGCAAAATTTGAGGTCAATCGGACGTGATTTGATAGGTTTTGGCATCAGTTGTGGACGTTTGAAGTTCAAAGTTCATAGATTTTGATTTGAGGTGTGATTGGTCATTTTGATGTTGTTATGTGCATTTTGAGGCCTTGAGTAGGTCCGTATTGTGTTATGGAACTTGGTATATTTGGACGGGGTCCCGAGTGGCCCGGGTGAGTTTCAGACGAAGTTCGGATCATTTCATTGCATTTTGGATTTTTGCTAAGATTTCTGATTCTGGTGTTTCCGCATCTGCAGAAGAGTGGGCGCAGATGCAAGTCCGCAGATGTGGACATTTGGACGCAGAAGCGTAGCAGGCTTGGCTGGAGGTCATCGCAGATGCGGAGGAGGAGTCACACCTGCGAGTGTGCAAAAGCGGAAATTGTTCCGCAGGTGCAGGGTTTGCTGGACAAGGCTATTTTCGCAGGTGCGGGGTTTGCTGGGCAAGGCTAATTTCGCAAAAGCGAAGTTTTTATTTAATGAGCTAGTTCACAAAGATTGTGAGCACCTAATTTTTGACTATATTTGAATTTTTATCACCTTCTACTATGTAAATATTTTAAAAAAATTAGTATATATATATTTTTAGCTTTGTTACATTTATTTTATATAGGTTAAGAATTAAAAATAATTTAAAAGGTCAAATTATTACTATTACTATTATTTTTATTTTTTATCTTTATTTTAAAATAAAATAAATTTAATAAAATTATATGGAAATTGTTTAATAAAATAGTTATAGAAAGTGGAAAATTTAAAAAATAAAAGTAAAAGAATGTGGAAATTTAAAAAATGAAAAGTAAAAGAAAGTTGGAACTAAAAAATAAAGTAAAGATAGCTGAAAATTTAAAAAACAAAATTAAAAGAAAGTGGAAATTGAAAACAAGAAAAGTAAAAAAAGTGGGAAATAAAAAAAGAAAAGTAAAAAAGAGTGGGAATTTAAATATAATAAAAGTAAAAAATGGAAAATTAAAAAATAAAAGTAAAGGAAAGTGGGGAATTATTTGTTTTAAAAAAAGAAGAAAAATGGGAAGTGGGGATTCTTTTTAATTAAAAAATAATAATAAAATTAAAAAAATAAAAAAATAAAAAATAAAATCTGAAAAATTCCGATTTTTTTTATAAATTGGAGAGAAAGGAAACAAGAAAGGCGGAGAAAAGAAAAAAAGGAGAGGAAGGAATTGAGAGAAATTGCTTTTCTTCTTCTACGATAAGGGAATTTCTACTTGTGTCATTCTTTCTTCGTCTTTCTTTCGAAAAATCCAGCAATTGATCACCCAAAACCCAAAAAAAAAAATTACTTCAAAACATCCATTTTCACACGCCAAACAATGGAGTCAATAGTCGAGGTCGAGAATTTCGTTGGAGCTCCGTTCACTAGCTTTGGTGTTCTACTTCGCTTATGCTTGTTCGTCGTTCGTCTGAGTTATTGTACATGTTCTTGGAGACTCATTTAATTGGAGATTTTACATTAAAGGTTTATTCATTCCTCTGTACTTTTTATCTTATTTCATGTGATTTTATTTATTTGCCTTTAAATTTTATAAATAATAATATAAATTAATCCTTAAGAGCTATATGATTAATCATGTTTCTCGAAATATGGTATTCAAACTTACTTTAAAGTTGGAAAAATTTGGACCCTAATAAGTTTGTGCTTCAATTGTTGGGATAAAGGGTTTTGGTATATGATGGTTTAATTATTCAAATATCTAAAATTATACACTTCTTTCACAAGTAATTCCATAATTCATAACCGTACAATAATCTTAAAGTTTAGGAAGAATAATGAATATTGTTAGAGTACTTTAGGCGCAATTTTAATTAGTTTATCGCGATTATGTATACGTTCCCGTGGAATAATTGTGATTTAAAAAATAAAAATCGAAGTATGTGTTCACGCAACTTTGGTCAAAATAATCTTAATATAATAAAATGCTATTAATTGTGTATAGTATGCGTGACATGATTTTGGCACAATAAACAAAACGAATTCACACACGTGATTCGTTTCAAAGATAATTTTATATTTTAATAATTAAAAGAAGATAGATAAAACATGGAAACCAATAAATCACAGTTTATCCAAAATTAATTGAAGCCAAATGTAGTCAATAAAGTGACTGTGCTAGAACCACGGGATTCGGGAAATGCCTTACACCTTCTCTCCGGTCAACAAAATTCGTTACCCAGACTTTGTTTTCACAGACCAATAATAATAGAGTCAAACCTTCCTTTGACTAGGGATTCAAATAAAAGGTGACTTGGAACACCCAAAAAATTAATTCCAAGTGGTGACTCTGTAAATAAAATAATCCCTACTCAAATTTGTCACTTTAATTAGAAAAAATCTTTAATTGGAAAAACTCTTTGGCCCATATACATATTATTATTATTTTGAGGGGTAGAAAAGGGGTGTGACAGCTCTGGCGACTCTGCTGGGGACAACCAGAATTCGAGCTTGTACATATTGACTTTTATTTGGCTTTATTAATTTTGTATATACTGTGATTTATTTGGGTATAATGTGCTACTTGTTTGCTTTTAACCGCTTTGATATTTTTGAACGGTACATATAAACTGTCTTCTCCCGCACCCCCTTAGAGTCTTCTTGAATTAAAATTGGGCCTTTTTTTGACATAGCCAGCTTTCTTTGAGATAGCTGAGGTGCTTACCACCCGGTGAAGGATTTTTAGCCATACATATTTTAGGCGGGGAGCACTATCAGCTATGCCGGAAAGCAATGCTTCCGGTAAGCTAACCCTCCTCGGTTCGAGTTGTCCGCTCGCGTAAGCCAGATACCTTCTCCATCACGATTTAAACCTACAAGAACAAACCTCATGTCAGATATCCCTAGTAGGTTTGCTTTATTTGCATCACGTGCATTTGACTAAGCAAGGGTGCGGCGCAGGGGCCGAGTTCTGTTTTAGGACAGGTACCTTGTTGAGACCATTATGTCATGTTATGTGCTACTTGTTAAATTATATGGGAGGCTTCCATGTTGACCAACTTTAGCATAAAACAGTTGAATGAAAAATAAAATGATGTGGTCCAGTGCCTATGGTTTTTAAAGATTAATTTTCATAAAAAAATAAAAATAAAAACAAGAAGAGAAACATAGTTGTTTTCACCGAACTACGCAGGTCTGATTCTCACCGGATATAAGATACGTAGGCAAACCTCATCGGCTCCGGCCCCAATTTTTTTTAAAAAATTCAAAAATATTTTCTTCCTTTTTCAAATAAATAAATAAATAAATAATAAATAATAAATAAATATATATAAATTCAAAATTCAAAAAAATATTTTCTTTCTTTCAAAAATTATCAAAAAATAAAAAAATAAAAAATATTTTCTTTTTGTTTAGTAGTCTTTCTTTCAAAAATTTCGAATAAAAAAGAATAGAGAAAATTCAAAATCCAAAATATTTTCCTTGATAGGAGCTTTTGTGGTATGATTTTAAAAAAACAAATATATGATAAATAAATTAGAAAAAAGAGTTAGCTTATTTACTTTATTTCTGGTATTCCCGTACTATATAATGATCTGATTCATGCGGCTTCATGATACGTAGGCAATCCCCATCGGATTTGATCATACCTTTAAACAAATTGAGTGAAAAAATAAACTGAAAAAAGAGAAAAACAAATTGATTGAATAAAAGAAAGAAAAGAGTGACAAAATAATAACAGAGAAACATAAAGAGCGAAAAACAACAAAAAGAGAAAGAAAATAGCAATCAAGATATGAAAAAAAAAATCAAAAAAGAAAAAGAAAAAGAGAGAGCCTCCCAGAAGGAATCAGTTCACCCCTGTTGGTAAATCATACTCGAGCTTATTCCAAAAGCTAGTCAGGCTAGGTTTACTGTGGTCAGTAGCCCCGAATCGGCCAAACCCTGAGTCCCCCTCGCACCGGGCTAATCCTAGATGTGAATACCACTCCGGAGCAGTGGGACATGATGTAGAAGACTGTTGGACTCTTAAGAGAGCAGTAGAAGACCTCATCGAGGTTAAGGCAATAATGCTTGGAGATGAAGAAGCCCCTAATATGATGAACAATCCTCTGCCTACTCACACTAATGGACCAGTAGTCAGAATGATCTCTGAAGATGAAGAATTTGATCCAGCACTGAAAGTCACAGTAGCCATTGCTGCGGCAGAAGAGAAACCTAAAAACGGGCGCCAAACCTGAAAAGTTCTCTGTCAAATGGGAGTCTCGGTAGCCGATCTTGCTATCTTTTCTGCGTCTGGATTATTTCAGGGTGTAATCCAGACGTTTTACTTTTATTGTCTTACTTTCTGATGTAAACCCTTCTATCTTTAAAAATTTTAAAAATCAAATCAAATGAAATTAATATTTCATTGTACAGGAATATCTCTTTTCATAATCTTGTTATCTTCTTTATTATCTTTCAGTTATGTTAATGCAAATTTTAATAACATGATATGCTGCGGACTTCATGCCCAGATCCTTAAATGCTGTCAGGCCCCGAAATAATGAATCAAGAAACATAATATTTTGAATACAAGTCTTGTAAGAAAATAAATAGAAAATTGGAACGAAGTTGAGATTCCCTCTCTTCGGATCATTGATGAAGCCGAGATGGAGGATGGTGAATGGGTCAAGACCCAGTTGGAACAATTGACTATGATTGATGAAAAATGGATGGCCGTAGTTTTCCATGGGCAATTATACCAACAAAGAATGGCCTGTGCCTACAACAAGAAAGTGTGGCCTAGAAATTTGAAGTGGGCCAACTCGTTCTGAGACGTATTTTCCCGCATCATGAAGAAGCCAAAGGAAAATTTGCTCCAAATTGAAAAAGTCCATACATTGTAATGAGATTACTTCCAAAAGAGAGCGTTGTACCTCAGAAGCATCGGGAATTAAAATCCTTGAAACAACTATCAACGCAGATGCAGTCAAAAGGTACTATGTTTGACCCTCTATATAGCATTAATATTCTCTGATTGGGATGACAAAGGCTTTCATTCTCGCTATACAAACATTAGCAACTCTTTGCTAACCCTTTTGAGCCGGTTTCCTTTTTCTTTGATTACCCTCTTTGGAACTTGGAAATTATTATTGGAAAAAGAATGAATGAAAATGTAAAAAATTTTTAAAAAAAATAAAGAGAAAACAAAACAAAACAAAAAAGAAGAAAAACAAAAAAAAAACAAAAAAAAGTAGTTACATTGAACTACGTTCGACTTGATTTCGAAAGGATACGTAGGCAGCCTCTCTGTGTGGTTCAGTCATACCAAAATAAAAATCCACTCCCAAAAAATAAAAAATTGAAACTGGGGCAGATGTTATAATTGGTTCGGCGATGGTTTCACTTGAAAGGTTCCAAAGTTGTAATTCAATCCAAATTCTTTTTACCCAAATCCTTTTCAAGTCCTTCCAATCAATCAATGAGAATTTTCAAGAATTGGAGGATACAGTTACTTGGATCTGATACAACCAAATGAGATAAATAAAATAAGAGAGTTTTATTGGTAAAAACCCTCACGGGCACCGTAGGGCGATGAAGAGAAAATAAAAATGAGAGAGTTTTGTTAATGAAAACCTGGAAAGGGAACTATAAGGCTATGGTGAGAAGAGAAATGAGAGAGGTCAGCTGGTGAAAACCCGCAAAAAACACTACTGATCGAAAAGAGGATCTTCACATCCATTAGCATCGAAACAGTCCTGGGCAAGGTTTCTCGGTTTCGAGGGAAAAGTTGTGATGAATTGCTGAGAGTCGGGCGATTTACACAGATCAGGCATCCAGTTCAAAAGGTATGTCATGTTCATTGAAGTCCGCATATACTCCTAGATAAGTCCTTCTTTAATTTCTGTTCCCCGAAAAGGACACCTTTGTTTAAACTCATTCTCCATTCCATTGTTGTTTTTCTTTGAATCCTTTTTGGTATAACTTTGTGTCAAAATAAAGGCAAAGAAAGGATGGTAAGACCGATTATAGGGCTCTCATTTGAAGCAAACAGATACTTTGAAAAGGCACCCAACCTCGTAAAGAGCATCATGGCCACAAACTGACCACCACTTTGAACACTCATGATTTTTATTTATTTGCAGTAGGAACAAAGCAGTGTAGAATGGCAATTCCTAAAGGACGAATGTCACCAAAGGTGAGTTTCGCAAAATATCTATTTTATTTTATTTTTAGCATGCATCACTATTACGGATTATTTTCGTAGCTTAACCCAGGTAGAACCTATTCGCCTAGGGGGATCCAGCTCATATTTCCGGGTAGAAGTACTCTTCGCCAAGGCTTTTTATTGTAGCTTAACTCAGGTAGAACCGTTTTGCCTAGGGGGATCCAGCTCATAGTTTCGGGTAGAAGTACTCTTCGCCCAGGTTATTTTACATTAGCTTAACTCATGTAGAGCCTTTTCGCCTAAGGGGGTCCAACTTATTTCTAGGTAGAAGTACTCTTCGCCCAGGCTGTTTTTCGTAGCTTAACCCAGGTAGAACCTTTCACCAAGGAGGATCCATCTCATAGTTCCGGGTAGAAGTACTATTCGCCCAGGCTATTTTTCGTAGCTTAACCCAGATAGAGCCTTTTCTCCTAGGGGGATCTAGCTTATAGTTTCCTGGTAGAAGTACTCTTCGCCCAGGCTGTTTTTTGTAGCTTAACCCAGGTAGAACCTTTTCGCCTAGGGGGATCCAGCATATAGTTCCGGGTAGAAGTACTCTTCGCCCAGGCTATTTTTCATAGCTTAACCCAGGTAGAACATTTTTGCCTAGGGGGATTCGGCTCATAGTTTACGGGTAGATGTAGTCTTCGCTTAGGTCGTTTTACATAACTTAACCCAGGTATAATCCTTTTCTCCTAGGGGGATCCAGCTCATAGTTCCGGGTAGAAGTACTCTTCGCTCAAGATGTTTTACGTAGCTTAACCCAGGTAGAACCTTTTCGCCTAGGGGGATCCAGCTCATAGTTTCCGGTTAGAAGTGCTCTTCGCTCAGGCTATTTTTTGTAGCTTAGCCCAGGTAAAATCATTCGCCTAGGGGGATCCAGCTCATAGTTCCGGGTAGAAGTACTCTTCGCCCAGGTTGTTTTACATGAGCTTAACTCAGGTAGAACCATTTCGCCTAGGGGGTCCAGCTCATAGTTCCGGGTTGAACTACTCTTCGCCAAGGCTGTTTTTCGTAGCTTAACTCATATAGAACCTTTTCTCCTAGGGGGAACCAGCTCATAGTTCCGTGTAGAAGTACTCTTCGCCCAGGATGTTTTTCATAACTTAACTTAGGTAGAAATGTTTCGCCTAGGGGGATCCAACTCATAGTTCCGGGTAGAAATACTCTTCGCCCATTCTGTTTTTCGTAGCTTAACCAAGGTACAACCTTTTTGCCTAGGGGGATTCAGCTTATAGTTTCCGGATAGAAGTACTTTTCACTCAGGTTGTTATACAAAGCTTAACACAGGTAGAAACCTTTTCCCCCAGGGGGATCCAACTCATAGTTCCGAGTAGAAGTACTCTTCGCTCAGGATATTTTATGTAATTTAACCCATGTAGAACTTTTTCGCCCAGGGGGATGCAGCTTATAGTTCTGGGTAGAAGTACTCTTTGCCCAGGCTATTTTTTGTAGCTTAGCCCAGGTAAAATCATTCGCCTAGGGGGATCCAGCTCATAGTTCCGGGTAGAAGTACTCTTCGCCCAGGTTGTTTTACATGAGCTTAACTCAGGTAGAACCATTTCGCCTAGGGGGTCCAGCTCATAGTTCCGGGTTGAACTACTCTTCGCCAAGGCTGTTTTTCGTAGCTTAACTCATATAGAACCTTTTCTCCTAGGGGGAACCAACTCATAGTTCCGTGTAGAAGTACTCTTCGCCCAGACTGTATTTCGTAGCTTAACCGAGGTAGAACCTTTTCTCCTAGGGGAACCAGCAAATAATTTACGAGTAAAAGTACTATTCGCTCAGGATGTTTTATGTAGCTTACCCCAGGTAGCACATTTTCAACTAGGGGGATCCATCTCAGAGTTCCGGGTAGAAGTACTATTCGCCTAGACTTGTTTTACGTAGCTTAACCCAGGTAGAACCTTTTCGCCTAGGGGGATCCATCTCATAGTTCCGGGTAGAAGTACTCTTCGCCCAGGATGTTTTATGTAGCTTAACCCAAGTAGAACATTTTCGCCTAGGTGGATCCAGCTCATAGTTTCGGGTAGAAGCACTCTTCGCCCAGGTTATTTTACATAGCTTAACCTAGGTAGAACCTTTTCGCCTAGGGGGATCCAACTTATAATTCTGGGTAGAAGTAGTCATCACTCAGGATGTTTTACGTAGCTTAACCCAGGTAGGACCTTTTTGCCTAGGGGGATCCAACTCATAGTTCCGGGTTGAAGTACTCTTCGCCCAGACTATTTTTCGTAGCTTAACCAAGGTAGAACATTTTCTCCTAGGGGATCCAGCTCATAATTTCCAAGTAGAAGTACTATTCGCTCAGGATGTTTTACGTAGCTTAACCTAGGTAGGATCTTTTCGCCTAGGGGGATCCATCTCAGAGTTCCAGGTAGAAGTACTATTCGCGCAAGATGTTTTACGTAGCTTAACCCAGGTAGAACCTTTTCGCCTAGGGGGATCCATCTCAGAGTTTCGGGTAGAAGTACTCTTCGACCAGGATGTTTTATGTAGCTTAACCCAGGTAAAACCTTTTCGCCTAGGGGCATCCAGCTCATAGTTCCGGGTAGAAGTACTATTCGTTAAGTTTATTTTACATAGCTTAACCTAGGTAGAACCTTTTCGCCTAGGGGGATCCAGGTTATAGCTTCGGGTAGATGTACTCTTCGCTCAGGTTGTTTTTCGTAGCTTAACCCAGGTAGAACCTTTTCACCTAGAGGGATCCAGATCATAGTCGTGGATAGAAGTACTTTCGCCCAAGCTGTTTTTCGTAGCTTAACCCAGGTAGAACCTTTTCGCCTAGGGTGATCCAGCTCATAGTTTCGAGTAGAAGTACTCTTCGCCCAAGTTATTTTACATTAGCTTAACTCAGGTAGAACCTTTTCGCCTTGGGGGATCCAGCTCATAGTTCCGGGTACAAGTACTCTTCGCTCAGGATGATTTACGTAGCTTAAGCCAGGTAGGACCTTTTCGCCTAGGGGGATCCAACTCATAGTTCTGGATAGAAGTACTCTTCGCCCAGACTATTTTTTGTAGCTTAAACTAGGTACAACCTTTTCTCCGAAGGGATCCAGCTCATAATTTCCGAGTAGAAGTACTCTTCGCTCAGGATGTTTTACATAGCTTAACACAGGTAGAACATTTTTGCCTAGGGGGATCCATCTCAGAGTTCCGGGTAGAATTATTGTTCGCGTAAGATGTTTAACGTAGCTTAACCCATGTAGAACCTTTTCTCCTAGGGGGATCCATCTCAGAGTTCCGGGTAGAAGTAATCTTCGCCCAGGATGTATTATGTAGCTTAACCCTGGTAGAACCTATTCGCCTAGGGTGATCCAGCTCATATTTCTGAGTAGAAGTACTCTTCGCCTAGTCTTGTTTTTCGTAGCTTAACCCAGGTAGAACCGTTTTACCTAGGGGGATCTAGCCCATAGTTTCGGGTAGAAGTACTCTTCGCCTAGGTTATTTTTCGTAGCTTAACCCAGGTAGGACCTTTTCTCCTAGGGGGATCCAACTCATAGTTTTGGGTAGAAGTACTCTTCGCCCAGACTATTTTTCGTAGCTTAACCCAGGTAGAACCTTTTCTCCTAGGGGATCTAGCTCATAATTTCCGAGTAGAAGTACTCTTTGCTCAGGATGTTTTACTTAGCTTAGCCCAAGTAGGACCTTTTCACCTAGGGGGATCCATATCAGAGTTTCGGGTAGAAATACTGTTCGCGCAAGATGATTTACGTAACTTAACCCAGGTAGAACATTTTCGCCTAGGGGGATCCGTCTCAGAGTTCTGAGAAGAAGTACTCTTCGACCAGGATGTTTTATGTAGCTTAACCCAGGTAGAACCTTTTCACCTAGGGGAATCCAGCTTATAGTACCGGGTAGAAGTACTATTTGTTAAGGTTATTTTACATAGCTTAACCCAGGTTGAACCTTTTCGCCTAGGGGGATCCAGCTTATAGCTCCGGGTAGAAGTACTCTTCGCTCAGGTTGTTTTTCGTAGCTTAACCCAGGTAGAACCTTTTCGCCTAGAGTGATCCAGATCATAGTTCCGGGTAGATGTACTCTTCGCTTAGGTTATTTTTCGTAGCTTAACCCAGGTAGAACCTTTTCGCCTGGGGGGAACCAGCTCATAGTTCTGGGTAGAAGTACTCTTCGCTCAAGATGTTTTACGTAGCTTAACCCAGGTAGAACCTTTTCGCCTAGGGGGATCCAGATCATAGTTCCGGGTAGAAGTACTCTTCACTCAGATTGTTTTACGTAGCTTAACCCAGGTAGAACCTTTTCGCCTAGGGGGATCCTGCTCATAGTTTCCTGGTAGAAGTACTCTTCTCGCTAGATGTTTTATGTTGCTTAACCCAGGTAGAACCTTTTCGCCTAGGGGATCCAGCTCATAGTTCCGGGTAGAAGTACTATTCGATAAGGTTATTTTACATAGCTTAACCTAGGTAGAACCTTTTCGCCTAGGGCGATCCAACTTATAGTTCCGAGTAGAAATACTCTTCGATCATGTTATTTTTCGTAGCTTAACCCAGGTAGAACCTTTTCGCCTAGAGGGATCCAGATCATAGTTCCGTGTAGAAGTACTCTTCGCTCAGGTTGTTTTTTATAGCTTAACCCAGGTAGAACCTTTTCTCCTGGGGGGATCCAGCTCATAGTTCCGGGTAGAAGTACTCTTCGCTCAAGATGTTTTATGTAGCATAACCTAGGTAGGACCTTTTCGCCTAGGGGGATCCATATCATAGTTCCGGGTAGAAGTACTCTTCACCCACGCTAATTTTTGTAGCTTAACCCAGTTAGAACATTTTCGTCTAGGGGATCCAGCTCATAGTTTCCGGGTAGAAGTATTCTATGCTCAGGATGTTTTACGTAGCTTAACCTAGGTAGAACATTTTTGCGTAGGGGGATCCATCTCAGAGTTCTGGGTAGAAGTACTGTTCGTGTAGGATGTTTTATGTAGCTTAACCCAAGTAGATCTTTTCGCCTAGGGGGATCCAGCTCAGAGTTTCGGGTAGAAGTACTCTTCTCCCAGGACGTTTTGCGTAGCTTAACCCAGGTACAACCTTTTTTGTGTAGGGGGATCCATCTCATAGTTCCAGGTAGAAGTACTATTCGTTCAGGTTATTTTACATAGCTTAACAAAGGTAGAACCTTTTCGCCTAGGGGGATCCAGCTCATAGTTCCGGGTAGAAGTACTCTTCGCTCGGGTTATTTTTCATAGCTTAACCCAGGTAGAACCTTTTCGCCTAGAGGGATCCAGCTCATAGTTCCGGGTAGAAGTACTCTTCGCTCAAGTTATTTTTCGTAGCTTAACCCAGGTAGAACCTTTTCGCCTAGGGGGATCCAGCTCATAGTTCCGGGTAGAAGTACTGTTCGCCCAGGCTTGTTTTTCGTTACTTAACCCATGTAGAACCTTTTCACCTAGAGGGATCCAGCTCATAGTTCCGGGTAGAAGTATTCTTCGCCCAGGCTGTTTTTTATAGCTTAACCGAGGTAGAAACTTTTCGACTAGGGGGAGCCAGCTTATATTCCAGGTAGAAGTACTCTTCGCCCAGACTCATTTTTCGTAGTTTAACCCATGTAGAACATTTTTGCCTAGGGGATTCATTTTCATTTCAATAATATAGGGCACCAATCCCTGGTTACATTTCTTTTATGTAATACAGGGTGCCATCCCCTAGTTATATTTCTTTTTAGTTATACCAGACTCCATCCCTTGACTACATTCTTTTGAGTAATATAGGGTATCAACCTGTGATTACATTCTTTTTTCGTAATACAGGGTACCAACCCATGGTTATATTTCCTTACTAGTATCAGGGTACACCAATCCCTTGTTGCTTTTTCAATATAGGGTCTCCACTCCCTAGTTTCTTTTATTTTAGACATAGGGTCTACATTCCCTAGTATCTATTTATTTTCCGGGGTACACCATTCCCGACCTTTTATTGCTTTCAATAAAGAAGCAGTTTAGAATTTTGTTACAATAACTCACGAAACTTTCCTAGTACAAACTGGGGTAGAACAATTTCGCTCGTTTGTTTGTTTTGGTGTCTGAGTAGGTTTTACCTCGAGGCACAGGGTTCGAGATGGCCAAAAGAAGAAGTCTCAATTCAGAATAAAATAAAAGAAAAAATAGGTGAATCCAAAATGCAAAAGTAGTTGAAAAGATGTGGAATGCTTAAGACATGACTGAAGCCACGAACATTGGAGTCCCGTTTTGATTAGAAGAAGCTATAGAACAATCAACTAGCACCTGCAACTAGTGAGCATCAAGGTTTAGATCAGAGTCTGCATGAAGAACCAGTCAAGACTCAAGATCAAGTTTCAGAAGACTCATAGATAGGAATCTTGTAACTCACAACTGATATGCTTGTTTAGTTTCTTTTTTATAATAGCAGGACCGCGGACCGGAGCCTCGACGGAACCTCACTCGACTCCTCTACTCACCATTCCACCATTCTCTTTGAACTACACCTGACCCGATTCCCCCATAACCCGTGATATGTAAGTTGTCCAATACCTGGACTCGGTTGCACCTATCTTTTATTTTTTTCCTTTTGAATAACGGCTTGGTCAAAAATTAGTGACATGGCTCACCTAGTCTTTTTCCGGAAACTCTTCATGTTTCCAAGCAAAGAGGGGCAGCTGTGAGCACGTAATTTTGGATTATATTTGAATTTTTATCAGCTTATGCTATGTAAATATTTTAGAAATTTAATATATATATTTTTTAGCTTTGTTACATTTTTTTATATAGGGTGAGAATTATAAATAATTTAAAAGGTCAAATTATTACTATTAGTATTATTTATTACTATTAGTATTATTTTTATCTTTATTTGAAAATAAAATAAAATTTAAAAAAAACAATTTTGTTTAATTTTCGGATGGGTTTAAAATAATAGGATAATTAAAAGTATGGAATTAAAAAGTAAAAGTAAAATTAGGTGGAAATTGTTTAATAAAATAGTAAAAGAAAGTGGAAAATTAAAAAAATAAAAGTAAAAGAATGTGAAAATTTAAAAAATGAAAAGTAAATGAAAGTTGGAATTAAAAAATAAAGTAAAGGTAGCTGAATTTTTTTTTAAAAAAAGTAAAAGAAAGTGAAAATTAAAAAAAAAAAAAGAAAAGTAAAATAAATGGAAAATAAAAAAAAGAAAAGTAAAATAAGTGGGAGATAAAAAAATAAAAGTGGGAATTTAAACATAATAAAAGTAAAAAATAGAAATTAAAAAATAAAATTAAAGGAAAGTGGGGAAATATGTTTTTAAAAAAATAAGAAAAATGGGAAGTGGGAATTCTTTTTAATTAAAAAATAATAATAAAATAAAACAATTAAAACAAAATCTGAAAAATTTCGAATTGTTTTCTATAAATAGGAGAGAAAGGAAAAAAGAAAGGGGGAGAAAACAAAAAAAAAAGAGAGGAAGGAATTGAGAGAAGTTGTTTTTCTTGAAGGAATTGAGAGAAGTTGTTTTTCTTCTTCTATGATAAGGGAATTTCTACTTGTGTCATTCTTTCTTCGTCTTTTTTTCGAAAAATCCAGCAATTGATCACCCAAAACCCAAAAACAAAAAATACTTCAAAATATCCATTTTCACACGCCAAACAGTGGAGTCAATAGTCGAGGTCGAGAATTCCGTTGGAGCTCCGTTCACTAGCTTTGGTGTTCTACTTCGCTTATGCTTGTTCGACCTTCCTCTGAGTTATTGTAGCTATTCTTGGAGACTCATTTAATTAGAAATTTTATATTAAAGGTTTATTCTTTCCTCTGTTCTTTTTATCTTATTTCATGTGATTTTATTTATTTGCCTTTAAATTTTATAAATAATATTATTAAATAATCCTTAAAAGGTATATGCTTAATCATGTTTCTCGAAATATGGTATTCAAACTTGCTTTAAAGTTGGGAAGATTTGGACCCTAATAAGTTTGTGCTTCAATTGTTGGGCTAAAGGGTATTGGTATATGATGGTTTATTTATTCAAATATCTAAAATCATACACTTCTTTCACAAGTAATTCCATAATTCATGACCTTACAATAATCTTAAATTTTAGGAAAAATAATGAACATTGTTAGATTACTTTAGGCGCACTTTTAATTAGTTTATCGTGATTATGTATACGTTCGCGTGGCATAATAGTAATTTAAAAAAATTAAAAACGAAGTATGTGTTCGCGCAACTTTGGTCAAAACAATCCTAATATAATAAAATGCTATTAATTGCGTACACGTACGTGACATGATTTTGGCAAATTAAATAAAATGAATTCACACACATGATTCGTTTCAAAGATAATTCCATATTTTAATAATTAAAAGAGGATAGATTAAATATGGAAACCAATAAATCACAGTTTATCCAAAATTAATTGAAGCCAAATGTAGTCAATAAAGCGACCGTGCTAGAACCACGGGACTCGGGGAATGCCTTACACCTTTTCCCCGGTCAATAGAATTCGTTACCCGGACTTTGTTTTTACAGACCAATAATAATAGAGTCAAACCTTCCTTTGACTAGGGATTCAAATAAAAAGTGACTTGGAACACCCAAAAAATCAATTCCAAATGGCGACTCTGTAAAACAAATAATCACTACTCAAATTTGTCACTTTAACTGAAAAACCTCTTTAACCCACAACAATCCATAATACATATATATTTGGAGGGTATAAAGGGGTGTGACACAGATGCGAAGAATTGTCCGCAAATGCGGAATCGCTGGGGCAGAAGCTATATTATCGAGGGC
Source organism: Nicotiana tabacum (assembly GCF_000715075.1). Classification (NCBI taxonomy): domain Eukaryota; kingdom Viridiplantae; phylum Streptophyta; class Magnoliopsida; order Solanales; family Solanaceae; genus Nicotiana; species Nicotiana tabacum. The sequence continues at coordinate 11,737,095 of NC_134103.1, read as the reverse complement.
TTTGGTTCTTTCTTCATTTTGGGAGCTATGGAGCTGCGATTCTTGAGGCAACTTTCACCATATGAATCGGGGTAAGTATTCTCTACTCGATTTTGGTTATATTTCATGAATCTACCTTCGTTTGGTAATTGGATTGTGAATTTTAAAGAGGAAATTGGGGGTTTTGGCCTAAAGTTTCATAATATGAATTTTTGAGTTTTGAACATCGAATTGGTGTCGTATTTGAGTGAAACTAGTATGGCTGGACTCGTAATTGAATGGTTTGTTGAATTTTGTAAATTTTTTCAGGTTTCGAGGAGCGGGTCCGGGTTCGACTTTTGGCCGATTTTAGGCTTGATTCAAGATTTGATCTTTTTGATCTGGACTGGTTCCTTTAGCATTGTTCGATGTATTTGAGTTGTTTTTGGTTAGTTTTTGTGCCGTTCAGAGGTTAGAACGCGCTGGATGGCATTTTGGAGAGTCGCTTGGCTTGCTCGGTGTTAGATTTGGCTTGTTCGAGGTAAATAACTCTTCTAATCTTACTGCTGAGGGTATGAAACCCCGAAATACGAGTGATGCGATTAGTGTTGAGGTAACGCACATGCTAGGTGACGGGCGTGTGGGCGTCCACCATGTGAATTGAGACTCTATTCTTCCCATGGCACTGTATATTGGTTCTACTTTGTTGATATCCATGTTTTCACTATGTGATAAAGTAGTTAAGCTATCAATCATGCTAGATATCATGTTTAGGCATTATGCTAATACAGTTTGGACCCATATTGGTCATTTCTTACTGTCATCTCACTGATTTCATTAATATTTCATACTTAGTCATATCCATGCATTCATACCATATCTCAGTCTCAGATATTATTTATTGATACATCATATCATTGTTTTCGGGCTAGTTTCATGATATTATGAGCCGTGAGTGAGAATGGAGAGATTGATGACTGAGTGAGGCCGAGGGCCTGAGTGAGAGTGACATTTTGGGATCGGGCTGCACGCCGCAACATATTATATTGATTATATTTTATATGGATCGGGTTTCACACCGCAACGAGCCTTTGGGCTATATATATAATATTGGATCGGGTTGCACGCCGCAACAATATTGGATCGGGTTGCACGCCGCAACAATATTGAATTGTGGTTGCACGCTGCAATAATAATGGATCGGGCTGCACACCGCAATAATATAGCGCTTGGGCTGAAGGAGCCCCTCTGGAGTGTGCACACCCCCAGTGAGCATAGTCGACTATATATATGTGGATTGGGTTACATGCTGCAACGGGCCTTATGATCATATATGGATCGGGCTGCACGCCGTAACAGGTATTGTACAATGCTGAGTGATTGAGTGTGCTGAGCATTGAGCATAGTGAGAGAGAATGCGAGACAGTAGGATTGAGTACTCTAAGAGTGTGAGTATATGAGCTCATCATTGAGATGCATTGCATTTGACATGCGTACTTGAGATACATGCATAGAGATGCATTTCCTTCTGCTACCCGATTTTGGGGACATTTATGATTTTACCTATATCTTGACATGTAGGCATAGAGAAGTACTTTCCTCATGCAATCTGAAAATGAAAAATCTTACTATTTGTTGAAAGGAGTTTTGGGAAAAAACCACAGTTTTCAAACTTACTCGTACTTTGGCTTTTTCGGTAAAAGATTTGGGTTTTCACTGAGATAGTTGAAAAGAAATGCCTATTTTTTTGAAACTGTGAACAAATTGAGCCTTTTATTTCCGAGATATTCTTTTGTTATTGTACTATGCTGTTATGAACTGTGGTGGAATATTGGTGTTGTACCCGACCTTTTTGTTAGCTTGTCACTACTTTCAACCTAAGGTTAAGTTTGTTACTTATTGAGTACCTGGGATCGGTTGTACTAATACTATACTTCTACACCTTGCGTGCATATGTTGGTTATTGATGTTGCTGTGTTCGATGGGAGCTGGATTGAAAATGTACCTGTGTCCCGGTTGTAGCTGCCTCTTGTTCATGGTAGCCTTAGATCTATAAAACACTGTTTATGTACTTTTCAAATAGACTATATATTTATTTCATTTCCGCTTTGTAAACTCTATTCTTAGAAGCTCGTAATTTGTACTACCAGTTCTTGGGGAATATATCAGATTCAAATTCAAATAATTTCTTTACTTAATTGCTTTATTAATTGTTATTGGAATTGGTTAGTGGTTAACTAGCTTATCTAGCTGCTTGGGTTAGGTGCCATCACGACTAGTTAGATTTTGGATCTTGACAAGGTGGTATCAGAGCTATAGGTTCATAGGTTCTACAAGTCATGAGCAAGTGTCTAGTAGAGTCTTGCAGATCGGTATGATGACATCCATACCTATCTTCGAGAGGCTACATGACATTCATGATATACTTCATATCTTTCTATCCTTATCGTGCGGCTTTGAATCAGCTTGAAGCGTAACTCTTTGAATTCCTTCCACGCATTCGTATGTGCACATGAGCACTCAGTATCAGATGTGCATCACTGGCTTGTGATTTTATGAACGAGGTTCGAGATGTGTATTCTGTGTTTTGGTGATGGGCCAGTCTGGAGGACTTGAGGCCATGGTTAGACCGCATCTTGAGCTCGGTAGCTTCAGTGGTAACTTATACATTTGGACTCATATGTCCGGTAATGTCCCAACGAGAGGAATTTATGGCTCGATGAGCGGTGAAATGGCTATGTGGTGAGTATGGTGTTACTGCTAGATGTGTTCGGATTATTCGAATGTGACGAGAAGAGTTTACATGAGAGGTAGCAAGGACTATTGGGTGTTTGATTTCTATCTTGATATGGCGTATGGTCTCGAGTAATGTGTGTGTTGAGGGATCTGTCATGTTGTTTAGTTGTGGAGTGAAGTAGATTCTTATGTCCTGTTGATGAGTTCAGAATTAAGAAGACTAAGTGATTGAGTATTAGTCATGACTATGAAAGGGTATAAAGAGATGTCAGTTTGAGGCAGAGCAGGTGGGTTATCTCTTGCGAGGTGTCCTGAGGTTGTGTGATCCTTATGATGTTTTGTAGAGAGTTCTCTTTTACCACTAGGGTATATTTGTGCGATTTGAGTTTGGATCTGTTGTAATACTTGACCTGGCTATCACGAGGATGAATGCGAGATTTGTAGATGATTTAAGGTATTATATGGTTTGTGTTACACGAGCTTATGCAGGATTTAGTTGAATTTCAGCGGGGGATTTTGGCAGTAATAGAGTATGGGTATCGTGATTTTATCGAGTGTTTTCTTAAGTGGCTTTGAGTCAAGTGAGGGAGCCTGTTATTGACAAGTTGATTGCATGGTTATGTATTGTATTGGTTTCGGTTCGGGGTATACTAGTGAATCAGTTATGACTTGCAGGGGTTGAGATTGAGGATGACTCAAGTAATGGGATTTCTGGATACGGGTTGTATTACACTCTATAAGTATATGAGAATTATGGAATGATTGAGTGGTTAGTCGTGAAAGATGTAGTGTACATGGAGTAGGAATTTGCTCGGTTGCTTAGGAGTGTGGGTTACTCCCTTGGGTGTTGGGTGTGTTAATGGGGTACAGGTCGTTCGGTCTATTTTGTCGGTTTAATTGAGGTTTGAGTAGAGTGGATGACTCTCGAGAATGGTTCTAATGGATTCAAGATTTATATGTAGCGATTTGGAATTTTCAAGATAGTATATGGCTAGAAACTGAGAGTTACATTGAATGGTGTCGAGACTTGTGGTAATTCTGTATGATTATGAATTCTACATTTTAGTATAAGAAAAAGGGAAGAGAAACAATTTTAAATTCACAAAAGGTCTTTCGGAGTGGATGTCCCGGTTGCGGTGCTTTTGGGGTACTTAAGAGGGAATTCGGCGGCTTATGGGCCTTAGGGCGTTGTGGTTTTATACTAGGGTCTCTTATGTGGTGAATTTTGTTTAAGGGTCGTGTTGTTCCGGCAAGGAGAAGTATTAGTTTAAAGGCAATTTGCAAAGGACTTGGAGAAATAGGACAGCGTGGTATTAGTTTGGATTAGCACGATAACAGATATAATCGGGTCTTTGGGTACTTATGATGTGGCTAGCCTCCACAGGTGTTTCGTGGCAATGCTCTTGGGTTTTGGCGACATGCGTGGCTGGGTTGAGTTAGAGAGATTTGGTTCTGATAGCTTGGTTGTGTGCAAATGGGTTTCGAAGAGTTCTCAATGGCTTTTACCATGGTTCAAGGGGTATATTTCCTACCGGCTTGAGGAATATGTTACGTATTGAAATTTTCTCCGGGATTAGATCAAATGGAAGATTTCTGACTGATCGGGTATGTATTCTTCTTGTGACTCAAAGTTGATTATGAGATTCTTGTAATCTTCGCAGGATGGTATGGTGGACGTAGTGTATTGCGTGGGATTTAGATTTACTTGTGCAAGGTCACTATTCAATTTTGAAGGGAAGGACATAAAATTCATAGGCAGCATGGATGGATTCAGATGGCTAGACAAAATGATATTAATAATTAGTATGGCCTGATGAGAGAATACATTTCAGAAGGGGAAATGTGTTTTGATTTATGGGCACTTCATTGGTATTACGACACTCTCCTGGTTTATCGACTGCTGATATTCAAATTTTGCTATGTGACACGGAAGAATTTTAGAAGTATTCCTCGTGGGATGATCGTGTATGAGAGATGTGTTAGACATTCTGGAGGTGGAATTGGGATCAAACATAGTGATTCGTGTGTTCTATGGATTTGTAGACTGGGAGGTCTCAAGAGCAGGTTGTTTCGTGATTGTGGACTGTGAAGTCATGGCTGAAGCTAGCTAGAAGATAGTATGTATTATGATTCAGTCATTGTGGGCTTTCGGAGGGTTATTTATCCATGTGTGGGTGCTCGGAGTTGATTTGGGGGCCCATTGTTAGGCCCAATTAGGATGTGTATTCTACACCGAGTCGGATTGGTTGGCTCCATACTGCTATTGTTGAGGGATGTGTCATTCGGTTGTTGTTGAGCTTATTCGTGTTCTGTTATGTTCGGTGAATTACTCTTCTATGCTACGAGGAGTTGTGATTTGTTGGGCTTAGGCACACATGGTGCGGTTCTATTGTGGTCTTATAGCGGAAATTGAGCGAGATGAGTAGTTGGGTATTGCATGATTGAGGGCGTATTGGTTATGTTCTTTCGAATTTTGCGTGGCATTGTGTCATCTGCTTCTCCGTGGTTATGGTAATGCACTTTGGGTACTTGATGTCGAATTTCGCGTGGCTATTGATTTTGAGCATGGTGGCTCGAGGTGTCTCATATGGGCTAGTGTTTGGATGGGGTCGCACACTGTGACAGGGATATGTTGAGATATGATCCTTCATGTTAGATTCGAGTGTTTTGGTTCTAAGGTGTGTGATAGGTTCTTAGCATTGCGTTGGGGTGGTACCGGTCGAGCTTACGGGGCGGTTCTCTTGTTTGAGTCATTTTCGTGAATGAGTACATCTGGAATGTTGCTTATTGGTGCACTGATTGCACGGGTTGTGGCTTTAGATAGTATTGGTGTGGCATGTCAGCAGAGTAGCTGGTATTTGATAAGATAAAGTCGTCGGATCTAGGATGAGTGCTATTAGATTTGATTGTGGTATATTTAGAAGGATGATATCGAAAGACGGCTTAGAAATTTTCTATGGTTCTTGTCGAAGGAGAGGGAGCTCCACGACTGGTTGATCTGATGAATGGTTACGAGTTTCTGCGTGTTTCATTTATCATCGGTAATGTACAAAGGTTTTAAAATGATGTTTTGTTTGATATAAGGTTTATTACAGGCATTAGGTTGATTTCAGCAGCTACTGTGATTCGAAATCATTGCTTCGAGCATTTGAGCTATGTGGTATTTGAATTTGAGTATTTGAGTTATGGTTACGACTTTTGGTACAACTTGTTCAGATTTATACAGTATGTAGATGCGAAATTCTGATCTTATAAGAAATTTCGGATGTTGGAAATTTGATTCAAAGGCTTGTGGGCTAGGTTGAATTGAGAAATTTTATTTATGTTATGTTATCGGATCTATATGGGATAGGGTGATGTGGGATCACCCCCGGGTATGTGCATGGAAAGGTTATACGACGGTTTGATGGCTTTGAGAACAACTATGGACACGTTCGAGGACGAACGCATGTTTAAGTGGGGGAGGATGTAACGACCCGACCGGTCATTTTGAGCATTTGCACTTCGCTCGGTAGTTTATGGGCGTGAGTAGCTTGATATGATGTATTTTGACTTGTGTGAATCAGCGATTTTGTTTTCAGGTTATTCGGGGACTGATTTGGAAGAATGATTCTCAACTAGGGAGCTTTAAATTTGAAAGAGTTGACCAATTTTGACTTTTTAACATTTGACCTCGGATTGGAATTTTGATGGTTCCGTTAGCTCTGTTAGGTAATTTTGGACTTAGGAGCGCATCCGGATTGTGATTTGGAGGTCTGTGGTTGAATTTGGCTCGAAATGGAGAAAGTTAAAATTTTGGAAAGGTTGACCGGGAGTGGACTTTTTGATATCGGGGTCGGATTCCGATTCCGGAAGTTGGAGCAGGTCCGTAATGTCGAATGTGACTTTTGTGAAAATTCTGAGGTCAATCAGACGTTAATTGATAGGTTTCGGCATCAGTTGTGAAAGTTTGAAGTTCAAAGTTTATAGATTTTGATTTGAGGTGTGATTCGTCGTGTTGATGTTGTTATGTGTATTTTGAGGCCTCGAGTAGATCCGTATTGTGTTATGGAACTTGTTGGTATATTCGGACGGGGTCCCAAGTGGCTTGGGTGAGTTTCAGACAAGGTTCAGATCATTTCATTGCATTTTGGATTTTTGCTAAGATTTCTGGTTCTGGTGTTTCCTCATTTGCGGAAGAGTGGGCAAAAATGCAAGTCCGCAGCTGCGAACAATTAACCGCAAAAGTATAGTAGGATTGGCTGGAGGTTATCGCAGATGCGGAGGAGGAGTCTCACCTACAAGTGTGCAGAAGCGGAAATTGTTCCGTAGGTGAGGCGTTTGCTGGGCAAAGCTATTTTCGCAGAAGCGGTGGTCGCAGATGCGACTAATTGTCTGCAAATGCAGAATCGCTGTGGCAGAAGCTATATTATCGAGGGCTTTAGTTCTTTCTTCATTTTGGAAGCTATGGAGCTCGCATTGAGGCGATTCTTGAGGTAATTTTCACCATATGAATTGGGGTAAGTGTTCTTTACTCGATTTTGGTTATATTTCATGAATCTACCTTCGTTTTTGGTAATTGGATTGTGAATTTTAAAGAGGAAATGGGGGGGGGGGGGGTTGGCATAAAGTTTCATAATATGAATTTTTAAGTTTTGTACATCAGATTGGAGTCGGATTTGAGTGAAACTAGTATTGTTGGACTCGTAATTGAATGAGTTGTTGAATTTTGTAAATTTTATAGGGTTCCGAAGTGTGAGTCCGGGTTGGGCTTTTGGCCGATTTTGGGCCTTTGATTCAAGATTTGATCTTTTCGATCGGGATTGGTTCCTTTAGCATTGTTTGATGTATTTGAGCTATTTTTGGTTAGTTTATGAGCCGTACGGAGGTCGGAACGCGCGTGATGGCATTTTGGAGCATCGCTTTATATATATATATATATATATATATATATATATATATATATATATATATATATATATATATATATATTGGATCGGGTTGCATGAGACATATGGATCGGGTTGCACGCTGTAACAATATTGGATCGGGTTGCACGCCACAACAATGTAGCGCTTGGGCGGAAGGAGCCCCTCCGGAGTCTGCACACCTCCAGTGAGCAGCAGTCGACTATATATATGTGGATCGGGTTGCACGCCACAATGGTCCTTATGGTCATATATGGATCGGGATGCACGCCTCAGCATGTATTGTACATCGCTAAGTGATTGAGTGTGCTGAGCATTGAGCGTAGTGAGAAAGAATGCGAGACAGTGAGATTGAGTACTCTGAGAGTGTGAGTATACGAGCTCATCATTGAGATGCATTGCATTTGACATGCATACTTGAGATTCATGCATAGAGATGTATTTCCTTCTGCTACCCGGTTTTGGGGTCATTTATGATTTTACCTGTATCTTAACATGTAGGCATAGAGAAGTACTTTCCTCATGCTATCTAAAAATGAAACATCTTACTATTTGTTAAGAGGAGTTTTGAGAAAAAACCACAGTTTTCACACTTACCCGTACCTTGACTTTTTCGGTAAAAGATTTGGGTTTTCACTGAGATACTTGAAAAGAAATGCCTATTTTTTGGAACTGTGAACGAACTGAGCCTTTTATTTCCGAGATACTCTTTTGTTATTGTACTATGCTGTTATGAACTGTGGTGGAATATTGGTCTTATACCCGACCTTTTTGTTAGCTCGTCACTACTTTCAATCTAAGGTAAGGTTTATTACTTACTGAGTACATGAGGTCGGTTGTACTCATACTACATTTTGCACCTTGCGTGCAGATGTTGGTTGCTGATGTTGCTGTGTTTGATGGGAGCTGGATTGAAGATGTACCTGCGTCCCGGTTGTAGCTGCCTCTTGTTCGTGGTAGCCTTAGATCTATAAAAATCTATTTATGTACTTTTCAAACGGACTATGTATTTATTTCATTTCTGCTTTGTAAACTCTATTCTTAGAAGCTCATGATTTGTACTACCAATTCTTGTGAAATGTATCAGATTCAGATAATTTCTTTACTTAATTGCTTCATTAATTATTATTGAAATTGGTTAGTGGTTAACTGGCTTACCTAGCGGGTTGAGTTAGGTGCCATCATGACTAGTTAGATTTTGGGTCGTGACAGACATGTTGTCCTTAACTTCATGTGTGTAGTGTCAATATTAAGGATATAGTGTCCTTAACTTTATGGGTGTTGTGTAAATATTAAGTACATGGTGTCTTTAACTTCATGAAATTTTGCACACAAGTCACATTTGACATTACTGACCTACTCCAACTTTCAGAATCGAATTCCGACCTCGATATCAAAAAGTCCACTTTCGGTCAAACTTCTCAAAAACCTTGAGATTTCTAGCTTTAGCCAAATGACTCCAAAATGACATACGGACCTTCGAATCTACTTCCGGACGCGCTCCCAATACCAGAATCACCATACAGAGCTATTCCCAGACTCGGAATCACAAACGAACATTGATAACATTGAAATGCACTTCAACCCAAATTTATGAAATTCTTCCAAAATGCCAACTTCCACAATAGGCGCCGAAACGCTCCCGGGTCATCCAAAACCCGATCCGGACATACGTCCAAGTCCGAATTAATCATACGAACCTGTTGGAATCTTCAAATCCCAATTCCGAGATCGTTTACTCAAAAATCCAACCTTAGCCAATTCCTCCAACTTAAGGCTTCCGAACTTAGAATTTTCTCTCCAAATCAACTCCGAACTTCCTGAAATTCAATTCCGACCATACGCACAAGTCATAATACCTAAAGTGCAGCTGCTCATAGCCTCAAACTGCCGAACCACGCGCTAGAGCACAAAACGACCGGCCGAATCATTACAGAGATTACATTGAGTTTGTTGTTATTGTTGTTTAACTATCAAGCTCGTGCGGAAACTATTTAAAAATGAAATTGAGAAATATATATGGGAGTAATGCGTGCTCTTTTAGCTTAAGCAATTACTATTTCTTTTTGTTCTGATTTCATTCTCCTTTTTTTTCTGGGTGCAGGAAGTTCATATTTTAGTATGCATCTATTTAATTGTACGAGGTGTATTTTAGATTAAGACAATCAAATTTTCAAAGAAAACGAATGGTGATATTTTTTTAGATATTTTCTTGAACTGGCATTTTGTCGACCTTTTTGGAAAATTTGCTTCTATTGTATTATTTTTGGGGTTTGGTTTTTTGCCCGCCAAACAATTATCAGTAACATTCTCATTAATTCTTTACTGCAGCTTCTTATATTATCTTCGATAAATATTTGTTAGTAACTTGTTGCATATTTTCTGGTCTATATATAAATTTCTTCAACTTTCACCCACTTGCGGATCGAGAGTGTAACATAAGGCTGGCATGTGGGACGAGCCCAGTCCTAAGTGAGCTTCGTGGGCCGGTTCTAAATGGGCCCGATCCCAACTTAAATGGACCTAAGTGGACCCGGTCTTTGCGGGATTTTTGTTGGAACCGGCCCGGGACTAGACCCACGAACTAATGGTCCCGGGCTAAGTGGGCCAGTCACAAACTAAGTGGGCCCAACAGATACTTTCTATTTTTTTAAAATTTTTTTATAGAAGTTAGAGAAAAATGGTAATAAAAATATCTAAGGCAATTCCATGTAAATTATATTATATAATTGTGACCTAAATATTTTAATTCAAATTTAAAGATAAAAATATTGTAAAGAGATATTCAAAGCAATGCGTTATAATTTTATTATAGCATTATAACAATATGGCAATATCTTTCTTAGTCTTCCTCCCCCTACGGAATGAGCACAACAAGGTATTAATACCACCATTGAGAAGAAATAAAAACTAATCAATATGTGCCAAAATATAAGTTACATATTAATTTTTGTTTATACAAGTTACATGGTATCTCTTACAAATTTCATAAATCCTTCAAGGTCCGGAGAAATTTTTATTAGTGGCGGCATAAAAGAAGCTTGGTCATCACCGCTTCCGGACGAAGCAGCATCCTCCGCAAGTTCAACTAGCAATTCTTCTTAAGCTTCGTCTACTCTAGTTGTGATTCAGCAAGTCCAAAATTTCTTCTTTTCGAATGGATCCAATCTCTGAAAAGTACTGAAATTTCCAAGCTGTCCCTCATAGATACTTTATAATCACCAAGTGAAGTCTTGTTTGACTGAAAGCGCTCTCCGATTCCACTGTTGAAGTTTGAGTAATTAAAATATTTCGGGCCATCCTTGAAAGAATTGGAAAGTATTTTTCTTTGTCCTTCCACCATTCCAAAATATTAAAGGAGCCGTCGGGATTCACTTCCTCAATTCCCTGTGACAAATAAATTTCAAGCTCATTTAGTTGTGAAAACTCACTAGTACTAGAACCTTGAAAACCCCTGAACCCTGCCCAAGCACTAAGTGCTCTTACTCCCGCAGTTCTTTTAGATGATTGAGAACTAGAAGAAGAAGGAGTTGGAACATTTGGTCTAGCATGATCTAATGCAACTTGATAAGCATTATAAATAGTTTGAACTTTTATTTTAATTGAGGCTATTGCGTCCGGAAGTTTAGACAACTCCTCATCTTCAAGTGCTAAACCATTATAAAGAGTTTTCGTTCCAAAATTGAGGACCTCCTAATTTCATAGTAGGATTTAACAAGGCAGTAACACCATAAATAGGGGGAATAGGGAAAAAAATATTTTTTAAATTTTTTTCTTATAGAATCAATAGCAAGTTGAAAAATTTACCCACCCTCTGAAAAATGATCAAATAAATTTGCAAGTTCTGCAATATAAACTAAACAGTTAGAAATAGTAGGATAATATTGCCCAGAAAATTTATTTGTAGTAATATGAAAATTTTCTAAAAAATCTACACGCATTTTAACATTAGCCTAATCCGCATTTATAAGGTTCTCATCATCATCACTTACATGAGTATTAAACGTTGTGTTTATGGGGTTTCTATATTCATATGCAACAACTAAACTTTCATACATGTAATTCCATCTAGTTGGACAAGGTTTAGGAACCTTTCTTTCTCTTTGGCCAAATTCATTGCATCTTTTAAAATATTTTCTAACTCTACTTCTACGATTTGAATAAAAAAGTTAGTTAAGAGACATTTTAACCTTTTCAATTTCAACATTTAAAATTCGCATACCATCACCCACAATTAAATGGTAAATATGACAAATACATCTAACATGAAAAATGTTACTAAATTCAGGACTTAGTGTAGTGGTAAGCAAGGTTACAACATTTGTGTTACTAGTAGCATTATCCATTGAAACAGATATTATTTTATCACTAATGCAAAAATATCTACAAATATCCGTAATCGTACTAGAAATAAACTGCCATGTGTGACTTGAATTAATTATTCTATAAGCAATAATGCACTTTTGCATTATCCAATCTTCATCAATCCAATGACTGGTAACAGTAAGGTAATCACAGTCATTACCACTTCTACCAATATGAGTTGTAATAGTAACACGACAATTTATATGAGTAAATAGCGCAAAACCTTTATAAGTAGGATTATAAACTTTTCTAATATAATGCACAAAGTGAAGGTTAGAAGGAAAACTATAGGGTAAACACATAACAGTAACCATTCTTTCCAATTCTTCCCGATCGTTTTTTGGATCATAATATAAAATACTACCGGTAACAGTGTTAATTCTCGGTTGAAATTGATTTGACCGGGTACTAAGGTCAGCCTGACAAGGTACACTTGTCCCCTCAGCCAAAGCTTTTATACGAAAATATCTAGCTTTATCTTGAGGGTGTAGCAATATGTGTCTAGTCAAACTTCCCGTCCCCCTCCCCCTCCCCCCTCCTTCCAACATATTGAAAAACTTTAAAAACTAACTCTTTTCCACAAGCTTTACACTTAGCCTATTTTTTTTCTCTTATTTGAGTAAAAAAGGTCAAACAACAGATGTTTTTGTCCATTTAGTAGGTTGTCTATAAAATATAGGGGCAGTAACAGGAGGGTCAGACGGGGCATCATTTGGATTATTATTAGTTGGGTTAACTTCAGGAGCAGAACTAGTGGGTGTATCGTCATCCGGTTGCGTTTCATCAAAATCTATTTCTTCATCGTCATTATCATCAATAGTTGGATTACCATAAAGAGCATTCATATATTCATGGTTTAATTATTCATCGGGTACAATATTATAGCAAAATAGACTCTCGGTAAATTGTAATAAACTATTATCGCTATCAAGAATAGCAGGTGCAGGACGGGTAACAGGTTTGGGTCGGGGAGCCGGGGGAAGTGAAGGAGGAACAGATTGGCCACTAGATTCACCACTCTTGAATTCTCCCTTATTTTTACTAAATATTTTTTTAAGGAATAAGCCAACTTAATTAATCAAGCAATACAAAGTAAATAAAACAAACAAAACTATAATATTAAAACTTACGAATTGGAACGAGTTTACCGAATTGACGAACAGCTTGATGAAAATTAATTATCGTTGAAGACTTAAAAATTTCAATTCACCAACTTTATAATTTTTCACAAATTGTAACAATAAAGTAAGCAATTGTAAAAGAAATTTAGAGAGAGATTGATGATTTTGTGAGAAAAATAAAAGAATGAGGGGGTACTTATAGTTGAAAATAGGGAAAAGGTATAATTATAAAATGTTTGGGATTAAAACAAAGTTGGAGGAGGGGAGGGGGGGTTAAATGGCTATTTTATAAATAGCCAACGACTATTTTGGTAGAGAAAACGGCTACATTTTAAATGCCCAATGGGTAGATTTTTTTAAAAAAATAATTAGAGCCGTTGAGACCGTTTAGGTCCGCTAGGACCGGTCCGATCCCGGTCCCAAACGGTCCGGTCTCGCGGGCCTCGGGCAAAGGACCGGCCTACTTGCCAGGCCCAACTCCCTCGGTCCCGGTCTTAAACGATTAGGATCGTTTAGGTCCACTACCCATATGGGCCGCGGTCCTGGGCCGGTCCCGGTCCTGGACCAGCCCACTTGCCAGGGTTAGTGTAACATATGAGTTAACATTAATTCAATTCTTTTTTGTTCAGAGCCAGTATATGTATTAAAAAATTTATTAAATACTTATAAATTTTGACTGTAAACCTAATTATTATTGTACATTAATTTAAGGTCGCTTTCGAAACTAGGAACCAGTAATATGCATCTGCTTTCGGTCAAAGAATGCAAATTTAAGGGAAAGAACACTGGGTACATTATGAGAGGACGACGAACCATAATATATTTTTAGTGATACGATGATCCAAATTAACCAAAAACAAAATAGAACATAAATTTCTAGAGAAGTCTAAGAAAAAATGCAAGATAGTAGTCGATTTGTCGGAAAATATTAATCTAATGGCATAGCAAATATCTTCCAAAATTATGATGTTACTTTTTGTTTTCTCAAGGCATGTTACTTCTAAACTTAGTGGCTTGGGTAAATAGTTCAAATTAGAACAACATTGATGTCCCTCATTCGTGATGACTATAAAATATTCATATATTATATACTTAAAAATAAATTATTTTAAATAAAAAATATATATAATATATCAATTCTTTGTATTTTCTAATAGTACTTTATAGGAAATAAAAATATCATGATAACGCAAATAAAGGAAATATAAAAGAGCACGAGGCATCAAGGCCAAAGAGCACGAGGCATCAAGGCCAAAGAGCACGAGGCAACATGGCAAAAGAAATATGAAGCAACATGGCACCTTATGGGATTTGATTTCTATAAATAGTATGCCATATTTGTGTTGAAGGGGAGAAATTAGACGTGCAAATTAGCAACTTTTTCTCTAGCTTTGATCTTTACTTCTTTCTTTATCTATTTCACTTTTCTCTTATAGTTTTTGAATTTTTTAAGAGTATTGATAGTATTTTAAGAACTTCTTTCTTTGTGAAATTTAAATACTCCATAATGGAGTAATCTCTTTTGTTGGGATAGTTGATGAAGCTCGATATAGTTGTAATATTAATCTCAGTTTTACTACATGCTTGACCTGGAACTTTCTACTTATATTTTTATATTGTGCTGGAATATTAGTTTTAATTAATTATTATCACTTCTATCTCTTTCTTCTCCAAAGTTAGTTGTATGCCAATTTTGTAATTCTTATGAAGCAAAATTAATATATGATAACTATTGGGTAAAATAATAGAGTGAGAGTAATTCTTATTAATCTATTATTCCAAGTCTATAATGTTGCTTACTTCCATTCCAAGTCATATATTGTAACGATCCGACTAGTCGTTTTGAACATTTGCACTTAGCTCGGTTGTTTGAGGGGATGAGTAGCTCCGTATGATGTACTTTGACTTGTGTGAATCGTCGGTTTTGGGTCGCAGGTATTTCAAAATCGAATTGGCAGAAGGAATTTCATTATTGAAGCTTTAAATTGGGAGAGTTGACTAAAATTTGACTCTTTAGCATTTGACCTCGGATTGGAATTTTGGTGGTTCTGTTAGCTCCGTTAGGTAATTTTAGACTTAGGAGTGCGTCTGGAATGCCATTTGGAGGTCCGTGGTAGAATTAGGCTTGAATTGGCGAAATTAGAAATTTGACGATTTCGGTCGTCAGTGAAAAATTTGATATCGGGGTCGGAATAGAATTCCGGAAGTTGAAGTAGGTTCGTAGTGTCATTTGTGACGTGTGCGCAAAATTTAAGGTCATTCGGACGTGGTTTGGTTAGTTTCGGCATAGGTTGCCGAATATGGAAATTTAGAAGTTCTTAGGCTTGAATCCGAGGGTAATTTGGTGTTTGGATGTTGTTTTGAGTGATTCGAAAGTTCGACTAAATTTGTATGTTAATATACGACTTGTTGGTATTTTTGGTTGAGATCCCGAGGGCCACGGGATGATTTCGGAAGGTTAACGGAATGTTTGAAGTTGGAAAAATGCAGTTGGTGCTGCTGTTCTGATGTGGCCACACCTGCGGGTTGGGAATCGCAGGTGCGAGTTTCGCATGTGTGGAATTTAGTCACAGGTGCGGGGTTTAGAAGCTTGGGGTTTTATCGTAGAAGCGGATGAGGGGTCGCACCTGCGAGACCGCAGGTGCGAAGAGGTGATCGCAGGTGCGGGTTTTAGGACTTTAAGTGACTTCCGCAGATGCGGGCTTTTGGGCGCAGAAGCGGAGGTCGCAGGTGCGCTATCTGGACCGCAGATGCGGTTTTGCTGGGCAGAAAGGCATAAATTGAACCCTTTGCGAAGTTTTGGCCATTCTTCACAATTTCAACTCGGTTTTTGGAGCTTTTGGAGGGTTTTGAAGAAGGAATCAAGGGGATTTCATTGAGGTAAGTTAATTGAGCCTCATACTCGTATATATGGTGATTTTTCCATTATTTAATCATTGTAATTAGTGAAAATGAGGGGTTAGGGGTTAGAATTTTTGGAGAGTAATTAAAGGATTTGAAGGACCAAACGATGTCGGATTTTGATGAATTTGGTATGGTTAGACTCGTGAGTGAATGAGCTTTCTAGCTTTGTGAATTTTGTCGGATTTCGAGATGTGGGCCCGGGGGACGGGTTTGAGCTAATTTCGGGTTTTGGTCTAATTTTGAAGCTTTTCTTGTGGAATTCATTCCATTAGCGTATATTGATGGTATCTTACTTATTGTGAATAGATTTGGAGCATTTGGAGGCCGAGTCCAGAGGTAAGAGCATTGCGGGGTAGAGATTTGACCGGTTTGAAGTAAGTAACGATTGTAAATCTAGTCTTGAGGATACGAAACCGCGGATTTTGTATCATTCTACTATTTTGAGGTGACGCACATGCTAGGTGACGGGCGTGTGGGCGTGCACCGTTGGGAATTTGCGACTTGGTCCGTCCCGTAGCAACTGTAAAGTTACATATTTTGTTGAAACCATATGATCCTTATATGTTTTAGAAAGAATTTCTATAAATTGGGCTAAATGCCACGTTTGGGCCTTGCGCCAATGTTGTTTTGACTTAACATCCTCTCATTATTTTGATGCATATAAATATTTTGGGCCGAATGCCCTATTTTACTGAAATGCCCGAGTAGCTTGAGAGGTTTATGACTGAGTGAGGCCGAGGGCTTGATTTGTGAGGATGAGTGTGGATAGGGGCAGCCCACCTGCAACATACTTTATTATTATAGCACGTGAGTTATCCGTGCAACACGTGAGTTGTCCGTGTAGATTATAATGCTTGGACTGAAGGAGCCCCTCCAGAGTCTGTACACACCCCAGTGAGCGCAGGTACCTACTGAGTGCGAGTGTCGAGTGCTGAGTGCTGAGTGACTGGGAGGCATGAGTGAATGTGAGGTATGCCCGAGTGGAAAAAGTGATTGTGAGGTATGCCCGAGTGGCACGAGTGACTGTGAGGTTTGCCTGAGGGGCTGTATTTGAGTGATGTTTTGCCCGAGGGGCTGCTTATGATTTTATCATTTTTTTGCTCACCTTTGCATTTAGCCTTTGTTTGAAAAATTATTGGAAAAATATCTTTAAATGATTTTTTACTGAAACCGGGTTTAAACGAGATGATTTGAATCAAACACTCATTTTTAAAGCATGTTGTACTTTACTGAGTTTTCATGATATGAATGTTATATGTTTTATTGCTCGTCACTACTGCTCAGTCTTTATTTATTGTTGTTACTTACTGAGTTGGCGTACTCATGTTACTCCCTGCACCTTGTGTGCAGATCCAGGTGTAGCTGAACATGGTAGCGGTTGTTGATGTTTTTCTGGTTACAGATTTTCTCAGAGATAGCAAGGTAGCTATTGGCGATCGCAACCCCTGTTCTTCTCCCTCTTATCTTCCTCTAGTTGTATTTAGCTATTTTTCAAGCTGAGTTAGCCTTGATATCGTTAGACAGATTGTAGTAGATGCTCATGACTACTGACACCCCGATGTCGGGCTTTTCCTTCCGCACTTTTATTTTAATTTGAACTCCTTTACGAAGGTTTTTATGTTAAATAACATTGAAATTATCTTTGAAATGAAAATATCGGTTTGTTTTGGAAATGAGTCAGCTTGCCTAGTTCTACGATAGGCGCCATCATGACAGGGATTAGTTTGGATCGTGACAGATTGGCATTAGAGCCTAGGTTACATAGGTCTCACGAGTCATGAGCGGGTTTAGTAGAGTCTTTCGGATCGGTACGGAGACATCTGTACTTATCTTTGAGAGGCTGCAGAACCCTTAGGAAAATTTCACTTTCTTGTATTCTATCGTGCGAAATTGATTCAGCTTGAGACATTACTCTTTGAATTCCTTCCACGCATCTCGTATGCGCACATGAGCGCTCGGTATCAGTTGTGCATCGCCAGTTTATGATTCAGTGAACGAGGTTCGAGATGTGTATTATGTATTTTGGTGATGGGCTAGTCTGGAGGGCTTGAGGCCAGGTTTAAACCATAGTTTTTGCTCGGTAGCTTCAGTTGTAACCTATACATTTGGACTCATATGTCCGATAATGTCTCTACGAGTGGAATTCTGGCTCGATGAGCTGTGGAATGGATTTGTGGTGAGTATGACGTAATTGCGGGAAGTGTTAAGACTATGTGAATATGACGAGAAGTGTTTTCTTGAAATGTAAAGGAAGGCCATTGGGTTCTTGATTTTTGTTTTGATGCGACATACCGTCTCGAGTGTGAATGTTTTGAAGGATCTTTCACGTTGTTAAATTTTGGGGCAAATTAAATTCTCATGTTTGTCACTGAGTTTGAACTCAAGAAGAGTAAGTGGTTGTGTAGTAATGGTGGTTGCGAATGGGTATTTTGATGTTGATTGATCGGGAAAGATAATCTTTGAAGAGACTTAGAGTAGGTAACATTTTATTGGTTCAGGTGCGACAAAAATACATTTCGATTTGATGCAGCAGTTGGGTAGAAAAGTATGAGGGAAGACATGGTGGAAAGTGTTTCGCGGTGGTTGAAGTACTAGCATGTCAAGTAGGAGAAGTAGAGGTTGAGAAGTTTCTTAAAGGAGATGATTTAACTGAAGTAAGAGTGACAGATTAGCATATGAATTCACTAGTAGGGTAGTCGTGCGCCTTGAGAAAGTGTAGAATGGTTTGGATCATGTTAATATGTGAATCGGCTTGCAGACTCTATTTGGAGTGATGGTTAATGTACAAAGAAAAAATTGAATATGGAAGAAAGGAGTATGTTTGAAATTAATAGAGGCGTGAAGATCTGATTATCGTGTCAGGTGCAATATGACTTGAGTTTGGAAGGTATTGTTGATGTACAGTTGATGTCAATAGGGAAAGTGTAGACATATATAAATAGTGGGCGAGCATGAACTCAGGAGAATTTATGAATTTTGTGGTCGTTGCACTAAGTGCAGTGTCATTGGGAGATGTCGGTAAGGAATTCCACATGTGGGTTATCTCCTATGTGCAGCTAGCGGTAGCGTGATGTTGATGAAGCTTTGCAAGGAATATTACTAGCTACCCAGTAGGAGGTCACGTGTGTAATTTTGGCTGGAGATTTAAAATGTTCATGAAATGCTTAATAAAATACTTCGAGAAGTCTGGCAGGTTAACGGTGCGAGACCTTGGTAATTGAGAAGGAGAAATCCTTACGGGTTCTAATTTTATATAATTGCAGCTTAAGGCTAAGTAGGAGAGTCTGCTATCGACGAGTTGATTGCACGGTTATGGGTCGTATTAGTTTCAGTTCGGGGTATACCGATGAATCAGTTATGACTTGCAGAGGTCGAGATCGAGGATGACTCGGGTAAAGGAATTTCTGGACACAAGTTGTATTACACTCTATGGTTATAGGAGGACCATAAAAATAATTGAGTGGTTATTCACAGGGAATGTAGTGTACATGGAGCGGGAATTTTCTCGGTTGCGTAGGAGTGAGGGTTACTCTTTATTCCCTTGGGTGTTGGTGTGTTAATGGGACACATGTCGTTTCGGTCCATTTGGTCGGTTAATTCGAGAATGGTTACAGTGGATTCAAGATTTATAAATATGGATAGAAAATTGGGAGTTGCATTGAACGGTGTTGAGACTCGTATCAAGAAGGTGAAGGAAACAGTTTTAGGTTCACATAATGTCTCTTCGGAGTAAGCATTTTGGTTGTGGAATCTTTGGAATATATAAAAAGGGAATTCGGCGGCTTATAAACCTTCGGGCGGTGTGATTCTATGCTAGAGTTCGTGGGGCAAGTTTTAGTTAAGGATAGTAGTGTTCTAACAAGGAAATAAAATAGCAATTTGAAGGCAATTTGGAAAGGACTTGGGGAAATAGGAAAGTTTGGAAGTAGGTTGGGGTAGCACAGTAATGGGTATGATCGGTTATTTGTGTACTTATGACGTGGCTAGTATCTACAGGTGTTTCGTGGCAATGCTCCCGGATTTGGCAACCTGTGTGGCTTGGTGAAGTTAGAGGAATTCGGTTCAGATAGCTTGGTTATGTGCAAATGGATTTTAAAGTGTTCATGATGGGTTCTACCATGGTTTAAACCAGATAATTTCTACCGATGTACGGAGCATGTTGTGTGTTACGATTTCCTCCTAGAAAGAAGCAAGAAAGAGGTTTCTGACTAATAAGGTATGTAATTTGCTAGTGACTCAGAGTTGATAATGGAATTCTTATGCTTGTCACATGATGGCATAATAGATGTGGTGTGTTGTGCGGGAATAGGAATTACATGTACCAGGTCACAGTTCAGTTTTGAAGGGAAGGACATAAATTCTTAGGCAGCATGAACGGTTTTCGATGACTAGGTAAATGATATTACTATCCGATATAGCTTGATGAGAGTGTATATTTCAGAAGGGGCAGTGTGTTTTGATTTATGGGTACTTCGCTAGTATTGCGGCACTCTCCTGGTTGATCGACTGTTGATATTCAAATTTTTGCCAGGTGGCACGGAAGAAGTTTCAAAGTATTTCTCGTGGAAGGATTGTGTATGAGAGAGGTATTAGGCATTCGGGCGGTGGAGGTGGAATCAAATAGGGTGATTCATGTGTTCTATGGAATTGATGATTGGGAGTTCTCATGAGCAGATTGTTTCATGGTAGTGGACTGTGAAGTTGTGGCCGGAGCTAGCCAGATGATAGAAGGTGTTATGATTCCGTCATTTTTGACTTTTGGAGGTTGTTTATCTATTGGTGGCTGACCATAGTTGATTTGGGGCCCATTTGTAAGCCCAATTAGGATATGTATTCTACACCGAGCTGGATTGATTGGCTCCATACTGCTATTATTGAAGGATGTGCCATTCAGTTGATGTGAAGCTTATTCGTGCTCTGAAATGATCGGTGAGTTACTCTTCTATGCTATGAGGAGTTGTGATTCATGGTTATATGCACATATGGTGCAGTTCTATTATGGCCTTATAGCGGAATTTGAGCGAGAATAGTATTGGATATTGCTTGGTTGATGACGTATTGGTCATGTTCTTTTGGGTTTTATGTGGCATGGTGTCGTTTGATTCTCTGTGGTTATGGTAATGCACTTTGGGTACTTGATGTCGAATTGCGCATGGTTATTGATTTTAGAAGGGTGGCTTGAAGTGTTTCATATGGACCAGTATTTGCATAGGGTCGCGTATTGCAGCAGAGTTATGTGGAAATATGATCCCTTGTGTAAGATTCGTATGTTATGGTTCTGTGGTGTGTGATGGATTCTTAGCATTGCGTCGGGGTGGTACTCGTCGAGCTTGCGGAACGGTTCTCCTGTTTGGGTCATTATTACGATTGGGTACATTTGGAATGTTGCTATCTGGTGCACGGATTGCACGGGTTGTGGCTTTAAATTGTATTGATGTGTCATGTCACTAGAGTGGTCGTGTTGGAGGAGACGAGGTCATTGGGCCTAGAATGGATGCTATCAGATTTGATTGTGGTATAATTAGGAGGATAATATCGGAAGTCAGCTTTGAAATTGGCTATAGTTGTTGTAGAAGGAACGAGAGCTCCATGACATGATGGTCTAATGAATGGTTATGAATTCGGTATGTTTCTTTCATCATCGGCATTGTACGAAGATTTTAGAATGAGGGTTTGTCTGATATGAGGTTTATTACTGGCACTGGATTGATTTGAGTCGATACTCTGATTTGAAATCATTGCTTCGAGCATTTGAGTTATGCGGTATTTGAATTTGAATTATGGTTACGGCTTTAGGTATAGATTGTTCAGACATATATGGTATGTAGATGCAAACTTCTCATCTTATAGGAAATTTCGGATGTTGGAAATTTGGTTCGAAGGCTTATGGGCTAGGTTGAATTGAGAAATTTCATTTATGCTGTGCTATCGGACCTGTATAGGATAGGGTGACGTGGGATCACCCCAGGTATGTGCATGTGAAAGCTACACAGCAATTTGATGGCTTTTCGAACAACTCTGGGCACGTTCGAGGACGAACGTATGTTTAAGTGGGGGACGATGTAACGACCCGATCAGTTGTTTTGAACATTTGCACTTCGCTAGGTTGTTTGAGGGCATGAGTAGCTACGTATGATGTACTTTGACTTGTGTCAATCGTCGGTTTTGAGTCGCAGGTATTTCGGAGTCGAATAGGAAGAAGGAATTTCATTGTTGAAGCTTTAAATTGGGAGAGTTGACCAAAATTTGACTCTTTAGCATTTCACCTAAGATTGGAATTTTGATGGTTCCATTAGCTCCGTTAGGTGATTTTAGACTTAGGCGTGCGTCCGAAATGTGATTTGGAGGTCCGTGGTAGAATTAGGCTTGAATTGGCGAAATTGAAAATTTGGCGATTTCGGTCGGCAGTGGAAAATTTGATATCGGGGTCGGAATGGAATTTCGGAAGTTGGAGTAAATTAGTAGTGTCATTTGTGACGTGTGTGCAAAATTTGAGGTCATTCGGACGTGGTTTGGTTGGTTTCGGCATCGGTTATCGAATTTGGAAATTTAGAAGTTTGTAGGCTTGAATCCGAGGACAATTTGGTGTTTGGATGTTGTTTTGAGTGATTCGAAGGTTCGACTAAGTTTGTATGTTGATATAGGACTTGTTGGTATTTTTGGTTGAGGTCCCGAGGGCCTTGGGATGATTTCGAAAGGTTAACGAGAAGTTTGAAGTTGGAAAAATACAGCTGGTGCTGCTGCTCTGGTGTGGCCGCACCTACGGGTTTGGAACCGCAGGTGCGAGTTTCGCATGTGTGGAATTTAGTCGCAGGTGCGGGGTATGGAAGCCTGGGGTTTTATCGCAGAAGTGGATGAGGGGTCGCACCTGTGAGACCGCAGGTGCGAAGAGGTGATCACAGGTGCAGGTTTTAGGACCTTAAGTGACTTCCGCAGATGCGAGCTTTTGGGCGCAGAAACGGAAGCCGCAGGTGCGCTATCTGGACCGCAGATGCGATTTTGCTGGGCAGAAAGGCATAAATTGAACCCTTCGCGAATTTTTGGTCATTCATCACAATTTCAACTCGGTTTTTGGAGCTTTTGGAGGCTTTTGAAGAGGAATTCAAGGGGATTTCATTGACGTAAGTTACTTGAGCCTCATACTCGTATATATGCTGATTTTCCCATTGTTTAATCATTGTAATTAGTGAAAATGAGGGGTTAGGGCTTGGAATATTTGGAGAGTAATTTAAGGATTTGAAAGACCAAACGATGTCGGATTTTGATGAATTTGGTATGGTTAGACTTGTGAGTGAATGAGCTTTCTAGTTTTGTGAATTTTGTCGGATTTCGAGACATGGGTGCGGGGGACGGGTTTGAGCCAATTTCGGGTTTTGGTCTAATTTTGAAGCTTTTCTTGTGGAATTTATTCCATTAGTATATATTGATGGTATTGTACTTATTGTGAATAGATTTGGAGCATTTCGAGGCCGAGTCCAGAGGCAAGAGCATTGCGGGGTAGAGATTTGACCGGTTTGAAGTAAGTAACGATTGTAAATCTAGTCCTGAGGGTACGAAACCCCAGTTTTGTATCATTCTACTATTTTGAGGTGACGCACATGCTAGGTGACGGGCGTGTGGGCGTGCACCGTTGGGAATTTGTGACTTGGTCCGTCCCGTAGCAACTGTAAAGTTGCATATTTTGTTGAAACCATGTGATACTTATATGTTTTAGAAAGAATTTTTGTAAATTGGGTTGAATGCCACGTTTGGGCCTTGCGCCAATGCTGTTTGGACCCTTAGGCGCTGTTTCTTACCATCCTCTCATTGTTTTCTATTAAAAATCTATACTCAGTCATGTTGTACTTGTTTACCGCATAACTCAGTTTTGTGACTCTATTTTGATGCATATAAATATTTTGGGCCGAATGCCCTATTTTATTGAAATGCCCGAGTGGCTTGAAAAATTTATGACTGTGTGAGGCCGAGGGCCTGATTTGTGAGGATGAGTGTGGATCAGGGCTGCCCGCTTGCATCATACTTTATTATTATAGCACGTGAGTTGTCCGTACAGATTATAGCGCTTGGGCTGAAGGAGCCCCTCTGGAGTCTGTACACACTACCAGTGAGTGCAGGTACCTACTGAGTGCGAGTGCCGAGTGCTGAGTGACTAGGAGGCATGAGTGATTGTGAGGTATGCCCGAGTGGCAAGAGTGATTGTGAGGTATGCCCGAGTGGCAAGAGTGATTGTGAGGTATGCCCGAGTGGCAAGAGTGATTGTGAGGTATACCCGAGTGGCACGAGTGACTGTGAGATTTGCCCGAGAGGCTGTATATGAGTGATGTTTTGCCCGAGGGGCTATATATGAGTGATGTTTTGCCCGAGGGGCTGTTTATGATTTCATTATTTTTTTGTTCACCTTTGCATTGAGCCTTTGTTTGAAAAACTGTTGGAAAAATATCTTTAAATGATTTTTTTACTGGAACCGGGTTTAAACGAGATGATTTTAATCAAACACTGATTTTTAAAGCATGTTGTATTTTACTGAGTTTTCATGATATGAATGTTATATGCTTTATTGCTCGTCATTATTGCTCAGTCTTTATTTATTTTTGTTACTTACTGAGTTGGTGTACTCACGTTACTCCCTGCACCTTGTGTACAGATCCAGGTGTAGCTGGATACGGTAGCGGTTATTGATTTTTTTTTTTGGTTACAGGTTTTCTCAGAGATAGCAAGTTAGCTGTTGGCGATCGCAGCCCCTGCTCTTCTCCCTATTATCTTCCTCTAGTTGTATTTAGCTATTTTTCAAGTTGAGTTAGACTTGATATTGTTAGACAGGTTGTAGTAGATGCTCATGACTAGTGACACCCCGATGTCGGGCTTTTCCTTCCGCACTTTTATTTTGATTTAAACTCCTTTACGAAGGTTTTTTATGTTAAATAACATTAAAATTATCTTTGAAATAAAAATATCGATTTGTTTTGGAAATGAGTCGGCTTGCCTAGTTCCACGATAGGCGCCATCACGACAGAGGTTAGTTTGGGTCGTGACAGATTGGTATCAGAGCCTAGGTTACATAGGTCTCATGAATCATGAGCGAGTTTAGTAGAGTCTTGCGGATCGGTACGGAAGCAGGTGCATTCTAACTCTATACATCCACATAAGATGAAATATTCAATCCTTTTTATTTAATGCATGGATTAACTATTGTGTTTCAATTTATAACACTGGAATCACTTGTTTATGTAAAGATAAGAAGTAACATTTGATTTTCATAATTTCCTTTCTTCTGTTAAATTTTATTTCAACTAACCTTGCTTATTGGGACAAAGGTAGGGGTTATATTTTGATGAGTCATTTTCTTTCTCTTGAATATTTCTAATTCAAATAGATATGTACAACAATCTATATATATATATAAAAGAGGGACAAAAGAAGCTGATGTGGCACCTCTTATAAACTAGGATTAGTATTTATCTTTTTTCTTAAAATTTTGCTTTTTAACTCATTTATTTCATTTAACACTGAAACGTCATTACATTAAATTGTTTTAATTACACTTCCCTCTTTCCCTCTTTTTCCGTTAACCTCTTCCTCTTTTCCTTAGAATTGCAGCGGTCCAAATTTATTACCATGTCGTTTTCGGACGTTATACATCCCCACAAACGACACAATAGTTTTCTCAAATTGCAAAGAATTCTCTATGTAAAAATCACTCTCCGGGAAAACAACAAAAAGGCGATGAAGACTACACATTCCAATTGTAAAAGAGGTAGTTCATTTCTTAAAATTCTGTCTATTTTCTTTTCGAGTAGATGTATAGATTTTTGTAAGCATATTTATGTTGGAATTGTTATGGGTTCTCTTGAAGGTAGACAGCACATTCCAATTGTAAAAGACGTAGTTCTTTTCTTAAATAGTTGTTTCCCCTTCTTATAGATGTTCAAAGATTTTTGTAGGCATATTTATGTTGGAAATTGTTATGGGTTCTCTTGAAACAGCATGTGGACTCTATTATATTGGAACTTGAAGACGAAAATTTGGGACTTTTCCCTTTGAGTTTCTAAATATGGAATATTCATCATTGATTTCCAAAATGAGATTCTGAAATTTGTTGATGTCATATAATGAATGTCCTATGACGTTCACCTTTGATCTTTCGAACCAGAAAGCCTAATCCATGGGAATTTTCAGCCAATCTAAGCACGGCGAGGAACATAGGGCCTTTCATTGTGCACTCGAGCAATGAAAGATGGAAGTGGTTGTTCAAAGTCTTTTTTGTCATGTCTGTTATTATTCTAAAAGTTCATCATTACATGCTGTGCAGTACAATCACATTCTCTTCATTGTATTTCAGTAATTCTTGAATTCTGACTGAGATGTTAGGATGACTCTTCTTTGAGTAAAGTACTGTTTTCTACTCAATGTAGTTTTCATTCTTGATAATGCCGCATATATAGGAAATGTTGAGTACTATAAGTATAGTGACTGGATTTTCTTTAGAAGATGAATTCTGTATATCGCCTTCTCAATTTTTGTATGGTAAGAATTGATTGCCTTCTTATTATATGTGTGATAAGCTTTGACTGTGGATGCGGAATTGAATATTTGATAATCTTTCTGTCTTTATTTTTGTAGGTTTTCACAGTTTGAGGATTTTATTGAGAATAAAATTTCTTGATAAACTTATTTTAGGAGGATGGGAGTATCGTTTTCTTCACAGTTTTGTACCTCTCTTTGGCCAAGAAAAGTACTTATTTTTGTTCTCAAATGTTTGCCTTTTATCTTATTTTTCTACTAAATATATGTTTTCTTTTTTCCAAGAGAAAAAGTGAAACAACTGCCATTAAAGTTGTAACATATGCAATAATACATATTTTGTTACTCTTAATCTGTTGCAGGCTTCCAAGAGAAAAAGGAATAGGGAAGAGAATAACATATGTCGCTACAAATGACATTATTTGGGGAATCAAATACAAGCTTGATGAAGATGCTATCATCAATGATGTATGCATATTTTGTTACTCTTAATCTGTTGCAGCTTGTAATTGTAGTGAAAGATAAACCCAAATCCTTGCTTTTTTGGGTGTAAAAATACCATATTTTTGAATATTAGGAATGATTATACTAAGTGAACACTCTCTCTCTCTCTCTCTCTCTCTCTCTCTCTCTCTCTCTCTCTCTATATATATATATATATATATATATATATATATATAATAAACGTATCTGAATGCTAGGAGGAATAGGTTAAAAAAGTACTAAGTTTTTTTAGAATTTTTCAGATAATAGGCTTATACGATAGATAATAGGATTGTTGATTTGGTTATTTAAGGAAGGATAATGGTTTCTGGTTTACAGAAGAATTAAAGAGTGAAATATTAGAAAATAAATTAAACAAGAAAAAAAATAAAAAAAAATGTATTCTAGATACAACTTATACTATATTTTGTTGAACATTTAAATGTCTAACCTTTATTTTTAACTTCTAATTGCTTTTATAAAGAGATGTGCGAGAGAGAGGATGAAGGGGGTATAATTAAGATTATTTAAAAAGTGATTTTGGACTTTTTTATATAGCACAAAATATAATATACGAAAAAAATGATCAAGAGAGAAAAATGACTTAATTAGTAATATGAGAAAGGGGAATTGATTTAGATTATTTAAGGAAGGATGTGGAGAAATTGAATGATATGAGTATGAGAAAAAAGGAAGAAGAAAATAAAAAAGGAAAGCAAGGTGAAAAAAATGAAAAGAAGCTTAGGAAAGGTGGGAACGGGGAGATAATATTGGAATGAATTAAAATAAATATAAGTTGTACATGAAGAAAATTATCAAAACAAAAAATGATAGGAAAAAAGGGATGGATTATTAACAAGAAAATGACAAAATGGGAGATGGGGAATTCAAAGATGTCATTGGGAAAAGAAATGTTCAAAATGTAAGGTAATGGGAAGTAGTAAATGATAAACTATTTTTGCCTTTTTGTGTGGTGTATTTCGAGAATTAAGACTATTTTTTTTTTCTTTTTTAAAAAGGTATTGAAAAGTATAATATTACTTGAATATAGACTTATTAAATTCTTAAATTAGGAAAGTAGAAGTATTTTACTTAAACATATCAACTAGAAATTTTTAGAAAATAATTGAGACGGAGGTACAAAATTAAGTGTTTACTATCGGCAAAAAATTAATTCAAAATGTCAAGGTAATGGGAAGTAGTAAATGATAAACTATTTTTGCATCTTCTTTTTTTTGGTGTATTTCGAGAATTAAAACTATTTTTTTCTTTTTAAAAAGGTAAAGAAAAGTAAAATATTACTTGAATATAGACTTATTAAATTCTTAAATTGTTAAAGTAGAAGTATTTTACTTAAATATATCAACTAAAAATTTTTAGAAAATAATTGAGACGGAGGTAGAAAATTAAGTGTCTACTATCGGCTACCCTTTTAATATTTCGATGTCATAAAAAATATCATGTCGTTAGTTTAACCGCGCGAAGCGCGGACATATTTACTAGTTTTATATGAACAGAGGTTCTCGTGGTGTATTTTGAAATTTTTTTATCCCCAAGTATATGCATAAGGTACTTGGAATAAAGAAGCATAATGGACTTTTGGCTACATAAAGAAGAATTGTTCTTTCGTGAAGACATCTGCAAATGTACACTCTTTTTTGCAGTTCAATTATTGTGGCATTTTATTATTAATTGTTGTTCTTGTACAATATTAAAGATTTAAAGTAATTGTTTGCATATTTTTAAACATAAGTTTTTTCATTTATGCCATATAACTTTCAAGTTTGTGATTTTATTTTTGTGAAGGCAAGAATGAGTATCTCCAAATTTGAGAAAGTGTTGGAATTGAGAAGCATTATGATCTCAACAGGTAGAATCAATAAAATTCTGCTAGAACTTGCCCCAAATGTCTATCAAGGCAAAATTCTAGATCTCAAGACCCAAAATCCGCATGTCGTGATGGCGCCTATCTTAATACTAGGCAAGCCGACAATCTCAATAAACCACACTTTCTTTTAAGTTTGAAAATATAATTTTTAAATTTAATAAAAAATTCCACAAATACTGTTAGAGAGTCAAGGTCTGCGGACGCCAAACAGCTACCTTGATAGTCTCTAACAGAATAAACTTCGAAATCTAGCAGTCGCCGTATCCGGGAGTACCTGGATCTGCACACGAGGTGCATGTGTAGTATGAATACAACCAACTTAATAAGTAACAAGACTAACCTTTGTGCTGAAAGTATTGAGGAGCTCAATAGGTACAATCCAGTATAGAAATAACAGTACAAAAATTTAGACATGCTTTCAAGTTTAACAGTTAAACTCAGTACAATTAAAATAGATCAATTCTGAATGATATGAGGTTTATGACATTTTTATGTCTACATGCCAATGTACATACTATATATGATGCACCTCAGTGAAAACCTTGTGTACTCAAATCTCAAAATACTCAATCACTCAGTACTGTATATGGCCAATCCAGCCTAGGGAAGATCCATCCCATATATATATACACACATCAACTATATATATATATATATCAACTGACAGTCAGTCACT
Source organism: Nicotiana tabacum (assembly GCF_000715075.1). NCBI lineage: Eukaryota > Viridiplantae > Streptophyta > Magnoliopsida > Solanales > Solanaceae > Nicotiana > Nicotiana tabacum. The sequence continues at coordinate 11,707,536 of NC_134103.1, read as the reverse complement.
CAGTACTGTATAAGGCAAATCTAGCCCAGGGGAAGATCCATCCCCAAATATAAATGATTCGGACAAGATCCATGTCCAGGGAATATCCACCCCTCAATATAAATGATATATATATATATATATATATATATATATATATATATATATATATATATATATATATATATATATATATATATATATATATATATATATATATATATATATATATATATATATATATATATATATATATATATATATATATATATATATATATATATATATATATATATATATATATATATATATATATATATATATATATATATAGACTCTGGAGGGGCTCCTTCATCCCAAGCGCTATAATAGCCAGATCCAGGCATAAATTAATAAACATGTTACGGTATGTAGCCCGATCCCATAAATATCACTCAAAATCTCCAGTCTCTCGGGCACTCAATGACATGAAAATCAACCTGACATGATGATATGATGTAACAATAAATGACAACAGAGACTGAGTTATGATATGCAAGTGATAGATGTGACTGAGTACAAAATTATAAATTTAAACAAATAATTCAACAGCAATACGACCCATGTGGGCTCCAAAATATATCAGCGCGTAGCCTAAACATGATCTTTAATATGAGTCTCAGCTCAATTTCTCTAACACGTGGAGGATATGTGGATAATGACATTTACTTAATTATGCAACTCCACAGAACCTATTAAGTCATAATTCCTATGATGCACACCCACACACCAGTCACCTAGCATGTGCATCATCTCCAAACAATTTATACAACACATAATTCAGGGATTCATACCCTCAGAACCAAGTTTAGAAGTGTTACTTACCTCAAACCGTGTAATTATTATTTCGCTATGCCTTTGCCTCGCGAGTTGGCCTCCGAAAGCCTTGTATCTAGTCACAATTAATTTGATTCAGTCAATACAAATCATAGAAATTTATTCCATATGAAAATACTAATTTTCCAACAAAATCCAAAATTTAACTCAAATATTGCCCGTGGGGACCATGTCTCAGAACCCAACAAAGTCACAAAATATGATCGTCCATTCAACCATGAGTCCAGCCATACAAATTTTACCAAATTCCGACATCAACTCAACCTTCACATCTTAAATTCTTATTTTGAAATTTCTAGGCCCAAATCCTCTAATCTCACCTCAAAAACACGTAATCAAGTCAGAATACTCAATGATAATCCAATATTATTTACTAACAATGATCACAAGTGACTTACCTCAAGTTTTCCTTTGAATTCCCCCTGAAAATCACCCTAAAACTGTGTTGGAAATGTCCAAAAATGGCAAAACTCGAAACCCCTTCGAAATGTATACTGTCCAGGGGTTCCGCACTTGCGACTCACTTAGCCGCTTCTGCGGTCTCGCAGGTGCGAGAAACCAACCACTTCTGCGACTGCCTCCTCTTCTGCGGACTAGCTTCTCCGATTGTTTTTGCCCAGCTTCCCTTACCTCCGCATCTGCGACCTTGGTGTCGCTTCTGCGGACTTGCTTTTGCGAGTTTCTGTCCACTTCTGCGGACTTTCTGCTTCTACGATGCCAGGCTCACTTCTGCGAGCTCACACCTGCGAGCCAAATTCCACAGGTGCGATTGCATCAGAACACAGAAATTTACAGATTTCTTCCAAGTCCAAAATTTAGTCCGTTAATCATACGAAACTCACCCAAGACCCCCGGGACCTCAACCAAATACACAAAAAGTTCAAAAACATCATAGGAACTTAGTCGAAATCTCAAATAAAATCAAACAACGCCAAAACCACGAATCATACTTTAATTTAACTGTAACGACCCGACTTGTCATTTTAAGAATTTATGTCCCGTTCAGAGATAAAAAGTCTCGAGCAGCTTTGTAATATATATTATGACCCACGGGTTTGGTCGAGTTTGGTTTTCGGAAGATCGGAATTAAATTAAAAGAACAATTCCCATTTTTGAAGCTTAAATGAAAATAGTTGACCGAAGAGTTGACATTTGAGCAAACGACCCAAGAATGGAATTTCGATGGTGTCAATAGCTTCGCATGATGATTTTGGACTTAGGCGTATGTTCGTATTTGGATTTGAAAGTCCATAGGACAATTCGACGTATTTTGGCGAAAGTTGGAAAAATATAAGATTTTTGGAAAGTTCGACCGAAGGTTGAATTTTTGATAACGAGATTGTATTTCGATTCCGGAAACTGGAATAGCTCCATTAGGTCATTTAAGACTCATGTGAAAATTTTGAAGTCATTCCGTATTGATTTAATACGTTTCGGTACAAATTATAGAATTTGGAAATTTCATAACTCATAATTCGATTCGAGGTGCAATTCGTAGTTTCGGCATTGTTTGATGTGATTTGAGGCCTTGACTAAGTTTGTATCATGTTTTGGGACTTGTTGGTATGATTTGACGGGGTCTCAAGGGGCTTGGGTGTATTTTTGGATCATTGGTCGAGAGACTGGTAAAGTTAAAACATTTGGGAGTTTGACCATGGTCAATATCGGGTCAAGACGGCCTCTTTTCAGTGTTTTTAGTGTGCGAAAAGATCCGTAGCATGTTTTATGATTGAAATTCATATATGGTTTGTGTCTGGGAGGTTCCGGATGATTTTCAAGGTGGTTTCGGATCATTTCGGAAAAGTTTTGGGTTTTGTTAGTTTCTGATGTGGCACTGTTCATTCGCAATTCTGAACACTGTTCATCGCAATTGCGAACACTGTTCATTGGATTTGCTGTTCATTCGCAAATGCAAAGTTTTTGTCCGTAAATGAGAACCTGGGCAGAAACTTAAGGAATTGAAAATCTGTCATTTCTTCATTTTCGGTTTTTGGGCGATTTTGGGAATTTTGGACCTCGGTTTTTGGGCGATTTTGAGGATTTCTTCACAAGCTTGGTTGGGGTATGTGTTCTATATCCGAAAGTGATTATATTTCATGAATCTATGGTTATATTCAGCGTTTAATTCGAGTTTTAATGGAGGATATAGAAATTTTTATAAAATCTTTTCCAAAACGGAAATTTAAGATTTGGAGGTCGAGTTATTATCGAAATTTGATAAAATTGGTATGGTTGAACTCGTATCAGAATGGGTGTTCAGATTTCATAAAACTTATGTCGGGTTCCGAGAGGCGAGCCCTGTGTTGACTTTGGTTGACTTTTTAGAATAAAATTTTAAGTCAAAATTTTATTATCCGGAATTGTTTGCCATGAATTTTAATGAATTTATACTATTAACTTGGATAGATTTGAGTTGTCCGGAGGTCAATTCAAGAAAGAAGGCGATTTTGGAATATCGGCATAACTTCAAAAAGGTAAGTATCTTGCCTAATCTTGAGTGGGGGAATTACCCCTTAGGCATTAAGTCTTATGTGCCATTTGTGAAATGTGAAAAGCCTTGTACGCGAGGTGACGCGTACTTACTCGGGCTTATATGTGCAAACTTTATTGGGTTAAAGTCTTACGCATATTGTGTAGTAAATTGAATAATTGTTGGAATTTATTAAATCATCTATTTGCCATGCCTCAATTCGCGTTTGTTGAATTTGTTTTTATATGACAATTTGAGGTGATTATTAATTGTATATTTATGTGAATTCCGTGAGTTTGGTGATTTGATATTTCCTGGAAATAATTATATTATAGATTTTTCATCTGCAAATAATTAATGAAATAAGTTTAAACTAAGGCATTTATATAATTATCAAGAATTTGGATTAATGAAGGCGTTGCCCTATACTGAGTATTTTCCATCTCTGTTGTTGATTTGAGGTTTTATACATATTGTGTGGAGCCTTGGGCTATTTGTTGTGAAATTAATTGATTTTGTTATATCTTTGGAATTGGTTGTAGTCATTGGGCAAATTGTGATATAAATTGATTTTGTTATGTTGCCGTGATAATATTCCGTGTAAATTGTTGTGTTATTTGAGTTATTATTTTGAGGATATAAGGGTGACATTCCACTATTGATATTATGTAGGTATAAGGGTGGCATTTCACTGTTGTTATGTGTGTTGAGATATTGTCAGGGCGGAGTGATAAGGGTGGCTATAGGAGAGATAAGGGTGGCTATAGGAGCGATAAGGGCGGCTATTGATATTGTCAGGGCAGAGGAATAAGGGAGGCTATTATAAGAGTGATAAGGGTGGCTATAAGAGAGATAAGGGTGGCTATTGTCAGGGATGATATATGATGATGTGGAGTTATTGTGTTGTTAATTTTTATGTGATGATGTGATTTTCCTTGTGTTTATTTCTATATTTTGGTAAACTTGATAATAGTCTAATCTATGCTGAAAATGGGAGCTTATGGCTATTGCCATGCGGATTATGAAATGAAATGTGGGCACGAGGTGCCGGGAGTAAATAATGATGATATTGGCACGTGAATTTTCCATGCAATTGTGATATGAAATGTGGGCACGAGGTGCCGTGGTTAAATGATGATGATATTGGCACGTGAGTTGTCCATGCGGTTGTGATAGAAAAATTGGCACGAGGCGCCATGGAAATATGAAAGTGGGCTGAGACCCGTATTTCATGATTTTGAAATAAGGTGTCACAGGGTGACTTTTATTCGAAAGATATTTATTTGAAAGAATTATATTTGAAAGAGATTTATTTGAAAGAATTATATTTGAAAGATATTTATTTGAAGGAATTTTATTTGAAAGAGATATATTTGAAAGAATTATATTTGATAGATATTTATTTGAAGGGAGTATATCTAACGACCCAAGTGATCGTTTTGAGCATTTGCACTTCACTCGGTAGTTTACGGGCATGAGTAGCTCCGTATGATATATTATGGCTTATGTGATCGTCGGTTTGATTTTTAGGTTATTCAGAATCAAATTGGAACAATGGATTTCATTGTTGAAGCTTTAAATTGGAAAAATTGACTAAGTTTGACATTTTGTAAATCTAAACCCGAAACAAAGTTTTGATATTTCCGGTAGGTCCGTTGGATGATTTTGGACTTAAGAGCACGTCCGGATTATGATTTGGAGGTCCGTAGTGGAATTTGGCTTGAAATGGCGAAAGTTGGATTTTTGGAAAGTTTGACCGCGAGTAGACTTTTGATATCAGATTTGGATTATGATTCCGGGAATTGGAATAGCTTCGTTTTGTCAAATGTGACTTGTGTGCAAAATTTGAGGTCAATCAGACGTGATTTGATAGGTTTCGGCATCGGTTGTGGAAGTTTCAAGTTTGAAGTTCATAGATTTTGATTTGAGGTGTGATTCATCGTTTTGATGTTGTTATGTGTGTTTTGAGTCCTCTAGTAGTTCTGTATTGTGTTATGGGACTTGTTGGCATGTTCGGACGGGGTCCTGAGGGACTCGAGTGAGTTTTGGACGAGGTTCAGATCATTCTCACTTCATGTTGCATTGCTGAAGACTGTTGGTTCTGGTATGATCGCACCTGTGGTTGGTTTGCCCAGGTGCGATGGCCGCAGAAGCGACAAAGATGTCGCAGATGGGAGATGAGAGCTCGATGAGGAGGCCCGCAGAAGCGGAGAAAAGGGCGCAGGTGTGGATGCGCAAGTGCGTCGAGTGGAAGCGCATGTGTGAGTATCTTCACAGATGCGAAGTTTGATACCGCAGGTGCAGGGCTTGCTCGGCAAGCCATTTTTTGTAGATGTGATGGTTTTCCGCAAAAGCGGTGGTCGTAGATGCGACGAATTGTCCGCAAATGCGGAATCGCTGGGCAGAAGCTATATTATCGAGGATTTTGGTTCTTTCTTCATTTTGGGAGCTATGGAGCTCGGATTGAGATGATTGTTGGACCAAATTTCATCACGAGGATTGGTGTATGTGTTCTCTACTAGGGTTTTGGTTATATTTCATGAATCTAAATTCATTTTTGGTAATTGGATTGTGTATTATAAAGAGGAAATTGGGGATTTTGGCCTAAAGTTTCATAATATGAATTTTTGAGTTTGAACATCGAATTGGAGTCGGATTTAAGTGAAACTAGTATGGTTGGACTCGTAATTGAATGAGTTGTCAGATTTTGGTGAGTTTTTGGGGTTACGAGGCGCGGGCCCGGGTGTGAGTTTTTGCCGATTTTGGATTTTGATTAAGGATTCGATCTTTATCATTTAGAAATTGTTTCCTTGGGCTTTATTTGACGTATTTGAGTTGCTTTTGGCTAGTTTGGAGCCGTTCGGAGGTCGCTACGTGCGTGATGGCATTGTTGGAGCATCGCTTGGCTTACTCGACATTGGTATTGGCTTGGTCGAGGTAAGTAACTCTTCTAAACTTAGTGCTGAGGGTATGAAATCCCAAAATACGTGTTATGTGATTGGTATTGAGGTGGCACACGTGCTAGGTGACGGGCGTGTGGGCGTGCACCATGTGAATTGGAACTCTATAGCTTCTATGGCACTGTATAGTGGTTGTACTCTGTTGATGTCTGTGTTTTCACCATGTGATGTAATTGAGCTGTCAAGCATGCTAGATATCATTGTAGGCTTTATGAGGATACTGCTAGGACCCATAGTGGTCGTTTCATGTTGTCATTTCACCGATTTCATTGATATTTCGTACTCTGTCATATTCATGCATTCATATCATATCCCAGTCTTGATTGTTTTTTAATGATACATCATATCATTGTTGTCGGGCTAGTTTCATGACATTGTGAGCCCTTGAGTGAGACTGGAGAGATTGATGACTGAGTGAGGTCGGTGGCCTGTTTGTGAGGATATTGTGTTGTTGGCACGTGAGTTGTCCGTGCGGATCCATATATTGATGTTATTAGCACGTGAGTTATCCGTGCAACACGTGAGTTGTCTGTGAAGATTCCAGATATTGATATTATGGCACGTGAGTTATCCGTGCAGCACGTGAGTTGTCCGTGCGGATTATACCGCTTGGGATGAAAGGAGCCCCTCGAGAGTATGAACACCCCAGTGAGCACAGTCAACTATAAATATATGAATCGGGCTACACACTGCAGTGGGTACTATACATCACTGAGTGATTGAGTGTGGTGAGCATTGTTCGTAGTGAGAGAGGATGTGAGACAGTAATATTGAGTACAATGAGAGTGTGAGTATACGAGCTCATCATCGAGATGCATTGCATTTGATATGCGTACTTGAGATACATGCATAGAGATGCATTTCCTTCTGCTATCCAGTTTTGGGACATTTATGATTTTACCTGTATCTTGACACGTAGGCATAGAGACGTACTTTCCTCATGCTATCTGAAAAATGAAATATCTTACTTATTGTTGAAAGGCTTTTTGGGAAAAATCACAGTTTTCAAACTTACTCGTATTTTGGCATATTTGGTAAAACATTTGAGTTTTCAGTGAGATACCTCTTTTATTACCTGTATTATGCTATTACAAACTGTTGTGGAATATTGGAATCATACCTGACCGTGTGTTAGATCGTTACTACTTTCAACCTAAGGTTAGGTCTGTTACTTACTGAGTACATGGGATCAGTTGTACACATACTACACTTCTGCACCTTGCGTGCAGATGTTGGTCGCTAATGTTGCTGTGTTCGATGGGAGCTGGATTGAAGATGTACCTGCGTCCGAGTTGTAGTTGCCCCTTGTTCGTGGTAGCTTTAGATCTATAAAATTTTGTTTATGTACTTTTCAAACAGACGATGTATTTATTTCATTTCAGTTTTGTAAATTCTATTCTTAGAAGCTTATGATTTATACTTCCAGTCCTTGGGAAATGTATAAAATTTAGTAAATTACTATCGTTTATTTGTCTTATTAATATCATTGAAATTGGATAGTTACTAGTTGGCTTACCTAGCGGGTTGGGTTAGGTGACATCACGACTAGTGGATTTGGGGTTGTGATAAGTTGGCATCAGAGATCTTGCTTCATAGGTTCTACAAGTCATGAGCAAGTGTCTAGTAGAGTCTTGCGGATCGGTGTGATGATGTCCATATCGTGCGGCATTGATTCATCTTGAAGCATAACCCTTTGAATTCCTTCCGTGCATTCATATGCGCACACGAGCGCTCGGTATCAACTATGCAATGACGGCTTTTGATTCCATTGTTGAGGCACAAGATGTGATTTTGGCATGCTAGTGATGGGCCAGTCTGGAGGACTTGAGGCCGGGTTTTGACGGTAGCGTGAGCACGGAGATTTCGATTGAGTGAGCATGTGTTTTTGCGACTTATATGTCTGTTGGTGTCCCTATTAGGGGAATTTGTGATTGGATGGCCACATGGTGAGTATGATGTGACTGCGAGATATGTTTAGATTGTTCGAATGTGACGACAAGAGTTTAATTGAGAGGTAGCAAGGACTATTGGGTGTTTGATTTCTGTCTTGATATGGCGTATGGTCTTGAGTTATAGGTTGTGTTGAGGGATCTCTCATGTTGTTTAGTTGTGGAGTGAAGTAGATCCTCATGTCTTGTTGATGAGTTCAGAATCAAGAAGATTAAGTGATTGCGTAGTAGTCGTGACTGTGGAAGGGTATAGAGAGATGTCAGTTTGAGGTAGAGCAGGTGGGTTATCTCCTGCGAGGTGTCCTAAGGTTGTGTGGTCCTTATTATGTTTTGTAGAGAGTTTTCTTTTACCAGTGAGTGATATATGTTACAATTCGAGTTTGGATCGCTTGTGGAAGTTGGCTTGACTATTACAAGGGTGAATGTGAGATTTGTATATAATGTGAAGTATTAGATGGTTTGCGTTACAGGAGCTTAGGAAGGATTTGGTTGAATCTCACTGCAGTATTATGACAGTAATAGAGTATGGGCATTATGAGTTGTGTGTTTTGATCTATGGCTTTGAACCAAGTAGGGGAGTTTGCTATCGACAAGTTGATTGCACGATTATATGTTGTATTGGTTTCGGTTTGAGGTATACTGGTGAATCCGCTATGACTGCACGGATTGAGATTGAGGATGACTCGAGTAAGGGAATTTCTGGATACGGGTTGTATTACACTCTATGGGTATATGGGAATTATGGGATGATTGAGTGGTTAGTCGTGAAAGATGTAGTGTACATGGAGTAGGAATTTGCTCGGTTGCTTAGTAGTGTGGGTTACTCCCTTGGGTGGGGGTGTGTTAATGGGGCATAGGTCATTCGGTCCATTTGGTCGGTTTAAATGAGGTTTAAGAAAAGTGGATGACTCTCGAGAATGGTTCAAGAAGGTGAATCCATTGGACGGTGTCGAGACTTGTGGCATTTCTATATCATTGGGGATTATGCATTTCAGTATCAAGAAGGTGAAGCAAACAGTTTTAGGTTCACATAAGGTCTCTTTAGAGTGGGTGTCTCGGTTGTGGTGCTTCGGGGTGCTTAAGAGGGAAGTCAGTGGCTTATGGGCCTTAGGGCTTTGTGGTTTTATACTAGGGCCTCTTTTGTGGTGAATTTTGGTTAAGGATAGTGGTGTTCTAGCAAGGAGAAGTATCAATTTGAAGGTAATTTGGAAAGGACTTAGAGAAATAGGACAACTTGGTAGTAGGTTGGGTTAGCATAGTAATGGATATAATCGGTTCTTTGGGTACTTATGACGTGGCTAGTCTCTACAGGTGTTTCATGGAAATGCTCTTGGGATTTGGCGACCTACGTGGTTGGGTTGTGTTAGAGAGATTCAGTTCTGATAACTTGGTTATGTGCAAATGGGTTTCGAAGAGTTCTCAATGGTTTGTACCAAGGTTCGAGGGGCATATTTCCTACTGGCGTGAGGAGCATGTGGTGTATGGTGAATTTCTCCCGAATGAAATCAAATGGAAGGTCCTTGGCTAATCGAGTATGTAGTTGCTTGTGACTCGGAGTGGACTATGAAGTTCTCGTATTTTTCATATGATGGCATGGTATATGCGATATGTTGTGTGGGATTGAGATTTACGTGAGTGGGATCACAGTTCTATTTTGGAAGGGAAGGTCATAAAATTCGTAGGCAGCATGGACAATTTCAGATGACTAGGTAAATGATATTACTAATCGGTATGGCTTGATGAGAGTATACATTTTATAAGGGGCAATGTGTTTAGAAGTATTTCTCATGGGATGATTGTGTATGAGAGAAGTGTTAGACACTCTGGCGGTGGAGTTGGGACCAGATATGGTGATTCGTGTGTTTTATGGATTTGGAGACTGGGCGTTCTCAGGAGCAGACTGTTTCATGGTTGTGGACTGTGAAGTCGTGGCCGAAGCTGACCAGATGATAGTATGTGTTATGATTCAGTCAATTGTAGGTTTTTAGAGGTTTATTTATCTATTTGTGGGTGCCCAGAGTGATTTGGGGGTCCACTGGTAGTCCCAATTAGGATGTGTATTCTACACCGAGTTGGATTGGTTGCCTCCATAATGCTATTGTTGAGGGATGTGTCATTCGGTTGTTGCAGAGCTTATTCGTGTCCTGGAATTTTCTGTGAGTTAATATTCTATGCTACGAGGAGTTGTGATTCGTTGGTTTTAGGCACACATGGTGCGGTTCTACTGTGGTCTTATAACGGAATTTGAGCGAGATGAGTAGTTGGGTATTGCATGATTGAGGGCTTATTGGTTATGTTCTTTCGGAATTTGTGTGGCATTATGTCATCTGCTTCTCCGTGGTTATGGTAATGCACTTTGGGTACTTGATGTCGAATTTCGCGTGGCTATTGATTTTGAGCAGGGTTGTTCGAGGTATATGATATGGATCAGCGTTTGGATGGAGTCGTGCATTGCAGTGGATTTATGTTGGGATACAATCTTTTGTGTTAGATTCGTGTGGTGTTTTGGTTCTACGTTGTGTGATAGGTTCTTAGCATTACGTTGTGGTGGTACTTAAGGAGCTTGCGAGACAATTCTCTCGTCTGAGTCATTTTTTTTCCATGATTGAGTACATTGGGCATGGTTTTTATTGGTGCACAGATTGCACGGGTTGCGGCTTTAGATTGTATGGGTATGTCATGTCACCAGAGTGATCGTGTTGGATGAGATGAGGTTATTGGACCTAGAATGGATACTATCGGAATAGACTACATCATGGTTGGAAGGATAATATCAAAAGTCGGCTTAGAAAATTGCTATAGTTTTTGTCGAAGGAGTGGGAGTTTCATGACTGGTTGATCTGATGAATGGTTATGAGTTCTGCATGTTTCTTTCATCAACGGCTGTGTACATAGGTTTTAGGACGAGGTTTTTTTTGACATGAGGTTTATTACCAGAATTGGGTTGTTTTGGACACCTCTTGTGATTAGAAATCATTGCTATGAGTATTTGAGTTATGCGGTATATCATGTGATAACATCTTGGGTTATGGATATGGCTTGATACATGTTGTTCAGACTAATACAGAGTGTCGATGCGAGATTCTTATCTTATAGAAAGTTCCGGATATTGGGAATTGGATTCTAAGGCTTGTGGGCTAGGTTGAATTAAGGAAATCTCAGTTATGTTATGTTATGTTATTAGACCTATATGGGATAGGGTGACATGAAATCACCCCCGGGTATGCGCATGGTAAGGTTACACGGCGGTTTGATGATTTTCAGAACAACTCTGGACACGTTCGAGGACAAACGTATGTTTAAGTGGGGGAGAATGTAACGACCCAACCGGTCATTTTAAACATTTGCACTTCGCTTGGTTGTTTAAGGGCATGAGTAGCTCCGTATGATGTATTATGACTTATGTGAATCGTCGGTTCTGATTTTCATGTTATTGGGAATCGAATTGGAAGAATGGATTTCATTGTTGAAGCTTTAAATTGGGAGAGTTGACCAAAGTTGACCTTTTGTAAATTTGAACCCGGAACGGAGTTTTGATGGTTCCAGTAGGTCTGTTGGATGATTTTGGACTTAGGAGCGTGTCCGAATTGTGATTTGGAGGTTCGTAGTGGAATTTGGCTTGAAATGGCGAAAGTTGGATTTTTGGAAAGTTTAACCGGGAGTGGACTTTTGATATCGGATTTGGATTGTGATTCCGGGAATTGGAATAGCTTCGTTTGGTCAAATATGACTTGTGTGCAAAATGTGAGGCCAATCGAACATGATTTGACAGGTTTCAGCATTGGTTGTGGAAGTTTGAAGTTCAAAGTTCATAGATTTTGATTTGAGGTGTGATTCATCGTTTTGATGTTGTTATGTGTGTTTTGAGGCCTCGAGTAGGTCCGTATTGTGTTATGGAACTTGTTTGCATGTTCATGCGGGGTTCCGAGGAGATCAGGTGAGTTTTGGATGAGGTTCGGATCATTCTCACTTCATGTTGCGTTCCTGAAGACTACTGGTTCTGGTATGATCGCACCAATTGTTGGATTGCGCAGGTACGATGGCCGCAGAAGCGACAAAGACGTCGCAAATGCGAGATAAGAGCTGGATGAGGAGGCCCGCAGAAGCGGATTAAAGGGTGCAGGTGCGTCGAGTGGAACAGCAGGTGCAAGTGTCTTCGCAGATGCAGAGTTTGATACTGCAGGTGCGAGGGTGGCTGGGCAAGGACATATTTTGCAGATGCGATGTTTTTCCGCAAAAGCGGTGGTCGCAAATGCGACGAATTGTCCGCAAATGCGGGATCACTAGGCAGAAGCTATATTATCAAGGGTTTTGGTTCTTTCTTCATTTTGGAAGATATGGAGCTCGGATTGAGATGATATTTGGAGCAATTTTCATCACTAGGATTGGGGTAAGTGTTCTCCACTCGGTTTTTGGTTATATTTCATGAATCTAAATTCATTTTTGGTAATTGGATTGTGTATTTTAAAGAGGAAATTGGAGGTTTTGGCCTAAAGTTTCATAATATGAATTTTTGAGTTTTGAACATCGAATTGGAGTTGGATTTGAGTGAAACTAGTATGGTTGGACTCATAATTAAATGAGTTGTCGGATGTTTATGCGTTTTGTTGGGTTACGAGGCACGAGCCCGAGCCCGAGTGTGAGTTTTGTCGATTTTGGGTTTTGATTAACGATTCGATCTTTATCATTTGGAATTGTTTCATTGGGCTTTATCTGGCGTATTTGAGTTGCTTTTGGCTAGTTTTGAGCCATTCAGAGGCCGCTACAAGCGTGATGGCATCGTTGGAGCATCGCTTGGCTTGCTCGGCATTGGTATTGGCTTGTTCGAGGCAAGTAACTCTTCTAAACTTAGTGCTGAGGGTATGAAATCCCAAAATATGTGTTATGTGATTGGTATTGAGGTGATGCACATGCTAGGTGACGGGCGTGTGGGCGTGCACCATGTGAATTGGGACTTTGTTGCTTCTATGGCACTGTATAGTGGTCCTACTCTGTTGATGTCCGTGTTTTCACCATGTGATAAAGTAATTGAGCTGTCAATCATGCTAGATATCACGATAGGCTTTATGACAATACTGCTAGGACCCATAGTGGTCGTTTCTTGCTGTCATTTCACTAATTTCATTGATATTTCGTACTCAATCATATTCATGCATTCATATCATATCCCGATCTCAGTTGTTATTTATTAATACATCATATCATTGTTGTCGGGCTAGTTTGATGACATTGTGAGCCCGTGAGTGAGACTGGAGAGATTGATGATTGAGTGAGGTCGGGGGTTTGCTTGTGAGGATATTGATACTATAGCACGTGAGTTGTCTGTGCAACACGTGAGTTGTCTGTGCAACACGTGAGTTGTCTGTGCAGATCTAGATATTGATACTTTAGCACGTGAGTTGTCCGTCCGGATCCAGATATTGATATTATGGCATGTGAGTTGTCCATGCAGCACGTGAGTTGTCCGTGTGGATATAGCGCTTGGACTGTAGGAGCCCCTCTGGAGTCTGCACACCCCCAGTGAGTGCAGTCGACTATAAATAAGTGAATAGGGCTGCATGCTGCAACGGGTATTGTACAACGCTGAGTGATTGAGTGTGCTGAGCATTGAGCATAGTGAGAAAGGATGCGAGACAATGAGATTGAGTACTATGAGAGTGTGTGTATACGAGCTCATCATCGAGATTCATTGCATTTGATATGCGTACTTGAGATACATGCATAGAGATGCATTTCCTTCTGCTACCCAGTTTTGGGACATTTATGATTTTACCTGTATCTTGACATGTAGGCATAGATACGTACTTTCCTCATGCTATCTGAAAAATGAAACATATTACTTATTGTTGAAAGGATTTTTGGGAAAAATGACAGTTTTCAAACTTACTCGTATTTTGGCATATTTGGTAAAACATTTGATTTTTCACTGAGATACCTCTTTTATTACCTGTATTATGTTGTTATGAACTGTTTTTGAATATTGGTATCGTACCCTACCTTGTGTTAGCTCGTCAATACTTTCAACCTAAGGTTAGGTTTATTACTTACTGAGTACATGGGGTCAGTTTTACTCATACTACACTTCTGTAACTTGCGTGCAGATGTTGGTCGTTGATGTTGATGTGTTCGACGGGAGCAGGATTGAAGATGTACTTGCGTCCCGGTTGTAGTTGCCCCTTGTTCGTGGTAGCTTTAGATCTATGAAACTCTGTTTATATACTTTTCAAACAGACGATATATTTATTTCATTTCAGCTTTGTAAATTCTATTCTTAAAAGCTCATGATTTGTACTACCAGTCCTTGGGAAATGTATAAAATTCAGTAAATTACTATTGTTTATTTGTCTTGTTAATATCATTGAAATTGGATAGTTACTAGTTGACTTACCTAGCGGGTTGAGTTAGGTGCCATCACGACTAGTGGATTTGGGGTCGTGACACCCTGGACTGGTGTAAATGACATGCTAAAGTGTAGGCGTGTTAAAAGTGTGCTATCGTAGTTCAAACCGGCAATTTAATCAATGAAAAATTGGTTGTACTTGTATTCATTATTTGTTGCACAATATTTATGGTGTTCTTGTCTTCATGTTGTTTATATCACTGGTTGATTATTATTGTCACCATTTTTATTTGTTTCCTATTATTTTTATATGCTATATTACACAGGTTATTAGACTAGTGAGTGTCTTGACTGTACCTCGTCACTACTCCACTAAGGTTAGTCTTGATACTTACTGGGTACCGACTGTGGTGTACTCATACTACACTTCTGCACATTTTTGTGCAGAGCCAGGTATTGGATATATCGGACTCGGACAGAGTTAGAGTGTAATCGCAAGGATTCAAGGTAGAGCTGTTTGGTCATCGCAGTCTCTTGGAGTCTCTCCATTTTATTGTACTGTTAATTATTAATCAAACAGTATTAAGTATTTTATCCTTGAGATCATTTCATGTATTCAATTAGAGTTCTTGACTTAGTATTGCTAGCCTTGGGAGGTTGTTTGTAATTATTTCCGATGTTGGTTTCGATTATCTATTTAAAAAATAAAATTTGGCTTGAATTGTAATTATAATCGATTTACTTAGTCTTAGAGACTAAGTGCCATCACGATGCCTGTGGTGGGATTTTGGGTCGTGACAAGTTGGTATCAGAGCTCTAGGTTCATAGGTTCTACGAGTCACGGACGAGTCTAGTAGATTCTTGCAGATCGGATTCTCTATTCTCTCACAGATGGTGAGGACACGTGCTACCGGGTCAGTTGAGCAGACACCCGCGCATACTGCTAGGGCCGCAAGAGGCCAGGGCAGAGGTAGAGGCCGAGGAAGGGCACGTGTCGTGACTAGAGCACTTGTCAGAGCAGCAGTTGAGGAGCCACCAGTAGCTCCAGTTGGGGGACAGGTACCAGAAACACCTGTTGTTACCCACGGACTTCAAGAGACTTTAGCACAGTTCTTGAATATGTTTGGTACATTAAGTCAGGCGGGATTGATCTCTGTTGCACCAAATACTGCACATATTGGGGGAGTAACTCAGACTCCTACCGCCCGTACTACAGAGCAGCCAATTCACATTGGTCAAGTTCCGGATGTAGTACCAGTACAACATGTTATTCCAGTTCAGCCCGAGGTCAAGCCAGAGGCATCAAAAGAAGAACAAAAGAGACTTGGGAGGTTTAAGAGGTATAGTCCACCTACTTTTAGTGGCACAACTTTAGAGGATGCCCAAGGATTTTTAGAAAAGTGTCATTGTATTCTCCGTACCATGGGTATTGTGGAAGTGAGCGGAGTTGCCTTTTCTATATTTCAGTTGTCAGGCGCAGCTTATTAGTGGTGGAAAATCTATGAAGAAAGTAGACCAGCCGATGCAACACCACCAACTTGGGCTCAATTTTCGGAAATTTTTCTGAAAGAGTTTGTTCCCCAGACTCTCCGAGATGTGTGGCGCATAGAGTTTGAACGTTTACGTCAGGGCACTATGATAGTATCAAAATATGATATCAGGTTCAGTGAGTTAGCCCGTCATGCACCTTTCTTGGTTCCTACAGTTAGAGAGCGAGTCCGCATATTCATTGAGAGGCTCGATTATGATCTTAAAATATGCATGGCTCGAGAGTTGCAAACTGATACTCCATTTAAACAAGTAGTGGAGATTTGGAGGAGGATTGAGGGTGTTCTAGGTGAGGAAAGGGAGTCTAAAGAGGCCAAAAGGTTTCGAAGCTCTGGAGGGTTCAGTGTATTTTACTCTTCAGCTATGACCCATTATGGCGGAGGCTCGAGCAGTCAGCCAACTCAGCTCGCACATCAGATTACTCGGGGTACTCCAGTAAGTTCTTATAGTACACCACTAGCACAAGATTCTTATAGTGGTTATTCCAGTTATCCGGTACAGACTCAGTACGAGCAGTCGCGACCTCAGAGGGGTTGTTATGAGTGTGGTGATACTAGGCACATCATGAGAGATTGTCCCAGACTTGGGAGGGGTGGATTTTATCAGAACACTCAGGCTACATGCATTATTCTAATTAATACTCCACGTGCACAACCAATTAAGGGTGGAGGACAAGCGGGTATGGGGAGCCTTAGAGGGAAGGCACAGCCCGTTGATATATTTGCTATGGTGTGGCTGAGGCTATTACACCAGATGGTGTCACTACAGGTATGATCCTGATTTATTATAAAAGGATATTTTTTCCTTAATTTGATTCGGTTCTGAATATTGAGGTGAGTCCTCCTATTATGCTCCGCTTATGAGTGAGCTTCATAATTTTGTGACCCACTTATATGTTTATTCCTGTTGGGAGATTTGAAGATGTTAGCCCGTATCTATCATTTTTGTTTTGTACACTACTAAGGGTTGTAAGTCCAAAAGTGACTTTCTAAGACTCTCTACAGTGGATTTTTATGTGATTTCGAAATAATTGAATTCAATTTCATGAATTATATGCCCTATCGGTATGAGGGTTCATTATGTGTTGTGAAAAATTGTTTACGAAATTTATTGAAAAGAAGAAAGAAAGGAAATTGGAAATTTCAGTTGGCACAATATGCAAAATACTTGTGATTCGGAGTTGAGGACGAGATCCTCACATTTTTATATGATGTGAAATATTTAAACTGGGCTACAAGACACGGTGGAAGTCATATAAGGATGAGGTCCTTGTGGTGAAAAATTTATGAGTTTAAATCCTCCCTTTGTGAAATTTAAATATGTACCATAGAATTAATAGGGATTCATGCCTGTTAGGCTTATTTGATAATTCTTTTATATGTTTCTATGCATATTTAGCCATATCCGTGTTCTAAACATTGAGTTTTAGCCTATAAGGTGAGTGCCCATCTGGTGTTAAATGTGACTCGTTAATTCGGATAAATAATTATGAGGTGTTCATGCCTCGCGTGTTGCCGTCAGTGTTGTGAAAATTAGATATAAGATTTTGTTTAAGATGAGATTAATTGAGGATCCTGGAGTTTATTATAAACTGCTATTATGACTAGAGATGTGGTTATGGACATACGTATAATGTATGCGTAAGCACGAGTTGCTATAGCAGGTTGATACTAATATCGTGTATTGATGTAAGGAATTTGAAAATTGATTTGAGTGTAAGGAATTGGCTTTAAAGCTTATAAGGGTGAATAAAAGAAATAATCTCCACTGATATGATGTTGTCGGACCCCTGTTAAATTTACGGCGACGTAGAATCACCCGTAAGTATGTGTGAAATAATACACTCAGTAATTTAATGTACTCATACTACACTTCTGCATATTTTGGTGCAGAGCTAGGTATTGAAGATATCGGATTCGGACAGAGTTAGAGTGTGATCACAAGGATTCAAGGTAGAGTTATTTGGTCGTCGCAGTCCCTTGGAGTCTTTTCATTTTATTGTACTGTTAATTATTAATTAAACAGAATTGAGTATTCGATCCTTGAGATCATTTCATGTATTCAATTAGAGTTCGTGACTCTGTATTACCAATCTTGGGAGGTTGTTTGTAATTATTTCCTCTGTTGGTTCCGATTATATATTTAAAAATAATTTTGGCTTGAATTGTAATTATAATCGGCTTACTTAGCCTTAGAGACTAAGCGCCATCACTACGCCTGTGGTGGGATTTTGGGTCGTGACATTAGGCTTAATGAAACGAAGAACTTTCAACTTCTACATTCGATGTCGAAACCTATCAAATCAAGTCCGATTGACCTCAAATTTTGCACGCAAGTCATAAATAATACAATGGACCTATTTCAATTTCCAGAATTGGATTTCGACCCCAATATCAAAACGTCAACTCCCGGTCATACTTCCAAACTTAAATTTCTAATTTTTCCATTTCAAGCCTAATTTAGCTACGGGCTTCCAAATAATTTTTCGGACATGCACCTAAGTCCAAAATCACCATATGGAGCTATTGGAATCATCAAAATCTTATTCCGGGGCCATTTACACATAGGTCGACATCAAGCTAACCTTTTCAACTTAAGTTTTAAACTTTGGAACTAAGTGTTCCAATTCATTCCATGACCTCACCGGACACGAAACAATTACCCTAACAAATCATATAACAATTGTAAAGCTCAAATTGAGCAGTAAGTGGGGGAATGGGGTTGTAATACTCAAAACGACCGGTTGGGTCGTTACACTAGATAACACTATTTTTAGAATGAAATTAGGCTTTCTTTGATACACTTTATAGCCTATCTATTTTTAACCACAAATATTTATATTTTCCCTCTTAGCACCCAACTTTGAGCCCAAAAAAAGAAAAAAAAACAAAAAAGAAAAAAAGGGGGATAAACCAAATTTTATTGATACACCATATTGGTTTATCCTACAAAACATCGATACTACTCCTTCCGGCTATAGTTGAGCGAAAATGATTATTAAAGAAAACAATGAAGGAATACCTAAGGATTAAATGTTCTATTTCACTCTTAAAAACAAAACAAAAAAAGAAGAGGAAAACAAGGTGTATATATCCGTAGAATAAATTCTTGATTTAAGAAGCTTGAATTTAAGTAATCTATTGAGAGAAATGATGAGTTAAGTGATATTAATTATGGAATTAGAGAACGGGACCTTTAGCTCAATATCTAGAATTATTTTCTTTGTGTTGAGTTGTACATAGTTACTTTGGTAAAATAATCGCTCTCATAATAAAGCTGGATGGAACAAAGTCACTACAAATATATCCTTTTATCTTACCAGCATTAAGCCTATCATTAGAAGCCTTAAAATTCCTAAAATAATTTCAGAAATTAATGTTGATTCTACATTAGTGGAGACTGACATGAAGGGAAAGATTATGGACAAAAAATTGGAAAACTCGAAATTGTGACCATAATGTTATCATTCTCAAAAGGTTCATCAAAAGAGGAGTTAAAAGTTTTTGGCAAACAAAAGCCGAAGCAGAAATAAGTGTAACGACCCGGCCGATCATTTAGAGAAATGTATCCTTATTCCCCCATTTATTGCTCATTTTGTACTTTATAGCTGTTATGTAACTTGTCGGGGTATTCGGTTTGGGTCTGGTGAGATTTTTAGATGAAATGAGACACTTAGTCTCAAGGTTGAAAGCTTAAGTTGAAATGATTGACCGGATGTTGATCTTTAAGTAAACGACTCTAGAACGGAGTTTTGATGGTTCTGTTAGCTCCGTTAGGTGATTTTGGACTTCGGGGCGTGTCCGGATTGTGATTTAGAGGTCCGTAGTGGAATAAGGCTTAAAATGGCAAGAGTTGAATTTTTAAAAAGTTTGACCGGGAGTGGACCTTTTGATATCGGGGTTAGATTCCGATTCCGGAAGTTGGAGTAGGCCTGTGGTGTCATTTGTAACTTATGTGCAAAATGTGGGGTCAATCAGATGCGATTTGATAGGTTTCGGCATCGTCTGTAGAAATTGGGAGTTTAAAGTTCATTAGGCTTGAATCTATGTGCGATTCGTGTTTTTTATGTTGTTTGAGGTGGTTTGAAGGCTCTACTAAGTTCATACGAGGTGTTAAGACTTGTGGGTATGTTTGGTTGAGGTCTCGGGGGCCTCAGGTTGATTTCAGATGGTTATCGGATCGAAGTGAAGTTTGAGGGAAGTACTGAAGCTCACCAGCTTTTCGTGTTCGCACATGCGGAGTAGGGATCGTAGGTGCGATCTCACAGAAGTGAGAGGTGAACCACAGAAGCAGAGCTGGTCTGGCTTGGGCAGTGCGCAGGTGTGAGGAATTTACCGCATCTGCGAGCCCGCAGGTGTGAGGCTCTGAATATGCGAAATTGAGAGGGGCTTGTTTTCTCAGAAGCGGCTCCATAAGTGAGGAACAAGGAGCGCAGATGCAGGCTTGAGGAATTTAAGTGGCTTCTGCAGAAGTGGGGAATTGACCGCAAAAGCGGTTCCGCAGGTGTGGATATATGGCCGCAGGTGCGAAGAGCCTGGGCAGATTATTAAAAGAAGGGTTCGCAATTTTGGCTTCATTTAAAACATTTCAAGAACGGTTTAGGCAATGTTTGAGAGGGTTTTGGAGGGATTCTTGAGGTAAGTCCCTTGTGATTATATTTGATCAATAATATTGAATCCTTATTGATTTTCTCACCTAGTTGGTGTGTATTTAAGGTGTAAATTGGGAGTTTGAGGCTAGAAATTTGGAGAGTTTGATTTGGGGATTTGGGGGATGATTTGTTGACGGATTTTGATAGATTTGGTATGGTTAGACTTGTTGTTGAGAGGGATTTCGGGTTTTTTTGACTTTTATCAAATTTCGAGAAGTGGGCCCGGGGGACGGCTTTTGAGCTGATTTTTGATTTTGAATAATAACTTAGCATTTTCTTCTGGAGTTGATTTCTTTAGCCCATATTGATTATATGGCATTATTTATGCCTAGATTCGAGGCATTCAGAGGCCGTTTCGCGAGGCAAGGGTGTATTGGCGTAGAGATTTGCTCGGACTGAGGTAAGTAACAGTTCTAAATTTGGTTCTGAGGGTACAAACCCCGTATTACGTGTCATGTATTTGGTTTTGAGGTGACGCAAATGCTAGGTGACGGGCGTGTGGGCGTGCACCGTATGAATTGCGACTTGGTCAAATTTCATGCAACAATAACGACCCGACCAGTCGTTTTGAGCTCTAGCGCATTGTTTGGTGGTTTGAGGCCTTGAGTAGTTTCACTTTAGGTATTATGACTTTTGCGCATGGTTAGAATTGAATTTCGAGAAGTTCGGAGTTGATTTAGAAAGAAAACTCTCATTTGGATGCTTTAAGTTGGAAGAATTGTCAAAGGTTTGATTTTTGAGTAAACGACCTCGAAATCGGGATTGGAAGGTTACAACAGGTTCGAATGATGGTTTTGAACTTGGGCGTATGTCTGTATCGGGTTTTAGATGACCCGGAAGCGTTTCGGCGACTATTGTGGAAGGTTGGCATTTTGGAAGAATTTCATAAATTTGGGTTGAAGTGCATTTCAATGTTATTGATGTCCGTTTGGGATTCCGAGTCTGGGAATAGATCCATATGGTTATTCTAGTCTTAGGAGCGCGTCCAAATGTTAATTTGGAGGTCCGTAGGTAATTTTGGGGTCATTTGGCGAAAGTTGGAATTTGAAGGTTTTTAGGAAGATTGACCCGGAATGGACTTTATGCTATCTGGGTCGGATTCTAATTTTGAAAGTTGGAGTAGGTTCGTAATGTCGAATGTGACTTGTGTGCGATATTTGAGGTCAATCGGACGTGATTTGATAGGTTTCGGCATCGAATATGGAAGTTCAAAGTTCTAAAGTTCATTAAGCTCAAATTGGGGTGCGATTCATGATTTTGATGTTATTTGATGTGATTTGAGGCCTTGAGCAGGTCCGTGTTATGTTATGGGACTGGTTGGTGGTATTAGACGGGGCCCCGGGGGCCCCGGGTATGTTTCAGGATGGTTTCGGACCAAGTTAGGCTGAGTTGCTGCTGCTAATATCTGGTTTTGGTTTCGTTCTTTGCGAACACAAAAGAGTTCACGCGTTCACGAAGAAGGTTTTGATTGGCTGCTTATTTGTGCTACGCGTTCGCGATTGGGTCATATCATTCGCGAAGGGGAACTGGCCCATGGGAGAGGGTCTTGCCGAATTCACGAAGGTCGCCTGGGCAGTGAGGTTTTAAAAAAACGGGAGTTTGGCCATTTTCATTTCATTTTCCTAAATGGGAGCCGAACTAGGGGAGATTTCGGAGCACCACTTTCATCACCAAGCATGAGGTAAGTGATTTCTACTAGTTGTGAGTTTCATACAAGGTTTATACATAGGTTTAGGCATGAAAATTTGTGGAAATTTGGGATTTTGAAGGTAAACCTAGAAATTTATATTTTTGGATTTTGATCACGAAATTGGACATGGAATTGGGAATAAATTATATATTTGAGTTGGTAGTGTTATGGGTAAAGTTCATCTTCGAAAATTTTCGGAATCCGGGCATGTGGGCTCGAGGATGACTTTAACAACTTTTCGAGCAGAGTTAAAAATTTGTCTAAATTGATTTGTTCTCAGTATTAGAGTATATATTTATGGATTTGCACATTTATTGACTAGTTTTGGAGTGATTGGCATTGGTTTGAGTTGTTAGAAAGGCTTGGTAGCCGGATATAGAACTTCGGAGCGAGATAAGTCTCTTTTCTAACCTTGTAAGAGGGTATTAACCCCATAGGTGAATTGAATTAATATGTGCTTCCATTCGTGGGGGGTTACGTACGCACGAGGTGACGAGAGTCCGTACGTAGCTACTAGTTATGCCTATATCCAGGTAGTTTTAGTTTTACACCATGCCTTGTTGATACTGTTATTTGATTATGTTTATTATTTTCCTTGAAAAGAATTGAGATCGAGTATGCTTATTAAATGCCTTTAAAAGAGTTGAAATTGAGGATTTCGAGACTTGAAAATTTTCATTGAATTTCGTATTTTTGAAAAAGAATTTAAGAATATTATAATAACATAAGAAATCTATGTGCAACCACGTCGCAAATATATTTCGTGAGCGGGATAAATTTCCACTACTCTCATGGGAGCGGGCCGTTCGCCTCGACAGGGTAATAGATGCATCTATGGTTCTTGTCGTTCGACCCTCGACAGTGCACAATTTATATTTATATGTTGGTTCGTGTCGCTCGACCTTCGGCAGTGCACAGTTTATATTTATATGTTGGATTGGATCATATGACCTCGGCATGACATGTGCATGATAACTCTTTGGAACAAATAATAACTGACGCTGCGTTATTGGCTTGAGATATAAATTATTAAATGGTGGAAATGAATTTGGAGAGTTCTATTAGTAAAAAGAATTGTTGATTATTTACGGTTATTGAATGTTTAGCTATGTTATGTATTCCATATTTAAATACAAGATTGGCATTATATTGTTAGCCCATAGTAAGTGTTGGAGTCGACCCCTCGTCACTACTTCTTCAAGGTTAGACGGGATACTTACTGGGTACGCGTTGATTTGCGCACTCACACTACACTTGCTGCACATTTTGTGCAGGTACATATATATCTAGTGGCCTCGTGGGAGTAGAGGCGTGGTTAAATACAGGGACTTAGGTGAGCTGTATTCCATATTACGACTCGAACCCAGCAGAGTCTCCTTCACAGTATTTATATTTTTCCTTTCCAATTTGTATTTCGGACAGATACTGTATTTTATTTTACTTCCTAGTTGATGTTCATGCACTTTGATACCGGGTTTTGGGGTGATTATGGGTCGTTTGGTATTGAAATAGTGAAAATATTTTTTATTTACTCTGTAAAGTCCATCTTTTATTATTAAATTGAAGAAAATCGTGATTTCAAATACTAAAATGACTAATTAAGTTAATTAATTATTGTTGGCTTGCCTGACAGCGGTGTTAGGAGCCATTACGACCTATAATGGGATTTTGGGTCATGACAATTTGGTATCAGAGCACTAGGTTCACTTAGGTCTCACGAGTCCTGAGCAAGTCTAGTAGAGTCTTGAGGATCGGTACGGAGACGTCTCTACTTATCTTCGAGAGGCTATAGTGCTGTTAGGAGCACTTCCCTTCTTGATTCCTCATCGTGCGATTTTATTTCTTTGAGGCTTATGCCTTCATTTCCTTCCTATTCAATCTTATGCGATGTGAAGCGCTTGTTATAAATTAGGGATCGAGGAAATTGTAATGGTACTGTAGATTTGGTGCGAGATGTTTCTCCGTGCATATTTGATTGGGCTATGATCGTCGCCTTGCGGAAGGCCGTTCTGTCATTTCATCTCAGTATTAGTATTGCATATGGCTTGAGATTTATCACTATTTGTTATGATGATTCGTGCGTTGCTATCGCATAGTGTTGGTGTAATGGTAGGGTGAGTACCTACGAATCGCGGCAGTAAATGACTTGATAGAAGGACTTCTTATTTCACGGCTTAGAGGTTCAGCATTTAGTTCAGGCAGAAGAGAGGCAATCGGACTACGAACATTCAGGTTTGGGTTGATAGAGTAACGAGACTTGGTATTTCGAGCGCGGTGGAATTTTCATCTGTGATGTGGTGTCGTCATTTTTTATTGGATGCGTTAAGTTCGCCGGTGTTGTGGGCTTCTTCAATTCGCCTTCGGGCGGGGTATTGTGAAATGGTGCCGGAGAAGCGGTTGTCAGAAATAACGGGGTGTAGCGATTTTGGAATCGAATCGGTGTTTCTGGTGTCGATGGCTCGAGAAAGATGATCTTCAAAAAGGTTTAAACTTGGTAGCGATCGATTGGTTCAAGTGCTACAGAGATAGATTTTGATTTAAGGCAACAACTGGGCAGCGAAGGATGAGGAAGGACATGTGGGAGGTGTATTGCGATGGTTAAAATTCTAGAAGGCCAAGTGTGAGAAACAGAAGTCGAGTAGTTGTTTACAAGAGAGGGTTTGACCAAAGTGGGAGAGTGGCAGAGTAGCATACAGGTTCTGTGGTAGGATAACCACATGCCTTGGGGGAAGTTAGAGTGATTTGGGAGTTATGGTGTACAGTGACTAGGTCTACGGGCTTAATTTGGAATATTGGCTGCTATATTGAGGAAGATTGGTTGTGACAGGAGGAAGTTGCTTAATATGAAGAGGGATGCAACATGACTTTGGATTAGAATGTATCGTCGCACCTTTAGTTGATGTCAATGGGGAGTGAACGAACTTGTACATCTGGTGAATGAGCACAGGCTCAGGGTGGTCTATTGATTTCATAGTAATTGTACTCGGTACAGCACTGTTGGAAGATGTCGGCATGTAATTTCCACAGGTGGGTTGTCTCCTGTGGGTGGGTTAGTGGTTGTGTGGTGTTGACAAAGCTTCTACGAAGGATTCTACTGGCCATCTGGTAAGAGGTCGGATATGTAAATGTGGCTAGTGATTCAAAGTGTTCATGAAGTGTTAATAGAAGGATTTCGAGGAATTTGGGTGGTTGATTGTGCAAAATCATGTCAATGGGGGATAAGGAGTCTTGGTGGGTTCCAGGGTTATGCAATGGTAGCTCCAAGTTAAGTAGGAGAGCCCAACCGCCTACGATTGGATTGCATGGTTATCTACTTGGGAGGTTTCTACTTATCGGCGTATTGGTGGGTTATTACGACTAAGTAAAAAGAACATCAGTGATAATTTGAGCAACGAATTTGAGGATTGTGTGTTGTAATTGGCCTTATCGATTCATGTTCAGGCTTTGGGAAGACTCGGGGTTTATGCTTCGTGTGGAGGTAATGTACAAGGAAAGTGATCCAACTGGGTGCTTCTTTGAGAGGGTGTTCATGTGCTAGTTGGGCCTTGGAATTTGATTATAGTTGGGACCAAGCTAGAGTAGGTGACTCTCAACAACGGTCCTAGTGGATTCAAAAGTTAAAGTGCGGTGCCTAAGGAATTTTAGTCCGTAGTATGGTTAAGTATTGAGCTTTAGCAACAGATTATGAAAGTGTCTTGGAGTGTTCTACGCTATCTTTGGTCTACGGTGTGGCATTACAGGAATGGGAGAAAATAATTTCGGATTCATAGAGGGACTTTCAGAATGTGTGTACCAGTTGAAGATGCGAATATGCGCATAAGGAGGGTATGGGATGGTTCGTGGGTTTTGGAGACAATGTGATCTCATGAAATAAGGTCACTCAGGATGAGTGCGAATTCGGGTTCATGATGATTTGAATGGAGCTATTATTATTCCTAAGGCAAGTCCAGAGTAAATTAGAAGAAGTCGGATCGATTAGCAATGGTTGAATTGGCATGATGGTGGAAATGATCAGTTCTTTCAGCGTGTTAAGTTATACATGTGATTTGTCGCGCTATGTGCGAGGCTTGACGGCCGCCGTAATTGATTTTATTTAGAGGCACTCGAGTATTATGGCTTGTTATGTGTAGATGGATCCCATGGTGGTTTAGACCACTACTTGAGGATTGTATTTTTAGCGGTTATGGGAATTAAGTCGCATGTTGCAATGGTTCTCCTGAAATAAGTTAAGTAAAAGGTTCATCTGTGATGGAGTATTTAGTCTATTAGTGGATCAGGATTCATGCTGGAATTCTTGTACTCTCACGTATTGGTATGTTAGGTGCAGTGAGCGGCATGGGAATTTGAAAGTTGAGGATCAAGGTTACAGTTTGGTGTTGATAAGAATGTCAAGAGCTCGGATGAGCATGAAAGGATTCAGATGGTTAGAGTAAGCTGGTGTTGTCCTTAGCGTCACCTGAGATTCGTGTTATGTGTAAGAGTCTTTACGTACTGATTACGGATTCCTGATTTGCTTTACAGCATTAGTGTGGCTAGTGGTATGGACGTGCAGACTTATTACCTGGTGCGGAAGGTTGTGGGAATGTAAACCACGAGAAGATTGTATAAGTGTGACATGTAGTCACTTGAGTGATTAAAGATTTAAAACCAAGTATGGATATTGTGGTACTGTCTCTAATGTGAGAATTTATGCCTAAAATGCGCTCGGTTCATTTTGTTGTGGACTGTGGAAGTTTGTTCCGGATTTGACGGTTGTTACTGTGTGTCATGGGAAAAAGGGTTATTGTGAATCCTTGTAAGGTTATTAGCCCAATGCGGTATGATCAGAATTGGCTTGTGGTCCGTGGATGGATCTAAATGTGAATGTGGGCTCTATATCAGGCCGGATGTGTTCATTTCATCGTAGCATTATTTTCGGAGGGGTCTTCGGGCCTTGGATGTTATTTTTGTTCTCGACCCTTTCATGTAGTCTCTATTGTGCCATGTAGGTTGTGAGGCGGTTTGATTATTCGCACTCGTATTAAGATCTGATCTCGAGATGCAGGTCATTTATTGCACCTTAGTCGTTCTTGGGTTTTGTAGCGTATGTCGCTATCTATCTCCCCAGGGATGATATTGTGCACATGACGTGCTTTTGGTTGACATTCGGGTATTTCGTAGGTGTAAGCATTTTGTCTTGATGGGTACTTCCCTATTTATTCTCATTTGTGGATCGGGTGGCATGCCTCCACGGGTATGTTGTTTGGATCGGGTTGCACGCCACAACGGTATCATGTATGGATCGGGTTGCACGCCACAATAGTATGATGTTGAGTACAGTTTCCCATATCTATTATTGTGTGTTTTGCTTTTCATTTCCTGAGGAAGGTTCATAACATCTTTTATGTTGTTTAAATTAGTTACGTGGGTTGAGTAGATCTTTGAGTTCGTTTCCTTATGTATCACATTCGAGTTTGTAGCTTGTTGGAACATTGTGGCATCATATGAGACTTTTGGCAGTATCTGAGGTAGCTTATTACCTGAGCAGCTTGTACTGGGTGAGACGAGATTACTGGACCTGGGATCAGTGCCATCAGATTTATATGAGGCACATTAAAGAGTAAATATCGATATTAGTCCAGAATGAGGTAATGGTTCTTGTCGGGAAGAGATACTCCATGAGTTGTGATTCCGCAGGTGGTTATGAGTTTCTACACATCTCTTCTGTCGTAGAAGTATTGCGAGAGCTGAAACAAAACTTATATGCTTCATCAGATGTGTTGTGGGCATCAGATTCGTGGGATTTCGGCTATTGTTGTTAGGGGATGTCATTATGGTCATGTGAATAATGCGATGCATAGTGTGAATTCGGTAAGAGTATGCAATCATGTATTGGTACATTGTGTAGTGATGGATACGGTGTTCATATGTTAGAAACAGACCTGGTAGAGAATTTCAGATGTTGGAAATTGGCTCTAAGGCTTATTTGACTAGGTAAAAGGGAGGATTTTCAAGTTTGCTCGAGCTAATGTGCTGAACTGGGTTGTGGTAGCACGTGTAGGTGCACGAGGTGTTAAATAATGATTTCGAACAACTCTAGAGCAGTTCTTAGCACGTTCGAGGACGAACGTATGTTTAAGTGGGAGAGAATGTAACGACCTGGCTGATCGTTTTGAACTCTAACGTGTCGTTCCGCGGTTTGAGGCCTTGAGTAGTTTCACTTCAGGTATTATGACTTGTGCGCATGGTCGGAATTGAATTTCGAGACGTTCGGAGTTGATTTGGAAAGAAAACTCTCATTTTGGAAGCTTTAAGTTGGAAGAATTGACTAAGTTTTAATTTTTGAGTAAACGGCCTCGGAATTGGGATTGGAAGGTTCCAACAGGTTTGTATGATGATTTTGGACTTGGGCGTATGTCCGGATCGAGTTTTGGATGACCCGGAAGCGTTTCAGCGCCTATTGTGGAAAGGTGGCGTTTTAGAAGAATTTCATAAATTTGGGTTGAAGTGCATTTCAATGTTATTGATGTCTGTTTGGTATTCCGAGTCTGGGAATAGCTTCGTATGATGATTCTGATCTTAGGAGCGCATCCGAATGTGGATTTGGAGGTCCGTAGTTCATTTTGGGGTCACTTGGCGAAAGTTGGAATTTGAAGGTTTTTGGGAAGTTTGACCGGGAGTGGACTTTTCGCTATCGGGGTCGGATTTAGATTTTGGAAGTTTGAGTAGGTCTGTAATGTTGAATGTGACTTGTGTGCGAAATGTGAGGTCAATCGGGCATGATTTGATAGGTTTCGTCATCGAATGTGGAAGCTCAAAGTTCTAAAGTTAATTAAGGTTGAATTGGGGTGCGATTCATGATTTCGATGTTGTTTGATGTGATTTGAGGCCTTGAGCAGGTCCGTGTTATGTTATAGGACTGGTTGGTGTGATTGGACGGGGTCCTGGGGGCCCCGGGTATGTTTCGGGATGGTTTCAGACCAAATT
The DNA here is from genome assembly GCF_000715075.1 of Nicotiana tabacum. NCBI lineage: Eukaryota > Viridiplantae > Streptophyta > Magnoliopsida > Solanales > Solanaceae > Nicotiana > Nicotiana tabacum. The sequence goes on along the minus strand of NC_134103.1, from coordinate 11,678,107 downwards.
GGGCTGAGATGCTGCTGCTGATATCTAGTTCTGGTTTCGCTCTTCGCGAACGCAAAGGAGTTCACGCGTTCGCGAAGAAAGTTTTGATTGGCTGCTGATTTGTGCTACGCGTTCGCGATTGGGTCATCGTGTTTGCGAAGGGGAACTGGCCAATGGGAGTTTAGACCTTCACGTTCGCGAAGGGTGCAATGCGTTCACAATGGGACTCCCGGTTAAGCAATGCGTTCGCTAGCTGGGTCTCGCGTTCGCGAAGGGTAATTTTGGAGCTGGAGCTGGTATTGCTTCACGAACGCCAGGGGCTTGCCATGTTCGCGAAGAAGCTCGCCTTGGCAGTGAGGTTTAAAAAAAATGGGAGTTTGGCCATTTTCATTTCATTTTCCTCCATGGAAGCCGGTCTAGGAGCGACTTTGGAGCACCACTTTCATCACCAAGCATGAGGTAAGTGATTTCTACTGGTTGTGAGTTTCATACAAGGTTTATACATAGGTTTAGGCATGAAAATTTGTGAAAATTTGGGATTTTGAAGGTAAACCTAGAAATTTATATTTTTGGATTTTGACCACAAAATTGGACATGAAATTTGGAATAAATTATATATTTGAGTTCGTGGTGTTATGGGTAAAGTTCATCTTTAAAAATTTTTGAAATCCGGGCATGTGAGCCCGATGATGATTTTATCGACTTTTCGAGTATATATTTGTTGTGAGTATTAGAGTATATATTTATGGATTTACACATTTATTGACTAGTTTTGGAGCGATTGGCATCGGTTTGAGTTGTTTGAAAGGCTTGGGAGCAGGCTATGAAACTTCGGAGCGAGGTAAGTCTCTTTTCTGACCTTGTAAGAGGGAATTAACCCCATAGGTGAATTGAATTAATATGTGCTTCCATTCGTGGGGGGGGGCTACGTGCGCACGAGGTGACGAGAGTCCGTACGTAGCTAGAAGTTATGCCTATATCCGGGTAGTTTTAGGGTTACACCATGCCTTGTTGATACCGTTATTGATTATGTTTGTTATTTTCCTTGAAAAGAATTGAGATCGAGTATGCTTATTAAATGCCTTTAAAAGAGTTGAAATTGAGGATTTCGAGACTTGAAAATTTTCATTGAATTTCGTATTTTTGAAAAAGAATTTAAGAATATTATAATAACGTAAGAAATCTATGTGCAACAGCATCGCAAATATATTTCGCGAGCGGGGTAAATTTCCACTACTCTCATGGGAGCGGGTCATTCGCCTCGGCAGGCTAATAGATGCATCTATTGTTCTTGCCTTTCGACCCTCGGAAGTGCACAATTTATATTTATATGTTGGTTCGTGTCATTCGACCCTCGGCAGTGCACAGTTTATATTTATATGTTGGATTGGGTCATATGACCTCCGCATGACTTGCGCATGATAACTCTTTGGAACTAATAATAACTGACGCTGCGTTATTGGCTTGAGATATAAATTGTTAAATATTGGAAATGAATTTGGGAAGTTCCTATTAATAAAAGAATTGTCCACTCACTTCTTGTTATTGAGTTAACAGTTACTTCATACAATCCATGCTGAAGTATAATATCGGTATTTACTGTTAGCCCATAGTAAGTGTTGGAGTCGACCCCTCGTCACTACTTCTTCGAGGTTAGACGGGATACTTACTGGGTATGCGTTGATTTATGTACTCATACTAAACTTGCTGCATATTTTTGTGCAGGTACATATATATCTAGTGGCCTCGTGGGAGTAGAGGCGTGGTTAAATGCAGGGGTTTAGGTGAGCTGCATTCCATATTATGACTCGCATCCAACAGAGTCTCCTTCAGAGTATTTATATTTTTCCTTTCCAAATTGTATTTGGACAGATGTTGTATTTTATTTTACTTCCTACTTGATGCTCATGCACTTGTGAAAGCGGGTTTTTGGGTGATTATGGGTCGTTTGGTATTGAAATTGTGAAAATATATTTTATTTACTCTGTAAAGTCCATATTTTATTATTAATTGAAGGAAATCATGATTTCAAATACTAAAATGAGTAATTAAGTTAATTAATTATTGTTGGCTTGCCTGACAGCGGTGTTAGGCGCCATCACGACCTATAATGGGATTTTGGGTCTTGACAACATGGTATCAGAGCACTAGGTTCACTTAGGTCTCACGAGTCATGAGCAAGTCTAGTAGAGTCTTGCGGATCGGTACAGAGACGTCTCTACTTATCTTCGAGAGGTTACAGGGGTGTTAGGAGCATTTCCCTTCTTGATTCCTCATCGGGCGATTTGATTCCATTAAGGCTGTTTTGTACTCAGTCACAGTTTATTGTATATTACATCTCAGTCTCTATTGTTCATTTTTTATGCATCATATTATTATGATTCCTTGGAGCCCGAGAGAATGGAGAGGTTGATGACTGAGTGAGGCCGAGGGCCTGATTGTGAGGTATTATACTATAGCACGTGAGTTGTCTGTGCAGATCCAGTTATTATACTATAGCACATGAGTTGTCTGTTCAGCAAGTGAGTTGTCCGTACAGATCTAGATATTATATTATAGTACGTGAGTTGTCCGTGCAGATTATAGCGCTTGTGCTGAAGGAGCCCCTCCGGAGTTTGCACACACCCCTAGTGAGTGAAGGTACCTACCGAGTGCTAAGTAAATGGGAAGGTTGAGTGACTGTGGCCCTGAAATGATGCATTTGATTTCATTATTGTTTCACTTAGCTGCCATGTATCATTGCCTTGAAATTTTTGAAAGGTATTACACTTTGTTTCACTTGAACTTGTCATGGAATAACTGTTTCACCTAATTTATCGAACTTGAGAGCATGCCTACTTTCTTATGTTGTAATCACTGTAATTGAACTATAACTGTGAAGCTCATCACTACTTTCAGTTCTTTATTTACTATTGTTACTTGTTGAGTTGGTTGTACTCATACTACACCTTGTACTTCGTGTGCAGATCCAGGTGTTCCTGAACATAGCGGGTATTGATCCACGCATAGTTGATCTTCTAGAGATTTCGAGGTGACTGCCGGCATTTTGCAGACCTTGTTTCTCCTTCCCTATCTTTCCACTTATTGTATTTAGTTTCAAGATTATCATAGACAGTATTTTCCGGACTTGTGATAAATAGATGCTCATATACTCAGTGATACACCTATATTGGGAATTTTCGCGTTGTATTTTGGATTTTCTATCCTGTTTATGAGAAGTTGTTATCATTTAAACAACTTTAAATCTGTTTTCTGTTAAGTGTTGGAGTTATTTCATAAATGTCGGCTTGCGTAGTACCACGATAGGCGCCATCACGACAGGTTAAGATTTTGGGTCGTGACAACAAGGTACAGATTTGGCGACTTGAAAAACTTATAGGTTTTGAATTTTATGTGAAAGTTTATTTCTTTTTACTTTTCTACTCTACAAGAAATAACAATTATTAATAAAATTACTCCCTCGAGGACGAGCAAGGATTCAAGTGTGGGGGAGTTTGATGACTATAACATATTCATATATTATATACTTAAAAATAAATATATTTTCTAATAATATTTTGTAGGAAATAAAAATATCATGATAACACAAATAAAGAAAATAAAAAAGAGCATGAGGCATCAAGGCGAAAGAGCACGAGGCAATATGGCAAAAGAAGCATGAGGCAACATGGCACACCTTATGGGATTTGATTTCTATAAATAATATGCCATATTTGTGTTGAAGGAGAGAGATCAGACGTGCCAATTAGCAACCTTTTCTCTAGCTTTGGTCTTTGCTTCTTTCTTTATCTATTTCACTTTCCTCTTGTAGTTTTTGAATTTTCTAGGAGTATTGATAGTATTTTAAGAATTCCTTTCTTTTTGAAATTTAAATACTCCATAATGGAGTAATCTCTTTTATTGGGAGAGTTGATAAAGCTCGATATAGCTATAATATTAATCTCAGTTTTACTACATGCTTGACCTGAAACTTTCTACTTATATTTTTATATTGTGCGGGAATATTAGTTTTAATTAATTATTATCACTTCTATCTATTTCTTCTCCAAAGTTAGTTGTATGTCAATTTTGTAATTCTTACGAAGCAAAATAAATATGTGATAACTATTGGGTAAAATAATAGAGTGAGAGTAATTCTTAATAATCTATTATTTTAAGTCTGTAATCTTGCTTACTTCCATTCTAATTTACACGGAAGAGTTGTAGTAGGCAAGACTATTGATTTTTAGCAAAAAGTAATTGCAAGAGGTTTTTGCTATCTTTTAGCACAATTCAGACAGGAAAATTATTTCAGTTTAATTGTCACGAGTCATATATGAATTGATTTACATAACCTCGCAGAATGTTATTAATAAATTATTTCTTAGTGAGCAAAATATAATTGTATGAGCAATAAGCAGTTATTCCTAAGAAAAATACATGTAGAAGCTACGATTTTATTATTACCACGCTATCGAGTGAATTCAATGATTCCCAACTCTTTTTAAATATAAATCTTCCGAAAGTTATTTTGTTTCAACTTAAGCAATTTAAATTTTCAACAACCAAAACTTCATCAATTTGATTCTCTCAAAGCGTAGTAAGAATATTATAATTTGTAGCTAGATTCTCTAATCTCTGTGTTACGACCCAAAATCCAACTAGCCGTGATGGAACCTAACCTCACCCTCTAGGTAAGTCAAATAACAATAATCCTATTCAATTTATATTTAACTGACTCTAATATACTCCCCAAGGACTGGTAATACAAATCGTGAGCTTCTAAGATTAGAATTTACAAAGCTGGTGTGAAATAAAAGTACATCATATGTTTGAAATATATATAAGCAGATTCATAATTCTAGAGCTACCATGAATAAGAGGCAGAAGTGTAGTATGAGTACAACCGACCCCATATACTCAATAAGTAACAAATCTAACCTTAGGTTGAAAGTAGTGACGAGCTGAAATAAAGGTCAGCGTACAACACCAATAGCTAGCAACAGTTCATAACAATATAATGAAAGTAACACCAATAATAACTCAACGATAAAATGCTCAGCTCATATACAATTCCGGAAAATAAACATTTTCTTTTTCAATTATAACAGTAAAACTTAAATCCTCTACCGAAATCACCGAAAATATGAGTAAATCTGAAATCTGTGATTTTTCTCAAAAACTTTAACAACAGATAAGAAATTTCATTATTAGATGGCATGAGGAAAAATACTTCTCTATGCTTATATATCAAGTATGCATGTCTAATGCAATGCAGCACAGTGATGAACTCATGTACTCATACTCTCAAAGTACTCAATCACTCAGTACTGTATATGGCAAATCCAGCCCAGGAAAAATCCATCCCATATATATATATACAAAATATCTGACATTCAGTCACTCAGTGCTGTACAGGGCCAATCCAGCCCAGGGAATTCCATCCCAAATAAAATAAATGATTCGGGCAAGATCCATGCCAAGGGAAATTATAAATAAATAAGGCAACTCCATGCCCTGGGAAGTACATCCCAAATATAAATAAATAAGGCAACTCCCTGCCCTAGAAATTCCATCCCAAATATCATATCATTTGTGCTCACTGTGGGGGGTGCAGACTCAGAAGGGGCTCCTTCAGCCCAGGTGCTATAATAAGCCAATCTGGCCTGCTGCGGCGTGCAGCCCGATCCCATAATAATAGAGCCTATAAGGCTTGTTGCGGCGTGCAGCCCGATCCCATAATAATAGAGCCTATAAGGCTTGTTGCGGCGTGCAGCCCGATCCCATAATAATAGAGCCTATAATATATAAAGCCAATATGGCCTGCTGCGGCGTGCAACTCAATCCCATAAATATCACTCTCAATCAAGCCCTCGGCCTCACTCAGTCATCAATCTCTCTAGTCTATCGGGATCACAATGTCATGAAACTAGCCCAAAATGATGATATGGTGTATCAATAAATAACAATTGAGACTGAGAGATGATATAAAATAAATGAACATGATTGAGTATAAAATTACAATTTAAACAAATAATTCACGAGCAATACGACCTTTGTGGGTCTCAATAATACCGACATTTAGCCTTAGCATGATTTTTAACATGATTCTCAGCTCAATTTCACTAATACATGAAAGTACATGGAAATGCCAAGATTATTTGACTACAGAATTTCACGGAATAAATTACGTCATAATTTCTACGGTGCACGCCCACACGCCCGTCACCTAGCATGTGCGTCACCTCCAAACAAATCACATAACACATATATTTAGGGTTGATACCCTCATCCCCAAGTTTAGAATTGTTACTTACCTCCAACAAGATGAATCCAATGCCGAGCAATATAAACAATACTCCGCAAATTCCATTCCGCGCGTATCAACTGAACGCCTTCATATCTCCTTAATTCCAAGCCAAACGATTTGAATCTAGTCAAACAACATGCAAATTAATCAAAATATACTCCAATGCTTACAATTTAAAAATTTATAAAAATTTCCAACTCCGCTCGAAAAGTCAGCAGTGGGGCCGACGTCTCGAAATCTGACGAAACTCACAAAATCCGACAACCCTTTCAACCACGAGTCCAACCATACCAAAATTACTCAAACTCGACCATAACTCGGCCTTCAAATCCTCAATTAAAGTCTATTAAAGTTTCTACCATTTTCAACCCAAAACACTAATTTAATGAAATAAACAACAATATATTCATGTAATTTAACAAATACCGAGTTGGAATCACTTACCCCAATTCATATGGTGAAAATCACCTCAAAATTCGCTTCAATCCGAGCTCCATAGCTCCAATTATGTTAAAATGGCCGAAACCTTGAAATATAGCTTCTGTCCAGGCATTTACTCTTCGCGATCGCAAAGCACAAAATTTTTCAGCCCCAAAATTACCCTTCGCGATCGCGGAAAACCAATCGCGATCGCGAAGAACAAACTCCCCAATTCTTCCAGACAGCCTCTAGTATAATAGTCATAACGTTTCTTTCAAAACTACAAATGATAAATGGTTTGTCTTTCTGAATACTAGACATCAAGGGCTACAACTTTTATTTTCGGATCATCTCCGAATTCCTTATAGATTGTGAGATATAAGCTTCCAAAGTTGGATCAGTGCAGCAGAGATTTTGTTCTATGCGATCGCGAAAGAGCTTCCGCGATTGCGATTCACAAGGCCCCAAACTGTTGTTTGCTCTTCGCGAACGCAACCAAATGTTTGTGATCGCGATGCACACCTCTGTAGACGAAAACCAACAATTAAAAATGTCATAGAAATGGTCTGAAACCACCCTGAAACTCACCCGAGCCCCTCAGGACATCAATCAAATATACCAACAAGTCTTAAAACATCATACGTACTTAGTGAATCACAAATCATACCCCAATTCAAGCTTAATGAAATAAAGAAATTCCAACTTCTACATTCGATGCCAAAACATATCGAATCAAGTCCGATTGACCTCAAATTTTGCACACGAGTCATAAATGACATAACAGACCTATTCCAATTTCCAGAATCGAATTCCAACCCCGATATCAAAAAGTCAACTCCTCGGTCAAATTTCCAAACATAAATTTCTCTTTTAGCCATTTGAAGCCTAATTTAACTACGGACTTCTAAATGATTTTTCGGACACAATCCTAAGTTCAAAATCAACATACTTAGCTATTGGAATCATCAAAACTCTATTCCGGAGTCGTTTGCACAAAAGTCAAAACTCCGGTCAACCCTTTTCATTTAAGTTTCCAACATGAAATTTATTCTTCCGAACTAATCCCGAAATACCTGAAAAATCAAAACCGACGATTCACACACGTCATAATACAGCGTATGAAGCTATTCAAGACTTCAAATAGTTGAAATGAGCATAAATGTTCAAAACGACAAGTTGGGTCATTACATTCTCCCCCATTTAAATATACGTTCATCCTCGAACGTGCCAAGAGTTGTTCCTAAGCCCTTAAATTACTGTTCCACCTTACCACGCACATACCTGGGGTGATCCCTCATCACCCTATTCCCTATAGGTCTGACCACACAACATAATTAATTTAACCTTGGCCCGTAAACCTTGGAATTTAATTTTCAACATTCAAAATTTCTTTTCAAGACCCGAATCTCACATTTACACACTGTATAAATGTGAACAAATTGTATCAAGCCATATCCATAACCCAAATTGTATCAAGCCATATCCATAACCCGAATCTCACACAACTCGCATACTCGCAGCATCATTTCCGATCACAGTAACTATTGAAAACCAACCTGGTACTAGTATTAAACCCCATATTCCACAGAACCTCATTCCAAAACCTTCGTACACTGCCGATAATGAAAAAAAACATAAAGGAACTCATAACCACTCACAATATCAACAGGTCACAGAGCTTTCCCTCGTTCAACAAGTGCCATAGCCAATTGTTTAAGCCGAATTCTAAATTATTCTTTCAACATGCTGTAATCAAACCTGATAATATCCATTCTAGGTACAATGACCTTATATCACCAAACACAACTATTCTAGCTATTCCGGTGTGATCCTACCTTTTTTTTAAAAACAAAACCAACACAGAGCATTATTTAAAACCAACTCATCAAATTCTGTGAGAAGAATATTTATGTGTACATGTGCCCAATTTTCTCAAATTGCCCTGATCAAGTAATATCATAGCATGAAGAGGAAAGAAACAATTAATCAGATAAACGATCAAGGAAATTCAAATGCCACACGCTGTATGGATAACTCACGTGCTAACAATAGAACCCTCACGGACAACTCACGTGCTAATAATATCAATATATGGATACGCACGGACAACTCACATGCCAATAACATAATACGCCTGGCATAGTCACAGGACTCCAGTCTGAACATATCATACATGAGCAGTTAAAAAAGTATACACGTTTGTGATGAATGAAATATAATTATCATGCTCCTAGACTGGTATAAATGACATGCTAAAGTGTAGGCATGTGCAATATGTGCTATTATAAATCAAATCGGAAATCTTTCATCACTGAGGCATTTATCAAGTCCGTTCAGGGATTTTAACCCTTATGTAGCCTCAAACATGGCTCAAATAGCTAATGCAATATTACAGATATGAGAAACACCATAGCTTAAATCTTAACAGTCAATCTAGGCTTATTATAGCCTAAACGCAATCCGAGCATGGATAAATAGCCCTCTAAAAAGTCCTCAATGACTTAACCATAACACGTACTATTATCTAGTTAACTTGGCCACATCTTCACAGTCCGCGGCCCCGAAACAATTTGCTTCTGAGAACTCCCAGTCCCCCAAATTTATAGAACACATGAACCATCGTAACTGATCACAACTCCAGCACTCGAATGACTATCACATCCTTCATGCACGATAATCCCACTAGGAATACTTCCATAATTCTTCCGTGCCACGTAGAAATAATTTGAATATCAGCAGTGTATCAACCAGAGGAGTACCGCAATACCAATAAACATCCATAAGTCAAAACACAATGCGCCTTCTGAAATGCGTACCCTTCTCAGGAATTACTGAGCAGTTATAACTTTCATCTAAATATCTGAAATTGACCATGCTGTCCAAAATTCGTGACCTTCCCTTCAAGACTGAATTACCACCTTGTACATGTAAATCTTAATCCCGCACAACATACCACATCTATCATGTCATCATGCGAGAATCTCATTATAAACTCTGAGTCACCAGCAAATTACATACCCGGTTAGTTAGAAACTTTTCTCTTGCTTCCTTCTAGGAGAAAATCACAATACACAAAAGTTCCCCACACCGGTAGAAAATATCCGGCTCAAACCATGGTAGAAACCATCAAGAACACTTTGAAATTCATTTGCACATAACCAAGCTATCAGAATTGAATTCATCTAACTCGACCAAGCCACGCAAGTCACCAAACCCAAGAATATTGTCACCAAAACATTTGAAAAGTCTCACCACATCATAATTAACCCCCATAAATACCACAACCGAAACACCCACTGTGAAAATACCTTATGTGAATTTAAAATTATTCTTTTTTACCTTTCTTATACTTGAATGTAGAATCTATAGTCATATAGAATTATTGCAATCTGGCAGCATCAAATGCAAATCTCAGATTCTATCCGTACACAAGTCCGGATATATTCTCAATTGCTATATATAAATCTCGAACCTATTAGAACCTTCTCGAGAGTCACCCACTTTTCTCAAATCTAAATTGCACCGCCCAAACGGGCCGAAAAACACATGCCCCATTAGCACAACAACACTCAGAGGTAATCTCTGCCTTAACACCACCGATCAAATTCATACTCCATGCACACTACATCATTCACAAATAACAACTCACTTATCTCATGATTTTCATATACTCATAAAGCGCAATATAACTCGTATTCAAGAATTTCGGTACTCGAGTCTTCCTTGATCTCAACCTCTGTAAATCATAACAGGTCCACAATTATGCCTCGAACCCAACACTAGTATTTAACACATCACCATGAAATCAAATCGTCAATAGCAGGCTCCACCACTTGGCTCAAAGCCATAGATTAAAACACTCGATAACTCACAATTCTCATACTCTATTACTACCATAATACCGCAGTCAGTTCAACAAAAATTCTTCTCAAGCTCAAGCAACATCAATCATAAAATACCTCAATCATCCGCTAAGCTCGCATTCATTCTCTTGACACTCAAGTCAACTTTCTCAACCAGATTCAAATTCAAATCTCAACACACACACCCCGCTAGTAGAAAAGAAACTCTCCACTCAACATTATAAGGAACACACCTACGTAGATTACTCCACAGGAGATAACCCAACTGCTTAGCCTCAAATTGGCATCTTGCTATACCCTTTCGTAACCACAATTACTACACAATCACTTAATCTTTCTGAGTCCAAACTCATTAACAAGACATGAGAATTTAGTTTGTCCCATAATTTAACAACGTGAAAGATACTTCAACACATTCATACTCGAGATTATACGTCAAATCAAGACAGACATCAAGCACCCAATGGCCCTTTTTATATCTCGCGAAACTCTTCTCGTCACATTCAAATCATCACATAGTCATTCAATCGCTCATCGAGCCATAAAATTCACTCATATGGACACTACCAGATGTATAAGTCCAAACGCACAAGTTCTCACAACCGAAACTACCAAGCTTAAGCTGTGATCTAACCCTGGCCTAAAGTCATCCAGACTGGCCCATAACCAAAAACACAGAATACTCGTCTTGAACCTCGTTCATAGAATCACAAGCGAGCGATGTACAACTGATATCGAGCGCTCACATACGCGTACGAGTGAGTGGAATGAATTCAAAGAGGTACACTTCAAGCTGAATCAGTGTCGCATGATAAGGAAAGAAAAATGGGAAGTTTATCCTAAAATGCCCTATAGCCTCTTGAAGATAAGTATGGACGTCATCTTACCGATCCGCAAGACTCTACTAGACACTTGATCATGACTTATAAAACCTATGAACCTAGAGCTCTAATACAAACTTATCACGATCCAAAATCCAACTAGTTGTGATGGCACCTAACCTCACCCACTAGGTAGGCCAAATAACAATAATCTCATTCAATTAATATTTAACTGACTCTAATACACTCCTAAAGGATTGGTAGTATAAATCATGAGCTTCTACGATTAGAATTCACAAGGCTGGTGTGAAATAAAAGTATATCATCTATCCAACAAATATTTAAATTGTGCACTGCCAGAGGGTCGAATGGCGCGAACCATAGATGCATCTATAAATTTTCTTGCTCGCGAATCACACATGCAATGTGGTTCCCGCTCGCGAATCATACATGCGACGCGGTCAAATATAAATTTAAGGAAATACCCCGCTCGCGAATCATACATGCGATGCGGCCAGATATAAGTTTAACATTAAAATCATATCTTTTTCTTGATTCTTTTCAAAATAAAGGAAATTCAGCTTGTAGCTTTTTAAGAAAAGTACCTCGCTCGCGAAACATACATGTGACGCGGTTAAACATAGATTTCTTAATCTATTATATTATTCCTCAATTCTTTTCGAAATTTTGAAGTTCAAATGAAACCTTTCAAATCTTAAGTTCTTCAATTTCAACTTCCTTCAAAACATTTAATAAGCAAACTCAATCTCTCTCCCTCTCAAGGCAATCAATAAACATAAATCAATAACAATATCAACAAGGCATGATGTGAGCCTAAAACTACCCGGACGTAGGCATAGCTAATAGCTACGTACGGACTCTCATCACCTCGTGCGTATGTAGCCCCCACAAATAGAAGCACACAATTATTTAGTTCACCTATGGGGTTAATTCCCCCTTACAAGTTTAGAAAGGAGACTTACCTCGCTCAGAAATTCCATAACCGGCTCCAAAGCCTTTCCAACAACTCAAACCGATACCCAACGCTCCAAAACTAGTCAATAATTATGCAAACCAATTAATATATAGTCAAATACTCATTATAATCCTATTTAAAACAAATTTCCAACTACGCTTGAAAAGTCGATAAACATCACCCTCGGGCCCACGTGCCCGGATTCTGAATATATTTGAAGAAAATCATTACCCATAACCTTATGAAGTCAAATATATGATTTATTCCCAATTCCATGCCCAAATTCGTGGTCAAAATCCAAAATACCAAATTCTAGGTTTTCTACCAAAACCCCCACAATTTATACTAATTTCCATGTTTAAATCCATATAAACTCATGTATTTAACTCAAAATTGTGAAGAAAGCACTTACCCCATTATGATTGATGAAGATGGCACTCCAATGTGCTCCAAAATCGGCTCCCATGGGCAAAAAATGAAATGAAATAGAGCCAAACCCTCGCTTTAAAGAAGACACTGCCCAGTCCCGACTTCCGCGCATGCAGACTCTTCGTCGGATATGCGGTCTTGCAGGTGCTGCCAAAACCTCACACCTGCGCATTCCCTCTGCCTAGCTCGACTCCGCACGTGCGCCTTTACTTCCGCATATGAGCCTTCGCAGGTGCAGACATACCCTCGCACATGCGCTTCCAGATTCTTCTCTCACTCTCGCACCTGCGACGCACCTCCGCATCTGCGATCCTCACAGGTGCGGACAACCCTTCGCACCTGTGCTCACTGCCCAGCTTCTGCCAAACCGCACCTGCGACCACTGGCTCACACCCGCGACCTCGCACCTGCGGCCCATATTGCGCAGTGCGATCACACCAGATATCAGTTGCCTCATCTTTTCTTCCAAGTCCAAACTCGATCCGTTAACCATCCGGAATCCACCCGAGGCCCTCGAGACCTCAACCAATTATACAAACACGTCCCAAAACACACATATATATATATGGGCCATGTACAGTACTGAGTGACTGAATGTCAGTTGTATATATATATATATATATATATATATATATATATATATATATATATATATATATATATATATATATATATATATATATATATATATATATATATATATATATATATATATATATATATATATATATATATATATATATATATATCCATATACAGTACTGAGTGATTGAGTACTCTGAGTGTGTGAGTACATGAGTTCATCACTGTGCTGCGTTGCATTAGACATGCATACTTGATATGTAAGCATAGAGAAGTATTTTTCCTCATGCCATCTGATAATGAAATTTCTTATTTGTTGTTAAAGTTTTTGAGAAAAATCACATACTTCAGATTTACTCATATTTTCGGTGATTTCGGTAAAGGATTTGAGTTTTACTATTATAATTTAAAAGAAAATATTTATTTTTCGGAATTGTATACGAGCTGAGCATTTTATCGTTGAGATATTATTGGTGTTACTTTCTTTATATTGATATGAATTGTTGCTGGTTATTGGTGTTACTCGATCAACCTTGGTACAAGCTCGTCACCACTTTCAACCTAAGGTTAGGTTTGTTACTTATTGAGTATATGGGGTCGGTTGTACTCATACTACACTTCTGCACCTTACGTGCAGATGTTGGCTGTTGATGTTGCTGTGTTCGTTGGGAGCTGGATCTAAAGATGTACCTGCATTTCGGTTGTAGCTGCCTCGTGTTCAAGGTAGCATTAGATTTATAAAAATCTGTTTTATATACTTTTCAAACATATGATGTGTTTACTTCATACCTTATTTCTTAACAACAAATCAGCAAATAATCACACCAACCCACTATGAGGATTTGGATTCGGGAACCCGTGAAAACTCGAAACTCAGACAACTACCAATTACCAAATATCATCAGAAGAAGTCCATCGGTAAAACATTAACGTAACAAATGTTTATTGTTTTATTTAAGAAGTCTACTTATATCATATAGTATAAGATAACTATTGCTTGCAGAGGTTGAAAAAGGACAAAACTAATACATGGACAAAGGCAGTTTCTTTAATATGTAATAGATTGGTCAAGTTTTTAAAATCTAACTTATTTTGAAAAATATTTTTTCTCAAAAGTACTTTTCAAAAAAAATAATATTGGTGAGAAACAGTTTATGTTTGACTAGTTAATCTAAAAATCTAAAAAATACTTTTCAGCGGTAACCAAACTTTTAAAAAGTGCTGTATTTTTTTATAATTGCTTTTTAAAAAAATATATTTTTGAAAAGAAGTTACTTTTTTCTTTTTCTTAAAAATTGTTTCTGTTACTATCCAAAAGTACTTTTTTTCCTTCCAAAAGTTTGACCAAACAAATCAACTACGGAACAAAAGAATTTTGTTTACCTTTGCCAAACAGGCAATAAGTCAGTAGAAACCCTAATTTCATAAAGATACTCTTTTCAAAAGTTGGAAAGAACTTTAATTTTTAAACATATTTTACGGTGAAACCTATGGACATCACATGATTCAGGGAGACTGGTTGATGTTGACTGATGTGGCTAGAATTGAACCTATGCAAAAATTAAATGGTTAATAGTATTTTATATTTCTAATAGTTAGTAGGTCCATAATGTACAACTAATTATAGATTTTCTTTAAAAAAATAGACAACAGAAATGGAAAATTCTTGAATTAGTTGGGTTAGGGCTATTGTGGAACTATTTATCTGTTCCTTTACCTAATCTGGAGTGGAACAACTAATATATATGTCATAGTTGTATTTGTGATTTTGTTAAAAAAATAATTTCTTATAACAATTTTCTATGGAAAAAAAAAACTTCCTTTCTACAAATTGTCACTAATATGTCGTAAATCCGCAATATGTCACCCCTATTTACGTGTAGACCATAACCATGCATAAATAAATGGTTTACCTTCAATCTCACCAAAAGGATGTTGTAATTTGGCACTTTTATTCAATATTTGTTCCTCCCCGCGCTTCATTCATGAAAGAAGTAGAAAACGGTTAAATATAATAATAATAATAATAATAATTTAATTTATGTAAATATTTCCATTTTAAGCAATTGTTAGGTTTTGTCTCTATTCTAAAATGTAGCCATTGGGAAATTACCCTTTCCGGAAGACGTTAGACTCTGATATAATATTTTCTCATATAATTTTTAATTACTCAAAAAATATTAGACTGCTGTCTAGCATATACAAAAACTTACAAAATTTTAGACAATGTTCTAATATATTTGTATACGGTCGAAATCGAGCTCCCCTAGGACATAGTAGGTCAAGTTCGGAACATGGCAATAAAGGACTGAAGATCGACCCCAAGTCCTACCGGGCTAGAACCTGAGGTTGAAGTGCCTGCCTTCAAGAGTATCGGGGTCGTGATCCCGGAATCGATCCCAGCCCCGAACGAGTTCGAAGAAACATTGTTAGCATAACAGAAGACCGAAATATCCGTGACCGGTCCGATATTACGGTGAGAATCTCGGCACTTATCAATGATGAGCTGGCAATTAGCAATTCAAGAGATTTTTTGCCTTATATAGAATTGTACCTAAAGTAGGACTCCTCTACGATATAAAGGGGATATGATAATTCATTTAACACATTGTAACACACATTCCAAAGCAACACGTTATTATTATTCTCTTTAAGCTCTTATTCTTCTGAGTCTTGATACCGATCGAAATGCATTCGGCTAGAGGGTGGCTAACCTTCCAAGGTTGAAATTGTCCAATTCATGTGGTTTGCATTTACTTTATCGTTATTTATTTCAATTGCACTCTAATTTATTATTTTGTGTCAAGTTAATCCACATATTCTTAAAATCATTTACAAATTTAATTGTTATCCGATTTTGAGGGTAACAGTTTGGCGCCCACCGTGGGGCTAAGGATAATAGTGTTTATTTGATACAAATCTCCATAACACACACTACTTTACACTTGTTCTTTGAAGTGTCTCTAATTTCAGGTTAAAGCTCAAAATGTCAAACACTCAGTTAGCACCACTACACATTGACAATGAGTCCGCCCATCACGGCGAAAATAACAACATAGTGCCTAGTAACGAGGTACCGTCCGTTGATCCCATCGGAATTCCGGTCGCGGACCCGATTGACGCTAACTCACATGTGGCTATCAACACAAATCTGCCTACCGACCCCGAGAATAGAGTCCGTAGTGAATCCCGATCAGCAGCTCAAAATACACAAAACATTTGAGGAGACGTGATCAATTAACGAATGATCTTTAAAATATTACATGCTTAATAGGCGGCGATAACTCAGTTACAAAATCGAAGTCGCGCAGCAAAATTGAACCAGGTCCATCCCTGGAAGTCGCTCATAGGAATGAACTGGTCGCAGAGAGGTCCAATGAAAATGAATTGGGGACTAACCCCGAGATCATAAAGATGCTCGAGGAACTGACAAAACGGGTAGAATCAGGGGAAAAGAAAATTGAAGCTAATGACAAAAAGATATAAACCTACAATTCAAGGGTCGGCCAAATCTCGGGCGCACCACCGATATAGAAAGGCCTGGATTCCAAGAAGTTCGTGCAAAAAATGTTTCCTCCGAGCGCGGCTCCAATACCGATCCCTAAGAAGTTCTGCATGCCCGAGATCTATAAGCACAACAGAACGACCGACCTAAACGAGCATGTTACCTCCTACACGTGTGCCATCAAAGGGAACGACTTGGAAGATGATGAGATCGAATCTGTCTTGTTGAAAACGTTCGGAGAGACCCTGTCAAAAGTATCTATGATATTGTATCACAACTTACCTCCTAATTCTATTGACTCATTTGCTATGCTTGTAGATTATTTAGTGAAAGCACACACCAGGGCTATCAAGGTCTAGACCAGGAAGTCAGACCTTTTCAAAGTAAAACAAAAAGATAATGAGATGCTCAGAGAGTTCGTGTCCCGTTTTCAAACGGAACGGATGGACCTACCACCAATCGCTGATAATTGGGCCATTTAGGCTTTCACCCAAGGACTCAATGTTCAGAGCTCGTTGGCTTCACAACAATTGAAACAAAACTTGGTGGAACATACAGATGTCACTTGGGGCGATGTCCATGATAAGTAGGGATTTTGACCACTTATTTGCTCTTTTTTACTTACGTTTTAGCTCAAAAATGCTTAAAGGTATTCCCGAGAACTAATAAAATGTGCTTTCTTGCAGGAATATTGGGAAATGAGCCAAAGAAGTGAAAATCAACTCAAAAAGGAAAAAAAATTGGATAAGAACCAAAACAAGGCAAAAAGGGCTAAAGTGCGGATCACACAATACTGTGTGCGGCCGCAAACTCTAAAGATGCACTGATAGAATTTCTTCACATAGTGTGGACCGCACAATTATTGTACGACCGCAGAAGACTAGCTTCAGAGACTTGTAGTTTGGGATCTTAAAGATGTGCGGATCGCACGATTATTGTGCGACCGCACTCATAAATGTGCGGTCCGCAAAATGAAGCCCAGATCCAGTCCAAGAGCAAGAGTGCGGCCACACTTAGAAATGTGCGGTCCGCACAATTAGAGGAAGTACGGTCGCATCTCACTTTTATGCGACCGCAGAAAGCCAATCTGACCAGTCAATCTCAAAGTGCGGACCACACACATAATTGTGCGGCCGCACAACCTTCACAGGGGCAATTTTGTCAGATATCTTTAACTGGGTATAAATAGATCTTTTTTTCATTTTTAGGTTAAGTTGGGTGTACCTGAATACTTAGAGCCATTTTTATTTACTGTATTGGGTAACTTTGTACTAGTTTAGCATTTAAACATTAGATTTTCTTTCCTTAATCAATTATTATGCATTTTATCTTAGTTTCTTCTTAATTTCTTCATTTTTCATGAGTAGTTAAACCCTTAGCTAGGGTTGTGAGCCAACCCTAGTATGGGTACTTAATTGTTTTCTTTTTAGAAAATATACTACTAGGTTATTCACCTAGTATCTGTTATATATAATAAATCCCAAATTGGGTAAAAGTTACAAAATATTCAAGTGAACTACAAACAAACAATAAGATACAGAAATTCAATGGCTATTGCTACCAAATTCAATGTAGCAGTAGCGTAATGAAAGATGAAAAATACAAAGCTAGTAATTTGAAACGTCCAATTATTATCGTCAACCATCACACACCAGTTGCCAACAATTTGTTGTGGCATCTACAAAGCCCCCACCAGGCACCATTTGTTGCAATCCAAAGGAGTAGGTATATTTAAATCCAGTAGTTGTAAAGCAAAGCAATTTGGACATTGTGAAATTGGGGCTGAACAATTCCAGCATCATTTTTGATACAGTGAACATGAATTTGAGATTTCTTTGGTTGGGTTCCACCATGTAGTAGTAAATTTTAACCAACCACCAGTCTATAGTAATTGAATCACTGGAAAATAAGTCATCGTCAGACAGTGGCTGAACTGACATAAGCTGGCATACGAACCCATTGATAGGTGATCCTTATGTCCGATGTTGTGGCAGTAACATAGGAGCAAAAGAAACCAAAAGTTACTGAAACGTTGTATCTTTGCATCTTGTGATGCAGCAACCACAGATAGAGCATTATGTAATTCTAATACCACTGAGTGTTGAAACATCTCCATACAAAAAGGATATAGTGATAAGGAATCCACTATAGTAAGCCTCTTCAGTATAGTCTTTTTCCATTTCACAATAGCCATAGTAAGGTGTTCTGTTACGACAGTGCAACTAGGTATTATATGTTGAATGATAATGTTTTGTTATGTTGTAGTAGCACATTTGCAGTTACATTGGAGGTGACTCAATAAGCTGATCATATCTCTAGAACCTTTGTATCAGTGATGATGAAGCCATAACTTGTAGCAAATGCTGCCTGGAGACAGCAGGTGAGGTTTGGTAGAAAGGGATCCAGCTGCTGGATTGTTAGTATTGGTACTACCATTCCAAGCATATGCCCCAATAATCCAAATGTATTCCTATTTCCTGCAAAATGTAGCAAACATTTTAGGAGAAAACACTCTACTCCCAGGTTCTTGTGGGTTGTGGAGGTAGTGAAGAAAATTGGGCTGTGAGTGAGGTAGAAGTGTTGTGGATGCTGCTTTCTTGGTATATTGTTGATGTATGAACCACCCCCAGAATGAGGCTGATGCAATGGTAATACCACCAGGGAGCTGTAATATTGTACCCAACTATGTAGAGCATCCCAAGTCACAACTGAAAGAGGCAAGCAGTACAAGTATTGTATGGTTGCCCTATTGAAGGAAAAGATACTGCATGTGAAGTTGTTGCTATAGTTGGTGTAGTCATAGCAGCAAGGATATGTTTGTGCACAATCAGCTATATTGAACCATAAGATGGTTGTTGTATTCCTCAGGGAATAACCTAGTGTAAGCAGAGCATATGAATTCTGTCTTCTTGAAATGAAGAAGAAAAGTTGGTTACGACTGATGATGGAATGCTGTTGAATCTGTCTGGTTGGCATGTTGTTTTTGTATGCCCACAAACTACTCCCCGAATGAGCATCACGCTTTGCTAATAGCACTAGTAAGTAATAAGACAACACACACTCATGCAATACCTCCCAAACCACAGCAACAATGTTCTATTTGTAGAAGTTTAGCTTGCTTGACATCTTGATGGACATGAGAGGGAAGTAATAACTGTACCAACGTAGAAGCTGTAGCCGAAATACATTGGTATGTGGTTGTTCATAAGCAGCTATAACCAACCAGTAAGTGTGTGATTTAATCTTCATGGACAATCTGCACAGAATTGTTTGTTGTCTGAATTATGAATCCAGTGGTTACAGATGTGGATAGTATATGTCATGGTACAGATATTCATGTTTAGTACAGATGCTCTGTTTCTTGCCACCCTAATCCTCAGATTTGGGATTTGGCTCTTGTCGTAATTGATTAGTGACCTACCAGCAGTAGGGAAGTCGTAGAAAGATTTGAATATTAGTGTACCTACAAAAGAGAACACTAAGTTAGCTAGATAATCCGTCACTGCATTGCCTTCCCTGAAGACATGCTGAAGAATGACATTGAACTGCCCTTTTATTTCATTAATCTTCCTCAGTTCTTTGTTGATACTTTATGGAACTGCCCATTGACCTTCAATAGTGTTCTTTAAGACCAGTGAGTCTGTTTCAATTATCAGAGGATGTAGTTGATTTTGAAAACAGTACAATATGCCTTCCATTAGTACCTTTGCCTTAGTGACCAAACTTGTTAATTCCCTTATCTGTTCTGCCTTCGCAAATATAACATCCCCTGTATAATCTCTATTGCAAAAACCATAGGAGCTTGGTCCTGGATTTCCTCGAGAAGCCCCATCCGTATTGCATTTTAACAATCTTGTATTGGGCATCTTCCAGGTAACTCTTTCGATAATAATAACTGGTTTATAAGCTTCAAAAAACTTAATCTTATATGTCCACTGTAAAGGTATATTTTGCAGCCAATTGTATCTTACTTTCGCTAGGTAATATAGAGTATTATTAACCTCATGCACTACTCTGTTGAAAGAAGTAGCTTTTCATCCATGCTTAATTGTGTTCCGCCTTTTTCATAGTTCCCATGTAATAATTATCGGGGTTGCCTGGTATAGTGGCTTTAACTTTGGACAACATTCAGTATTCCACCATTCTCTAATCACTTGATGAAGCTGTATCAAATTGACCACAATTCTAGCTTCCTGTAAGACGACCGTCCACACTCGTGATGCAGTTGAACTTGTGAGGAAAATATGGTTCAGAGTTTCTTCCTGTGTGGGAAAGTAGCACCAACATTTTGAAGCAATTTTATAACCATTTTTCTCCACAAATCATCTGTTGGAATCTTTCCTCTCCATAAAAAGAAACTTATTTTGAATGGTAAGCACTTTGTCCAAATGTTTTTCTGTTCATGATTAGTAGGTTCCCTATGCCTCACAATATCCCATGCACTACTAACTGTAAATTTACCTGAAGTCGTTGGCATCCATTTAGGTGTATCCCATTTTGTATCGTATTATCAAAGAAAATTTCATTATTTATGTGGTCTGCTATCTCTTCTGGAAATGTATGATGCAACAACTGATCATCCCATCTACTCTCTGTTCTCAACTGTGCTACATCATGAAGTTCTTCATTGATGTTGAAATCTGGGGGTACAACATGGTATAGAGCTCTAATACTAGTCCAATTTTCATGCCAGACATTTGTAGAGCCTCTATTCATCTGCCAGAGTATTTCATGCTCAATCACTTCCCTAGCTGTTAACATTTTCCTCCAAATATGTGATCCATCATTGAATTGTACTAATGTAGGAATTTCCTTCTTGCAGTATTTATTCCACATGAAATTGGACCACAAAGACTTAGTCGTTTTGAAATTCCACCACAATTTTGGAAACAACGATTTTGAAACATCAAATAGAGACCTGAAACCTAGTCTACCTTTTTTCTTTGGTAGACACAAGTTTAGCCACTTTGTCAAGTGCCTACTTCTACTTTCTTCTTTAGTACTCCAGAAGAATCTAGCGAACATCTTGTGTAAGTGTTCTAGAACATTGTTAGGAGGATCCAACACTGACAGAATGTGTGTAGGTAAACTTTGAAGCACACTGGTTATAAGTGTATCCTTACTCCAAACGGACAATAGTTTCTTTTTGTAGGAGTGTAGTTTTGCCTTCACCTTACTTGTGAGATCGTTATAGCAGTCTTTCTTTCTCCTTGTGTAAAACATTGGGTATCCTAAGTATGTGAATAGGAAGGACCCCTTTTGGAAACCAGTTATAGAGCCAACAGAGTCAGATAAGCTCCTTCCCACCTTTGTATGCATATAGTAAGAGCTTTTTGATTTGTTAATTAGTTTCCCAGATATCTGTTCGTACTTTGTGAGTACTTCCATTACTTTATGTAATGAGTATGGGTTCACCGATGAAAAGATTATTGTATCATCTACATAAGACAAGTGGTTTAGAGGATCTGTCCACTTTGGCATTCCAAATAATGAATTTCCTATCTGAGAACAAATTATTCAATGATCTTGATAGGACATCTGCTAATAGAATGAACAATGCGGGAGACAAAGGATCTCCTTGCTTCACTCCTCTACTGGATTTGAAAAACCCTGAAGTTTGCCCGTTCAATAGAACTGAGTACCAATTGTTGACCACTAAGTTTCCTATCATGTTGATGGAATGCTTAGCAAACCGCATTTTCCTCAAAACTTGTAGTAAATATTTCCAATTAACTCTGTCATATGCCTTTGCCATATCAAGCTTGATTACCACATTTGCCGGTTTTCCCCTCATCCTTATATCAGTGATGATTTCTTGTGTGAGCAGGATATTTTCAAATATACTTCTTCCTTTCATAAAGCTAGATTGGTTTGGAGAAATCAAGGATGGTAAGACCTTCTCCATTCTGTAATGTAATACCCTAGATATGACCATGCAGATGAAATTACTAAGACTGATGGGTCTTAGATCTGAGAAGGTTTGTACTTGTGGTTTCTTAGGCAGTAACACCAAGTTAGTGTGTGTTATGGATTTTGGTAGTGAAGCCCCTCCATAAAACTCTTGAACCATCATGAAGATGTCTTTTCCCATAATATCCCAGAATTTTTGGTAGAACAATCCAGTGAAACCATCAGGTCCACTTGCACTATCACCAGACAATGCGAAAATCACTTTCTTTACTTATATAGTTGGATATCTGCATAGCTCTAAGTTCTAATCAGTTGTCACTATTGAAGGTACATTGTTAAGAAGTTCAAAGCATATAGTATCACTTTCTTGTGTAAATTGGTTCTTGAAAAAATCTACAACAGCAGTAGCCATAAGATCCTGGCTTTCAAGCCAATTCCCATCTTCGTTCTGAATCCTTTTGAGTTTTAGTTTATGCCGCTTACCATTGACATGATTGTGAAAACATCTTGTGTTTTTATCTCCTTTTGCAAACCAGTTCATGTCACGACCCAAAATCCACCATAGGCATTGTGATGACACTTAGTCTCTAAGACTAAGTAAGTTGATTTTAATTACAATTCAAGCCATTTTTTTAATAAACGAAACCAACAGCGAAAACAATTATAACACCTTCCCAAGACTGGTAATACTGAGTCACGAACTCTAACTGAATACATAGAATGATCACAAGCACCAAATATACAATATTGTTTGATTAAAAATTAACAGTACAATGAAATGAACAGACTCCAAGTGACTGCGACGACCAAGCAGCTCTACCTTGAATCCTTGCGATCACACTCTAACTCTGTCCGGGTCTGATACCTCCAATACCTGGCTCTGTACAAAAATATGCAGAAGTGTAGTATGAGTACACCGCGGTCGGTACCTAGTAAGTATCAAGACTAACCTCAGTGGAATAGAGACGAGGTACAGTCAAGACACTCACTGGTCTAATAACCTGTGCAATATAGTATACAAAATAATACTGAAAAATAACTAGCAATGATAACAATAAAATCAACTAGTGATATAATAGCAATGCAACAAGAACATCATAATTATTGCTCAGACGAATAAGGAACACAAGTACACCCAATTAATCAAGTCGTTCAAATATAAATTCTTTCGCCTATATGTTTTTCAAATAATAATAGTCAGGATATAATACTTTCCAATAAATATATTTTCAAGTAAAAGTCACCATGTGACACCTCATTTCAAAATCATAAAAATTACGGGTCTCAACCCACTTTCATATTTTCTACGGCACCTCGTGCCCAATATTTCTATCACCATCACATGGACAACTCACGTGTCAATAATAAAATTATCATATTTTCCCCAGCACCTCATGCCCATATTATTTTTATAACTGCACGGACAACTCACGTACCAAAATATCAATGTATATAACATCCGCAAGATCAATTTATTTTCAATAAAGTAAGGTTAAAATCTTTAAATCAAGTAAGAAATCAACAAAAAGATAAATTTATTTTAGAAATCATTTGGGTGGAGAAAATAACAATTCAATTAAAATGAACATTAGATAAACTACTGATTTGGATAAAAAATTTATTAAATTAAAACATACTAAAATTTTTCTTTTATTTAAAACAACTCAATCATCAAAAACAAGTACAACCCAAAAATACAAATCCTCAAAGTCTCGTACGAAAAAGTCAAGGTCAACACAATACATCAAGAAATATAAAACACTTAATATTAAGTGAAATAATATATCACGGAAAATACAAGAATTTATAACTTATGGAAAAATAAAATAACTAAAGGCAAATACAGCCATAGAGAAATATCAACAAAAGAGCACTCCCGAGGTACCGCCTCGTAGTCCCAAATCATAAATAAATTCACAATCTTTCATTTCCTTATATCACCGCGGGAGCCTTCACATTAAATTTTAAAGAAATTATTTTTTCCCGAAATAGCATCCCGCGTTTTAGCCTCCTTTATCACACCGCATGACTTCTAGTAGTTCCCCTACTAGCCACGCGTTTCAAGCCACTCTTATCTCACCGCATGCATTTCAACATCCTGCCCTTATATCACCGCATGTCTTCTAGTAGTTTCCCTACTAGCCACGCGTTTCAAGCCACCCTTATCTCACCGCATGCGTATCAATATCACAATATTTCACAAATCGTACCTCAAATACCCAAATATCACAGCATAATACAACTTGCACCTTAAGTGCCCAAATATTACAACATATCACAAATTGCACATCAAATGCTCAAATATTACAACATATCACACATTGCACATCGAGTGCTCAAATCTTACAACATATCACAAATTGCACATCAAGTGCTCAAATATTACAACATATCACAAATTGCACATCAAGTGCTAAAATATTTACAACATATCACAAATTGCACATCAAGTGCTCAAATATTACAACATATCACAAATTTCACATCAAGTGCTCAAATATTACAACATATCACAAATTGCACATCAAGTACTCAAATATTACAACATGTCACAGAAATCAACAATACATTAATTTCCACAATAAGGAGCCAGGACTCGATCATAATGTGCACAACATCTTAACAAAATATTCGGGAGTGAACAACTCAACCGAATAATATTTCACAATTTGACACTTTGCCTCAATATGATTCATGACCTTTATAATTCAATACCAAATTTTCAATAACGTGAACTGAAAAGTAATTCATCTTATTAACTAAATTTTTCATTTAAATTATTTGTAGGTAAAATCAATAATGAAAGTGTTTTCTATAAAAATGGCAACTCAAACAAACACAGAGTTCACATAAAAGTCAAGTGGCAATCACACCAAATTATCATATAAAAACAGCGTCGGCAAACAAAGAATGAGGCATGACAAATAAGTGATTTAATAAGTTACAACCGATATAATTTGCACATACTTAAGAGCGTCTACGAATTTCAACCGATATAATTTGCACATATAAACCAAGTACGTACTCGTCACTTCGCGTACATGATTTTCAATTATACAATTTCCATATAAGACTCAATACCTAAGGGATAATTCCCCCACTTGAGGTTAGGCAAGATACTTACCTCGTTTCACAACCAATTTCAAGATTCCAATAAACCTTTGCCTCGCGAATTCGTGTCCGAAAGCTTCAAATCTAGTCACAAACAATTCAATATAATCAACACGAATTGTAGGAATTAATTCCATATGAAAATACAAATTTTCCAACAAAATCCGAAATTTAACTCAAAAATCGTTCGTGGGACCCACGTCTTGGAATC
This sequence comes from Nicotiana tabacum, assembly GCF_000715075.1. Lineage (NCBI taxonomy): Eukaryota > Viridiplantae > Streptophyta > Magnoliopsida > Solanales > Solanaceae > Nicotiana > Nicotiana tabacum. Next base: position 11,652,011 of record NC_134103.1, on the reverse strand, counting down.
CGACGAAACTTACAAAATCCGACAACGCATTTAATTACGAGTTCACCCATACCAATTTTATCAAATTCTGATATCGGATTGACCTTCAAATCTTCATTTTATATTTTTGGAAGATTTTACAAAAATCTGATTTTTCTTCCATAAATTCATGGATTCATGATGTAAATGAGTATGGGATCATAAAATATAAGGAACACTTACCCCAATGTTTACCCATGAAAATCGTCCAAACCGAACTCCCCAACTCTATTTTTGTCAAAAATAGTAGAAAACCCCCGTTTATAGGGCCTCAACTGTTTCGGGCGCCACAGGTAGCATGTGGCGCCGCATGTGGCGCTATTTACAGTACCTTTAAATATCCCAGTAGCGTAGGGCGGCGTTGACGGTGAAGGAAAATTGTTCCTGGCACAAAAATGGACATAATTTTCTCATACGATATCCGAATTCGACGATTCTTTTTGCTATGGCTCCAAAATTTCAATACGGATCTAATCATGCAATAAAAACTGAATTTGGATCTCATTTGATTTATGTGATACCACGTATTCTTGAAGAATCGATGTCAAAATATCCTAGGTTCGATGCCAAAACATAGCTAATCAAGTCCGGTTTACCTCAAATTTTGCACACAAGTCATAATAAATCATATGAAACTATTCAAGACTTCAAATAGTAGAAAAGAGAGTAATAACTCAAATCAACAAGTTGGGTCATTACAGTTCATTCCTGCCTTTTATTCCAGTATTGCTCTTCAATGCTGAGGTATTTTTTCAGTTCCGCTTGTGCTTTTTGAAGGACAATCATGTTTTGAATTGTTGGTTCCTCCTCAAATAGAATCTTCTTAACCCTGACAATATCTTCCCTAATAGAAATTTGTTTGAAGATGTCCCCAAAAGTAAGTTTACTCCATTGTGAAAGTGATAATTTCAGTATCTTTAATTTCTTTTTGAACATCAAGTAAGGATCACCAATAAAATCAGTCACCCAGTTTTTCATCACCACTTCTATGAAAGTGTCATGAGTAGTCTAGAAGTTAAGGAACTTAAAGTGCTTAACAAACTGCAAAGATTCATGTCCACAACTCATTAGAAAAAGGGCATGATTTGAGCCTGTCCTTAGCAGATGTTGGACTTCTAGATTTGGGAATAGATTCTGGTAAGGGAGGTTGACAAAGATCCTGTCCAACCGCTTGAAGATGCATTTGTCATTAGGTCGACCATTACACTAGGTGAAAGGGCTGCCATTGTATCCAATGTCAAACAAACCACATGAATTTACACAGAAGGCAAAGTCTTCGTATTCAGGTGGGTATACTAGATACCTACTATCTTCTCATCTTCATATAAGACCACATTGAAATCACCTCTAACTATCCAAGGCATATCCATATCAGCTGCTAAGTAGTATAGTAGTCCCACAGTTCAAGTCTTTCAAGCGATGAACATTTGACATACACGAAGGTCATTATGATATGCTTTCATATGTCTGGATGGAAGACCTTAACAGTAACTTGATGCTCAGTGTCCATGATTAATTCCCACTCTAAAGCAGCCTCAAAGAACAACCAAATTTTTCCATTGACGTTTGACATAACAGTTTCCATTCCTAGTCTCCTTCTGTATCTTTGAATGTGTCTGCAATTCTATAAAGGTTCCATCAGTGCAACAATTCAAAACCTGTGTTCTCTTTGCATATTGATCAATCTCTGAAAGGCCTGTTGTATGTGCACAGACCTGATGTTCCATATGAGATATTTTAACATCATTTGTTGTGTGAAGCTGCCCTTCTAGGCAAGATTCTCTTTGGTTGTTGAGCCTCTTTCTGTTAAATTTGTTTCCTTGATTTCATTCTAGTCTTTTCCCCTGCCCTGGGAGATACATTTTCTTCCATTGCTACTACCCTGAAGTTGCCAGCTGTGGATTTATCATCATCTTCCTCCTGAAATTGTTCAAAGTCCACCATTGCCTTCTGATTGTTAACTGGTGCAACAATATGAGTAACAAGATCATGAAGGATTTGTGCAGGTATTTTTAATGGAATATTGAGCTTTATCTGTAGGGGTTGTCTAGTATCAGAAGCAAAGGGCATAGGAATTAGATCTATGGCACTTTCCTGGTGTGGTATCAAAGCATGGTGATCTTCTGCTCCAATTACCTCCTTCAGCACTAGAGAATTTTGATCTTGTAAAACCTCTGCCTTAGAACTATAGACATTGATAGCTTTTTCTGTATGTGTACTGCACCCTTGTTTTTCAAGTCTTATACTTGTATTTGTATCACATCTGGACACATAATTCTGGAGTTCATCACTGTAGAAATGATTATCAACTCTAGTGGCTCCTGTTGAATTTAGAGATTCCGTGAAAGTCTAAGAGGGTATTTCCTGACATGAATGATTGAATGTAACATTTAAAGTTTCCTTTTGTGGCTCAAATGTCTCCCAAACCCAGTCCACTATCCTTACATTTGTAGCTGTCCCCATTATTATAGTAGTAGTTGCAGTTGGGCTCTTACTGCTTTCAGAACCTTTAAAGTTGGAGCTTCTATTATCAGTATACCTGACTTCCTGGATGTGCTCAACCACAGTGGATTCCATTGTTTGCTGCATCTGTTGTTCATGTATATTCCTGTCCCTTTGTTTGGTATTAGAACGAGTTGCCAAATGCATTTGTACTGTAGCATCTGTTGCGGGGCTCTTAACAACCCCATAATTTTTACTGCTGGAGATTGTTTTGCCTTTATTCTTGGCCTACTAGTTGTTATCAAGTGCCTTGGGTTCCATTTGTTGTTGTATGTAATGTTGAGTGACATTCATGTCTGTATGGAATTGGACATAGTTGCGACACATGTTTCTAGTTGTACAACTTGTCCTGTTTGCAGGTTGATTTCACTGAGAACATTGCTGGGCATCTGGTCCAGCTTTTTGTGATCATCTGCAACCTTAATTTCATGCACATGAATTGTACCACCAACCATTTTTGGATTCCCAATAGCCTGAGTAGTTGATATTTCCTGATGTCGAACATTGTTTCCCTCGATTGTAGCAGCAGTTGGTGTGGGACTTGGAATGGAATCCTTCATTATTTCTATAGTAGCTAATGGTGCATTTTACTTATTTGGATTAGAACCTGGGCTTTATTGTGGCTTATTCACCTGTGCACCAAGTACCTATTCGAGTTGTTGTTGCTTGTTTCTATTATTGACTCCCCCGAAGTTCTTTTTTTTAGTATGCCATTGATCATTGGGGTGGTTATCATTAGTACTTTGCTTTGCTGATGTATTATCATTGACTTCTCCATCTTATTGCTCACTTTGGTCTTGTGTTCCCATCTTTTGCTTGTAATTCTGATTCTTATGTTGTCCCTGTAATATCTGGTTGTGTTATTGTTGTGTTCCATGTGCATTTGCATTTCTTGTTGTAATTTGGTTGCCATCTTTGTCTCGTGTATTTTCCGTTGCTTTTCTTTTTTCCTCTTGTCTATTTTCTTGATAACACAATGATATTCTTCATGTCCTAGATGCCTGTAGTATAAGCAGAATGTGGGCAGATCTTCGTAAACCACTACCAACCATTTCCCATCCCCATTGACATCTTGATTTTCGTTAAAGCCAAGCCACACATGATGGGGTCGTTCTTGAGTTAAGTCCACCTGTATTTTTACTTTTTCAACACTCCCTCTTGTTTTTTGCATTGAGGCTAGGTCTAGGTGTAAAACCTTTCCAACTGGTGATAACAAAACTTATAAAAGCTCGCTATATTAGAAATTCCATGGAAGTTCAGGTATGACTATCCAAAATGGAACAGTTGGATTGTCCTCATTAGGATTGAATGTGGGTGTCCAAGCTTGTAAATCTATCCTTTGCCCCTGAATGTACATGAACTTTTTAGTCCAGACCGTGGTGTGATCATATTCATTGTCTAGGTCAATATACACTATCCTAGCATTGAAATGGACTATCTTAACTCCTCCTCTTAGTTCACTCGAGCAATGAATCTTTTTCGTATGTGTTCCATTCTAGTCATGGTATTGAGAAATTTGCCAACTATTGTGAACTGGCATCTGTTGGCGAGAGTGATCATGTAGTCTTGCCTTGTAAATATAACAGATGGTTGGCCCTGTTTGGTAGTTATTTTGGGAGGCGTAAACTCTATTGGTGTCATTGTTGCAGCTTGCCTAGCTCGTAACTTTATAGTTAGGGATTGAGTGATAGTAGGTAGTGGAGGATCAGGGTAGTTATTAGGTTTATTTTGCTGGGAAGTCGTAGTTATAGGATTGGAAGGGAAATCTGGTTTGGTGTGTTGTAGTATGGTAGTCTGGTTACGATTTTCTGGGAGCTTGAAGCTGTTAGGGTGTTTGGGATGAGCATAGTTGGCTGTGGTATTTGTGGTTATGTGTGTAGGTGATGTAAATGTTGGTTGATATTGTGCATTTGCTTGGAAGGTAGTATCTTTTGGTAGCAAGCTCGATTGGGAGGTGTTCTGGTGCTGTCTTGTAGCAGCCTTTTGGTTATGAGTAGGAGGTTTGTTAAAGTTGGTAGATATTTTAGGAAAGTTTGGTGAATGTGTTATTTGGGCAATTTTAGGCTGTGGTTGAGCGTCTATACTTGCACATAATTCTTGATTATTGTTAATCATGTGAGCTGCAAAAGTATTACCTGAATTGGCCTAGAGCTGTTGATGCAGTGGTTGGTTGTTGCTTGACAGTAATCTCCTTATCACCAGGAGAATCCTTAAGTGAAATTTGGCCAGCTGACGAAGTAGGAAACCCACAATCATTCAACATGAAAGAAGCCAAGGCAGTAGTTGGCCGAGCACCCATAGTGACAAGAGTATTGGCTGAGTTGCTATTCAGTTGAAGCTTAGTAGCATTGGATGGGACTACATTTATCTCATTAACAGAGGCATTTTCCATTTGTGCTTTCAAAGTATGACCATCAGCAACATTGGGGTGGACTAACTTGGTGCTCTGTGTGGAGTGCAAAGTAACAACATTGTTTTTTTGACTTGATTCTTACCATGTAACTTGACAACTCTTTTCCTCGGGCAAGTGGGATGGTTTATCAGTTGATTGTCGAATAATTGGACCAGTGGAATTGGTTTGTGCAATTTGTCAAACAGTTGGGGCATTCAAATATGCAGGGGATGTTTTCTTTAGAGTTGTGACTGTAGGCTGCATAGAATTGGTAGGTGGTGGGTTGTATGTTATCTTCTCATTGACATGGATCGATTGGCATTGATTTTTAGAAATTTGAACCGGCAAAAGTCCATGTCCGACCATCTGGAGTTCGGTGGAGTAGTGTATATCATCTATATCCATGATGTCGGTGTTATTGTTAGTCAATTTTTAGTTAAATCGTGATTCTTGAACTTGAGTATCATATCTATTGATTTGAATTGCCAGAATTGATCCGAACTTGTGCTGGTGATTGTCGCTTGAACCCAGTCGCGAAGGCGCTACAGTAGCCGCATCGGTTTTTTAGAGAATAAGCACAACTGGGGAGGTGTTTTTTATTGAAATTAATTGGGTAGTATGCTCAGCATATATGGAATTGATTTGTAACACGTCCGGTAGTTTTAGGCCATCGGTTATTGGAACTGATGCCATAAAGGTACTGTAATAACACTGTAGAAGACAATCACCTTTATTAGAGAGAAAATCGGCAGAACGGATTTAATTTAGGTATGGGTACTAATGGGTGATTGATTTAGGTCTTATTTGTGATTAGGCATATAAACTTTAGCCTAGTTCTTGCTTGAATTTGAGAATTGATGGTTGCAAACATTGATTCATGCCTAATTGACTTAGTCTATACTTGAGAAAGTGAGACAAAGTCTAGAAAAACTTGGCTAACAAGAAATTGGGGTGAACTCAAGAAATTGATCGCCCCAATTAAAGGGTCGAATTTAGAGATAGTAAGACCCGACTTGATCATTTAACACTTGTTTCGTGAGATACCCATTTGGACTTGAGAAAGCCGAATAGGGCAAAATCACTCAAACTACCGAGAGGTATAGAGTGAGTAATTACGTGTGATTGCTATATTGTATCCCGATCAACTAAACATGCCCTAAAGCTATTAATCCCTTAGGTAACCAACTAGGCAGAATTCGTAATCCTAGATCTTTTATAACTTGAAAAACAGCCAAAACCAAAAACATTGTCTCTTAGCTTTACAATTACAAGCATTAGCATAAAAGTAGAAGTAGAAACAACAATTAAAAATGTGAAAGTGTAATCTTAGGCACGACATACATTCACACTAGATATATACCTTATCCTACATCAAACTCCCTGTGGAATCGACCCCGACTCGCGTTGGGTTTTTATTATTGCATCGACCGCCTCGCAATCTAAATTAGTGGTGTGAGTTTGGGCAATATCATATTTTGGTGCCATTGCCGGGGAGCTAAAAATAGATTTAGCTATATATTTGGTTTTGTGTGTGACTTATGTTCTTTTCCTTCTGGGTTACTAACCTTTTTAAGAATCGATTGTAGGTACAAAAAAATGGTTCTCAACAATGATCCTCTCGGAAACATGCCTTTGGGAGATGTGGACGTGGAAGATGACCCAGTTGAAGAGGTTCCTCTTGAACCTCAAGCAAATAGACGAGGCCGACGGCCTCAAGACAACATTCCCGTTCCTCCCCCAAATCCACCAAGAGCGGCTCCACACCGGGTGTTTCCGAATGAAGGGTACGCAATTGCCATAGTCCTTCCCCGCATTAGGGCGGGCAACTTTCAAATCACAAATGATATGCTTACATTGCTTGAGCAACAGGGATTCTTCATCGGGGCTCCGAATCAAAATGCGTACAAGCACTTGAAAGGATTTGTGGACACCTGCTGGTGGAGTAAACAGACCAACGTTTACAAGGATGCTTTAAGGTTGAGACTATTTCCCTTTTCTCTACGGGGGGAAAGCCTTGGACTGGTTAGAAAGATTGTCAAACCATTCTATCCATACATGGGATGAATTGGCGGAAAAATTCATTGCCAAGTTCTTTTATCCCGGGCATTTGGCTACTCTTAGAGACGAGATTCTATAATTCAAACAAGAATCCAATGAGCCTTTGCACGAGATATGGGAGAGGTATCGCACTATGGTGAATGAGTGCCCGAATAATGACATGACCGAGGCTATGATTCAACAAACCTTCGACAGGGGGATCAATACTACCAATCAATGCATGGTCAACCAACTTGCCGATGGAAATTTCATGACAACACCATATGCCGAAGCTTGTGAAATCTTAGATGAAATGGCGGATACTTCATCGGCATGGCAAAGTAGAGCAAATGTTCCTCAAGGTGATCCAAATGTGATTCACCTACACAAAGAATTGCACGATCATGGGCAAGCAATTGCTGAGTTGACCAGTACAATGAATCAATTGGCCAAAGCTCAACTTCAACAGGTTCAAGGTCCTAAGCAAGTAAATGCAATTGAAGGTGTCAATATGATGGTGAACAAGCGAAGGTAAAAGGGTCAACAAGTGCAAAACCATATGGAACAATTTGCGCAAGATGATATTGGGTTCGACCAAGACGAATCATACAATGCGCAAGAGGAAGAAGTTCAATATGTGAATAACTACCAAGGGAAAATGAACAACTCTCAAGGCCATAATCAACAACAATGGCGATCTTAAGAAAATCAAGGAAATTGGAACAATCAAAACCACCAAGGCAAGTGGAGTGGTGGTGCCAACAATCAAGGTAATTGGAACAATAACAATAATCAAGGCAATTGGAACAATCAAGGATATTGGGGAGGCAACAACCAAGGGGGTTGGAACGGTAACCAAGGGAATCGGGGGCCGGTATCTCAAAGGCCCTCGATGTATCAATAACCAAACAACCCGCCTCCTTATCCGTCTCAAGGTTCTAGTTCTTCCAACAATGAGATGGGACGGATCGAAAATATGTTCAAACAAATGATGGATAAAAATGCCAACTCTGATGCTCAATTAGCCTCTCACAGCACTTCAATCCGCAATTTGGAAGTTCAATTGGGGCAAATCTCGCAAGCTTTAAACACTCGTCCTAAGGGGGCACTACCTAGTGATACGGTGGTGAACCCGAAGGGTGGGAAAAACACGGGACATGACATGGCCATAACAACAAGGAGTGGAAGAGGTGGAGATGCAACCACCGCAAATCAAAAAAGAATTGTGGATGATGATGTAGTGGTTCAAGAAGATGAGATTCCAAGCAATGTTGTTCAAGCTAATGAAGAAGTGAGAATTGATATTGATGAGAATGTGGAGGAGACCCAAGAAGAAGTGAACCCGTCTAGGGAACACGTGATTGACATACAGAAACCGATAGTGCCAAAGGTCAAGGAATCAATGCCAAGGCCTCCTCCTCCATACCCTCAAAGGCTCGCCGAGTAAAATAGTAAGAACCAATTCAAGAAGTTTATTGACATGATGAAGAACTTATCCATTAATGTGCCATTGGTTGAGGCGTTGGAACAAATGCCCGGTTATGCAAAGTTCATGAAAGATTTAGTGACAAAAAAAACATCAATGAATTGTGAGACTATCAAGATGAAACATTAAGTGAGTGCTATTGTGCATTCAATGGCTTCGAAATTGTAAGATCCCGACGCTTTCACAATCCCTTGCACTATTAGAAGCGCTGACTTTGCCAAAGCTCTATGTGATCTAGGGGAGAGTATCAACTTTATGCCCTACTCGGTGTTCAAAACTTTGGGAATTGGGCAACTAAGACCCACATCTATGAGGTTACAAATGGCGGATCATACTATGAAGAGACCATTGGGTATTATTGATGATGTGTTGGTTCATGTTGATAAGTTCATCCTTCCGGCGGACTTTGTGATTCTTGATTACGAAGTGTACTATGAGGTGCCTATTATGTTGGGTAGACCTTTCCTTGCTACGGGGAAGTCTTTTGTTGATGTGGAAGCCGATGAGCTCACCTTTCGGATGGGCAATGAAAAGGTGGTTTTCCATGTGTGCAAATCTATGAGGAAAATGAATAGCAACGAAGTTTGTTCGTTTGTGGACTTAGTGACCGAGGTGATTGTTGATGATACTTTGGAGGCTGTATTTCTTAATCATGATGATGATGAGAAGGATGGCTAGGTGGAATATGTAAATACATTACAAGGAATGGGGTCGTATACTTATGAACCCCTAAAATTGTCCTTAGATCTTGAGAACCGGAAGACTCCTCCAACAAAGCCCTCAATCGAGGAGCCTCCCACTTTGGAGTTAAAGCCATTGCCTTCACATCTCTGGTATGAGTTTCTTGGCCATGTTCTACTTTACCTATTATTCTTTCCTCTTGATTGACTAACGTGCATGCAGATTCTACTTCGGCATTGCTTCAAAAGAGGAAGAAAGCTATAGGATGAACACAGGCAGATATTAGGGGTATAAGCCCCGCCTTTTGCATGCACAAGATTATTTTGGAGGAGGATTCCAAACCCTGTATTGAACATCAAAGAAGATTAAATGAAGCAATGCAAGAGGTAGTGAAGAAGGAGATCATAAAGTGGTTGGATGCCGGGGTATTTTACCCCATTTCCGATAGCTCGTGGACCTCTCCGGTGCAATGCGTCCCAAAGAAAGGGGGCATGACTATGGTCACCAATGACAATAACAAATTGATTCCTACAAGAACGGTGACTGGGTGGAAAGTCTGCATGGACTATCAGAAGCTCAACAAAGTCACTCAGAAAGATCATTTTCCGCTTTTATTTCTTGATCAAATGCTTGATAGGTTGGCCGGACGAGCTTTTTATTGTTTCCTTGATGGATATTTTGGCTACAATCAAATAATCATTGCTCCTGAGAACCAAGAGAAGACTACTTTCACTTGTCCCTATGGTGCTTTCGCATTCTCACAGATGCCATTTGGGTTATCCAATGCACCAATGACTTTTCAACGGTGTATGATGGCCATCTTCATCGACATGGTGGAGGATTTTCTTGAGGTCTTTATGGATGATTTCTCTATGGTTGGGAATTCCTTCAATGATTGCTTGACTAACTTGGATAAGGTCTTGCCAAGATATGAGGAGACAAACTTGGTTTTGAATTTGGGAGAAATGTCACTTCATGGTCGAAGAAGGCATAGTCCTTGGCCACAAAATTTCAAAGCATGGTATTGAGGTCGACAAGGCCAAAATTGAGGTGATCTCCAAACTTCCTCCCCCTACATCCGTGAAGGGAGTGAGGATCTTCTTGGGTCATGCGAGGTTCTATCGCCGATTCATCAAGGACTTTTCCAAGGTGGTGAACCCCTTGTGTAAACTTTTGGAGATGGATGCCAAGTTCCATTTCAACGAGGATTGTATGAAGGCATTCGAATTACTCAAGTTCAAGTTGACTACTACTCCTATTATCACCGCATCGGATTAGAGATTACCTTTTGAGCTCATGTGTGACACAAGTGATGTGGAGGTCGGAGCAGTGTTGGGGTAACGTATCAACAAAATCTTCCATCTGGTCTATTATGCTAGTAAGACCATGAATGATGCCCAATTCAACTACACAGTGACTAAAAAAGAGCTCCTTGCTATTTTTTTTGCTATGGAGAAGTTCCGCCCGTACTTGATGGGTACAAAGGTGATTGTTCACACCGACCATATGGCACTTCGATATTTGATGAGCAAGAAAGATTCTAAAGCAATACTAATGCGGTGGGTGCTTCTTTTGCAAGAGTTTGATCTAGAGATTCAAGACCGCAAAGGTAGTGAAAACCAAGTGGCAGACCACTTGTCTCACTTGGCGGAGGAGGGGAGGCCACGTGATGGCCTTGAGATAAATAATTCATTTCCCGACGAGCAACTCCTAGCCATTTATATGACCGGGATGCAATGGTTCGCCAACTTAGCCAATTATCTTGTGAGTGGCATTGTACCAAATGAATTCTCTTAAAACCAAAGGAAGAAGCTCAAATGGGATTGCCTTGACTATTATTAGGATGAGCCGTATCTCTTTCAGATTTGTACCGATGGTATGATTTGACGATGTGTACCGGAGGAGGAACAAATAGAAATTCTTGAGGCTTGCCACTCTTCGCCATATGGTGGTCACCATGATGGAGATAGAACGGCAATAAAAGTGTTGAGTTGTGGATTCTATTGGCCTACTCTTTACAAGGACGCTAGCGATCTTGTCAAGCGTTGTGATGAATGTCAAAGGGACGGTGGAATTTCTAAGAAGAATGAGATGCCCCTCACCACCATCTTGGATATTGACATTTTTGATGTGTGGGGCATTGATTTCATGGGTCCGTTTGTGAGCTCTTGTGGGAACACTTACATATTGGTATATGTGGATTATCTGTCAAAATGGGTTGAAGTCATGGCTTTACCCAACAATGAAGCTCGAAGTGTGGTGGCATTTTTGAAAAAGAACATCTTCACGAGGTTTGGTACTCCAAGGGCCATTATTAGTGATAGGGGATCGCACTTTTGCAACACAGCTTTTGATACCTTACTTACAAAGTATGGTGTTACTCACAAAGTGTCGACCCCTGTCATCCTCAAGCAAAGGGGCAAGTTGAAGTTTCCAACCAGGAGATCAAGAGTATTTTGTCAAAGGCCGTGAATGCCAACCAGACGGATTGGTCAAAGAAACTTGATGATGCTCTTTGGGCTTATAGGACGGCTTACAAAACACCGATTGATATGTCTCCGTATCGGTTAGTGTTCGAGAAAGCTTTTTACCTACCGGTGGAACTTGAGCACAAGTCTATGTGGGCATTGAAGAAGCTTAATCTTGAATGGGATGTCGCCACCAACTTAAGGGTGGCACAATTGAATGAGCTTAATGAATTCAAGTTTCATGCATATTCAAGTTCGTCCTTGTACAAGGACAAGATGAATTACCTCCATGAAAAGTACATTCGGAATAAGGAGTTCAAAAAAGGCGATCATGAGCTATTGTTCAATTCTTGGTTGCGGATGTATTCGGGAAAGTTGAAATCTAAGTGGAGTGGTCCATTTGAGGTTGTGCATGTGACACCCTTTGGTGCATTAGACATGAATAAAAATAATGATGAAGTGTTTAGAGTCAATGGTCACCGGGTGAATATTATATTGGCAAAACTGATGATGTCCACATTGTGGCGTTAATTCATTTCAAGTGATTGATGGTAACCTGCGTCGTGTCATAACGTTAAATCAGGCGCTTCTTGGGAGGCAACCCATGTGTCTTTTTCTTTTTCTTTTTCATTAGATAGGCTTCGTTTTGCGCTAACTAGTTTTGAAGTGTATGCAGGAATGAATGTGCATTGCAGGGACTGTGTCATAATATTTTTTTGGCTTAGTGTTGAAAGAGTGCGAACCACACATTAATTGTGTAGACCGCGCAATTCTAAAGGCAGTAGCAAAAATCACTCTGCTGCCGCACAATTCTGTGTGCGGTCGCACAACTGGAAGACCGAAATTGCAAGTTCTCTGAAGTTGGCCTGCCAAATTTCATAGCAAATCTACGGCCGCACACAAAATTGTGCGGTCCGCACAAATTCTACGGCCACACTCACTTTTATGCGGACCGCAGAGTTGCTTCAAGGTCTTGGTAAAGAGTGCGGTTCGCACTCAAAATTGTGCGGTCCGCACTCAAAATTGTGCGACCGCACTCGCCTTAGGTTTGGGGTGACATGGTCAACCTATAAATAAAACCTCAAGGAACTATTCAAAATATTACCACTCTGAGTTCTTGAACCCTAAGAAAACACAGTGCACGATCAATTAGTTCACAATCTTCATTCATTTCATCAGTGTAGATTCTTACCTACATCCTTCATAACTGGTATGTTCATTATATATTTCAAATTGTGTGGCCGCACAAAACTTTGTGTGGTCCGCAGACCACTTGATTAGGGAACATATTGTGCTTAAAAAGTGCGGACCACACTCAAAATTGTGCGGTCTGCATAAAAATATGTGCGACCGCACTTTTGAACTTCAGAGAATCAGTATCTCAAGATTGGACTTGTGCGGCCGCACACAAAATTATGCGGTAAACACTTCAGGATGTGCGGCGAAACTCATAATTATGCGGTCCGCACTTCAAGGGGTGCGACCGCACTTCAAAATTGTGTGGTCTGCACTAGATAGTCTGCGGCCGCACTCAGAATTATGCGGTCCACACTATCTCCTTTGATGACTGTTGTGCTGCAATTGTTCTGTAAATGTTTGAATTGATTTGAACTCAACTAACCTATGCAACTTGTATTCCAGACAATGGTTATATCATGTGGTGGAGGCGATACATCAAAAGGGAAAGGTGAATCCTCTCGAGGCAGAGGAAAAGGTACTTGCCCTCTACGAGTTCAATCAAAGCATATTGTTAAACAGCCGACCGCCGGGACAGGAAGGCCACAGAGCCCTCAGAATCCAGTTCCTATGCCCCATCCAGGGAAGCCTCCGAGGGTCATTCAATGGAGGTCCAACCTGAGGCCTAGTCCTAACCATCCCAACCCACTGGGCGTTATCAATTGCACGACGAACCTATATGTAGTTCTTCTGGGGGTTCTAATGCGGGAAGCCAGGGTTCCGAGCCCTCCTCTACACCTACTCCTCCGGCATCAGTAGCTATTGATGTCGATGATGATAATTTCCCAAATAATGGTAAAGGGCGGAAAATCAAGGTAGGAAATATGGGAGGATCGATTCGTGAGCTTGACAGCCTTCAACAGGTTCTGGGAATTGTGGCCCCAGAGGTCGCTCATACTTGAGCGACAGTTCTTAATGAAGGATTTGGATATTCATAATCCAAATGTCCTTATATTGTTTCACGAGCGCAAAGGGGTGGAAGTGGTTCACCTACAGTGTCATCGATGCAAATGAGCACTTAGTCAGGGAGTTATACACCAATGTGGCTCACATCAAGAAGGGGACAAAAGTGACTAAGGTGAGAAATTTGAAAGTCTTCTTCGACGCCTGCTCTTTGAACACTTATGTAGTATTCGAAGAAGTGGAGGCAGTCCAGTACCTAGAGAAGTTGGCTCTGGGTGATGCAGCTCGCCCTTGGCTAGCTGAGATTTTGGCCGCCCGAGGACCATCACCACCATGGATTACAGCAGGAGTTCCTATCCTCCGGGCCACCCTCAATTTTGAAGCTAAAGGGTGGCAAACCTTTATGTGTAGCCGTATTGATCCAAGTTTGAGTGAGAACAACCTCCCACTACCCCAGGCAGTTCTTGTGGCTTCTATTTTGGGGGGTACCCGATCAACGTGGGTGCCATCATGTCAACCAACATCACATTGGCGGTCCAAAAAAGTGAAAAGTCCTACCCTTATCCAAACACCCTCACAGAGTATTTCAATGATGCCAAGGTGGAGCCGAGGCCATATGACACAAAAGTAAAGGCCAAGAAGCCTTTGTAATGGTACCACCTGCAGGGTGCTGACAACCCAAAGTTAAAGGGTAAGGTCACTACCACCGTTGGTCAGTCTGACGAGCCATCAGTGGTGGGTTCTGAGGCTGCTACTGAGCCACATGCCTTCCACAGCAGCCGGGCCTTCCACCGGTTCAGCCGAAGTGCCACCACCTTCATCTTCTGGGCCATCAGTTGTAATACCAGTACCAGCCTCATCCACTTAACCTCTCACTGCGCTGCGAGTCTCCCAGACTTTGGCGAGCCTCAACAACTGGATACAGACTGTCACTTCTAAGCTGTCTGACATATCAAGTACTGTTGCAACACAGTCCTCTACCCCAGCAGCACCACAGGTCCCTCCGTAAGTGGAGGAAATATTGAAGAAGATTCTAGACAACCAGAAGACTGTTATGGATACACTGGTGGCTCACGGGGGGGGGGTTTATTGAGGAGTTGACCTAGAAGGTAAAGAAGATGAGGAAATCCCAGGTTTCAAAGAAAGCAGTGGAGAGTTTGAGAAAGGAGGTGCAGAAGATAGCAGCAGCAGGTGATTTGCCTTTCGACCTACTAATGGAGACAAATCCATCAGTACCAGCTGACCCAGCAGCACCATCAGCTGAGGCACCATCAGCAAGGGCACCAGCTGGCCAGTCTGACGAGCCAGATCACACTACCCCCACTGCTGAGGAGATGCTTCAGATGCTCACCAACCCTATTGTCCCTCAGCCCGGTGATGATGAGATACAGTTGGAGGACAGTGAGGGTGGTGATGTTTCCAGTCACCCTAAGACCACATAGGGAGTTTTCTTTACTCTCTATCGTCTTTTGTTTTGATTTTGCTAAGCATTGAGGACAATGCTTGTTCTTATTCTGGGGGGGTGGTCAATTTTGGTTCATTTTGGATGACTGTGATGACATTTTCATGACATTTGATTACCTTTGGTCCTGTAATAACTTTAATACTCTTTTTCTTTTATTTTTATTTTCTCCCTCATTATGTATATATTCATCCCTCTTGTATATATTCTATTCCTCTCGGTTTGTATATTTATGAGCCTTACTTTCAGTAGTTTATTTTATAGCTTCTTCATTTTATTTTCTTAATATTATAGCTTCTTAGTTACTTTATTAGCTTCTTTTTATGTTTTAGTGATAATAAGCCTTTGATTTTCTTAATGCTACGGTTCTTTCCAAAGGTGGGTCTTGTGTGAATCGGGTGGCTCTTCCCAATGATGGATGGCGTGACAACCTTCTTAAGGGATCAAGTCAGTTTTTGATGATTAGGTAGAAACAAGTAGTAATAATGAATAAATAAGGGTCATGCATGCTTCACTTGGTACCAACACACTTAACTACGCGCTTATGGTTAAAAACAAGTTTTTGTAAAGAAATAGCCCTAATTAGTGACCTTGTGACTCTTGTGTTGACTTAAGCAATCATCGGGTTATTTAGTTGAACTATTAGCGATTTTCAATCTTGAATGCGGTTGTTTTGGGTCCTTGACTCTATTCTCTTTGACAATCCGGTTGTGTGAGAGGTGAGGTATTTTGTTACAAGTCCAAGTACCCGTGCGAATGGTCTAGAATTTGCCCCGAATGTGTTTCTAGGCAAAATTCTAAGTTAGCCTGGTTTGAGAACTAATTGTAGGCCTTCCTTGACCCGTTTTGAAACCTTCCATAGCCCACGAATGATATCATCCTTAGTAAACCCTTTTGAGCCTAAACCCTTTTTATTCGATAACCATATTATAAGCCTTTACCCGTTTTATAGTGACTCTCTCTTGGCACCCGAACTTTCTTTAGCACTCATATAATTCAAATGGAAAAAACATAAGTTTGGGGGAGAGACGAGGAGTTTAAAGATGGTCTCAAGGCACAAAAAGATAAAAGAAATGAAGAAGAGGAAAGGCAAAGAAAAAGAAAGGAAGAACAAAAGAAAAACACAAAAAGAAAGTGAATAATGTGAAAGGGTTGAAAAGATGCAAAAGAAAGTAAAAGGTCAAAGAACGAAGATAACAAAGAAGGAAAGTATGAATAGCATGACAAATAAAGAGTGATGTCAAGTCTCTCTAATCCCCCTAAGGGAAAAGAAAATGACTCAAAGAGTCGGCAAAGTAAGAGCCAAAAAGAGAATATGAAGTGCTAAAGGAAAGATGAACCAATTCCATTCCGATATTTCCCTCCTTAGTCCAAAAGCCTTCATTACATGCAGTAAAAGCCCTACATGATTTCAAGTCGAGCGAGCTTACATTAGTGGTGATCTACATAAGGGGAAAGCATATGGTACTTAGAGCCAGGCTTGTGACATTCTTTTGAGAGTGATGATCAAATCTTTCTCGATTCATTGAATTGAATTCTTCATTCGTGAGTGAGATGAGCTTCCGGAGAGTATAGGAGGAGGAGTTTGGGATCCACAGTGACCTGCATAAAAGTGCGAGCTTCCTTGATGAATAAAGTCAACCCTTGATGCTCAAGCGTCACATTAGAGCCATTTGTGCTTTAACATTCAAATCATAATCTTGTTAATGATTCATGAGCGTGTGGGTAATTGTTGATCCTAATTGATTTGTATTTGATTCAACTTAGGCCAGCTGAAATAGCCCCTTTCTAGTAGAGGTGGGAAATTTCCTTAATTGCTTGAGGACAAGAAAAAGCTTAAGTTTGGGGGTGTTGATAAGTAGGGATTTTTACCGCTTATTTGCTCTATTTTACTTACATTTTAGCTCAAAAATGCTTAAAGGTATTCCCGGGAACTAATGAAATGTGCTTTCTTGCAGGAATATTGGGAAATGAGCCAAAGAAGTGAAAATCAACTCAAAAGGAGTAAAATTGGACAAGAACCAAAACAAGGCAAAAAGGACTACGGTGGGACCACACAATACTGTGTGCGGCCGCAAACTCTAAAGATGCACTGACAGAATTTCTTCACAGAGTGTGGGCCGCACAATTATTGTGCGGCCGCAGAAGACTAGATTCAGAGACTTGTAGTTTGGGAGTTTGAAGATGTGCGGACCACACTTTTATTGTGCGACCGCACTCATAAATGTGCAGTCCGCAGAATGAAGCCCAGATCCAATCCAAGAGCAAGAGTGTGGCCGCACTCAGAAATGTGCGGTCCACACAATTAGAGGAAGTGCGACCGCAGAAAGCCAACCTGACCAGTCAATCTCAAAAAGTGGACCGCACACATAATTGTGCGACCGCACAACCTTTGCAGGGCCAATTTTGTCAGATATTTTCAACTGGGTATAAATAGATCTTTTTGTCATTTTTAGGTTAAGTTGGGTGCACCTGAACACTTAGAGTCTTTTTTATTTACTGTATTAGGTAACTTTGTACTAGTTTAGCATTTAAACATTAGATTTTCTTTCCTTAATCAATTATTATGCATTTTATCTTAGTTTGTTCTTTAATTTCTTCATTTTCCATGAGTAGCTAAACCCTTAGCTAGGGTTGTGGCCCAACCCTAGTATGGGTACTTAATGGGTGATTGATTTAGGGCTTATTTGTGATTGGGTATATGCATTTTAGCTTAGTTCTTGCTTGAATTTGAGAATTGATGGCTGCAAACATTGATTCATGCCTAATTGACTTAGTCTATACTTGAGAAAGTGAGACTAAGTCTAGGAAAATTGGCTAACAAGAAATTGGGGTGAACTCAAGAAATTGATAGCCCCAATTAAAGGGTCGAATCTAGAGATAGTAAGTCCCGACTTGAGCATTTATCACTTGTTTCATGAGATACCCATTTGGACTTGAGAAAGACGACTTGGGCAAAATCACTCAAACTATAGAGAGGTATAGAGTGAGTAATTACGTGTGATTACTATATTGTATCCCGATCAACCAAACATGCCCTAAAGCTATAAATCTGTTAGGTAACCAACTAGGCGAAAGTCGCAACCCTAGATCTTTTATAACTTGAAAAATAACCAAAACCAATAGCATTGTCTCTTAGCTTTACAATTACAAGAATTAGTGTAAAAGTAGAAGTAGAAATAACAATTGAAAATGTAAAAGTGTAATCTTAGGCACGTCATCACACTAGGTATATAACTAATCCCACATCAAGCTCCCTGTGGAATCGACCCCGAGTCGTATTGGATTTTTATTATTGCATCGACCGCCTCATAACCTAAATTAGTGGTGTGAGTTTGGGCGATATCAGTCCATAACCGGTATCAATCGAAAATCAGGGTCGATGATGATCAGCTTAGGGGGCCTTCTGGGTCCGTTTATCCCGTCAAAACCATCGTCAGAGTAAAGAGAGACATCGATCGTGAACCGAGATCAAACATGGATTGTATCAGCCGTACAATTGAGACCGAAGAAGCAGTGGTACAGGCGGAACTCTATGATAAATGAAAGGAGAAGTGATTGAGGTCACAACAACCGGGGACTCATGAGAAAAACAACTTCGACAGGCGTGTCGAGCTTAAAGAAGCACCGAGATTATCGGAGTACAATTTCAACATCGATGCCGCCGCAATTGTATCTTTCATCGGACGCATCAAAGATACCAAATAGCCCAGAAATTTACAGTCTGATCCATACCAAAGGGATCCCAACCTAATATGCAAATATCATGGCACCCATGGCCACAGAACGGAAGACTACTGAAAATTAAGAGAAGAGGTGGCCCGATTGTTCAATAACGGCTATCTCCAAGAGTTTTTGAGTGATCGGGCCAAGAACCACTTCAAGAATATGGATTCTCATAAGCAGACCGAGCAGGAAGAGCCTTAGCACATTATTAACATTATCATCGGTGGAGTTGACATTTCCTAGGGTCCGATGTTGAAACGCACCAAAGTATCCATCACAAGAGAAAAACGGACTCGGGATTATGTACCGGAAGGAACCTTGTCTTTCAACGACGAAAACGCTGAAGAGATCGTGCAGCCCCACAGCAATGCATTGGTAATATCAGTACTCGTAAATAAATCTCGAATTAAGTGTCTGTTAATTGATCTAGGTAGCTCAGCCAACATCATCAGATCAAGGGTCATAGAACAACTCGGCCTAAAAGATCAGATCGTACCTACGGTCCGAGTCCTGAATGGGTTCAACATGGAATGCGAGACCACTAAAGGATAAATAACATTATCGGTGAATGTCGTTGGAAATGTGAAGGAAGCCAAGTTTTATGTAATCGAAGGGGATATGAGATACAACACTTTGTTCGGTAGGCCATGGATTCACAACATGAGAGAAGTCCCCTCAACACTGCACCAGGTGCTGAAATTCCCAACACCCGGAGGAGTCCAAACAGTTTATGGGGAACAACCGACCACCAAGGAGTTGTTCGCGGTCGATGAGGTGATCCCGGCATCCAAGCTCTCGACATCAGAGGATCCAAATCGGATGGTCAAAGACGGGGCCAAATAGCAATCACCGATAACAGCCTCTACGGAATTAGAGGAACAAAGAGTAGATGAGGACGACGACTACGGAGTCCCCAGATTTTTCATAGCCCCCGATGATTCCGACGCTACAAAATCAACGGTCGAGGAACTGAAACAAGTCGTGCTAACCAAACATTTTCCGGATCGAAAGTTATACCTGGGCGCGGGGTTAAGCCTCGAGCTTAGGAAAAAAGTCATTCAATTTATTATAGCTAACGAAGATTGTTTATCTTGGTCCCGCCTTGATATAATAGGGATCCCACCAGAGGTAACCACTCACAAGCTAAACTTGGACCTGTAGTGCCACCCGGTCAAGCAGAAGAAGAGGCCCTAGTCCGAGGTCAAACATGCTTTCATCAAGGACAAGATATCTAAACTCCTTAAAATAGGGTTCATTCAGGAGGTTTAATACCCGAATTGGTTAGCAAACGTAGTGGTAGTCCCTAAAAAAAGGAATAAATTAAGAATGTATGTAGACTATAAAGACCTGAATAAGGCATGTCCTAAGGACTTCTTCCCTTTGCCCAACATCGATTGCATGATCGATACCATTGCAAACCACGAGATTCTCAGTTTTCTCGATGCCTACTCCAGGTACAACCAAATACGGATAAAGCTGGGTGATCAGAAAAAACCTCCTTCATCACTAAATACGGCACATACTGCTATAACGTAATGCCATTCGGATTAAAAAATGCCGGTGCCACTTACTAACGCCTAGTAAACCGGATGTTCGAGGAACAAATAGAAAAATCAATGGAGGTTTACATTGACGATATGATGGTTAAGTCTCTATGAATAGAGGACAATTTAAAACATTTGCAGGAAACCTTCTGAATATTGAAGAAATACAATATGAAGCTGAACCCGGAGAAATATGCGTTTGGAGTTGGATAAGGTAAATTCCTCGGATTTATGGTATCCAACCGGGGAATCGAGATCAACCCCAACAAGATCAAAGCCATCGAAGATATCACGATTTTGGACAACGTGAAGGACGTGCAAAGATTAACCAGACGCATAGCCGCCCTAGGGCGATTCATCTCGACGTCCTCCAATAAGAGCCACCGATTCTTCGCATTATTAAAGAAGAAGAATAACTTCTCATTGACCTCGGAGTACTAACGGGTCTTTGAGGAACTCAATCGGTATCTATCGAGCCCCCCGTTGCTTCACACGCCGAAGACAGATGAACAACTATACCTATACTTGGCTGTATCGAAGATAGCAGTAAGTGGAGTCCAGGTTCGGGAAGAGCAAGGTACGCAATTTCCAATTTACTATGTTATCAGGACTCTAGGTGAGCCTGAAACTAGGTACCCTAACCTAGAAAAATTGGCGCTCGCTTTGCTAAGCGCCTCTAGGAAGCTGAAACCATATTTTCAATGTAATCCAATATGTGTTGTGACTACTTACCCATTGCAAAATATAATGCATAAACTCGAGATCTCGGGACGATTGGACAAATGGTCCGTGGAGATCAGTGGGTACAATATTGAATATCAACCCCGGACCGTCATTAAATCTCAAATATTGGCGGACTTTGTGGCCGACTTTACGCTAGCCCTAATACCCGAGGTCAAAAGTGAGTTGTTGGTGAACTCGGAGACGTTCTCGGGGATCTGGACCCTCTTTACGGACGGCACCTCAAACGCAAAAGGGTCCAGACTGGACTTGGCATCATATTGAAGCCACCAACGGGCAATGTAGTTAGACAATCTATTAGGACTGTGAAATTGACTAACAACGAGGCCGAATATTAGGCCATGATTGTAGGTCTTGAACTAGCCAAAAGCTTGGGGAGGAGGTAATCGAAGCTAAGTGTGACTCCCTCCTCGTGGTGAACCAAGTTAATGGGACGTTCGAGGTCAGAGAAGAACGAATGCAAAGGTACCTGGATAAGTTGGAGGTAACATTACATTGGTTCAGGGAGTGAACTTTGCAAAACGTACCTCGGGATCAAAACAGTGAGACCGATGCTCTTGCTAACTTAGGATCATCGGTCGACGACGACGAGTTCAACTTGGGGGCAGTCGTACAACTCATGAGATCGGTAGTGGAAGAAGGCCATGTCAAGATTAACTCAACGAGCCTAACTTGGGACCAGAGAAAAAAATATTTAGATTATCTGAAGGCCCGAAAACTGCCTTCGGATCCAAAGGAATTTAGGGCCCTACGTACGAAGGCAGCCCGGTTTAGTTTGTCCGGAAATAGAACCCTGTTCAGAAGAACATTCGATAGCCCACTCGCTATATGTCTAGAACTAGGTCATACCGAGTACGTTCTGAGGGAAATACACAAAGGCACCTGTGGAAATCATTCGGGCGCCGAATCATTAGTTCAAAAAATAATCAGAGCCGGCTACTACTTGATCGATATGGAAAAGGATGCAAAGGAGTTTGTACAAAAATGTGATGAATGTCAAAGATATGCTCCGATGATTTACCAACCCGGGGAGCTGCTGCATTCGATTTTGTCGCCATGGCCATTCATAAAATGGGGAATGGACATCGTCAACCCTCTTCCATGGGCACCCGATAAGGCTCAATTTATATTATTTATGACTGGTTAATTTTCTATGTAGGTGGATTCCCAAGCATATGAGAAGGTCAAAGAAAAAGAAGTCTTCGACTTCATTTGGGATCACATTATATGTCGGCCCGGAATGTCGACCGAGATCGTGTGCGACAACGGGAAACAGTTTATGAGCAAGTTTCTCAAAGACTATAATATCAAAAGGATCCTATAAACACCCTACCACCCTAGTGAGAACGGATAAGCAGAATCAACCAACAAAACCATACTGCAAAACCTCAAAAAGAGGTTACCGATGCCAAAGGAAAATGGAAGGAAATCCTACCCGAAGTCCTATGGGCATATCGAATGACCTTGAAGTCCAGTACCGGGTCCACCCCATTCTCACTGGTTTACGGCGTTGAAGCTCTAATACCGATTGAAGTCAGAGAACCAAGTCTCAGGTTCTGATATGCAACTAAGTAATCGAATGACGAGGCCATGAATACAAGCCTGGAGTTATTATATAAAAGGCGCGAAGCTGCCCTTTTTTGGTTGGCCACACAAAAGCAGCGGATCGAGAGGTATTACAATCGAATAGCTAACCTTCGATATTTTAATGTCGGGGATGTGGTGTTAAGGAAGGTCATGCTAAGTACCCAGAACCCGAACGAAGGGAAGTTAGGATCGAACTGGGAGGGTCCTTATCAAATAATCGAGATCACCGGTAAGGGATCGTACAAACTCGAAACATTGAACGGTGAGCAACTACCGAACAACTGGAACGTAATTCACTTGAAGCGATATTATTGCTAAGGTATAACCCCATTCATTCATTTTACTTATTTGCATTTTGAACTAACACTTGCAGGTGACCATCAAAGAATGACACAATTTATAGGCCTGAAAGCACATGTTGCACTCTTTTTCCCTTGAACCGGTTTTGTCCCAAATGGGTTTTTCGGCAAGGTTTTTAATGAGGCAACAGTAAATTGTGCAAACTTAGAATTGAAGGACGGTTGCGAACCAATATTGAAGATCTCGACAACAGTATTTGAGGCCTCTCTACGATCGGTCCAGAACACTAGGGGCATCACCCTCAGATAACGACTTTAGCAAGGAAAGAAACTTTTTGATTGAATGGTCTCAACTCGGATGAGAATGAACCATGCCCACATAGACTGCTCGAGGCCTAACATAAAGCTTGTATGAATGTGTAATCGTATATATTACGCACAGAAATAAAAGGAAGTCTCTACCTTCCGGATAAATATCTTGTCCCTTAAAATTTTCTTTTCTTTCTGAATTTCCTACATTCGATCCCCCTAAAGGTATAGAGCCCAAGGGCTGCCTTTATCCGGGTTCAAACGATCGCTCCCACTTGGGGACTGCCGTCCAGAAATAAACTCGGACGACCCGGGCTATCAAAGCCCGGAGGCACAAGACCTATTAGGCAGCGCCCGAACTAAAAGGCTACGGCCATCCCCATTCGGGGACTATTATCTTAGGCAAGTCCGGATAATTCAAGGTGATAAGACCACAGGGCAATACCCGAATAAAAGGCTATGGCCATATTAAAATGGCTCGTAGACGTGCGAGACCCGTAACAAAAAACAAGGCCTTGAAAAATTACTAAACCGGTTCTAAAGGCTACCCTCGGCAAACTATAATCTAAAAAATTATAAGTACTTTGGAGAAACGTTCTGGTCATACCGAATCCCCACGATGCCTTAAACAAAATAATGTCAAAGGCAAGGCCTGATCGAACTGCCGAACATAACCTAACTAGTTCATGCTAAGGTACCTCGATCTTTGCGACCATTAGTCACCGTGTCTAGATCGTCGTCACTAACCTCAAATATTTTTACCTTCTCGACCAGGTCGGCATGTTCCTTTCGAGCCACCTCCAGCTCAGATCAAAGGTTTTTAGCCTCCCCTTTGTGTTGCTCACTGAGAAGTTTGTAAGTATTTCTCTTCTCAGTGAGCCATCGGACCTCGGCCTCAAGCTGGTTTAGCTCATCCCGATATCCAAGAAAGGTCTCATAATTAAGCACCAAGGCCTTCAGACACAAAGAAAAATGTTAGGATTATCTATAAATTAGTCTAAGTATGAAGTGAAGTCATCAAGAGATATTTGAAGTTACCCAGTTTAGCGCATGTTGTGCTTCATTGAACAGGCAGGGAGTGTCCACCTCGTTCATCTTAGCTTGGTATTCCTCAGTCACCAAATGCTAAAGGTGGCTGGCCACCTCTACGGGGGCAGAAAAGAACCTGGCATCCTCCTAAACAAAGAAGACGATTGACCGCTTCTGGTCGGGATCCACACTCAGAGCTAGGAACCGTTTGACCAGTTTAGGACTTGAATAAGGACCGTTTGTTCCTGAAGATGGACTCTTCTTCGGTACCTCCAAGTCACCCAACCCGGTGATATCCTCCGTGGCGGTAGAATCCACGCCATCAAAAAAGTTGCCGAAGGGGTCGTCCACTCTGTGGGCCCCCTCGTCGGGACGTTCTTTCACCGTATGAACCTCATTGTACATGGTCTCAGTGAACGAAGGAAACTCGGTGATGTCTATCACACCGAGTGCCTCCTTCGGGGAGTTACCCACATCCTGAGAAGATTCGGTCATGACCTCCCTAACATTAGGCCGATCGGCCTCATCTCTCACCGGTTTGGAGGCCCCTTGCCCTTCGAGTCGTGACGGCACTCGGGCTACCAGATTGAATGCTTCTTCTTCTTGTTCTTCTTCATATTAATCGCTCAACCAATAGAGTGAATCCGAAGATGGTGCTCGAGCGCTCGTGCTTTTTTTGGATTTGCGCACCAACTTTCGCCTTGGTTTTTTTTTATCCGAGCTCGGAGAACTCGGGGACCTCTTTCTTTTCTTCTCACCACCCTGTCTCGAAACAGGGGACTCGACGGGTAAGTTCTTGCCACCGGATGGAGGCCTCAGTGTGACGTCCTTGGATAAACCTACAAAAGGAAATGAAACAAGTGAAAACTTAACGACAGGAGAGGAACTCAAATGTTACTTACACGGGAAAGGAATCCCACCATGAGAATGGGTGTCCCACCGACCCTTTGAAAGTTCACGCCATGAACACTTAGAATACGGCATTTGTAACATGATACCCTCGACCCACTCCTTGAGTCGAGGGACTGCATTCGGGACCCGAGTGGCAGCTGCACCACCACAAAACACCGATAAGAAGGAAGGAAAAAAGCATGACATAAAATTTTGTAAGAAAGATTTTGCTTACGTGATATAATCCATTTCTCGGGGAACGGCATACGATCAGCTGGCATCAAGTCCGAGGTCCTCACTCGGACAAAACGGCCTAGTCAACCTCGATCCCGATCTTCATCAATGCTCGAGAATGGGGCTTTACTAGCCCGACGCGCAAGCTTGATTACCCCCCCCCCCCCCAAAAGATTTGAGGACTGTATAGGCACATGATGTGGTTGACGGTAAACGATTATCCCTCGATATTGATCACGAAGAATCAAAGGAGGATCACAATCCTCCAGAATTAAGGGTGAATTTGACCGAGGCATACCTCGTATCATTTGTAGAAGTTGATGATCACCGGATCCGATGGGTCCAGTGTAAATGGATAAGTGTAAGCACTTAAGTGTCCCTCGACGTGGGTGGTGATGTCTTCATCGGGTCTGGGAACCACCACCTACTTTCCAACCCAATGGTAATCCTTTTTTACCGTAGGGAGGACGTCTTTAGTGATCGAGCATACGTATCTCGAGACCTCCTTACACCGATCTTGTACGGGGGAGGGTTTTTCAAACATGAAATCAGCGGTTACCAAGCATCCTCCAGGAATGAACATTTTTAGTGGGGGGTTCCGGTACTGGTTCCTCGGCAGCAGTACGTGGAACGGTCTCATTGGTAGTCGACCGCGAAGTAGATGGAGTTTCTTTTTGGGGAATGAATTTTAAGGTCTTTGCCATTTCTTTGAAAATGTAGGGAAAAAGAGGAAGTTAAAGGAGGACATTTGATGGCTTGAGATGGAAATGAACATGGGTTCTTCCAAGGGATCTCAAAATAACCAAAGTAACTGCTAGAAAGTGTTGAAATTTCGAAGTACGAGGACATAAGGTTTGAATGTAAAGTTTGAATAAACAAATGAGGGGGTATTTATAGTTCTTCACTGGCGGTTCACACCCAGTAATGGCCGACCGACGGCTGGCATGCATTTAATGCCATTAAGACTTGACTGACGAGACGTTTCATTTATTTTATCGTTTCTGTCACAAGATATCGAAGTATGAATCGGGATCTCATGTCGTTTCTCGTCGTCTACTCTCCGAAAAATGAGGGGACTATATGTATACGGTTAAAACAGTGCAAGTACAATGTCACGACCCAATTTCACCTATAGGTCGTGATGGCGCCCAACACTACAGCTAGGCAAGCCAACTAGTAATTTAAACCCATATTCAATTCTTTTAAAATTAACCGAGTAATTAAACTCTTCTTACTTGCAGGAATTTAGTAAATTAAAACAACCAAGAGGCAAATTTAAATCCAAATCTTTTACTAGTATTTGTGCCAAGACCTGGTGTCATAAGTGTATGAGCATCTATTAGATTTTACAAATCACCAAATACTGTCTGAAATAAAATAGACAGAATGTAAATATAAGAAGAGACACTGGTAGCTACAGAACGGCTCAGAAAGGCAGCTCACCACTATGCCTCGGGATAACGTGGGTGTAAGACGATAAGTCCCCCACAAGTACTTGCCTCAGGTCTTGTACAAAAAGTGCAGCAAGTATAGTATGAGTACGTAAACAACGTGTACCCAATAAGTATAAAGCCTAATCTCAAAGTGGTAGAGATGAGATGATCGACTTTGACACTCACTACTGGTCAATAATAAAAATTGAAATAAAACTAGAATGTCTAAATCAGCATGATTCACAGAATATAACAATAATGTATTTAACTAACAGAAATAATTAAATTCCTTCAATTCCAATAAATTTCCAATTTGTCAATTAGTTTCATTCACAGGAATAACAATAATTCCTTAACAAGTAGGGATAATGATTCATTAAATTCCAAAGATTTTCAATTTATAAATTAGCTTCACAAGCTGCAATAAACTATCAAATTATTGTGTAATTATTATTATTATTAAGCACGATTTCTGCCGAGGTCGTACGGCCCAATCCAGAGTGTCGTGTACACTGCCGAGGGACGTGCGACACGATCCATAGATGCATCTATCCTGCCGAGGCGTTCGGCCCGCTCCACAAGAAAGGAGGACATTTTCTTATGTACCTCCGGAAGGAAAATATATTCATTATAAGATAAATTCGGGAGGAGGAACAATTTCTCTTAACAATAATTAATTTAAACAGAAAATTTAAGCATA
Organism: Nicotiana tabacum; assembly: GCF_000715075.1. Classification (NCBI taxonomy): domain Eukaryota; kingdom Viridiplantae; phylum Streptophyta; class Magnoliopsida; order Solanales; family Solanaceae; genus Nicotiana; species Nicotiana tabacum. The sequence continues at coordinate 11,624,333 of NC_134103.1, read as the reverse complement.
TGAGATTTTCATCTTTAAATATTTTTACCTAACAATTCACAATATATATATATATATATATATATATATATATATATATATATATATATATATATATCAAATAATATTAATTAAACAAAGAATACAATTTACACAAGTAATTCATGCTTTGAGTCCTAAACTACCCGGACTTTAGCATTAATAGTTGCTACGCACGGACTCTCGTCACCTCGTGCGTACGTAGCCCCCACAATTAGCAACAATTATTAATTCAATTCCTTATGGGGTAATTTCCCCCTCACAAGATTAGACAAGAGACTTACCTCAATTTGCTCCAATTTAATCCACTAGAAGGCCTTTTTCATGATTATCCAACCATGTCTGGCTCGAATCTAGCCAAAATAATTCGATACAATCACTAAAAATTATATAAGTAAATTATATAAGAAAATACTACATTTTTCAATAAAAGTCTGAAATTAATTTTAAAATTGCATGTGGGGCCCACGTCTCGGAATCCAGCAAAAGTTATGAAATATGAACGCCCCCTCAACCACGAGTCTACCCATACCAAAATTACTAAATTCCGATAACAATTTGACCCTTAAATATATCCAAGAGGGTTTTTTAACTTTTTCCAAATCTATTCACCAATTAAATGATAATAACAGTGATGGATTCGGGTAATTTAACCAATATTGAGTTAAGAACACTTACCCCGTTGATTTCTCTGAAAATCTCCCAAAATCGTCCAAATCCGAGCTCCAAATCATTAAAAATGGAAAATGGGACAAAGTTTCATTTTTAGAACTTAAACTCTCTGTCCAGTGATTCATTCTACGCGATCGCGAACTTCCTCATGCGATCGCGTAGCACAAATTTTTCTGCCCAGAAAATAACCCTACGCGATCGCATACAGTCCCATGCGATTGCGAAGCACTGATTCTGCAAACCTACGTGATCGCGAACCTCCTCACGCGATCGTGAAGCATTATGTGTGTGGCCCGGCTCCTCCCCAGTTTCCCCTACGCGATCGCAAACAACGACACGCGATCGCGATGCACAAGCTGGCTTAACCTATGCGATCGCGGACATGACCACGCGATAGGATAGAACAAATTTCCAGCTGCTCAAATTAAGCCTATGCAATCGCAACCCCATTCACGCGATCGCGTAGAACAAATTCACCTCTGCCAAAATTACTCTATGAGATCGCAGACCAACTTTCGCGATCGCGTATAAGGAAATCAGTAGAAAAATACCAACGGTTATCATCAGTCTCCTATAGGCCAAAAGTGATCCGATAGTCATCTGAAACTCACCTGAGCCCCTCGGGACCTCAACCAAATATACCAATAAGTCCCAATACATCATACGAAATTAATCGAACCTTCAAATCACACCAAACAACGCTAAAACTATGAATCATCCTCCAATTCAAGCTTAATGAAACTTAAGATTTCCAACTTCCACATTAGGTACCGAAATCAATTAAATCAAGCCCTATTGACATCAAATTTTGCACACAAGTCAGAAATGACATAAAGGAGCTTGAAAGTTTTCGGAACTGGATTCCGACCCCGATATCAAAAAGTCAACTCCCCGGTCAAATTTCCAAACTTAAATTCTTATTTTAGTCATTTCAAGCCTAATTTAACTACGGACTTCCAAATAAAATTCCGAACACGCTCCTAAGTCCAAAATCACCATACAGAGCTATTGGCACCGACAAATCCTGATTCCAGGGTCGTTTTCACAAAATGTTGACCGAAGTCAAACTTGGCCTTTTAACGCTAACTTAAGGACCAAGTGTTCCGATTTCAACCCAAACGCTTCCAAATTTAGAATCAACCATCCCCGCAAGTCAATAATCATTAAAAGCACATATGGGAAGTTTTATTTTAGGGAACGGGGTTCTAAAAGTTAAAATGATCGGTTGGGTCATTACATTCTCCACCTCTTAAACAAATGTTCGTCCTTGAATGGGTTTAGATTTGTACCTGGGGTGCTGAATAAGTGTGGATATCTGCTCCGCATGTCTTCCTCGGCCTCCCAAGTCACTTCCTCAACTGGTTGGCCCCTTAACTTGACTTTTACTGCAAAAATCCTCTTGGATCTCAACTGGCGAACCTATTTATCAACAATGGCAACTGGCTCCTCTTCATAACCCAAACTCTTATCTAGCTGAACGGTGTTGAAGTCCAATACATGTGACAGGTCGGCATGATACTTCCGGAGCATAGATATATGGAAAACCGGATGAAATCTCGATAGACTAGGAGGCAATGCAAGCTCTTAAGCAACCTCCCCAACTCGTCTCAGCACCTCAAATGGACCTATAAATCTTGGGCTCAACTTGCCCTTCTTCCCAAATCTCATAATTCGCTTCATCGGCAAAACCTTCAAGAGAACTTTTTCACCTACCATAAATGATAAATCACGCGCTTTCTGATGTGCGTAGCTCTTCTGTCTAGACTGTGTTGTACGAAGTCGCTCCTAAATCAACTTTACCTTTTTCAAGGCATCCTTCACCAAATCAGTACCATATAACTTAGCCTTACCTGGCTCAAACCATCCGATGGGTGAACGATATCTCCGAACATATAAAGCCTCAAATGGAGCCATCTTGATACTAGATTGGAAACTGTTATTATAAGAAAACTTGGCCAAAGGAAAGAAACAATCCCACTGACCTCTAAAGTCAATAGCACATGCCCTGAGCATATCCTCCAAAATTTGAATTGTCCGCTCTGACTGCCCGTCGGTCTGCGGATGAAAGGTTGTACTAAGCTCTACACGGGTCCCCAACTCACTCTGTACTGCTCTCCAGAAATGTGAAGTAAAACTGAAGACCTCTATCTGATATGACGGAAGTTGGCACACCGTGCAACCAAACTATCTCCTGAATATAAATCTGGGCCAACCTCTCTGAAGTATACGTAGTCACAACAGGAATAAAATATGCCGACTTGATCAACCTGTCAACAATGACCCAAACTGCATAAAACTTCTGTAAGGTCCGCGGCAACCCAACCACAAAGTCCATAGTGATACGTTCCCATTTTCATTCTGGTATAGTCATCTGCTGAAGTAGGCCACTTGGCCTCTGGTGCTCATATTTAACCTGCTGGCAATTCAGACACCTAGCTACATACTCAACTATATCCTTTGTCATTCACCGCTACCAATAATGCTGCCTCAAGTCAGGATACATTTTCGTAGCACCTAGATGAATAGAATACCGAGAACTATGTGCTTCCTCTAGGATCTTGTTCCTCAGTCCATCCATATTAGGAATACATAGACGATCCTAGAGTCACAGAACACCATCCGCTCCAATAGTAACTTCCTTGGCACCACCCCGTAGTACCATTTCTCGAAGAACCATTAAGTGTGGATCATCATACTGGAGAGCCTTGATCTGTTCAAATAATGAATACTAAGCTACAACACATGCAAGAACTCGGCTGGGCTCTGAAATATCCAGTCGCACAAGTCTGTTGGCCAAGGACTGGATATCCAAAGCTAATGCCCTCTCTTCTGCTGAAATGAAAGCCAAACTACCCATACTCTCCGCTTTTCTACTCAAGGCGTCTGCAACCACATTTGCTTTGCCCGGATGATATAGGATAGTAATATCATAATCTTTCAGTAATTCTAGCCATCTGTGCTGCCTCAAATTTAGGTCCCTCTGCTTAAACAAATGCTGCAAACTGTGATGATTAGTGTAAACTTCACAAGACACCTCATAAAGATAATGCCTCTAAATCTTATGAGCGTGAACAATCACAGCTAACTCCAAATCATGTACCGGATAATTCTTCTCATGGGGCTTCAGCTGACGTGAAGCGTATGCAATAACTCGCCCTTCCTGCATTTTTACACAACCCAAACCAACGTGTGAAGCATCACAATACACTGTATATATCCCTGAACCGGAAGGTAACACTAACACTGGTGTTGTAGTCAATGCTGTCTTGAGCTTCTGAAAGCTTGCCTCACAAACATCGGACCATTGGAACGGAGCACCCTTCTGGGTTAATTTGGTCAAAGGTGCTGCAATAGATGAAAAACCTTCCATGAACCGACGATAATAACCTGCTAAACCCAGAAAACTCCTGATCTCGGTCACGAAGTGGGACGATGCTAGTTCTGAACTGCCTCAATCTTTTTGGGATGAACCTTAATACCTTCGCCCGATACAATATGCCCCAAAAATGCTACAGACTCTAGCCAGAACTCATATTTGGAGAACTTAGAATATAGTTTTTGTTCCCGCAACGTCTGAATCACTACTCTCAAATGCTGCTCATGCTCCTCATTATTGCGCGAGTAGATCAAAATGCCATCAATGAAGACAATGACAAATGAATCAATATATGGCATGAATACCTTGTTCATCAAATCCATAAACACTGCCGGGGCATTAGTCAAACAGAAGGACATCACCAGAAATTCATAATGACCATATGTAGTCTAGAAAGCGGTCTTCGGAACATCCGGATCCCGAATCTTCAACTAATGGTACCCCGACCTCAAGTCGATCTTAGAGAACATGCTAGCACCCTGCAATTGGTCAAATAGATCATCAATATGCGGCAACGGGTACTTGTTCTTAAGAGTGACTTTGTTCAATTGGAGATAATCAATACACATCCGCATTGTTCCATCCTTCTTTTTCACAAATAATACTGGTGCACCCCAAGGCGATACACTTGGTCTAACGAACCCTTTGGCTAGTAACTCTTCAAGCTGTTCTTTCAATTCTTTCAGAGCCATGCAATACAGTGGGATAGATATAGGCTGGGTATCTGGAGCCAAGTCAATAAAGAAATCAATATCATGATCAGGTGACATACCTAGAAGATCTGAAGGAAATACATCGGAGAACTCCCGAACTACAGGCACTGAAATCAATAGCTGGAGTCTCTGCAGTAGCATCCCGAACATAAGCTAGATAAGCCAAACAACCCTTCTCAACCATGTGCTGAGCTTTTATGAAAGAAATAACTTGATTAAATGAACTAACAGACGAACCCTTCCACTCCAGCTTAGGCAATACTGGAATAGCCAAGGTAACAGTCTTGGCATGACAATCTAAAATAGCATGATATGGAGATAACCAGTCCATGCCCAGAATAATTTCAAAATCAGACATCTCAAGCAATAGGAGATCTGCTCAAGTTTTATAACCACAGAATGTAATAATATAGGACCGGTAGATCTGGTTCACAACAACAGAATCACTCATAGGAGTGGACACATAAATAGGAATACTCAAGGACTCACAAGAAACACCCAGGAATGGAGCAAATAGAGATGACACATATGAATACGTACATCCTGGATCAAATAATACTGAGGCATCTTTGCCGTAAAAAAAAAATATATGTAATCATGGCATCTGAGGCCTCTGCATCTGGTCTGGCCGGAAAAGCATAGAACCGAGCTGGAGCACCAACTGGCTGGCCTCCGCCTGGCTGACCTCTACCCCTAGGACGGCCCCTACCCACCTGTCCTCCACCTCTGGGTGGTCAGACTACTGGTGGAGCAACTGGTCCGGTAAGCATAGGCTGCTGACCCTGCTGTACTGGTCTACCCCGAAGCCTGGGGCAAAACCTCCGCATGTGACTGGGATCCCCGCACTCGTAACAACTCTTCAGTGCGATGGGCTGCTGACTAAGTGTTTGGCCCTGGGGACCTGAATACCCACTGAAAGGACCCTGAATAGCTAGTGGATGATAAGAACTCTCTGGTATAGCATTGAGATAGGGTCGCACTGGAGCACCTCGAGGAGGCGGTGGTGCTGGATATGGGTGCCTACTGGACTGCCCTCTCACGAACTGACCTCTACCCCCAGACGGAGCACCTCTGAACTCTCCAAAATACCTGAACCGCTTATCTCTCATAACCTGCTCTCGGCTCCGCTGACGTACACCCTCTATCCTGCAAGATATCTCCATGACTAGCTCATAAGAAGTACCCATTTCAACCTCTCCAGCCATAGTGACCTGAATGCCAGTATGTAAACCCACAACAAACCTCTACACTCTCTCCGCCTCAGTAGGGAGTATCATAAGTTCATGGCAAGACTCAGAAAACCTCGCCTCATAATCGGTCACTGACATTTGACCCTGCTGGAGCTGCTCAAACTAAAACCGCAACTCTTCCCTCTGGGAGGGTGAAATATACCTGTCCAGGAAGACACGGGTGAACCTGTACCAAGTCATGGGAGGAGAATCTACTGGTCTTCCAAGAACATAAAACTGCCACCATCTACGGGCTCTGCCCTCTAGCTGAAAAGTAGCAAAGTCTACCCCATGAGACTCCAATATCCTCATGTAGTACAGTCTATCATTGCACCGACCAATGAAATCCTGGGGATTTTCATGTTGCTCACCCCCAAAGATAGGAGGATGTAGTCTAGTCCATCTGTCCAATAGTTTATGAGGATCAGCGGCTGCAGCTGGCCTGGGCTCAGGTGTAGCTTCTGCCACTGGCTGGGCTCCACCCACGGGTAGTGCACCCTGGGTCTGATATACAACAGCTGCCTGTCAATGAGCCTGCGCGGTAGGGGTCTGTGCTCCCCCGCCCGCCTGAGCTGTGGTTGGGTCTGCCGGAAATATATAGGCCTGAGTCATATTATCCATAAAACGCAGCATACGACCCATAACATCCTGGAATCCCGGTGCAGATGTGAAATTCCACCGGAGCTGGCTCTGCCACAGGCATCTCACCCTGTTCCTCAACAATGGGATTCTCTGCTAGACCCACTGGAGGCATAACTGGAATAGTCCTGGGACGTCTTCGCCCTCTACCACGGGTTGGAGCCCTCTGCCTCGGCCTCTAGCAACTAAGGGAGTATCTCTTCCCTGGTCTAGAACCTCATTAGAGCGCATTCTCACAGTCTGTGAGAGAATAAGAGAAGGATATTTAGTACTACATTAATTACACGATGGAATATGAAGAAAGGTAGTTTCCTAACACCCTATAGTCTCTCGAAAATAAGTACAGATGTCTCCGTATAAATCCGCAAGACTCTATTAGGTCTGCTCATAACTTGTGAGACCTACGTGAACCTAGTGCTCTGATACCATGTTGTCACGACCCAATTTCACCTATAGGTCGTGATGGCATCCAGCACTACAGCTAGGCAGGCCAACCAGTAATTTAAACCCATATTCAATTCTTTTAAAATTAACCGAGTAATTAAACACTTGCAGAAATTTAGTTAATTAAAACAACCAAGAGGCAAATTTAAATCCAAACATTTTACTAGTGTGTGTGCCAAGACCTGGTGTCACAAGTGTATGAGCATCTATTAAATTTCACAAAACACCCAATACTGTCTGAAATAAAATAGACAGAATGTAAATATAAGAAGAGACAAGGGTAGCTGTAGAACGGCTCAAAAAGGCAGCTCACCATAATGCCTCTGGATAACGTGGGTGTAAGATGGTAGGTCCCCCACTAGTACTTGTCTTAGGTCCTGCACAAAAAGTGCAGCAAGTGTAGTATGAGTACGTAAACAATGTGTACCCAGTAAGTATCAAGACTAATCTCGAAGTAGTAGAGACGAGATAGCCAACTTTGACACTCACTATGGGTCAATAATAATAATTGAAATAAAACTAGAATGTCTAAATCAGCATGATTCACAGAATATAACAATAATTTATTTAACTAGCAGAAATAATTAAATTACTTCACTTCTAATAAATTTCCAATTAGTCAATTAGTCTCATTCACACGAATAACAATAATTCCTTAACAAGCAGGTGTAATAATTCATTAAATTCCAAAGATTTCCAATTTATCAATTAGCTCTACAAGCTGCATTAAACTATCAAAGTATCGTGTAATTATTATTATTAAGTACGATTTCTGCCGAGGTCGTACGGCCCGATCCAGAGTGTTGTGTACACTGTCGAGTGACGTGCGACACGATCCATAGATGTATCTTGTATCTATCCTGTCGAGGCGTTCGGCCCGCTCCACAAGAAAGAAGGACATTTTCTTATGTACCTGCGGAAGGAGAGTATATTCATTATAAGATAAATTCAGGAGGATGAACAATTTCTCTTAACAATAATTAATTTAAACAGAAAATTTAAGCATATGAGATTTTTATCTTTTAATATTTTTACCTAACAATTCACAATATATCTATCATGCTTTGTGTCCTAAACTACCCGGACTTTAGCATTAATAGTAGCTACGCAAATAATATTAATTAAACAAAGAATACAATTTGCACAACTTTATCATTAATAGTAGCTACGCACGGACTCTCGTCACCTCGTGCGTACGTAGCCCCCACAATTAGTAACAATTATTAATTCAATTCCTTATGGGATAATTTCTCCCTCACAAGATTAGACAAGATACTTACCTCGATTTGCTCCAATTTAATCCACTAGAAGGTTTTTTCCACGATTATCCAACCCTGTCTGGCTCGAATCTAGCCAACATAATTCGATACAATCACTAAAAAATTATAGAAATAAATTCTATAAGAAAATACTACATTTTTCAATAAAAGTCCGAAATTAATTTAAAAATCGCATGTGGGGCCCATGTCTCAGAATCCGATAAAAGTTACGAAATATGAACGCCCCCTCAACCACGAGTCTATCCATATAAACATTACTCGATTCCGATAACAATTCGACCCTCAAATCTATCCAAGAGGGTTTTCAAACTTTTTCCAACTCAATTCACTAATTAAATGATAAAAATAGTGATGGATTCGGGTAATTTAACCAATATTAAGTTAAGAATACTTACCCCGTTATTTTCTCTAAAAATCTCCCACAATCATCCAAATCCGAGCTCCAAATCGTTAAGAATGTTCAGAACTTAAACTCTTTGCATAGTGATTCCTTCTACGCGATCGTGAACTTCCTCACGCGATTGCATAACACAAATTCTTTTGCCCAGAAAATAACCCTACGCGATCGCATTCAGTCTCACGCAATCGTGAAGCACTGATTCCGCAAACCTATGCGATCGCGAACCTCCTCACGCGATCGCAAAGCATTAAGCACGTGGCCCAACTCCTCCCCAATTTTCTCTACGCGATCACAAACAACGACACGCGATCGCGATGCACAAGCTGGCCTAACCTACACGATCGCGGACATGATCACGCGATCGCATAGAACAAATTTCCAGCTGCTCAAATTAAGCCTACGCGATCGCAATCCCATTCACGCGATCACGTAGAACAAATTCACCTCTGCTAAAATTACTCTACATGATCGCAGACCAACTTACGCGATCGCGTATAGGGAAATCAAAAGAAAAATAGCAGTCGTTATTAGCAGTCTCCTATATGCCAAAAGTGATCCGATAGTCGTCCGAAACTCACCCGAGCCCCTAGGGACCTCAACCAAATATACCAATAAGTCCGAATACATCATACGAACTTAGTCGAACCTTCAAATCACACCAAACAATGCTAAAACTACGAATCATCCTCCAATTCAAGCTTAATGAAACTTAAGATTTTCAACTTCCACATTAGGTACCGAAACCTATTAAATCAATTCCGATTGACCTGAAGTTTTGCACACAAGTCATAAATGACATAACAGAGCTATAAAAAATTTTGGAACTGGATTCTGACCCCGATATCAAAAGTTCAACTCCCCGGTCAAACTTCCAAACTTAAATTCTTGTTTTAGCCATTTCAAGCCTAATTTAACTACGGATTTTCAAATAAAATTTCGAACACACTCCTAAATCCAAAATCACCATACGGAGCTATTGGAATAGTCAATTCCCCATTCCGGGGTCGTTTTCTCAAAATGTTGACCGAAGTCAAACTTGGCCTTTTAAGGCTAACTTAAGGAACCAAGTGTTCCGATTTCAACCCAAATGCTTCCAAATCCCGAACCAACCATCCTCGCAAGTCAATAATCATTAAAAGTACATACGGAAAATTTTATTTTAAGTAACGGGATTCTAAAAGTTAAAATGACCGATTGGGTCATTACAAACATAGTAGATCAAGTTCAGAGCATTGCAATAAAGGATTGAAGATCGACCCCAAGTCCCACCGGGCTACAATTCGGGGTTGGAGCGCCTGCCATCGAGAGTATCGGGGCCGTGATCCCGGAATTGATCCCAGCCCCGAACGAGTTCGAAGAAACATTGTTAGCATAACAGAAGACCGAAATATCCGTGACCGGTCGGATATTACGGCGGGAATCTCGGTACGTATCAATGAGGAACTGGCAATCGACAAATCAAGATATTTTTACCTTTTATAGAATTGTACCTAAAGTAGGACTCCTCTACTATATAAATGAGATATGATAATTCATTTAACATATTGTAACATGCATTCCAAAGCAACACGTTATTATTATTCTTTTTAAGCTCTTATTCTTCTGAGTCTTGATATCGATCAAAGTGCATTCGGCTCGAGGGTGGCTAACCTTCCAAAGCTGAAATTGTCTAATTCGTGTGGTTTGCATTTATTTTATCGTTATTTATTTCAATTGCACTCTAATTTATCATTTTGTGTCAAGTTAATCCGCGTATCCTTAAAACCATTTACAAATTCAATTATTATCCAATTTTGAGGGTAAATAATATTCTTATAATATTTTGAGTTTGCTAAAAAAATCTTTAGACCATAGGTTAAAAAGTTAATTAGTTGCAATACAAATAAAACAATGGCAATTTACTAAACAACGGATAGAAAAAGGGACAACCAACAAATATTTCTGTGGACAATGTTCCCCTTTTAAATTCACCTCAAACCATATCTACAGTATTAAGATTCATTGTGAGTTGGCTAGTTTTATGCCTAGCTACCAACGTATGCAACCTTCTCCTTTATCCGGACTCGAGACCATTAATGTGAGCAAACTCACACTAGGGGCCCAACGGTGTTTGCGGCCTAAAGCCAAATTTTATTGAGGGACCCTAAGTTTTTTGATATTAATTAAAAAACTCATTTAGTAAAATTTATCTAGCGCTCCTTTTTGGGATTGTATTAAAGTTCCAATTCTTCCATTTTTTGGCATTTTTAATACGCGAATTTATATTTTTTGGTTGACATATTAAAATTCATAATAAATAAATAAAAAGATGATGCATATACTCACAAACAAAATATGTCAAAAAATAACAAATTCTAAGATGCAAAGTAATAAGAAAAGTACGGAAAAATTGAACCTGGTTTAACAAGCAGTCATAGATAACTTGATATTACTTTTGTTGCTTCAATATTTTTGGTGCAATGCCGGAAAAGCTTGACAAAAAAGGGTTGCAATTGCCTTTTGCTATCTTACTTGACGGAATGTTTTATGAGATAGTGGACTTGTAAAGAAAGACAAAGTAATCAAAGTAATATGAGCCTCATGATAATGATAATAGTGTATAAAGGAGTCAAGAAACATATTCACACCTAAAGTTTAGGGGCGAATCCCAAAAGTAACTATTCATATTACCAAATTATTTCTTTTTTTTTTTTAATAAAAAATGCACTTTTTCTTTGATATACTAGATATTTTTAAAAAAATATTATCATACGCAGCTATTTAATATTAGAAAATTTTGGGTCCCTATAGATATGGGCCTCAAGCAGTTGCTTGAGTTACCTTGCCAACGGGGCTGCCCCTGAATCACACTAGCAGAATTATAATGCTGACTAGTCTATTTTTTAGAATATCCTTTTTCATGGTTTAGAAGTTTACTGTTTCAAAGAAGATGTAAATTTTTACAGTAGCTCTTGTCAAATGGACTGTACATAAATTAAGGAAAGGTTGAAAATGGAAACAGATAATATTTTTCTATTAACGCCGTCTTTTGTTGTTTAACCTCACTAATCATAGACATAAACATAATCGTGGCGGTCGTAATGATATATTTAACAATTGAACAAGTCTTTACAATTTTAATGAGATATATTCAAACCTCTCTACAATAAATTCGTTTGTTCCGATATTTTTTTATTGTTATGGTGAAGTGCTATTATAAAGAATATATATTGTAACATAGCATAAAAAATTGACCTCAAAGAAAACTTGACCATTATATTGAAGTGCTATTATAAATGACGGTTCTTATAAGTCTGGGTGTACTTTTCAACTTATTAAAAGAATGATGCTATAATTCACCGTTCTTCCACAAGCCTTTGGAAAATTATCATTGTAAAAAGTTCAACATAATACCAAAACGTGCAAGCCCATTGGTAGTTTGGTTCATTAAACTTTCTAATTAATTTTCTTGGGGAAATTTGGCAAAATTAGTATATGCAATTTTGGAACTATAGAAACGTATCACTATCAACTGTGACTGGAAGTTATGAGGATTCATTGCACATAGCCTAGTAGGCTAGCACTAGTTCAGTCAATTGATTTGAATTCCACATTTTTAACTTGACCTCTTGACTGGCAAATGGATTATTAATATTCTTATGATATTTGGTATTGCCTCTTCCTTTAAAGTAGGAGGAGGAACTGGTGTAGCTCTTGTTCTATTTAATTATTTTTTTAAAGGGTGAAAAATACACAATTTTCTCCATACTAGTCGAAATTGAACAATTTGTATATGTTAAACTTTTGATCCATTTATATCCTTCCCGTTAAGAAAAGACATTGTATTTGTTTTTGTCAATAACCGAACTCCAACGTGAAATGGACGGACTTCACGTGTCCAAACTGTGACACCCTAGGCAAATCACATATCGACAAAATATGGAAGAAATGTTAGGTATATAAGCAAACCTTAAACCCTAGTGACGCGTTTTAAAGCCGTGGAGGTTTAGGCCCAAAGCGAACAATATCACTAGACGTGGGTTGAGTTGTTACATAAAGTATCAGAGGCACTCTGCGTGCAACCTTGAAGATGGTGGAGCAAACCTCACCGAGGACCCTGAGTCCCTAAGGGGGTGTATGTGACGCCCTAGAAGAATCCTACATCAACAAAACACGGGAGGGATGCTGGATATATAAGTAAACAAGTGACCTTAGTGACTTAACAATGTGCAGGCCTAGGCTAAAATGGATAGTATCATTAGTGGGCTGGGCTGTTACACAAATCCAATGAGTAAAAGTTTAAATTTAATTTATGATTATGGATTAAATTTACTATAGATTGGAACTCCGTAGGGGAACAAGAAAAACAAAACCTTTTCTTTAACGACGGGGATAAAATTACCATGTCTGAAAAGGAGGAAGTTGATCAATTTCATATATATAGTATAGGGACAAATTTAATCCTTTTCCCGTTCTTAAAAATTTCCAAACAAGAAGGAAAAGCTCGACATAATTTCTTTCTTGTATTCGTTTTAAGGTTGATGCTACCAAAATTATTAAGTTAAGATGAATATATTTAATTCGCTGGATTATATCGAACTAAATAAGATGATCGTATATTGTAAGATAGTTTGAGCTTTTGACGGGACATTTTCGTATATATATACAAGATTTTAAATTTATTTATCCGGTTTTGCCTAAGTTTTCATATTTACAGGAAGTAACAAAAGTTTTTTACAAAATATATACAAATCCGGTCAAAATCTACAATTTATCTACAACATAAGTACACATTTTTTGTACAGAAATCCGATCAAAAACTACAATTTACATACAATTTATATACAACTTATATACAATTACGTAAGTTATAGATATTTTGTATACCGTTTCTACATTCGACATATAAAATATATACAATTTGTTCATGTCTTCTTTTTCGAGTTTCAATCTGAAATTTCAACCAAAACCACCTCGAATCTTCACCAAATTGTCTCAAATTTGAGATATAAACTCCAACGGATATTCCCAATCATTTGCAATAACATCAAATCCAAACAAAAAATAATTTTATAAAATTTTATTTTTGAATTCAAAGCTTTGAAGCTTTTTAATGGCTGTTAATAGAGTTTTTAATGGATTAACATAGTTTCCAATTCAATCTACTCGCTTCTAATTAATACTTGTTTATTGATTCCAAAAGGCTAAAAGAATGATAACTAAAATGATTCTCTTCATCAGAGCTAATTGTTTCTTATTTACTTCCTCGTTTTCATAGGATCTGAAGCAAGAACTTTTATAAGTGTCAAACGATTTAAATAATTTTCCGGAGTTCTAAGGATATATTGGATATTAATGAACCGTTTGGTAAAAAATTAATGGTTTGGGAGATGATTTCTGTCAAGCACTACTAGTAGTTTCAAAATTGACAAAAGCAGAGACTGTAAAAGCTAGCTTGCCAAAGTTATACTTATGGTCTCAAATAAAAAATATTCAACTCATAAGAAATATAAAGTAAGAACAGATCCAGTATTCAATGTTTTCTTGATTCATGTCGGAAACGAAGAAGAGCAACCAATAAAAGATGATTTGGTTCTTCCTGAACACTTGGTTATCAATTCCAATGGTAATAGTAGTGAATTTAATATGAAAAATATTTTTATCATTAGATTAAAAACACAATTTGTGCAAATCGCATGATAGAATTAAAAAGATATTTGTAATGACCCAACCGGTCATTTTTACCTTTAGAATCTCATTCCCTAAAATAAAACTCCCTGAATGTGCTTTTATTGATTTATGACTTGCGGGGATGGTTGGTTCGGAATTTGGAAGTGTTTGGGTTGAAATCGGAACACTTGGTTCCTTAAATTAGCCTTAAAAGGCCAAGTTTGACTTCGGTCAATATTTTGAGAAAACGACCCCGGAATCGAGATTTGACGGTTCTAATAGGTTCGTATGATGATTTCGGACTTGGGTGTATATTCGAATCGGATTTTGGATAACCCAGGAGTGTTTTGGCGCTTAATAGTGAAAATCAACTATTTGAAAGTTTAAAGTTCTTTAAATTTGGTTTGGAGTAGGTTTTTGAGTAATTGAAGTCCGTTTGGAATTACGAGTTTGGGAATAGTTCCGTATAGTGATTTAAGACTTGCACGCAGATTATGGGTAGTTTATAAGTAGTAAATCTTAGAAATCAAAGGTTTAGATGAAAAACCTAGATTTTTATAAAAATGAGATTTTAACAATGAAAATGGTTATGGAATTGGATAGAAATTATATATTTGAGTTGTTGAGATTATGGGTAACGTTTTTATCCGAAAAATTTTGGAATCTGGGCACGTGGGCCCGGGGTAAATTTTAGAAAAATTATCATTTTGGATAGGGTAATTTATTTAATAGATGAATTTCGAATTTTTGAATATATATTAATTATCTTGTATAATATTTGGATAGCTTCGGATTTTTCGGTGTCGAATCGAGAATTTTACGCGACGCGGTAATCGGAAAGTGGAATTTGAGACAAGGTAAGTCTCTTATCTAATCTTGTGAGGGGAAAATTACCCCATAGGGATTAAATGAATAATTATTGTTAATTGCGGGGGCTACGTACGCACGAGGTGACGAAAGTCCATGCGTAGCTACTATTAATTCTAAAGTCCGGGTAGTTTAGGACTCAAAGCATAAATTACCTTGTGTAGTTTAGGACTCAAAAGCATGAATTACTTGTGTAAATGGTAGTCTTTACTTAAATAAATTATTTGATATATTTATATATATGTTGTGAATTGTTAGATAAAAATATTAAAGGATGGAAATCTCATATGCTTGAATTTCTGTTTAAATTGATTAATTGTTAAGAGAAATTGTTCTTCCTCCTGAATTTATCTTATAATAAATATACTCTCATTCCGGAGGTACATAAGAAAATGTCCTCCTTTCTTGTGGAGCAGGCCGAATGCCTCGGCAGGATAGATGCATCTATGGATCGTGCCGCACGTCCCTCGGCGGTGTACACGAAACTCTGGATCGGATCGTACGACCTCAGCAGAAATCGTGATTAATAATAATAATAATAATAATAATTTCACGATACTTGGACAGTTTATTGCATCTTGCAAAACTATTTGATAAATTGGAAATTTATTGAAATTGAATTACAGCTTGTAAAGCTATTTGATAAATTGTAAATTTACTGAAATTGAATTGCAGCTTGTAAAGCTATTTGATAAATTGAAATTTTTATTGAAATTTAAGGATTTAATTAATATATTGAGAATTGTTGCATTTGAAGGAATTTAATAATTTCTGTTGGTTAAATAAATTATTGTAAATTCTGTGAATCATGTCGATTTAGATATTCTAGTTTTATTTCAATTATTATTATTGACCCATAGTAAGTGTCAAAGTCGGTCATCTCGTCACTACCACTTCGAGATTAGGTTTGATACTTACTGGGGTACACGTTGTTTACATACACATACTACACTTGCTGTACTTTTTGTGCAGGACCTGAGGCAAGTACTAGTGGGGGACCTATTATTTTATACCCACGTTATCCAGGGGCATAGTGGTGAGCTGCCTTTCTGAGCCGTTCTGCAGCTACCAGTGTCTCTTCTTATATTTACATCCTGTCTATTTTTATTTCAGACAGTATTAGAGGTTTTGTATAATCTTCTAGATGTTCATACACTTGTGACATCAGGTCTTGGCACACACATTGGTAGAATTCAGTGTCTTATTATTTTTCTTGGATTTAAATTTTATTGATATATGTTTAATTTATTAGTCGGCTTGCCTAGCTATAGTGTTGGGCGCCATCATGACCTATAGCTGATATTGGGTCGTGACAATATCTTAGCTATAAGAAATAAATATGTTGATCGACTAAATAAAAAGTTGATTGCAAAATTTTATAGTAAAAACAAAATATTTTTCAGTTTTTCACTCAACAGAAAATGATACCAATAATTACTACCAAGAAGAATACTTAAATACTTTAATACCATTTTTGTTGTCAAGTTTCTTATTTCTTACGTATGTTAGTGTTACCGTATATATAATAGACTAAGTGAAAACTGATCTTCCATTGTATATAGGTTAATTTTAAAGAAAAATATGTCTGTTATGCTACTGAAAAACTTAAATATGGCGAATAGCTTATGTAATAGCACACAGATGGTATATAAAAGTTTTGACAATAACGTCATACATGCAAAAATTATGGTACTGGTTAATGTGCTTCTAAGTATATTCTTTTCCCTGAATTCATCTTTCGTCTTTCGAAACTAAGGAATATCCTTTTAAATTTGTGCGAAAATAATTTTTAGTATGTGTATGTTTTGCAAATATAATAAATAAAGTACAAGGACAAACATCCTAAATATTGGACTATATTTACCACAAATAAATTTTCTTGCACGAACAAATGTATGTTGCACTTTCAAGAGGGATACCAAGATCGACAACAAGAGTTCTGGTTAAGGCAGAGCAACCAACGCATTAGGAGGAAACATACACAAAATAATATTGTCCACAAAGAAATATTCGTTAAGATACCATCACATTAAATACTTTTAAACTATAATATATAATTATCTAACTAAATGACAAAATTGATCATTTGTGTAAGTTTTAATGATGTCCTTTTATTTTAAATTCATGTATTATGCTACTGTAATAATATTTTTCGGCATTTAGATGATTGTTGTATTATTATACATAAAATTTTCTCATTAATTAAATTTTATTATTCTTTTATATCAATAAATGTTTAAAACATCACGTACCATTATTAACATGCAACACACGTTCATAGATACTAGTATAGGTAAAAATCCCTATTTTGACCTGTATTACTACCTCTTAGTCTATTTTGTCTAAAAAAGAACATAAGGGTTTCTTTTGCAAATACAGCCTAAAACCTCGCGCTAGTTGTAGTTTGAAAAACTAGATGGGTGTAGCTGCTGTTTTACTGAACGAAGGAAGGGATAACGACAATTTAACAAACAATGTACATCTCTCTCTCTCTTATTTTTCTCCTTTTATATATCTGGTCACTCTCTTATTTTCAAGATAACAACTTTTAGATTTTAATGCTTCGTTTTGAATGATTGATTGTTTATGATCTTGCATGCAGGCTTCTGGATCCTGATTTAGAAATTAAAGTTCTGGAGCACTTTTTGTTGGGAGCTATATCCTTCAACTTATTCTGCATCTCCCTTCACAAATGGCCCAACATATCAGAGACCTGGTTGCTGCACTTGTGTGGCGCATGCAATCTTGTAAAATTTCTGGGTTAAGAAGCTCTTTGTTGGTTATCTTTGCCATATTGGTATGGTTTTCTCGTCCTTATTTGAGGATCTGTCATACTGTTCCCAATATGATGGTTGATTTCAAAAATTGATGTCAGCCTGTGTACGATATTTGTGAAATCAGCAGTCTTTTGTGTTTTACTTCTCTTTTCACAAATCATTGATAGGGTGAACTAATGTAGCACATTCCAATTAAGTGAAAGTATAATGGGTACTAATCAAGACTAGTATTTTTGTGGACATGATTGTAGAGGAGTTTGTTCACACATTTTCTCTCCAATTTTCTTAGCAAACATTTCTTGAGTTGTTGGAGTGTCTGCTCATTGTAGTCACCTCAGTGAGATTCATATTGTAGATTTAAAATGAAAAAAGGTAAAATTATTCCTTTTCTGAAATTAGTTCTCACAATTCAAAATTATACCAAAACACGAAATGATAGGCGGTTCACAAAATTTGAAATATGCATGCATGGTTTCCTTTTAAAGAAAACTAGTATTCGTACCTGCGCGATGCGCAAATTGTTTCAACGGAAAAAAATGATATAGTAGAAACAAGTCTTTATTGTAGACTAAATTTAGCGATCGCATTCAAAAGAATTAAATCAAAAAATAAATATATGAATTTCATAAGATTGTATCTATGCTAGGGACCACAAATATTTATGCACAGAAACATGATTAGCAGAGAAGGTTTGGTAGTTATAATAAGCCAAAAGCTTAAGTAGATTTCCCAAAATTCACTTCCAGTTCATATAAACATCGTCCATAGTTGCAGGGAAAATAAAATAATGATACAAAATCTCAACCAATAATCAAACATATATTCATAGTAGATATAAAATAACCGAGAGTTTTGTTATAGTCAATTTCTTATAGTCAATTTCGATAAACACCAAATCCAAGAGAACATACGTGCGATAGAAGGCATCAACGTTCAATTTTTACTATTAATTACAGCATTTCTAAACTAAATTAGCAATTTATGTGTAGATTTGGATAGCTTAGCTGTTACAACATACTGGACTAATACTACAAAAGTACTTGGCTTTAAAAAGGATTAGTCCACCTGAAAAAGTAGGAATTTTTGTCTTAGGTTATGATGAGAAAAAACAAAAAACAATTATACATATGTGTAATTCTCAATAATTAAGACATCACCATTTTTTGTGGTTTACTTTGGATCAAAAGTATATGAGAACATGAGTAAGTCAATCATGTTGGTTGATGACATAAACGACGACTCACATGGATAATTAAGATCTTGAAAATACCCAATCCTTGTTAACATAATCTATATAACAGTTTTAAGTCTTAGATCAAATGCATACATTAAAAATATTAAATCTGATCAAGATTTTATGTCACTTACAGACATAGCAGTGGTGTTGTTGTTGCAATAGAAAACACCTTCATCAGAAGCTACACGTTCCTTTACAGCTGAGGCAAAGTTCTCTGTTGCATACGACCCGGCCGGTCGTTTCGGGAGTTATAGCCCCATTTCTCCCATTTCTGTTTCCTTTATACTCTTAAGCTATATTATAATATACCGGATTTGTTGGTTCAGTCCCGGAGTTGTTTTGGAGTGGAATGAGACACTTAGTCTCTTATTTAGAACCTTAAGTTGGAAAACTCAACTGAATGTTGACCTACGTGTAAACGATCTCGGATTTGAATTCTGGTGATTCTATTAGCTCTGTTAGGTGATTTTGGACTTAGGAGTACGTCCGAAATATGATTTGGAGGTCCGTGGTAGAATTAGGCTTGAATTGGCGAAATTGAAAATTTGGCGATTTTTGGTCGGCAGTGGAAAATTTGATATCGGGGTCGGAATGGAATTCTGGAAGTTGAAGTAGGTTCGTAGTGTTATTTGTGATGTGTGTGCAAAATTTGAGATCATTCGGGCGTGGTTTGGTTGGTTTCGATATCGGTTGCCGAATTTAGAAATTTAGAAGTTTTTAGGCTTGAATCCGAGGAAGGAAATGCACAGTTGCGCTACCGCAGGCGTGAGAATTTGAAGCGCAGATGGGGAAAATGGGAGGCCAAGGCTGGAGCGCAGGCGTGAAGGATTTGGACGCACCTGCGAGCCCGCAGGTGCGAGACCTAGGCGCAGGTATGGAGGCTGAGAGTTAAGTGATTCTCGCAGGTGCGGGGATTTTTCACCGTGGGTGCGGTCCCGCAGGCGCGTGGAATATGTCGCAGGTGCGAAAATCTGGGCAGAATGTATAGATTGCACTTCGCGAATTTTGGAGCGTTTGGAGTGATTTTCGAAAGGAGATTCAAGGGCTATCAGTGAGGTAAGTTTCTTGAGCCCTAATACTTGTATACATGGTGATTTTCCGTTGTTTAATCATTATAATTAGTGAAAATGAGGGGTTAGGGCTTGGAATTTTTAAGAGTTTAATTTAAGGATTTGAAGGACCAAACGATGTCGTATTTTGATGAATTTGGTATGGTTAGACTCGTGAGTGAATGAGCTTTCTAGTTTTGTAAATTTTGTCGGATTTCGAGACGTGGGCCCCGGGGGCCGGTTTTGAGCTAATTTCGGATTTTGGTCTAATTTGATAGTTTTTCTTGTGGAATTCATTCCATTAGTGTATATTGATGGTATTGTACTGATTGTAAATAGATTTGGAGCATTTGGAGGCCGAATGCAGAGACAAGAGCATTGCGGGGTACAGATATGACCGGTTTGAGGTAAGTAACGATTGTAAATCTAGTCCCGAGGGTACGAAACCCCGAATTTTGTATCATTCTACTATTTTAGTGACGCACATGCTAGGTGACAGGCGTGTGGGCGTGCACTGTTGGGGATTGTGACTTGGTCCGTCCCGTAGCAACTGTAAAGTTGCATACTTTGTTGAAACTATATGATACTTATATATTTTAGAAAGAGTTTCTATAAATTGGGTTGAATGCCATGTTTGGGCCTTGTGCCAGTGTTGTTTGGACCCTTAGGGGCCTTTTTCTTACTATCCTCTCACTATTTTTGATTGAAATATATACTCAGTCATGTTTATACTTGTTTACCACATAACTCAGTTTTATGAATCTATTTTGATGCATATAAATGTTTTGGGCCGAATGCCCTATTTTACTGAAATGCCCGAGTGACTTGAGAGGTTTATGACTGAGTGAGGCCGAGGGCCTGATTTGTGAGGATATTTATGGGATCGGGCTGCACGCCGCAGCATATTGCATATTTATGGGATCGGGCTACACGCCGTAATATGTTTGATATCGGCCGAGGGCCTGATTGTGAGGATGAGTGTGGATCGGGGCTGCCCGCCTGCAGCATACGTTATTATTATAGCACGTGAGTTGTCTGTGCAGCACGTGAGTTGTCCGTGCAGATTATAGCGCTTGGGCTGAAGGAGCCCCTCCGGAGTCTGTACACACCCCCAGTGAGCGCAGGTACCTACTGAGTGCGAGTGCCAAGTGTTGAGTGACTGGGAGGCATGAGTGATTGTGAGGTATGCCCGAGTGGCAAGAGTGATTGTGAGGTATGCCCGAGTGGCACGAGTGACTGTGAAGTTTTCCCAAGGGGCTGTATATGAGTGATGTTTTGCCCGAGGGGCTGTTTATGATTTCATTATTTTTGCTCACCTTTGCATTTTTCCTTTGCATTTTTCCTCTGTTTGAAAACTGCTGAAAAATATCTTTAAATAATTTTTACTGGAACTGGGTTTAAACGAGATATTTTGATTCAAATCTTGATTTTTAAAAGCATGTGATATTTTACCGAGTTTTCCTGATATGAACGTTATATACTTTATTGCTTGTCACTACTTCTCAGTGGTTTTTTTTTATGTTACTTACTGAGTTGGCGTACTCCCATTATTCCCTGTACCTTGTGTGCAGATCCAAGTGTAGCTAGACACGGTAGCGTTTGTTGATTGTTCTGATTGCAGATTTTCCTGGGGATAACAAGGTAGCTGCCTGGCGATCGCAGCCCTGCTCTTCTCCCTCTTATCTTCCTTTAGTTGTATTTAGATATTTTCCAGACTGAGTTAATCTTGATATTGTTAGACAAATTATAGTAGATGCTCATGACTAGTGACACCCCCATGTCGGGCTTTTCCTTCCGCACTTTTATTTTGATTGGAACTCCTTTACGAAGGTTTTTGTGTTAAATAACATTGACATTATCTTTGAAATGAAAATATCGGTTTGTTTTGGAAATGAGTCGGCTTGCCTAGTTCCACGATAGGCGCCATCACTACAGAGGTTAGTTTGGGTCGTGACAGTTTGGTATCAAAGCCTAGATTACATAGGTCTCACGAGTCATGAGCGGGTTTAGTAGAGTCTTGCGGATTGGTACGGAGACGTATGTACTTATCTTCGAGATGTTGCAGAACCCTTAGGAAAATTTCACTTTCTTGTATTCTATCGTGCGAAATTGATTCAGCTTGAAACATAACTCTTTGAATTTCTTCCACGTATTCATATGCGTACATGAGCACTCGGTATCAGTTGTGCATCGCCAACTTGTGATTCTATGAACGAGCTTCGAGATGTGTATTATGTGTTTTGGTGATGGGCTAGTCTGGAGGACTTGAGGCCAGGTTTAAACCGTAGTTTTGGCTCGGTAGCTTCGGTTGTAACCTGTATATTTGGACTCATATGTCCGGTAATGCCCCTACGAGTGGAATTCGTGGCTCGATGAGCGGTGGAATGGCCTTGTGATGAGTATGATGTAGCTGCGGGATGTGTTAAGACGATTTGAATGTGACAATAAGTGTTTCCTTGAAATGTAAAGGAAGGCCATTGGGCACTTGATTTTCATTTTGATGTGATGTATGGTCTCGAGTGTGAATGTTTTGAAGGATCTTTCGTGTTGTTAAACTTTGGGGCAAATTAAATTATCAAGAAGAGTAAGTGATTGTGTAGTAATTGTGGTTGCGAATGGGTATTTTTGATGTTGATGGCTCGAGAAAGATGATCTTCGAAGAGACTTAGAGTCGGTAACATTTTATTATTTCAGGTGCGATAGAGATACATTTCGATTTGATGCAGCAGTTGGGTAGCAAAGTATGAGGGAAGACATGACGGGAAGTGTTTCGCAGTGGTTGAAGTACTCCCAGGTCAAGTAGGAGAAGTAGAGGTTGAGAAGTTTCTTAAAGGAGATGATTTAACCAAAGTAAGAGTGGCAGATTAGCATATGAATTCACTAGTAGGGTAGTCGTGCGCCTTAAGAAAGTGTAGAATGGTTTGGAATCGTGTTAGTATGTGAATCGGCCTACAGACTCTATTTGGAATGATGGTTAGTATACAAAGGAAAATTGAATATGGCAGAAAGGAGTGTGTTTGAAATGAATAGAGGCGTGAAGATCTGATTATCGTGTCAGGTGCAATATGACTTGAGTTCGGAAGGTGTTGTTGACGAACAGTTGATGTCAATAGGGAAAGTGCAGACTTATACAAATGGTGGATGAACATGAACTCAGGAGAATTTACGGATTTAGTGGTCGTTGCACTCAGTGCAGTTTCATTGGAAGATGTCGGTAAGGAATTCCACATGTGGGTTATCTCCTGTGTGCAGCTAGCGGTGGCATGATGTTGATGAAGCTTTTGCGAGGAATATTACTTGCTACCCTATAGGAGGTCGCGTGTGTGATTTTGGCTGGAGATTCAGAATGTTCATGAAAGGCTTAATAAAAGACTTCGAGAAGTCTGGCAGGTTAACGGTGCGAGACCTTGGTAATTGAGAAGGAGAAATCCTTACGAGTTCTAATTTTATATAATTGCAGCTTAAGGCTAAGTGGAGGAGTCTGTTATCGACGATTTGATTGCACGGTTATGGGTCGTATTAGTTTCGATTCGGGGTATACCGATGAATCAGTTATGACTTGCAGAGGTCGAGATCGAGGATGACTCAGGTAAAGAAATTTCTGGACACAAGTTGTATTACACTTTATGGTTATAGGAGGACCATAAAATAATTGAGTGGTTATTCACAGAGAATGTAGTGTACATAGAGCGGGAATTTGCCCGGTTGAGTAGGAGTGTGGGTTACTTTTTATTCCTTTGTGTGTTGGTGTGCTAATAGGGCTCAGGTCGTTTCGGTCCATTTGGTCGGTTAATTCAATATTTGAGTAGAGTGGATGAATCTCGAGGATGGTTCTAATGGATTCAAGATTTATAAATATGGCTAGAAAACTGGGAGCTGCATTGAACAGTGTTGAAACTCGTGGCATCTTATATCATTGTGAATTATGCATTTCAATATCAAGAAGGTGAAGGAAACAATTTTAGGTTCACATAAAGTCTCTTCAGAGTAAGCATTTTTGGTTGTGGAACCTTTGGGATACATAAAAAGGGAATTCGGCGGCTTATAAGCCTTAGGGCGGTGTGATTCGATGCTAGAGTTTGTTGGGTAAGTTTTAGTTAAGGATAGTAGTGTTCTATCAAGGGAAAAAGTAGCAATTTGAAGGCAATTTAGAAAGAACTTGGAGAAATAGGATAGCTTGGTAGTAGGTTGGGTTAGCACAGTAATGGGTATGATCGGTTCTTTGGGTACTTATGATGTGGGTAGAATCTACAGGTGTTTCGTGGCAATGCTCTCGAATTTGGCAACCTGTGTGGCTTGGTGGAGTTAGAGGAATTCAGTTCAGATAGCTTGGTTATGTGCAAATGGATTTCGAAGTGTTCATGATAGGTCCTACCATAGTTTGAACCGGACATTTTCTATCGAGGTACGGAACGTGTTGTGTGTTATGACTTCCTCCTAGAAAGAAGGAAGAAAGAGGTTTCTGACTAATAAGGTATGTAATTTTCAAGTGACTAAGAGTTGATAATGGAATTCTTATGCTTGTCACATGATGGCATAATAGATGTGATGTGTTGTGCGGGAATAGGATTTACATGTACAAGCTCACAGTTCAGTTTTGAAGGGAAGGACAAATTCTTAGGCAGCATGAACAGTTTCAGATGACTTGGTAAATGATATCACTATCTGGTATATCTTGATAAGAGTGTATATTTCAGAAGGGGCAGTGTGTTCTGATTTATGGGTACTTCGCTGGTATTGCGACACTCTCCTGGTTGATCGACTGTTGATATTCAAATTGTTTTGCCACGCAGCACAGAAGAACTGTTTTTAAGTATTTCTCATGGGATGATTGTGTATGAGAGAGGTGTTAGGCATTCGAGCGGTGGAGGTGGAATCAAATATGGTGATTCATGTGTTCTATGGAATTGGAGATTGGGAGTCCTCAGGAGCAGATTTTTTCATGGTTGTGGACTGTGAAGTTGTGGCCGGAGCTAGCCAGATGATAGAAGGTGTTATGATTCCATCATTGTGGACTTTCAGAGGTTGTTTTTCTATTGGTGGCTGACCATAGTTGATTTGGGGCCCATTGGTAGGCCCAATTAGGATGTATATTCTACATTGAGCTGAATTGATTGGCTCCATACTGCTATTGTTGAAGGGTGTACCATTCGGTTGATGTGAAGCTTATTCGTGTTCTGAAACGATCGGTGAGTTACTCTTCTATGCTACGAGGAGTTGTGATTCGTTGGATATATGCACATATGGTGCGGTTCTATTGTGGCCTTATAGCGGAATTTGAGCGAGAATAGTATTGGATATTGCTTGGTTGATGACGTATTGGTTATGTTCTTTCGGGTTTTATGTGGCATGGTGTCGTTTGCTTCTCTGTGGTTATGGTAATCCACTTTGGGTACTTGATGTCGAATTGCGCATGGTTATTGATTTTAGCAGGGTGGCTTGAGGTGTTTCATATGGACTAGTATTTGGATAGGGTCGCGTATTGCAGCAGAGTTATGTGGAAATATTATCCCTTGTGTAAGATTCGTGTGTTATGGTTCTGCGGTGTGTGATGGGTTCTTAGCATTGCGTCGGGGTGGTACTCGTCGAGCTTGCGAAACAGTTTTCCTGTTTGGGTCATTGTTACGATTGGGTACATTTGGAATGTTGCTATCCGGTGCACGGATTACACGGGTTGTGGCTTTAAATTGTATTGATGTGTCATGTCACTAGAGTGGTCGTGTTCGATGAGACGAGGTCATTGGGCCTAGAATGAATGCTATCAGATTTGATTGTGGTAAAATTGGGAGGATAATATCGGAAGTCAGCTTTGAAATTGGTTATAGTTCTTGTAGAAGGAACAAGAGCTCCATGAACTGTTGGTCTAATGAATTGTTATAAATTTGGTATATTCCTTTCATCATCGGCAGTGTACGGAGGTTTTAGAATGAGGTTTTGTCTGATATGAGGTTTATTACCAGCACTAGGTTGATTTGAGTCGATGCTGTGATTTAAAATCATTGCTTCGAGCATTCGAGCTATGCGGTATTTGAATTTGAGTATTTGAGTTATGGTTACGGCTTTTGGTACAGCTTGTTCAGACTTATGCGGTATGTAGATGCAAACTTCTGATCTTATAAGAAATTTCGGATGTCGGAAATTTGATTCGAAGGCTTGTGGGCTAGGTTAAATTGAAGAATTTCAGTTATGCTATGCTATCGGACCTGTATGGGATAGGGTGACGTGGGATCACCCCCCGGTATGTGCATGGGAAAGTTACACAGCTATTTCTTGGCTTTTGGAACAACTCTCGGCACGTTCGAGGACGAACATATGTTTAAGTGGGGGGAGGATGTAATGATCCGGCCGGTCGTTTTGGGAGTTATAGCCCTGTTTTCTCCATTTCTGTTTCCTTTATGCTCTTAAGCTATATTATGATATACCGGGTTAGTTGGTTCGGGCCCAGAGTGGTTTCGAAGTGGAATGTGACAGTTAGTCTCTTATTTAGAACCTTAAGTTGGAAAAGTCAACCGGATCTTGACCTACATGTAAACGATCTCGGATTTGAATTCTGATGGTTCCGTTAGCTCAGTTAGGTGATTTTGGACTTAGGGGTGCGTCCGGAATGTGATTTGGAGGTCCGTGGTAGAATTAGACTTGAATTGGTGAAATTGGAAATTTGGCGATTTTTGGTCGGCAGTGGAAAATTTT
Source organism: Nicotiana tabacum (assembly GCF_000715075.1). Taxonomy (NCBI): domain Eukaryota; kingdom Viridiplantae; phylum Streptophyta; class Magnoliopsida; order Solanales; family Solanaceae; genus Nicotiana; species Nicotiana tabacum. The sequence goes on along the minus strand of NC_134103.1, from coordinate 11,597,293 downwards.
ATATCGGGGTCGGAATGGAATTCTAGAAGTTGGAGTAGGTTCGTAGTGTTATTTTTGATGTATGTGCAAAAGTTGAGGTCATTCAGACGTGGTTTGGTTGGTTTCAGCATCAGTTCCCGAATTTGGAAATTTAGAAGTTCTTAGGCTTGAATCCGAGGGTAATTTGGTGATTTGATGCTGTTTTGTGTGATTCGAAGGTTTCACTAAGTTTGTATGTTGATATATGACTTGTTGGTATTTTTGGTTGAGGTCCCGAGTGCCTCGGGGTGATTCCGGGTGGTTAAATGATTTGTCAAAGTTGGAAAATGCAGCTGAAGTTGCTGATACTGCTATTTTCGCACCTGTGGAAAGAGGAGTCGTAGGTGCGAGGTAGCTGGTGCGCAAGGGGAGTCCGTAGATGCGGAAAAGAGGGCACTAGGAAGGCTTCATAGAAGCGGAAGGAAATGCACAGGTGTGCTACCGCAGGCGCGAGAATTTGAAGCGCAGATGCAGAAAATGGGAGTCCAAGGCTGGAGCGCAGGCGCGACGAATTTGGACGCACCTACGAGCCCGCAGGTGCGAGACCTGGGCGCAGGTCCGGAGGCTGAGAGTTAAGTGATTCTCGCAGGTGCAAGGATTTTTTATCGCAGATGCGATCCCACAGGCGCGTGGAATAGGCCACAGGTGCGAAAATCTGGGCAGAATGTATAGATAGCACTTCGCGAATTTTGGTTCATTTTAACCATTTTCAAGTCGGGTTTTGGAGATTTTGGAGTGATTTGCGAAAGGTGATTCAAGGGCTATCAGTGAGGTGAGTTTCTTGAGCCCTAATACTTGTATACATGATGATTTTCCGTTGTTTAATCATTATAATTAGTGAAAATGAGGGGTTAAAACTTGGAATTTTTAAGAGTTTAATTTAAGGATTTGAAGGACCAAACAATACCGGATTTTGATGAATTTGGTATGGCTAGACTCGTGAGTGAATGAGATTTCTAGTTTTGTAAATTTTGTCGGATTTCGAGATGTGGGCCCCGGGGGCCGGTTTTGAGCCAATTTCGGGTTTTGGTCTAATTTGATAGATTTTCTTGTGGAATACATTCCATTAGCGTATATTGATGGTATTGTACTGATTGTAAATAGATTGGAGCATTTGGAGGTCGAGTCCAGAGACAAGAGCATTGCGGGGTAGAGATTTGACCGGTTCGAGGTAAGTAACGATTGTAAATCTAGTCCTGAGGGTACGAAACCCCGGATTTTGTATCATTCTACTATTTTTAGTGATGCACATGCTAGGTGACGGGCGTGTGGGCATGCACTATTTGGGATTGTGACTTGGTCTGTCCCGTAGCAACTGTAAAGTTGGATACTTCGTTGAAACTATATGATACTTATATGTTTTAGAAAACGTTTATGTAAATTGGGCTGAATGCCATGTTTGGGCCTTGTGCCAGTGTTTTTTGGACTCGTTGGGGCCTTTTTGTTACTATCCTCTCACTGTTTTTGATTGAAATCTACACTCAGTCATATTTATACTTGTTTACTGCATAACTCAGTTTTATGACTCTATTTTAATGTATATAAATGGTTTGGGCCGAATGCCCTGTTTTACTGAAATGGCCGAGTGGCTTGAGAGGTTTATGACTGAGTGAGGCCGAGCGCCTGATTTGTGAGGATATTTATGGGATCTGACAGCACGCCGCAACATGTTGTATATTTATGGGATCGGGCTGCACGCCGCAACATGTTTGATATCGGCCGAGGGCCTAATTGTGAGGATGGGTGTGGATCGGGGCTGCCCGCCTGCAGCATACTTTATTATTATAGCACGTGTGTTGTCCGTGCAACACGTGAGTTGTCCGTGCAGATTATAGCGCTTGGGCTGAAGGAGCCCCTCCGGAGTCGTTACACACCCCCAGTGAGCGCAGGTACCTACTGAGTGTGAGTGCCGAGTGTTGAGTGACTGGGAGGCATGAGTGATTGTGAGGTATGCCCGAGTGGCAAGAGTGATTGTGAGGTATGCTCGAGTGGCACAAGTGACTGTGAGGTTTGCCCGAGGGGCTGTATATGAGTGATGTTTTGCCCGAGGGGCTGTTTATGATTTCATCATTTTTGCATTTTTCCTCTATTTGAAAACTACTGAAAAATATTTTTAACTGATTTTTACTGGAACTGGGTTTAAACGAGATGTTTTGGTTCAAATCCTGATTTTTAAAAGCATGTGGTATTTTACTGAGTTTTTCCGATATGAACGTTATATGCTTTATTGCTCGTCACTACTGCTCAGTAATTTTTTTTTTGTATTACTTACTGAGTTGGCATACTCCCATTACTCCCTGCACCTTGTGTGCAAATCCAGGTGTAGCTGGACACGGTAGCAGTTGTTGATTGTTCTGATTGCAGATTTTCCCGGGGATAGCAAGGTAGCTGCCTGGCGATCGCAGCCCTGCTCTTCTCCCTCTTATCTTCCTTTAGTTATATTTAGATATTTTTCAGACTGAGTTAGTCTTGATATTGTTAGACAAAGTGTAGTAGATACTCATGACTAGTGACACCCCCATGTAGGGTTTTTTCTTCCGCACTTTTATTTTGATTGGAACTCCTTTACGAAGGTTTTTGTGTTAAGTAACATTGAAATTATCTTTGAAATAAAAATATCAGTTTGTTTTGGAAATGAGTCGGCTTGCCTAGTTCCACGATAGGCCCTTTATACCTGAGGCAAAGTTCTTTGTTGCACACTTAAGGTAACTTTTCTTACCTATAAAAACAAATGTATGTTGCAGACTATTAGATGAAATAATAAGTAGAAAATTTGGTACTCTTAGTTAAATAAAAGAATGTGAAATGTTAGAAGATTTTACGAACAATATGTTGCCTTTATTGCTCTAGGTGAATCCACCCCAACCACACATACATAGTTGCATAAAAAGATAGCAACAATTATTACAGCCATTTTAATGACTACTAATGTTGAAAGTCCACCAGCACGAACAACTATCTACATCAGAAAAATCTCAAGTGAATTTATACAACAAAGGACCTTAGTGTTGCTCCTGTTGACATTATTTTGAGAAGTGAAAAAGAACCTTCAAAGCCTCTCGAGCAGACCGTGTTGCTACATTTGATACTCGAACATTAGCACGTAGTGACACCCATATGCCAATGTACCGAGAAATACGAGAACATTAAGCCCTGGAAAGAAAAGTAGAAACAGTGATATGAGGTTTACTGTCTGTATTTTGTTTGTTGACTTAGGTTTGTTCAGACTGCATCTGATACAGGGGAATTACCGTATTCTTAAGAAATCAACAAAGACATGCTCAAGATTTCACCTCTAATCAATAGTTTAATGCAAAAATAAATTGCATAAATTTTCGACTTCCTTGTGGATAAAATCATCAATCAACTCTTTAGAGAATTAATAAATCAGTAACTCAACTTCGCCATTCTCTTCTTGCGGATAGAACTCGCTAATGGTAGTTCCATCCATTGACAATCTTTCAGCAGAATGAACATCAAGTGCTAATACCGCACTTTGAATAGTCAACGGAGAGAATATGTATAAAATAATATAACCTGCAAAAAAGAACATAGTGAAATAATTAAAAACTCACTCAAGTACTTCTTTATTAAAAACTAAGCTTTACTCACACCAATTCTTTTCCGTCATCCTCGATAAATGCATTTTCTCAAAGAAAAGAATTTTTTTAATCCACTAAAACTAATTAAAGTATAAACAAAAAGTAAAAAAAATAAAAGCTTATTGCATCAATCGTCATATTTTTCAAAATTATTTAAAGCTTCAAAGTACTCAACTTATCATTACAACTAAATACTATTGTACCTAGCTTAAGCTTTTGGCTTAGCAAAATTAATGTGATTCATCAGTAATATACAACATGTAGTTGTGCTTTCTTGTGCAATTTTTAGAGATACAGAGAAAACATTTGGCAAAAAATAAAACTTACACTGTTTGCTCTGATCTTTGTCTTCTTTCAGAGTTTTTATATCCATGAGAAATTTCCTTTTCTTTTTCACTTTGATAGCTCATTTTATTGCTTATTTGCAATTTTAGGTTCATATTGGTGCTCCTGTTGGTAAGACCCAATATTCTCATTAACTTCTGTGTCAAATACTGCGCCTCGCACAAGGTGTCACACTAAATGATACAAAGTGCTGATCTTCACCCTCCATGTCGGACCAAGTATCCAAAGTTGCAGCTCAATATCGCACACAAATTTCGCATCACTTGGTTTCCTTTGCAGCACATTGACGTAAAACATTGAGCTGCACATTGGAGTTTACAATTTTTTGTGAGCTTTAGTTGTAATGACACGGCCAGTCGTTTTGAAAGTTATAGCCCTGATCCCCTATTAACTACTTCTCCCATATTTATTTATGCTATTGTGACTTGCCGGGAGGTTTTATTTTGGTTTGTAGAGTGTTTTGAGACACTTAGTCCCTAAATGGAGGTTTAAGCCTTAAGATTTGGACCGTAGTCGGAACTGTATGAAAACGACTCCGGAGTGGAGTTCCGTTAGCTTCGTTAGGTGATTTTGGACTTAGGGGAGTGTCCGGATAGTGTTTTAGAGGTCTATAGCTCATTTAGGCTTGAAATGGCGAAAGTCGAAGTTTTGGAGATTTTGACTGGTAGTGGACTTTTTGATACCGGGGTCGGATTCCGATTCAGGAAGTTGGAGTAGGTCCTTAAGGTTGATTATGACTTGTGTGCAAAATTTGGGGTCAATCAGAAGTGGTTTGATATGTTTCGACATCAGTTGTCGAATTTGCAAATTTCAAGTTCTTTAAGTTTGAATCAGAGGATGATTTGTGATTTTAGCGTTGTTTAAAGGCTTGACTAAGTTTGTATGGTGTTTTGGGTTTGGTTGGTATGTTTGGTTGAGGTCCCGGGGGCCTCGGGTGTGTTTCGGATGCTCAACAGACCATTTTGGACTTAAGGAAGATAGCAGATTTTCTGGTGTTGTGTTGCAGACTTTTTCTTCATCGCATTTGCGAGGGAGGTCTCGCGATCACTTAAGGAAATCTGAGAGGCTAGCTAAGTTGTTCTTCGCGTTCGCGAATTTGAGAACGCGATGTCGTAGGTTGGTCAGGCCGTTCATCGCGAACGCGAGAGCTAGGCCGCGTTTGTGAAGAGGAGGTAAAGCAGCTGTGGAATTTAAGGGTTATTCTTCGCGAACGCGTGGAGTTGTTCACAATCACGTAAGCATGAGGGATAGTGAACCGTGTTTGCGTGGAGATTTTTGCGTTCGCGTAGGGTTAAATTCCGGAGCAGCGAAGTTGTGCTTCGCGATCGCGAGGCTATTTCCGCGATCACGATTAAGGCTATTTCAAAAACGAGGGTTTGGCCATTTTTATCAAAACTTGAGTTTGAGCGCTCGGATTTGGACGAGATTTTGGGGGATTTGTAAAGACATCGATTAGGTAATGATTCTACACTTGATTTTGGTTATATCCTATTAAACTATCATTAATTTCATCATTAAATTTCGGATTTGGGTTGAAAATTGGGAAGAAGTTCTTCAACTAAGAGTTTTGGGTTTTGATTGGGATTTTGACATCAGATTTGGATACGTTTGGTATGAGTGAACTCGTGAGTAAATTGGCATTCATAATTGGTGACTTTTACCTAATTCCGAGACGTGGGTCCATTAATTTTGGTATGAGTGAACTTGTGAGTGAATGGGTGTTCATATTTTGTGACTTTTACCCGATTCCGAGACGTGGGCCTGGGAGGCGTTTTAGGGCGATTTTTCAATTTCTTGCTTTAGCTTTGATTTCATTAGCTAGATTAGTTACTTGTAGTTATATTTATATTATGTAATTGATTTTGGCTAGATTTGGGCCATTCGGAGCCAGATATTCGTGGAAAGAGCATTGCTACGGATTGATTGAGCTTGGTTTAAGGCTAAGTGGCTTGCCTAACCTTGTATGGAGGAAATCCCCTTAGGATTTGGTACTGATTTTACTATGTGAGCGCCGTGTACGCAAGGTGACGAGTGCATACACGAGTTATTTACGTGCCTTATTTTCTTAATTGAACTCTTTGCAGTATGCCTATTGAATTCCTGCTTCTTCTTGACTTGTACTTAGTCTAGATTGTAGATTCTCTTGTTGTACATGTCTTTTGTAATTGATTGCGCTGTGTATTTACTTTTGGGACTACGGGACGGTATCCCGGGAGATCCCCCTGCATATTTACTTTTGGGACTATGGGACGGTATCTCGGGAGATCCCCCTGCACATTTACTTTGAGACTACGAGGCGGTACCTCGAGAGTTCTCCCTGCATATTTACTTTTGGGACTACGAGACGGTATCTTGGGAGATCCCCTGTCGCTTAATTTCATGCACTGTTATGTTATTTCATTATGCTTTCCTTTGTTGAACTTTAGTCTCTTATTATACTGCTTATTCTCCTGTTTTCATTATTATATACCAGTGGGCCTGACCTGACCTTGTCAGTACTCGACTGTGGTTACGCTCGACACTTACTGGGTACCGCTGTGATGTACTCATGCCCTTTCCTGCACATATTTTTCTTGTGCAGATCCAGGTTCCTTTTACCAGCCTCATCCTTAGTTGTAGTCGCTGTTGTTTTCAGAGAACTTTAAGGTACATATGCCCGCGCCCGCAGATCCTTAGAGTCCCCCTCTATTCCCTTATGTTGATTCTTTTCTTATTTCTAAAGACACTGATTTATAGAATAGTTAGAACTTCGTAGAATCTTGTGACTTACGGTGCTCCAGGTCTTGGGAGTGTCATGTATATTTCGAAAGTTGATTATTGTATAGGCCGAGCGGCATCCCAATTGCTTATTAAAATATCTGTTACTGTTAGTTGTTAAATTTTCATGTTTTTCATTTCATTTCCGTAAGTATTAGGCTTACCTAGTCATAGAGACTAGGTGCCGTCACGACGTTTCACGGAGGGAGAATTTGGGTCGTAACAAGTTGGTATCAGAGCTCTAGGTTCATATGTGTCGTGAGTCACAAGCCAGTTTATTAGAGTCTTGCAGATCGGTACGAAGACGTCTGTACTTATCTTCGGGAGGCTATGGAACTGTTAGGAACAATAATATTTCTTTTGATTCCTTGTCGTGCGAGTTATTAGCATCAAATTCTAAAAATTCTCTATTCTATTCTTTCTCACAGATGGTGAGGACTCGTACCGGAAGATCTGATGACCAGGCACCCACGCCCCCTGCTAGAGGCACCAGAGGCCGAGGCCGGGGTGGAGTACGGCCACACGGTGTAGCCAGAGCACCCACACGAGTTGCGACAGAGGAGCCCCCAACATTTCCAGTTGGAGGGCAGGCACCAGAGATTCCTATTGCTGCTCCAGCCCTCCAGGAGATTCTAGCCTAGTTCATGAACATGTTCAGCACCTTAGCTCAGGATGGATGGATTCTATTAGCTCCCGCCATATCTCAGGCCGGGGGAGGGGACATACTCCCTCAGCCCGCACTCCTGAGCAGAGGGTCCAGGTTGATCAGGCCCTAGAGTTCATTCCTATGCCGCCGATAGCCCCAGTTCAGCATGAGACTAGGACAACCGCTTCTGAGGCGGAGCAGCTCAGACTTGAGAGGTACAAGAAGTAACACCCACCTACCTTCAGCGGATTAGCTACAAATGATGCTCAGGGTTTTCTAGAAGAGTGTCATCGTATTCTCCGTACTATGGGCATAGCGGAGACGAGTGGGGTTTCTTTTACACCTTTAAGCTTAGAGGAGCAGCCTATCAGTAGTGGCGTGCTTATGAGTTAAGTAGTCTGTATGAGGTAGATTCACTTACATGGACTTAGTTCTCGAACATATTTTTGAGAGAGTATGTCCCTCAGAGCCTCAGGGACTCATGGCGTGCGGAGTTTGAGCAGCTACGCCAGAGTGCTACGACTGTGTTCGAGTATGCAGTCCGCTTTAGTGATTTGGCTCGACATTCACCGGCCTTGGTTGCCATAATTTGAGAGAGGATTCGTCAGTTTATTGAGGGACTCCACCCTAGTATCAGGATTAGAATGGTCAGGGAGCTAGAGATGGATATTCTTTACCAGCAGGTTGTGAATATTGCTAGGAGATAGGAGGGCATGCTTGCCCGAGACCGAGAGGAGAGAGAGGACAAGAGGTCTTGAGAGACTGGTTCTTATTTTGGAGCTCGTGCCCCAGCAGTTGGCCATGGTAGGGGTTACGTGGGTCGCCCTGTTCATTCAGCTCTTCCAGCCGCCAGTGGTGTTCCAGCCCCTTCTAGGCCCCAGGAGCCTTATTATGCACCGCCAGTATCTAGTGTGCCTCCTGCTCGGGGTACTTTTAGCAGCCAATCCAGCAGACCTAGACCGAGTCAGTCACAACAGCCACGCTCTTCGAGGGGTTATTTTGAGTGTGGCGACACCTGCCATATAATAAGAGATTGCCCCAGACTTAGGAGGGTTGCACCTCCACAGACTTCTCATCCACCACGTGCTCCACCGTGTCCTCAGGGTATGATTCCAGCATTAGCTACCACCCCACCTGCTCAGCCAGCTCGAGGTGGAGGTCGGGGAGGTCAAGGTCGCCCTAGAGAGGGAGGTCAGGCCAGGTATTATGCTCTTCCGGCCCGTATAGAGGCAGTTGCTTCCGAATCTGTCATTACAGGTATTGTTCCCGTTTGTCATAGAGATGCGTCGGTATTATTTGACCTATGCTCTACGTATTCCAATGTGTCCTCTTATTTTGCCCCACATTTGGGCGTATCTCGGGATTCTTTGAGTTCCCTTATTTATGTGTCTACTCTTGTGGGAGATTCTCTTGTTGTGGACCACGTGTAACAGTAGTGTTTGATTGCTCTTTGTGGTTTTGAGACTAGAACCAATTTATTATTGCTCAGCATGATAGATTTTGATGTTATCTTGGGCATTGACTGATTGTCACCCCATTATGCTATTCTTGATTGTCATGCTAAGACCGTGACGTTGGCTATGCCAGGTTTACCGCGATTAGAGTGGAGAAGTTCCTTAGAGTATACTCCCAACCGAGTTATTTCATTTCTTAAAGCTCAACGTATGGTTGAGAAGGGGTGTGATGCGTATCTAGCTTATGTGAGAGATGTCAGTATTGATACCCCTATAGTTGAGCCAGTCCCAGTAGTGAGGGACTTTCCAGATGTGTTTCCAGCTGATCTTCCAGGCATGTTCGCCTGACAAAGATATTAATTTTGGCATTGATTTGTTGCCGGGCATTCAGCCCATCTCTATTCCTCCATACCGTATAGTTCCTCCTGAGTTGAAGGATTTGAAGGAGAAGTTGCAGGAGTTGCTTGATAAGGGTTTCATTCGGCCCAGTATGCCACCTTGGGGTGCTCCTGTCTTGTTTGTGAAGAAAAAAGATGGTTCTATGCGTGTGTGTATTGATTATCGCTAGCTGAACAAAGTTACGGTGAAGAAAAGGTATCCATTGCCTCGTATTGATGATTTATTTGATCAACTACAGGGTGCCAAAGTGTTCTCCAAGATTGACTTACGTTCAAGCTATCATCAGTTAAAGATTCGGGAGACAGATATCCCGAAAACTGCTTTCAGGACCCGATATGGTCACTATGAGTTTCTCATTATGTCTTTTGGGCTGACCAATGCCCCGACAGATTTTATGCACTTGATGCACAGTGTGTTCCAGCCTTATCTTGACTCTTTCGTCACTGTGTTTAGTGATGACATTCTGGTGTACTCCGGGACTCGGGAGGATCATGAGCAGCACTTGTCGACTGTGCTTCAGCCTCTGAGAGAGAAGAAGTTGTATGCAAAATTTTCTTAGTGTGATTTTTGGCTAGGCTCAGTGGCATTCTTGGGCCATGTAGTATCGAGTGATGGGATCAAGGTGAATCCGAAGAAGCTGGAAGTAGTGCAGAGTTGGCCTAGACCGTCATCGGCTACGGAGATCCATAGTTTTCTTGGTTTGGTGGGGTATTACTGTCGCTTTGTAGAGGGATTCTCATCTATTGCAGCACCTATGAACATGCTAACCCAAAAGGGTGCTCCGTTTAGGTGGGCAGAGGAGTGTGAGGAGAGCTTTCAGAAGCTCAGGACGGCTTTGACTACAGCCCCAGTATTGGTATTGCCTATAGGTTTGGGGTCTTACACTGTATATTGTGATGCGTCGTGGATTGGTCTCGTCGCGGTGTTGATGCATGACCGTAGGGTGATTCCCTACGCGTCCAGACAACTGAAGGTGCATGAGAAGAACTATCATGTCCACGACCTTGAATTAGCAGCTATTGTTCATGCCCTGAAGATTTGGCGGCACTACTTGTACGGTGTCCTTTGTGAGATTTACACCTATCATCGGAGTTTGTAGCATCTGTTCAAGCAAAAGGATCTTAATTTGCGTCAGCGGAGGTAGTTGGATCTACTTAAGGATTATGATATTACCATTTTGTACCACTCGGGGAAGGCCAATGTGGTAACCGATGCTTTGAGTCGCCGGGCTGAGAGTTTGGGGAGTTTAGCATATCTTCCAGTAGCAGAGAGACCCTTAGCATTGGATGTTCAGGCCCTAGCCAGCCAGTTTGTGAGATTGGATATTTCTTAGTCGAGCCGAGTGTTAGCTTGTGTGGTCTCTCGGTCTTCTCTTTATGATCGCATCAGGGAGTGTCAATATGATGACACCCACCTGCTTGTCCTTAAGGACACGGTTCAGCACAATGATGCTAAGGAGGTCATTATTGGGGATGATGGCGTATTGAGGATGCATGGCAGGCTATGTGTGCCTAATGTAGATGGTTTGCGTGAGTTGATTCTTCAGGAGGCTCATAGCTCGCGGTACTCTATTCATCCGGGTGCCACGAAGATGTATCAGGACTTGAGGCAGCATTAATAGTGGAGGAGGATGAAGAAGGACATAGTGGAGTATGTGACTCGGTGCCTAAATTGTCAGCAAGTGAAGTATGAGCATCAACAACCGGGTGGGTTGCTTTAGAAGATAGAGATTCCGGAGTGGAAATGGGAGCGGATCACCATGGATTTCATTGTTGGGCTCCCGCGGACTCAGCAGAGGTTTGATGCTGTTTAGGTGATTATGGATAGGCTGACTAAGTCAGCTCATTTCATTCATGTGATGACTACATATTCTTCCTAGCAGCTGGCTCGAATTTAGATCCGCGAGATCGTCAGGTTTCATGACGTACCAGTATCTATCATCTCTGGCCAGGGTAGGCAGTTTACATCACGGTTCTGGAGGGCTGTACAACAGGAGCTGGGTAGGGTTGAGTTGAGCATAATATTTCACTCTCAGACGGACGGACAGTCTGAGCGCACTATTCAGATACTAGAGGATATGCTCCGCACTTGTGTGATATATTTTGAGGGTGCTTGGAATCAGTTCTTGCCACTTGCGGAGTTTGCCTACAACAATAGTTATCAGTCGAGCATTCAGATGGCACTATATGAGGCTTTGTATGGTAGGCGGTGTCGGTCTCCAGTGGGTTGGTTCGAGCCGTACGAGGCTAGATTATTGGGTATAGTCTTGGTTCAGGATGCCCTGGATAAGGTGAAGGTGATCCTGGATCGTCTTCGCACAGCCCAGTCCAGACAGAAGAGCTATGCGGACCGGAAGGTTCACGATGTTGCATTCATGGTTGGAGAGCGGGTCTTGCTCCAGGTTTCGCCTATGAAGGGCATTATGATGTTCGAAAATAAGGGCAAGCTGAGCCCATGGTTTATCATCCAATTGGAGGTGTTGCGACGTGTTGGGGAGGTTGCTTATGAGGTTTCCTTACCTCCCAGCCTAGCGGGAGTCCATCCGGCATTCCACGTTTCTATGCTCCAGAAGTATCATGGTGACCCGGCTAATGTATTGGATTTCAGCTCAGTCCACTTGGACAAGGATCTATCTTATATTGAGGAGCCAGTGGCTATTTTGGACAGGCAAGTTCGAAAGCTGAGGTCAAAGAACATTGCTTTCGTAAAGGTTCAGTAGAGGGGTCAGACAGTTGAGGAGGCGACTTGGGAGACCAAACATCTTATGCGCAGTCGTTATCCTCATCTTTTCACCACTTCAGGTATGTCTTTATGCTCGTTCGAGGATGAACGATTGTTTTAAGAGGGGAAGGATGTAACGAACTGGCCGATCGTTTTGAGAGTTATAACCCTGATCCCCTATTAACTTCTTCTCCCATATCTATTTCTGCTATTGTGACTTGCCGGGAGGTTTCGTTTTGGTTTTTGGAGTGTTTTGGGGCACTTAGTCCCTAAATGGAGGTTTAAGTGTTAGGATTTGGACCGTAGTCAGAACTGTGTGAAGACGACTCCGGAATGGAGTTTTTTCGGTTCTGTTAGCTCCGTTAGGTGATTTTGGACTTAGGGGCATGTCCGGATAGTGTTTTAGAGGTCTATATCTCATTTAGGCTTGAAATGGCGAAAGTCAAAGTTTTTGAGATTTTGACCGGTAGTGGACTTTTTGATATCTGGGCCAGATTCTGATTCCGGAAGTTGGCATAGGTCCATAAGGTTGATTATGAATAGTGTGCATAATTTGGGGTCAATCGGACGTTGTTTGACAGGTTTCGGCATCGGTTGTCGAATTTGGAAGTTTCAAGTTCTTTAAGTTTGAATCGGAGGATGATTCGTGATTTTAGCGTTGTTTGATATGGTTTGAGGGCTCGACTAAGTTCGTATGATGTTTTAGGATTGGTTGGTATATTTAGTTGAGGTCCCGAGGGCCTCGAGACGTGTTTTAGATGCTCAACGGACTATTTTGGACTTAAGGAAGATAGCAGATTTTCTGGTGTTATGTTGCAAACTTTTTCTTCATAGCGTTCGCGAGGGAGGTCTCGCGATCACGTAAGGAAATCTGAGAGGCCAGCTAAGTTGTTCTTCACGTTCGCAAATTTGAGGATGCGATTGCGTAGGTTGGTCAGGCTGTTCATCGCAAACGCGTGAGCTAAGCCGCATTCGCGAAGAGGAAGTAAAGAAGCAGTGGAATTTAAGGGTTATTCTTCACGAACACCTGGAGTTGTTCGCAATCGCATAAGCATGAGGGCTAGTGAACCGCGTTCGCGTGGAGATTTCTGCGTTCACGTAGTGTTAAATTCTGGGGCAGCGAAGTTGTGCTTCGCGATCGCGAGGCTATTTCCGCGATCGCGATTAAGGAATCATTGGGCAGTATTAAACATTTCAAAAACGAGGGTTTGGCCATTTTTTTAAACCTTTGAGTTTGGGATCTCAGATTTGGACGAGATTTTGGGGGATTTTCAGAGTTTTGGGTTTTGATTGGGATTTTGACATCGGATTTGGATAATTTTGGTACGAGTGAACTCGTGAGTGAATGGGTGTTCATATTTGGTGACTTTTACCCGATTCTAAGATGGGCCCGGGGAGGCATTTTAGGGCGATTTTCTAATTTCCTTATTTAGCTTTGATTTCATTAATTAGAATAATTCTTATAGTTGTATTTATGGTATTTAATTAATTTTGGCTAGATTTGGGCCTTTCGGAGCCGGATATTCATGAAAAGAGCATTGTTACGGATTGATTGAGCTTGGTTTGAGGTAAGTGGCTTGCCTAACCTTGTGTGTGGGAAATCCCCTTAGGATTTGGTACTGATTTTACTATGTGAGTGTCGTGTACGCGAGGTGACGAGTGCGTACACAGTCTATTTGTTGAAGAACCCGATTTTTACATAGAAATTTTCTGTTTCCACCTTAATTGAATATACTTGCATGTGTAGTTACCCTGTTAGCTTAGAATAACATGTCTACGTGCCTTATTTGCTTAATTGAACTCTTTGCAACATGCCTATTGAATTCCTGCTTCTTTCCCGACTTGTACTTAGTCTAGACTGTAGATTCTCTTGCTGTACTTGTCGTTTGTAATTGATTGCACTGTGTATTTACTTTTGGGACTATGGGACGGTATCCCGGGAGATCCCCCTGCATATTTACTTTTGGAACTACGGGACAGTATCTCGGGAGATCCCCCTGCACATTTACTTTGAGATTACGAGGCGGTAACTCGGGAGTTCTCCCTGCATATTTATATTTGGGACTACGAGACGACATCTCGAGAGATCCCCTGTCGCTTAATTTCGTGCACTGTTATGTTATTTCACTGTGCATTCCTCTATTGAACTTTAGTCTCTTATTATACTGCTTATTCTCCTATTTTTATTATTATATACCAGTGGGCCTAACCTGACCTCGTCACTACTCGATCGAGGTTAGGCTCGACACTTACTGTAACGACCCGACCGGTTTCTTTGAGCTCTAGCGCATCGTTCGGTAGTTTGAGGCCATGAGCAGCTTCGCTTCGGGTATTATGACCTGTACGCGTGGTCGGAATTGAACTTCGGGAAGTTCGAAGTGGATTTGGAAAGAAATTTCTCATTTCGAAAGCTTTAAATTGAAAGAATTGACTAAGATTGGATTTTAGAGTAAACGGCCTTAGAATCGGGATTTGAAGGTTCCAGCAGGTTCGTATGATAATTTCGGACTTGGGCGTATGTTCGGATCAGTTTTTGGATGCCCCGGGAACATTTCGGCACCTATTGTAGAAGTTAGCATTTTGGAAGAATTCCATAAATTTGGGTGGAAGTGCATTTCAATGTTATCGATGTCTGTTTGGAATTCTGAGTCTGAGAATAGCTCTGTATGGTGATTCTGATATTGGGAGCGCGTCCGAAAGTGGATTTGGAGGTCCGTACGTCATTTTGGAGTCGTTTGGCGAAAGTTAGAAATTTGAAGGTTTTTTTGAGAAGTTTGACCGGAAGTGGACTTTTTGATATCAAGGTTAGAATCCGATTCCGGGTGTTGGAATAGGTCCGTAATGTCAAATGTGACTTGTGTGCAAAATTTGAGGGCAATCGGGCGTGATTTGATAGGTTTCGGCATCGAATGAGGAAGTTTGAAGTTCTAAAGTTCATAAAGATTGAATTGGAGTGCGATTCGTGGTATTTGCATTGTTTGATGTGATTTGAGGCCTCGAGTTAGTCCGGATTATGTTTTGGAACTGGTTGGTATGATTGGATGGGGTTGCGGGGGCCTCGGGTGGATTCCGGGTGGTTAACGGATCGAAAATGGAATTTCAGGAAGGGCTGATGCAGCTGGGCATCTGGGGTAATCGCACCTGCATGAAGAGGGCAACAGGTGCGAGCTCGCAGGTGCAGGAAAGGACTCGCAGAAGCGGATTTTGCTGGGGGAGGCGTGGACTACAAATACGGTCGAGATCCGCAGATGCGGGACCGCACCTTCTCGCGTGGAGCCGTAGAAGCGTAGGCGCAGAAGCGGATGATGGCTGAAGATGTGGAGTTGAGGGGTCTGGTGGAAGACCGCAGAAGTGGTAGTTGGGCTGCACCTGCAGAACCGTAGAAGCGGTAAAGTGACCGCAGGTGCGGAAGTCGGGGCTGGGCAGTGTCTTCTTTAAAACGAGGGTTTGGCTCTATCTCATTGCATTTCGCCTATAGGAGCCAATTTTGGAGCACATTGGAGTGCCTTCTTCATCAATAATAATGGGGTAAGTGCTTTCTTCACAATTTTGTGTTAAATACATGAGTTTATAAGGATTTGAACGTGGCAATTAATAGAAATTGGGGCTTTGGTGGAAAAACCTAGAATCTTGTATATTTGGATTTTGACCACAAATTTTGGATATAGAATTGAGAATAAATTATATATTTAAGTCCGTGATGTCATGGGTAAAGTTTATCTTTGAAAAATTTCGGAATCCGGGCACGTGGCCCAAGGGTGATTTTATCGACTTTTCAAGCGGAGTTGAGAATTTTTGTAAATAGGATTATAATGAGTATTTGAGTATATATTAATGAATTTGCATAATTATTGACTAGTTTTGAAACGTTGGGTATCGGTTTGAGTCGTCGGAAGGGTAGGTGAACTAAATTATTATGTGCTTCTATTGTGAGGGCTACGTACGCACGAGGTGACGAGAGTCCGTAGTAGCTACTAACTATGCCTATATCCGGGTAGTTTTAGGATTACATCATGCCTTGTTGCTATTGTTGTTGAATTTATGTTTATTGTTTGTCTTGAAAGGAAGCGAGATTGAGTTAGCTTATTAAATGTTTCGAAAGGAGTTGAAATTGAGAAAATGTTGGGAACTTAAAAGGTTTTTATTTGAGGAACACCATAATAACTTAAGAAATCTATGTGTAACCGCGTCGCAAGTATGATTCGCGACCGGGGTATTTCCTTTTACTACTCTTATGGGATCGGGCCGTTCGCCTCGGCAGGATATATGTACCACACTCTCATGGGATCGGGCCTTTGGCCACGGCAGGTTAATAGATGCATCTATGGTTCGCGTCGTTCGACCCTCGGCGGTGCACAATTTACTTTTACGTTGCATCGTGTCGTATGCCTCAGAATTTCCTATATATATTATCCTCATGGAATCGTGCGTAATATTTGGCAAGAGGCCAGTGTATCTGGGGTTTTTCCCTGATTTGAATGATTATAACCTCTATGATGAGATCCACTATCTCTATATATATGCTCCGGTTATGGAGGGAACTTACTAGATGAGAGTTTAAGTAAAATTGTAAAGAGGGAAATTTTACCACGTATTTTATACATGTTTATTTCATACATTTACTCGGTTTCATATTTAATCACTTCTTTACTGTACCTGATATTATTGGACCACTAGTAATGTCACGACCCAAAATCCCACTAGTCGTGATGGCACCTAACCCAATACGTTAGGTAAGCCAATTTTCAACTATCCAATTCCAATAATAATTATTTAAAAGAGAATATCTAAAACCAATACATTTTTCCAAGAACTGGTAGTACAAATCATGAGCTTCTAAGAATAGAGTATACAAAGCGGAAATAAAATAAATACATAGTTTGTTTGAATAATACATAAACAGAGCTTTTATAAATCTAAGGCTACCCTGAACAAGAGGCAGCTACAACAGGAACACATGTACATCTTCAAATCCCGCAACTATCGAGCAAAACAACAACATCAGCCAAATTTGCACGCAATGTACAGAAGTATAATATCAGTACAACCGACCCCACGTACTGAGTATGTAACAAACCTAGCCATAGGTTAAAAGTAGTGGCGAGCTTTCACCAAGGTTGGGTCCAAAACCCATAGTCCACAACAATCCATAACAACGTAAAGCAAATAATACCAGAAGTAACTCAGGGATAAAATACTCAGTCATGTAATAATTTCAAAAACAAAAATAGTAGTTCTTTCTTTCAAATACATCAGTGAAAACCCAAATCGTTTGCCGAAGTTGCCAATAATATGAATAGTTTGAAAACAATAAATTTCTCCAAAGATCTTTCCAATAATAAATAATATGTTTCATTTTTCGTGCGGATAACCAGTGTAAAACAAATGCATCACTATGCCCATCTGTCAAATATGTCTGAGAAATCATGAATGATATGATGTTGTACATCATGAGGAAAAATACATCTCTATGCCTGTATGGCATGTGTGCATGCCAATGCGATGCAATTCAGTGATAAAATCATAAAAAACCCTTCAGGCAGAACATCACTCATATACAGCCCCTCGGGGAAACCTCACAGTCACTTGTGCCACTCGGGCATACCTCACAATCACTCTTGCCACTCGGGCATACCTCACAATCACTCATGCCACTCGGGCATACCTCACAATCACTCATTCCTCCCGGTCACTCAGCACTCGCACTCAGTAGGTACCTGCGCTCACTAGGGGTGTGTACAGACTCCAGAGGGGCTCCTTCAGCCCAAGCGCTATAATCTGCACGGACAACTCACGTGCCATAATAATAAAGTATGTTGTAGCCGGGCAGCCCCGATCCATACTCATCCTCACAAATTAGGACCTCGGCCTCACTCAGTCATAAACCTCTCAAGCCACTCAGACATTTCAGTAAAACAGGGAATTCGGCCCAAAACATTTATATGTATCAAAATAGAGTCATAAAACTAAGTTATGATATGGAATGAAATGAATATGACTGAGTATGAATTTTCAATTTAAAACAAATAATTCACAGCAGTAAGACCTCTGTGGGTTCCAGTAGTATTGGCACATAGCCTCAATCATGATTTTTAATATGCTTTTTAGCTTAATTTCTCTAAATCATAAAACCGCATAGAAAATGCCAAGATTATTTAACTACAAAATTCTACATAAACAATTATGTCATAATTTCTATAGTGCACGCCCACACGCCCGTCACCTAACATGTGCGTCATCTCCCAACAATTCACATAATACATATATTCAGGGTTCATACCCTCAACTCCATGATTAGAAGAGTTACTTACCTCGAATAAGCCAAATCCAATGTCAAGCAAGCTAAACAATGCTCTAGAAATTCCATTATGCACGTATCAACTTTCAAACGGCTCGAATCTAGTCAAAATAAGTTGATTCAGCCCACAAAAATTGTAGGAATTAATTCCATATCAAAATACTAATATTTTCCAAAAATCCGAAATTGCGCCCCAAAAATACCCGTGGGGCCCACATCTCGGAATCGGGTAAAAAATATAAAATCCGAACCCCGATTCAACCACGAGTCCAACTATACCAAAATTACTCAAATCCGACCACAACTCGGCCTTCAAATCCTTAATTTAAACTAAGAGGGTTTTCAAACGTTTCCAAATTAATTCACCAATTAAATGATAAAAACAACCATTGATTCAGGTAATTTAACCAATATTGAGTTAATAACACTTACCCCGTTGTTTCCTCCGAAAATCGCTCAAATATCGCTTCAATCTGAGCTATAAATCATTAAAAATTGAAAATGGGACGAAGTCCCATTTTCTGAACTTAATCTTTATGTACAGAACTCTCTTCTTCGCGAACGCGACAGGTCCCTCGCGTTTGCGAAGCACAAAATGTGCTTCCCAACATTTGTTCTTCACGAACGCGAGCTCCCCTTCGCGAACGCGATGCACAGCCCAGCTCCTCTTCACGAACGCGAGACCACCTCGCGAACGCGAAGAGTAAATCCTGCCTGCCTGAAATTCCTCTTCTCGAACGCGAGGCTCCACTCGCGAACGCGATGAAAAAAACCAGATGGTGCATCAGAAAAATTCCAGTAGAGTTCCAAGTCCAAAATCCAACCCGTTAACCATCCGAAACTCACCCGAGCCCCTCAGGACCTCAACCTAAAACAATGCTAAAACCATGAATTACACCCCAATTCAAGCCTAATGATCTTTGACATTTCTAATTTCTACAAACGACTCCAGAACCTATCAAATCACGTCCGATTGACCTCAAATTTTGCACACAAGTCACATTTCACATTACGGACCTATTCCAATTTCCAGAATCGGATTCCGACCTTGATATCAAAAAGTCAACCCCCTGGTCAAACTTCCCAAAAATTCAACTTTCGGCAATTCTAGCCAAATTCCACTACGGACCTCCAAATAATTTTGCGGATACGCTCCTAAGTCCAAAATCACCATACGGAACTATTGGAATCATCAAAATTCGAATCCGAGGTCGTTTACACATAAGTCTGCATCCGGTCACTATTTTAACTTAAGATTTAAACCTTGGAACTAAGTGTTCTAATTCTTTCAAAAAACCTTACTGGACCCGAACCAATTACCCCGGCAATTCACACAATAACTATAAAGTACAATTTGAGAAATAAATGGGGAAACAGGGTTGTAATACACAAAACGACCGGCCGGGTCGTTACTTTCTCCCCCACTTAAACATACATTCGTCCTCGAACGTGCCAAGAGTTGTTTCTAAGCCATCAAATCACTGTTCCATATTACCACACATGTACCCGGGGGTGAACCCACGTCACCCTATCCCACATAAGGCTTGACTACACAATGAAACTGAAAATCATTAATTTAACCTTAGCCCATAAACCTTGGAGTTTAATTTCCAACCTTTAAAATCTCTTTCAAGACACAACTCTTACATTTACACACCGTATAAGTCCGGACAAGTTGCATCGAGCTATAACTATCACCACGGATATAATCAACCAACATATTACATAACTCGCATGCTCGTAGCACCATTCCTGATCGCAGTGACTACTCCAAACCAACCGCATACTTGTATTAAACCCATATCGAACCAAACCTCATCCCAAAACCTTCGTACACTGTCGATAATAAAAGAAACACACAAAATTTCATGACCACTTACCAGATCAACAAGTCATGGAGCCCTCTCGCCCCAAGCAGAACCATAATCCCTTTCTGAGCCGACTTTCAATATTATACTCCCGAATATACCAAATCAAACCTGATAGTACCCCTTCCAGGTCCAATAACCTTATATTACTAAACACAATTGTTCTATAGACATGCCTTACCAATATAACTCAGAGCCACAACTCATGTCATCCGTGTACTAATACGCAACAATTCAAATGTACCTAGTCATGGAAAATGACTCAAATAAGAGAACTGCCCCGCCATTAACAAGTACCTCCACAACGAAACGCTGAAAATTTATCATACACCGTAGAACCATCACCCGATTCTAACACGAGGTTCATGTTATATACTCTGATACACCCTGCCCCGAATTAATAACGACGGAGAGGAAAATGACAAAAATACATACCAAACCTGAAAGGACATAACCATTACGCTATCGATCATGCAATACACCAAGTGCTCATTACACTCAAATTCCGCTATAAAGCTCAAATAGAACCGCGCCATCTGTGCACATAACCAATGAATCACAACTCCTCGTGGCATAAAGGAGTAACTCACAGATCATTTGAGAACACGAATAAGTTCAACATCAACCGAATGACACATCCCTCAATAATAGCAGTATGGAGCCAACCATTCCGGCTCAGTGTAGAATACACATCTTAATTAGGCCTACCTATGAACCCCCAAATCAACTCGGGTTACTTACAAATAGATAAAAATCCCTCCGAAAATCTATAATGACTGAATCATAACATATTTCATCATCTGGCTAGCTCCGGCCATAATTCACAGTCCACAACCACGAAACTATCTGCTCCTGGGAACTCCAAATCTCCAAATCCATAGAACACACGAATCACCATATTTGATTTTTATCTCCACCGCCTGAATGCCTAACACCTCTTTCATACATGATCATCCCACGAGAAATACTTTGAAAGTTCTTCCGTACCACTTGACAAAATTTGAATATCAGCAGTCTATCAACCATGTGAGTACCGCAATACTAATTTATACATCAGTAAGTCAAAATACAATGCGCCTTCTGATGTCCGCCCCTTTCTCATAAAACACCAAGTAGTAATAGTATTCATCTAGTTATTTGAAACCGTCCATGTTGTCCAACATTCGTTACCTTCTCTTCAAGGCTGTACTGCCACCTTGTACATGA
Source organism: Nicotiana tabacum (assembly GCF_000715075.1). Taxonomy (NCBI): domain Eukaryota; kingdom Viridiplantae; phylum Streptophyta; class Magnoliopsida; order Solanales; family Solanaceae; genus Nicotiana; species Nicotiana tabacum. Next base: position 11,575,979 of record NC_134103.1, on the reverse strand, counting down.
AAATATAGCTTTCTTACAACACATAACATCTATCTTGCCATCATGGGAAAAGCACAAGAATCTTATTATCAACTTTGAGTCACCAATAATTTACATACCATTTTAGTTAGAAACCTTTCTCTTGCTTCTTTCTAGGAGGAAATCACAATACACAACACGTTCTCCACACCGGTAGAAACCATCAAGAATACTTTGGAATCCATTTGCACATAATCAAGCCCTTAGAACTAAATTTCTTTAACTCGACCAAGCCACGCAGGTCGCCAAATCCAGGTGTATAGACACAAAGCACCTGTAGAAAACCCCCCACATCATAAGCACCGAAAGAATCGATCATATCCATTACCATACTGCTCCAACCTCTACCCGTTTGTCTTATTTTCTCCGAGTTTCTTCCTAATCTGTCTTCAGATTAATACTTCTCCTTGCTAAAACGCCACGATCTTTAGCCACAGCTCACCCTACAAACCTTAGCATAGAACCACAACACCCTATGGCCCATAAGCAACTGTATTCTTCTTAAGCACCTTCAAAAATACCACAACTATAACACTCACTCTGAGAATACCTTATGTGAATTTGAAATTGTTCTTCTTACCTTCCTTATACAAAAATGTAGAATCCATAGCCATAAAGAATTTTCCCAAGTTCAGGCACCATCAAACGCAAATCTCAGATTTTATCCATATACAAGTCCGGAGAAATTCTCAATTGCTATATAAAATTCTCAAACCCACTAGAATTTATTTTTTTTTTCTCGGGAGTCACCCACTTTTCTCAAATCTAATTGCACCGCCCAAATGGGTCGAAAGACACATGCCCTATTAGCACCACAACACTCAGCGAAGTAACTCTACTCCAATACCCCCAATCAAATTCATACTCCGTGCGTCCTACATATTTTGAAAATAACAACTCACTCACCCCATGATTTTCACATACTTATAAAGTACAATATAACCCGTATCCAAGAATTCGTTTACTCAAGTCATTATCGAACTCCATCTCTGCAATTCATAACTAATCCACAAGTATGCCTCAGACCAAACTAAAATTTAATATATAACCATGAAATTAAGCCGTCTGCAGCAGGCTCCCCCACTTGGCTAAATTTAATCACTCCATAATTCACAATACCAATACTCTATTACTGTCATAATGCCACAGTCAGTTTAACAATGCTTCTTCTCAAACTCATGCAACGCCAACCATAAAAATACCCCAAATCATCCGCTAAGCTGGCAATCCTTCTCTTGACACTCAAGTCAACTTTCTCAGCCAGATTCAAATTCAACACTCCACACATATGCCCCACTGGTAGAAACGAAATCCTCCACTCATATTACAAGGAGCATACATACGTAGATTACTCTCTAGAAGATAACCCACCTCCCTAGCCTCAAATTGACATCTTGTTATATCTTTTCGCAGTCACAATTACTATGCTATCACTTAGTCAATCTGAGTCCAAACTCATTACCCAGACATGAGAATTTAATTTACCCCAAAATTTTAACAATATGAAAGATCCTTCAAAACATTCATACTCGAGACTGTATGTTACATTAAAAACGAAAATCAAGCACCCAATGGCCATTTCTTTACATTTCAAGGAAACACTTTTCATCACATTCAAATCGTCTTAACACATCCCTCGGTCACATCATACCGCCATTCCACTGCTCATCGAGCCACAAATTCCACTGTAAGGTCATTATCGGACATATGAGTCCAATTGTACAAGTTATAACTGAAGCTACCAAGCTTAAACTGCGGTCTAACCATGGCCTCAACTCCTCTAGACTGGCCCATCATCAAAACATAGAATTCACATCTTGCACATCATCCCTGAAACCACAAGCCGGCGATACACAACTGATACAGAGTGCTCATGTGCGCATACGAATACGTGGAAAGAATTCAAAGAGTTTATGTCTCAAGCTGAATCAATCTCGCACGATAAAGAAAGAAAAATGGGAAGTATATATCCTAAATGCCCTCTAGCCTCTCGAAGATAAGTATGGACGTCATCATACCGATCTGCAAGACTCTACTAGACACTTGCTCATGACTTGTAGAACCTATGAACCTAGAGCTCTGATACCACATTGTCACGACCCAAAATCCCACTAGTCGTGATGGCACCTAACCGAACCTGTTAGGTCAGCCAATTTCTAACTATCTAATTCCAATGAAATTAATTATAAGAAAATATCTAAAACCGATACATCTCCCCAAGAACTGGTAGTACAAATTACGAGCTTCTAAGAATAGAGTATACAAAGCAAAAATGAAATAAATACACAGTCTGTTTGAATAATACATAAAACAGAGTTTTTATAAATCTAAGGCTACCCTGAACAAGAGGCAGTTACAACAGGAACGCAAGTACATCTTCAAATCCCGCAACCATCAAGCATAGCAACAACAACAGCCAACATCTACATGTAATGTGCAGAAGTGTAGTATCAGTAAAACCAACCCCATGTACTGAGTAAGTAACAAACCTAGCCGTAGATTGAAAGTAGTGACGAGCTTCCACCAAGGTCGGGTCCAAAACCAATAGTCCACAACAATCCATAACAACATAAAGCAAATAATACCAGAAGTAACTCAGGGATAAAATACTCAGCCATGTAATAATTTCAAAAACAAAAATAGTAGTTCTTTCTTTCAAATACATCAGTGAAAACCCAAATTATTTGCCGAAGTTGCCAATAATATGAATAGTTTGAAAACAATAAATTTCTCCAAAGATCTTCTCAATAATAAATAATATGTTTCATTTTCCTTCTGGATAACCCGTGCAAAACAAATGCATCACTATGCCCATCTGTCAAAAATGTGTGAGAAATCATGAATAATGTGATGTTGTACAGCATGTGGAAAAATACATCTCTATGCATGTATGTCATGTGTGCATGCCAAAGCGATGCAATTCAGTGATAAAATCATAAACAGCCCCTCGGGCAGAACATCACTCATATACAGCCCCTCGGGCAAACCTCACAGTCACTCGTGCCACTCGGGCATACCTCACAATCACTCTTGCCACTCGGGCATACCTCACAATCACTCATTCCTCCCAGTCACTCAGCACTCGGCACTCGCACTCAGTAGGTACCTGCGCTCACTAGGGGTGTGTACAGACTCCAGAGGGGCTCCTTCAGCCCAAGCGCTATAATCTGCACGGACAACTCATGTGCTGCACAGACAACTCACGTGCCATAATAATAAAGTATGTTGTAGCCGGGCAGCCCCGATCCATACACATCCTCACATATCAAGCCCTCGGCCTCACTCAGTCATAAACCTCTCAAGCCACTAGGACATTTCAGGTAAAACAGGGAATTCGGCCCAAAACATTTATATGTATCAAAATAGAGTCATAAAACTGAGTTATGATATGCAATGAAATGAATATGATTGAATATGAATTTTTAATTTAAAACAAATAATTCACAACAGTAAGACCTCTGTGGGTTCCAATAGTATTGGCACATAGCCTCAATCATGATTTTTAATATGCTTTTTAGCTTAATTTCTCTAACTCATAAAACCTCATGGAAAATGCAAAGATTATTTAACTACAAAATTTCACATAAACAATTATGTCATAATTTCTATAGTGCACGCCTACACGCCCGTCACCTAACATGTGCGTCACCTCCCAACAATTCACATAATACATATATTCAGGGTTCATACCCTCAACTCCATGATTAGAAGAGTTACTTACCTCGAACAAGGCAAATCCAATGCCAAGCAAGCTAAACAATGCTCCCGAAATCCCATTATGCACGTATCAACTTCCAAACGGCTCGAATCTAGTCAAAATAATTTGATTGAGCCCACAAAAATTATAGGAATTAATTCCATATCAAAATACTAATATTTTCCAAAAATCCGAAATTGCACCCTAAAAATCATCCGTGGGGCCCACGTCTCGGAATCTGGTACAAATCACAAAATCCAAACCCCCATTCAGCCACGAGTCTAACTATACCAAAATTACTCAAATCCTACCACAACTCGGCCTTCAAATCCTCAATTTAAACTAAGAGGGTTTTCAAACTTTTCCAACTTAATTCACCAATTAAATGATAAAAACAACTATGGATTTGGGTAATTTAACCAATTTTGAGTTAAGGACACTTACCCCTTTGTTTCCTCTGAAAATTGCCCAAATATCGCCTCAATCCGAGCTCCAAATCATTAAAAATGGAAACTTAAACTTTCTGTCCAGACCTCTCTTCTTTGCGAACGCGACAGGCGAACGCGAGCTCCCCATCGCGAACGCGATGCACAACCCAGCTCCTCTTCACGAACGGGAAGAGTACATCCTGCCTGCCTGAAATTCCTCTTCGTGAACGCAAGGCTCCACTCGCGAACGCGATGAAGGAAACCAGATCGTGCATCACAAAAATTCCAGTAGAGTTCCAAGTCCAAAATCCAACCCGTTAACCATCCGAAACTCACCCGAGCCCCTTAGGACCTTAACCAAATATACCAACAAGTCCTAAAACATCATACAAACTTAGTCGAACCCTCAAATCACCTAAAACAATGCTAAAACCATGAATTACACCCCAATTCAAGCCTAATGAACTTTGAAATTTCTAATTTCTACAAACGACTACGGAGCCTATCAAATCACGTCCGATTGACCTCAAATTTTGCACACAAGTTACATTTCACATTACGGAACTATTCCAATTTCCAGAATCGTATTCCGACCTCGATATCAAAAAGTCTACCCCCCGGTCAAACTTCGCAAAAATTCAACTTTCAGCAATTCAATCCAAATTCCACTACGAACCTCCAAATAATTTTCTGGACACGCTCCTAAGTCCAAAATCACCATACGGAGCTATTGGAATCATCAAAATTCGAATCCGAGGTTGTTTACACATAAGTTTGCATCCGGTCACTATTTTAACTTAAACTTTAAACCTTGGAACTAAATATTCTAATTCCTTCAAAAAACCTCACTGGACCCAAACCAATTACCCCGGAAATTCACAAAACAACTGTAAAGTACAATTTGAGAAGTAAATGGGAAAACAGGGTTGTAATACTCAAAACGACCGGCCGGGTCGTTACAAGTAAGTGTCGAAGTCGACCTCTCGTCACTACTTCTTCGAGGTTAGACGGGATACTTTCTGGGTATGCATTTTTTTCGAACTCATCATACACTTGCTGTATATTTTGTTGTATAGGTACATGCATGGCTAGTAGCCTTGTGAGCGTAGCAGCGTGGTTAATACGGGGACTTAGGTAAGCTGCATCTTGTGAGACGATCCACAACCAGCAGAGTCTCCTTCAGTGTAATTGTATTTTCTTTCCTGTCCAAATTTGCATTCCGGACAGTTATTGTATTTTATTTTATTCCCTAGTAAATACTCATACTCTTGTGACACCGGGTTTTGGGATGATTATGAGATTATTCAGTATTGAAATTTGCGAAAAACATTATTATTTACTCAGTAAAGTTCATCATTTATTATTTAATTGAAGGAAATTTACGATTTTGAAAATATTAAAATGAGAATTTACTAATTATTGGTGTTGGCTTGCTTGATAGTAGTGTCCGGCGCCATCACGACCTTTTGGGTTGTGACAACATGGTATCAAAGTACTAGGTTTACTTAGGCCTCACGATTTATGAGCAAGTCTAGTAGAGACTTGCGGATCGGTACGGAGACGTCCATACTTATCTTCGAGAGGGTACAAGGCTGTTATGCTTTGTTTATTTCCTATTCAATCTTATGTGACGTGAAGCGCTTGTTATAAATCGAGAATTGAGGAATTGTAGTGGTACTACAATTGCGGTGCGGGATGTTACTCCCTGCGTAGTTGATTGGGCTATCATCGTCGCCTTGCGGAAGGATATTTTGTCATTTCAGCTTAGTAGCTGTGCTTCTTGGAGCTTTGAGGCTATGCACAGGTTGCTATGATGCTCATGAGTTGTTATCGCACAATACTGATGTGATGGTGGGATGCTTGCCTATGTGTCAGGGCAGTGAACGACTTTAAAGGAGGTTTACTCAGTGCATGATTCAGAGATTCGGTATTTTATTTCCGGCAGAGGAAAGGCAATCACACTATAAGTGTTCAGGTTTGGGTTGATGGAGTAATGGGACTTGGTACTTTCGAGCGTGGTGGTATTTTCATCTGTGATGTGGTGTCATTGTCCCTGTTGAATACGTCAAGTTCACCGGTGTTATGGTATCCTTCAATTTGCCTTTGGGTAGAGTAGCGTAAAATAGTACCGGAGAAGCGGCTATCAGAGATCGCGGTGTGCGGTGGTTCAAGATCGAATCGACATTCCTAATATTGATGGTTCGAGAAAGATGATTCTCAGAAAGGGTTAAAGTTAGTAGAGATCTATTGGTTCAAGTGCTACAGAGATAGATTTTGATTTAAGGCAACAACTGGACATCGAAGGATGAGGAAGCACAAGTAGGAAGTGTCATGCGGTGGTTAAATTTCTAGAAGGCCAGGTGTAATAAGAAAAAGTCGAGTAATTGCTTAAAGGAGATGGTTTGACCAAAGTGGGTGAGTGGCAGGGTAGCATATGGGTTCGGTGGTAGGATGACTGCACTCCTTGAGAAAAGTTTAGAGTGATTTGGGATTCATAGTAGGCAGTGACTAGGTCTACGGACTTAATTTGAAATATTGGTTATTATACGGTAGGAGATTGGATACAACAGAAATGAGTTGCTTGATATGAAAAAGGATACAACATGACTTTGGATTTGAAACTACTGTCTCACCTTTTAGTAGATGTCAAATAGGGAGTGAACGGGCTTGTACAGCTTGTGAATGGGCACGGGCCCGAGATGGTTTATTGGTTTCGTAGTAATTGCATCCAGTGCAACGACATTAGAAGAAGTCGACATTTAATTTCCACAGATGGGTTATTTCCTATGAGCGGGTTAGCGGTCGCGTGGTGTTGACGAAGCTTCTACGAAGAATTCTACTGGCTACCCGATAAGATATTGTATAGGAAAATGTGGCTAGTGGTCTGGAGTGTTCATTAATGGTTAATGGGGGGTTTCGAGGAATTTGGCGGGTTGATTGTGCAAGATCATGTCGATGAAGGAAGAATCTTGGTGGGTTCCAAGTTTATGCAATAGTAGCTTCAAGCTAAGTGGGAGAGTTCCACCGCCTACAGTTGGACTGCATGGTCATCTATTTGTAAGATTTCTAGTTATCAGCATATTGATGGGTTATTACGATTAAGGAAAGAGTGGTAATTTGAGCAAAGTATTTGGGAAAATATGTGCTATATTCGGCCTTAAATGATTTATGTTCTGGCTTGGGAAGACTCAGGATTTACGCTTCATGTTGAGGTGATTTACAAGAAAGGTGATTCAGCCGGGTGTTTCCTTAAGAGTGTGTTCATGTTCTAGAAAAGCCTTGGAGTAGATTATATTCATGACCGAGTCAGAGTGGGTGACTCTCAACAACGACCCTAGTGAATTCAACGGTTAAAGTGTGGTGCCTAAGGATTTCGAGTCCGCAGTATGGTTGAGTATCGAGCTTTTGCAGCGGATTGTGAAAGGGGGGCTTGGAGTGTTTTATATTATCTTTGGCCTGCGGGGTAGCATTAGAGGAATGGGAGAAAATAACTTCGGACTCATAGAGAAATATCAGAATAAATGTACCAGTTAGCAATGGTTGAATTGGCATGATGGTGGTAGCGATCAGTTCCTTCAACATATTGAGTTATACACGTGATTTGTGTCATTACGTGTGAGACTTGACGGCCGCCGTAATTTGATTTATTTGTAAGCATTCGAGTGCTATGGCATGTTATGTGTAGATGGATCCCGGAAGAGTTATGGTGGTTTAGACCACTACTTGAGGTTGGTATTTTCTGCGAATATGAGGATTCAGTTACGTGTTGTGATGGTTCTCTTGGATGAGTTAAGTAAAAGGTTTCTATGTAATGAAGTGCTTACCCTATTAGTAGTTCGTAAGTTAAGATGAAATTCTTATACTCTTGCGCATTGATATGATTAAGTGCAGTGATCGGCATGGGATTTTGAAGTTGAGGATCAAGGTTGCAGTTTGGTGTCGACAAGAATGTCAAGAGCTCGGATGAGCGAGAAAAGATTCAGATGGTTAGAGTAATATGGTATTGTCTTTAGCGTCACCTGAGATCGGTGTCCAATGTAAGAGGCTTTGAGTAGTGATTTCGGATTTTTGATATGCTTTACAGCATTTGTGCGGCCGGTGGAATGGATGTACAGACTTGATATCTGGTGCGGAAGGTCGTGGGAGCATGTCCCACGGGAAGATTGTATAAGTGTGACATGTTGTCACTTGATTGATCGAAGATTGGAACCAAGTATGGAGATCGAGGTACTATTGTTCATGTGAGAATTTATGCCCGGAGGGCGCCCGGTTCATTTGGTTGTGGATTGTGGAGGTTTGTTCTGGATATGATGGTTGTTCTTGTGTGTTATGGGGGAAAAAGATTATTATGAACCCTTGAAAGGTTATTAGACTAGTACGGTCCGTGGGTGGATCTAGATATGAATGTGGGCTCTATGTCGGGCCGGAGGTGTTCATTTCAGCATAGCGCTCCTTGTGGAGGACATTGGATGTTATTTCGCCGCCGACTATTTCATGTAATACTATATTGTGCCGTGTGAGTTGTGAAATAGCTTGATGATTTCATATGTGTTGAGGTTCCGCGTAGCGATGGTGTTATGTGAGCAGGATGGTTCTCGAGAGTTAGATCATATATGGCACCTTAGTTGTGCTTGGGTTTTGTAGCGCATGGCGCTATCCCCAGGGATGGTATTATGCACTTGGCGTGTTTGTGGATGATATTTGGGTATTTTGCAGGTATGAGCAATTTAGCTCGGTGACTAATTCCTTTCAGGTTATTATGTGTGAATTAGGTGGCATGCCACCACAGATATGTTGTTCGCATCGGGTTGCATGCCGCAACAGTGTGATGTTGAGTACAGTTCCCTATATCTATTCCTGTGTGTTTTGTTTCTCATTTTCCAGGGAAGGTTAATAACACCTTTTCGGTTGTCTAAATTAGTTACGCGGGTTGCATAATCCTTTCTAGAGTTCATTTTCCTTAGGTATCACATTCGAGTTTGTAGCTTATTGGCACATTGTGGCATCCTATGAGACTTTTGGCAGTGCTTGAGGTGGCTTATTGCCTGGGCAACTTACACTAGGTGAGACAAGATTTTTGGATCTAGAATAAGTGCGATCGGATTATATGAAGCATATTAAAGAGCAAATACCATTATTCGGTTCATAATGGGGTGATGATTCTAGTCAAGAGGAGAGACTCGATGATTTGTTGACTCGACAGTTGGTTACAAATTTCTATACATCTTTTCCGTCGTGGCGGTATTGCAGGAGTCAGAACAAGACTTATATATGTCATGAGGTGCATTGTGAGCACCGAATTCATGAAATTTCGGCTATTGTTATCATAGGATGTTATTATGGTTATGTAAGTTACGCAGTGCATAGTGTGGATTCAGCAAAGGTATGCAATCATGTATTGGTGCATCGCATAGAGATTGATACGGTGTTCGTATGATGGAAGCGGGCCTGGCAGAGAATTTCGAATATTGGAATTGGGCTAAATCCCATTTGGCTACGTAAAAGGGAAAATATTTAGATTAGCTCGAGCTAGTGTGCTCAACTGAGCTGAGGTAGCACATGTAGGTGCACGAGGTATTGAACAACGATTTCACACAACTCCAGAGCAGTTCTTAGCACGTTCGAGGGCGAACGTATGTTTAAGTGGGAGAGAAAATAATGACCTGACTGATCATTTTGAGCTCTAGCGCGTCATTCGGCGGTTTAAGTCCATAAACATCTTCGATTAGGGTATTATGACTTGACGCGTGGTCGGAATTGAACTTCGGGAAGTTCAGAGTGGATTTGGAAAGAAAATTTGCATTTCAAAAGCTTTAATTTGGAAGAATTGACTAAGATTGGATTTTAGAGTAAACAGCCTCAGAATCGGGATTTGAAGGTTCCAGCAGGTTCGTATGATGATTTCGGACTTGGGCATATGTTCGGATCGGGTTTTGGATGCCCCGGGAGCGTTTCAGCATCTATTGTGGAAGTTAGCATTTTGGAAGAATTTTATAAATTTGGGTTGAAGTGCATTTCACTGTTATCGATGTCAGTTTGAAATTCCGAGTATGAGAATAGCTCCGTATGGTGATTCCAGTTTTGGGAGCGCGTCCGGAAGTGGATTTGGAGGTCCGTAGGACATTTTGGAGTCGTTTGGCGAAAGTTAGAAATTTGATGAATTTTTTTGAGAAGTTTGATCGGAAGTGGACTTTTTGATATCGGGGTCCGAATCCGATTCCGGAAGTTGGTCTAGGTCTGTAATGCCAAATGTTACTTGTATGCAATATTTGAGGGCAATCGGGCGTGATTTGATTAGGTTTCAGCATTGAATGAGGAAGTTTGAAGTTCTAAAGTTCCTAAAGCTTGAATTGGAGTACGATTCGTGGTATTAGCATTGTTTGATGTGATTTGAGACCTCGAGCAGGTCCACATTATGTTTTGGAACTGGTTGGTGTGATTGGACGGGGTTCCGGGGGACCTTGGATGGATTCCGGGTGGTTAACAGATCGAAAATGGAATTTGAGGAAGGTTTGAAGCAACTGGGCATCTGGTGTAATCACACATATGTGAAGAGGGCCGCTGGTGCGGGAAAGGATACGCAGAAGCGCATTTTGCTGGGGGGGGAGGGGGACATGGACAGCAGATGCGGTCGAGATCCGCAGAAGCGGGACCGCACTTGCGCGCGTGGAGCCGCAGAAGCGGAGGGGCAGAAGCGGATGGTGGCCGTAGATGCGGAATTGAGGGGTCTGGTGGAAGACCGTAGAAGTGGTAGTAGGGCCGCACTTGCGGAACCGCAGAAGGGGTCAAGTGACCGCAGGTGCGGAAGTCGGGGTTGGGTAGTGTCTTCTTTAAAATGAGGTGTTTGGCTCTATCTCATTTCATTTCGTCCATGGGAGCTGATATTGGAGCACATTGGAGTGCCATCTTTCATCAATCATAATGGGGTAAGTGCTTTTTTCACAATTTTGAGTTAAATACATGAGTTTATATGGATTTGAACATGGGAATTAGTAGAAATTGGGGCTTTTGGTGGAAAAACCTAGAATCTTGTATATTTGGATTTTGACCGAGAATTTTGGACATAGAATTGAGAATAAATTATATATTTGAGTCCATGATGTCATGGGCAAAGTTTATCTTCGAAAATTTTGGAATCCGGGCACATGGGCCCGAGGGTGATTTTATCGACTTTACAAGCGGAGTTGGGAATTCTTGTAAATAGTATTATAATGAGTATTTGAGTAAATATTAATGGGTTTGCATAATTATTGACTAGTTTTGGAGCGTTGGGCATCAGTTTTAGTCATCGGAAGGGCTTGGGAGCCGGTTATGAAACTTCAGAGTGAGGTAAGTCTCCTTTCTAAGAGGGAATTAACCCCATATGTGAACTAAATTATTATGTGCTTCTATTTGTGGGGCCTACGTACGCACAAGGTGATGAGAGTCCGTACGTGGCTATTAACTATGCTTATGTCCGAGTAGTTTTAGGCTTACATCATGCCTTGTTGCTATTGTTGTTGAATTTATGTTTATTGTTTGTATTGAAAGGAAGCGAGATTGAGTTAGCTTATTAAATGTTTCGAAAGGAGTTGAAATTGAGGAAAAGTTGGGAACTTAAAGGTTTTCATTTGAACTCCGTATCTTTGAAAATAATTGAGGAACACCATAATAACTTAAGAAATCTATGTGTAATCTTGTCGCAAGTATGATTCCCGAGCGAGGGAAAATTCCTTAAGTTTATATTTGACTGCGTCGCACGTATGATTCGCGAGCGGGGTATTTCCTTCTACTACTCTTATGGGATCATGTCGTTCGCCTCAACAGGATTTATGTACCTCACTCTCATGGGAGCGGGCCGTTCGCCTCGGCAGGTTAATAGATACATCTATGGTTCACGTCGTTCGACCTTCGGCAGTGCACAATTTACTTTTATATTGGATCGGGCCGTACGCCTCAGCATTTCCTATATATATTATCCTCATGGAATCGTGCATAATATTTGGCAAGAGGACAGTATATCTGAGGTTTTTACCAGATTTGAATTATGACAACCTCTTTGATGAGATCCACTATCTCTATAAATATGCTCCGGTTACGGAGGGAACTTGCTAGATGAGAGCTTGAGTAAAATTGTAAAGATGGGAATTTTACAACGTATTTTATACATGTTTATTTCATACATTTACTCAGGTTTCAAATTTATTCACTTCTTTACTGTACCTGATATTATTGGACCACTAGTAAGTGTCGAAATCGACCTCTCGTCACTACTTTTTAGAGGTTAGATGAGATACTTACTGGATACGTGTTATTTTCGTACTCATACTACACTAACTGTACATTTTGTTGTACATGTACATGTATGTCTAGTGGCCTTGTGAGCGTATCAGAGTGGTTGATATGGGGACTTAGGTGAGTTGCATCTTGTGAGACGATCCGCAGCCAGTAGAGTCTCCTTCAGAATAATTGTATTTTCTTTTCTGTCCAAATTTGTATTCTGGATAGTTATTGTATTTTATTTTGTTCCCTAATAAATGCTCATGCTCTTGTGACACCGGGTTCTGGGATGATTATGGGATTATTTAGTATTGAAATTTGCGAAAAATATTAGAAAATTTACGATTTCAAAAATATTAAAATGAAAATTTACTAATTATTGGTGTTGGCTTGCCTGACAGTAGTGCCCGGCGCCATCACGACCTTTCAAGGATTTTGGTTCGTGACACTTACTGGGTACCGCTGTGATGTACTCATGCCCTTTCCTGCACATATATTTCGTATGCAGATCTAGGTTCCCTTTACCAGCCCCGTCCTTAGTTGCAGTCTCTATTGTTTTCGTATAACTTCAAGGTACATTTGCCCGCGCCCGCAAATCCTCGGAGTTCCCCTCTATTCCCCTATGTTGATTCTTTTCTTATTTCTATAGACACTGATATATATAACAGTTAGAACTTCGTAGAAGCTTATGACTTACGGTGTTCCGGGTCTTGGAAGTGTCATGTATATTTCGAGAGATGATTATTGTGTATGCCGAGCGGCATCCCAATTGCTTATTAAAATATATGTTACTGTTAGTTGTTAAATTTTCATATTTTTCATTTTATTTCCGCAAGTGTTAGGCTTACCTAGTCGTAAAGACTAGGTGTCGTCACGACGTTTCACGGAGGGAGAATTTGGGTTGTGACATTAGTCACGTAGATACTAATTCTATCAAATTATAAAAGGGTAGTTTCTACAATGTATCACAAAAATTTCCACTTAGAGGAAGAAGTTTACATTTCTTACTATATGGATCGAATTTAATGCAAGAAAAAGAACTAAACTCTACAAACACCAAAGTATCTGAATTTATGAGTTACTGTAGACTTTATAGCTTCCAAATAAATACATTTATGACATATTTAGGTGCTGACTAAGTGAAGATGGCAATATACTTATAGCTTTATAAATTGATTGTGAATTTGTGATGGAACTTAACTTAAACTCTAAGAATCTAAAGTTCCATCAAATCCTAAAGGAAACAATAGAGAATACTATACATGAGCAGTTTCTCAACACATTTCTTGTTTTCAACTTTTGATCATTGACAATATCTTCTATTGCAGGCCAATATTTGATGGTTCTAGTGATCTTACAATAGAAGTCGGAACAACCAATTTTGCTCTTCACAAGGTACAGAGATGAAGTATTAGATATTTCTTCTTCTCATGTAATTTGATCTATTAATATCTTCATAATCATCGGAGTGCTCAAGTCTAGCAAATGTAGAAGTTGTGCCAAAAATGGGTAGGCATAGGCAAACGTATTTAAAATGTGCATAGTCAAGCAACAGAGAAATAGAATGATATATTTCTGAAAAGTGGAAACTCTGATTAGAAAAGATAAGAAAATGTTAAAAATTAAAACCACTTTCAATTATTTACTGGTCAAATATACTTTTAAACAACAATTCAAGTTGGCTTAGATGCAAGAATAGAGGAGATTATGAAGTTCTATTAGATGCTTACTTGTTCTAATATAAGTGGATTGTAAAACTTTGCTCTAAAGCCTTGTAATTTCATTCTATACCAAATTCTAATGTTATGTCTTGTATCAACTGAGCTTCATCTCATTTGTAGCTACTGAGTTTAAGTTTTGAACAAACTTTCAAGAAAGAAAATTTGTTATGTTTTTTAGAGCTAGAGGGAAAAAGTAAAGTTGCAGTTGTAAGTTTAAGTACAAATATTATGACAATGAAAATATGAGTGAGTACCTCTTTAATGACATAACATTCAAGGAAATTTTTATATTTCTCAGTAAATATACTTCTTAGTTGGCATAACTTTTGGCACGTCGGCGAGTCTTGCTATTGTAAAAATCAAAGATTTTACAGCTTCTCTGCACTCCTCAAGACATGTCCTATAAACAAAAATTACCTAGAATGAACTAACATGTGGTAAATCATCTTGTATTGAGAAGGAAAAAAAAGGTAGTCGAAATCAGTTATGAAAAGTTTCTGCACAACCTTTGTATTAAGCAACAATAATTGTAACTAACACGAATATATCAAAATAAGCCATCATCAAAATAAAAAAGTTGACCAAACATTTAATTACCAGTATATTTTATGAGAAGCTCTAGAAGAAAGTTGTAATTTTCTACCTATGTGAATATAAGTACATCTCATGTGCTCTGTGCAGAGTTAATGATAAGACATGCAAAATATGATGGTTAATGCAATGCAACATGAAATCTAAATGATGAACTCCACACAAGTTGCTTTAAGTGAAGCATTTGACAATATGTAAATGCATTGGCTAAATATTGAAATTAAAAGATACCTTGATTCGCCCAGATGATGCTCATTCCTTAAAGACTTCTGGCTCTACGCAAACTACTGCTACAAAAGAGGAAATAAAGATATCACCTGCAATGTTGCAGCAGTGAGCAAAGGAGACACCATTTAGTGAATCCGTAAGAGAAAAGTTCTTTATCTGCTTACCATAGACAAAGCACTGTACAACAAATTTGCATTTGGCATAAACATTCTCAATTTTCTCAAGAGCTAGTTATTCAACCTGTGCCAACTTAAAGATATTATTCCTATTCATAATGAGCATTCAAAGATCAGACTACCACTCATATTATATATTTTCTAATAAAATTCATTCTAAGTAATATTGCATACCTAGTAGAAATCAATGAATGTGAAATGATGGTTGGTAATCCATATTCATGCAACTCCACAATTTAACTGAAGTGATTGACTGCAAATATAGATATTTAATTTAACAAATAAAAGTATTTCCATGTGACTAAAAAACAATTAAGCTATAACAGGATATATCAAAGTAAATTAAATTTAGAAGAATGTTTACCTCATCAAATTTTCTGTTTTTTTGTAGTATGACCAACTATATACTGAGTATGTACACTGAACTTGCTATTGGTGCTTCTCATTTGATACTTACTCATTAAAAACTTCTATCCTCTTAATTTCGAAAAATTTCTTGATACACTACATTTGTAGTTTCATTTGTTATTTTTCCATCTTCATCATAATATATGATCTTCAACCTTTTTCTACTTCTTACTCTTGAAAGTGCAACGTATAGTTGTCCATGAATAAATACAAGCTTCTTAAAAAATAATCCCATATTACATAATGACTGGCCTTGGATTTTATTGATGGTCATGGCAAAAGATACAATGACTGAAAATTGCCTTCTTTTGAAGTTAAAAGAAATTCTTACATCAGATGGAATAAGTATCATTCTTGGTGTAAAAACTTTGTCTCCAGCCATTTTTCCTAATAATACTTTGGCTTTAGTTATACGATTTCTAAGTCTTGTGATGATCAATCTTGTACCATTGCATAATCTTAATGATTGATCTATATTTCTTAACAACATCACAGGAACGCCTACCTTCAAAGTGATAGAGTGATTTGGAATACCTGAACATTTAATACTATTTAGAAATTTAGGTGTATGTACATGTTCCAAAGATCTAAATGCATAATTATACATGCAAATTGTATCCGAACTTAAATATGACTTATCCTGACTATTGTTGAGAGAAACCATGTAATCATTCACCGATTCCACCATTTCAAGAGTTGGCACAAGAATTGCTCTTTCTTGAAGGTATTTTATATCTATGAAATATCTCAAGAAATCAGAATATGTACTTTGTACAATTCCAGATATTGGATCATCACAATTATGTATGAGAATATCATCGGGTATTTCCACTTTCTCAATGTCATCAATGGAACATCCAATATTTCCATCACTTATTGCCAAAATCCAATCAGAAAACTATTTTAAATCATCCAAATCAGAACCGGATATATTTTCTTGCAATCTCATATTTGTTGTTAGCTTTAAAAACCTGACAGTGGGGCCACAAATATGAAGAATATCGAGTTGTTTCAACAATCTCTTGCCTAATACCTTTTGAAATTACAAGCAAGATTTGTCTGAAGGCACCTCCAAGAATAATTGTTTTACCTCCAAATGACCGATCTAAATTTGATGGATCTTTAAATCTTAGAATATCTCTAAGCGTTTGATCAAGATCTTCAAAACAATATTTATGCATCATTGGTGCCTCATCCCAAATCATCAATTTTGCCTTCGCAATCAACTTTGCCAAAGGAATACCTTGTTTTATATTGCATGTTGAATCTTTAGTTGGATTTAGAGGGATCACAAATTCTTCCTCATTGTAATATGGTCTTAGCATTGTCGGAAAATCGTTAAAGCTTTTTCCACAACCTTTTAAAAATCTTCCCAGCTTTTTTAAGCAAATGATTTTTCACTTCATCGTCGGTTAGCTCGGCCTCTACATGACATAAAAATGTTAGAGTTCAAATTAAAATATATACTCATACTTAAAACTCAACCATGTAGTTTCATGTATATGTAGTTTGTTTGTATGAGCATACAGATCATTGATATTTTTATAGAATAACATAACTAAGCATGGATCTGGAGTACTATTTTTAGTTCTTTTAAGTCATGTATTAAAATAAGGCAAAAGAGCAAGCTGGAATTTGTGATGTCGTTTAGAACATATAAGAACAAAAAGTAGCGAGAAAAGATTGATATTATAAATTGATCAAATTGACTTTATCAATAGTTAAAAATAGAGAGTTGTCTTCATCTATCAGGCTACCAAATTCAACAAAGTAGAATATTATAGAAGTTATCATGTACCAACATTTATTCCTTGTTTAATCCATATAGCAGTAAAAAATTATTTAATCTGAAAATTTTATCTTTTAATACCTGGGCTACTCAATAATGTTCTTTCTTCACGAAGAATATCTTCTGATAATAACTTCCACGATGATTGCCAAACAATTCTGGTCGTAACATTGAATTTGATAACAACAACATGAAAAATAAGTGTCTTAGATAAGATGGCATTCCCCAAGTACTTGCTTCCTTTATAGCATCGACATATTCTTTGTCGTCATCCAACAACCCAAGTGCATAACATGCATCTCTAAAAGTAAGATAGTTCTGATTGTTAATTCTTTAAAGTTGTTTGTATGAAGTTGGACCTTTGATTACATTCAACAACAATTTGAGATAATATATCTCTCCATTCCCTAGAGTAACAAAGAAAATCCTCCCAATTGAAAATACAGAATTTATCCTCTTTTCCCATTTTTTTAATTTTTCGGTCCACCAAAATTTAAGAGGGAATTCTGCGTAAGTCAAATCTCTTACTTCTGAATAAATTTTGTTTGCCTCAAACTGTCACGACTTTGAGCCATACTTGAGGTTACGAAGAGGTTAACTCCCCGAATAAAATTTGGTGATTAAACATTTCTGTGGTAACTTGCCGAGTTGAGCTATGATAGCACACATTGCACATGACTACACTTTAGCATGTCATTTATACTAGTCCATAAGAATGAATATTGTATTTCATTCATCACATACGTGTATACTTGTTTAACTGCTCCTGTATAATATGTTCGGACTGGAGGCCAGTGACTATGCCGGGCGGATTATATTATTATAGCACATGAGTTATCTGTGCGGATCTAGATATTGTACTATAGCACATGAGTTGTTCGTACAAAAACGTGAAATGTCCGTGTGGTTGATATTGATGTGATCTCTGGGATAGTCGGTTACTGTTATTGGACTATACTATGATGAGATGAAATTCCTTATGCTTATTTCGTCTGTTTTGCTCTTATTTGATTGAAAATAGTTCATAGGAAAATGTTAGTTTCCTTGCTTGCTTAGTAGCCCTCTTGTTAATTTTCTTACTATTATCTGCCATGTCTAAATTATTACTTGTTTGGTGTACGAAATCGCGTTGTGTGGGGATTATTATGACTTTGGGTGTGACTTGTCGGTTGGGCTGCTTATATTGGTATCGTATTGGGATAAGGAATGCTTGGAAGAATGATACCATGTCTCCGCTAAGAATTTGGAGAATGCCCCTGATTGAGTGAGTGAACTTCTCGGATTATTGATCAGATAAGTAGTTAAGAGATTATGCCAGTTTCCTTTATCATCGACAATGTACGAAGGTTTTATTGATTTGAGGTTTACTACCGGCATCGGATTTTCTTTGGGCTAAGATATGGTAGTCAGTAGTTATTGTTGTGAGTATCTGAGTAATGTGGTGTATTACGTGATTACATATTGAGTCATGGTTATGGCTTGGCATGACGTGTTCAGACTTATACAGTATGTAAATGAGAAATTTGGGTCTTGTAAGGAATTTCGAATGTTAGAAATTGGGTTCCAAGGTTTATTGGCTAAGGTAAAATTATTGATGTTCATTTATGTTATTTGGTCAGGCCTATATGGAATAGGGTGATGTGGGTTCACCACCGGGTATATGCATGGCAAGGTGGGATAGTGATTTGAAGGTTTAGGAACAACTCTTGGAACGTTCGATGATGAACGTATATTTACGTTGGGGAGAATGTAACGACTCAACCGGTTATTTGGAGTATTTACATCCCGTTCAACTATTTGAAGTCTTGAGTAGTTTCATATGATATATTATGACAAGTGTGTATTGTCGGCTTTGGTTTTCAGGTGTTTCGGGATTTAGTTCGGAAGAATAAATTTCATGTTGGAAGCCTTTAGTTGAAAGAGTTGACCAAGTTTGAATTTTTGTATTCGACCTCGGATCGGAGTTTGGATGATTCCGTTAGGTCCAAATGGTGATTTTGGTCTCGGGCGTATGCCCAGAATTTAATTTGGATATTTTTAGAATGTTCCGATGTCGTTTCTTCAAGCATAAGTGGTATCACATTAAGAAACTGAGCTATAAATTCAGTTTTGATTGAAGTATTATACCCGTATTAAAATTTCAAAGCCATAGCAAAAAGAATAGTCAAATTCGGACATCGTATGAGGGAGTTATGCCCATTTCCGTGTCGAAAAAGATTTTCCGTCGCCAGCGCCCAGCGTAGCGTAGGAAGCTAGCCCTGGCGCTAGGATTGTTTTGAGATTCTAGAAACAGCGCCACAAGAAGCGCCCCATGCTACCTGTGGCGCTCCAAGCATTAAATCCCTATAAACGGGGGATTTCACCATTTTTGACAAAACAAAGTTGGGGATATCGGTTTGGGCGATTTTCAGAGGCAAATTTCACCACACAACTTGAGGTAAGTGTTCTCGAATCCCTTGTGATTATATTCCATGAATTAATTTTTATTTTCGGCGTTAGATTATTTATTTTTCAAGAGAAATAGAAGGAATTTTCTACAATTCCATAAAATGAATTTACGAATTTAAACATTGATTCGGAGTCGGATTTGAGTAAAATTTGTATGGTTGGACTCGTAATTGAATAAGTTATCGGATTTTGTGGGTTTCGTCAGATTCCGAGATATGAGCCCCATTGTCGACTTTTCGAGCGGAGTTGAGAAATTTTATAAATTATTAAATTGTAAGCATTGAAGTACATTATGATCAATTTGCACGTTGTTTGAATAGATACATATAGTTTCGCTTGAATTGAGGAGATAGAAAAGCGTTTGGAGTTTGATACATGCAGAATGGAATTTTCGGACTATTGTTTATCTTTCTCGGCATTGAAATTGGCTTGTTTGAGGTAAGTATTTTGCCTAACTTTGTTGAGAAAAGTTTTCCTACTAATTGCCATTGATTGTTACATGCGGGGGTGATACATATATGAGGTGACGAGCATATATGCTTGTGGCAGGGTTAATCATGCTCGCAGGTAAATTATACAATTTATTGTGCTTTGTAGAATTATGTGACACTCTTGTTTCATGTCTTCTTTGAATTCTAGATTTATATGAATATGACATTAAATGCTAGAAACCCTGATTTTGCTTATTATAATCTAATTAAAAATCTGACGGACTTTTGTGAAAATTATTAATGTGCTAAATCCAGTGGTTATTATACTTAATCACAAATACGACTCTACGACCGTTATTCTTGAGATTTTGAATTCTATACATGAATTGAAGATTATTTTGAGACTTATTGAAATACTGGAATAATAAAGTACTTGAAATTTATTGAATTGTTATTGGCTTCAAAGTCGTGATTGATGTTCAATTTGGAACATTCGTTTAATCACTCTCCTTGATGTTATTTATGCTACCTACCTTACTTGTTAATAATATACACGTTAATGGTGAGGGAGAGTGTAAAGCATGAAGAGTGATGTCGTGTCATTTCATATATATTATCATGTGAGGGAGAGTGTAAAGCACGGAGGGTGATGTCGTGCTATTTTATGTAAGTGTAAAGCACGAAGGGTAATGCCCTGCCATTTCATTTGAGTGTAAAGCACGAAGGGTGATGCCGTGCCATTTCATTTGAGTGTAAATCACCAAGAGTGATGTCGTGCCATGTCATGTGAGTGTAAAGCACGAAGGGTGATGCCGTGCCATGTCATGTGAGTGTAAAGCACGAAGGGTGATGCCGTGCCATTTCATTTGAGAGTAAAAGCATGATGGGTGATGCCGTGCTATTTCATTTCATTTATATTATCATATGTCCATGGCACAAGACAAGAGACATACATTATAGTGTGATATCTTTTCATTTTGTATACATTCATGCCTTTATATTTAGCTGTTATTGGGTACCTATGTTTTCTATGTTACTTTTAGTCATTGTTCTTTCTGTGTCCTCTACCCCAAGTGTTGCTGTGTGCCTCCCACCTTATTTCTTTTATTATTATTGGCATTTCTCCCGCCTAGTTGGAACTGTTATATGCATTCTCGGTGATAAAGAGATAAATGCATGATGGGTGTTGCCGTGCCAATTGATTTGATATACATATATATATTGGGTGAGAATGAGACAAGTGAACGAAGGTATTACCATACCATTCGATGTGATATCTTGAATATATTTTCCACACTATAAAAGTTATGAATTTACTGAGATAAATGCACAAAGGTGTTACTGTGCCATTTGATGTGATATATTGAATATATTCCTCACACTAGGAAAGTTATGAATTTTCTATTGTGATTTCTCATAGTAATCTTTTTCTGCCTCGCATAGTTGTTTCATTGTACCCTTATCTGTTATGTTTTATAATTGTTTCTATTGATAGTATACTACACATGTTATAACAGTGAGTATTGTTTTACTAAAATTCTCGTGACTACTTCGACGAGGTTAGAAAAAATACTTACTGAGAACATGGGGTCGGTTGTACTCATACTACACTCCTGCAGCTTGTGTGCAGATTTTGAATGCTGATGTTGCGGTGTATGGACGGAGCTGGCATTAAAGATGTTTCGACAATCCGGTCATAGCTGCCTCTTGTTCTTGGTAGCTTTAGATTCATTAATCTGTTCATGTATTATTCAGACAGATTATGTATTTTATTTCATATCAGCTTTGCAAATTCTAAATCTTAAAAGCTCATGAATTGTTCTACCAATCATTGGGAAAAGTAGAAAGGTTCAGTTATTTTATCTTTTACCTTCCTTGATAAACCTAATTGAATTGGATTGTAGTTAATTGGCTTACCTAACGGGTTGGGTTAGGTGCCATCACGACTGTTTGGATTTTGGGCCGTGACAAATTGGTATAAATAAAGTACTTAGAGTTTATTGAATTGTTATTGGCTTGAAAGTCAGGACTGATGTTCAATTTGGAACATTTGTTTAAACACTCCCCTTGATATTATTTATGATTCCTACCTTCCTTGTTAATGATATACATATGCTTGGTAAGGAAGAGTGTAAAGCACGAAGGGTGGTGCCGTGCCATTTCATATACATTATTATGTGAGAGAGATTGTAAAGCATGAAGGGTGATGCCGTGCCATTTCATTTACATTATCATGTGGGGTAGAGTTTAAAGCACGAAGGGTGATGCCGTGCCATTTCATGTGAGTGTAAAATATGAAGGGTGATGCCGTGCTATTTCACTTGAGTGTAGAGAATGAAGGGTGATGACGTGCCATGTCATGTGAGTGTAAAGCACGAAGGGTGATGCCGTGCCATTTCATTTGAGAGTAAAATCATGAAGGGTGATGTCATGCCAGTTCATTTATATTACCATTATTTTTATATTATCATATGTTCATGGCACGAAGGGTGTTTCCATGAAGGCGAGGACAAGAGACATACATTATATTGTGATATATTTTCATTGTGTATGCATTCATTCCTTTATCTTGAGCTGTTATTCTGCACCTTTGTTTTCTATGTAACTTGCAGTCGTTGTTCTTTCTATGTCCTCTACCCCAAGTGTTACTGTGTGCCTCCCACCTTATTTCTTTTATTGTTATTGGTATTTCTCCCACCTAGTTGGTACTGTTATATGTATGCTCGGTGAGAAAGAGATAAATGTACGAACGGTGTTGTCATGCCAATTGATTTGATCTATATATGTATATATATTGCACGAGAATGAGACAAGTGCATGAAGGTATTACCGTGCCATTCGATGTGATATCTTGAATATATTCCTAACACCAGTAAAGTTATGAATTTGATGAGAGAAATGCACGAAGGTATTACCGTGCTATTTGATGTGAAATCATGAATATACTCCTCATACCAGGAAAGTTATGAATTTAATGAGATCAATGCACGAAGGTGTTACCGTGCCATATGATGTAATATCTTGAATATATTTCTCACATCGAGGAAGTTATGAATTTGCTATTGTGATTTATGTAATGACCCGATCGGTCATTTTAAGCTCTAGCACGTCATTCGGCGGTTGGAGGCCATAAACACCTTCACTTCAGGTATTATGACTGGTGTGTATGGTCGGAATTAAATTTTGGGAAGTTCGGAGTTGGATCAGAAAGAAAATTCTCATTTAGGAAGCTTTAAGGTAGAAGAATTGACTAAGATTGGATTTTAGAGTAAACGGCCTCGGAATCAGGATTTGAAGGTTCCAGCAGGTTCGTATGATAATTTTGGACCTAGGCGTCTGTTCGATTCGGGTTTTGGATGCCCCGAAAGCTTTTCGACACCTATTGCGGAAGTTAGCATTTTGGAAGAATTTCATTAATTTGAGTTGAAGTACATTTCAATGTTATTAATGTCCGTTTAAGATTTCGAGTCTAGGAATAGATCCGTATGGTGATTCCGGTATTGGCGCGTGTCCGGAAGTGGATTTGGAGGTCCGTAGGTCATTTTTGGGTCATTTGGCAAAAGTTGGAAATTTGGATAATTATAAGAAGTTTGACCGGCTTTGGACTTTTTTATATCAGGTTCGGATTCCATTTTTGGAAGTTGGAGTAGGTCCGTAATGTCAATTATGACTTTTGTGCAAAATTTGAGGTCAATTGAACCTGATTTGTTAGATTTCGTCATCGAATTTACAAGTTGAAATTCTAAAGTTCATTAAGCTTGGAATGGGGTGCGATTCATGAATTCGACATTGTTTGATGTGATTTGAAGGCTCGACTAAGTTGGTAACGTGCTTTGGGATGTGTTGGTATATTTGGTTGAGGTCCCGAGGGCCTCGGGTGGATTTCGGAAGGTTAACGAATCGATTTTTGGACTTAAGAATTTCTGAAGCTTAAAGCTTCTGGTGTAATCACACCTGCGTAACTTTGGCCGCAGGTGCGAGATCGCGGGAGAGGTGAATTGCTCACAGAAGCGTGAAGGGACTAGATCTGGGGGATCCTCAGAAACGGACTGGAGAAGCGCATCTGCGTGTGCGCAAGCGCGAGGCAGCTACCGCTGGTGCACAGCAACACTTGGGGTAGAGAACACTTGGACAGATGTGCATAGCAGGTCGCACCTGCGAAGCTTGCAGAAGCGAAGAAACTTCCGCAGGTGCGAGGTCTTGGCTGGGCAGTGAGGAACGCAGGAACGGAACTTGGACCGCATCTGCGGAGCCGCATGAGCGGCTATTGGACAGCAGGTGCGAAGGCCGGGTTAGGCAGTGTGTTTCTTTAAAACGGGACATGGCCCATTTTTCTCCAATTTTCATTTGGTTTGGGCAATTTTGAAGAGCCTCAAGGGGAGATTGTCAGCAATCAACTCATGGTAAGTGATCCACACTTAGTATAAGTTAAATACATTGTTTGTATAAGAATTTAAACATGGAATTGAGTAAACATTGTGGGGGTTTTGGTAGAAAACTTAAAATTTAGTATTTTGGATTTTGACCATGAATTTGGGCATGGAATTGGGAATAAATCATATATTTGAGTTCATAAGGTTATGGGTAATGATTAACTTCAAAAATTTAGTAATCCGGGCACGTGGGCCCGAGGATGATTTTATCGACTTTTCGAACAGAGTTGGGAATTGTTGTAAATAGGATTATAATGAGTGTTAGAGTATATTTTATGGATTTGCTCATTTATTGACTAGGTTTGGAGCGTTGTGCATCGATTTGAGTTGATTGAATGGCTTGGGAGCCAGTTATGAAACTTCGGAGCGAGGTAAGTCTCCTTTCTAACCTTGTAAGAGGGAACTAACCCCATAGGTGAATTAAATAAATGTTTGTACCTAATTGTGGGGGCTACGTACATACGAGGTGACGAGAGTCCGTACGTAGCTACTATTATGCTATTGTCCGGGTAGCTTAGGACCCGTATCATGCTATACTTGGAATGTTTGTGCGCTTACTTGCTAATATAATCACTTAGTCAATAATAGAATTTGATAAAAGAATTGTATAAGGTTAAATTCACTTACTTGAAGGTTTGTATGAGATACTTGACTGTAAATGGGAAACTTGTGTTTTCTTGAAAATAATTGTTATTTGTGGATCGAGCCGAGCTCTTCGGTAGTAAATAGATGCATCTATAGTTCGCGTCATTTGACCCTCTGGCAGTGCATAGTTTAAATATTTGTTGGATCGGGTCGTACGACCTTGGCATCATTTGTGCATGACTTAATTGATTGTTTTGGGAATTATTGATAATTAATATGGCCTCATTGGCCGGAGTTTTAAATTTTTAAAAGATGAAGATATATTTGGAAATCCCCTATTAACAAGAGAATTATTTACCTGTACAAATTTGTGAGCTGCATTTTATGTACGACCCGCAACCAGCAGAGTCTCCTTCAGAGTATTATATTTTCTTTCCTGTACAAATTTTTATTCCGTACAGTTATTGTATTTTATTTTAAATTCCTAGAAAATGCTTATACACTTGTGACACCGGGTTCTGGGATGATTTTGGGATGTTCTGTATTGAAATTGGAAAACATTGTTATTTATTTTTTAAATTCATCTTTTACTAGATAAATTGAAGTAAATTCACGATTTCAAAAAAATATTAAAATGAGAATTTAATTAACTATTTAGTGTTGGCTTGCCTGACAGTGGTGTCCTGCGCCATCACGACCTTTCATGGATTTTGGGTCGTGACAATATGGTATTAGAGCCCTAGGTTCACTTAGGTCTCACGAGTCATGAGCGAGTCTAGTAGAGTCTTGCTGATCGGTACAGAGACATTTGAACTTATCTTCGAGAGGCTACAGGGTTGTTAGGAGCACTTCCCTTCTTGATTCCTCATTGTGCGATTTGATTCCTTTGAGGCTTATGCCTTAATTTCTTTCCCATTCAATGTTATGCGACGTGAAGCGCTGGTTAAAAATTGGGAATTGATGAATTGTAATGGTTCTCCAAATGTGGTGAAGATATTTCTCCCCGCGTAGTTTATTGGGCTATTGTCGTCACCTTGTGGAAGGATATTCTGTCATTTCAGCTCAGTAGCTGTACTTCTGAGAGCTTTGAGGCTATGCACAGGTTTCTATGATTCTCATGAGTTATTATCGCACAGTATTTATGTGATGGTAGGATGGTTGCCCATATGTCGGGGCAGTGAATGACTTGAAAGGAGGTTTACTCAGTACATGATACAGAGATTCGGTATTTTACTTCCGACGGAGGAAAGGCAATCGAACTGAGAATGTTCAGACTTGGGTTGATGGAGTAGCGGGACTCGATATTTTCGAGCGTGGTGGAATATTTGCCTGTGATGTGGCATAATTGTCCTTGATTGGTTATAATGTGTTAAGTTCACCGGTGTTATGGTTTCCTTCAATTCGCCTTGAGGCAGAGTATTATAAATGGTGCCGGGAAAAGAGGTTGTCAGAGGTCGCAGTGTGCAGAGGTTTAGGATCGAATCGGCATTCCTGGTATTGATGGCTCGAGAAAGATGATTTCCGGAAAGGTTTAAAGTTGGTAGAGATCTATTGGTTCAAGTTCTACAGAGATAGATTTTGATTTAAGGCAACAACTGGGCAGCGAAGGATGAGGAAGGACATCTAGGAAGTGCCATGCAATGGTTAAATTTCTAGAAGGCCAGGTGTAAGAAACAGGAGTCGGGTAGTTACTTAAAGTAGTGAGTTTGACCAAAGTGGGAGAGTGGCAGAGTAGCATGTGGGTTCTGTGACCAAGTTTAGAGTGATTTGGGATTCATGGTAGGCAGTCACTAGGTCTACGGACTTAATTTGAAATACTGGCTATTATACAGCAGGATATTGGATACATCAGAAAGGAATTGCTTGATATGGAGAAGGATATAACATGATTTTGGATTGTAATGTATTATCGCACCTTTAGTTGACGTCCATGAGGCGTGAACGGACTGGTCAACTGGTGAATGATCTCGGACTCAAGATAATCTACTGATTTTGTAGTAATTATACCCAGTGCAATGACGTTGGAATATGTTGGCATGTAATTTTCACATGTGGGTTATCTCCTATGAGCAGGTTAGCGGTCGCGTGGTGATGACGAAGCTTCTGCGAAGAATTCTACTGGCTATCCGGTAAGAGATTGAATATGTAAATGTGGCTAGTGGTTCGGAGTGTTCATTAAAGGTTAATGGAAGGATTTTGAGGAATTTGGCAGGTTGATTGTGCTAGAT
The DNA here is from genome assembly GCF_000715075.1 of Nicotiana tabacum. Taxonomy (NCBI): domain Eukaryota; kingdom Viridiplantae; phylum Streptophyta; class Magnoliopsida; order Solanales; family Solanaceae; genus Nicotiana; species Nicotiana tabacum. The sequence goes on along the minus strand of NC_134103.1, from coordinate 11,548,539 downwards.
CATGTCGATAAAGGAAGAATCTTGGTGGGTTCCAGGTTTATGCAATAGTAGCTTCAAGCTAAGTGAGAGAGTCCCACCGCCTACAGTTGGATTGCATGGTCGTCTATTTGTAAGATTTCTGGTTATCGGCATATTGATGGGTTATTACGACTAAGGAAAGAGAACATCAGTGGTAATTTGAGCAAGCGATTTGAGGAATGTGTGCTATAGTTGGCCTTATCAGGTCATGCTCAGGCTTTGGGAAGACTCAGGATTTATACTTCGTGTAGAGGCGAGTTACAAGGAAGATGATTAGGTCAGGTACTTCTTTGAGAGGGTACTCATGTGCTAGTAGAGCGATGGAGTTGATTATATTCGGGACCAAGTCAGAGTGGGTGACTCTCAATAATGGTCCTAGTGGGTTCAAAAGTTAAGATGTGGTGCATAAGGATTTCGAGTCCATAGTATGGTTGAATATTGAGCTTTTATAGCGGATTATGATAAAGGAGCTTGGATGGTATACGGGGAATCATGAGAGGAAGGGAAGAATGTAACCTTGGATTTATAGAAAAAATATCAGAATGGGTATATCAGTTGAAGACGCGATTATGCGCACAAGGAAATTATGAAATGGTTCGTGGGTTTTGAGACAATGTGGTCTTGTGAAATAGGGTCCCTCAGGACGAGTGCGGATTGAGTTCGCCATGTTTTGAATGGAGTTATTATTGTCTCTAAGGCAAGTCCAGGATAAATTAGAAAGAGCCGAGTCGATTAGCAATGGTTGAATCGGCATAATGATGGCAATGAACAGCTCCTCAAGTGTTTGGGTTATTTATGTGATTTGTGACGGTATATGCGAGGTTTGACAATTACCGTAACTGATCTTATTTGGAGGCTTTGAAGTATTATGGTCTGTTATGGGCAGATGGATCCCGAAAGGGTTATGGTGGTTTAGACCACTACTTGAGGTTGGTAGTTTTTGCAGATATGAGGATCCAGTCGCGTGTTAAGATGGTTCTCTTGGAATGAGTTAAGTAAAAGGGTTCTATGTGGTGAAGTCTTTATCCTATTAGTAGTTCGGAGGTTAAGATGAAATTCTTGTACTCTTGCGCATTGGTATGATTAAGTGCAGTGATTGGCATGGGATTCGGATGGTGAGGATCAAGGTTACAGTTTGGTGTCGACAAGAATGTCAAGATCTCGGATGAGCGGGAAAGGATTCATATGGTTAGAGTAAGATGGTATTGTCTCAAGCGTCACGTGAGATCGTTGTCTTGTGTAAAAGTCTTTGCATACCGATTACAGATTCTTGATTTGATTCACAGCGTTAGTGTGGCCGGTGGTATGAGCGTTCTGACTTGTTACCCGGTGCAAAAAGTCGTGGGAGCGTGTCCCATGGGAAGATTGTATAAGTGTGACATGTAGTCACTTGATTGATTGAAGATTTAAACCAAGTATGAAGATGGTTGTAATATCGCTAATTTGAAAATTTATGCCTGGAGGGCGCTCGGTTCATTTGGTTGTGGACGGTGGAACTTTGTTCCGGTTATGATTATTGTTCTCGTGTGTTATGGGAAAAAGGGTTATTATGGTCCTTGAAAGGTTTTTAGCCTAGTACGCTGCGATCGGAATCGGCTTGCGATCAGTGGATGGGCTCTATGTCAAGCCGGATGTGTTCATTTCAGCATAACGCTCCTTATGGAGAAGTATTCAGACGTTGGATGTTATTTCGTCGTCGGCTATTTCATGTAATACTATATTGTGACGTGTGAGTTGTGAAACGGCTTGATAAATTTCATATATGTTGAGGTTCCGCGTAGCGATGGTGTTATGTGAGCATGATGACTCTCGAGATTCAGATCATATATCGCACCTTAGTTGTGATTGAGTTTTGTAGCGTATGGAGTTGTCTGTCCTCCCAGGGATGGTATTATGCACTTAGCGTGCCTGTGACCGATATTCGGGTATTTTGTAAGTATGAGCATTTTAGCTCGGTAACTAATTTCTTACAGGTTATTATATATGAATCAGGTGGCATGCCGCCACGGGTATGATGTTTGGATCTGGTTTCACGCCGCAACAGTGTGATGTGGAGTGTAGTCCCCTATGTCTATTTTTGTGTGTTTTGTTTTCCATTTTCTGAGGAAGGTTCGTAACACCTTTTCGGTTGTCTCGTTAGTTGCGTGGGTTGAGTAGTTCATTCTAGAGTTCGTTTTCCTTATGTATCACATTCAAGTTGTAGTTTGTCGGCACATTGTGGTATCATATGAGATTTTTGGCAGGGTCTGAGGTGGCTTATTGCTTGGGCAGCTTATGCTGGGAGAGACGGGACTTTAGACCTGAGGTCAGTGTGATCAGATCGGTACGAGGCACAGTTAAAGAGTAAATATCGGTATTCAGTCCAGAATGAGGCAATGGTTCTTGTCTAGGGGAGAAACTCAATGAATGGTTGACTCGGCAGTTGGTTGTAAATTTCTACGCATCCTTTCCACTGCGGAAGCATTACAAGAGTTGGAGCAGGACATGTATGTGGCATGAGGTGTGTTGTGGACATCATGTTCGTGGAATTTCGGCTATTGTTATCAGAGGATGTTATTAAGGTCATGTGAATTATACAGTGCATGGTGTGAATTCAGCAAAGGTATGTAGTCATGATTTGGTACATCGTGTAGTGATTGATACGGTGATCGTATGTTGGAAGCTGGCGTAGCAGAAGATTCCGGATGTTGGAATTTGGCTCTAAGTCTAGTTTGACTAAACAAAAGGGGGAATCTTCAGATTTACTCGAGCCAGTGTGCTCAACTTAGTTGTGATAGCATGGGTAGGTGCACAAGGTGCTAATCAGTAATTTCGGACAACTGCAGCGCAGTTCTTAGTACATTCGAGGACGAACGTATGTTTTAGTGGGAGAGAATGCAACGACCCGACCGGTCGTTTTGAGCTCTAGCGCGTCGTTCGATGGTTGGAGGCCATGAGCAGCTTCACTTCAGGTATTATGACTTGTGCGTATGGTCGGAATTGAATTTCGAAAAGTTCGGAGTTGGATCGAAAAGAAATCTCATTTCGAAAGATTTAAGTTGGAAAAATTTACTAAGATTGGATTTTAGAGTACACAGCCTCAGAATCGAGATTTGAAGGTTCCGGTAGGTTTGTATGATAATTTTAGACCTGGGCATATGTTCGGAACGGGTTTTGGATGCCCCGAGAGCGTTTCGGCACATATTGTAGAAGTTAGCACTTTGGAAAATTTTTATTAATTTGAGTTGAAGTGCATTTCAATGTTATCAATGTCCGTTTGGGATTCTGAGTCTGGGAATAGATCCGTATGGTGATTCCGGTATTGGGAGCGCACCCGGAAGTGGATTTGGAGGTCTATAAGTCATTTTGAGGTCATTAGGCGAAATTTGGAAATTTGGATAATTTTGAGAAGTTTGACCGGGAGTGGACATTTTGATATCGGGGTCGGATTTCGATTCTGAAAGTTGAAGTAGGTCCGTAATGTCAATTATGACTTGTGTGCAAAATTTGAGGTCAATCGGACTAGATTTGATAGGTTTCAACATCGAATGTAGAAGTTGAAATTCTAAAGTTTATTAAGCTTGGAATGGGGTGCGATTCATAATTTTGACGTTATTTGATGTGATTTGAAGGCTCGACTAAGTTCGTAACGTATTTTGGGACGTGTTGATATATTTGGTTGAGGTCCCGAGGGCCTCGGTGGATTCAGGAAGGTTAACGGATTGATTTTTGGACTTAGGAATTTCTTAAGCTTAATGCTTCTGGTGTAATCGCACCTGCATAACTTTGACCGCAGGTGCGAGATTGCGGGTGCGGCAAATTGCTCGCAGAAGCGAGAAGGGACTGGAGCTAGGGGAGACACAGAAGCAGACTGGAGAAGTGCAACTTCGTGCGTGCAGGTGCGAGGCAGCTACCACTGGTGCATAAACTTTGCACAGATGTGCATAGCAGGTCGCACCTACGAAGCTCGCAGAAGCGAAGAAACTTCCGCAGGTGCGAGGTCTTGGTTGGGCAGTGAGGACCGCTGGAGAGGAATCCACTGGTGCATAAACTTTGCACAGATGTGCATAGCAGGTCGCACCTACGAAGCTCGCAGAAGCGAAGAAACTTCCGCAGGTACGAGGTCTTCGTTGGGCAGTGAGGACCGCTGGAGAGGAATTTGGACCGCACCTGCGGAGCCGCAGGAGCGACTATAAAACGGTACTTGGCCCATTTTTCTCCCATTTTCATTTGGTTTGGGCGATTTTGAAGAGCTTCAAGGGGAGATTTTCAGCAAGCAACTCAAGGTAAGTGATTCTCACTTAGCATAAGTTAAATACATGGTTTGTATAAGAATTTAAACATAAAAATTAGTAGAAATTGTGGGGGGTTTGGTAGAAAACTTAGAATTTGGTATTTTGGATTTTGACCACGAATTTGGGCATGGAATTGGGAATAAATCATATATTTGAGTTCATAAGGTTATGGGTAATGATTAACTTCGAAAATTTCGGAATCCGGACACATCAGCCCGAGGATGATTTTATAGTCTTTTCGAACGAAGTTGGAAATTTGTAAATGGGATTATAATGAGTATTAGAGTATATAATTATGCATTTGCTCATTTATTAACTAGTTTTGGAGCGTTGGGCATCGATTTGGGTTGATTGAATGGCTTGGGAGCCGGGTATGAAACTTCGTAGCGAGGTAAGTCTCCTTTCTAACTTTATAAGAGGGAATTAACCCCATAGGTGAATTAAATAAATGTTTGTACCTAATTGTGGGGGCTACATACGTACGAGGTGACGAGAGTCCGTACATAGCTACTATTATGCTATTATCCGGGTAGCTTAGGACCCGTATCATGCTATACTTAGAATGGTTGTGCCCTTACTTGCTAATATAATCACTTAGTCATGATAAAAATTGATAAAAGAATTGTATAAGGCTAAATTCACTTACTTGAAGGTTTGTATGATATACTTGACTGTAAATGAGAAAATTGTATTTTCTTGAAAATAATTGTTATTTGTGGATCGGACCGAGCGCATCGGTAGTAAATAAATGCATCTATGGTTCGCGTCATTTGACCCTCTGGCAGTGCACAGTTTAAATATTTGTTGGATCGGGTCGTATGACCTCGGCATCATTTGGGGATGACTTAATTGATTGTTTTGGGAATTATTGATAATTAATATGGCCTCATTTACCGGAGGATTAAATTGTTAAAAGATGAAGATATATTTGGAAAACCCCTATTAACAAGAGAATTATTTACCTATCTTATGTTATTGTATTTACCGTTGCCTCATAAAAATCTATAATTTATAATATCATTGGTATATTGATTATAGCCCATAGTAAGTGTCCGAGTCAACCCCTCGTCACTACTTCTTTGAGGTTAGGCGAGATACTTACTGGGTACGCGTTGATTTACATACTCATACTACACTTGCTGCACATTTTGTGCTGGTACATATATGACTAGCGGCCTTGTGGGCGCAGAGGCGCGGTTGATACGGGGACTTAGGTGAGCTGCATCTTATGTACGACCCGCAACCTGCAGAGTCTCCTTTAGAGTATTGTATTTTCTTTCCTGTCCAAATTTGTATTTCGGACAGTTATTGTATTTTATTTTATATTCCTAGAAAATATTCATGCACTTATGACATCGGGTTCTGGGATGATTATGGGATGTTCGGTATTGAAATTGGAAAATATTGTTATTTATTCTGTAAATTCATCTTATACTAGATAAATTAAAGTAAATTCACGATTTCAAAAAAATATTAAAATGAGAATTTAATTAACTATTTAGTGTTGGCTTGCCTGACAGTGGTGTCTGGTGCCATCACGACCTTTAATGGATTTTGAGTCGTGACAACATGGTATCAGAGTCCTAGGTTCACTTAGGTCTCACGAGTCATGAGCGAGTCTAGTAGAGTCTTGCGCATCAGTACAGAGACTTCAGTATTTATCTTCGAGAGGCTACAGGGCTGTTAGGAGCACTTCCCTTCTTGATTCCTCATCGTGCGATTTGACGCTCATGGCTGTTAGGAGAACGACCTTTAACGGATTTTGGGTCGTTACAATTTCTCCTAGTAATCGTTTTCTGCCTCGCATAGTTGTTTCGTTGTATCCTTATCTGTTAAGTTCTATAATTGTTTCTATTGATAGTATATTGCACAGGTTATAACAGTGAGTATCTTTTTACTAAAAATCATCATCACTACTTCGACGAGGTTAGACAAAATACTTACTGAGTACATGGGGTCGGTTGTACTCATACTACACTTCTACACCTTGTGTGCAGATTTAAACGGTGACTTGGCACACCAAAACCAAATGTCAAGTGGCGACTATGAAATATCTTTTGAAACACAAATCTCGTCACTTTCTAATCAAAAACCCTTTTGATCTTAAAAATCACTTTTATCTTTTATCATTTTAAAGAGGGTTAAGGTAGAAGAAAAGGGTTGTTCCAAAGATCATTTTTGAGACTTGTTGAAATACTGGAATAATAAAGTACTTGAAGTTTATTGAATTGTTATTGGCTTGAAAGCCGTGATTGATGTTCAATTTGGAACATTCGTTTAAACACTCTCCTTGATGTTATTTATGCTTCCTACCTTGCTTGTTAATGATATACATGTGCTTGGTAAGGAAGAGTGTAAATCACGAAGAGTGATGCCATGTCATTTCATTTACATTATCATATGAGGGAGAGTGTAAAGCATGAAGGATGATACCGTGCCATTTCATGTGAGTGTAAAACACGAAGGATGATGTCGTGCCACTTCATTTGAGTGTAGATCATGAAGGATGATGCGGTGCCATTTCATTTGAGAGTAAAAGCATGAAGGGTGATGCCGTTCTAATTCATTTATATTACCATTATTTTTATATTATCATATGTTCATGGAATGAAGGGTGTTTCCGTGAAGGCGAGGACAAGAGATATACATTATATTGTGATATCTTTTTGTTGTGTGTAAATTCATGCCTTTATCTTGAGTTGTTATTCTGCACCTTTATTTTCTATGTGACTTATAGTTGTTGTTCTTTCTGTGTCCTTTCCCCATGTGTGTCTATGTGCCTCCGACCTTATTTCTTTTATTTTTATTGGCATTTCTCCCATCTAGTTGGTATTGTTATATGTATGCTCGGTGAGAAAGAGATAAATGCACGAAAGGTGTTGCCGTGCCAATTGATTTTATATATATATATATATATATATATATATATATATATATATATATATATTGGGTGAGAATGAGACAAGTGCACGAAGGTATTACCGTGCCATTCGATGTGATATCTTGAATATATTCCTCACACTAGAAAAGTTATGAATTTAATGAGATAAATGCACGAAGGTATTACTGTGCCATTTGATGTGATATCTTGAATATATTCCTCACATAAGGAAAGTTATGAATTTAATGAGGTAAATGCACGAAGGTGTTACCGTAACATTTGATGTGACATCTTGAATAAATTTCTAACACCAGAAAAGTTATGAATTTGCTATTGTGATTTCTCCTAGTAATCTCTTTCTGCCTCGCATAGTTGTTTCATTATACCCTTATCTGTTATGTTCTATAATTGTTTCCATTGATTGTATACTGCACAGGTTATAACAGTGAATATCTTTTTACTAAAAATCCTCGTCACTACGACGAGGTTAGACAAAATACTTTCTAAGTACATAGGGTCGGTTATACTCATACTACACTTCTGCACCTTGTGTGCAGAGTTTGGATGCTGATGTTGCGGTGTATGGCGGTGTCACGACCCAAAATATCACATGTCGTGATGGTGCCTATCTCAATACTAGGCAAGCCGACAATCTCAATAAACCACCATATATTTTAAAATTTGAAAACATAATAATTAAATTTAGCGAAAGAAATCTCACAAATACAAATATAACACTCCCAAAACCCGGTGTCGCTAAGTACATGAGCATCTAATATGAATACAAGGTCTGACTCACAAAATCACTGTCTAAAAATATAGAACAGTACAATAATTAAATAGGAAGGGAATCAAGTTTGCAGACGTCAAGCAGCTACCGTGATAGTCCCCAACAAAATTAACTTCAAAATCTAGCAGCCGCCGTATCTGGGAGCACCTGGACCTGCACACGAGGTGCAAAGTGTAGTATGAGTATAACAAACTCAATAAGTAACAAGACTTACCTCTTGGCTGAAAGTAGTGACGAGCTTCGCAGGTACAATCCAGTATAAATAATGGTACAACAATATAGGTATGCTTTCAAGTTCAACAGTTAAACTCAATACAAGTGAAATAGATAAATACTGCATGATATGAGAAATATGACATCCGAGTAGAAAGACCTCATGTAAATACTGGTCACAAATTATTAGGTCACTCGGTACAGTTTATGGCCAATCCAGCCAAGGGGTGTTCAAACCTGTATATATATACACATCGACTGATAGTCAATCACTCAGTACCGTATAAGGCCAGTCCAGCCCTGGGGTAATTTATCCCCAAATGCAAATGATATGGATAATATCCATATCCAGGTAAATTCATTACAATATAAATAAGTAAGGCAAGTCCATGTTAAGTAAGGCAAGTACATGCCCTGGGAAGTCCATCCCGAATATATATAATCATCTACGCTCACTGGGGGTGTGTACAGACTCCGGAGGGGCTACTTCAGCCCAAGCATGATATAAAGCCTTTATGCCGTACTGTAGGCGGGCAGTCCCGATCCATATAATAATAAAGCCTATAAGGCCTGCTGCAGGCGGGCAGCCCCGATCCATAAAATAGTAAAGCCTATAAGGCCTGCTGCAGGCAGGCAACCTCGATCCATAAAATAGTAAATCCTATAAGGCCTGCTGCAGGCGGGCAGCCCCAATCCATATAACGATAATGTATAAAGCCATTATGGCCTGCAACGTCGCGCAACGCAATCCCATAAATATTCTCACAATGGACAAATATTACTGAGTGTGAAATGTATATTTTTGAACAATTAATTCAACAGCAACACGACCCCATGGGTCCCAAAATATTGGCACGTAGCCTAAACATGATCTTTAATAGAAGGCTCAGCTCAATTTCTCTAACACGTGGAGAATGTTCAGATAATAACATGATTCATTAATCTTACAACTGCACAGGATTTATTCAAGACACAATTGATATGGTGCGCGTCCACATGCTCGTCACCCATCGTGTGTGTCACCTCCAAATAATTTATATCATACCAAATTCGGTGTTTCATACCCTCAGAACCAAGTTTAGAAGTGTTACCTACCTCAAAGCGTGTAATTTTTTACGCCTTTGCCTTGTGAATTGACCTCCAAACTCCTCGAATCTAGCCACCTGCGTCAAAAGTTTTTGCACCCACGGTGCCTGGCCAGCCCATGCATTTTCACCTTTGCGACTCATGCCTCGCTTCCGCGAGCTCGCACAAGTGGTCCTTTTAATCGCAGGTGCGATCACACCATATGCCTAACTGTTTTAGCTCCTCCTCCAAATCCAAATTCGATCCGTTAAGCATCCGAACTCACCCGAGGCCCCCCAGGACCCTAACCAAATACACCAACAAATCTTAAAACATCATACGAACTTAGTCGAGCCTTCAAATCACATCAAACAACGCCAAAAATACGAATCAAACATAGATTCAAGCCTAATGAACTTCAAAACTTCCAATTTCTACAAACGATGTCGGAACGTATCAATTCACGTCCGATTGACCTCAAATTTTGCACACAAGTCATAAATGACATAACAGAGGTATTCAAATTTTCAGACTCAGATTTTGACCCCGATATAAAAAAGTCAACGCCCCGGTCAAACTTTCCTAAAATTCGACTTTCGCCATTTCAAGCCTATTTCCACTACGGACCTCCAAATAATTCTCCAGATACGCTCCTAAGTCCAAAATTACTATACGGAGCTATTGGAATCATTAGAATTCAAATCTGAGGTCGTTTACATATAAGTCAACATCCGATTAACTTTTCCAACTTAAGTTTTTAATTATGAGACTAAGTGTCTCATTTCACTCTGAAGTTCTTTCGGACCCAGACCAACAAATCCGGTAAGTCATAAAACAACTATAAGGCATAAATTGAGCAGTAAATGGGGGAACATGGTTATAATTCAAACCAATGATATATTTTATTTCATATCAGCTTTGTAGATTCTAAATCTTAGAAGCTCATGAGTTGTACTAACAGTCCTTGAAAAAAGTAGAAAGGTTCAATTATTTTATTATTTATTTTCCTCAATAAACCTAATTAAATTGGATTGTAGTTAAATGACTTTCCTAACGGGTTGGGTTAGGTACCATCACGATTGGTCGGATTTTGAGTCGTGACACAAACCATCCTAAAAACATTGATTCCTGTACAGTTGGTCTACTGGCAACATTATCAATTGGATCATCATCAGAGAAAATGATATTTTGTTCATTTGGAAGATGGAATGATAGTCTTTCCACTTACGGTTCTCTATGGTGATTTGGGAATTTAAATATTCTCCAAGTAGCTTCACATGGGATATGTAGCGACAATCATAATACATGTTGATTTCATCAATGGTTGATGTACAATTGTCATGAGTACTTTGAGAAAAAGCAGCAGTTGCACGATCTTGACCTTTATTGACGTAATTAAATACGTATTTAATGGATATTGTTTAATAGCACCACACCACATTGAAATGAGCGGCATATTTTAATAATAAGAAGCGATTGTGTGGCACCACATACCTGTTATCCAAATCAATATCATTTTTCATAATTATTCTACCATTATCCCTTCTTCTATAAATAGGATACCCTTCTTCATTAACAATTGTTGCGTTAACAAACTTTTTAGAAAAGTGCTTTGTACATCTACCATTTTGCATGCAAGGGAAAGATTTTCTAGTAGAACCACATGGACTATGCATCATTAAAAATTTTATGGCATTGTAATAATTAGGATCACCCACTTCATCTGGTATTTATACCAAAATTATTCGATCAATATATGACGCAGATGAAAATTTATTATGCTCATGAAGAAAAAGTAAGATATGAGCACGAGGCGGCCCTCGCTTTTGGAGCTCAATGGTATAAATCATTGCATTGGAAATTATGCAAGTTTATTAGATAAAACAATTGTCTGAATCGTAGAAAATAATCATATAAAATCACCATCTTTATTTAAATTAAATTCTAAATATTGTATACCTGTTTTACTTGTCCAAAAACTTGATTATCTCTCAAATCCTTTATTAAGCGGTCCAATTTAATTTTGAACACCCTACATAAAATGTTTGGACGATCTTCAGGATTCAAGTCCCTGCTCTCCACAAATCTAGTAATCTCTGGCCACTTAGGATTGTAAGTAAATGTGATAAAACGATCAGGGTACCCAGCCCATTTGCATATTGCCATAGCATCTTGATAATTCAGAACCATATATAGCAAGTAAAGCTTGAAGATAGAATTATCATTTTACCTTAAGAATCGATGTCACCATGTAATATAGCATCTGCTAGGACTTTATAATAATCAACTCTTAATTGCTTTTGATGAGTCCTTATTAACTTCAACTGAGAAGATTAATTGCTGAAATAATGTTCCTGAAGATACAATAGTGGGAACTTCATCTTTTCTTTCGTGAATTCTATAAGTGAAAAATTCTCGCATGGTAACACATTGTTTCCTCTCAATGATTCATCACCTTGACTTAAAGGAATATCCTCTTTGTACCCATTTTCACGATAAGGAAAAGGCAAAAGATATTATAGATCTAAATATGCAGCATTTAGTTCATTTATCCTTTGTAGCTGTTGTAACGACCCGGCCGGTCGTTATGAGAGTATTAGCCCTGAACTCCTAATTATTGCTTCCTCTATTTTATTTTTGGGTTTTTTGACTTTTCGGGAAGTTTTATTTTCGGTTTCGGAGTAAAATGGGACAAATAGTACCTAAAATGGAAGTTTAAGTTGTAGGAATCGACCGTAGTTCGAACAATTGGTGAAGGTTCGTAGGTCATTTTAGCGTCAATTGGCGAAAGTTGGAAATTTGATGAATTTTGGAAAGTATGGCCAGGAGTAGACATTTTCATATTAGGGTCAGATTCCGATTTCAGAAGTTGGAATAGGTCTGTAATGTCAATTATGAATTGTGTGCAAAATATGCGGTCAATCGGACCTGATTTGTTAGGTTTCGGCGTCGGATGTAGAAGTTTGAAACTTTGAAGTTTAATATGCTTGAATCGATGTGTAATTCGTATTTTTAGCGTTATTTGATGTGATTGAAAGGCTAGACTAAGTTCGTGTGATATTTTAGGACTGGTTGGTATATTTGGTTGAGGTCTCGGGGGCCTCGGGTGAGTTTCAGATGGTCAACGGATCAGTTTTTAGACTTAGAAGATTTTCTAGTGCTGGGCTAGTTCTCGCGTAATTGCACCTGCTCAAGGTTGACCGCAGGTGCCAGCCCGGAGGTGCGAGCAATGGGGAGCATGTGCGGGGCTAGGGGAATGGGCTAGTGGTCACAGGTGAGGTGCGAGGGCCGTAGAAGCGGAGTCTCTTCTGCGAAAGATCGATCGCAGAAGTGGATGAGTGCTTGGGGAGGCTTGTCCGCAGAAGCAGACGTATTGGCGCAGATGCGCACCTGTAGAAGCGGGATTTGGACTACAGAAGCGGAAGTGTCGCATGTGCGGAAGAGTCGACCGCATGAGCGAGGTAAACATAAATGCGGGTATGTTGTCGCGACTGCGACGCCACAGATGCGGCTAAGTGACCACATAAGCGGAAATGCTGGATAGAACACTTAAATGCAAGGGTTCGCGATTTTTGCTCATTTTAAATATTTTGAGCTCGGGTTTGGCGATTTCTTGAGAGCATTTTCGAGGAATTTTTTGAGGTAAGTCCCTTGTCCTTATTTTTGATCAATAATCTTGCTTCCCCATTTATTTTGTCACCTAGTTAATGTGTATTTAAGGTGGAATTTTGGAGTTTGAGGCTAGAGATTTGGAGAGTTCGTTTGAGGATTTGAGGGTCGAGTTGGTGTCAGATTTTGGTAATTTTGGTATGGGTAAACTCGATATCGAATTGGTGTTCGTATTTTGTGACTTTTACCTGATTCCGATACGTGGGCCCATGTTGACCTTTTGGGGCGATTTTTTGATTCTTTGCTAAAGTCATAAATTTATGATTTAAACTAGTTCCTTGTAATTTTATTCATGAGATGTAATTGCTTTTGGTTAGATTTGGACCATTCAAAGTCGGAAAATCGAGGGAAAGGCATCCTTATCAATTGATTGAGCGAGATTTGAGGTAAGTGACTTGTCTAACCTTGTGTGAGAGAAATCCCCTTAGGATTTGGTACTGTTGTAACAATTTGTGATATATGAGCGTCGTGTACGCGAGGTGACGAGTGCGTACACAGGCTGATTATGGAAAATTCGATTCTTGTTGATTTGTCATCTTTTAAAATACATTAACTGAGTTGGCTTAGCATATGTAGTGATCATGTTTAGCCTAGTATCGCATGTCTACGTGCCTTAACTCTTACTTGTAATTTGTGCAACATGCTTAGTTGAAGTACCTGCTTTCCTTGATTTGAATCAAATCTTTAACTGTAAGATTCTTCTGAAAATTCATGTTTCCCTTCGATTACATGTTGCATATTTACTTTGGGACTAGGAGGCGGCTCCTCTGGAGATCTCCCTGCATTGCATATTTACTTTGGGACTACGTGACGGTTCCTTAGGAGATCCCCCTGCACTGCATATTTACTTTGGGACTACGAGGCGGTTCCTCGGGAGATCCTCTTGTACTGCATATTTACTTTGGGACTATGAGGCAGTTCCTCGAGAGATCTCCCTGTACTGCATATTTACTTTGGGATTATGAGGTATTTACTTGGGAGATCCCCTTGTACTGCATATTTACTTTGGGACTACGAGGCATTTACTCGGGAGATCCCCCTGTCTAGCATATTTACTTTGGGACTACGAGATAATACCTCGGGAGATCCCCTCCCCCCTCCCCCCTACCGTGCATATTTACATTTGGGGCTACGAGACGGTACTTCGGGAGTGTCCCTGTTGCTTACTTCTATTTATGGTGCTAATATTTTCTGAAATTTCTTATTGTTTAAATTCTCAGTCATTTCAAAATATTATTATATCTTCTGCCTTATTTTTCTTTCAAACAGTAGGGCCCTGACCTGACCTCGTCACTACTCTATCGAGGTTAGGCTTGACACTTAGTGGGTACTAGTGTTGTACTCATACTAGACTTCTGCACATCTTTTTGTGCAGATCTAGGTTCTTCCCACCAGACCAGATACCAGTGAGTTGGACCGCACGTTGAGACTTCAAGGTACATCTTCCAGCGTCCACAGACCTCAGAGTCCCCCCTCTATCCGTACTATGTTATTTTTCTTATTTTCTTTAGACTCTGATTTATGAGACACTTAGTATTTGCTTGTAGAAGATTGTTTCCACCGGGTTTTGGGAGTTGTAATTATTGAATGACAGTTTTATATTTATATATCATGTGTTGAGATTGGAGTTCAGTTTATTATTCATTGATTCCGCAAATTATTAGGCTTACCTAGTCTTAGATACTAGGTGCCATCATGACGTCCTACGGAGGGAAAATAGGGTCGTGACAGCCAGATTGTGTTTCTATAATGAAATTGCAATCACTTCCAGAAACTTCAAAATCACCAACCACCAAAGCAGCTACTTCTGGTATTGCTGGTAAGTTGTATGTTCTACCACCAGTACCTCTTTTCCCTATTAATCTGAGCTTAACATTGGAGTCTATATTCTCTTGGAATCGATCTCTGACCATTCTAAATGTCTTTGCCAAAACATTATTGTTATCAAGCATATATTTCAGATCAAAAACAATTTCAGCATGAAGTTTATTAATATCTTGGCCACGACTAAAAAACAAATATATGATATCAATAAAGGTTTTAAAATTTATTGTTATTTTCATAGTATTATATAATAACTCTCTCTCTCTCTCTCTCTCTCTCTCTCTCTCTCTCTCTCTCTCTCTCTATATATATATATATATATATATATATATATATATATATATATATATATATATATATATATATATATATATATATATATATATATATATAAAATTGTGCAAATTTTGGAGTAGATCCTTCAGGAGGTAGTAAGCTCCCAATTTGAGGATAGTTTTGAACACATAATTTGAACGTTCTTGGCCCTCTTTTATGGTTGATAGAGACATCAACCTTACCCCATTGATGTAAATGAGAAGATAGAGTTATAACTCCTAATATTTTCTCGAAAATGACTACTTTTAGACCTATATTAAAACCATTGCCAAATGATAAATGTGAATATAAGCCGATTTGAACATGTTGATATTAAAAGTTATAATTCCTATAACCTGATCCAAATAAAAGCTGTTCCAAAACATCATGAGGCTTCTTAAGATCTGGAAGCTTTATTTTTCCACGATCACAACACATTGTGAAAATATATTTTCTTTTGAGTTGTAATGCTTGCAGATTCTTTCTTCATACCAAAAAACAGCCCCACACTTTTCGTATTAATATGTAGCATCTCCTATATCCTAGTAATCTATATTTGCAATAGTATATAAGGTCAAAGACAGAAGATTATTGATTTGTTTTATCAAACTGTGCTGTGGATTTAATTCGTATCATTTATTTACACTGTAGAGAAATTTATACTATCAATGTAATTTAATCTGTTGTAATAGGTAACTTATCGTATTTTTCAGTATACTCCACGCTTTTTAGGGATAGTTACTTATAGTTATTTTTTTAGGTGATATGACATTCTATATAACTCTATAAGAGTAACTGTAATGAGAAGTTTATGTCCACTTTACATGAGTATAACAATTAGTTCTAAATATTGTAAGGAGTCGTTTGGTTGGGAAACAAGTTATCTCAGGATTAATTATTTGAGATAACTTATCCCAAGATTGTTATCCCACCCTTCTATAGGGAAAAAATAACATTATAATCCCGGGATTAGTTATACATTAATTTTATTCCATCCAATCATGGGATAAACTCATCTCAAATTTAATTTCGGAATTAATTATCCCTTATCTCTCATACCAAATGAGCCCTAAGTATTTATAGATTTAATAATGCTATATAAATCACGTGTAACCGATTTATGACAATTTTCATAAATCGTACGGGAAATTGCAAGTATAATAGGGGAGGAAGCGTTGATTCTACCTTATGAGTATCCGAACTATAACAGTTCCAATTAATAAAAAGTGAAAAACATTTTGAAGCTAACTTAGAAAGAAAAGTAAGACGAATTTGAGATAACCATTATGACTTCCCAGCTGACTATAATGACTACTATTCACAATCCTTTTTCCTAAGTGAAAACTTTGTTTTATTTTTGTCACCTAAAGAAAAAAGAAATTAATCTATTTGACTCACTTAAAGCAGTGCCATAAATTTGAAACAACTCCATTGAATTGAAAGCAAAAATTTGCATGTCGTGATAATGCCTATCTCAATACTAGACAAGTCGATAACCTCAATAAATCACAATAATCTTTTAAGTTTAAAAACATAATATTTCAATTTAATAGATAATCCTACAAATACTGTTAGAAATACACTCCAAAAACCCGGTGTCACTAAGTACATGAGCATCTAAATAATAACATAGTCTGACTGAAAAAAAACTGTTTGAAAATATAGAACAGTACAATCAACTTAAAGGAAAGAGAGACAAGGTCTGCGGATGCCAAGCCGCTACCTCGATAGTCTTTAACAGATAAAACTTCGAAATCTAGCAACCACCCTATCCGGAAGTACCTGGTTCTGCACACAAAGTACAGAGTGTAGTATGAGTACAATCGACCCCACATACTCAATAAGTAACAAGACTAACCTTTGAGCTGAAAGTAGTGACGAGCTCCACAGGTACAGTCCAATATACAAATAACAATACAAAAATGTAGGCATGTTCTCAAGTTCAATAGTTACACTCACTACAAGTAAAATAGACAAAATATGCATGATATGAGGAATATGACATCTCTATATATATATGCCATAATATATGTTGTATGTGATGTACCACAATGAAAACCCCGTGTACATACACTCTCAGAAATCAATCACTCAGTATTGTATATGTCCAATCCATCCCAAGGAACTCCATCCCAAATACATATATATCAACTGACAGTCACAGGGAACTCCATCCCCAAATGTAAATAAATAAGGCAACTTCATGCCTAGGGAACTCCATCCCAAATATATATATATATATATATATATATATATATATATATATATATATATATATATATATATATATATATATAAATAAGGCAACTACATGCCTAGGGAACTCCATCCTGAAAATAAATAAATAAATAAATAAATAAATAAATAAACTATTCCTAGGGAATTCCATCCCAAATATAAAGAAAAATGCGCTCAATGTGGGGGGTGCAGACTCCGGAGGGACTTCTTTAACCTCAGTGCTATAATAGCCAGATCCATGCATAAATAAATAAAATATGTTGCGGCGTCCAGCCCGATCCCATAAATATTACTCAAAATCTCCAGTCTCTCGGTCTCTCAATGATATGAAAATCAATCTGACATGATGAAATGATGTATCTATGAATGACAATAGAGACTGAGATATGATATGCAAATGATAGATATGACTGAGCACAAAATTATAATTTAACTAAGTAATTCAATAGCAATAAGACCTCTATTGGTCCCAAAAATTTTGGCACGTAGCCTAAACATGATCTTTAATATGAGTCCCAACTCAAATTCCTCTCACACGTGGAGGATATGTGGATAATGATATAATTATTTGATTATGCAACTCCACAGAATCAATTAAATCATAATTTTTATGGTGCACGCCCACATGACTGTTACCTAGCATGTGCGCCACCTCCAAACAATTCACATAACACGTAATTCAGGGATTCATACCCTCAAAACCAAGTTTAGAAGTGTTAGTTACCTCAAATCGTGCAAGGTTTTTATTCTAATATATTTTTGCTTCGCGGATCGGTTTCTGAACGCCTCGAATATAGGTACAATAAATTTAATAGAATCAACACAAATTATAGGAATTAATTCCATATAAAAATACTAATTTTTCAACAAAATCCGAAATTCAACTAAAAATCGTCAGTGCGGCCCATGTCTCGTAACCCAACAAATGTTACAAAATATGAACGCCCATTCAATCATGAGTCCAACCATACCAAATTTACCAAATTCCGACATCAACTCGACCTTCAAATTCTCAAATCTTATTTTCAAATCTCTAGGCTCAAAAACTCTTAATCTAGTCGGAATATTGGATGGAAATTCAATATTATTGACTAAAAATAATCATAAGTGACTTATCTCAAGTTTTTCTTGAAACATCGCCCAAACCGTGCTCGAACGGTCCAAAATGAAAAAATATCAGAACCCCTCTGTTTTATATTCTGTCTAGTGCTTTGGCACATGCGGACACTTAACCGCATATGCGGTTCCGCTTCTGCGTAGAATCCATCGCATATGCGGTGTTTGCCAAGGTTGGACTTCCTCCGCTTCTGTGGTCGCCTTCCCGCTTCTGTGAGAAGCAGTCCGCTTTTGCGGTCACACGCGAATCTGCGACCCCTCGTTCGCATATGCGACCACGCAGGAGCAGAGTTTTCGCTCGCACCTGCGGCCACTGCTCATCTCCCCCTTTTTCGCTTGTGTGCTGCCATGCTCTCTTCTGCGAGCTCCCACTTGCGAGCAAAATGCTGCAGGTGCGATTGCACTAGAAGGCCAAAATTTTCAGATTTTTTCTCAAGTTCAAATTTGATCCGTTAACCATCCAAAACTCACCCAAGGCCTCTCGGGACCTCAACCAAATATACCAACAATTCCTAATACATCATACAAACTTAGTTGAGGCCTCAAATCACATCAAACAATGCTAAAAACACGAATCACACACCAATTCAAGCTTAATAAAACTAAGAAATTCTAATTTCTACATTCGATGCTGAAACTTATCAAATCAACTCTGTTTGACTCAAATTTTTCACACAAGTCATAAATGACATAACAGACCTATAAAAATTTTCAGAACTAGATTCCGACCCCCCGATATCAAAAAGTCAATTTCCCGGTCAAACTTCCAAACTAAACTTCCTATTTTCGCCATTTCAAGCCTAATTTAACCCCGATATGAGCTTTGAGCTGGAAGTGCACTAAGAGAAGACTGACTCGGTCGAGCACTGTATGAACCATGTCTAGTTGATATGCCATGATGGGCTGGATGAGCCATCTGAGCGGGCCTATAAGGTCGACCCCTGCTGTGATAAGACTGACCCCCAAAAGGAAGACCGCTGGAATTTCTCGGGCCACGAGACCTTTTGGCCTATCTCTCCTCACGCTCCTGAGTACGGACCATATCTAGCCGTCGAGAAATGTCAACCACCTCGTCGAATTTAGCAGCTGCTATATTCCCACAGTCATAACAAAATGGAACTGATGGTTGAGGCCACTAATAAACCTCCTGATCTTCTCCCTCTCAATGATAACCAACCAAACTGCATGACGAGCCAATTTTAAAAATCGTATCTCATACTGAGTCACGGACAGGTCCTCCTGACGTAAATGCTCGAACTGCCTGCGCAGTTCCTCTCTGTGGTTTTGTAGCATAAGCTTCTCCAGGAATAGTACGGAGAGCTCATACCATGCAAGTGGTGTTGCATCAACTGCTCTAGTCCTCTCATAAGTCTCCCACCATATGAAGGCTTCCCTAGTTAGCAGAAAAGTAGTAGATGAGACCCCACTGGTCTCCAGAATACACGTTGTATGAAGCATCCTCTGACTCAGTTCCACTGAAAGTTGGAGGATGGAGTCTCCCAAACCTCTCTAATCTCTTCTGCTCCTCGTCATTCATAATAGGACCACCTCGGCCTGAGCAGTGGCAACCGGCTGGACTGGTAGTGCCCCCGGTATCTGAAGTCCTTGCACTACCTGCTCTGGTGTATGGGCGACAAGGGTATGAGTACCTCCCCCGGCCTGAGAAGTGGCTGGTGCGGCTTGAGCTGAAACCACCTGAGCAAGGCCATTGAAAATGCCACAACCCAAAATTCACTAGTCGTGATGGCACCTAACCCAACCCGCTAGGTAAGCCAACTAATAACCATCCAATTTTAATAATATTAATAAGACAATTGAACTAAAGGAATTATCTTAATCTTATACATTTTCCAAGAACTGGTAGTACGAATCATGAGCTTCGAAGAATAGAATTTACAAAGCTGAAATGAAATAAATACATCGTCTGTTTGAAAAGTACATAAACAGAATTTTTATAGATCTAAGGCTACCACGAACAAAAGGCAGCTACATCCGGGATGCATGTACATATTCAAATCTAACTCCCATCGAACACAGCAACATCAACAACCAACATCTGCACGCAAGGTGAAGAAGTGTAGTATGAGTACAACTGACCCCATGTACTCAATAAGTAACAAACCTAACCTTAGGTTGAAAGTAGTGACGAGCTAACAAAAAGGTCGGGTCCAACACCAATATTCCACAACAGTTCATAACAGCATAGTACAATAACAAAAGAAGAATCTCAGATATAAAAGGCTCAGTTCGTTTACAGTTCCAGAAAAATAGGCATTTCTTTTCAAGTATCTCAGTGAAAATCCAAATCTTTTACCGAAAAGCCAATATACGAGCAAGTTTGAAAACTGTGATTTTTCATAAAACTCCTTTCAACAATAAATAAGATGTTTCATTTTTCCTTTCTAGATAGCCAGTGAGAAATGCATCACTATACCCATATGCCAATGTGTGTGAGAAGTCATGAATGACGTAATACCGTACAATATGAGGAAAATACATCTATATGCTTGTATGTCATGTGTGCATGTCAATGCAATGTATCTCAGAGATGAACTCATGTACTCGCACTCTTAGAGTACTTAATCTCACATTCTCACACATCCAACTCATCATGCTCAATCACTCGGTACTGTATATGGCCAATCCGGCCCAGGGAAGATCCATCCCAGAATATACACATCAACTGATCATCAGTCACTCAGTACCGAGTAGGGCTAATCCAGCCCGTGGAGAAGATCCATCTTCAGGTATATAATGCTTCGGACAAGATCCATATCCAGGGAAGATCCATCCCTCAATAATATCAACTGCACTCACTGGGGGTGTGCATACTCCAGAGGGGCTCCTACAGCCCAAGCGCTATCATAAGCCAGATCTAGGCATAAATCAATATAACTTATTGCGGCGTGCAGCCGGATCCCATAACTGTCACTCATAATCAGGCACTCAGCCTCACTCAGTCATCAATATCTCCAGTCTCTCTTCTACGGGCTCACAATGTTATGATACTAGCCCGGAAATAATGAAATGATGCATCAATAAATAACAACATAGACTGAGATATGGTATGAATGCATGGATATGACTGAGTATGAAATATCAATTAAATCAGTGAGATGACAGTAAGAAACGACCATTATGGGTCCAAACAGTATCGGTATAATGCCTAAAAATGATATCTAGCAAGATTGACAACTTAACTACTTTATCACATGGTGAAAATACGGATATCAACAAAGTAAGACAACACTACAGTTCCATAGAAACAACAGAGTCTCAATTGACATGGTGCTTGCCCACATTCCCGTCACCTAGCATGTGCGTCACCTCAACACTAATCCCGTAACACGTATTTTGGGGTTTCATACCCTCAGCTCCAAGATTAGAAGAGTTACTTACCTCGAACAAGCCAATACCAATGCCAAGCAAGCCAAGCGATGCTCTAAAGATGCCATCCCGCGCATTCCTACCTCTGAACGGCTCGAAACTAACCAAAAACAACTCAAATGCATCAAACAATGCTAAAGGAACCAATCCCGATCGAAGAAGATCAAATCTTGAATCAAAAGCCCAAAATTGGCCAAAAGCCCAACCCTGGCCCGCACCTCGGAACCCGATAAAATTTACAAAATTCAACAACCCATTCAATTACGAGTCCAACCATACTAGTTTCACTCAAACCCGACTCCAATTCGATATTCAAAACTCAAAAATTCATATTATGAAACTTTAGGCCAAAACCCGCAATTTCCTCTTTAAAATTCACAATCCAATTACCAAAAATGAAGGTAGATTCATGGAATATAATCACAAGGGAGTCAAGAACACTTACCCCGAGCTGTGTGGAAACATTCCTCTCCAAAATCGCCCAAAACGAGCTCCAAAATCCGAAAATGGGTGAAAATGTCGAACCCTCGAACTGAAAGGGTTCTGCCCAGGATTTTTGCACCCGCAAAGCTTGGGCTTGCAACCGCTTCTGCGGAAATAATGTTGCAACTGCGCTAAAACTCGCTTATGCGCCCAAGTCCTTCACTTCTGCGGGGCCGCTGATGCGCCCTAATTTCCCGCTTCTGCGATCAATCCTATCCCAGCATTCCATCGCTTCTGCGACCAACTTTCTGCATCTGCGGACTAGCATCTGCATTCATTCTTCCGTAGATGTGGAAACACCAGAACCAGCAACCTTCAACAATGCAATATGAAATGAAATTGATCTGAACCTCGTTCGAAACTCATCCGAGCCACTCGGGACCCCGTCCGAATATACCAACAAGTCCAATAACATAATACGTACCTACTCGAGGTCTAAAATCATGCATAACAACATCGAAACGATGAATCTCGCCTCAAATCGAAATCTATGAACTTTGAAACTTCAACTTCCACAACCGATGCCGAAACTTATCGAATTACGTCCGATTGACCTTAAATTTTGTACACACGTCACATTTTACATTATGGACCTATTCTAATTTTCAGAATCGGATTCCGACCCCAATATCAAAAAGTCAACCCCCCGGTCAAACTTCTCAAAAATTCAACTTTTGCCATTTCGAGCCAAAATCAACAACGAACCTCTGAATCACAATCCGGACGCGCTCCTACGTTCAAAATCACCCAACAGAGTTAATGGAGCAATCAAAACTCCGTTCCTGGTTCAAATTCACAAAAAGCCAAACTTAGTCAATTCTCCCAATTTAAAGCTTCAACAATGAAATTCATTCTTCCAATTTGATTTCGAATAACCTGAAACTCAAAACTGACGATTCACATAATTCATAATACATCATACGGAGCTACTCATGCCCGTAAACTACCCAGTGAAGTGCAAATGCTCAAAATGACTGGTTGGGTCGTTACAGAAAACAGTCAATATCTAGGCTAAAGCCTCCTGAAGGCCTGGAATCACAATAGGCACAGCTGGTGCCTGAGATGGTACCGCTGGCTCAACTATATCTCGAACCTGCTCTTGAGCTGGAGCAACTGGTAGTTCTATAGGTGCTGCTCCAATTGTTGTAGAGTTACACCTCGACCTCTACCATGACCCTGGTCTCTACCATGGCACCGGCCTCTCGTGGCCCTAACTGGTGGTACTGGTGGCTGGCAGTCCAATCCAATAGTACTTGTCCTCACCATCTGTGAGAGAATAGAATAACAGAAATTTAGTTTCCGGAATCAACAAATTTACACGACAGAATACAAGAAAGTTAAATTTTTCTAAGGGCTCGGCACCCTCTCGAAGATAAGTACAGACATCTCTGTACCGATCCGCAAGACTCAAAATTTATATGTCGTGATGGCGCCTATCTCAATACTAGGCAAGCAGATAACCTCAATAAATCACAATAATCTTTTATGTTTCAAAACATAATATTTCAATTTAATAGAAAATCCGACAAATACTATTATAAATACACTCCTAAAATTCGGTGTCACTGAGTACATGAGCATCTAAATGATAACATAGTCTTACTCATAAAATACTGTCTAGAAATATAAAACAGTACAATCAACTGAAAGAAAAAAGAGACAAGGTCTGCGGACGCCAAACCGCTACCTCGATAGTCTCCAACATATAAAACTCTGAAATCTAGCAACTGCCGTATCCGGAAGTACATAAATTTGCACACGAAGTGTAGAGTATAGTATGAGTACAACCGACCCCATGTACTCAATAAGTAACAAGACTAACCTTTGGGATGAAAGTAGTGACGAGCTCCACAGGTATAGTCCAATATACAAATAACAATACAAAAATGTAGGCATGTTCTGAAGTTCAATAGTTAAACTCAGTACAAGTAAAATAGATAAATTATGCATGATATAAGGAATATAAAATCTCTATATCTACATGCCAAAATATATGATGTATGTGATGTACCACAATGGAAACCTCGTGTACTCACACTCTCAGAATACTCAATCACTCAGTATTGTATATGGCCAATCTAGCCCAGGGAACTCCATCCCAAATACATATATATCAACTGACAGTCAGTCACTTAGTATTATATAAGGCCAATCCAGCCTAGGGAACTCCATCCACAAGTGCAATAATCTCTCTCTCTCTCTATCTCTCTCTCTCTCTCTCTCTCTCTCTCTCTCTCTCTCTCTCTCTATATATATATATATATATATATATATATATATATATAACTCCATCTGAATATAAATAGATAATGCAACTCCATGCCTAGGGAACTCCATCCCAAAGATAAAGAAAATTGTGCTCACTGTAGGGGGTGCAGACTCTAGAGGGGTTCTTTAAGCCCAAATGCTATAATAGCCAGATCCAGGTATAAATAAATAAAATATGTTGCGGCGTGCAGCCCGATCCCATAAATATCACTCAAAATCTCTAGTCTCTCGGGCTCTCAATGACATGAAAATCAACCAGACAAGATGAAATGATATATCAATGAATGACAAAAGATACTAAGATATGATATGCAAATGATAGATGTGACTAAGCACAAAATTATAATTTAACCAAGTAATTCAATAGAAATAAGACACCTAGAGCTACCGAAGGAGAGGAATGCAAGAGTTTTTGAAGGGGTGGCCACAGATTGTGAAAAAGTGTCAAAATAGATAGCATGTGTTTGTAGTTGCAGGGATGCTGGGGAGCTAAAATGCTTAATGCAAAAGCTAGTTTTCTAAGTTTCTTCCTTAATCTACACATAACATTGTTGTATAGGAAAGCTGAGATCTTTGATTATGTTTTTTTTCTTTTGAGATTAGGTGGTTGAGTTGTGCTAAGCTAATAATTTATAATTGCTTTGGTGATTAATAAAAAGCCCAATTAATTACCAAAAAAAAAAATCTTTATGGGTCCCAAAAATATCGGTACGTAGCCTAAACATAATCTTTAACATGAGTCCCAACTCAATTTCCTCTCACACGTGGAAGATATGTGGATAATGATATGATTATATGATTATGCAACTCCACATAAACAATTAAGTCATAATTTTTATAGTGCACTCCCACAGGCCCGTCACCTAGCATGCGCGTCGCCTCCAAACAATTCACATAACACGTAATTCAGGGATTCATACCCTCAGAACCAAGTTTAGAAGTGTTAGTTACCTCAAACCGTGCAAGTTCTTTATTCCAATATGACTTTTCCTCGCAAATCGATTTCTGAACGCCTCGAATCTAGTCACAATTAATTTGATACAGTCAACACAAATTATAGAAATTAATTCCATATGAAAATACTAATTTTTCAACAAAATTTGAAATTCAACTCAAAAATCGTCAGTGGGGTTCATGTCTTGGAACCCAACAAAAGTTACAAAATATGAACGCCTATTCAACCACGAGTCCAACCATACCAAACTTACCAAATTCCGACATCAACTCAACCTTCAAATCCTCAAATCTTATTTTAAAATCTCTAGGCCCAAATCCTCGAATTTTACCTCAAAAAGACGTAATCTAGTTGGAATATTCAATGATAATTCGATATTATTGACTAACAATGATCATAAGTGACGTAACTCAAGTTTTCCTGTGAATTCCCTCTAAGAAATTTCCCCAAACCGTGCTCGAAATGTCCAAAATGACAAAAATATCAGAACACCTCAGTTTTGTAATTTGTCCAGTTCTTTTGCACATGCGGACACTTAATCGCATCTGCGGTTCCGATTATATGGATAATCCATCGCATTTACGGTGTTTGTCAATGCTGGCCTTCCTCCGCTTCTGCGGTCACCTTCCCGCTTCTGCGGACTCGCTTATGCGAGAAGCAATCCGCTATTGCGATCACGCGCGCATTTTTGACCCCTCGTCCGCATCTGCGATAACGCAGGTGCGAAATTTTTCCTCGCACATGCGGCCACTGCTCACCTCCCCCTTGTCCGGTTCTGTGCTGCCATGCTCGCTTCTGGGAGCTCGCACTTGCGAGCAAAATTCCGCAGGTGCGATTGCACCAGAAGGCCAAAATTTTCAAATTTTTCCTTAAGTTTAAATTTGATCCGTCAACCATCCGAAACTGACCCGAGGCCCCCCAGGACCTCAACCAAATATACCAACAAGTCCTAAAATATCATGCGAACTTAGTCGAGGTCACAAATCACATCAAACAATGCTAAAAACATGAATCACACCCCAATTCAAGCTTAATGAAACTAAAAAATTCCAACTTCTACATTTGATGTCGAAACCTATCAAATCCAGTCCGATTGACCTCAAATTTTTGCACACAAGTCATAAATTACATAACGGACCTATGTAAATTTTCAGAACTAGATTCCGACCCCAATATCAAAAAGTTAATTCACCGGTCAAACTTTCAAACTTAAACTTTCTATTTTCGCCATTTCAAGCCTAATTTAACTACGGGCTTCCAAATAATTTTTCGGACACACTCCTAATTAAATTCAAAATCATCATACGGAGCTATTGGAATCATCAAAACTCTACTCCGAAGTCGTTTACACATAAGTCAATATCCGGTCAACCTTTTCAAATTAAGCTTTAGACCTTGTAACTAAGTGTTTCAATTCATTCCGTAAACTCATCGGACCCGAACCAACTACTCCGGCAAGTCGCATAACAACTGTAAAGCACAAAATGAGCGGAAAATGGGAGAACAGGGTTGTAATACTCAAAACGACCGGCTAGGTCGTTACACAAAATTTTATTAAAATAATGAAATATTCCACACTTGACTTTTACAAACTTGCTTCTAAAGTGGTGGCTGAGAAAGACGGCTATGGAATTAACACGTATAAGACTCAGTTCTTCCTTTCTAAAAAATTATTTTTACAATGTCCTTGAAAAATTCTACGAATTTATTATGTATTCTGTTTTTTTTCCTTCAAACTTCCATATATCACTTTGAAAAGAAATACTGATCACATATTATGCTTGTTTTAGACATAATTATTATTGTTTCTACTGAAATTGCTAAGTCCTGATTGGATGATTAAACAGGTCAAAATTATGTTTATTGTTGATTCAAAGGTTAGATGAAAAATAGGTAAGATCCGCTCATCATTAACTAAAAGTTTCTGAGTTCTGGGAGTGATTTCCCTTTTAAGCCTTACATGACACCAATCCGGATTAGTTGAGTGACAACGAGGTGAAATCACTCTTTTAGTGGCGAATCTAGAATTTAAATTTGATAGGTTTGACCCGTAACATAATTCATAGCTTCAGACTCATTACACTTCTACAATTATGTGTTTATATTAAATATTTATTAAAATTTTAGTGGGTTCTTATATATAAATATATGTTCTACATCGGCATCTCCTCCATAATAATCATGCCGAATAAAGCATTCTTGGTTTTGAGTTGGTACATGGATGGGCCAACTCTTTGAGTCGCAATAGTGCATACGAAAAATTGATAGAGCTAGTGATGCGTTAAAAATACTGAATTCTGATAAACCCATTGCGAATATACTGCGTCCACCCCGGACTTTCCTTGTTTCTTGCCATGATAAGGTGGTAATATAGGCATCGACGCTAGAAAAATAAGTTTAGGGGTGTAATACAAACAACATAACATAGTTATTATCATCCAAAAAAGGTAAAAGCATATATCAAATAGTTTTCAATAAATTTCTAGGGTTTCACAGAATTGAGTGGTCAAACTTTGGTGTGAAGAAACCAAATTTGAATTGAAAATATAAAGACTAGAGAGTGAATATACCAGTAATTAGTTACCACTAAATGATTCAAAGGGAATATTATTTGACACTTGGCATATCTACAAATAGACTGATTTTTTCTTCATCATCATCATTAATTAAGTTTACCATTGCCATATAATTTACAAGAGATGCTTGAAAATGGAAATGATACATATATCTCCTAAGAACTATAATGTTCATCTTCCTTCTACCATAATCATGCAAATATTTTATTTATCGTAGCCACCATTGATAACGACCTCTCGACCTCGTACCTGAGACGAAATCGAATGAAATAACCTCTTGATGCAAATTAGCAACGAGGGGAGGTGGCTTGAGATGGTTTCTACATAGCGGACACGTCATACATCCCGTACCAAGCCACCTATCTAAACAAACCCTATGAAAAAGATGATCACATCTTAACTCTCTAACTTCTTCTCCTTCTTCAATCTTGCACAAACAAACTGCACATTCTACTGAACCCGAAGACTCTGATTCGGGTTCATAATGCATAACTTCAAGCTCATGATCATGATCCTGATCCTGATCATGAGCATTTCGAGAAATTGAACTAAGATTATAAGGATGAGAAAAAGATTGAAGGAGGAGAATTTCCCAAGCCCATTTCAACTGAGTAGCGATAAAAACTACGTAGTTTAGTACTATAGTTATCGATGATCTGGGAAACTTTTTTAGAGTTTTCTTCAAAATATAGATGGAGATAAAAAGAAGAATGAAGAAGGTAATAGCTGATGAAGCTGGACGCATCTTTTTTTGTCTTCTTCTTCTTCTTCTTCTTTTTCTTTTAAATGTGCAACTTTTGTGATGTTTCAAAATTCTCACAAAAGCTGCTTGGTGTATGTTTTGGGAAGGATAAAGGAGCTTTATATATAGAAGAGGAGAAGTAGCAAATTGGCTACCTGAAGATTATAGTCAAATTAAATAATATTTTGGTCATTGATTATACACGTTTTTAAAGAAAAAAAAGATTGAAATTTAAAATTGTGTGCTAATGTCTGCCGGTGTACTATGGATTATAAGTCATGGGTCTATAACATGCGGCAGTGACTTTTACTAGCATGTTTAGCAAGCTGAGCTAGATTTTAAGAGATTTTAAGTTTATGGGTTTATAAGTTATCGGGTTCTAAATTAATATTTTTACATAACTAATAATTTTCTTAAAATATAAATATAAGTTTTAAACAAAAGTTATTGAGTTCGGCTGAACTCGTAGCGGGCACTGCTGCTCCGGCCTCGTGTATAAGGTAAAGTGAAAAGTGACAAAGAGAAAAGATAAGACGAATTGTTAAATGAAATAGTAAAAAGGTAGGGAAGATAGAAGTTCAAGAACGGAAACAAAGAGTGTCAAACGTAAATTACTGCAGTTTTTCTTTTCTTAAGTACTAATTAACCATGCACGTTAGGATTGAAAATCATATCATAATATATATATATATACAAGTGTGAAGCTCAAATATCAAACTTGAATTACCAAATTACCCATCAAAATTCAATTACCATTACACCCTTCACAAATACTACATATCATTATCAATGTAGAAGATATAACTAAGAAATATGTTTTGGAATCTAAACGTCTTTGAAACTGTCCTGAACTTAATATGGTTCTTGTTTTTATTAAGAAAATAAAAGGACCCTTTGAACGCAAGAAGTAAATGTACACTGTATTAGGAACAACTCAAAAGTTTTTGATGGGTAGAATTCCGAACAACTTAGGTACAACTATATATTCAACTTTTCCAAAACGCTCTACAAAAAGACACTTATTTATTACTCCATTCGACTTCAATCTTCTAAATCTATGAAGACACGCACAACAACATAGCTTTAAAGAGGTTAAATCTGTGTGGACAATCAGGTTTTCCATTTTTTCTTATTTTGCTTTTGAATTTTGTTACTATGAAATTTGTTTTTAGTTATAAATTCGACATTCACTTTACTATTTATGCTTGAACTGCTATTTTAACCTTCAATTCCAGTAAATTATGAAATAATTTCGAATATTCAAAGGATTATACAATGGTATAGTTGCAATTGAATATGATACTACTAGGTGGAGAGACCCCTTTTTTGGTTTATTCTGTTTTTTTAGACAATTGTTACAACCTTATCATATTTTTTCTTCACACACTAAATAGTATTTGCATGTAGAAGTTAAAGTCCAAGAGGAATTGAATTCAAGACATTTAAGATATCGAAGTCTAAGTAGAGATACTTATCCATGGGAGAATTATATATGTAGATATTTAATACGGATTGAGAGATATCGAGAAGGGGAAAGAGAAGCAGAGTAAGAGGTTATCAGGGAATGAATCTAAAGATAGGAGAAAGCGAAAGTCCAGAGTGTGTCACAACGAGATCAAAGGTCAGACAAAGTTGGGAAAGATAGAACTACTAAGTTAGTTATACCAAATTAAATCAAGCTTTGATAAGATGGAAATTTCATTTTCTTTTATCAATTCCTCTTGTATTGTTATTATGTTGTGCTACTTATATAAGCCAGTCTCAACTACGTACATTTAGTGAAGATTTCCGTCAAATGAAGGTAATATATTTCCTTCAGTAATCCTTATGAAGGAAAATAAAATTGCAATTATTGAAAATTTATTAAAATTAGAAAGGAAAATATATTTGATTATTTTTTGGTTTTAGGATTTAGTAGATTGCCAAATTTGTAGGGTTGGTGACTTTGTATCTACAACTTCCAGCGGGATCTGAGTTAGTATATAATAAGATGGTTACCATAAAGTAAGAGCTAGGGAGTAATGCTGATCGATAATAGTTACCATAAAGTTCCTATACGATATAAGAATGACTAAAACATTACCACCTTAGAGTGAATAATGTTCACATTGATATATTTCAGCCAATAAGGCCAAATTTATTATCGCATTTGATCTGATATTGAGCAAATGAAATAATATATCATGCTTAAACAATAAATATAATTAAGCCTTTTGTCGATTGCTAAACTGACATAAATAATCCCGGACTAAAGTTTGTTTGACAGAACCCTGGTTTAAATATCTTAACCTCTATGACGTTTTAATACGTTGAATTTGTTTATGTTATTAGTCCAAAAAGATTCAGGCATAAAGAATCAAAGCCTGAATGACCTTCATTTGTTAGTAGCTATTTTTTTCTATCTATTTTGAAACTCAACATTGTTTTGGAATGTATATATAGTTAAAAATTTAGATGTATTCTTCTATCTATTTTCAAACTCAACAATGTTCTAGACTAGATATGTTGTTAAAACGTTTTAGTTTTTACACAAATTTCGTAATAGTTGAAACAGATACACATTGAGGTTATAATATGCACCTCATAACAAAAACATTAAGGTAATTATACCTATCTAACTAAATAAGGGTTTACACCTTGGTATTTTTAGACAACATTTAATGATCTTCTTGATCATTCAACAATCTAGCCGGTTGGATAGTATCATCACTCATCATATTGAACTTGTACTTTCTCCTTATAAGTTTTGTTTTATTCCGCCCGCACGCGTTTCAATAATATTAATGTTATTTCAAAAGCTTGTACTAATAGACATGGAAGCGTAGCCAAAAATTAATGTTTGTAAGGACCAAGCGATCCCTTTCCTTGGAATACTTAAAGAAAGATCTTATATTTTTTTCTTCATTTTATCGCACACTTATTATAATATTTTTAAAATTGTTATACTTTCGAAAACTAGTATCTAGCAATAACATGGTAAAGGGCAAAGGCGAATTCAAGTTTTAGATTTAATGGTTCTAGTTTATAAGGAACTTATTGTATATTTGAAATTATAAGTTCAGAAGTTAATATGCTTAAAGTTTCTTGTTTTCGTATGTATATATATATGTTCTATATTTAAAATATTAAATCCAATTAACCCGTAAAAACCTACGCTACATTTGTCCTGTAAATTTTGACCAAGAAACTCTTCTTCTGTCCAACATCTAATATGGTTTTAAACATGCCAAACATCTACGTAACTATAAAAATTTCTCATAAACAGTAAAAATTAAAGCTAAAGTGAAATTGTCTCCAAATATAAAAATACATCATTTTTGATAGATTAATAAGAAAATTATATCAAATAAAATAGAATAGAAAGAGTATGATTTTTTTGTAATTAATGCTTCTATGCGAAGGAGTGACATCAATGTCGTTCTAATTTGTTTGCCTTAAGAAAAAAAAAAGTAACATCATAATTTTGGAAGATATTTGCTATGCCATTAGATTGATATTTTCCGACAAATCGACTACTAAATATTTTCTTAGACTTCTCTAGAAATTTATGTGCTATTTTATTTTTGGTCAATTTGGATCATCGTATCACTAAAAATATATTATGGTTCGTTGTCCTCTCATAATGTACCCTGTGTTCTTTTCCCTTAAATAAATTTGCTTTCTTTGACCGAAAGCAGATGCATATTGGTTCCTAGTTCCTAAAGCGACCTTAAACTAATGTACAATAATAACTAAGTTTACAATCAAAATTTATATGTATTTAACAGATTTCTTAGTACCAGGGGCGGAAGCAATGTCATCCGATATTGCTTCGCCGGAAAACTATATTAAATGTTTATACTAATATTCTACAAAAAGGAAGCAATATATAATAATGACACCGCTTCTTGGTAAAGAGTACTTCTTGGTCCAGTGCTCACACTTATATTTGGGCTTGTAAAGGTCATACGTTTGAGGCTGGACCTAGACATTCTACTTTTTAAACATCTTTGAGCGAGTATTTTTGCTAAAAAAAAATTGAGGCTAAGGAGAATTAAACTTGCACCTCCCTTTGCAATGATATTCATCTAAACCATTGGCCAAGGCGTTCAAATTGTAGAAAAATGTTTACAGTTAGATAATACTTATTTATTTATTATTATTATTTATATAAATATGACACCGCTTACAAAACGTTCGATGTACGCCCCTGCTTAGTACATATACTGGCTCTAAACAAAAGTTATTGAATTAACGTGAACTCATACGTTACACTCTCGATCCGCAAGTGGGTGAAAGTCGAAGAAATTTATAGACCAGAAAATATGCAACAAGTTAACTGATAAATATTTATCGAAGATAATATAAGAAGCTGCAGTCAAGAATTAATGAGATATGTTACTGATAATTATTTGGCGGGCTAAAAACCAAATCCCAAAAGAATATAATAGAAACAAATTTTCCGAAAAGGTCGACAGAATGCCAGTTCAAGAAAATATCTAAAAAAATATCACCATTCGTTTTCTTTCTAAATTTGATTTTCTTAATCTGAAATACATCCCGTACAATTAAACAGATGCATACTGAAATATGAACTGCCCGTACCCAGAAAAAAAAAGAGAATGAATGTAACGATTCGGCCGGTCATTTTAAATATTACAACTCCGTTCTCCCATTTACTGCTTATCCTGTATTCAATTATAATTATGTGACTTATTAGGGAGGTTTCAGAATGAATTGAAACACTTAGTTTCGAGATTTAAAGCTTAAGTTGGAAATAATTGACCGGATATGGACTTATGTGTAAACGGCTCCGAAATAGAGTTTTGATGATTCCAATAGCTCCATATGGTGATTTTGGACTTAGGAGTGTGTCCGAAATATTATTTGAAAGTTCGTAGTTAAATTAGGCTTAAAATGGCGAAAATAGGAAATTTAAAGTTTGGAAGTTTGACTGGGAGTTGACTTTTTAATATCGGAGCCGGATTCCAGTTCTAAAAATTTTCATAGGCCCGTTATGTCATTTATGATTTGTGTGCAAAATTTGATATCAATCGGACTTGATTTGATAGGTTTCGACATCGAATGTAAAAGTTAGAATTTATTAGTTTTCATTAGGCTTGAATTGGGGTGTGATTCGTGGTTTTAACGTTGTTTGACATGATTTGAGACCTCGACTAAGTTCAAATAATATTTTAGGACTTGATGGTATATTAGGATGAGGTCCCGGGGGCCTCGGGCGAGTTTCAAATGGTTAACGGATCAAAATTAGACTTAAGAAAAAATCTAAAAATTTTGGCCTTCTGGTGCAATCGCACCTGCGGAATTTTGCTCGCAGGTGCGAGTTCGCAGAAGCGAGCATAGTATCGCAGAAGCGGAAAATGGGAAGCGGCAGCCTCACTGCAAAAGCGGACAGCTTCTTCGCAGAAGCGAGTCCGCAGAAATGCCCTGAGCCGCAGAAGCGTCGAAGCCCTCGCATCTGCGAGATCACAGATGCAGCCAAGTGAGCCACAGATGCGAAAACCCCTGGACAGAATAAAATCATAGGATTTTCGAGCTTTTGCCATTTTTAGACATTTCCAATACGGGTTGAGGCGATTTTTCGACTAGATTACGTATTTTTGAGGTGAAATTCGAGGATTTGGACCTAGGAATTTTAAAATAAAAATTTAAGATTTGGAGGTCTAGTTGATATCATAATTTGATAAATTTGGTATGGTTGGACTCTGGTTGAATGGGCGTTCATATTTTGTAACTTTTATCGAGTTCCGAAATGTGGACCCCACTGACGAGTTTTGAGTTGAATTTCGGATTTTGTTCGAAAATTAGTATTTTCATATGGAATTAATTACTTTAATTTGTGTTGACTTTATCGAATTAATTGTGACTAGATTCGAGGCGTTCAGAGGCTAATTCGCGAGGCAAAGGTATATTGAAATAAAGAATTACACGGTTTGAGATAAGTAACACTTCTAAACCCAATTTTGAGGGTATGAATCCCTAATTTACGTGATATATGAATTGCTTGGAGGTGATGCACATGCTAGATGACGGGCGTGTGGGCGTGCCCCATAGACATTGTGAGTTAAAAAAAATCCATAGAGTTGCATAATCAAATAATCATGTCATTATTCACATGTTCCCTACGTGTTAGAGAAATTGAGTTGAGGCTCGTATTAAAGATCATGTTTAGGCTACGTGTCAATATTTTGGGACCCACAGGGTCGTGTTGTTGTTGAATTAATTGTTTTAAAATGTAAATTTCATACTCAGTCATGTTCATCCATTTGTGAAGATATTTATGGGATCAAGCCGCATGTCGCAGCATGTCATATTGGCTTTATATTTATTATTATATGGATCGGGGTTGCACGCCGCAGCAGGCCTTATAGGTTTTATTATTATGGGATCAGACTGCACGCCGCAGTAGGTCATATTGGCTTTATATAGCACTTGGGATGAAAGAACCCCTCCGGGGTCTGCACCCCCACAGTGAGCGCAGTTGATATTTATATTTGGGATGGATTTCGCAAGGTATGAAGTTTCCTTATTTATTTATTTATCTTAGGGATGGATATTCCCTAGATATGGATCTTGCTCGAAGCATTTATATTTTTGGGATGGATTTTTCCTGGCATGGATCTTGCCTAATTATATATATTTGGGGATGGATCTTCCCCTGGGCTGGATTGACCTTATACAGTACTTAGTGACTGACTGTCAGTTTGATTGTATATATATGTGATGGATTCTTCCCACGGCTGGATTGGCCATATACAGTACTGAGTGATTAAGTATTTTTAGATTGTGAGTACACGAAATATTCACTAAGGTGCATCACATATGGTATGTACATTGGCATGTAGATATAGAGATGTAATATTCATCATATTGTTCATAATTGATCTATTTTTACCTGTGCTGAGTTTAACTGTTGAACTTGAAAGTATGCCTACATTTACCTTACCCCTACACTGGGGTAGAGAGGCTATTTCTGATAGACCCTCGGCTCCCTCCCTCCAAGAACTCCCCAGCTTTCTCTTAGGGTAACTCGAACTCACAACCTCTTGGTTGGAAATGGAGGGTGCTTACCACTAGAGTAACCCACTCTTGTCCCCTCGTATCATTCAGAATTGATCTATTTTACTTGTACTGAGTTTAACTGTTGAACTTGAAAGTATGCCTACATTTCTGTACTGTTGTTTCTATACTGGATTATACTTGTTGAGCTCGTCGTTACTTTCAGTCCAAAGGTTAGTGTTATTACTTATTGAGTACATGGGGTCGGTTATACTCATATTACACTCTGTACTTCGTGTGCAGATCCAGGTACTTCCGGATACAGCGATTGCTAGATTTCAGAGTTTTATCTGTTGGAGACTATTGAGGCAACTGCTTGGCGTCCGCAGACCTTGACTCTCTTTCCTTTCAGTTATTTGTATTGTTCTACATTTTCAGACAGTGTTGTATCAGTCAAACTGTATTATTATTTAGATGCTCATGTACTCAGTAACACCGGGTTTTGGGAGTGTACTTATAACAATAATTGTGGGATTTTCTATTAAATTGAAATATTATGTTTTCAGACTTAAAAGATTATTGAGGTTATCAGCTTGCCTAGCATTGAGATAGGCGCCATCACGACATGTAAAATTTTGGGTCGTGATAAGTTGGTATCAGAGCCTAGGTTACATAGGTCTAACGAGTCATTAGCAGGTTTAGTAGAGTCTTGCGGATCGGTACGACGACGTCTGTGCTTATCTTCGAGAGGCTATCGAGCCCTTAGGAAAATTTCACTTTCTTGTATTCTATCGTGCAAATTTGTTGATTTCGGAAACTAAATTTCTAGTATTCTATTCTCTCATAGATGGTGAGGACACGTACTACCGGATCGGATGGTCAACCACCAGTGCCTCCGGTTAGGGCCATGAGAGGCCGGGGTCGTGGCAGAGGCCGGGGCCATGGTAGGGGTCGAGGTGTAGCTGTGCAGGCAGTTTGAGCATTTACGTCAGGAGGACCTGTCTGTGACTTAGTATGAGATACGGTTTTTAGAACTGGTTCGTCATGCAGTTTGGTTGGTTCTCACTGAGAGGGAGAAGGTCAGGAGGTTCATTAATGGCCTCAACCATCAGTTTGGTTTTGTTATAACTCTGGGGAATGCAGCAGGTGCTAAATTCGACGAGGTGATTGATAGTTGATAAGTGGGGATTTTGACCAGATTGCGGCCGCAGAAGTAAAGATGCAGACCGCAGAAGACCAAATTGCGGCAGCAGTGATAAATCTGCGGACCGCAGAAACATTGCCTCGCGGCCGCAGTTGAGAATTGTGCGGTCGTGGACTCCAAGCTCCTGCAAGATGAAGTATTTTGCGGACCGCACATGGAATTGTGCGGCTGCAGAACCTCCCGAGGGGCATTTTTGTCCAAAATTTCTAGCTTTGTATAAATAGACGAGTTTCACAAAATTAGGTTAACTTTTTGACATCACCAAGTCCTCTAGCCGTTTTTCTTTGCCTCTTTTGGAAGTTTTCTATATTTTTGGAGTATTGTAACATAGATTTTATCATTTTAACTTTACAACATGAGTTTAATTAGTATTTATTCTTCTATTTCTTCAATTTCAAGCATGAGTAGCTAGATTGTTTCTAGGGTTGTGACCCAACCCTATTGTGTAAACCTCATGGGTATCTAATTTAGCGCTTGTTTATGATTGGGTGTTTATTTTTTAGCCTTGTTCATGTTTTAATTTGTGGAATTAATGGTTGAAAGCATTAGTTCATGCCTATTTGACTTGGTCTCTACTTGAGAAAGGGACACTTAGTCTAGGAAAACTTGGCTAACAAGAAATTGGGTTAATTGAGAGATTGATTAACCCAATTAAAGGGTTCAACCAAGAGATAGTAATAACCCGACTAGAGCTTTTATCAACCGTTTTGTATGATACCTATTTGGACATGAGAAAGCCAAATTGGGCAAAATCACTCTCTGACCGAGAGGTATTGAGTGGATAAGTGAGATTTGATAACTATAATACTCCCCGATCAACAAAACAAGCATTAAGGTTTATATCCCATTAGGTAAACACCTAGGTGATGGTCATAGCCCTAGGCTTTTTACAAACTTGAAAAACAACAAAAACAATTATCCTAATCTTATTTCTTAATTTTGCAATCTTAGTTTTATAATAGCAATAGAAACAAAACTCCTAACTCCCATCTAACTTCCTGTGGATTCGATCTCGACTTTTTGTTGGGTTACTATAATTACAATCGACCGATTCATACCTTGTATTGAGGTGTGCATTGTGCGCGTTAGGTCAATTTTTGGCGTCGTTGCCGAGGAGTTAAAACCGGTGTTAGCTATATATTTTATTGTGGTTTTGGAATACCTTCTTTTCCTTCCGCGTTACTAACGTGTTTGGAAATTTTAGGTGCAACTATGGAAAACGATGAGCTCGGAAATATTGCTTTAGGTGATGTGGACGTTGAGGATGATCAAATAGATGAGGATCCTCTTGAACCTCAAGCCAATAGACGAGGACGAGTGCCTCATGACAATGTGCCCGTTCCACCCCCACCTCCACCAAGAGTGGCTCCATACCGGGTATTGCCAAATAAAGGATATGCAAGTGCAATAGTCCCTCCCCATATTAGGGCGGGCAACTTTCTAATAACTAACGTGATGCTCACCTTGCTTAAGCAACGAGGGTTCTTTACCGGTGCTCTTGGTCAAAATACATATAAATAGTTGAAGAGGTTCGTGGATATGTGTTGGGGGAGTAAACAAACAAACGTCTCCGAGGATACTTTGAGGCTAAGGCTTTTTCCCTTCTCTCTGTGGGGGAAAGCTTTAGATTGGTTGGAATGTTTTCCAAACCATTCCATTCATACTTGGGATAAATTGGCAGAAACATTTATTTCTAAGTACTTCTCTCCCGGGCACATGGCTATACTTTGGGATAAAATTCTAGCATTCAAGCAAGAGCCCAATGAACCACTACACGAGATATGAGAACGATATAGAACAATGGTTAAAGAGTGTCCCAACAATGATATGACGGAGAACATGATTCAACAAACTTTCTATCGGGGGATCAACACAATCAACCAATGTGTAGTGAATCAACTTTCCGGTGAGAACTTCATGACTACGCCTTATGCGGAGGCGTGTGATATTTTGGATGAAATGGCGTACACTTCTTCGGCGTGGAAATCCCGGGCTAATGTTCCACAAGGTGATCCCAATGTAATTCACCTTCACAAAGAGTTGCATGACCATGGGCAAGCCATTGCCGAATTGAACACCACCATGAACCAATTGGCAAAGGCTCAACTTCAACAAGTGCAAAACCCGAGGCAAGTCAATGCAATGGAGGGAGTAACCATGATGGTGAACAAACGGAGAACAAATGGTCCACAAGTGCGACAAAGAGGGGATAATTTTGTGTAAGAAGATAGTGTGTTTGATCGAGATGACTCTTATAATGACCAAGAAGAAGAGGTCCAATATGTGAACAACTTTCAAGAGCAAAGAAACAACTTCCAAGGCCCAAGCCAACAATAATGGCGACCTCAAAACAATCAAGGAAATTGGAATTTTCACAACCAAGGTAATTGGAGTGGTGGAAACAATCAAAGCAACTGGAATGACAACAACAATCAAGGAAATTGGAGTGGTGGCAATAATCAAGGGAATTGGCATAATAACAATAACCAAGGCAATTGGGGAGGCAACAATCAAGGCGGTTGGAGTAACAATCAAGGAAATTGGGGGTCGGGTTCTCAAAGGCCCCCGATGTATCAACAACCAAGCAACCCGCCTCCTTATCCTTTCCATGGTCCTAGCTCTTCCAACAATGAAATGGGATGTATTGAGAACATGTTCAAGAAAATTATGGAGAAGAATGCTGATTCCGATGCTCAAATTGCCTCACACAACTTAGAAGTGCAAATGGGTAAAATCTCTCAAGCTCTAAATTCTCATCCTAAAGAGGCACTACCAAGTGACATGGTGGTGAACCCAAAGGGTGGGAACAACACGGGGCATGCCATGGCCGTTACTACAAGAAGTGGAAAAGGTGAGAATGCACCCACCTCAAGTCAAAGGCAACTTGTGAATGATGAGCAAGTGGTACAAGAAGAAGAGATCCCGAACAATGTAATGCAAGAATATGATGAAGTGCAAATTGATATTAATGACAATGTGGAAGAGAATCAAGAGGAAGTAAACCCATCTAAGGATCATGTTATTGACATACCAGAACCGATAGTGCAAAAGGCTAAGGCACTAGTGCCTAAGCCTCCTCCTCCATATCCTCAAAGGCT
The DNA here is from genome assembly GCF_000715075.1 of Nicotiana tabacum. Taxonomy (NCBI): domain Eukaryota; kingdom Viridiplantae; phylum Streptophyta; class Magnoliopsida; order Solanales; family Solanaceae; genus Nicotiana; species Nicotiana tabacum. Next base: position 11,508,424 of record NC_134103.1, on the reverse strand, counting down.
CGCCAAGAAAAATGGCGAGAATCAATTAAAAAGGTTCATTGACATGATGAAGAGTCTCTCGATCAATGTTCTATTAGTTGAAGCTTTGGAACAAATGCCCAGTTATGCAAAGTTTATGAAGGATTTGTTGACAAAGAAGCGGTCGATGCATTTTGAAACTATCAAAGTCACTCATCAAGTGAGTGCAATTGTGCATTCAATGGATCCTAAATTGGAAGATCCCGGTGCTTTCACAATCCCTTGTACTATTAGAAGTGCCGAATTTGATAAAGCTCTTTGTGATCTTGGGGAAAGTATCAATTTGATGACCTATTCGGTTTTTAATACCTTGAAAATTGGGCAACCAAGACCCACATCTATGAGATTACAAATGGCCGATCGTACCATGAAGAGACTGTTGGGAGTGATTGAAGATGTATTGGTCCATGTTGATAAGTTCATTCTTCCAGCGGATTTTGTCATTCTTGATTGTGAAGTGGGCTATGAGGTGCAAATTATTCTTAGAAGACCTTTCCTTGCTACGGGTAAGGCTCTTGTTGATGTGGAAGCCGGAGAACTCACTTTTCGAGTGGGTTATGAAAAGGTGATATTCCACGTGTGCAAATCTATGCGGCTACTAAATAGTAATAAAGTGTGTTCTTTCGTGGACTTGGTGACTGATGTGATTGTTGATGACACAAGTGCCACTATTAATGTGGGTGATATGTTAGAGGCCGTCTTGCTCAACTTTGATGATGACGAGATGGATGGTTTCATGAAATGTGTGAACTCTTTGCAAGGGATGGGGTCGTACAAACTATGCACCCCGAAAACTTTCCTTGGATCTTGAAAATAGGAAAACTCCTCCTACAAAGCCTTCAATTGAAGAGCCTCCTACCTTGGAGTTGAAGCCATTGCCTCCACATCTTCGGTATGAATTTATTGGCCCTTATTCTACTTTACAGGTTATTCTTTCCTCTTGTTTGACTAACGTGCAGGTTGACTCTACATTGGCGGTGCTCCACAAGAGGAAAAAGGCTATTGGGTAGACTTTGGCGGATATTCGGGGAATAAGCCCTGCATTTTGCATGCACAAGATTAACTTGGATGAAGATGCCAAAACATCTATCGAACATCAAAGGAGACTCAATGAGGCTATGCAAGACGTGGTCAAAAACGTGATCATCTAGTCGTTGGATGTTGGGGTTGTCTACCTTATTTCCAATAGTTCGTAGACTTATCTGGTGCAATGTGTCCCAAAGAAGGGGGGCATGACGGTGGTCATCAATGACAAGAATGAGTTGATTCCCATAAGAACGGTGACCAGGTGGAGAGTGTGTATGGACTATCGCAAGCTAAACAAGGTCACAAGGAAGGATCATTTTCCACTTTTCTTCCTTGACCAAATGCTTGATAGCTTGGCCGTCTATGCTTTCTATTGCTTTCTAGATGGATATTCGGGCTACAACCAAATCTTTATTGCTTCGGAGGATCAAGAGAATATAACTTTTACATGTCTCTATGGTACTTTCACTTTCAAGCGGATGTTATTTGGTCTATATAATGCACCGACGACTTTTCAAAGGTGTATGATGGCGATCTTCACGGACATGGTAGAGGACTACCATTGAAGTTTTCATGGATGACTTCTCGGTGGTCGGGGATTCCGTTGATGATTGCTTGACAAATTTGGATGAAGTATTGGCAAGATGTGAAGAAACAAGCTTGATGCTAAATTGGGAGAAGTGCCATTTCATGGTCGATGAAGGCATTGTCCTTGGCCACAAGATCTCAAAGAATGGCATAGAAGTCGACAGGGCAAATATTGAGGTGATTTCTAAACTTCCACCTTCGACGTCGGTGAAAGGCGTGCTGAGTTTCTTAGGTCACGTGGGGTTTTACCAACACTTCATAAAGGATTTCTCTAAAGTGGTGAACCCGTTGTGCAAGCTCTTAGAGAAAGATGCAAAGTTTCACTTCAATGATGATTACATGAGAGCCTTTGAATTGCTAAAGTTCAAGTTGACAACCACTCCCATTATCACCGCTCCTAATTGGAGTATCCCTTTTGAGCTCATATGCGATGCTAGCGATGTAGCGTTGGGGCTATTTTGGGGCAACGCATCAACAAAATTTTTCATCCGGTCTACTATGCTAGTAAGACCATGAATAGTGCCCAAGTCAACTACACCGTTACAGAGAAAGAGCTCCTTGCCATTACGTTTGCAATTGAGAAGTTCCACCTGTACTTGATGGGTGCAAATGTTATTATTCATACGGATCATGCGGCACTTTGCTATCTTATGAGCAAGAAAGATTCAAAAGCTCGGTTGATGCGATGGGTGTTATTGTTGCAAGAGTTTGATATTGACATCCAAGATCGAAAAGGGAGTGAAAATCCAAGTGGTGGACTACTTGTCTCGTTTGGAGGAGGAGGGGAGGCCACATGATGGCCTTGAAATCAATGACTCTTTCCCCGATAAGCAACTCTTGTCTATCTCAATGAAGGAGGTGTCATGGTTCACGGATCTAGCAAACTTCCTTGTGTATGGAATCATCCCGGATGAGTTCTCCTTAAATCAAAGGAAGAAGCTCAAACGATATTGTCAAGATTATTATTGGGATGAGCCATACCTTTTCCGAATTTGCACGGATGGGGTAATTAGAAGATGTGTACCGGAAGAAGAGCAAAATAATATTCTTGGGGCTTGTCATTCTTCGCCTTATGATGGACACCATGGCGGAGAAAGAACGACGGCCAAAGTGCTAGGTTGCGGTTTCTATTGGCCCACTCTTTACAAAGATGCAAGTGATATGGTGAAAAGATTTGATGAATGTCAACGGGTCGGTGGAATCTCGAAGAAGAATGAAATGCCTCTCAATACCATTTTGGAGATTGATATCTTTGATGTGTGGGGTATTGACTTCATGGGTCCTTTTGTGAGTTCTTGTGGAAACACCTACATCTTGGTCGCGGTTGATTATGTATCTAAATGGGTTGAGGCCATTACTCTACCCAACAATGAAGCGAGAAGTGTGGTAGAATTCTTGAAGAAGAATATTTTAACAAGGTTTGGTACTCCGCAGGCTATCATAAGCGATAGGGGGTCGCATTTTTGCAACAAGACTTTTGATGCTTTGCTTAACAAGTATGGTGTCACTCATAAAGTTGCGACTCCCTATCATCCACAAGCTAGCGGTCAAGTGGAAGTCTCCAACGGGGAGATAAAGAGTATCCTGTCTAAAACAGTGAATGCTAACTGGACGGATTGGTCAAAGAAGCTTGATGATGAATTATGGTCTTATCAGACTGCTTTTAAGATACCAATCAGAATGTCTCCATACCGGTTGGTATTCGGCAAAGCTTGTCATCTTCCGGTGGAACTTGAACACAAATCCATGTGGGCTTTAAAGAAATTAAATCTTGATTGGTATGCAACCGCTAACTTGAGGGTTGCCCATTTGAATGAATTGGATGAGTTCCGGTACCATGCTTATGCAAGTTCGTCCTTGTACAAAGTGAAGATGAAGTACCTTAATGACAAATACATTTGGAACAAAGAGTTCAAGGTAGGCGATCTTGTTTTGTTATTCAACTCTAGGTTGAGGATGTTTTTCGGAAAGCTGAAATCTAAATGGAGTGGTCCCTTTGAAATTGTGGGTGTGACACCTTTTGGTGCATTGGACTTGAAGAACAAAACAATGAGGTATTCGGATTCAATGGTCACAGGGTGAAGCATTATTTGGGAAAGGTTGGTGATGGCCAGGTTATGGCAGTGATTCATTTCAAATGATGGTAATCTGTGTTGTGCCGTGACGTTACATCATGCGCTTCTTCGGAGGCAATCCATGTTTCTTTTCCTTTTCTTTTCTTTTCTTCTTTTGTAGATAGGTGTTATTTTTGTGCTAACTGGATTTGAAGTGTGTTGCAGGAATGATTCTGTTTTACAGGAAGAGTGCCTAGAAATTTGGTTAAGTATGGAATGAATTGCGGACCGCAATCGTATTGTGCGGACAACAGAATTTTGGTTGCTGCAACAAAAAGGTACTCTGCGGCCACACAATTGCATTGCGGACCGCGCAAGTTGAAGGTAAAAAATGTCAACTCTCTGAAGTTGGTCCGTTAGAGAAATGGCCAATCTGCAGCCGCAACCCAAATTTTGCGGATGGCAACAGAATCTGCGGCCGCACAACAATTTATGCGGACCGCAAAGAGCCAGGGCAACTAGGCCCTCAGGTAACAGAGTGCGGACCGCAATTGGAATTTGCGGACGTACTCATCTCCCATGCACTTGCCAGACACCGTGCACTATAAATAGTAGAGGCTAGGGCATTGTTCCCCCTTTCCCTCTCGGAGCTTACAAAGTGCACCAAATTGAAATTTCTTGCTAAATTAGCTGCTCACAAGCCTAACAATTATTGATCACTCATCTCTTGCACTCATTAATATCTGGTATGCTTCATCATCTTGATTAATTTCTTTTAAATTTTAGATTTTTGTGAAAATTTTGACAATTTGTCTGTGGACTCTATTTGAACAACCATGTGGGGTAAATATGTAGTGGGTAGACAGGAACAATGCTCTAAGGGGAATGGGTAAATTGATTTTCATGCTTAGATGTTGTTTCCATGTAAAGATTGTGCAAAAATTTCAAGCCCTAGGTGAAAAAGTCCATATGTTCGTAATTGTTGGAATTTGCGGCCGCACAAGAAATTGTGCGGTCCACAAAAGTTGAAGACTAGGGTAAAAGTAATGCATGGTTATGCGGCCACAATGAAAAATATGTGAATTGCAGAAATCCTATTGCGGTCGTAGAACAACATAATCCCTGTGATCAGAGAGTTGTCATTTTGGTGACTCTCAAGTGCGGCCGCAACCGCAGAAAACTAGTTGCGGCCGCAAAATAGCCAACTCTCTATCCTCAGAGAGTTAACATAGTGGTGATGTCTAAATTACGGTCGCAATGAGAAATTTGCGGACCGTAATCCATTTCTACGGCCGCAAAGGAAAATTGTACGGACCGCAATTTCCTACCCTGCAAGCATGTTTATACTGTGTTTTTCACTGTGATCTCTAGTATGTCCTTGCATTCATTCTGTGTCTAAACTTGAATTGCAACTAACAATCGCCTTTGCTTGGTACAGAATATGGTTCAATCTAAAGGATGAGGCGACATTTAAAATGGAAGGGGTGACCCTTCTCGGGGAAGAGGGAACAGACCCTTGCCCAGTGCCCAACAGCCTGAAAGAAGAAAAGAGTTAGCAGTCGGTAGAGGGAGAGGTGCAGACCTCTCGTAGACCAATTCTTATGTCCCGTCTAGGGACGTCTCCAAGGGCAACTAAGCCTCAATTCATGAGCAGTCGGCCGTGCAATCAAGGATGAGCCGTCTTCATAACAAAGCACCTCCAAGGGCTCGGATAGTGCCAGTCAGGCTTCTGAGCCTTCCACAACACCTTTCCCCCAGGCACCAAAGACTTTAATTTAGGTCATCCCAGATGATGGCAGAGGGAGAGATGCAACAGTTGCCGGCCTTGAGTGGTCGAAGAAGAAATAGGTGTGGGAGGACCGATTCGTTAGTTTGGCTGCCTTTTCTAGCTTTCGTGAGTGGTGGCCAGTGAGGTCGCTCACTCTTGAGCGATAGTTCCAGTTGAGAGATCTAGAAAAGTACAATCCTACAGTTTTGAGGCAACTTAGAGAGCGCAAGGGGCGGATGTGGTTCACCCAGAACATGGTGGATGCGAAGGAATACCTTATCCGGGAGTTCTACGCCAATGTGGCGCATATCAAGAAAGGGGCAAATGTGACTAAAGTGAGGAACCTCAAGGTGCGTTTTGAGCAGCAACACCTATTTAGGATTTGATGATGTCGAGCCCGTAGAGTATTTAGAGAAGTTTGCACTTGGGGATACAACTCGTCCTTGGCTAGCTGAGATTCTAGCAGCTCCTGGGACACCACCACCATGGATCACAGTAGGGGTTTCTATTCACAGGAACACTATGAGCTTTGAGGCAAAAGGGTGACAGACCTTTGTATGCAGCCGACTAGACCCGTGTAAGAATGAGACATATCTTCCGATCCCGTGGGCAGTTCAAGTCGCCTCCATCATGGCCGGGATACCCAATCAATGTGGGTGCTGTGATGTCGACCAATATCTCTATGGTCGGCAGGCAAGGTGACACCTACTATCTGTAGCCCAACACCATTACAGAGTATCTTACGAATGTGAGGGTAGAGCCAAGAGATTTTGATACGAAGGTGCGGGCAAAGAAGTCCTTCTCATTGTACTCGTTGATAGATGCACACAACCCTAAGAGAAATGGTCAGCCGTCTACCACCATAGGCTAGTCTGATGAGCCATCGGTGGTAGCTGTAGATCCATTTGCCATTCCATCCACTTCAGCTGAGCCTTTAGCTAGTGACGTAGCTATGCCTCCACCTCCAACCTCAGTGCCTTCAGCAACCCCTATTTTAGGTTCCACCTCAGCTTTGAAGCTCGGTGTTGATGCCTACTGCTCCACTATCTGCGCTGCGAGTCTACAAGACATTAGCAAGCCTCAACAACTGGATGCAATCAGCTACTGCAAAGTTGTCTGACATAGTCAGTATTGTTGCAGCACCATGGAAGAAACAGTGGAAGAAACATTGAAGAAGCTCCTGGAGAACCAGAACACGATTATGGCTACATTGGTGCAACATGGGTCATTGATAGAAGATCTAGGCAAGGAAGTGAAAAATATGAGAAAGTCCCAGGCCTCTAAGAAGTCAGTGGACAAGCTCCGGAGACAGGTTACCAAGCTTACAGCAGCTGGAGACATTCCTTTTGACATGCCGATTGACCCATACCATCTAGGCGCAGATCCTGCAGCACCTTCAGCACCAGCTGGCCAGTCTGAGGAGCCATACCTTGCTACTAACACTGCCGAGGCAGTTCGTTAGATGTTCACTAACCCAGTCACTGCGATAGTTGAGGATGATGAGATCCAGTTGGATGAGACTGAGGTTGGTGACGCTGTTGTGTACACAGAGATGGCCAAGGAGCCATAGGGAGTTTTCTTCACTCTTACCCTTCCTTTACTCTTATTTTGTTAAGCATTAGGGATAATGCTAATTTTTGTTCGGGGTAAGGTGGGGTGGGGGTGGGGGTGGGGTGGGGGTGGAGTTTATTTGATCTAATTTGATGATTCTGAGACAATTAGTTTGTAATAATTGACAGTATTTTCTTCTTTTCCCCTATTATGTATATATTCTCTCTTTTCTTCTCTCATTATGTATATATCTTCTCTCATTATGTATATTCGTATTGCTTTCGATAGTTTTTGCTTGTAGCTTCTTTATGTTTGTTTCTCTTACTAGGTAGTGCTTAATTTAGTAGCTTCTTTTCTATTTAGTAACTTCTTTTTGAATTAGTAGCTTCTTTTTTATTTACTCTTCCCAACGATGGATGGCGTGACAGCCTTCTTAAGGGACTGGGTCCGTTTTTTGTGTTTAGGTAATTATACTAGTAGTAATGAATAAAAAGACCTAATTAAGTCATGCTCGAAGAGTCAAACATGCTTCACTTGGTATCAACACACTTAACTACGTGCTTATGGTTAGAAACAAGATTGTTTTGGAAAGAAATAGCTCTAGTTAGTGACTTTGTGACTCTTGTGTTGACTTAGGCAATCATCGAGTTGTTTAATCGAACCATAGCAATTTTTAATCTTGAATATGGTCGTTGTGGGCCCTCGTGAGGGGTGAGATGTTTTGTTGCTAGTCCAAGTACCCGTGCGAATGGTCTAGAACTTGCCCTGAATGTGTTTCAAAGCGAAATCTTAAGTTTTGGTTAGATTGAGAAGTGATTTTAGGCTTTCCTTGACCTGCTTGAATTTTTCCATTGCCTACCAATGTTATTATCCCTAGTAAATCCATTTGAGCCTCGAGCCTTTCTCATTTGATAACCATGTTACAAGCCTTTACCCGTTTTGTCGTGACCCTTTCTTGGCATCCGAGCTTTCCTTAACACTCTTGTGAGAAAATTGGCGAAAACATAAGTTTGGGGGAGAGACGGGGAACTTGAAAGAGGTATCAAGGCACAAAAAGAGAAAAGAAATGATAAGAAGGAAAGGAAAGAAAAGAAAAGAACAAAAAGAAAAATGCAAAAGAAAGTGAATAAGTGGAGGAGCTGAAGGGATTCAAAAACAAAGTAATGATACAAAGCATGGAGAAATCAAAGAGGAAGAAAATAAATGTCATGATCAAGAAAGAGTGATGTTAAGTCTTTCTAGTTCCCCAAGGAAAATAAAGTGCCTCAAAGAATTGGCAAAGCATGAACCGAGAATAAAGCAATGGAGTGCTTAAGGAAAGGTGAACCCACTCAACCATAGTGTATCCAACCTTAGTCCAAAAGCCTTCATTATATCCAGAAAAATCCCTACGTGATTTCAAGCCAAGTGAGCTTACATTAGTGGCGATCTACATGAGGGGCAAGCCTATGGTACTTGAAGCCGTACTAGCGACATTCTCTTGAGAGAGATGAGTGAACCTTTTACAAATATTTGGATTGAGTGCTAAAATTCTTAAGTGAGCTAGGCAAACGGAGAGTAGAGGAGGAGAAGGAGTTTGGGATCCACAATGACCTACATGAGAGAGCGAGCTTCCTTGATGAATAAAGTCAACTCTTGATGCTCAAGTGTCACATTAGAATTATATGTACATAAAAGTTTAACTTTCGCCTTGTTGATAATACATAAATAGTGTGGGTAATTGTTGGTCCCAACTGATGTGTGAATGGCTCACCTTTGACTGGCTGAAATAACCCTTAACTTGTGGAGGTGGGAACTATTTTGTTTGCTTGAGGACAAGCAAAAACATAAGTTTAAGGGAGTTGATAAGTGGGGATTTTTACTACTTATTAGCACCTTTTAGCTTTTATTTTAGACTAAAAGCATTGAATTGTGTTCCCGCAACTGATGAAATGTGCAAAATTGCAGGAATGTTGAAAGTTGGACTCCCGAGATGAAATCCGACTAAAAAGGGAGTATTCTAAATACAAGGCAATAAAAGGCACAGAAGCTCACAAAGTGCGGACCGCAGAATTTCATCTGCGGCCGCAAACAATGAAGAAAACCCCAGCAGGCTTTCTAGCAAACTGCATACCGCACAGGAATTGTGCGGTGCAAATGACGAGCTGGAGATCAACTTTAGAGGGTTGCAAAATTTTAAAAGTCCAAGTCCCTTAAAATTGCGGACAACACAAGAAGTGCCTTGCGGCCGCAGAAGTAAAGATGCGGACCGTAGAAGACCAGATTGCGGCCATAGAAGTAAAGATACGGACCGCAGAAGAACAAATTGCAGATGCAGTGATAAATCTACGGACCGCAGAAATATTGCCCCGCGGCCGCAGTCTCCCAGCTCCTGTAAGATGAAGTATTCTGCGGACCGTACATGGAATTGTGCGGCCGCAGAATCTCCCGAAGTGCATTTTTGTTTGAAATTTCCATCCTTGTATAAATAGACGAGTTTCACAAAATTAGGTTAGCTTTTTGACATCATCAAGTCCTATAACCGTTTTTCTTTGCCTCTTTTGGACGTTTTCTATATTTCAGAGTATTTTAACATAGATTTTATCATTTTAACTTTACAACATGAGTTTAATTAGTATTTCTTCAATTTCAAGCATGAGTAGCATGATTTTTACTAGGGTTGTGACTCAACCCTATTGTGTAAACCTCATTTGTATCTAATTTAGCGCTTGTTAATGATTGGGAGTTTATTATTTAGCCTTGTTCATATTTTAATTTGTGGAATTAATGGTTGCAAACATTAGTTCATGCCTATTTGACTTGTTCTCTACTTGAAAAGGGGAGAATTAGTCTAGGAAAACTTGGCTAACAAGAAATTGGGTCAATCGAGAGATTTATTAACCAATTAAAGGGTTCAACCTAGAGATAGTACTAATCCGACTTAAGCTTTTATCAATCATTTTGTGTGATACCCATTTGGACTTGAGAAAGCCAAATTGGGAAAAATCACTCTCTGACCTAGAGGTATTGAGTGGGTAAGTGAGAGTTGATAGCTATAATACACCCCGATCAGCAAAACAAGCATTAAGGTTTATATCCCATTAGACAAATACCTAGGTGATGGTCATAGCCCTAGGATTTTTACAAACTTGAAAAACAACAAAAATAATTATCCTAGTCTTATTTCTTAATTTTGTAATCTTAGTTTTAAAATAGCAATAGAAACAAAACCAATTTGTGGAAGTGCAAATTAAGATAGTTCAAATTCACGCATTAGAATATATACTCCTAACTCCTATCTAACTCCCTGTAGATTCGATCCCGAATTTTTGTTGGGTTACTATAATTGCAATCGACTGATTCATACCTTGTATTGAGGTGTGCATTGTGTGCGATAGGTCAACAGTGCTTGACGGCTAGAAATGGTCCGTACTTAGGAGCGTGAGGAGAGGGACGCCAAGAGGTCTCATGGTCCGGGTAATTCCAGCGGTGTTCCTTCTAGGGGCATTCCTATCACAGAAGGGGTCGACCTTATAGGCCCGCTCAGATGGCTCGTCCAGCTCATCATAGCACATCAGCTAGCCATGGTTCATACAGTGCTCGACCAAGTCAGTCTTCTCTTAGTGTACTTCCAGCTCAGAGTTCATCTCGTGCACCATCAGTTCAGGGTTTATCTGTACTAGGTTCTTTTAGTAGTTATTCTGGTTCTCGAGATTCGCCTCAGAACTCACCACCATTCTTCGAGAGGGATTGCTATGAGTGTGGAGAGCTGGGTCATGTGAGGAAATATTATCCCCGCCTTTCGCGAGGTCTAGTTCAGTAGATGAGTCAGGCTACATCTCCTTCACTAGATACTATGCCACCCGCCCAGCCAGCTCGGGTGGGGCTCAGGTAGCCAGAGGTCGCCCCAGAGGGGGAGGTCGATCAAGTGGCGGTCAGACCCGATTTTATTCTATTCCTGCTAGGCCAGAAGTCGTTGCTTCCGAGTTCCGATGCAGTGATCACATGTATTGTCTCAGTGTGCCATAGGGAAGCTTCTATATTATTTGACCCTGGTTCCACATATTCGTATGTATCATCATATTTTGCTCTTTATCTGGATATGCCCCGTGAGTCCTTAGTTTCACCTGTTCGTGTGTCTACGCCGGTGGGCGATACTATTATTATGGACTATGTGTATCGATCGTGTGTGGTAACTATTGGGGGATTGGAGACTAGAGTTGATCTCTTATTGCTTAGTATGGTTGGTTTCAATGTGATTTTGGGTATGGATTGGTTGTCTCCATATCATGCTATTCTCGACTATCACGTAAAAATCGTGATGTTGACGATGTCGGGGTTGCCGAGGATCAAATGGAGATATTATCTAGATTATGTTCCCAGCAGAGTAATTTCTTATTTGAAGGCCCAACTAGAAGGGGTGTTTGTAATATTTGGCATTTGTGAGAGATGTTGATGCAGACACTCCTACTATTGATTCTGTACCGGAAGTGCGAGACTTTCCTGATGTATTTCTTGCATACCTACCAGGTATGCCACCCGACATGGATATTGATTTCGGTATTGACTTGGTGCCGAGCACTCAGCCCATTTCTATTATTTCGTATCGTATGGCACCAACTGAATTGAAAGAACTAAAAGATCAACTTCAGGAACTTCTTGATAAGGGGTTTATTAGGCCTAGTGTGTCGCCTTGGGTTGCACCAGTTCTATTTGTGAAAAAGAAAGACGGTAATATGCGGATGTGCATCGACTACAGGCAATTGAACAAAGTTACAGCCAAGAACAAGTAACCTTTGCCTCATATTGATGATTTATTTGACCAGCTTCAGGGAGAGAGGGTTTTCTCTAAGATTGATTTGAGGTATGGGTATCATCAGGTGAAGATTCACGATTCAGATATTCTAAAACTAACATTCAGGACCCGTTATGGTCACTATGAATTTCTCGTGATATCTTTTGGGTTGACCAACGCCCCATCAGCATTTATGCATTTGATGAATAGTGTATTCTAACTGTACCTTGATTCATTTGTCGTAGTATTTATTGATGATATCCTGGTGTACTCATGTAGCCAGGAGGAACATGCACAACATTTGAGTATTGTACTACAGAGGCCGAGGGAGGAGAAAATTTATGCCAAATTATCCAAGTGTGAGTTATGGCTTAGTTCGGTGGCATTCTTGGGACACATAGTGTCCGGTGAGGGAATTAAGGTGGATCCGAAGAAGATAGAGACAGTTCAGAGTTGGCCCAGGCCTTCTTCAGCTACTGAGATTCAGAGTTTTCTCGGTTTGGCCGGTTATTATCGTCGCTTCATGGAGAGCTTATCGTCTATTGCGGCGTCTATGACTAAATTGACCCAAAAAGGTGCTCCATTCAGGTGGTCGGACGAGTGTGAAGAGAGCTTTCAGAAGCTCAAGACTGTTTTTACCACAGCTCCAGTTCTAGTTTTGCCTTCAGCTTCAGGCTTTATATATTATATTGTTATGCTTCTCGGATCGGTATTGGGTGTGTCTTAATGTAGGAGGGTAGAGTGATTGCTTATGCTTCACGCCAGTTGAAGCCACATGAAAAGAACTACCATGTTCACGATTTAGAATTGGCAGCCATTGTTCATGCATTAAAGATTTGGAGGCACTATCTCTACGGTGTGTCCTGTGAAGTATTTACGGATCATAGGAGTCTCCAGCACTTGTTCAAACAAAAAGATCTAAATTTAAGACAGCGAAGATGGTTGGAGCTGCTAAAGGACTATGAGATTACTATTCTGTATCATCCCGGAAAGGCCAATGTGGTGGTTGATGCCTTGAGTAGAAAGGCAGTGAGTATGGGGAGCCTTGCATTCATTCTTGTTGGTGAGAGGCCTCTTGCAGTTGATGTTCAGGCCTTGGCCAACTAGTTTGTGAGATTAGATATTTCGGAGCCCAGTCGGGTTCTAGCTTGTGTGGTTTCTCGGTCTTCTTTATATGACCGCATCAGAGAGCGCAAGTATGATGATCCCCATTTGCTTGTCCTGGAGGACACAGTTCAGCACAGTGATGCCAAAAATATTATTATTGGAGATGATGCGATGTTGTGGATGCATGGTCGGATTTGTGTGACAAATGTAGATGGACTGCGTGAGTTGATTCTTGAAGAAGCCCACATTTCGTGGTATTCCATTCATTCGGGTGCCACAAAGATGTATCAGGACTTGAGACAGCACTATTGGTGGAGAAGAATGAAGAAAGATATAGTGGGGTTTGTAGATTGGTGTTTAAATTGTCAACAGGTGAAGTACGAGCATCAGAGACCAGGCGGATTGCTTCAGAGACTTAAAATTCCGAAGTGGAAATGGGAGCGCATTACCATGGACTTCGTAGTTGGACTCCAGGGAACTTTGAGGAAGTTCGATGTTGTTTGGGTAATTGTGGATTGGTTGACCAAGTCCGCGCATTTTATTCTAATTGGGACTACTTACTCTTCAGAGCGGTTGGCTAAGATTTATATCATTGTTCGCCTTCACGGTGTGCCAGTGTCCATCATTTCAGATCTGGGCATGCAGTTTACATCACAATTTTGGAAGGCAGTACAAAGAGAGTTAGGCACACATGTACAGTTGAGTACAACATTTCACCCTCAGACGGACGGATAGTCCGAGTGCACTTGCTATGGGCTTGTGTTATAGATTTTGGGGGTTCTTGGGATCAGTTTCTGCCGCTTGCAGAGTTTTCCTACAATAATAGCTACCAATAGAGCATTCAGATGGCTCTGTATGAGGCTTTATATGGGAGATAGTGTCGGTCTCTGGTGGGTTGGTTTGAACTGGGTGAGGCTACGCTATTGGGTATTGATTTTGTTCAGGATGCTTTGGAGAAGGTTAAATTAATTCAGGATAGACTTCGCACGGCGCAGTCTAGACAGAAGAGTTATGCCAACCGGAAGGTTCGCGATGTTGCTTACATGGTAGGAGAGAAGGTACTATTCCACGTTTCGCCTATGAAGGGTGTTATGAGATACGGGAAGAAGGGCAAGTTAAGTCCTAGCTATATTGGGCCTTTTGAAATACTTAGGAAGATTGGAGAGGTGGCTTATGAACTTTCATTGCCGCATGGTCTATCGGGTGTTCACCCAGTGCTTCATGTATCCATGCTCTGGAAGTATGTTGGAGATTCGTCTCATGTTTTGGATTTCAGTACAGTGCAGTTGGATAATAATTTGACTTATGATGTGGAGCCGGTGGTCATTTCGGACCGGCATATTCGAAAGTTGAGATCAAAAAATATAGCTTCAATGAAAGTGCAGTGGAGAGGCTAGGCAATAGGAGACTCTACTTGGGAGACAGAGCGGGAGATGCGGAGCAAATATTCACACCTATTTCATACTTCAAGTATAATTCTAAACCCGTTCGAGGACGAACATTTGTTTAAGAAGGGGAGAATGTAACGACCCGGCTAGTCGTTTTGAGTATTACAATCCCGTTTCCCCATTTACTGCTTATCTTGTGTTCAATTATAATTATGTGACTTATTGGAGAGGTTTTAGAATGAATTGAAATAATTAGTTCCAAGATTTAAAGCTTAAGTTGAAAATAGTTGATCGGATGTGGACCTATGTATAAACGGCTCCGGAATAGAGTTTTAATGATTCCAATAACTCTGTATGGTGATTTTGGACTTAGGAGTGTGTCCGAAAAATTATTTGATAGTCCGTAGTTAAATTAGGCTTGGAATGGCGAAAATAGGAAATTTAAAGTTTGAAAGTTTGACCGAGAGATGACTTTTTGATATCGGGATCGGAATCCAGTTCTAAAATTTTTTATAGGCCTGTATTTTGACTGAGCCACAGAAGCCATCCACTGATATCGAGTCCACAGAAGAGCCCTGAGCCACAGAAGCATCGAAGCATTCGCATCTACGAGACCGCAGATGCGGCCAAGTGAGCCGCAGATGCGAAAACCCATGGACAGAATAAAATCAGAGGGGTTCCAGCTTTTGCCTTTTTTTGACATTTTCAACACGGGTTGAGACGATTTTTGAGCGAGAATTCACGAAAAAACTTGAGGTAAGTCACTTGTGATCATTGTTAGTCAATAATATTGAATTATCATCGAGTATTTCGACTAGAATACGTGTTTTTGAGGTGAAATTTGAGGATTTGGGCCTAGGGATTTCAAAATAAGAATTTAAGATTTGGAGGTCGAGTTGATGTCGTAATTTGGTATGGTTGGACTCGTGGTTGAATGGGCATTCATATTTTGTAACTTTTTTCGGGTTCCGAGGCGTGGGCCCCACTGACGATTTTTGAGTTGAATTTCGGATTTTGTTCGAAAATTAGTATTTTCATATGGAATTAATTCCTATAATTTGTATTGACTGTATCGAATTAATTGTGACTAGATTCGAGGCGTTCGAAGGCCGATTCGCGAGGCAAAGGCATATTGGAATAAAGAATTACACGGTTTGAGGTAAGTAACACTTATAAACTTGGTTCTAAAGGTATGAATCCCTGAATTACGTGTTATATGAATTGCTTGGAGGTGATGCACATGCTAGTTGACGGGCGTGTGGGCGTTCACCATAGACATTGTTACTTAAAAAGAAATTCCGTAGAGTTGCATAATCAAAGAATCATGTCATTATTCACATGTTCCCCACGCGTTAGAGAAATTGAGCAGAAGCTCGTATTAAAGATCATGTTTAGGCTACGTGCCGATATTTTGGGACCCACAGGGTCGTGTTGTTGTTGACTTAATTATTTTAAAATGTAAATATCATACTCATTCATGTTCATCCATTTTTAAGGATATTTATGGGATCGAGCTGCATGCCGCAGCAGGCTTTATAGGTTTTATTATTATGGGATCGGACTGCACACCGCAGTAGGCCATATTGGCTTTATACAATGCTTGGGCTGAAGGAGCCCCTCCGGAGTCTGCACCCCCCACAGTGAGCGCAGTTGATGTTTATACTTGGGATGGACTTCCCAGGGCATGGAGTTGCCTTATTTATTTATTTATCTTAGGGATGGATCTTCCTTGGGCATGGATCTTTCCCGAAGCATTTATATTTTTAGGATGAATTTTTTCTGGCATAGATCTTGCCTAATTATATATATTTGGGGATGAATCTTCCCCTGGGTTAGATTGGCCTTATACAGTACTGAGTGACTGACTTTTAGTTGATGTGTGTGTATATATATATATGGGATGGATCTTCCCTGGGTTGGATTGGCCATATATAGTACTGAGTGATTGACTATTTTGAGATTGTGAGTACACGAGGTTTTCACTTAGGTGCATCACATACAACATGTACATTGGCACGTAGATATAGAGATGTCATATTCCTCATATCATTCAGAATTTATCTATTTTACTTGTACTGAGTTTAACGGTTGAACTTGAAAGCATGCCTATATTTATGTACTGTTATATCTATACTGGACTGCACCTGTTGAGTTCGTCAATACTTTCAGCCCAAAGGTTAGTCTTGTTACTTATTGAGTACATGGGGTCGGTTGTACTCATACTACACTCTGCACTTCGTGTGCAGATCCAGGTACTTCCGGATACGACGGCTGCTAGATTTCAGAGTTTTATTTGTTGGAGACTATCGAGGTAGCTGCTTGGCGTCCACAGACCTTGACTCTCTTTCCTTTCAGTTATTTGTACTGTTCTACATTTCCGGCCAGTGTTGTATCAGTCAGACTATGTTATCATTTAGATGCTCATGTACTCAGTGACACCGGATTTTGGGAGTGTACTTATAACAACAATTGTGGGATTTTCTATTAAACTGAAATATTATATTTTCAGACTTAAAAGATTATTGTGATTTATTGAGGTTATCGGCTTGCCTAGCATTGAGATAGGTGTCATCACGACATGCGAAATTTTGGGTCGTGACAATGAAATCTGAACAAAAAGAAATGCTAGTAAAATGGGGCTTTTGTCTGAATTGCTAAATTTTCACCTATTATGAATAATAAACATTTCATAATAGAAGAATTGTTTTTTGTTTAAATATCAAATAAAGGTATAGGTGAAAGTTGGAAAATATTGACTGGAAAATATGCAATTTCCCTTTATTAATTCTTATTTATTTCATAATTCATTTTGAAAGTACTATCAGCAACGTGTATAACTGATGATCATTTATCCAAGATAATAGAACAAGTTGCAGTTAATGTGACATGTTACTACTGAATTGTTTGGTGGGCAAAAAACCCAACCCCAAAAGAGATAGAATAAAACCAAATTTTCCAATATAAAAGGAACGACAAGCAAAGGTGGATCCAGGATTTAAAATTTATGGGTTCGGATTTACAATTTTATCATATTTTATCTAATTTTGTGGGTTCAAAATTTATTATTTGTACATATTTAATACTCCCTCCGTTTCAATTTATAGTAAACTCATTTGACTGTGCACGGAGTTTAAGAAACGAGAGAAGACTTTTGAACTTGTGGTGTAAAATGAGGCACACATATTTTGTGTGGCTATAAATCATTGCATAAAGATAAATTGTTTCCAAATAAGAAAATATGTCATTCTTTTTGGCACGGACTAAAAAGAAAATAGATTCACATAAATTTAAACGGATAGGGTATTTTTTAGAAAAAAATACAGGGTATGAAAGAAAGCTATGGATTTAAGTGAACCATAACTTATACACCGGATACGCCTTTAGCGACAAGATACCAGTTTTTCAAGAAAGTATCTAAAGTATCACCCTTCGTTTTCTTTGAAAATCTGATTGTCTTAATCCAAAACAGTTTCCTTACGATAAAATAAATGCATGATTTGAAATATAAACTTTCACTTAGAGGCGGATTCAGGATTTAAATTTTATGAATTCATACAGTGACGTTAAATTAATATCAAACAACAACATACCCAGTAAAATCCCACTAGTAGGGTCTGGGGAAGGTAGAGTATACGAAGACCTTATCTCTACCCCGGAAGAATAGAGAGGCTATTTCCGAGAGACTCTCGGCTCAACAGAAGAGACACTAATATTAAAAAAACGAAATAAAATATCTATAACAACAAAAGAAGCCAGAGAAGTAAAAATATCATCTTAAGAGACACCAAATAAGTGGAAGGGGATGCAATAACACAATACTATGCAAAACAACAAAATAGTGTGAACACAGCATAGACCGCTAACAGACATAGACAAAACTCTATCAGACTACCTGGTACAAAGAGGGAAAAACTCTCTACTACCCCCTAGCCTACAACCCTAATACTCGACCTCCACACATTTCTATCAAGAGCCATGTCCTCAGAAATCTGAAGTCGCGCCATGTCCTGCCTGATCACCTCGCCCCAATACTTCTTAGGTCGCCCTCTACCTCTTCTCGTGCATGCCAAAGCCAACCGCTCGCACCTCCTAACCGGAGAATCTATGGTTCTCCTCAGCACGTGCCTGAACCATCTAAGCCTCGCTTTTCGCATCTTGTCGTCCATGGGAGCAACGCCCACCCTCTCCCGAATATCTCATTCCTTATCTTATCCAGTTTAGTAAGCCCGCACATCCATTTCAACATCCTCATTTAGGCTACTTTCATCTTCTGGATATGTGAATTCTTAACTGGCCAACACTCATCCCTATATAACATAGACGACCTAACTACCGCTCTGTAGAACTTACCATTGAGTTTCGGTGATACCTTCTTGTCACACAGGACTACAGATGCTAAATGCTATTTCATCCACCCCACCCCAATACGGTGCGTGACATTCTCGTCGATCTCCCCATCTCTCTGGATAATTGAACCTAGGTACTTGAAACTTTCTCTCTTGAGGATGACTTGTTAGTCGAGCCTCACAACCACGTCCGCTTTTCCCGTCACGCCGCTGAATTTATACTCTAGATATTCCGCCTTAGTCCTACTCAACTTGAAACCTTTGGACTCTAGGGTCTGCCTCTAATATACAATCTTAATTTGGTTCACAGTCAAATATTTATAAAAATTTAGTGATTTCATTAGTATATAAGGTTTGTGCAAAAGCTACTGAGTTTATGTGAACCCATAATAAAACTGTTGATCAACCTCTGTTAAAACCCCCAAAAAATTGAAAATGGATAAGAGAATACTACAAAAACAAGAAGAAATTCTCACATTCTTTAAAGAACACTCGGTGCTACCATATATAATTCCCATGTTTTTAAAAAATAGTTTCCACATGTTCCAATTTTGTTTTTTGAATAGTCATAGCGAAATTACTGAATTTCCGAGTAATTTATATTTTCACTTCACAAAAGAAAAAATGGCAATATTACCTACCTCTTAGAAAATTACTATACTTCTCCTTTATTTCATAGTAAAAAATAAACGATAACACGATTAGTTTCTATTTTTTTTTCTTTAATGATTCTTTAACGCGCGTCATTTTGGATTTTTTCTGCAGCCAACAAAAGAGTGTATCCAGCGTTCTATTTGGCTCTGGCGTGCTAAAAGCCAAACCCTAAAATGATAAAATACAACAAAAGTACTTTATAAGAAAATAATAATGATGGCAAACTAAGAGTAGACTCAGAGGTGCGGAATTAGGATTTTGAGTTTACGTGTTCAAAATTCTTAATCATTTTAAGTTATTGGGTTCTAAATTAATAAGTTATATATATTTAATAAATTTTAAAATCTAATACTACATAATTTGAAATAAAGCTATTGGATTTGGCCGAACCCGCGGCCAGGAGTCTAGCTCTGCCACTGATTATAGACTGGCCTAAACATATCTTACTTAATTAGTGTATATGTGTGAATTCAGTATGCTCATATACATTCTTGTAAAATTCTCCAAAAAGAGTATTACAAATGATTCATGCTCTATGAAAAAATTGTGCCTTTCCTCTTTATGATACTTCTCCTAATTTTATATATATATATATATATATATATATATATATATATATAATTTCACGCAAAATAATGTATGATTCATCAAGCTGTGACTAGGAGTGTACAAAGAAAACCGACAAACCACATCAAACCGATAATCCGAGTCAAACCGAGAAAAAAAATACGACTATAATTTGGTTTGGTATTAGAACAAAAACATCCGACCATAATTGGTTTGGTTTGGTTTTAACTATTATAAAGAAATATTAGAGTACTACTTATAAATTTTATGCTATGAAGATTTTGTCGGAAAAAAAACCGAAAAATCCAAAAAACCCTAGAAAACCGAAAACCCCGAGAAAAACTGCGATTAAAAAACCCGAATTTTGTTGGTTTGATTTGGTTTGGTTTATAGATTTAAAAATCCGAGACAATTGATTTGGTATAATAATTAAAAAATCTGAACCAACCCAGCTTATGTACACTCTTACTTAACCCTTTAGCAAGTGTAGTCCTTGATGACAATCAGGAAATTACAAGCAAGAGAAAGGTTGGGTCGTTCAAAGTCGCGATGTTCTAAATTGTCTTTCTATTAATGGAAGTATCTAACTGGATATTTAATTTATCCGTTGGATCATACTATAGCAATTTTTAATTAAAAGAGATGTCATATTCCCTAGAATATTCAAAAAGTGACGACAATAAGAAAATCTGGATCTTCCATAGTCATATGTGGTTCCTTAATAATATATTAAAGGTCAAGAAAAGTGTCACCAACCAATTTGCTAGTCCAAGTAGAGACAAGTGAATAAAGAAACTTAAAAACAAGTAGAGACAAGTGAATCGGGATATTTAAGTCGTGAAGAATATAAGCAGAGGCGGATTCAGGATTCGAAGGTTACGGGTGCCATCATGTTATGCATACAGTATATATGTCAGTAGCTACAAAGACATATTAGGAATAACGGATCGGTTCGGTTAGTTTTTGGTTAATTTGGATAGGCCTTTCATTTACAAAGCAAATAAGTTCGATTTTAGTTCAAATTTGAAACACTTAATTTAAACACATTCTAAATAAAAATGCACAAGAAAAATAATATTTCATGAAAGAGCGCCTCAAATATAAATATTTGCTTAAAGAATACCTTAACTACACTATATATTCTTTGTTTGACTAGATTAATTTACTTGTATTGTTCTTTGTTTATTTTTTCATCTTAATTATTGAGTTATATGATAATTATTTTCAACGAAAAATCTTCAACATTCAACCTATGATATTCGACTCAAAACGACTATCAATCAGGCTATTTAATGTTTTGCAAAACCCAATAGAAGATATTGCTCAAATTATATTCCGATAGATAAATTAATATCGTTTCATTAAAAATAAAGAAACTATATGCTAATTAAAATCAATTCAAATTACCTATAGAAAATAATTGTTCATAAAGTAAAATATAATGATAGAAAAAAAATGAGGACTGAAAGTTAAAAAAATGAAGAAGAGAGACTTAGCAAGTAATAAAAGGAAGGAAAGAATAGAAAAAGAAGTAAAAGATGTGAGGCCCTAGGGCTCAACTAAAAATAAAGGAAATCTTAATAAGTAGAAAAAAAGAAAAATCAAAAAAGCTGCTCCAATATGGAATTGAACTTGTATTCATGAGGCCAAGGAAAGCCTTCAAAGGGAAGGCTAAACCAATGGCACCTGTTTCCACTTTGTGACTTTTGGGTGTCATTCTATCCATTTATACGTTTCTTCACAGAGATATTATGTACATAATAAGAATTTTAGTGAAGGCCTTTTCACCTCTACTAAGCTAGCCCATTAGGCATAAATTTGTCCTTTTTAGTTACCAGGAAAAAAAATACACTATATAGCCGCTCCCAAAAATAATAATCGATATTATATATATATATATATATTGTATATTATATGTATAATATACATTTTATATAGAGTATATATTTTTTGTATATTTGGCTAGTGGATATAATTATTTTTGATCGATCGGCCAATATGTAACTTGCCAAAAAAATTCCATTTTACTTTTAAATTTTTAGGGTGGGGGTAGACTTTTGCGTATTGAATAGAGAAGGAACAAAATAGGAGGATCTTTTATATCGATTTGAACTTTTGTGTATGCGGTTAATTGCGGAGGCGGATGTAATACTTAGAAATTTTGGATCAAATCCTACATATTTGGATTGAAAAACTCATAAATAAATATAAATATCAGATTTCGGACATAGTAAACCGATTAAGTTATAACAAAATTTTGAACTCGGACTTATAATATGCAAAATCCTGGATGCGTCTCTAATTATTGCAGCTTAATAGCCTAATAATTAAGAGTAGAAGGATGATGAAATTTTTGTTTTATGAGGCGCCTTTTAGTGGATAAACCGATGAGGCGCATCACAATAAAGCAAGCAATACCCAACAATCATAAAAATGATCGGACATATATATGTTCAGTGTGGGATAATTGGAAAAAGGAGAAACAGAGATTTTTTTTTTTTTTTTGCTATCTACTATACGAAATATATATTTTAATTTTAACATTCGTTATATTTCTGGGTCATCTATACTCTTGTTGTTAGCTCATTATCCCTGCACTTCATGCTAAGGGAGCTCTAATCTAAAATATAACAAAGGATAATTTTAAACTCCAGTCAAAAATAGAAGGGTAAATTTAAACCTTTTCTATGAATTGTTTTGACACATGAAAACCATTCAGACCAGTCTGGAGCCCCATTAAAGTATACAAGGGCTTGTTCATTTACGGAAAATATTTGTTCTCTCTCTTATAATTATTTTTTAATAAGCTTAGGTTGCACGCATCTCGACTCTCCTGTTATTTGTTACAGCTGCAAATCGGAATAGAAGTCAACAGAGAGTTCTTCCCGTACTCTTCTGTTTTATTTCGCATTTGAACCAGAGTATAAAGGAGTACAGGGGTGTACAAACCGAATCGAAAAACGGCGCCAAATCAAAAAGTCAAATAAAATCAATTAAAAAACTCGATTAGGTTTGGTTTGGTATTGAGTAAAAAAAAAATCTGAACCAAATCGACGCATAAATATATACTTTTTATATATACTTTTAAGACTTTTCATAGAATTTTCTTTAAACAATTCTAGAAATATTTGCGATTCTCTTATGGATGTAATATTTAGTTAAATATGAAGTGCTCTATTTTTATTAACTTTAATTAATGAGTTGTATGATCACTCCCTTATCAAGTGTTAGTGAAATGCATCAATCTCTTTGTTCTTCCATATTCATATGTCAAGATCTATTAAATTCTTATATCTTTTTCGAATTTGAAGTGGTATTTCGATAATTTAAAATTAAATAGAACATATCATTATATAGGTATCATATTGATTTTATGTTTAATTATTAAATTCAATTAACCTTGAAATTATACATCAACGAAAAATTATTGTCAGGCGACTAAAAATAACTATCATATGTTACTAATAAAATTCTCCCATAAGAATATGTTAATAGATCATATGTTTGTCAATTTTTACTAAATATATATTTACTTATAAAAACTTTAACAAAATAAGATTGAAATAATACTCTTATAAAAAAAAATTCAAAAAATCCGACAAAATCGGACCAATCCAAACCGATGTGGAGTAGTTAGTTTGATTTGGGTTTGATAAAAATCGAATCAACCCGATACATGTACACCCTAAAAGAGTATAAAGGAATATATATCTATGAGTATTCATTTTTTTTCCCCACAATTAGTTACTACACTGTATGTAACTTGTAGCCATTTGAAATAATTGTTTAGACTTGTGTTATTGGAGCTATTGTTAATGTATGCTGTTAATTTCTATACTTAAGCAGAGACGGATTTAGGATGAAAGTTGAGAATTTAGTTGAACTCATTACATTCGGTTCAATGTATATACACAAATATAAAACAAATTAAAATATTACATGTAATAAGATTTGATTTAATCCATAATCTTTGATCATGCTTAGACTTAGCGCAAATAGTACGCAAACCAAGAATGTCATAGCACGTATTATCCGCTTTTGGTCCAACAGATTTCGCAAACCAAACTTAGCGCAAATAGTACGCAAACCAAGAATGTCATAGCACGTATTATCCGCTTTTGGTCCAACAAATTTCACAAATTTATCTCTTCGATTACATCATTATTGAGAAGAAAAGTGCGGTACCATGTGAACTATATATACTGTGTCTTACATAATACATCTTTTTTCTTTCTATTTCCGATATGAATTTGCATAAGGTGTCATATTCGCCCTTTCTCTTCTAGTCTTCTTGACTAGCCCTTATCAGTCGGCCCTCCATCAGGACATCACATATATGATACACCTCCCACTAAGGACACATCATCCTCTCTAAGATTTGTTCCACCATCGTACTGCTAGAGATAGGCTCTATTACCATATTTATTATAGCCCAAGCTAAGGGCATCTCCAATCTTTACCACCATTTTGGTCCCAAAATGGGAATTTTCCCATTTTGGGGACAACTTTACTCCAACCATTCCCCCATTTTTTCTTCCAAAAGAGAATATTCTTTTTTATATTCTTCTCTCTCTTCTATATTATATTATTATCTTTCATTTCAATTTTATTTTTTAATTTCCATTAAACAAATTCCATCTTTTATTTTCATTAATTTGTAATTTTCATTAAAACAATTTCATAAAATTTTAAATAATATAATTTGTAAGCAATTATTATAGATTAACTAATCGATTTGTGTGCACAGTCCGGGCGTGTATGGCCTATACATTAAAAACAGATAAAAATAAGAATTTTTGCCTAAAAACTTCAGTTGAGTTGACTTCGGTTAATATTTTTGGTAAATGAACTCAGATCCGTATTTTGACGATCCTGGTGGGTCCGTTTCGAAATATGGGACCTAGGCGTATGCCCGGAATCGAATTTGGAGGTCCCTAGCTCCAGTTATGAATTTTTGATGAAAATTAAAAGTCTGAAAATTTAATTATCTTTAAGAATTGATTGATATTTGGTATTGTTAGTACCGGGTCCGTATTTTGGTTTCGGATCCCGGTAGAGGTTCGTTATAATATTTAAGACTTGTTTGTGAAATTTGGTGAGTAACGGAGTTGGTTTGACGTGATTTGGACGTCCAGTTGAGAAAATAGAAATTTTAAAATGTTCTTGAGAATTTCATTTGGTTTGGTACTAAATTCGTTGTTTTAAGTGTTATTGTGGTGATTTGATCGTGCGAGCGAGTTCGTATGATATTTTTAGACTTGTGTGCACCTTTGGTTTAGAGCCCCGAGAGCTCAGGTGAGTGTCGGATAGGTTACGGAGTGAGATTTGGCTTGGAAAACACTGCCGGTGCATCTGATATTATTGCAGGCCTCTGATCTCGCATTTGCGAGATCAGGCATCGCAATTGCGACCTATGAGAGGTTCGCATTAGTGAGATTCTCATCGCAAATACGAAGAGAAGTTGGCCAACAGTTTTCGCATTTGCGAGTTTTCTTTCGCATTTGCGAAGGGAGTCGGGGAAGGGCAGTGATCGCAAATGCGAGCATTTAGTCGCATTTGCTAAGATTCAAGGTCGCATTTGCGAACTTATATTCGCATTTGCGAAGGCAGCAGAAGTGTGAAGGGCTTCGCATTTGCGATGACTCCTTCGCATTTGCGTAGCTCAGGTCGCAAATGAGATATCTGCAGCTGATCAAAATGACTTTTGGACGGGAATTTTCATTCATTTTCCAAATTTTCAAGACCTAAAACACAAGAGGCGATTTTCCAAAGACCATTTCTTCCCCAAATCATAGGTAAGTGATTCTAAACTGGTTTCTTTCAATCTTTCACTACATTTTATAAAATTTTAACCTAAAATCTAAGGTTTTTATGGTAGAATTAGGGGTTTTGGATAAAAACTAGGAATTTCGAAAATTTGGGAATTTAGACCTCCAATTGAGGTCTAATTCCAAAATTAAATATATATCCCGGCTCGCCCGTTTACCTATTTTCCCTGTTTCGCCCGTTTTTCTTATATTGTCTCTTTCCCATTCCTAATTGCTACAGGTTTAGTCCAATGTTGTTAAATTAATCGTTCTTATCATATTTACGGATTTTCTGGTGATAATTGAGTATTTATTTCGAAAATGAAATTGATATTGTGGAATCAGATGTTGAAGTAAGGCTTGTATTTGTTATTCTATCTCCTTGTTGTTATTTATTCATTGCATTATGGTAAGGGAGAGTGTTAATGCACGAAGAGTGATGCCGTGCCACATTGTAAGAGTTAATCTACGAACGG
Source organism: Nicotiana tabacum (assembly GCF_000715075.1). Classification (NCBI taxonomy): domain Eukaryota; kingdom Viridiplantae; phylum Streptophyta; class Magnoliopsida; order Solanales; family Solanaceae; genus Nicotiana; species Nicotiana tabacum. The sequence continues at coordinate 11,482,300 of NC_134103.1, read as the reverse complement.
TGATGTTGTGCCATATTGTGAGTGTAAAAGCACGAAGGGTGATGCTGTGCCATATTGTGAGTATAAAAGCACAAAGGGTGATGCCGTGCCATATTGTGAGTGTTAATGTACGAAGGGTGATGTCGTGCCATGATAGGAGAATTAATGCACGAAGGGTGATATCGTGTCGTTTCTATTGATTTTATGGTGAGATTGAGAGTAAAAGCACGAAGGGTGATGCCGTGCATTTTTCCTTTACTGTATTCATTGTTCCTGTGGATTCATAGTATATTGGTTGTTCCAGCTATCATTCTGTTGTAGTTCTTTATCTCGTATTTCCCTCAGCATGTTTCCCCCTCCCGATATTACCTGTCTAGCTTTTCATTGTTGTTACTTATATATATACTGTTAAATTGTACAGGTTGATTTGTAGGTGCCTTGTCTTAGCCTCGTCTACTTCGTCGAGGTTAGGCTCGACACTTACCAATACATGGGGTCGGTTGTACTGATACTTCACTCTGCACTTTCTGTGAAGATTTTGGTACCGGCTCGGGTTGATCGAGATTTTTATTGTTGGACCTTTATCCGGAGACTCAAGGTAGATCTGTCGGCGTTCACAAACCTTGAAGTCCCCGCCTATTTTTTTCTGCTTTACTATTTCTTTCATCCAAACAGTTGTATTTCTTTCAGACTATTACTTGTAGTGAATTCTAGAATTCTCGTGAATTGTGACTCCAGATCCGGGTGGTAGTAGTTAATAAAATTTTTGATATTATTCCGCACTCACTATATTTCATCTTAGCTAATTTGCTGTTATTCACTGAATGGAATAAGGATTGGTTTAATGATTCTCTAATGTTGGCTTGCCTAGTAAGTGAAATGTTAGGCGCCATCACGGTCCCGACGGTGAGAATTCCGAATCGTGACAAGTTGGTATCAGAGCGCTAGGTTGCCTAGGTCTCACGATTCACGAGCAAGCTTAGTAGAGTCTGGAGGATCGGTACGAAGATGTCTGTACTTATCTTCCAGAGGCTATGAAGTTTAGGAACAAACTTCACTTCTGTTTTTCTTTGTCGTGCGATTTGTTTTATCGATACTGATTGAACTCTCCTACTCTTATTCTCTCACAGATGGAGAGAACACGTACCGCTTCCTCAGCTGAGCAGCAGCCAGAGCCCCCAGTGGCAGCTTCTACGCGGGGCCGAGGTCGAGGCCGAGATAGGGGCAGGGCTCAGCCCAGAGCCTGAGCAGCAGCCCCAGCAGTGGAGCCTCAGATGGTGCTTGATGATGAGGTTCCAGCCCAGACTGTTCCAGCTGGACCAGCTCAGGTTCCGGAGGGGTTCATTGCCACCCCAGTACTTCAGGACGCTTTGGCCCGTTTGGTGGGCCTTATGGAGAGTGTGGCCCAGACTGGCGCATTTCCCATGGCACCAGCTCTCAGGCTGGAAGAGGAGCCCAGAATCCCACTACTCCCGCTCTGGAGCAGATCGCTCCCCAGTATCAGGCACCAGCAGCTCATCCAGTCGGAGTAGTTCAGTCGGTTGTTGCGCCACAGACCGGTGATGGGTTAGCTATGTCTTCTGAGTCTTTGTGGAGATTGGACATGTTTACCAAGTTCTTCCCAGTTTACTTCAGTGGTACTACTTCAGAGGATCCCTAGGAGTATCTTGACAGCTGTCACGAGGTTCTACGGAACATGGGTATAGTGGAGACCAATGGGGTTGATTTTGCTGCATTTTAGATGAATGGTTCTGCCAAGAAATGGTGGAGAGATTATTTGTTGACAAGACCAGCTGGGCCGCCTGATCTTACTTGGGACCAGTTCTCTCAGCTCTTCCTAGAGAAGTTCCTGTCTGTCACATTAAGAGAGGAGCACTGCCGTCAGTTTGAGCATCTCTAGCAGGGCAGTATGAATGTTACTCAGTATGAGACTCGTTTTGTGGATTTGGCCCGTCATGCTATTCTTCTACTTCCCACCGAGAGAGAGAGAGAGAGAGAGAGAGAGAGAGAGAGAGAGAGTAAGGAGGTTTATTGACGGATTTGCTCAGCCTATTAGATTGCAGATGGCTGAGGAGACTGGGGGTGAGATTTCTTTTCAGGCAGCTGCTAATGTCGCCAGACGAGTCGAGATGGTTCTTGCTTAGGGAGGTCAGGGGTCTGACAAGAGACCTCGTTATTCTGGTGAGTTCATCGGTGCCTTATCTAGAGGTAGGGGTAATTTTGGTAGAGGCCATCCTCCCAGCCCATTTCATTCAGCACTCCAGGCATCCCACGGTGCCTCAGGTGGTCGTGGTCCCCATATGCCTTATTTTGACCAGCTAGCCTACAGTGCACCACCAGCTCCTATTAGTGCACCTCCACTCCAGAGTTATCAGGGTGGTTACTTAGGTTGACAGGGTCAGTTTCAGGGTCAGCAGTCACAGCAGCCGAGGTTATGTTATACTTGTGGTGATCCGAGGCACATTGCTAGATTTTGCCCTCGGGAAACGGGAAGCTCACAGTATCAGAGTTCTCGTGCCATGGTTCCGGCACCAGTTGCTGCACCACCTACTCAGCCATCCAGAGGCAGGGGTCAGGCAGCTAGAGGTAGAGGCCAGACTGTTAGAGGTGGAGGTCAGGTCGTTAGAGGTGGAGATCAGCCAGTTAGAGTGGTGGGGCTCAGCTCCTATGTTATGCTTTCCCAGCCAGGCCTGAGGCTGAGTCATCTGACGTTGTTATCACAGGTACCGTTTCAGTTTGCAGTAGCGATGCTTCAGTTCTATTTGATCCGGGGTCTACTTACTCATATGTGTCATCCTATTTTGCTTCATATTTGATTGTGCCCCGTGATTCTTTGAGTGTTTCTGTGTGTGTGTCCACACCAGTGGGAGATGCTATTGTCGTAGATCGTGTTTGTCATTCGTGTGGTCACCATTGGGAGTATTGAGACTCATGTAGATCTTCTACTTCTTGATATGGTTGATTTTGATGTCATTCTGGGTATGGATTGGCTGTCACCTTATCATGCCATATTAGATTGTCACGCCAAGATGGTGACCTTAGCCTTGCAGGGGTTGCCTCGATTAGAGTGGAGAGGTACTCTTGGCCATTCTATCAGCAAGGTTATCTCTTATGTGACGACTCGGCATATGGTTGAGAAGGGGTGTCTAGCTTTTTTGGCTTATGTCCACGATTTTAGTGCGGAGGTTCCTTCCATGGATTTAGTGCCGGTTGTTCGTGAATTTTCAGAGGTGTTTCCTGCAGGCCTGCCGGGGATGCCACCTGACATGGATATTGATTTCTACATTGATTTGGTTCCAGGCACTCAGCCCATTTCCATTCCGCCATATCGCATGTCCCCGCTAGAGTTGAAAGAATTGAAGGAACAGTTGTAAGATTTGCTTGATAAGGGCTTCATTAGACCTAGTGTCTCGCCCTGGGGTGCACCTGTGTTGTTTGTGAAGAAGAAATATGGATCGATGAGGATGTGTATAGATTATCGGCAGTTGAACAAAGTCACCATCAAGAACAAATACCTATTGCTGAGGATTGATGATTTATTTGATCAGTTTCAGGGTTCCAAGGTGTTTTTGAAGATCGATTTGCGATTTGGCTACCATCAGTTGAGGATTAGGGCATCCGATGTCCCTAAGATAACTTTTCGGACTCGGTATGGGCATTATGAGTTTCTAGTGATTTCATTTGGGTTGACAAATGCCCTAGCAACATTCATGGATTTGATGAACCGGGTGTTCAAGCCCTACTTGGATTCTTTTGTTATTGTATTCGTTGATGATATCTTGATCAATTCGCGCAGCCGAGAGGAACATAAGTAGCATCTTCGGATTGTACTTCAGACTCTGAGTAAGCCAGCCGACTCCCACAATACTACAACAATTCATTCAAAGATATGCCAAAAGGCGTCTTGTATAGCAGAATTTCATAAAAGAAACAAGGGTTGAACTCAAAAAAATAGAAATGCGAAATGAAAAGCCCTGAACATCGGGGTGTCATTGAGTCATGAGCAACTACTAAAAACAGGTCTGACAACAACAAGACTAACCTAGTCTGGGAAAAATCTAAAATACAACTAATGGGAAGATAAAGAAGAAGAAAACAAGTTTGCGATCACCGGGCAACTACCTTGTTAACTCCAATGATCAGCTACAGGAATATCAACAGCCGCTATCGTGACCAAAAATGCCTGGATCTGCACATAAGGTGCAGGGAGTAACATGAGTACACCAACTCAATAAGAAACAGAAGTAAATAAAGGCTGAGAAGTAGTGACGAGCTAAATGCAAGTACCGTTCATATCACAAGAATTTAGTAAAGTGCGGCATGCTATGCAAAACAGAGTTTAAGTCAAATCAGTTTGTTTAAATCAAGTTCAAGTAAGACAATTAGAAATATCTTTCAACAGTTCTCAAACAAGGACTCAAAGCAACTATGAGCATGGATGATGAAATCATGTACTGCCCCTCGGGCTAACATCACTCAGGCCTCCCAATCATTCCAACCTCACAATCACTCATGCCTCACAATCGCTCAGCACTCGCCACTCGCACTCAGTAGGTACCTGCGCTCACTGGGGGTGTTCAGACTCTGGAGGGGCTCCTACAACCCAAGTGTTATAATATGCACGGACAACTCACATGCTAAGGTACAATACCTCACAAACAGGCGCTCGGCCTCACTCAGTCATAAACCTCTCCAGTCTCTCGGGCTCTCAAAAATCAAAGAAATCAGCCCAAACAACATTAACATGATGCAACAAATAGAATAACAGAGGCTGAGCTATGATGTAAGAATGCATGAACATGACTGAGTGTGGGATATCAACTAAAGCAATAAGAGGACAGCAAGAAACTACCTCTAAGGATCCAAACAATACTGTCATAAGGCCTAGACATGGTATCTAGCATGATTTACAATAAATCTTTCTAAAGCACATAAAAAGCATATAGCTACAATAGGTTGTTCAACTTTACAGTTGCTACGGGACGGACCAAGTCACGAATTCCCAATGGTGCATGCCCCCACGCCCGTCACCTAGCATGTGCATCACCTCCTAATAGTCACATGACACAAAAATTCGGGGTTTCATACCCTCATGACTAGATTTACAACCGTTACTTACCTCAATCCGAGAAAATCTCTACTCCGCAATACCCTTGCCTCTCGAATCGGCCTCCGAGTGTCCCGAATCTAGCCACAAGCAGTACAATACCATTAATTTATGTTAAAGGAATCAATTCCACAAGAAAACTACTAATTTAGACTCAAAACTGAAATTGGCTCAAACCCGACCCCCGGGCCCACGCCTCGGAATCCAAAAAAAGTCACAAAACCCGAAAGCCCATTCACTCACGAGTCTAACCATACCAAGTTTACTCAAATCCAATAACAAAATCCCCTTCAAAACCTCAAAATTCCATCTCAGGAACTCTTCCACTTTTCACCCAATTTTTCACCCCAAATCACAATTTGGATGATAAAAATCAAGATATAATCATGGAATTTAACCAAAATCAAGTGAGAAACACTTACCCCAATCAACTCCCTGAAAATCCCTTCAAATATTGCCTAAATCTGTGGTCTCTAGCTCAAAATATGAAAAATAGGTTCAAACCGCCAATTTTGAAATTTAACACTGCTGCCCAGATTTCCTTCTTCGCGAACGCGGAAGTACCCTCACATTCGCGAAGCACAACTGCCTCTGCCCAGAAATCCCTTTTACGCGAACGCGATCTACCACTCATGAACGCGATCTACCACTCGCGAACACGAACCTTTACTGAACCTTCTCTTCGCGAACGCGACCTCACCCTCGCGAACGCGTAGACCAAATGATGGGGTTCCCAGCTTCCTCTTCTCTTCTTCGCGAACGCGTTACTCATCTCGCGCCCGCGATGCACTCAACTCCTAAACCTTTGCGAACGCGTCCCTTAATTTGCGAATGCGAGGAACAATTCTTCCTCAATCTCCATATACTCTTCGCGAACGCTAGACCTACCTCGCGAACGCTAGACAGGAAACCAACAACAGCAAAAACCTGCATATCAGCTATCTCTCAAAGGCCATAACTGGTCCGTTAACCACCAAAAACTCACACGAGAACCTCGGGACCTCAACCAAACATACCAACACGTCCCATAACATCATACAAACTTAGTCGAACCTTCGAATCACTCAAAACAACATCAAAACATCAAATTACCCCCGGATTCAAGCTTAAGAACTTCTAAACTTCTGAATTCCACCAATGATGCCAAAACCTACCAAACCACGTACGAATGACCTCATATTTTGCACACAAGTCAGAGATGACACCACAAACCTACTCCAACTTTCAAAAATCCAATCCGACCCCGATATCAAAATTTTCACTGCCGGCCAAAATCACCAAAATTCTAACTTTCGCCAATTCAAGCCTAATTCTACCACAGGCCTCCAAATCACATTTCGAACGCGCTCTCAAGTCCAAAATTACCTAAAGGAGATAAAGGGACCATAAAAATTTAAATCCGAGGTCGTTTACACATAAGTCAATGTCCGGTTGACTTTTCTAACTTAAGCTTCTACTTTAGAGACTAAGTGTCTCAATTTACTCCGAAACTACTCCGGGCCCGAACCAACTATCCCGATATATCATAATATAGCTGAAAAGCACAAAAGGAAGCAGAAATGGGGAAAATGGGGCTATAACTCTCGAAACGACCGGTCGGATCGTTACATCCTCCCCCTCTTAAACAATTGTTCGTCCTCGAACGAGTCTAGAAACATACCTGGAGTCTCAAATAGGTGTGGATATTTGATCCGCATCTCCCGCTCGGTATCCCAGATGGCCTTCTCCACAGACTGACCTCTCTACTGCACTTTCACTGAAGCTATATCCTTTGACCTCAACTTCCGAATCTACTGATCCAAAATGGCCACCGGCTCCACATCATAAGTCATATCACCCTCTAACTGAACCGTGCTGAAGTCCAAAACATCGGACAGATCACCAACATACTTCTGGAGCATGGAAAAATGAAACACTGGATGCACACCCGACAAGCTGGGTGGCAAGGCAAACTTATAAGCCACCCTCCCATCCTCTGAAGCACCTCAAAAGGACCAATAAACCGGGGGCTCAACTTTCCCCTCTTCCCAAACCTCATAACACCCTTCATGGGTGATACCTTCAGCAAAACCTTCTCCCAAATCGTAAAAGACACATCACAGACCTTCATGTCCGCATAGCTCTTATGCCTAGACTGCACCGTGCGAAGCCGCTCCTGAATCAATTTCACCTTATCTAATGCATCCTGGACCAAGTTTGTACCCAAGAGCCTAGCCTCACCCGGCTCAAACCATCCTACTGGAGATCTATACCTCCTCTCATATAAACCTCGTACGAAGCCATCTGAATGCTCGACTGATAACTGTTGTTCTATACAAACTCCGCGAGCGGTAGAAACTGATCCCATGAAACCCCAAAATCAATGACACAAGCGCGTAACATGTCCTCCAATATCTGAATAGTGCGCTCGGACTGCCCGTCCGTCTAAGGGTGAAAATTTGTGCTCAACTCAACCTGAGTACCCAACTCTCGCTGTACGGCCCTCCAAAACTGCGATGTAAACTGAGTGCCCCTATCTGAAATGATGGAAACTGGGACACCATGCAAGTGAACAATCTCTCGGATGTAAATCTCAGCCAACCGCTCTAAAGAGTAAGTAGTGCCAACTGGAATGAAGTGCGCGGACTTGGTCAGTCGATCCACAATAACAAAATAGCATCGAACTTCCTCGAAGTCCTAGGGAGCCCAACTACGAAGTCCATGGTGATCCACTCCCACTTCAATTCTGGGATCTCTAACCTCTGAAACAAGCCACCCGGTCTCTAATGTTCATACTTAACCTGTTGACAGTTGAGACACCGAGCCACAAACCCAACTATATCCTTCTTCATCCGCCTCCACCAATAATGTTGTCTCAAATCCTGGCACATCTTCGCGGCACCCAGATGGATGAAGTACTGCGAGCTGTGGGCCTCCTCAAGAATCAACTCCCGAAGCCCATCCACGTTGGGCACACATATTTGGCCCTGCATCCTCAACATGCCATCATCACAAATAGTCACATCTATGGCATCACCTCGCTAAACCCTATCCTGAAGAACGAGCAGGTGGGGGTCATCATACTGACGCTCCCTGGCTCGGATCCAAAATATTCAATCTGACAAGATGGCCCGCTAGGTCCTGAACATCCAATGCCAAGAGTCTCTCTACTACTGAGAGATATGCTAAACTTCCCAAACTCTCCGCCCGACGACTCAAATCATCGGCCACCACATTATCCTTCCCCGGATGGTACAAAATAGTGATATCATAGTCCTTGAGAAGCTCTAACCATCTCCGCTAACGCAAATTAAGATCCTTCTGCTTAAACAGATACTGCAAACTCCGGTGATCAGTATAGATCTCACAATGAACCCCATACAAATAATGACGCCAAATCTTCAAGGCGTGAAAAATGGCTGCTAACTCAATATCGTGGATGGGATAGTTCTTCTCATGGGTCTTCAACTGGCGCGAGGCATAGGAAATAACCCTACCCTCTTGCATCAGAACATATCCAATACCTACCCTCAAGGCATTACAATACACGGTGTAAGAACCTGAAGCTGATGGCAGAACCAACACTGGAGTTGTGGTCAAAGCAGCCTTGAGTTTCTGAAAGCTCTCCTGACACTCATCCGACCACCTGAATGGAGCACCCTTTTGGGTCAATTTGGTCAAGGGCGATGCAATATATGAAAATCCCTCCACAAAGCGACGGTAATAGCCCGCCAAACCAAGGAAGCTCCTAATCTTCGTGGCTGAGGACGATCTAGGCCAACTCTGCACCACCTCTATCTTCTTCGGATCCACCTGAATACCCTCACTGGACACCACGTGTCCCAAAAATGCTACTAAACCAAGCCAAAACTCACACTTGGAGAACTTTGCATAAAGCTTCTCCTTCCTCAATCTCTGTAATACAATCCTCAGATGTTGAGGATGCTCCTCCTGGCTACGAGAGTACACCGGGATGTCATCAATGAATACAATAATGAATGAGTCCAAATAGGGCTGGAATACACTGTTCATCAAATGCATGAACGATGTTGCGGCATTGGTCAGCCCAAAAGACATCACTAAGAACTCATAATGACCATATCGGGTCCTGAAAGTTGTCTTAAGAATACCTGAATCTCGAATCTCCAGCTGGTGATACCCGGACCTCAAATCAATCTTGGAGAACACCCTTGCTCCCTGAAGCTGGTCAAATAAATCATCAATACGAGGCAAAGGATACTTGTTCTTGACTGTGACCTTGTTTAACTGCCTGTAATCAATGCACATCCTCATGGAACCATCCTTCTTCTTTATAAATAGAACCGGTGCACCCCAAGGTGACACACTAGGCCGTATAAATCCCTTATCAAGGAGTTCCTGAAGTTGTTCCTTCAACTCCTTCAAATCCGCTGGTGCCATACGATACGGTGGAATAGAAATGGGCTGAGTGCCCAGCACCAAATCAATACCAAATTCAATATCCCTGTCAGGAGGCATGCCCGACAGGTCTGCAAGAAACACATCCGAAAAATCACATACCATCGGAACAAAATCAATGGCAGGAGTCTCTGCACTAACATCCATCATAAACGCCAAATAAGATAGGCAACCCTTCTAAACCATACGATGAGCCTTCAAATATGAAATTACCCTACTAGGTACATAATCTATAGAACCGCTCCACTCAACCCTCGAAAATCCCGGCATCGCCAATGTCACGGTCTTAGCGTGACAATCTAGAATAGCATGATATGGAGATAACCAATCCATACCCAATATCACATGAAAGTCAAACATACTAAGCAGCAAAAGGTCCACTCGGGTCTCTAGACCCCCAATAGACACCACACATGATCGATACACGTGGTCCATAATAATAGCATCGCTTACCGGAGTAGATACATGAACAGACGAGACTAGAGACTCACGGGGCATATCCAAAAAATGAGGAAAATACGAGGAAACATATGAATAAGTGGAACTAGGGTCAAATAATACAGAGGCATCTCTGTGACAAACTGAGACAATCATGTAATCACAATATCTGAAGCAATAGCATCTGGTCTGGCAGGGAGGGCATAGAAATAGGCCTGGCCACCCCCTGATATGCCTCCTTCTCTAGGGCGACCCCTAGCTGACTGACCTCCACCCCGAGCTGACTGGGTGTGTGGTGAAGTAACTGGTGCTGAAGTCGAAGGCTGACTCCTCTGATGAGATAGACCTCCATGATGATGAGGACACTGCCTCCACATATCCTTAAACTCCCCACACTCAAAACAACTCCCTGGTGCTCGTGGCAGGGACTGAAGGGAGCCCCGAGCACCGGGATAACTGGTAGAAGAACCTGGCATAGAGGAGCCCTGAACTGATGGAGCACGGGATGAACTCTGGGCTGGAAGGGCACTGAGTGATGAGTGGCCCTGATGAGAACTGTGAGAACCATGGCCAGATGATGCACCACGGTGAAATGGCCGAGCTGACTGAGCATGTCTGAAATGACGACCTCTACCGTGCTGGAACTGACCCCCAGAAGGAGCACCGCTGAATCCTCTCTGTCCTCGAGGCCTCTTGGCCTCCCTCTCAATCCTCTCCTGACCGCGAACTATCTCAATCTACCGAGCAATGTCGACAACCTCATCAAAAGTAGCACCGGACACCCTCTCTTTAGTCATAAGCAACCGTAGCTGATAAGTGAGACCATCTATAAATATTATGATCCTTTCCCTGTCTGTGGGAACCAACCAGATAGAATGACAGGCCAACTCCGAGAATCACATCTCATACTGCATCACAGATATATCACCCTAACGAAGCTACTCAAACTGTCTGTGCAGCTCCTCTCTACGGGACTGAGGCACGAACTTCTCCAAAACGACCACGAAGAACTGCTGCCAAGTAAGGGGTGTTGCGCCAATAGGCCTACGCCTCTCGTAAGTCTCCCACCATCTGACTGCAGCCCCAAAAAATGGAAAAGTAGTGAATGAGACCCCACAAGTCTCCAGAATACTGGCTGTACGGAGTATTCTCTGACATCTATCCAAGAAGTCCTGGGTATCCTCTCTCTTAGTGCCACTGAAAGGTGAAGGCTGGAGTCTCCCAAACCTCTCCAACCTACGCTGATCATCCTCGGGCATAGCAGGAACCACATAGTCCTGAGCATCTACAACTGGTTGAGCTGGTGGTGCCTCCGATTTTTGGAGTCCCTGAACAACCTGCTCGGGTGTGCGAGCGACGGGAGTCTGAGTGCCTCCCCCGGCCTGAGAAGCGGCTGCGGCCATCGAGATAGAGACCGTCTGAGCAAGGCCGGTACACGCTGCCAGAATCCGAGCTAGGGCCTCCTGAAGGCCTGGAATCACAATAGGTACAGGTAGTGCCTGAGCTGGTGCATCAATAACTGGAATCTGATCCTGATCTGGGGCAACTGGTGGGTCTGCAGGTACTGCCCCAGCTGCTGTACGGGTTGTACCTCTGCCCCTACTGTGGACTCTACAGCGACCACGGCCTCTCGCGGCCCTAGCTGGTGGTACTAGTGGTTGTCCATCCTGACTGGTAGTACGAGTACTTACCATCTATGAGAGAATGAAACAACAGAAGTTTAGTTAATAGAATCAACAAATTCGCACGACAAGAATTCAAGAATGTGAGATTTCCTAAAGGTTCTGCAGCCTCTCGAAGATAAATACATACGTCTTTTTACCGATCCGCAAGACTCTACTAAACCCACTCATGACTTGTGAGACCTATGTAATCTAGGCTCTTATACCAACTTGTCACGACCCTAAACGCAAACATGTTGTGATGGCGCATATCTATGGTACTAGGTCAGCCGACTCCTATAATACTACAACAATTCATTCAACGAAATGCCAAAAGGAGTCTTGTATAGCAGAATTACATAAAAGAAATAAGGGTTGAACTCAAAAAAATAGAAATGCGGAATAAAAAGCCCCAAACATCGGGGCGTCACTGAGTCATGAGCAACTACTAAAAACAGGTCCGACAACAACAAAACTAATCTAGTATAGGAAAATCTAAAATACAACTAATGGGAAGATAAAGAAGAAGAAAACAAGGATGCGATCGCCGGGCAGCTACCTTGCTAACTCCAATGATCAGCTACAGGAATATCAAAAGTTGCTACCGTAACCAAAGATGCCTAGATCTGCACACAAGGTGCAGGGAGTAACGTGAGTACACCAACTCAGTAAGCAAAAGAAGTAAATAAAGGCTGAGAAGTAGTGACGAGCTAAATGCAAGTACCATTCATATCACAAGAATTTAGTAAAGTGCGGCATGCTATGCAACCAGAGTTTAAGTCAAATCAGTTTGTTTAAATCAAGTTCAAGTAAGACAATCAAAAATATCTTTCAACAGTTCTCAAACAAAGACTCAAAGCAACTATGAGCATGGATGATGAAATCATGTACTGCCCCTCGGGCTAACATCACTCAGTCCTCCCAATCACTCCAACCTCACAATCACTCAAGCCTCACAATTACTCATGCCTCACAATCACTCAGCACTCAGCATTCACACTAATTAGGTACATGCGCTCACTGGGGGTGTTCATACTCCGGAGGGGCTCCTACAGCCCAAGCGCTATAATCTGCACGGACAATTCACGTGCTGCACGGGCAACTCACGTGCTATAATATCATATCAGAATCCGCACGGATAACTCACGTGCTAAGGTACAATACCTCACAAACAGGCCCTTGGCCCCACTCAGTCATAAACCTCTCCAATCTCTCGAGCTCTCAGAAATCAAAGAAATTAGCCCAAACAACATTAACACAATGCAACAAATAGAATAACAGAGATTGAGCTATGATGTAAGAATGCATGAACATGACTGAGTACGGTATATCAACTAAAGCAGTAAGAGGACAGCAAGAAATGACCTCTAAGGGTCCAAACAATACTGGCATAAGGCCTAGACATGGTATCTAGCATGATTTACAGTAAATCTTTCTAAAGCACATAAAGAGCATAAAGCTACAACAGGTTGTTCAACTTTACAGTTGCTACGGGATGGACCAAGTCACAAATCCCCAATGGTGCATACCCACACTCCCGTCACCTAGCATGTATGTCACCTCCAAATAGTCACATGACACAAAAATCCAGGGTTTTATACCCTCAGGACTAGATTTACAACCGTTACTTACCTCAATCTGAGCAAATCTCTACTCCGCAATGCCCTTGACTCTCGAATCGGCCTCCGAGCATTCCGAATCTAGACACAAGCAATACAATACTATTAATATATGCTAAAGGAATCAATTCCACAAGAAAACTACTAAATTAGACTCAAAACCCGAAATTGGCTCAAACCCAGCCCCCGGGCCTACGTCTCAGAATCCGACAAAAGTCACAAAACCCGAAAGCCCATTCACTCACGAGTCTAACCATATCAAATTTACTCAAATCCGACAATAAAATCCCCTTCAAAACCTCAAAATTCCATCTCATGAACTCTTTCACTGTTCCCCTAATTTTTCACACCAAATCACAATTTGGATGATAAAAATCAAGATATAATCATGAAATTTAACCAAAATCAAGTGAGAAAAACTTACCCCAATCAACTCCCTGAAAAGCCCTTCAAACATCGCCTAAATCCGTGGTCTCTAGCTCAAAATATGAAAAATGGGTTCAAACCCCTGATTTTGAAATTTAACATTGCTGCCCAGATTTCCTTCTTCGCGAACGCGGAAGTACCCTCGCGTTCGTGAAGCACAACTGCCTCTGCCCAGAAATCCCTTTTACGTGAACGTGATCTACCACTCGCGAACGCGAACCTTTACTGAACCTTCTCTTCGCGAATACGATCTCACCCTCGCGAACGCGTAGACCAAATGAATGGGGTCTTAAAGGCCATAATTGGTTCGTTAACCCCCCAAAACTCACCCGAGACTCTCGGGACATCAACCATACACACCAACATGTCCCATAACATCATACAAACTTAGTCGAACTTTAGAATTACTCATAACAATATCAAAACACCAAATTATCCCCGGATTCAAGCCTAAGAACTTCTAAACTTCCGAATTCCACCAACGATGCCGAAACCTACCAAACAACGTCTGAATGGCCTCATATTTTGCACACAGGTCAGAGATGACACCACAAACCTACTCCAACTTCCAGAAATCCAATCTGATCCCGATATCAAAATTTCCACTGTCGGCCAAAATTGCTAAAATTCTAACTTTTGTCAATACAAGCTTAATTCTACCACGGCCTCCAAATCATATTCCGAACATGCTTCCAAGTCCAAAATCACCTAACGGAGCTAATGGTATCATAAAAATTCAAATTCGGGGTCGTTTACACATAAGTCAACGTCTGGTTGTCTTTTTCAACTTAAGCTTCTACTTTAGAGACTAAGTGTCTCAATTCACTCCAAAACCACTCCGGGCCTGAACCAACTAATCCGATATATCATAATATAGCTAAAAAGCACAAAAGGAAGAAGAAATGGGGAAAACGGGGCTATAACTCTCGAAACGACCGGTCGGGTCGTTACACGGGAGGAGCATGAGCAGCACCTTCGGATCGTTCTTCAGACTCTAAGAGACAACTAGTTATATGCTAAGTTCTCAAAATGCAAGTTTTGGTTGAGTTTAGTTACTTTCTTGGGTCACGTTTATCAGCAGATGGTATTCAGGTGGATCCTAAGAAGATTGAGGCAGTCCAAAACTGGCCTAGACCCACATCAGCTATAGAGAGCCGTAGTTTCTTGGGATTGGCAGGTTATTACCGTCGATTTATGGAGGGGTTCTTATCTGTAGCAGCCCCGTTTACCAGGTTGACCCAGAAAGGTACCCCGTTTAGATGGTCAGACGAGTGTAAGGCGAGCTTCCAGAAGCTCAATACAGCTTTGACTACGGCATCGATATTGGTGTTACCCTCAGGTTCAGGATCCAGTATATTGTGATGCATCCCGTATTGGTCTGGGTGCGGTATTGATGCAGGGTGGCAAGGTTATTGCATATGCTTCGCGGCAGCTGAAAGTTCACGAGAAGAATTACCCTGTTCATAATTTAGAGCTGGCAGCCATTATGCATGCGCTGAAGATTTGGAGGCACTATATTTATGGTGTGTCATGTGAGGTATTCACGGATCGTCAGAGCTTGCAGTATTTGTTCAAGTAGAAGGAGCTCAATTTGAGGTAGAGTAGGTGGTTAGAGCTATTGAAAGATTACGACATCACCATTTTGTACCATTTTGAGTAGAAAGTCAGCTAGTATGGGTAGCCTTGCATATATTCCAATTGGTGAGAGACCTCTTGCATTGGATGTTCAGGCCTTGACCAATCAGTTCATAAGGTTGGATATTTCTAAGCCCAGCTGTGTTCTAGCTTGTACAGTTGCTCAGTCTATTTTGTTTGAGCGCATCAGAGATCGGCAGTATGACGATCCTCATTTGCTTATCCTTAGAGACACAGTGCAGCACGATGGTGCCAAACAGGTTAATGTTGTAGATGATGGAGTTTTGAGGATGTAGAGTCGTATTTGTGTGCCTAATGTAGATGGACTTCGTGAGTTGATTCTTGAGGAAGCCCATAGTTCTCGATATTTTGTTCATCTGAGCGCCGCCAAGATGTATCAGGACTTGCGGCAGCATTATTGGTGGAGGCAAATGAAGAAGAACATAGTTGCATATATAGCTCGGTGTCTAAATTGCCAGTAGGTAAAGTGTGAGCACTAGAGGCCTGGTGGTTTGCTTCAAAAGATAGATATTCCTGAGTGGAAGTGGGAGTGTATCACTATGGATTTTGTTGTTGGACTCCCACGGACTCAGAGGAGGTTCGATGCAGTTTGGGTCATTGTGGACAGGCTGACCAAGTCAGCGCACTTCATTCCTGTGGCAGTTACCTATTCTTCGGAGCGGTTGGCAGAGATTTACATTCGTGAGATCGTCCGTCTTCACGGTATGCCCGTGTCTATCATTTCTGATCGAGGTACGCAGTTCACCTCGCACTTCTAGAGGGCATTACAGGGTGAGTTGGGCACGCGGGTTGAGCTGAGCATAGCGCTTCATCCTCAGACGGACGGACAGTCCGAGCGCACTATTCAGATCTTAGAGGATATGCTTCGCGCATGTGTCATAGACTTCGGAGGATCGTGGGAAGTTCTTGCCCCTTGCAGAGTTCGCCTATAATAACAGCTACCAGTCGAGCATTCAGATGGCTCCCAATGAGGCATTATATGGTAGGCGGTGCCGGTCTCCAGTTGGGTGGTTCGAGCCGGGAGAGGCTCGGTTGTTGGGCACAGACTTAGTACAGGATGCCTTGGATAAGGTCAAGATTATTCTGGACTGACTTCGCACAGCTCAGTCTAGGTAGAAGAGTTATGCCGACCGCAGAGTTCGTGATGTTGCATTCATGGTCGGGGAGAGAGTGTTGCTTCGGGTATCACCTATGAAGGGTATGATGAGGTTCGAAAAGAAGGGAAAGTTGAGCCCTAGGTATATCGGACCTTTTGAGATTTTGGAGAGAGCGGAAGAGGTGGCTTACAGGCTTGCGTTGCCACCAGAGTTATCATCAGTTCATTCGGTGTTCCATGTATCCATTCTTCGAAAGTATCACGGCGATCCGTCCCATGTGTTAGATTTCAGCTCTGTCCAGCTGGACAAGGATTTGACTTACGAGGAGGAGCCGGTGGCTATTCTAGCCACGCAAGTTCGCCAGTTGAGATCAAAGAGTTACCCTTCAGTTCGAGTGTAGTGGAGGGCTCAGCCTGTTGAGGAAGCTACTTGGGAGTCCGAGTCTGATATGCGAAGTAGATATCCCCACCTTTTCATCAACTCAGGTACTTTTCTATGTCCGTTCGAGGACGAACGGTTATTTTAGAGGTGGATATTATGATGACCCAAAAGGGTAATCTTATGTTTTAGAACTCGATTCTGCACGCTTAAGCCTTAAAATGTCATTTTTACTCTCCTCAATTTACGTGCGCAGTCCGAGTATTGGTCCGGAAGGCCTATATGTTAAAAATAAATAAAATAAGAATTTTTGCCTAAAAACTTCAGTTGAGTTGACTTCGGTAAATATTTTTGGTAAACGGGCCCGGAACCGTATTTTAACGATCTCGGTGGGTCCTTTTCGAAATATGGGACCTGGGCGTATGCCCGCAATCGAATTCGGAGGTCCCTAGTTCGAGTTATGAATTTTTGATGAAAATTAAAAGTCTGAAAATTTAATTGTCTTTAAGAATTGATTGATGTTTGGCTTTGTTAGTACCTGGTCCGTATTTTGGTTTCGTAGCCCGGTACAGGTTTATTATAATATTTAAGACTTGTCTGTAAAATTTGATGAGAAACGGAGTTGGTTTGACGTGATTCGGACGTCCAGTTGAGAAAATAAAAATTTTAAAGTGTTCTTGAGAATTCCATTTAGTTTGGTGCTAAATTAGTCGTTCTAGGTGTTATTGTGGCGATTTGATCGCTCGAGCGAGGGTGAGTTTCGGATAGGCTACGGAGTGAGATTTGGCTTGGAAAACACTGCTGGTGCATCTGATATTATTGCAGGCCTCTAATCTCGCATTTGCGAGATCAGGCATTGCAATTGTGACCTCTGAGAGGTTTGCATTTGCGAACTTCTCATAGCAAATGTGAAGAGAAGCTGGGCTAACAGTTTTCACATTTGCGAGTTTTCTTTCGCATTTGCGAAGGGAGTCAGGGAAGGGCACTGATCGCAAATGCGATCATTTAGTCGCATTTGCGAAGATTCAAGGTCGCATTTGCGAACTTAACTTGGCATTTGCGAAGGCAACAGAAGTGTGAAGGGCTTCGCATTTACGATGACTCCTTTGCATTTGCGAGCTTCGCACTTGCGAATCTCAGGTCGCAAATGCGACATCTGCAGCTGATCAAAATGACTTTTGGACTGGAATTTTCATTCATTTCCCAAATTTTCAAGACCTAAAACACAAGAGGCGATTTTCCAAAGATCATTTCTTCCCCAAATCATAGGTAAGTGATTCTAAACTGGTTTCTTTCAATCTTTCACTACATTTGACAAGATTTCAACCTAAAATCTAAGGTTTTCATAGTAGAATTAGGGGTTTTGGGTAGAAACTAGGGATTTCAGAAATTTAGGGATTTAGACCTCAAATTGAGGTCGGATTCCAAAACTAAATATATATCCGGGCTCAGGGATAATTGGGTAAATAGATTTTGGTCTGAACCTCGGGTTTTGACCAAGCAGGCCCGGAGTCATTTTTTAACTTTTTGGAGGAAAATTTGGAAAATCTAAATTTATGTAATGTAATTGATTCCTTTAGCAATATTTGATGTTACTGAGTCATTTTTGAATAGATTCGAGTGGTTTGGAGATGGATTCTAGAAGAAAAGCTGTGATTGAGTATTAAGTGGCCTTCGGAGCGAGGTAAGTGTCGTGGTTAACCCTGACTTGAGGAAATTAGGAACCTCAGATTATTTGCTACGTGAAATTCATGTGAGCGGCGTATATGTGAGGTGACGAGTACTTATGCGCCGCCAATTTACCTATTTTCCCTATTTCGCCCGTTTTTCTTATATTGTCTCTTTCCCATGCCTAATTGCTACAGGTTTAGTCCAGTGTTGTTAAATTAATCGTTCTTATCATGTTTACGGATCTTCTGGTGATAATTGAGTATTTATTTCGAAGTTGAGATTGATATTGTGGAATCAAATGTTGAAGTAAGGCTTGTACTTATTATTCTATCTCCATGTTATTATTTATTCATTGTATTATGGTAAGGGAGAGTGTTAATGCATGAAGGGTGATGCCATGCCATATTGTGAGAGTTAATGTACGAAGGGTGATGTCGTGCTATATTGTAAGTGTAAAAGCACGAAGAGTGATGATGTGCCACATTGTGAGTGTAAAAGCACGAAGGGTGATGTCTTGCCATATTATGAGTGTTAATACACGAAGGGTGATGTCGTGCCATGATAGGAGAGTTAATGCACAAAGGGTGATGTTGTGCCGTTTCTATTGATTTTATGATGAGATTGAGAGTATAAGCACGAAGGGTGATGCCGTGCATTTTTCCTTTACTGTATTCGTTGTTCCTTTGGATTCATAGTATATTGGTTGTTCCAGTTATCATTCTGCCATAGTTCTTTATTTCGTATTTTCCCCCAGCATGTTTCCCCCTCCCGATAATTCTTGTCTAGCTCTTCATTATTGTTATTTGTATATATACTGTTAAATTGTACAGGTTGATTTGTAGGTGCCTTGTCTTAGCCTCGTCACTACTTCATCGAGGTTAGGCTCGACACTTACCAGTACATGGGGTCGGTTGTACTGATACTTCACTCTGCACTTTCTGTGTAAATTTTGGTACCAGCTCGGGTTGATCGAGATTTTTGCTATTGGAACGTTATCCGAAGACTCAAGGTAGATCTGTCGGTGTTCACAAACCTTGAAGTCCCCGCCTATTTCTTTTCTATTTTACTGTTTCTTTCATCCAAATAGTTGTATTTCTTTCAGACTATTACTTGTAGTGAATTCTAGAATGCTCGTGAATTGTGACTCCAGATCCGGGTGGTAGTAGTTAATAAAAATTTTGATATTATTTTGCACTCACTCTATTTCATCTTAGCTAATTTTCTGTTAATCACTGAATGGAATAAGGATCGGTTTAATGATTCTCTAACGTTGTCTTGCCTAGCAAGTGAAATGTTAGGCGCCATCACGGTCCCGACAGTAGAAATTCCTGGTCGTGACACATAAATTTGTAATTTCCATTAAAATAATTTCATAAAATTTTAAATAATATAATTTATAAGCAATTATTATAGATTAGCTAATATTTCAAATAAAAGTGAAATCATTACAGTATAATACATGTTAGTGCAGATCACGCTCATTGGTGCATTAAGATCACGCTCATTCTCGATTATCATGTTGTGCAGTATAATACATGTAGTCATCATATCATGTAGCACTTCTTTTTGCCAAAAAACGTAACGGTCCTGCAACAATTACAAAACGTTGTTGCAAAACTCTGAATGCACGTTCAACATCTTTTCGACATGATTCTTGTTTCATCGCAAAATATTTCTTCTTTACCGAACGTGGCTCACGAATAGTTTGCACAAGGGTTGACCATTTTGGATATATACCGTTAGCTAAATAATAACTCATATTATATTCTTGTCCTTGAATAACATAATGGGCGGGAGGAGCAGTACCTGCAACAAGATCGGAAAACAAATATGATGACTCTAAAACATTAATATCATTATTGGTGCAGGGCATACCAAAATATACATGTCATATCCAAATATCATAATCAGGCACAACTTCAAGAATAATTGTTGGGGATCCACTATGACGTACATATTGTCCAGCCCATGCTGTTGGACAATTTTTCGATTTCCAATGCATGCAGTCTAGACTGCCTAGCATTCCTGGAAAGCCACGCTATTTACCGATGTGCAGAAGCCTTGCAACATCGTTAGATGTTGGTGATCTTAAATACTGCTCACCAAAAACCTCCACTAGTGAGTTGTCTATTGAATAATGTGTAGAGGTATTTATTTAGTAAAGATAAGATAGAGATAAAGATGAAATCCAACGGACGGTTGAGATTAGGACGAAATCCACTCGACGACTTAGATCAAAATAAATCTTATCCTATTGGGGTCTATTAATTTGTAGTGTCTACATTTATCTCTATATATATTTATGATGTTAGCATATCCTTCCATAACCATAAGTGCCTTTTATTTTTCTTTAATCATATAATTCACTTTTTCTCTAATCACTTGAAAAATAAATGTCCATTCGATCTGTAGGATACTCTATAGATGAAGATATTCTATTATGCCAAATGTATTTAGATATTTCTCAAGAGTGGGTTGCTCTAGTGGCAAGCACCCTTCACTTCCAACTAAGAGGTTGTGAGTTCGAGTCACCCCAAGAGCAAGGTGGGGAGTTCTTGGAGGGATGGAGCCGAGGGTCTATCGGAAACAGCCTCTCTACCCCAGGGTAGGGGTAAGGTCTGCATACATACTACCCTCCCCAGACCCCACTAGTGAGATTATACTGGGTTGTTGTTGTTGTTTTTGTTGTATTTAGATATTTCTCAAATCCAATAACGGGCGTCTATCAATCTAGAGATCAATTTTGGTCTCGAGTTGTAGATGCATACAATAATGCAAAGGTATCTAATTGGGAGATTCGCAACAAAAAATCACTACAACAACGATTTACAAATATTGAGAATGCAGTAAGAAAATTAAATAGATGTGTACGCCAAGTAGAAATATTGTGTCCCAGTGGTGCTTCAAAGCAAGACATTGTGAGTATTTATTTTGTAGTTACTTATACTTTATTTGTATATATTTACTTATTGATTTCCTTATCTTTTTTTAAACATTACAGCTTACACAAGCAAAAATTTTATTTATGCAAGATCCAGACTTCAAAAAAGAATTTAAATTTGATCATGTATAGGCTCTGATGAAGGATTTTGAGAAGTTTAACGATGGCAATGTTGAAAGAAAAAATCAAGAAAGCAAAACGATGCTAATATATCATCGGACTCTGAGGCTCGTGCCCCTGATTCACCCTGTATATCATCTCCTAACTTAATTATCATTTTCAGTAAATTTAAATGAGGATGTTGCAGGTGATTCCACACCATCATAACGACCAAGTGGGGTGAAGAAAGCAAAAATGAAGAAAAAAATCAACGATGGTTATATAAAGATAGTCGAATCACAAAATAATCGAATTGTTGAGGTGGTGAATAGTGCAACTGAGAGACAAAAAGAAACAAATGACATTGAAAGAGAAAAAATAAGACAAAGAATTAAAATATGATCGTAAAATTATGTCCATGGAAGTAGATTCTGTTTTGGATCCAGTTCGTCGTGAATATTTGCGGCAAGAACAACAACAAATAATGTATAAAAGAAGTCAACAACCACAACAGTCACAACCACAACAATCATCTGCCCCATTTACTCAATACTATAATAATTTTGGTGTACCTGAAAACGACATGTCTCACTACTAAATTATTATGTTATTTAACGTAGTTTCAATTTTAATGTATTTTAATTTAATGTATTTTCAATTTTAATGTATTTTCAATTTTAATGTATTTTAATTTTGATGTATTTTTAATTTTAGTGTATTTCAATTTTAGTAACATCAAATATTTTATATTTGCACCTTTTATTTTTTGCGATGGCTATATCTTTTTCATATAATTATAACTCATAATAAAATTAACTACCAATTTTACATAAAAAAAAAAAAAATAGATGCACGATAATTAATTTTTCAAAATTATACGTCAAAGTTAAGATGAAAAATTAATTAGGTAAATATATTATATAAATATAAGTAAGTATATATAAAAAGATAAATTAAAAGATTAAATAATAAAAATAATAATATTTTAATAGTGAATAATAAATGAGGAGATGAATAGTGTGTCCCCAAATTTGGGGAGACACTATTCACTCCCCATTTTGGGGACAAAAATGGGGGAGAGTTGGAGTGAAATTTTTTCATTTTTGTCCCCAAAAATTTCCCATTTTGGGACAAGATTGAAGTTGCTCTGATGATAAGTATTTTGCCTTTTGGTCCAACATACCTCATGGAATGTTCCTTGAGCTACGCCATCGAACCCAAAAGTACATATACAATATAAACTTATACTCTATCTTATATAGCTAGCGCTTTACTTTTCTAAAATTTTTCTTCAAGAACTTATCTAAAGTATCATATGCACCATTTTAATTTTTCCTAGAGCTTGCCAACATAGAAGTGTGTTAGTCTTTTTTTTTTATCCGCCCTACGTTAGGGCGTCACATTATGACATATTTTCAAAAAACAAAAATACTCTTAAACTCTGACAGATTTGTGACAACATTTTTCAAAGTGATCTATCTGTTCCTAGTTATGACTTATTTCTTAACGACAAATCAGCAAATAATCACACCAACCCACTATGAGGATTTGGATTCGGGAACCCGTGAAAACTCGAAACTCAGACAACTACCAATTACCAAATACCATCAGAAGAAGTCCATCGGTAAAACATTAACGTAACAAATGTTTATTGTTTTACTTAAGAAGTCTACTTATATCACATATAAGATAACTTTTTCAATGTTAATTTTGATTTTTTTTTACCATTTCCAGCCTATGTTCTGCGAAAAAAATTAAAGGAATTTTCCGAAATAATATGAAGTACCAACTTGCTTGCAGAGTTGAAAAAGGACAAAACTAGTATATGGACAAAGGCAGTTTCTCTAATATGTAATATGTAATAGCTTGTTTGGCCAAGTTTTTAAAATCAGTTTATTTTGAAATGTATTTTTCTCAAAAGTATTTTTAAAAAAAATAATTTGGTTAGAAACAATTTGTGTTTGACTAATTAATCTAAAGAGTACTTTTTAGCAGCTATTAGTATTTGACTAAGTTTTTAAAAAGTATTTT
Organism: Nicotiana tabacum; assembly: GCF_000715075.1. Lineage (NCBI taxonomy): Eukaryota > Viridiplantae > Streptophyta > Magnoliopsida > Solanales > Solanaceae > Nicotiana > Nicotiana tabacum. The sequence continues at coordinate 11,458,781 of NC_134103.1, read as the reverse complement.
TAAGTGTATTTTTCTTATAAATATTTTTCAAAAAACTATTTTTGAAAAGAAGCTACCGTTTTTTGCTTCACGAAAACTACTTCTGCTTTTATTCAAAAATATTTTTTTTTCAAAAGTTTGACCAAACATTTTATCTATAAAAGAAAAGAACTTTTTTTTTTATCTTGCCAAAGAGCATAAATAAGAACTTTAATTTTTAAACATATTTTACTGTGAAACCTATGGACATCACATGATTCAGACTTCAGAGAGACTAGTTGATGTTGACTGATGTGGCTAGAATTGAATCTATGCTAAAATTAAATGGTTAATATTATTTTATATTTCTAATAGCTAGTAGGTCCAAAATGTACAACTAATGATAGATTTGTTATAAGAAAAATCAAATTATGGTGTATGTCTACTCTTCCTTCATGATCTTCTCAAATGCTTAATGACATATTTCTATGCTTAATGACATATTCAATGACATATTTTTCTTCACTTTTCATGCCTATATAAAGGCCTTGTAATAGATAGGAAAATACACACAATTGAAGAAGAAAATCTCTTCCTCCTCTCTATCTCCATTTCTTGTTCATGTTTTACTAAATTGCTTTTATTTCATAACAACATGTCTTGGTCATGTTTTACTAAGTTGCTTTTATTTTATAATACGTTATCAGCATGAATTGCTCATTTCATAATCTTTTATGTCAAGACTATGTAAGTTATAAGCAGGCAATGAGATCAAGTACAATGAAAAATATCTCGGATGATAATACAAAGATAAGTTTTACATCCATCTAAACCCATTCATATTTTCATATCTTTGCATTAACTTTATGTGCAGTGTTTAGTAAAAATATTCTTTTCAATTGTATCCAGTGAAATAAAGAACTGGAAAGGTATGTCTTTATTTGCTACATCTCTTATAGGACAAAGATAATATTCTAACGTATATATATGTTCTGACCTTTTACATACTATGATAGATAATTATTAAGGTAATTTAGTAATAATATTTTTACCATCACATGATGTATTTCATTGAAAGCAAAATTATCAAATATGTAGGCGATTTTACAGTACCTTGCAAATTTGGCATTCAAATATACAATCAATATAAACTCAATATAGTTATAATTTATAATAGTCACAGTTATGCATTAAGCCTTAAATATTTTTGCTGGAAACATAAGGCTCATTCCTCCGTATTGGATTTTTTTGGTGAAGTTCTTATAGTCTTTAAAATATAAGTGGTTATAGGTTATCTGCACCTTTCCCCTAATTAATTTATTAAAATGTAAAAGTGATTGTATCATTTGAAAACAAAATGGCATATATCCTAACTAGCATTTTTGTTGCAGAGAAATTGTTTCAAAATTGAAATAGTTATATATGTCTTCTTGAAAGTTAATTTACTTATACCTATAATTATGAAGTAATAATATTTTAACGGCTCGAGTGCGAGTCCTAGTGAATTTTGGCCCATTATGCCAAAGTTTGAGGGTAAGACAATGGGTTCAAGTCCCAACGTACTATGTTGATGAAACGATGTTGGATTCAAGTTTCAACGCATTATGGCCTAGCATGCCTTTATATGGGTAAGGCATTGGGTTTGAGTCCTAATGCACCATATTGATAATAATAATAATAACTAAAGAAAAAATAATGTAATTTTCATGAAAAAGCATGAAGCTTGTCCCACTTGATTTGCTCCATTCTTGAAGTGAATGTGATAGCAGTGCATGATAAGTCTAAATAAAGACAAGTGGTTGACCAATGAATGTGGGCGTGCGAAAGGCCAAAATAATAATAGTTATCACTATGGTAATTATAAAAAGGGAGAAATTCTTTGAAGAGAATGTGACTTGTAATAAATATTGAGATTGCATACTCATTTTTGAAAGTGAATGTGAAAATATATATATGATAAAGATTATGCATAATAATGTACTTGTGCATAGTTGGATAAATACTACAACTCACCTCTAAGGGAGGTTTGAGACAAAGAAAGATAATGAATATTATTGTGTAGTTACATAAATATATCATTGGTCGCATGCATATGATACGCCAAAATATATTTTGTCATGCCTTATGAAAGTTATTAAAAGCAAAATTAAAGCAAAAAAAATTATTTTGCTTGTGATGATTTTGAACATTACAATTATTATGATATGATTCTCTTTGTGAAGGAGATATTCATTATATGGATGGTGTGACAAAAGATCTTGTAGTACAAAAACAGTTAAGAGTTCTGAAAGAACTAATTTGTTACTACCCGAATGAATGAAATTGTTCATAACATTAATATTGTAGTAAGTCTCAAAAGAAATATTTTGATTTACAAATATATTAGCCAAAGTGGTTGGCATATTGAGACTATAAATGAAAAGAAAATTGAATATCTTTATATTACTATAATTATACCGGATAAATATGAAAGGTTACCTGACTTTTCTTTTATTTGTACTACACAAGTATAAGCATGATGATGCAATCACAAGCCACAAGTAAACTAGAGGTTTACTGAAATAAATATTAGTTGGCATGACCGGTTGACCATCTCGGTTCAATTATGATGCGAAAAAATTAATTGAGAATTACATTGGCATATATTGAAGAAATATAAGATTCTTCAAGAATTCTCTTGTGCTGCTTATTCTCATGATATACCAGTTAAGGTTAGGGATTGAATCCTTTGATTTCTGGAACGAATAAAAGGTGATAAATATATGGGCCCAGTCACCTTCCATGTGGACCGTTTACTATTATATGATTTTCATAGATGCATCTATTTTATGGTCACATGTGCATTTGTTATCAACTTGTAGTTTGGCTTTTGCAAGATTGATTGCTCAAATTATTAGAGCACAGTTCCAGAATATAAATTATGATGATTTATCTTGATAATACTAGTTTAAATCCAAGTTGGTTTAGTAGAAATTGTATGCCTCCAATTATATCTAAACCATTGGTTATGAGAACAAAATTGCCAAAATAAAATTTGGTATTTGATGTATTATTTAATATACAATAGCACTTGTAAGCATCTAGCCAAGTTATGATAAGTTCTCCCTATTACAATCGGTTCAGGGTCAGGAACCAAATAATTTTCATATAGAAATATGAATGTGCTATATGATTTAATTGTTCCACCACAGTGCACAAAGATAGATCCCCAAATAAGGCTAGGGATAGTGTTGGTGATCCCAACAATAGGGGAAAAAATGGGCAGCTGAAAAAGTAATGCATGTAATAAATTATTATGAGTACATCGAGATCCTCGTACGAGAAAATGTGAACTTGAAGTTCAAGTGATAATTCATTTACAAACTATTACCGGGCGTATTTGCTGACCCAAAGTTAAATGTCATATTCAGCTGCTAATGCTCCAAATAAAATAAAGTCCATAATGAATAGAGTCCATGGCATGCATAAAGCATAATAGACTAATCGGTTCCAAAAATAAAATTCCTTGAAGAAGGAGAGGAGCAAATGTTCAAGATGGTCATAATAAGGAGGCAAGTGCTCTAGAAGAGCACCACGACATAACACTTCATAAGATCTCATGGGAGAGGCTCAGGTACCTGAAAATAATAAGATAAAGAGATCTCAATAAGTTATGTCTTTATTGGGTAATAGTAGAACCGATATAAAATGACCGTCGACGATATTGTTAATATAATGTAGCGCTCAATATTATTAATATTGACGAGGATCTTGAGCTCAAATCTGTCATGAAATTTGGACAGATAAATAATTGGCCAAATGAAAAATACGCAATGAAAATTGATTTCACATGAAAAATATAAAGTTGGACGGATAGTCCCAACACCTGACAGTATAAAACCAGTTGAGGTATAAATGTGTTCTTGTGCGAAAAAAAAGAAGAAGGTCAAGTCGATAGACATAAAGACGACTTGTGTCACAAGAAAATTTGCAAATATCCTGGCATTGATTATATAGAGACATGTTCTCCTGTGGTGGATGTCGCCATTTCAGGTTTTAATCTGGCAATACAAGAAAAACGTGATATGCGTATAATGGAAATCATTGAAGGATTTAAATTGTTCTGAAGCATATTAAGGTTTTCAAGTAATTTATTAAATAAAGCTTCAAAAATCCTTATACGGATTGAAACAATTAGGGCACATGTGGTATAATCGCCTGAGTGAGTACCTGTTGAAAGAAGGGTACAAGAATGATTCAATTTGTCCTTGTGTCTTTATAAAAAGATCTGGATCTAAATTTATTATAATCACCGTGTATGTTGATGATTTAAATATCATTGGAACTCCTAGGGAGCTTCCTAAAGCAGTAGAGCTTCCTAAAGTAGTAGACTATCTAAAGAAAGAATTTATAATGAAATCTTGGAAAGACAAAATTTTGCTTGGTCTACAAATTGAGTATATGAAAGATGGAATTTTTGTCTATCAATCAACATACACTAAAATAATTTTAAAGCGATTTTATATGGATAAAGCCCATCCATTCCGACCTCATGAAAATAATGAAGAGTTTCTTGGTCCCGACGTATCATATCTTAGTGCAATTAGTGCACTAATGTATCTTTCTAACATTACAAGATCTGACATAACTTTTTCAGTTAATGTCTTAACAAGATATAGCTCTGCTCCTACAAGGAGACATTGGAATGGAATCAAACACATATTGCGGTATCTAAAGGGACTATCGGTATGGGATTATTTTATGGAAATGATTACAGTCCCGATCTTATTGGTTATGCCGATGCTGGGTATTTATATGACCCACAAAAGGTTCGATCTCAAACAGGCTATGTGTTTACATATGGAGGCACTGCCATATCTTGGAGATCGACTAAGCAATCAATCGTGACTACTTCATCTAATCATGATGAGATAATTGCTATTCATGAAGCAAGTCGAGAATGTGTATGGTTGAGGTCTATAATACACCTTATTCGAGACAAATATGGTTTGAAGTGTGACAAACCACCCACAATTTTGTATGAAGACAATGCAATATGCATATCCCAGTTGAAGGGAGGATTCATAAAATGGGATAGGACAAAACACATTTTACCAAAGTTATTTTTTACACATGATCTTCAAAAGAATGGTGATATCAATGTGCAATAGATCCATTCAGGTGATAATATGGCTGATTTGTTCACCAAATCTCTACCGACGTCAACCTTCAAGAAACTAGTGTACAAGATTGGGATGCGAAGGCTCAAGGATGTGAATTGATGCTCTCATCAGGGGGAGTTAATACGCGTTGTACTCTTTTTTTTCTTACAAGGTTTTGTCTCACTAGGTTTTCCTTGCAAGGTTTTTAACGAGGCAACCAAAAGGCGTATTTCTTAATATGTGTACTCTTTTTCCCTCACTAGGATTTTTTTTTCCCATAGGTTTTTTTTTCTAATAAGGTTTTAACGAGGTACATTATCTATGGACATCCAAGGGGGAGTGTTATAAGAAAAATTAAATTATGGTGGATGTCTACTCTTCCTCCATGATCTTCTCAAATGCTTAATGACATATTCAATGACATATTTCTATGCTTAATGACATATTCAATGACATATTTTTCTTTACTTTTCATGCCTATATAAAGGCCTTGTAATAGATAGAAAAATACACACAATTGAAGAAGAAAATCTCTTCCTTCTCTCTATCTCCATTTCTTGTTCATGTTTTACTAAATTGCTTTTATTTCATAACAACATGTCTTGTTCATGTTTTACTAAGTTGCTTTTATTTTATAACAAGATTTTCTTTTAAAAAAAATAGACAACAGAAATGGAAAAACCTTTAATTTGTTGGGTTAGGGCTATTGTGGAACTATTTATCTTTTCCTTTACCTAATCTGGAGTGGAACAACTAATATATATGTCATAGTTGTAATTGTGATTTTGTTAAAAACTAATTTCTTATAACAATTTTCTATGGAAAAAGAAAACTTCCCTTTTAGTACAAATTATCATTAATATGTCGTAAATCCACAATATGTCACCCCTATTTACGTATAGACAATAACCATGCACAAATAAATGGTTTACCTTCAATCTCCCCAAAAGGATGTTGTAATTTGGCACTTTTCTTCAATATTTGTTCCTCCGCGCGCTTCATTCATGAAAGAAGTAGAAAACGGTTAAATATAATAATAATAATTTAATTTATGTAAAATGTTCCATTTTAAGCTATTGTTAGGCTTTGTCTCTATTCTAAAAAGTTGCCCTTGGGAAATTACCCTTTTCGGAAGACGTTAGACTCTGATATAATATTTTCTCATATAATTTTTAATTACTCACAAAATATTAGACTGCTGTCTAGCATATACAAAAACTTACAAAATTTTAGACAATGGTATGACATATTTGTATACGGTAGAAATTGAGCTCGCCTAAGACAGAGTAGGTCAAGTTCGGAACATGGCAATAAAGGAATGAAGATCGACCCCAAATCCCACCGGGCTAGAACCCGGGGTTGGAGCGCCTGCCTTCGAGAGTATCGGGGCTGCGATCCGGGAATCGATCCTAGCCCCGAATGAGTTCGAAGAAATATTGTTAGCATAACAGAAGACCGAAATATCCGTGACCGGTCAAATATTACATCGGGAATCTCAGCACATATCAATGAGGAACTGATAATCGGCAAATCAAAAGATTTTTTACCTTTTATAGAATTGTACCTAAAGTAGAACTCCTCTACTATATAAAAGGGATTTGATAATTCATTTAACACATTGTAACACGCATTCCAAAGCAACACATTATTATTATTCTCTTTAAGCTCTTATTCTTCTAAGTCTTGATACCGATCGAAGTGCATTTGGCTCGAGGGTGGCTAACTTTCCAACGCTGAAATTGTCCAATTCGTGTGGTTTGTATTTACTTTATCGTTATTTATTTTAATTGCACTCTAATTTATCATTTTGTGTCAAGTTAATCCATATATCCTTAAAACCATTTACAAATTTAATTGTTATCTTATTTTGAGGGTAAACAGTTTGGCGCCTACCATGGGGCTAAGGATAATAGTGGTTATTTGATACAAATCTCCATAACACACACTACTTTACACTTGTTCTTTGAAGTATCTATACTTTCAGGTTAGAGCTCAAAACGTCAAACTCTCAGTCAGCACCACTACCCGTTGACAATGAGTCCAGCCATTACCGCGAAAATAACAACATAGTGCCCAGTGACGAGGTACCACTCATTAATCCCATCAGAATTCCGGTCGAAGACCCGATTGACGCTAACTCTTATATGGCTATCAACACAAATCTGCCTAATGACCCCGAGAATACCGTTTGTGGTGGAGCCCGATCAACAGCTCAAAATACATAAAACATTGGAGGAGACGGGATCAATTTACGGATGATCTTCAAAATGTTACAGGCTCAATAGGCGGCGATAGCTCAGTTACAGAATCGAAGCCGTGCACCCAACAGAATTGAACCCGATCCGTCCCGGTAAGTCGCCCGTAGGGATGAACCGGTCGTAGAGAGGTCGAATGAAAACGAATCGGCGACTAATCCCGAGATCATAAATATGCTCGAGGAACTGATAAAACAGGTAGAATCAGGGGAGAAGAAAATCGAAGCTAATGACAAAAAGGTAGAAAACTACAATTCCAGGGTCGACCAAATCTCGGGCGCACCGTCGATATTGAAAGGCCTGGATTCCAAGAAGTTCGTGCAAAAACCTTTTCCTCCGAGCGCGGCTCCAAAACCCGATTTCTAAGAAGTTCCGCATGCCCGAGATCCCGAAGTACAACGGAACGACCTGTTACACCCCATATTTTTGTACGTGAAAGTACGCCATAAGTAAATTGATGAAAGCTCGTAAATGAAATGTTACATTCTGCATTTTCGTACGTTAAGGTTTCGTCGTAAGTTAATCGACGTAAGTTCGGGAAGGAGATTATTTTGGGATTATAAGTACTACGCTTTTTCAAGCAAGTGATAAGTAAATTCGTGAAGGTGAGTTTCGTCGAAGTTTAACATTTTGGGATAAAATACAGCCTAAACTATAATACCCAATTTTTATGGATTTGTGCCATGCAAGGTACCACGTGACCATGATAGTGAGGTATATAAGGTATGTTAAAAGTGATTAATATTTTAAGTAATTTGAGATAATTCTTAATTATATAAATAATTGGATAATTATGAATTTTTAATGAAAGATTAACTAAGTAATTAAGATAATTAAGTAATTAAGTTTTGGATAAGCTTAATAAAAAAAACCCTACCAAAATATGGAAGCCCAATGAGTCTTGATTAAAGTGACTCTTCACATTTCAAGGTGGCAAAGTTAGTGAGTTTAGTAGCTTAGTCATCCCAAAGGAGTGGGGCCCACAAATCATGATCTTAAGGGATGGTTTGGTAGGAGGTATTAGAAAAAATAATGCAAGTATTAGCTATATGCATTACTAATACCTTGTTTGGTATATTTTTTCAACCTGTGTATAACTAATACAAACATCATACTTGGTATTATCCTATGTATAAGTAATACATACAAAACTATGGCATTAGTAATACCAAGGCTACTAATACATGCATTAGGTTGGTTAAAGACAAAATTATCCTTAAAGTCCCTTAAAGCTTGAGAATATAGAGGGCATTTTTGTAAACAATTATTTTTCTTAAAAATTATGCAATGCATTATAATTTTAATACACCACACCAAATAGTAGATAAGAAATAATATCTGCATAACTAATGCTTGCATTACTAACCCATACATTACTAATCCATGCATTACTAATACACTTTATTCCGCACTATTCTTATACACCCTGACAAATGACCCCTAAAAGCTTTACAAAGAGATATGAATCCTACAATATGAAATGAGTTAGAGTGGTGGGATTCTCAAATATGATTTCGTACGAATCCTTTACAAAGTGAGATAGATTGGCAACGTGATTTTGCTTCTTTAATACATGTTGCAAGGCTTCTTTAATACATTATCTCCAAGTAACGAGCCTTCAGCAAAAGAATTTATTCGGAGTTATACTACGAGGCTTCTTAGAAAATAACAACCAGATTTTGTGATTCTAAAGGAGTATAGTGTAATCTTTCTCAAGAATGTCATACGAATTTTCCCTACTTTAATCCATCGTTACGTGTTTTATCACAAAAAGACGTATGGTAGAGGTGTTGACATCCAATTTTGTCCGTCCTTTCTTCCAATTAATTTTCTTGAGTTTCTAATTTATTAATACATCAAATACTTTATTTTCCAATGCTATTTTACATTTACTATATATTATTATTGTTGTTATTATTATTATTATTATTATTATTATTATTATTATTATTATTATTATTATTATTATTATTATTATTATTATTATTACTACTGCTACTGGAATTACTATTGTTATCAATTTTATTATTAACATCCTTTCCTTAGTATTTCTACTACTACTGTATTTTTAATATAATTATTAATATCTACTTAATATATTATAATATGACTAAAAGAAGTTAATTAGAAATCCAAAGGAAATTGATTTGAAGAAAGAACAGGGCCATAAATTCGGCCAAGACAAGGCCGATTGTTTCGTCGCCAATTATTTGCTCTCAAGCCCAAAACCCAAGCCCTTTAGCAACTTGTCTTAGCAGCCCAAATGACTTAATTAGATTACAAAACCCTAGTCTCTAAACAATTGCTGACACCCCATCTTCCCTCTTTCCACTTTCATGCTAAATCTCAGTCCCTTTCAACTTTCGACAGAAGAAGTACACGAAATGTTTGCACAAACTCATCTTGCTGCAATATTAGTCGATAGAAAGGTATTTAAAATAACATGTCAAAACTCTAATACTTAGAATCAGTTTTAGGCCACTCATGGAATCCATGAGTTATCCTTTGTATGCTAGTACATGAATTGGTTTGAACTTTTGGAAATGACATGTGTGTTTTCGTATGGACTTTAGCAGATTTAACCTTAAAGATTTTCACTTGACTAACTAATGTTAAAATAATTCTCTATAAGGTAGTGTCTTTCTCCGTTGCTCTCGTTTTGTCACTTAGAAAACATGTTTGTAGGATTTTAGCAAAAGGCCTTCATTTGTTAAAAAGAGAATGTTCTTTGTTTATTTTTCTGTCATATCTAGAAAGATTGTTTTGGGGGAGAGGTTAGAAAGAAAATACTTGTGCTGGAATTTAGGAAGTTTGTTAAAAGTTTGAAAGTATGGGAGCTTGCAGCAATCGTCATATGTTAGATTAGCTTATTATATGAGCGATTAGTTTATCTTGGTTTTGCTCCTATATTCTGTTGAGAATCAAATTTTCTTTTCTAATTCCTTTTCTCTTTCTCTTGTTTTGCATGATCGACGGAATGCCAAAGAGTCCCAATGAGGGTCTCAATGCGACTCGACATCGCCGTTGGAATTAGAACTCGCATCTCCGCTTCATCCATTTTGCTCGCTTCCTGAAACGCAACTGGACTGAGAAATCAAGGATGTTTCCCTCCATGTCTTGTTGATTAGCCTTGCCTTATACCTTACGTGTTTTGACTACTAACCTATTATTTGTATTTGTTTATTTGCCGTGTGTGTGGGGATTTAAGTTAAGTGTACTTATGATATTTAATTCTTGGGTTGCTTAGAGATCATTAATTTCCAGAACAAAAAGATATTTAAGATATCATTTAGAGGGCTTAGAACCAAACCTACCTTTTGAAATTAGTCTATTTCTTCTACTGTACTTTTGATTTCTTAAAGTTTCTAACACAAATAGGTATTTCTATCAGCTACCAATATGAAGTCAAATGAGTTTCTAATTCACCTTCTTTTGATTCTTTCTTTCCCATTTAGAACGAAATGCAATTTCAAATAAACTATGCAAGTCCAAATCTGTTTTATTTAACGTACAAATACAAATTTCTTCATCAAGACTTTTAATGGGAATTTGATTCTCCTTTTAAATAGAAAAAATGTTTCTACATTTATACTTAATTAATTAATTTAGTCCGGTCGGTTAATTATTTAATATGGATCTTAAAGGGTGCTTTAAAAACCTTCCCTTTAGATTAATTGAACCCTTACCTAAAATCTTTAGGTGAAGTAGACCATTAACAGAGTTATACTTTAAATTATTACAATCAATTTAGGTGTCCTAATTCGTCTTAAAAATAATTAGGTGGCGACTCTTTAACTTTAACCAAATTCGGAATTGCTTATATGTTGTATCTTATTTTAACCATTTTAAAATGGGGTATAATAAGAGGGATTGTCAAGAGAATCGACTCAGGTATGTTAAGGTTATCCCTTCTTTCTTTTTGGCAGGATCCATACGATACAAACGAAACGAGTAAATACACAATTTTTCATAAATGACTATTCATAGAAGTACTAGGGGTGTCTATATTCTTGATTCCCTATGTGAATTATTATTATATCTTCTGTTCATGGGTCTCAGAAAAATACGTATTTGATAAAGTTTATCCGAAAGGCATATTGATTTTATGACATTCCGAGAAATCTTATTAACGTATTTCTTATGCATTTCATGCATTTATACATGTATATTGACTCATGACCATATGGTGTTATACACGCATATATTATGTGTATATGGGATATGAGAAAAGGTTACGGCGTTATATATATACTACCATCTGATCAACTGGTATACATTAATGATTTGCCCACAATGGTCGTGATGATATGATGGGATGCCCTCAAAGGCTTGATGATGTTATGAACGCATATACCTATGCATGGTATGACATTTATACGCATATGCATGACATTATAAATATGAAATGATTCACAAAACTATTCAAACTTACATGTTGAGTCATTTACTCCATGTTTTTCTCATGTCTATTATTTACTGATATTCATTCCTTACATACTCGGTACATTATTTGTACCGACGTCCCTTTTGACTGGGAACGCTGCGTTTTATGCCCGTAGGTTTCGATAGACAGGTCAAGAGTCCTCCAAGTAGGCTATCAGCTCAGCAGAAGATGTTGGTGCGCTCCATTTGCTCCGGAGTTGCTTATTTGGTTAGTATGATTTGGACGTGTATTGTTTAGTATGGTGGGGCCATGTCCCGACCTTTATGGTATTTATCTACTCTTAGATGCTTGTAGACATATGTCATGTACGTAAAAGATTGTATGGCCTTGTCGGCCTATGTTCAGTGTACGAGTGATCATTTTGATCGAATCTGTCTTGTTGAAAAAGTTCCAGAGACCCTGTCAAAATGAGCTATGATATAGTATCACAACTTACCTCTTAATGATAAGGAAATTGTAAAAAGTCTGACCTTTTCAAAGTAAAATAGAAGGATAATGAGATGCTCAGAGAGTTCGTGTCCCGGTTTCAAATAGAACGGATGGACCTTTCACCGGTCACTGATGATTGGGACATTCATGCTTTGACCCAAGGACTCAACATGCAGAGCTCGTAGGCTTCACAACAGTTGAAACAAAACTTGGTGGAATATCCAGCTGTCACTTGAGTTGATGTCCATAACCGGTATCAATCAAAAATCAGGGTCGAAGATGATCAACTTGGGGCCCCTTCCGGGCCCATGTATCCCGTCAGAACCATCGAGTCAAGAGAGACATCGATCGTGAACCCAGATCAAATAGGGATCGGTATCAGTTGTACAATGGAGACCGAAAAAATAGTGGGTCCGGGTGGAACTCTATAAGAATGAAAGGAGAAGTGATCGAGGTCAGAGCAACCGGGGACTCGTGAGCAAAAATAGCTTCGACAGGCCCGTCAGGCCTAAAGAAGCATCGAGATTATCGGAGTACAACTTCAACGTCGATACCGCCGCTATTGTATCTGCCATCAGACACATCAAAGATACCAAATGGCCTAGACCTTTACAGTCCGATCCGTCCCAAAGGGATCCCGACCTAATGTGCAAATATCATGGCACTTATGGCCACAAAAAGGAAGACTGTAGACAATTAAGAGAAGAGGTGGACCGGCTGTTCAACAACGGGCATCTCCGAGAGTTTCTGAGTGATCGGGCCAAGAACCATTTCAAGAATAAGGATTCTCATAAGCAGACCGAGCAGGAAGAGCCTTAGCATGTCATTAACATGATCATCGGTGGAGTCGACATTTCTTACGGTCCGATACTGAAATGCACCAAAGTATCCATCACAAGGGAAAAACGGACTCTGGATTATGTACCAGGAGGAACCTTGTCTTTCAACGACGAATACGCTGAGGGGATAATGCAGCCCCACAACGACGCACTAGTAATATCGGTACTCATAAATAAATCTCAAATTAAGAGTGTGTTAATTGATCCAGGTAGCTCAGCCAACATCATCAGATCAAGGGTCATAGAACAACTTGGCCTATAATATCATATCGTACCTGTGGTTGGAGTCGTGAATGGGTTCAACATGGCATGCGAGACCACCAAAGGGGGGAAATAACATTACCTATGAACATCACCGGAACCGTGCAGGAAGCCAAGTTCTATGTAATCGAAGGGGATATGATATACAATGCTTTATTTGGGAGGCCATGGATTCACAATATGAGAGTAGTACCCTTGACACTGCACCAGGTACTGATATTCCCAACACCCGGAGGAGTCCAAACAGTTTATAGGGAACAACCGGCCACCAATGAGATGTTCTCGGTCGATGAGGTGATCCCGGCATCCACATTCTCGACATCGGAGGATCCAAATCGGATGGTCAAAGATGGGTCCAAATAGCAATCACCAATACCAACCTCGATGGAATTGGAGGAACAAAGAGTAGATGAGGACGATGACTACGGAGTCCCCAGATCTTTCATAGCCCCTGATGATTCCGACGCTACAAAATAAACGGTCAAGAAAATGGAACAAGTCGTGCTAACCAACCATTTGCCCGATCGAAAGGTATACCTGGGTACGGGGTTAAGCCCAAGCTTAGGAAAAAACTCATTCAATTTCTTATAGCTAACAAAGATTGTTTCTCTTGGTCCCAACATGATATGACAGTTCCAACCGGTCAAGTAGAAGAGGAGGCCCCAGTCCGAGGTCAAACATGCTTTCATCAAGGACGAGATATCTAAACTCCTTAAAATAGGGTCCATTCGGGAGGTTAAATACCCGGGAATAAATTAAGAGTGTGTCTAGAGTATAAAGACCTAAATAAAGCATGTCCCAAGGAATCCTTCCCTTTGCCCAACATCGATCGCATGATCGATGCCACAACCGGCCACGAGATCCTCAGTTTTCTCTATGCCTACTCCGGGTATAACCAAATACGAATGAACCCGAGTGATCAGGAAAAAACCTCATTCATCACTAAATATGGCACATACTGCTATAACGTGATGCCATTCCGATTAAAAAATGCCGATGCCACTTACCAACGCCTAGTAAACAAGATGCTTGAGGAAAAAATAAGAAAATCAATGGAAGTTTACATTGACGATATGTTGGTTAAGTACTTGCGCATAGAGGACCATTTAAAACATTTGCACGATACCTTCAGCATATTGAAGAAATACAATATGAAGCTGAAATCGGAGAAATGTGCGTTTGGAGTTGGATGACGTAAATTTCTCGGATTCATGATATCCAACCGGGGAATCGAGATCAATACCAAAAAGATCAAACCATCAAAGATATCACGATTGTGGACAATGTGAAGGTTGTGAAATGATTAACCGGATGCATAGTCGCTCTGGGGCGATTCATCTCGATGTCCTCCGATAATAGCCACTGATTCTTCTCATTATTGAAGAAGAATAATAACTTCTCGTGGACCCCGGAGTGCCAATGGGCCTTGTAGGAACTCAAGCGGTATCTATCGAGTCCCCCGCTGTTTCACATGCCAAAGATAGACGAACAACTATACCTGTACTTGGATGTATCGGAGATAGCAGTAAGTGGAGTCCTGGTTCGGGAAGAGCAACGTACGCAATTTCTAATTTGCTAAACTAGGTACCCTCCCCTAGAAAAATTTGTGCTCGCTTTGCTAAGCGCCTCTAGGAAGCTGAAACCATATTTTCAATGTCATCCTATATGTGTTATGACTACTTACCCATTGCGAAATATAATGCATAAACCCTAGCTCTCGGGACGATTGGCCAAATGGGCTGTGGAGCCCCCCCTCACTCCCCCCTTTTCAATAAATAAGCCCCACGGGGCCCTCTTGATAACGAAGGAAATGAAATAATCTCAATGTCAGCGGGTACAATATTGAATATCGACCCCCGATCGCCATTAAATCTCAAATATTTTCGGACTTCATGGCTGGCTTTATGCCGACCCTAATACCCGAGATTGAAAGAGAGTTGTTGGTGAATTGGGGAAGTCCTCAGGGATCTAGACCCTCTTTACGGATGATGCCTTGAAAGCAAAAGGGTCCGGACATGGCATCGTATTGAAGCCACCAACCGACAATATAGTTAGACAATCTATTAGGACTGTGAAATTGACTAACAATGAGGCCGAATATGCGGCCATGGTTGCAGGTCTCGAATTAGCCAAAAGCTTGGGGTCGGAGGTGATCGAAGCTAAATGCGACTCCCTCCTCATGGTGAACCAAGTTAATGGGATGTTCGAGGTCAGAGAAGAACAAATGCATAGGTACATGGATAAGTTACAGGTAACATTACATCAGTTTAAGGAGTAGACTTTGCAACACGTACCTCGGGATCAAAACTGTGAGGCTGATGCCCTTGCTAACTTAGGATCATTGGTCAAAGATGACGAGTTCAACGTGGGGCAGCCATACAACTCATGAGATCAGTAGTGGAAGAAGGCCATGCCGAGATTAACTCAACGAGCGTAACTTGGGACTGGAGAAACAAATATATAGAATATCTGAAGGCCGAAAAACTGCTTTCGGATCCAAAGGAATCGAGGGCCCTGCGTACAAAGGCAACCCAGTTTAGTTTGTCCGAAGATGTAACCCTATTCAGAAGAACATTCGATGGCCCACTCGCGATATGTCTAGGACTAGGTGATACCGAGTACGTTCTGAGGGAAATACACGAAGGCACTTGTGGAAATCATTCGGGCGCCGAATCATTGGTTCGAAAAATAATCAGAGTTGGCTACTACTGTATCGATATGGAAAAGAACGCGAATCAGTTCGTACGAAAATGTGATAAATGTCAAAGACATGCTCCAATGATTCACCAACTGGGGGAGCTGCTGCATTCAATTTTGTCGCCATGACCATTCATGAAATGGGGAATGAACATCGTCAGCCCCCTTCCATGGGCACCAGGTAAGGCTTAATTTATATTATTTATGACTGACTATTTTTCTAAGTGGGTGGAAGCCCAGGCATATAAGAAGGTCAGAGAAAAAGAAGTCATAGACTTCATTTGGGATCACATTATATGTCGATTCAGAATGCCAACCGTGATCGTGTGCGACAACGGGAAGCAGTTTATCTGCAGCAAAGTGAGCAAGTTTCTCGAAGACCATAAGATCAAAAGGATCTTATCAACACCCTGCCACCCTAGTGGGAACGGACAAGCAGAATTAACCAACAAAATCATACTCCAAAACCTCAAAAAGAGGTTAACTGACGCCAAAGGAAAATGGAAGGAAATCCTACCCGAAGTCCTATGGGCATACCATACGACCTCGAAGTCCAGTACCGGGGCCACCCCGTTCTCGCTGGTTTACGGCGCTAAAGCTCTAATACCGGTTGAAGTCGGAGAACCACGTCTCAGGTTCCGATATGCACCCAAAAATGCAAACTGAGGAGGCCATGAATACAAGCTTGGAGCTATTAGATGAGAGGCACGAAGTCACCCTTGTTCGGTTGGCCGCACAAAAGCAGCGGATCGAGAAGTATTACAATCGAAGAGCTAACCTTCGACATTTTAATGTCGTGGACTTGGTGTTAAGGAAGGTCACGCTAAGTACCCGGAACCCGAACGAAGGGAAGTAGAGATCGAATTGGGAGGGTCTTTATCAAATTATCGAGATCACCGGTAAAGAATCGTACAAACTCAGAACAATGAACGGTGAGCAACTACCGAACAACTGGAACGACATAATTCATTCCTCGACCCCATTCACGTGAAGCGATATTACTGCTAAGGTACGACCCCATTCATTCATTTTACTTATTTGCATTTTGAACTAACACTTACAGGCGACCGTCAAAGAATGACACAATATTTAGGCCTGAAAGCATATGTAGCACTCTTTTTCCCTTGAATCGATTTTGTCCCAAATATATTTTCCGGCAAGGTTTTTAACGATGCAATAGTAAATCGTGATAACTTAGAACTGAAGTCTGGTTGTGAACCATTATAAAAGTCACAACAATAGTATTCGAGGCCTCTCTATGATCGGTCCCGAATACTGGGGGGGCATCACCCTTAGATAACGACTTTAGCAAGGAAAGAAACTTTTTGATAAAATGGTCTCGGCTTGGATGATAGGATTTACTGTAAGGGCCAAACGGTCGAATGAACCGTGCCCATATAGACTGCTCGAGCCCTAATATAAAGATTGTACGTATGTGTAATCGTATATATTATTCACAGAAACAAAAGGAAGTCTCTACATTGCAGATAAATATCTTGTCCCTTAAACATTTTCTTTTCTTTCTGAATTTTCTACATTCGATCCCCTAAAGGTATCGAGCCCAAGGGCCGCCTTTATCCGGGTTCAAACGATCGCTCCCACTCGAGGACTTACGTCCAGAAACAAACTCGTATGGCCCGGACTATTAGAGCCCGGGGGCACAAGACCTATTAGGCAGCGCCCGAGCTAAAAGGCTATGATCATCCCCATTCGAGGACTATTATCTTATTCAAGTCCGGATAATTTGAGGTGCCAAGACCACAGGGCAACACCCGAACTAAAAGGCTACGACCATATTAAAACGGCTCGGAGACGGTCGAGACCCGTAACAAAAAAGAAAGCCTTGACAAATTTCTAAACCGGTTATAAAGGTTACCCTCGGCAAACTATAATCTAAAAAATTATAAGTACTTTAGGGAAATGTTCTGGTCATATCGAACCCCCACGAGGCCTTAAACAAAATATGTCAAAGGCAAGGCCTGATCCAACTACCAAATATGGCCTAACTAGTTCATGCTAAAGCATCTCAATCTTTGCGAACATAAAGATTAAAGCAAAGGAAAACAAAACTTAGAAGTTGTCAAAGGGAAAAGGAAGCCTTGTGTTATATATACATGAAGTCTTTACAAAGGCCAAACGGCCTCGACAAAAAAGTACAAAAGTACAAAAATACAAAAAACAAAGAAAAAATGTACTAGGAACTTAAATGGCCTGGTCATAATCCGGAGCTCGCCTCGTCACCAAGGTCTTCGGAGTCTCCTCTACCCTCGAATCCGCTCGAACCCTTGGAGCCTTCTTCATCCTCGGGATAAGCCATCTTCTTGGCCTCGGCTTCGATCCCCTTCGCACTCTCGATTTTGGATGATAAGTCGAAACCCTGGGCAAGAGATAGAATAAAACCAAATTTTCCAATATAAAAGGAATGACAAGGAGATGCGAATCCAGGATTTAAATTTTATGGGTTCAGATTCGCAATTTTACCACATCTCATCTAATTTAATAAGTTCAAAATTTATTATATGTACATATTTAATGATTTTTAGGCAAAATACAGGGTATGCGGGAAAGTTATGGGTTCAGTAGCTTATACACTGGATACGCCTCTAACGACAAGATGCCAGTTTTTCAAGAAAGTATCTAAAGTATCACCCTTTATTTTCTTTGAAAATTTGATTGTTGTATGGGCTAAAATTTATCATAATTATATGTGGGCCAAGTCAACATAAGAAAACCTTTGAAGGTTGTCACACGCCATCGATTTGTCTTCAACAAATGACGAAGGCGAGGTCGAGTTGTCTCAATAGAGGATAAGGACGGGGACGAATACTCCCTTTAGCAGAGCAGTAACAACTAGTTTTAGAAATGAGACCTTATAGAGAATATTTCCTCCCATCTGTACTATTAGGGTTTTTGTGGCCCATATGCCCTTATAAATAGAAAGAGAGAGGATTGTAGAGGGGACTCGACACTCATTGTAAAAAATAACACATTAACATTCTCTGAAGATTCTTGCTTTATCTTTGACATACAAAATACACCATTTAATTGCTTTATTGTCACCATTTATTACTACTCAAATAGTACTCGTAACATCTTACTACAAAATCGGTTAATCAGTTTTTTAGATATTAATATTGGCTAAGATTAACTCTATTCTATTAGAAAATCTAATTTTTTATACCTAGATCTAAATTTTGGGTCAAATAGTTTGGCACCGTGTGTGGGAATTTTCTCAGTCAATCAAATGTAATGTAGCAGTTTGTAGCTTCATATCTGTGTGTGTCAATCGTAAAACTACATGATGTGATTCATTCTTTCATTCCAATTAAAATTTCACTTGCTTCAAACTTCCCCATTATTATCATCTTATTTTGATAGAAACAGCCCTGGTTGTATACAGCTAGTACTGTAGCAATTGATTAATATGATATTTGTGAAAGCAGCAGCCTTTTGTGTTTTACTTCTCTTTTGACCAATCATTGATAGAGTGAACTAATGTAGCATTCCAATTAAGTGAAAGTATAATGGGTACTAATCAGACTACACACTAAAAAAAAAAACGGGTAAATTGCGGAGGTTAAAATTACAATTTGCGGAGGTTAGTAACCTCTGCTATTTGCTGTTACGGCGGTTGAGCAGGCCCCTTGCAGTAAGCATCGCCACTATTAATTTGCGGCAGATAAATGCGGGGGTTTCCCGAACCGCCGTGACAGCAAATAGCGGAGGTTTTTAACCTCCGCAAATTGCAATTTTAACTTCCGCAATGTCATGCGCGAAAGTAAATTTTTATTTTTAAAATTTAATTTTTTTTTGAGTGTGGGGGTTATAAACCCCCGCAATTTCTTATGTGTACACTATCAGGATCTGTTCAATTTCTCTTTGGGGGTTTTAATTATCCCCATCTATTTTTAAATATATTATAGAATTAATTTTTTATTATCAATTTGCCATACCCTTTCCCTAATATCAGTTGAAATATTCATGCTTAAACCAAAGCATTAAAATTAAGAAACATCAACATTTCATTAACTGTGAAAAATACTATGACAAAGTAGTATCATATGTCATCAAGCTAAATTAGAACATAGTTAACCGTTTATATTAGTTAGCTATTATATTATCCTAATACATCCACTTCAATTAAAATGAATCTCAATGGTTGTCACTGGGATTACTAGCGCCAGAAGATCTTCTTGTATTCGTCGGTGAAACGAGTCCACTAACTGCATAACTTGACTGCAGCAAAAAGTAAAAAAAAAAAAAATACAAGTATTAAGAGGAGTATCAGGAAACAAGTCATTGAGATAAAATATATGTTGTCTACTTAAACCAACAAAAAAGAATGAAACGGGACAAGATACGAAGCCTCTAGTCTAAAAGGCAGACGATATGCAACACGAATACAAAGAGAATAAAGCATTTATTTAATAAGTGATACAACACTTATGGCAAAATTCATGTAGACTATTATTTTTTCTTTTTGAATTACTATCCTCTAACTTCGACCAGAATGTTATGTTATAGTGATCCTTTGAACAAAGAAATATGAATCATTTGGTTTTCTGCAGGTTTGGGGGTTGACTTGAAGTAAAATTGTGTAATACTAGCTGGTTTTGGAGCTGAAATTGACATGTATGAAAAATAAAATTGCACAATACACCAAAAATAAAAAGAACTTATCATTTACCGTTGTAGGAGAAGCAAATATCCCAGCAAATTGTTCTAGTATTGGCCCTTCCTTCATTATCATGTATGCTTTGAGAGTATTCATCAATTGATTGTACTTCTCTTGGCATCAAGAAGAAGAACATCCAACATTATTACTCACAATTCTAATATTACCAAGACAAAGATTTGTCTCTTTGAAAGTATTGCTTGGAGTAACTCCTAATCCCAAACATCTCACCCTTCCAGGATGCTCTTTGCCTAGCACCTTACCAACAACATCATTTGGAGAAATTTCAGACTCATCCACTGTACTTTCACTCACTGCTAGCTCAATTTTTTCCTAAACACAATACACATAAAAAAAATTCGAGCCAACCTTATAACTGTATATTTTATAGTCTGAATGAGTAACCTGAAAAAGAAAGGTCGCTACTGCTATTGCCGACACTATTAATCTGACAATTACCCTCGTACCCTATTACTATATTAAATTTCAGGTTTCAAATGTGAAAGTTAGAAAAAAAGTAACTAAAGAAGAAAATGAAAAACACATTATTAATGGTAAGCATGTATGTAGTAATTGTTGAGACATATCCAAAGGTCCACAACACAGTTAAAGGCTACGCACCCACCCTATATTCAAAACGTTGTTATCACTTTCTCCTCGTTGAAAACTCTCTTTTCCCACTTTGCCCCACGACTACCACACTTTCCTTCACATGTTTTTGTCATGTTCAATAAATTATAACTACACCAAATTAAATAAAACACAGGGCCAGTTTATTAGTAGATCATTTCCATGCATTTATCATGGACCGGGCACAAGGCAACTTTACAACACAGTAAGAGTCAATATGAACAAACAAAAATCAATTTATCTGTCTAAGAAATTTGTGGATAACAACTTCTTTGCCATTGCTATTGGAGAAGATTAAACAAAAGATATCAGCTTGAAATCCTAAAGAACCCAAAACAAAATGAAGAGAAAAGACTCTTTAACATATTCCAAAAGCAAGATTAACCAGAATTCAAGAGAATAAGAGGAAAAAAGACTAGAGATTAAAACATCAAAAGCGAACAAAAATTCACAACTTTTACAGACATATTAGGAATAAAGAGATGATATTTACAATATCAACTGGTGCTTTGATGTGCTTAACAATAGAAGAAGAACACTGGTGGTCACTGGGATTCCTTTTATCAACAAAGTTCACCATATGATTCCTTTTATTCTAGTTTTCATGATAGTCACACATAGATCATTCTATCTTAGCTGTTCAGAGCAACATAGTATCATGAACAAGACTGTCGACTAGAGTCATTTAGGCAAACAAGTCAGCATGAGAACATGAAATAGAATCATTACTAAGAGTCGTTCAATAGACTAGACCAAAACATCATGACATAAAGGTTGAAACAAACACAATGATGCAGGTGTAATGGTCTTATATTGTAACTTACACATATTTCTTTTGCCTGCTCATTTACATATGATGCATCTTTTTTCGTATGTATAGCAAGATAAAGTTGTGCTCGTCTAGGCTTACTCCCCGTCTCAGCCATCTATGTATGAAAACAAAAATAAGTCAGAATAGTTTAATTAAAGTAAAAGAAATAGATACAATATCTAAAATTTAAATAGTAAAGTAAGGTAAATAATGTGATATCTTTCACCATTTCAGCCCTTCTTCTAGAATTAGGTTTGGAGCCACCGGTGTGTGGAACTGTTTGTTTCTTCCGATTTTCAGCATTTCTTTTACACATGTTCTAACAATAAGATACATTTCAGTCAATTATATAAATGAATAATCATATTTTTATGCATTTCAATGTGACGTTTCAGAAAAATACCTGAGTTTCTTCTTTATAACGGTAGTTCACAAAGGAAGTCCATTGATCCCGAGTAATACCTACCAGAACATTATTAATAATCTCATATTTAGTTTTAAGTGGGTCTTTAAACTCATACCACAACTTCTGCCTACTTGCAGCCCACTTATTTGCAATAGAGCGATAAACATATCCTCGTGTAACTTCCTCAATGGTCATAAAACAGAAATGAGGCTTCAAAAATAAATTTTGGTTAGTTTATCTTTTATATACAAATATAAAAACAAAAGACAAAATAGAGATATAGTTATAAAGATATAGAACTTATACCTTTATAACGTTATTAAAGCGGTTGTTAAAGTATGACTTAGGCATATCCGACCATTTATCAAAGCCAATTGAAAATATGGTACAGTCAGTTGCTAAAAGTCCACATACGCCTGCAAGAAGGCCTTGTGCTTCGCCAATCGGATCCAAGTAATCAAACTCCACCACAAGACTGCAACAACCTCTTTTGGCAGCACATTGTGAATTGCTATTGGTAGCAATTGTTCTATAATAATGCGACAATCATGACTCTTTAATCCAAAGATTCTCCTTTGGTACGGATCAATGCAATGAGAAATATTACTCGAGTAACCATATGGCACTGAAATATTCTTTAAAGTTGTGAGGAAGGCCACTTTCTTTTCCCTTGGAATGGTAAACACAGCAAGCCAACAATTATCATTCTCATCAGGTCAAAGATCACACCTTATACCCATATCTTGTAAATCTTTTCTTGCCTTAATATTGTCTTTTGATTTGTCTTTATCATTGAGCAATGAATATATAATATTGTCAAACATATTCTTTTCGATGTGTATGACGTCTAAATTGTGGCGCAACGAATTGAATTCCCAATATGGAAGATTAAAGAATATGCTTTTTTCCTCCATTGTTGCGCTGCACCTTGCCCAATATTTCTTTATCTTGATCTTTTCCTTCTCTCAGTCTACTCAGCCGGTTTTCCAAATGTAACATCAATATCTTTCACTTGTTGTAAAATATCAGATCCGGATAACTTTTTTGGTGGATTTCTTTCCTCAACATAAGCGATGCCTCATCAATCTAAATTTATGATTTCTTGCTAAAAATCTACGATGGCCAATAAAGCACCACTTTCTACTATGGTGAAGCCGACAAGGTTCTACATCAAAATTACAAGTGGGACATGCTAAACCAGTATGTGAGTTCTAACCAAATAAGATATTGAGTCCAGGAGAGTCATTAATTATCCACATAAGAGTTGCTCGCAATCTAAACATCTCTTTCTTTGATGAATCAAAAGTTTCGACAACCTCACTCCACAACTCATTCAACTCCTTAATAAGGAGTTGTAGGTAAACATCTATGTTATTTCCCGCTGTACGTGGACCAGGAATGATCATTGAGAGAATAAAATTTGGTTGTTTCATACACAACCAAGGAGGAAGGTTGTATGGAACTAAAACAACTGGCCAAACGCTATAATTAGTATTCATCATGCCAAAAGGATTGAAGCCATCACTAGCTAGGCCTAGCCGAACATTTCGAGGATCAAAAGCAAATTCAGAAAAAGTTGTATCAAACCTCTTCCATGCCTCACCATCTCTAGGATGCCTCGTGACTCCATCTCTGTCACCATCCTCAGCATGCCATCTCATATGTTTTGCTATTTTAGAGCACATGAACAATCTCTGCAACCTTGGTTTTAATGGAAAGTAACGCAAAATCTTTGCAGGCTTCTTGGTTTTCTTTTTGATTTTCTCCTTACCTGTAGCAGACACAAGATCTTCATTTCTCTTCTTGATAGGCTTCCACCTAGAAGTGTGACAATACTTACATGTTTTCTCATTAGCATCATTTCCCAAAAATAACATACAATCATTTGGACAAGCATCTATCTTGATATAATCAAGACAAAGCTTACTAATGGTTTTCTTGGCTTCATAATAAGAATCAGGGATCCTTGAAAATGTAAATGCGTCCCTCAACAAATCTAGTATCATGGTCATTCCCTGGTCTAAGACCCTTGTCACTTAGACCAGACAAATACTTATGTGATATAATTTTAATAAAAATTCTAGTTTTGAGTAATTGGACCCTTCATACAATTCTTGACTTCTATATCTAAGCAACTCGAAAAAGTCTTTGTCATTTGAAGCAGGCTCACCATTTAACCATTCTTCACCACCCACTACTTATAATGGACCTACATCAACCCCATCTTACCTTAGGCCCCCAAATACTTCATTGATCAATAATTCTACAGGATTCTCAGGAGGTAATGTATTTTGTATAACCTCAATATTTTTAGAATTAGCCAACACATTCCTTTCACCATGAATACTCCAAGTGACATAATTTTGAGGGAATGGTTTGCAAATCAAATGATCAAGCACTACATCTCTAGTCTGCTACTTTGCGAATCCACATTTTGGACAAGGACATTTTATTCTATGTCCTACAATAGCATTAGCAAATGCAAAATCTAAAAACTGATTTAAACCAAACAAATATTCAGTGGTGTTCCTTCGCTTTCTAATCCAAGATTTATCCATAAGAAAGTATTATCCTTCAATGCAACAGATGAACCTTTCAGAATATAAAGAGAAAATATCAGTTCTCTTTTATTAGACAGAAAATATGAATACAAAATATTAAGCAATAAATACATACAACAAAAAGTCATCTATAATCATAAACACTACAAAATTGAAAATTCCGAAACAGAGAATGATTTGCATAGTCATAGTCACATGTCCCAACAATAATAAGTAGATTCAAAGACATGGAAGTCAAACAAACAATAAGCATCATGAAATAAAATAAATTTACTGTAAGTTATCAAAAGGAAATAATTTACTGTAAAATATCTGTCACAAAGCATCTAATTTGGAGAAATTAATAGGAAAAAAGTCCTTGATCTAAAATATAATGATTTATTCTGTCATTAATCTAAATATTCATATATAAAGAATCTGTTATTTAAATTCCTTTACTATATAAGAAAATATGTGGCATATAAATACAGAAATCTCATAGAACATAGAAATTTTGGAAAACTCCTATAGATCAGGAAAAAAAAGAAGCATAAATATGGAGCAACTCTTGTCCAACACTATTTATAAGTATATCCGAAGTTATTTATGGACTAAACGTGAATTGATTTCAACAATATATCTAACCAAACTAATCAAATATTAAGAAACAATGCACCACTTGCTCTCTCTTCTCCTTCTCATCCACACTGCATTCAACTATAATTTGAGAATAAAACTTGGTTGATTGAATTGAATGCAACACTACCCACCAACCGACGCCACAGGTAAGTAGACAACTACCTCATTTACCCTCTCTATTTACTCCTATTCACTGACAGTATCTGCACGTAACCACTCTGTCGCTGCTCCATAATATATTTGTTATGTACTTTCATCCTATATATACTCAACGTTGTTCCTCAGTCTTTATTATAGAATACAGAATTACAACATTATATATGATGGATACAAATAGAGCAGGACTTGATGAGTGCATCGAGAAGATCAAGAAAATGAAGACAATGGAGTTAAATGATACTGGTTCTGAGGAAAAAAGTAGATATGATAGAGGTAGAAGCTATGAAATGGTTCTAAGAATGATGGGGTTAATTTTCATACTAGTAGCGGCTATTGTGGCTGCCATCAACAAAGATACTTAGGATGTTCCCATAACTCTCGTAGACGGCTTACCTCCTTTGAGCAGAACCTTTTTCTCAATTACTTTTTAAATAGTTTGAAAGTTAACTATGTGACCTATAATATTTTTATATAGTTTTTTTTAAGTATGTAAATTTTATTTCAAAATACTTGAAGATTCTATGTCTGCATGCTCCGAATCAAGCCATTCCAAAAATTCAACTAAAGTTCTTTTAGAAAAATTGAAAGCGAAAAACATGTTCCCCCTCTAATTTCACCTAAAAATCAAATTCACCCACCAACTCGAATGAGCATAATTTCCTGTGCATTTCTAGCCTTTTCTTTATAAACAAGCCTTTGTTATCACCAATGAAGGACACAATAAGCAGAAAGAAGTTTGACAGGATATAACAAGCAGATACTAGAATCAAAGAGAATCACCATCGAACAGAAATAGAACATCTTCAACACTCCACAAAGGCATCAGTTGTTATTCAGAATATCATTGCACTAATAAAAACAATGCTTACGCAATTAATTCCTTAAGTATCAATTTTTTCTGTTTTAATTTCAGTACTCCCCAAACAACCATCAAATTAAGAAACAGAAAGAAGAGATAAAAGTAAGAAATTATAAAAACGATACATATTCGGTACTCAAATAGGGGGCATAAACCCTTGTAAAAATCACAGAAAACCAGTATTAAAGAGAGAGAGAGAGAGAGAGAGAGAGAGAGAGAGAGAGAGAGAGAGAGAGAGAGAGAGAGAGAGAGAGAGAGAGAGAGAGAGAGAGAGAGGGAGAGAACGGAAGCAAACCCCAGATGAGAAAATAATTAAAAGAAATGAATCTCGAAATAAGCTTAGGTGTAGATAAAGAGCTTGCCTTGAGTGGTTAGCTTTCTGATTGGATCTCTTGTACACGATGAGAATCAGACGGAAGTCTTCTGATTGCCTTGAATTGATTTCAATTAGGTGGAAGTGTTAAGGGATTTCAATCAGAACCAACAGATTGTGGTTTCCTGCACAGAGAGAGAGGGGGAGTCGACTAGGCGGAAGTGTTAAGGGCGGATATTTCTAGACTGAAAAGGCTGGGGAAAAAGGAGGGAGTGTGAAATAAATTGGGCGCTTTTTTTTTTGTAGGGTTGCGGAAGTTTATAACTCCCTTAAATTGTATAATTTTGTGTGGATAACAAAGTGCCGCAAATTTATGCAAATTGCGGAGGTTATACACTCCGGGCGCTTTTTTTTTAGGGTTGCGGAAGTTTATAACTCCCTTAAATTGTATAATTTTGTGTGGATAACAAAGTGCCGCAAATTTATGCAAATTGCGGAGGTTATACACTCCGGGCGCTTTTTTTTTAGGGTTGCGGAAGTTTATAACTCCCTTAAATTGTATAATTTTGTGTGGATAACAAAGTGCCGCAAATTTATGCAAATTGCGGAGGTTACTTATAACCTCCGCAAATAAACCTCCGCAATTTACCCCCTTTTTTTGTAGTGATAATTTTAATGGACATGATTGTAGAGGAATTTGCTCACACATTTTCTCTCCAATTTTCTTAACATTTAGTGAGTTGTTCGAGTGTCTGCTCATCGCTTGGGCCTGCAAGTGAGATTTCTTCTGGGAAAATGACATAGTATAGCAGCTATCAAAATAATGTAAATAGTTTAAAATGACATTTATATATGAATTATTCAAAAAATATATAAATTTTATACACTTTCGGCTATTGAATGTAAATAGTTTTTGACGCGGGTTAAAAGTGAAAAAAAACCCATTTCTTCTCATTGTAGTCACCTCAGCGAGATACATATTGTAAATTTAAAATGAAAACAGGTAGAAGTATTCCTTTTTTAAAATTTAGTCCTCACAATTCAAAATTATTTCAAAACACTAAATGATAGGTGGTACACTAAATTTGAATTATACATGCATGGTTTCCTTAAAAAGAAAATATCCTCCATGGGATAAAAGACTGGATTTAATTCATATCATTGATAATGTAGAGATTTATACTATCAATGTAATTTAAACTGTTGTAATAACTAATTTATTGTATTTTTTAGTTTACACCACGGATTTTAGGAGATAGTTACTTATAGTTATGTTTTAGGGTTATTTAACATTGGATATAGATCTTAAAGAGTAATTGTACTGAGAAATCGTACAGGAAATTGCAAGTAAAAAATGGGAGAAGGTAGGCGTTGATTCTACCTTATGAGTATTCGAACTATAACAGTTCCAATTAATAAAAAGTGAAAAACATTTTGAAGCTAATTTAGAAAGAAAAGCAAGACGTATTTGAGATTACCATTATGACTTCCTAGCTGACTATAATGACTACTATTCTCAATCCTTTTTCCTAAGTGGAAACTTCGTTTTATTTTATCACCTAAAAAGTGGAAAAAGAAATTAATTCTTTTTGACTCACCTAAAGCAATGACATAAATTTGAAACAACTCTATTGAATTGAACGACAAAAATTTATTAAAATGATAAAAAAAAATCCACACTTGACTATTATAATCTTGCTTCTAAAGTGGTGGCTGTGGAATTAGTACGCATGCGACTCACTTCTTCCTTTCTTTAAAGAAAATATTTTTACAATTTCCTTCCCGGAGAATTCTACGAAATTTATTAAGTATTCTGTTTTTTTCCTTCTAACTTCCATATCTCTCTGTGAAAAGAAATACTCATCACATATTTTGCTTGTTTTACGCATAATTATTATTGTTTCTAGTGAAATTAAAAAGTCACAATTAACTGATTAAAAAGGTCAAAATTGAATGTATTGTTGATTCAAAGTTTAGATGGAAAATAGTTAATGCCAAAGGTTATGGTGAGGTGGATAGGGTCCGTCCATCCTTAACTAAAGGTTTTGATTTCGAGTCATCAGAAATAAAAAATCCTGGGAGTGCCTTCCCCTTTAGTGAGCCTTACACGACGCTAATTAATCTGAATTAGTTGATGCTGCAATGATAGTACTGGATATCGGGCAGAAAACAAAATTCCATCATTCAGAGTCGACGCCCCTTTTTCTGTCTTTCTATCTATACTTCCCATCCCAGGAAATTCTGCTTCATTTTATCATTTTGTTGTGTTTGTCACGACCCCAAATTCCCTCCGTAGGAGATCGTGATGGCACCTAGTCTCTAAGACTAGGTAAGCCTATCAATGCGGAATAATAATAGATATCTGAAATAAATAAACTACAAATCAAATAATTACAACTCCCAAAACCCGGTAGAAATAAGTCACAAGTTTCTAACAATTTATCCTCAATGTCCTTATATATCAAGGTCTAAAGAAAATAAGGAAACAACATGATAATGATAGAAGGGGATTACGGAGTCTGCGGACGCTGGCAGATATACCTCGAAGTCTCCTCGTACAACTAGTTTACTGATGCCTGATCTGATAAGATGTACCTGGATCTGCACAAAAAGATGTACAGAAGCGTACTATGAGTACACCACAGCGGTACCCAGTAAGTGCCAAGCCTAACCTCGGTAGAGTAGTGACGAGGTCAGGTTAGGCCCTACTGAAAAATAAATAATGATATGGTAAAATGTTTAACAATATAATAAGATAAAATGACAATAGAAATGAATCAAGTAGTATGTCATCATTTAATTATACCAAATAATGACAATTAATACCCCGTGGAAGCAAAACAGAATTCTTTTCAACTTTAAGAAAATCACAACAATAATCAAAGGCAACTGCGGCCATGAATCAATATCAACAAGCGAACTTCTGAGGTACCGCCTCGTAGTCCCAAATCATAAATAAATCACAATATCTCATTTCTTTATATCACAGCGGGAGCCTTCACAATTTATTTTAAAGAAAATATTTTTTCCGAAATAGCATCCCGCGTTTTAGCCATCCTTATCACACTGCATGACTTCTAGTAGTTTCCTCTACTAGTTACGCATATCAAGTCACACTTATCTCACCGCATGCGTTTCAATACACAGACCTTATACCACCGTATGTGTATCAATATCACAATATATCACAATTTGCACCTCAAGTGCCCAAATATTTCAATTTATCAAAATAAATCAACAATAATATTTTTCCATAATAAAGAGCTCACAGCTCATGCCAAAATAATTCAACAATAATATTTTTCCACAATAAAGAGCTCACGGCTCCATCACAATGAGTACGAAATCTCACAAAAATATTCGGGAATAAATAACTCAACAAAATAATATTTCAAAATTTTTGTACGTTGCTTCAATACCAAATTTAAATATCAATTAATTCATATTAATAATATTTAATTTTAAAAAAATCAACCTTCAATAATGCACAAAATTTCAACTAAACAGGTAAAACAATTAGCAGGAAAAGGTCAAGAAAATTTAAAATATATACGTTTAAATCAATGATGAAAAATATAACAAGGTAAAACTATTTAATTAATATGCAAAAGCAATCTACACAATTTAAAGACATAATCTTTCACATTTAGCCCGTGTACACACTCGTCACGTCGTGTACATGACTTTCAATACATTTTAATTTATCACTTCAATACCAATCCTAGGGAAAATTTCCTCCACACAAGGTTAGACAAGTCACTTACCTCGACTTGCTCCAATTTAACCAAGTTGTATGCCTTTTTCTCGATTTTCCGATTCCGATTGACTCGTATCTAGTCATAATTAATTCGATACAGTCAACAAAAATTATAGAATCAATTCCATAAGAAAATACTACATTTTTAAATAAAATTTGAAATTAACTCAAAAATTGTCCGTGGGGCCCACTTCTCGGAATCCGGTGAAAGTTATGAAATATGAACACCCGTTCAACCACGAGTCTAACTATACCAAAATGACTAAATTCCAATAATAATTCGACCCTCAAATCCTCAAATCTATCCAAGAGGGTTTTCAAAATTTTTCAAATTAAATCACCAATTAACTAATAAAAACAGTGATGGATTCGGGTAACCTAACCAAGATTGAGTTAAGATCACTTACCCCGATATTTTTTCTGAAAATCTCCTAAAACTCGTCTCAATTCGGGCTCCAAATCGTTAAAAATGAAAAATGGGACGAAGTTCCATTTTCAGAACTTAAACATTCTGCCCAGGCTTTTCTTCTATGCGAACGCGGCCAAAGGCACGCGATCGCGAAGAATAAAAATAAGGTTGCCCAGAATTAACTCTACGCGATCGCGGATATCCCCACGCGATCACAAAGCACAGAGTTCCCAGCTCTACGCGATCGCCGCCCTCTTCACGCGATCGCATAGAGCAAACGCGTGACCTCCACTTCTGCTCTGCTACTCTACGCGAACGCTACCTTCTTCATGCATTCGCAAGTCACAATATCAAAGCTACGCGATCGCATGCGGCTTCACGCGTTCGCGAAGCACAAAACTCAGCAGCCCTCAATTAACCTTATGCGATCGCATACCTTCTCACGCGATCGCATAGAAGATAACCAGAACCTGCAGAAACCAGAACTTCAGCTATCAATCCAAGTCCAAAAATAATCCGTTAGGTATCCGAAACTCACCCGAGTCCCTCGGGACCTCAACCAACTATACCAACATGTCCTAATATATCATACGAACTTAGTCGAGTATTCAAATCACATCCAACAACACTAAAAATACAAATCACACATAGATTCAAGCCTAATGAACTTTGAAACTTTCAATTTCTACAAACGATGCCAGAACATATCAAATCAAGTCCGATTGATCTCAAATTTTGCATGCAAGTCATAAATGACATAACAGAGCTATAAAAATTTTCAGAACTTGATTCCGATCCCAATATCAAAAAAGTCAACTCCCTGATCAAACTTCCAAACTTAAATTCTTATTTTAGCCATTTCAAGCCTAATTTAACTATGGAATTCCAAATAAAATTCCGATCACGCTCCTAAGTCAAAAATCACCATACGGAGCTGTTGGAATCATCAAAATTCTATTCCGGGGTCATTTTCTCAAAATGTTGACCAGAGTCAAACTTAGCATTTTAAGGCCAACTTAAGGAACCAAGTGTTCTGATTTCAACCCGAACACTTCCAAATCCCGAACCAACCATCCCCGCAAGTCATAAATTTATAAAAGCACATACGAGGAGTTTTATTTAGGGGAACGGGGTTCTAAAAGTCAAAATGACCGATTGGGTCATTACATTCTCCACCTCTTAAACAAACGTTCGTCCTCGAACGAGTTTAGAATTATACCTGGAGTGGTGAAAAGATGAGGATAACAGCTGCGCATATCATGCTTGATTTCCCAAGTCGCCTCCCTGACCGGATGACCCCTCCACTAAACCTTCACGGAAGAAATATTCTTTGACCTCAGCTTTCGAACCTGCCTATCAAAAATAGCCACTGGTTCCTCAACATAAGATAGATCTTTGTCCAACTGAACTGAACTGAAGTCTAACACATGAGACGGATCGCCATGATATTTCCGAAGCATAGAAACATAGAATACCTGATGAACTGCAGAGAGACTAGGTGGTAGTGCAAGTCTGTAAGCCACCTCTCCAACTCTTTCAAGAATCTCAAAAGGCCCAATATACCTAGGGCTCAACTTGCCCTTCTTCCCGAAACTCATCACACCCTTCATAGGCGAAACCCGAAGCAGGACCCGCTCACCAACCATGAATGCAACATCATGAATCTTCCGATCTGCATAACTCTTCTGTCTAGATTGGGTTGTACGAAGTCGATCCTGAATCAATTTAACCTTTTCCAAGGCATCCTGAATCAAGTCTGTACCCAATAGCCTAGCCTCGCCCGGTTCGAACCAACCCACTAGAGACTGGCACCGCCGACCATACAAGGCCTCATAATGGACATCGTATAAATAATGCCGCCAAATCTTCAAGGCATGAACAATAGCTGCTAACTCAAGGTCGTGGATCAGATAATTCTTCTCATGTACCTTTAACGTCCTGGACGCGTAGGAAATCGCCCTACGTCTTGCATCAACACTGCGTTGAGACCAATACGCGAAGCATCACAATACACAGTATAAGACCCTGAACCTGTAGGTAATACCAATACTGGGGCTGTAGTCAAAGCTGTCTTGAGCTTTTGGAAGCTCTCCTTACATTCCTCGGTCCACCTAAACGGAGCACCCTTCTGGGTCAATTTGGTCATAGATGCAGCAATAGAAGAGAAACTCTCTACAAATTGGCGATAATACCCTACCAAACCAAGGAAACTCCGGATTTCCGTAGCTGAGGACAGTCTGTACCAACTTTGCACTGCCTCAATCTTCTTCGGATCTACCTTGATCCCCTCGTACGAAACTATATGGCCCAAAAATCCCACTGAATCCTGCCAGAATTCACACTTTGAAAATTTTGCATATAACTTCTTTTCTCTCAAAGTCTGAAGCACATTCCTCAGGTGCTATTCATGATCTTCTCGACTCTGGGAATATAATAGAATGTCGTCAATAAACACAAAGACGAAAGAATCAAGATAGGGCTGAAATACACTATTCATTAAGTGCATAAATGCTGCTGGGGCATTGGTAAGCCCAAAAGTCATCACAAGGAACTAGTAATGACCGTACCGAGTCCTGAAAGCAGTCTTCGAGATATCTGGCTCCCTAATCTTCAACTAATGATAGCCTGAATGCAAGTCGATCTTAGAAAACACGTGATAATCAAATAGGTCATCAATACGTGATAATGGATACCTGTTCTTCACTATGACCTTGTTCAGCTGGCGGTAATCAATACACATCCGCATAGAACCATCCTTCTTCTTTACAAATAAGACAGGAGCACCCCAAGGCGATACACTGAGCCGAATGAATCCCTTATCAAGCAATTCCTGTAACTGTTCATTTAATTCTTTCAACTCCGCTGGGGCCATACGATATGGTGGAATAGAAATGGGCTGAGTGCCTGATAACAAATATGCCAAAGTCAAACCGCTGGAAATACATCAGGAAAATCCCTTACTGTAGGAACTGACTCCACGGTAGGAGTTCAATACTAAGATCTCTCACATAGGCCAAATACGCATCACACCCCTTCTCAACCATTCGTTGAGCTTTAAGAAATGAAACAACCATGCTAGGAACATGATCCGAGGTACCTCTCCACTCTAGCCGCGGTAGACCTGGCATAACCAACGTCACCATCTTGGCGTAACAATCAAGAATAGTGTGATAGGGTGACAACCAGTCCATGCCTAAAATAATATCGAAATCCACCATACTAAGCAATAATAAATCAACTCTGGTCTCAAAATCACTGATAACAATTAAACACGACCGATACACGCGGTCCACAATAATAAATTCACCCACGGGTGTAGATACATAAACAGAAGAATTCAAGGAATTACGTGATATGCCCAAATACGGGGCAAAATAAGATGACATATAAGAATAAGTGGAGCCTGGATCAAATAAGACTGATGCATCTCTATGACAGACCGAAATAATACATGTGACAACAGAATCAGATGCAGTGGCCTCTGTCCTAGTAGGAAGGGCATAATATCTGGCCTGACCTCCCCCTCTAGGGCGACCTCTACCTTTCCGACCTCCACCTCTAGCTGGTTGTGCAAGTGGAGTGGCAACTGGTGCATTAATCATGGCCTGAGAAGCCTGAGGGCCCTGTGGAATAGGTGGGGCCTGAGAAATATGTGGAGGTGCACCCCTCCTAAATTTGGGGCAATCTCTCATGATATGACGAGTGTCACCACACTCAAAACAAGCCCCTCTGAGGACGTGGCTGCTGGGACTAGCTCGGGCCTGATCGACTAGACTGCCCGCTGAAAGAACCCCGTATAGGAGGTACAGTAGACACTGTCGGTGCATAATATGGAACCTGAGGTCTCGGAGTAGCCGGAATACCACTGGAAGCTGGAAGTGCTGAATGAATAGGATAGCTCACATAACCTCTACCATGACGGGCTGCAACTGGGGCACGAGAATTTTTATATGTGCTGAATCTCGGGGTCTCTTAGCTTCCCTCTCCCGAGTCCGCATACCTTCCAATCTCCTAGCAATTGACACCACCTGTTGGTATGTGATGTCCATCTCTAGCTCTCGGGCCATACTAAATCTGATACTAGGGTGGAGACCCTCAATAAATCTGCAAACCCGCTCTCGAACAGTAGCAACTAAGGCCGGTGCATGCCTAGCTAACTCACTAAATTGGACCGCATACTATGACATGGTCATAGATACCTGGCGCAATTGCTCAAACTCCGCACGCTATGCATCTCTAAGACTCTGAGGAACATACTCCCTTAAGAACATATCTGAAAATTGAGTCCAAGTGAATGAAGATGCCTCAGCGGGACTATCCAACTCATATACCCGCCACCACTAGTAGGCTGGTCCTCTAAACTGGAATGCCATGAAAGAAACCCCACTAGAATCCACAATACCCATAGTACGAAGGATACAGTGACATTCCTCCAGAAAATCCTAAGCATTCTCTGAAGATAAACCGCTGAAAGTGGGAGGGTGGTATTTCTTGTACCTCTCGAGCCTGAGCTTTTCCCCCTCTGAAACTGCTGTCCTAATCTCAGGCCGAACTGGGACGACTGACTACACTTGTATAACCTCTGGGGCATGGTCAACTTGGGCCCGTGGCTCTAGAGTACGGGCGACAGGAGTTTGTGCTCCTCCCCCGGCCTGAGATGTGGCAGGAGCAAGTGGAATCAACCCTGCCTGAGCTAGAGTGCCAAACATGCTCAACAACTGGACAAGGATCTCCTGAAGTGCAGGAGTAGTAACAAGCATCTCAGGTGCCTGCTCTCCAACTAGAGCTACTGGTGGCTCTGCTGCAGCAGCTTGTGCAGGTGCTCTGGCTGCACCACGTGGTCTTCCTCGGCCTCTGTTTGACCTCTGCCCCGACCCCGGCCTCTTGCGGCTCCAACAAGGGGCACAGGTGTCTGATCATTGGATCCAGTTGTGCATGTCCTTACCATCTGTGAGAGAATAGAAAGATAATGGTTTAGAACATTGAAGTCAACATTGCGCACGGTAAAGAATCAAAGAAGTGAATATTTTCCTAACAGTTCTATAGCCTCCCGAAGATAATTACACACGTCTCCGTACCGAT
Source organism: Nicotiana tabacum (assembly GCF_000715075.1). NCBI lineage: Eukaryota > Viridiplantae > Streptophyta > Magnoliopsida > Solanales > Solanaceae > Nicotiana > Nicotiana tabacum. Next base: position 11,422,477 of record NC_134103.1, on the reverse strand, counting down.
ATGCAAGACTCTACTAAACCTGCTTGTGACTCATAACACCTATGAACCTAGAGCTCTAATACCAACTTGTCACGACCCTAAATTTCCTCCGTAGGAGGTCGTGATGGCACCTAGTCTCTAAGACTAGGTAAGCCTATCAATGCAGAATAATAATAGATATCTGAAATAAATAAATTACAAATCAAATAATTACAACTCCCAAAACCCGGTAGAAATAAGTCACAAGCTTCTAAGAATTTATCCTCAATGTCTCTATATATCAAGGTCTAAAGAAAATAAGGAAACAACATGATAATGATAGAAGGGGACTCCGTAGTCTGCGGACGCTGGCAGATATATCTCGAAGTCTCCTCGTACAACTAGTTTACTGATGCCTGATCTGATAAGATGTATCTGGATCTGCACAAAACGATGTGCAGAAGCGTAGTATGAGTACACCACAGCGGTACCCAGTAAGTGCCAAGCCTAACCTCGGTAGAATAGTGACGAGGTCAGGTCAGGCCCTACTGAAAAATAAATAATGATATGGTAAAATTTTTAACAATATAATAAGATAAAATGACAATAGAAATGAATCAAGTAGTATGTCACCATTTAATTACACCAAATAATGGCAATTAATACCTCGTGGAATCAAAACACAATTCTTTTCAACTTTAAGAAAATCACAACAATAATCAAAGGCAATTGCAGCCATAAATCAATATCAACAAGGGCACTCTCGAGGTACCACCTCATAGTCCCAAATCATAAATAAATTCACAATATCTCATTTTCTTATATCACCGCGGGAGCCTTCACAATTTATTTTAAAGAAAATATTTTTTTCGAAATAGCATCCCGCGTTTTAGCCATCCTTATCACACCGCATGACTTCTAGTAGTTTCCCCTACTATCCACGCGTATCAAGCCACCCTTATCTCACCGCATGCATTTCAATACCCAGACCTTATACCACCGCATGCGTATCAATATCACAATATATCACAATTTGCACCTCAAGTGCTCAAATAATTTAACTTGCCAAAATAATTCAACAACAATATTTTTCCACAATAAAGAGCTCACAGCTCATGCCAAAATAATTCAATAATAATATTTTTCTACAATAAAGAGATCATAGCTCCATCACAATGAGTATGAAATCTCACAAAATTATTCGGGAATAAATAACTCAACAAAATAGTATTTCAAAATTTTTGTACATTGCTTCAATACCAAATTTAAAATATCAAATATTTCATATTAATAATATTTAGTTTAAATAAAATCAACCTTCAATAATGCACAGAATAAAAGAAACCAAGTTTCAACTAAACAGGTAAAACAATTAGCAAGAAAAGGTCAAGCAAATTTAAAATATAAACATTTAAATCATTGATGAAGAATATAACAAGGTAAAACTATTTAATCAATATGCAAAAGAGATCTATACAATTTAAAGACATAATCTTTCACATTTAGCCCGTGTACACACTCGTCACCTCGTATACACGACTTTCAACACATTTCAATTTATCACTTCAATACCAATCTTAGGAAAAATTTCCCCCACACAAGGTTAGACAAGTTACTTACCTCGACTTGCTCCAATTTAACCAAGTTGTATGCCTTTTTCTCGATTTTTCGATTCCGATTGACTCGTATCTAGTCATAATTAATTCGATATAGTCAACAAAAATTATAGAATCAATTCCATAAGAAAATACTACATTTTTAAATAAAATCTAAAATTAACTAAAAAATTGCCCGTGGGGCCCACTTCTCGAAATCCGGCGAAAGTTATGAAATATGAACTCTCGTTCAACCACGAGTCTAACCATACCAAAATAACTAAATTCCAATATCAATTCGACCCTCAAATCCTCAAATCTATCCAAGAGGGTTTTCAAAATTTTACAACTTAAATCACCAATTAACTGATAAAAACAGTGACGGATTCGGGTAACCTAACCAAGATTGAGTTATAAACACTTACCCCAATGTTTTCTCTGAAAATCTCCCAAAACTCGCCTCAATACGAGCTCCAAATCGTTAAAAATGAAAAATGGAACGAAGTCCCATTTTCAGAACTTAAACATTTTGCCCAGGCTTTTCTTCTATGCGATCACGGCCAAAGGCACGCGATCGCGAAGAACAAAATAATGTTGCCCATAATTAACTCTACGCGATCGCAAAGCACAGAGTTCCCAGATCTACTCGATCGCTGCCCTCTTCACACGATCACATAGAGCAAACGTGTGACTTCCACTTCTGCTCTGTTACTCTACGCGAACGAGACCTTCTTCACGCGTTTGCGAGTCACAAAATATCAAAGCTACGCGATCGCATCCCGTTGCATGCGATCGCGAAGCTCAAAACTCAGCAGCCCTCAATTAACCTTACGCGATCGCATACCTTGTCACGCAATCGCGTAGAAAAAAACCAGAACCTGCAGAAACCAGAACTTCAGCTATCAAGCCAAGTCCAAAAATAATCCGTTAGGTATCCGAAACTCACCCGAGCCCATCGGGATCTCAACGAAATATACCAACAAGTCCTAATACGTTATACGAACTTAGTCGAGTCTTAAAATCACATCCAACAACACTAAAAAGACAAATCACATATAGATTCAAATCAAGTCCGATTGACCTCAAATTTTGCATGCAAGTCATAAATGACATAACAGAGTGATGAAAATTTTCGGAACTGGATTCCGACCCCGATATCAAAAAGTCAACTCCCCGTTTAAACTTTCAAACTTAAATTCTTATTTTAGTCATTCCAAGCCTAATTTAACTACGGACTTTCAAATAAAATTTCGATCACGCTCCTAAGTCCAAAATCACCATACGGAGTTATTGAAATTATTAAAATTCTATTCTGGGGTCATTTTCTTAAAATTTGACCGAAGTCAAACTTAGCATTTTAAGGCCAACTTAAGGAACCAAGTATACTGATTTCAACCCGAACACTTTCAAATCCCGAACCAACCATCCCCGCAAGTCATAAATTTATAAAAGCACATATGGGGAGTTGTATTTAGAAAAATGAGGTTCTAAAAGTAAAAATGACCGGTTAGGTCATTACAGTGTTATTCCGTTCATAGGTCCCAAGCCCTTCTTAGAAAGCCCAATAAAGTAAAAACAACTAATGGGAAATAGTTGAATAAGAAGAAAAGAACACTGAACATAGATTGAACATGTAATCTCAGTTAAGAAGACAATTGAAAGACATGTCTGCTGAAAATACTGAGATTAATTAAGGGGAATGTCTAGCTGTTAATTAAGCAAAAAAGTCAGAGGAAAGAAAGAATTAATAGAGAACCAGAAAAATGATGGTAAAAACTAAAAACTAAGGTAATTTCTTTTTAATTATTAAAACTTGGAAGTGTATATTTTAATTATATCATTATTTTTGAGAATTTTCAACTATTCAGGGAAATTTTAGGATTTTTTTTTGGTTTTTTGTTTTGTTTTGTTCCTCTCTAATAAATAAGATATTTTTCCAGGCTGTTAGTGATATTGTGTAAACAGTGATAAACAAGTTTTATTAATCACTTAATAACGTCGATATATATAGCTAATATTGCTTCTTGAGTTTTGAATCATTTTTGTTTGACCAAAAAGTGTAAATCCTTGATTAAACTAATTAATTTTACATAATGAGGGGTTAACCTAGTTAACGATAATGACCTCAGATCTATAGTCGGTTAACTCAAATAATGTGGAACAGTGATGGGAGGGGGTTAAATGCGGTGTGCATTCAATGTATCGAGACAATTAGTGATGTGATCGAATATCATGCAATAAATAACAATAAAAGGCATTAACGTAAATAAGGAGAATGATTCACCCAATATGGAATGAGGCGGATCATACCTCCTTCTCACAATGATGAGTAATAAACAAATACTGGAATATCAGAACTCTTCTAGGATCTGGTGGAAAAGTGTAGATAATAGATAATCGAATCACTTTAGAAAGGTTGTGTTTGTATTTCTTCTAGAGAGATAGTTTGCTTTTCGAAGAGTGTTCTTATCAGAGAATCTTACCCTCCCCCTTTTCCCTTATCTTCTTTTCTATTTATATGGGACATACCTCCAGTTAATCCTAAAAGTGAAAATGCAGAGAATATTCAATGGGATACTCTCCTAAAGATCCTATTACAAAACTAATTGTTACTGTTGCTCTTGATACTAGACCTCGGCCATAATTGACTGCTCGGCTATAAGCCCTACTGTTGACTTCTCAACCTTGGCCAAATCACTTTTCGTAATACCACTTCGCGTCTAATCTCCTTGAGGCAAATTTTGACCCATACAGTTAGTCCATCCGCTTATTGAGTCCAACTCTCTAACGTCCTTAATGAGCGGACTTTCCTAGTCATGGTTGAGAGATTTGGGCGAGCATGTCGAGACGGGGTGGTAACATGGAACTTCGTGATCCGCAACCTATGGTCACGTCGATTCAGAGTGACGTCACGACATCTTGCGTCATTATTATGCATTTTCCCGATGTATTGCGTTATTTCCTGTGCCTCTATCGTTTCGGTAGTTGCGCTGGGCATCAATGGTTTGTTTTGTTGATACTGATGCTTGGGTTCTTATAAATAGGGATATGGGACTCTTTACCTTACTCTTTGCATTCTCAAATATTGAATCCCTATCTTTCTCTTCCTTCTTCATTCGGAGTTCCTGCTCTCGTTACCTTCACTCTTGTATCTTTGTTTTTACCGATTTTGGTGGCTTAAGCTATTCTCGACTCCTCTGTGCTTGTATCTTCTTCACATATAAACAAACTAAGATAGTTAATGCATCTTCTTATTATGGGTGGTATCTGATCATGTCCCCTTGGCAGTGCGCGCCCTCCATGACGATGGGGTGGCCATTGTTGCTGAAATTGACAGCTTTCCTACGGTAGAGGAAATAATTCTCTGTAGTGAAAAGGCTAGATCTGACTTCTAGAAGTTGCCTGAGGACGACCCCGAGATCTCGGAGTCATTGATGAAAGAGGCGGACCTTGTCGAGTTTAGGGCTAAATTTAAAATTCCCGCTCATATAAACCTAGTCCCTGCGAGGCACGATGTGGTGCAAATACACTGCCCTGGATACTGTGCCTTCTACGTATACCCCTTCCACGTAGGTTATTCTTTCACTATCCTCCCCTTGTCCGAGGAGTTCTGTCGCTATTATCGAGTTTTTCCGGCTCAACTTTCCACCTACATCTATAAACTCATCTGTGTGATCTCAAAGTATGCGGAGTTAGCCGAGGTCGAGGTGACCCTTCGTCACTTGATGCATCTCTTCCCTCCCAACTTTCACAGGGGGACAATGTTACATCTTCGCCACCGAGGCAGCGAATGTCTGGTGGTGAAAATGGATGACAAGGCAAACTGCCAGTTTTGGCTCAATTACTTCTACGTCAAAACTGAGGACATGGTAGTTAATGTGAGCGGGTTTCCCGAGATTTGGAATTACGCACGTAAGCACCTCTTCCTTTTTATCCTTGTATTTTGCTTCGGCTGATCTCAATTGTATTGACATCATCTTCTCTCCATGTAGCCGAGGTTTACCCCCCTCTTTTGGTTGAGGATATTCGTGATTGGGTTAGTTGGGTCCTCCCTCATACAATGGGGATTCGTGAATGGCTGGCTTTCGGCACGAAGTTCGGGCCCTAGCTTACCGGTGAGTTTGTCTTACATCTTTATTGCTGTGACTTTTTGAATGACTACTTCTTATTGTTTGGTAGGAATTGATCTCAACCTTCTTCTTTTCTTTTGTTGTTAGCCCGAGGAGCTTCGAGGAAGTCGAAAGTTCATACTCCTGCGTTCCTCCAAGTGACCACTACGACGGGGCCTGCTCCACCCACGACTGCGACCAAATCTACCTGGTCATTCGCCTTTGTTCAGCTTACGACTTTGACTAGGACAACTCGACCGTCAGCTGCCTCAATATCAGGGACTCCAACTTTTCCCGTGCTGCATTTAATAGATGAGTCATCACCGAGCGAGGAGGATTTGGTTCCTTGTAAAAAGAGGTGGTCGACGTTAGTGATGGGACAATTCGAGTAGTGGATTCTACGAGGGGTGATTGTGAGCCGACCACTATTGCGCTTGAAAGTGATACAGATCCGCCATCTGGAGTTCTGCTGTTAACGGGGTCGTGGAAAGTATACCTTTGCCTGAGGTTGAGATTGGAGTTGGTGGGTCGCCTGTGGAGGTTGCTGGTATCGTACTGAGAGATGAGTTGTCGTCCTTGAGACTGGTTGACGTTCCTACATTGACTGAGGAGAGAGGTAAGGGCATCGCCGAGGATGGCTATGAAATCGGCTCCGGCATTGATGTCGATGAGGTGCGGATGCTGAGCGAGGTGTTCACTCGAGTGTAAGTAAGGTTGGAAGGGTCCACTCATACCATCGTGGTCTCTAAGGACCGGAACCTGCTGGTGGACACAGAAGACGTGGTCCCTTCTTTATGTCCTCTTTGCTCTGATGTGGAGGGCGGGACCCTCGAGACGTCGAACGATTCCACCCTGTCGGTTACCATAGCCGGCCTCGCCCTTAAGGTAAGTTTTCTCGACCTTTCTAGTTTTCGCGCCTGACACACACACACACACACACACACACACACACACACACACACACACATATATATATATATATATATATATATTTTTTTATTTTTTTTTATTTTTTTATTTTATTATTTTGGTTGACTGATTTTCCTCCTCTTTTTCTTTTTTCTTTTCAGACAATTATCTTGGAGATTGAGAGTGCTAGCCGAGAGGAGAGGCGCAAAACTATTTTCAAGAAGATAGAGAGGAAGTACAATGAATACTATAACAAACATCGCGGGATCTGTAGGCGATTTGGCGAGAGTGGAAACTTCCAAGCTATTAGGGACGAGCTGAAGCAGAAAAATGACAAGTTAATGAGGGTCATCGGCAAGTGCAACGTCCTCGAAAGGGCGTTGATAGACAAAGAAGAGGAGCTCGAGGTGAGCAAATGTCACGACCCGAAATTTCCCACCGACGAGACCGTGATGGCGCCTAACATTTCTCTGCTAGGCAAGCCAACGTTAGAGAATCATTAAACCAATTCCTTATTTCCATTCAGTAAATAACAATAATTAACTAAGGTAAAATATAGTAAGTGCGGATTATTATAAAACTGTATTAATTACTACCACCCGGATCTGGAGTCATAATTCACGAGCATTCTAGAATTTACTACAAGTAATAGTCTGAAAGAAATACAACTGTCTGAATAAAAGAAAACAGTAGGATATAAAAGATAGACGGGGACTTCAAGGTCTGTGAACGCCGACAGATCTACCTTGAGTCTCCGGGCAGCGGACCAATAGCAAAATCTCGATCAACTTGAGTCGGTACCAAAATTTGCACAGAAAGTGCAGAGTGCAGCATCAGTACAACCGACCCCATATACTGGTAAGTGTCGAGCCTAAACTCGACGAAGTAGTGACGAGGTTAAGGCAAAGCACCTACAAATCAACCTGTACAATTTAACAGTGTATATACAAATAACATAAATGAAGAACTACACAAGAAATGTCGGGAGGGGAACATACTGAGGGGAATACAAGATAAAGAACTATAACAGAATGATCACCGGAGTAGTCAATATACCATGAATCAATAGAAATAGTGAATACATTAAGGAAAAAAATGCACGGCATCACCCTTCGTGCTTTTACTCTCAATCTCACCATAAAATTAATAGAAACAGCGCGACATCACCCTTCGTGTATTAACTCTCATATCATGGCACGGCATCACCCTTCGTGCATTAACACTCATAATATGGCACGACATCACCCTTCGTGCATTAACACCCACAATATGGCACGACATCACCCTTCATGCATTAACACTCACAATATGGCACAGCATCACCCTTCATGCATTAACACTCACAATATGACACGGCATCACCCTTCGTGCATTAATACTCACAATATGGCATGACATCACCCTTCGTGCATTAACACTCTCCCTTACCATAATGCAATGCATAAATAACAATAGGGAGATAAAATAACAAGTAAAAACCTTACTTCAACATTTGGTTCCATAATATCAATCTGAACTTTGAAATAAAAACTCAATTATCACCAGAAAATCCGTAAACATAATAAGAACGATAAATTGAACAACATTAGTATAACACGTAGCAATTAGGCATATGAATGAGACAATATAAGAAAAATAGAGAAACATGGAAAACAGGTAAATTGGCGGCGCATAAGTATTCGTCACCTCACATATATGCCGCTCACATGAGTTTCAATTAGCAAGTAATCTAAGGTTCCTAATTCCCTCAAGTTAGGGTTAGACAAAATACTTATTTCGCTCCGAAGGCCACTTAATTCTCAATCACAACTTTTCCTTTGGAATTCACCTCCAAACCACTCGTATCTATTCAAAAATGACTCAATAATATCAAATATTGCTAAAGGAATCAATTATTGTGCATAAATTATATTTCCCAAATTTTCCTCCAAAAACTCGAAAAATCGACCCCGGGCCCGCTTGGTCAAAACCCGAGGTTCAGACCAAAATCCATTTACCCATTCACCCCCGCGCCCGAATATATAATTGGTTTTAGAATCCGACCTCAAATTGAGGTCTAAATCCTCAAATTTCCGAAATTCCTAGTTTCTACCCTAACCCCTAATTCTACCATGAAAACTCTAGATTTTAGATTGATAATTCAAGAAATGTAATGGGTAATGAAAATAAAATGGTTTAGAATCACTTACAAACACTTTGGGGAAGAAAATGACTCTTGGAATCGCCTCTACCCGTTTAGTTCTTGAAAAATATTGAAGAAATGGCTTAAGCCCGTGTTTGATTCTGTTTTATGCACTGGGCGACAGTGTGCATCGCATGTGCGAGGCCACTGTCGCGTTCGCAAAAGGTACTGGCTGCCAAGCCTTCGCATTTGCGAGACCTTACTCGCGTTCGCGATGGTGACTCCCCCCTGGCCTTCGCGTTCGTGAGACATTGCTCGCGTTCGCGATGAAGGAACGACCAACACTCCCCCAGGTCCCCAAGTGCTTCGTGTTCGCGATGAGCGGGTCGCGTTCGTGAAGGGTAAATCCCCCATCACTTCGCATTCGTGAACAGGCCTTCGCATTTGTGAAGAAGAATTCTCTGCCTCACCAGTTTACTCTTCGCGTTCGCGAGAGGACCTTCGCGAACGCGAAGAAGGATATGTGAGACACCATAATCTGTAGAAAACCAGATTTTCCCAAGTCCAAAACATCCCGTGGACTATCCGAAAGTCACCCGAGCCCTCGGAGCTCAAAAACAAACATGCACACAAGTCTAAACACATCATACGGACCTGCTCGCGTGATCAAACTGCCAAAATAACACCTAGAACTCCGAATTTAGCACCAAATCAAAGAAAATTCTCAAGAACACTTTAAAATTTCTATTTTCTTAACTGGACGTCCGAATCACGTCAAATCAACTCCGTTTCTCACCAAATTTCACAGACAAGTCTTAAATATCATAATGAACCTGTACCGGGCTCCGGAACCAAGGTACGGACCCAGTACGAACAATGCCAAATATCAATCAATTCTTAAAAATAAATAATTTTCAGACTTTTAATTGTTTTCAAAAATTCATAACTCAAGTTACGGACCTTTGAATTCGATTACGGGCATACGCCCAGGTCCCATAACTTGATACGGACCCACCGAGACTATCAAAATATGGATATGGGCCCGTTTACCAAAAATGTTGACTGAAGTCAACTAAATTAACTTTTAAGGCATAAATTCTTATTTTCATCAATTTTCAATATAAAAGCTTTCCAGAAACATGCCCGGACTGCGCACGCAAATCGAGGAGGGTAAAAATGAGAGTTTTAAGACTTAAGAGCGTAGATTCGAGTTTAAAACATAAGATGGCCTTTTGGGTCATCACATTTTTCACCTCTAAAACAACCGTTCGTCCTCGAATGGACATAAAAAAGTACCTAGGCTGGTGAAAAGGTGGGGATATCTACTCTACATATCAGACTCGGACTCCCAAGTAGCTGCCTCAATAGGCTGACCTCTCCACTACACTCGAACTGAAGGGTAACTCTTTGATCTCAATTGGCAAACTTGCCGGTCTAAAATAGCCACCGGCTCCTCCTCGTAAGTCAAACCCTTGTCCAACTGGACAGAGTTGAAATCTAACACATGGGACGGATAGCGGTGATACTTTCGAAGCATGGACACGTGGAATACCAGATGAACAACTGCTAAACTAGGTGGCAACGCAAGCCTGTAAGCCATATCTCCCACTCCCTCCAGAATCTCAAAAGGTTCGATATACCTAGAGCTTAACTTGCCCTTCTTTCCGAACCTCATTACACCCTTCATGGGTGATACCCAAAGTAACACTCTCTCTCTAACCATGAATGTAACATCACGAACTCTACGGTCGGCATAACTCTTCTGCTTGGACTGAGCTGTGCGAAGTCGATCCTGAATAATCTTGACCTTATCCAAGGCATCCTGTACTAAGTCTGTGCCCAATAATCGAGCCTCTCCCGGCTCGAACCACCCAACTGGTGACTGGAACCGCCTACCATATAATGCCTTATAGGGAGCCATCTGAATGTTCGATTGGTAACTGTTGTTGTAGGCGAACTCTGCAAGGGGCAAGAACTGATCCCAAGAACTTCCAAAGTCTATAACACAAGAACAGAGAATATCCTCTAACATCTGAATAGTGCGCTCGGACTGCCCGTCCGTCTGAGGATGGAATGCTGTGCTCAAATCAACCCGCGTACCCAACTCACGCTGCACTGCCCTCCAGACGTGCGAGGTGAACTGCGTACCTCAGTCAGATATAATAGACACAGGCACACCGTGAAGACGGACGATCTCCCGGATGTAAATCTCTGCCAACCGCTCCGAGGAATAGGTAACTGCCACAAGAATGAAATGCGCTGACTTGGTCAGCCTGTCCATAATGACCCAAACTGCATCGAACTTCCTCTGAGTCCGTGGGACTCCAACAACAAAATCCATAGTGATACGCTCCCACTTCCACTCAGGAATCTCTAATCTCTGAAGTAAACCACCAGGTCTCTGATGCTCACACTTTACCTGCTGGCAATTTAGGCACTGAGCTACATAGGCAACTATGTCCTTCTTCATTCGTCTCCACCAATAATGCTGCCTCAAGTCCTGATACATCTTGGCGGCGCCCGGATGAATAGAATACCGGGAACTGTGGGATTCCTCAAGGATCAACTCACGAAGTCCATCCACATTAGGCACACAAATAAGACCCTACATCCTCAAAACTCCGTCATCTCCAACAATGACCTGCTTGGAACCACCGTGCCGCACTGTGTCTCTAAGGACAAGTAAATGAGGATTGTCATCCTGCCGATCTCTGATGCGCTCAAACAAAGAAGGCCGAGCAACTGTACAAGCTAGAATACAGCTGGGCTCAGTAACATCCAATTTCATGAACTGGTTGGCCAAGGCCCGAACATCCAAGGCAAGCGGTCTCTCACTAACTGGAATATATGCAAGGCTACCCATACTGGTTGACTTTCTACTCAAAGCATCGGCCACCACATTGGCCTATCCGGGATGATACAATATGATGATATTATAGTCTTTCAATAGCTACAGCCACCTCCTCTGCCTCAAATTGAGTTCCTTCTGCTTAAACAAATACTGCAAGCTCCGATGATCAGTGAATACCTCACATGGCACACCGTAAAGATAGTGCCTCCAAATTTTCAACGCGTGAACAATGGCTGCCAGCTCTAAATCATGAATAGGGAAATTCTTCTTATGAACCTTCAGCTTCCGTGAAGCATATGCAATAATCTTGTCATCCTGCATCAATACCGCACCCAGACCAATACGAGATGCGTTACAATATACTGTATAAGATCCTGAACCTGTGGGTAACACCAATACCAGTGCCATAGTCAAAGCTGTCTTGAGCTTCTGAAAGCTCGCTCCACACTCGTCTGACCACCTGAATGGGACACCTTTCTGGGTCAGTCTGGTCAACGGTGCTGCTATGGATGAAAACCCCTCCACAAATCGACGGTAATAGCCAGCCAAACCCAGGAAACTACGGATCTTTGTAGCTGATGTGGGTCTAGGCCAGTTCTGAACTGCCTCAATCTTCTTAGGATCCACCTGAATACCCTCTGTTGATAAAATGTGACCCAAGAAAGCAACTGAACTCAACCAAAACTCGCATTTTGAGAACTTAGCATATAACTGGCTGTCTCTTAGAGTCTGAAGAACGATCCGAAGGTGCTGCTCATACTCCTCACGACTGTGAGAGTAGATCAAGATATCATCAATAAACACAACCACAAAGGAATCCAAGTAGGGCTTGAACACCCGGTTCATCAAATCTATGAATACTGCTGGGGCATTTGTCAGCCCAAATGACATCACTAGAAACTCGAAATGCCTGTACCGAGTCCGAAAAGCTGTCTTAAGGATATCGAATGCCTTAATCCTCAACTGATGGTAGCAAGATCTAAAATCAATCTTCCAAAACAACTGGGCACCCTGAAGCTGATCAAATAAATCATCAATTCTTGGCAATGGGTACATGTTTTTGATAGTGACTTTGTTCAACTGCCGATAATCTATACACATCCTCATTGATCCATCTTTATTTTTCACAAACAACACAGGTGCACCCAAGGCGAGACACTAGGTCTAATGAATCCCTTATCAAGCAAATCTTGCAACAGCTATTTCAATTCTTTCAACTCTGGTAGGGCTATGCGGTATGGCGGAATGGAAATGGGCTGAGTGCCCGGAGACAAATCAATGCAGAAATCAATATCCATGTCGGGTGGCATCCCCGGAAGGTCTGCAGGAAACACCTCTGGAAACTCACGAACAACCGGCACTGAATCCATGGAAGGAACCTCTGCACTAGAATCGCGGACATAAGCCAAATAAGCTAGACACCCCTTCTCGACCATATGCCGAGCCTTCACATAAGAGATAACCCTGCTGGCATAATGGCCAAGATTCCCTCTCCACTCTAATTGAGGCAACCCCTGCAAGGCTAAGGTCACCGTCTTGGCGTGACAATCTAATATAGCATGATAAGGTGACAGCCAATCCATACCCAGTATGATATCAAAATCAACCATGTCGAGAAGTAGAATATCTACACGAGTCTTAAGACTCCCAATAGTGACCACACACGAACGATAAACTTGATCTACAACAATAGCATGTCCCACTGGTGTGGACACATACACAGGAGCACTCAAAGAATCACGGGGCACAACCAAATAGGAAGCAAAATAGGATGACACATAGGAGTAAGTAGATCCAGGATCAAATAGAACTGAAGCATCTCTGCTGCAAACTGAAACAGTACCTATGTTAACAGCGTCAGATGTCTCAGCCTAAGGCCTGGCTGGGAAAGCATAACACTAGGGCTGGGCCTCACCACCCTGACCTACGTCCCTGGGACGGCCTCTAACTGGCTGGTCTCCACCTCTAACAGTCTGGCCTCTACCTCTGGCTGCCTGACCCATGCCCCTGGATGGCTGAGCAGGTGGTGCAGCAACTTGTGCCGGAACCATGGCACGAGAAATGCTGTGAGCTGCCCGTTGCTCGAGGGCAAAATCTAGCAATGTGCCTCGGATAACCACAAGTATAACATAACCTCGACTGCTGTGACTGATGACCCTGAAACTGACCATGTCGACCTGAATAACCACCCTGATAACTCTGGAGTGGAGGTGCACTAATAGGAGCTGGTGGTGCACTGTAGGCTATCTGGTCGGAATAATGCATCTGAGGGCCACGACCACCTGAGGCACCATGGGATGCCTGGAGCGCTGAATGAAACGGCCTGGGAGGATGGCCTCTACCAAAAGTACTCCTACCTCTAGATGAGGCACCGCTGAACTCACCGGAATGACGAGGTCTCTTGTCAGACCCCTGACCTTATTGAGTAAGAACCATTTCGACTTGTCTGGCGACATTAGCAGCCGCCTGAAAAGAAATCTCACTCCCAATCTCCTTAGCCATCTGCAATCTGATAGGCTGAGAAAGTCCATCAATAAACCTCCTCACCCTTTCTCTCGGTGGAAAGCATAAGAATAGCATGACGGGCCAAATCTACAAAATGGGTCTCATACTGAGTAACAGTCATACTGCCCTACTGGAGACGCTCAAACTGACGGCGATGCTCTTCTCTCAATGTGATAGGTAGAAACTTCTCTATGAAGAGCTGAGAGAACTGGTCCCAAGTAAGAGCAGGCGACCCAGCTGGTCTGGTCAACGAGTAATCTCTCCACTATTTCTTGGCGGAACCAGTCATCTGAAATGCAGCAAAATCGACCCAATTGGTCTCCACTATACCCATGTTTCGTAGGACCTTGTGACAGCTGTCAAGATACTCCTAGGGGTCCTCTGAAGGAGCACCACTGAAGTGAACAAGAAAGAGCTTGGTAAACCTGTCCAGTCTCCATAAAGCCTTAGAAGACATAGCTGGCCCATCTCCAACCTGTGCCGCAATAATCGGCTAAACTAATCCGACTGGCTGAGCTGCTGGAGCCTGATACTGGGGAGCTATCTGCTCCGAAGTGGGCGTGGTGGGAGTCTGGGCTACTCCTCCAGCCTGAGAGATTGCTGGTGCCATGGGAAATACGCTAGTCTGGGTCAGACACTCCATAAGACCCACCAAATGGACCAAAGCGTCCTGAAGTACTGGGGGTAGCAATGAACCCCTCCGGAACCTGAGCTGGTCCGGCAGGAACAGTCTGGGCTGGAACCTCCTCGTCAAGCTCTATCTGAGGCTCCACTGCTGGGGCTGCTGCTCGAGCTCTAGGATGAGCCTTGCCCCTGCCTCGGCCTCTGGCACGGCCTCGACCTCGACCTCTGCCCCACGTAGGAGCTGCCACTGGAGGCTCTGGCTGCTGCTTAGCTGAGGAAGTGGTACGTGTTCTCGCCATCTACGAGAGAATAAGAGTAGAAGAGTTCAATCAGCATTGAGAAAGAAATATCGCACGACAGAGAAGAATAGAAGTGAAACTTGTTCTTAAACCTCTGGAAGATAAGCACAGACGTCTCCGTACTAATCCTCCAGACTCTACTAAGCTTGCTCGTGAATCGTGAGACATAGGCAACCTAGTGCTCTGATACCAACTATCACGACCCGAAATTTCCCACTGACGGGACCATGATGGCGCCTAACATTTCACTGCTAGGCAAGCCAACGTTAGAGAATCATTAAACCAATTCCTTATTTCCATTCAGTAAATAACAATAATTAACTAAGGTGAAATATAATAAGTGCGGAATATTATAAAACTGTATTAATTACTACCACCCGGATCTGGAGTCATAATTCACGAGCATTCAAGAATTTACTACAAGTAATAGTCTGAAAGAAATACAACTGTCTGAATGAAAGTAAACAGTAGGACATAAAAGATAGACGGGGACTTCAAGATCTGTGAATGCCGACAAATCTACCATGAGTCTCCGGGCAGCAGACTTATAGCAAAATCTTGACCAACCTGAGCCAGTACCAAAATCTGCATAGAAAGTGTAGAGTGCAGCATCAGTACAACCGACCCCATGTACTGGGAAGTATCGAGCCTAACCTCGACGAAGTAGTGACGAGGCTAAAGCAAGGCACCTACAAATCAACCCGTACAATTTAATAGTTTATATATGAATAACAGAAATGAAGAACTACACAAGAAATATTGGGAGGGGAACATACTGAGGGGAATACAAGATAAAGAACTATAACAGAATGATCACCAGAGCAGTCAATATGCCATGAATCAACAGGAATAGTGAATACAGTAAGGAAACAAAAATACACGGCATCACCCTTTGCGCTTTTACTCTCAATCTCACCATAAAATTAATAGAAATGGCACGGCATCACCCTTCGTGCATTAACTCTTATATCATGGCATGACATCACCCTTCATGCATTAACACTCACAATATGGCACGACATCACCCTTCATGCATTAACACCTACAATATGGCACGACATAACCCTTCGTGCATTAACACTCACAATATGGCACGGCATCACCCTTTGTGCATTAACACTCACAATATGGCACGGCATCACCCTTTGTGCATTAACACTCTCCCTTACCATAATGCAATGCATAAATAACAACAGGGAGATGGAATAACAAGTACAAACCTTACTTCAATATTTGGTTCCATAATATTTATCTCAACTTTGAAATAAAAACTCAATTATCACCAGAAAATCCGTAAACATGATAAGAACGATAAATTGAACAACACTAGTATAACACGTAGCAATTAGGCATTGGAATGAGACAATATAAGAAAAATAGAGAAACATGGAAAACAGGTAAATTGGTGGTGCATTAGTACTCGTCACCTCACATATACGCCGCTCACATGAATTTCACTTAGCAAGTAATCTAAGGTTCCTAATTCCCTTAAGTCAGGGTTAGACACAACACTTACCTCGCTCCGAAGGCCACTTAATTCTCAATCACAGCTTTTCCTTTGGAATTCACCTCCAAACCACTTGTATCTATTCAAAAATGACTCAATAACATCAAATATTGCTAAAGGAATTAATTATTGTGCATAAATTAAATTTCCCAAATTTTTCTTAAAAAAGTAAAAAAAATCGACCCCGAGCCCGCTTGGTCAAAACCCGAGGTTCGGACCAAAATCTATTTACCCATTCACCCCCGAGCCCGAATATATAATTGGTTTTGGAATCCGACCTCAAATTGAGGTTAAATCCCCAAATTTCTAAAATTCCTAGTTTCTACCTTAACCCCTAATTCTACTATGAAAACTCTAGATTTTAGGTAGATAATTCAAGAAATATAATGGGTAATGGAAAGAAAATGGCTTAGACTCACTTACTAACACTTTGGGGAAGAAAATGACTCTTGAAAATCGCCTATACCCGTTTGGTTCTTGAAAAATGTTGAAGAAATGGCTTAAGCCCGTGTTTGATTAGGTTTTATGCACTGGGCAACAGTGTGCATCGCGTTCGCGAGGCCACTGTCGCATTCGCGAGACCTTGCTCGCATTCGCGATGGTGACACCCCCCTGTCCTTCGCGTTCGCTAGACATTTCTCACGTTCGCGATGAAGGACGACCAACCCTCCCCCAGGTTCCCAAGTGTTTCGTGTTCGCGATGAGCCGGTCGCGTTCGCGAAGGATAAATCCCCCATCACTTCGCGTTCGCGACCAGGCCTTCGTGTTCGCGAAGAAGAATTCTCAGCCTCACCAATTTACTCTTCGCGTTCGCGACGCGAACGCGAAGAAGGATGTGCCAGACACCAGAATCTGTAGAAGACCAGTTTTTTCCCAAGTCCAAAACATCCCATGGCCTATCTGAAAGTCACCTGAGCCCTCGGGGCTCCAAACTAAACATGCGCATAAGTCTAAAAATATCATACGGACCTGTTCACGTGATCAAATCGCCAAAATAACACCTAGAACTCCGAATTTAGCACCAAAATAAAGAAAATTCTCAAGAACACTTTAAAATTTCTATTTTCTCAACTGGACGTCCGAATCACGTCAAATCAATTTCGTTTCTCACCAAATTTCATAGACAAGTCTTAAATATCATAATGAACCTGTACCGGGCTCCGGAACCAAGATACAGACCCGGTACTCATAACTCAAGCTAGGGACCTCCGAATTTGATTTCGGGCATACGCCCAGGTCCCATAATTTGATACGGAACTGTCAAAACACGGATCTGGGCCGTTTACTAAAAATGTTGACCGAAGTTAACTAAAATTAACTTTTAAGGCATAAATTCTTATTTTCATCAATTTTCAACAAAAAAGATTTTCGGAAACATGCCCGGACTGCGCACGCAAATCGACAAGGGTAAAAATGAGATTTTTAAGGCTTAAGTGCGTATATTCGAGTTTTAAAACATAAGATGACCTTTTGGGTCATCACATCAAGGTAGTTGAGGCCCAATATGCGGACCTTCAGACCCAAGTGCTCTCTCTGCGGGACGAGATCGAGCAATGTTTCATTAGGGCTAATACATTGGGTAGGGAGGTTGCTGAGAAGATAGCTGATTTGGAGAAGGACAAGTTGGCTCGGCTGGCAGCAAAAGTGGAGGCTTTTGAGGTTGCGATCCGCGTTCTTCGATCTGAGCGGGCAAATGATTTGGAGACGGCTAAACTCAGATAAAATCGTCTTGATGATCGGATAGGGGAGATAGAAAAAGAGGGTTCTAACCTTGGCGACCAAGTCATAGTTCTCGAGTCTGAGAATGCACAATTATCGGCTCAGCTATCCTCTCAAGCTTCTCCTTTTCCTGATGTTCCGCAGGATTTATATGAGAAGTGGATCCATGCTGAGGCCCAGTTGGACATATTTAAAAGTTTGATGATAGTGGGGAAAGTTCTTAAAGATGACTTTGAGGATGCTCGTGCTAAGGCGCGTGCAGCTCGTGTCACTTGCAGCTATGAACCTGCTACTCCAGAGGCCGGTGACAGTAGGGAAGATGTGGATGGGATCGAGCAGGATGCACGGTATGAGGATAAGTATTCCGATGGCGATGACGATGGTGGAGATTGTGCTGCTGAGTCAGGTGGCGATTAATTATTCTTCTTTTCATTTGTAAATTTTGTGCACACTTTTGTGGGCGTCCGTATTAGCCCTCATAAAGAATATATTTGAAGTAGGAAATGTTATTTTCTGTTTGGGCATGTATGCTTCTTTCTTTTTGTTCTGCCGTTTGGCTGCTTTAGTCGTAGAAGATTGGTTTATATGTGTTGAACAAGGTCGAATATCAAATTCAGTTTTGGTTATTGCCGGGGGCCAACAAGTGTTATTTTTAACGAGTCGAATGCCAGTTAGTTCGAGTGAGGTCGAACGTAACTTAAACTTAACAATGGTCGGGGGCCATATGGGCGTTAATTTCAACAAGGTCGAATGTAACCTGTTGTTAATTCGAGCAAGGTCGAATATGGTTTAGTTTGAACAAGGTCAAATGTTAGCTAATTCGAGTGAGGTCGAATATAACCTGTAGTTAATTCGTGCGAGGTCAAATATGGTTTAGTTCGAACGAGGTTGAATGTTAGCTAATTTGAGCGAGGTCGAATGTAACTTGGACTTAGCAATGGATGGGGGGCATATGGGTGTTAATTCGAATGAGGTGGAATGTAACCCGTAGTTAATTCGAGCGAGGTCGAATATGGTTTAGTTCGAACGAAGTCGAATGTTAGCTAATTCGAGCGAGGTCGAATGTAACTTAGATTTAACAATGGCTGGTGGCCATATGGGTGTTAATTCGAACGAGGTAGAATGTAACCCGTAGTTAATTTGAGCGAGGCCGAATGTCAGTTAATTCGAACGAGGTCGAATGTAACAGATTTAACAATGGCCGAGGGCTGTATGGGTGTTAACTCGAACGAGGTCGAATGTAACCCGTAGTTAATTCAAACAAGGTAGAATGTTAGTTAATTCGAGCGAGGTCGAATATGATATATTCAATTGTGGCCTGAGGCCGAGTAGATATTGAGGCAATATTGTTCTGCAGGAAACATGAGCGAACATACATTTGTGTTTTGCTCATACACTTGGAGAAATTTACATATTTTGCGGGCTGGCATTCCAGTCCTAGTCTATCTAGTCCCTTCATTGGGCGACCTGGAGATATGTCGAGAGGTTGGGCAATGAACTGACCGTACGATGAATTCTTCTGTCCGTACTTCGAATTGAAGTGTCCCCTTTATCGCCTCGTTAAAAACCTCCTTCAGAAAACCCAATTGGGACAAAACTCAAGTGAGGGAAAAAGAGTACGACTTGGAGGACGCTTTGTTACACCCTATATTTTCGTATGTAAAGTACGTCGTGAGCAAACTAATGTAGGACCAAAAATGAGTTCATCTTTGAAAATATATAAAGTAAGTTAATCATGTTACCTCAGAGGTTACAAATATTGAAGATCATGAACAACAAGTACAAAGAGGGTTGGAAGGTTCAGAAGCTAAAGGAATTGAAGAAAATAATGTTTCGTCGAAAGTTGACAAGTTGAGAATGTTATAACATTTACTTTTGGGAAGAGACTAGGGTGCTTAACATGATAAGAAGGTTATGTTATGAGTTATGTTAGTCGTATGATAATCGTGTGTTATGTTTTGAAGTCAAGCGAGTGGTGGAACAAAAGTCAATGAAAGCCATCACAAGTTACGTTCATAAGTTTTACTGAAACTTTGGGTCAAATGTAACTGAATGTTCTGCCAATATACTTAGAGTTAAAGGGTATTACACCATCAAATTGGAGATCTATGAGTCTATTTTCTAACTCATTAAGCCATTTATCAATACGATATCGGAGTAGAGAGATATGGGCGATTTTGCGAGACTAGGCAGACTGTCACCTACTTGCTTAAACGAGAGTCCAAAAATGGGCTAGTTCGGGTCGTCCAAAAATGGGCTAGTTCGGGTCGTCCAAAGAGGCCTTTTTAAAGGCCTATCTCCTTCATATATTAGATTGATAATTGTCACGCCCCAACCTCGGGGAGCGCGACCGGCGCTCAACCGAGTGAACCCGATCGAGCAAGCCAATTAGATTTCATTCTACCCAAACTCATCCATGAATAAAGAGGAGATGCACTCCATTAATCAAATACTGAAAATATTTTATCAACAACTTCCTTTTCATTCCCATTAGCAGCTTCATTCATAATTTCCAAAATATTACGAGTTTATAGAATTAATGAAAAACATGATTTCCAAATACCAATATTTCTAGTTCAATTCCCAACATCAAGCACAACCCACAACCTGTCTACGGACCCTCTAAGTATAATAGAAAAGTAATATGGAAATGCCGGCAACAAGGCCTCGGCTATACGTCAACCACAAAGTACATGAGAAACAAAAGATACATGACCCCAAAATGAAGTGGGGATTACCAAGTCAGTTAAAGAGAATGCACTGCTATCACTGATCAATGCCGCCTGCTGTAGAACCACCTGCATCCATAAAGATGCAGTGCCCCCGGCAAAAGGGACGTTAGTGCCGTCGAATAGCACTAGTATGTATAGCTAAAAGTCCTCTTTCAAAATAGAATGCCCATATAAGAAAAGGCAACACATATAAACAGCAAGTCACAATCAACAATATCCAAATGCCCAATTGAAACATAACATTTTTCAAAATACAAAAATAATATATATTTTTGGTTGGGAGATCATTAGCACCGATATATCACCGTCTTTGTTAGCACGGAGTCCGATCACGCCAGATCGGTTAGGCCATCTCCCCACGAACAATGTGGTTTGACATGTGATGTGAAAGAAAGTTGTTACCAAGAGTAGTACCACCATGTGCGCAACATGTCGTCTGATCTCCACCCAATCAGCTAGGCCGCCTTCCCACGTATGCCATATGGGTTGACTTTTCCAATTCACAGTTATTACCAGTTTCATCCCAATTAAGGGGAATAATCACAATTTCACCAATATTTTTATTTCATCCCAAATAAGGGGAATAACCACAATCCACCCCTACACCGGCACGTATAGTTTTAGGTGTGGGCCTTATGACCCACCTTTCCTCGATTTTGCTAATGATGCTCCCAAAAATATTTTTGATTTGATTTCACACAACGGTAACATAAATACAATTGTACTCACCTCAACCTCTTTCACTTTGTATAAATCCTCATTAGTATTTCCAGTCACTCACAACAACAATATTCCTTGGCTCATTTGGCCATTGACAAGATTCTTTATTCCTGGCACGATGGCCATATTTCATATCCCACACTTTCACCTCTTTTAATTTCAAAGATCACCATCAAATATCAACATATAGAATATTTTAGAAATTATATACTTTAAATCCATTTCTAATGGGAACTTTAAACACAAATGGTTTCTTCCAAAAGAATGGGGCATACCAACCAGCAATAGAAACACACATCAAAATCATAAACAATCAATACATCATTTATTCTTGCAATACTCTTCCCTAAAAATGATAATGTACAATTTCAACACATGAGTATGTAAGAACTCGAATCACACTGGATATATTTATAAAGCAAAGCATTATTTAAAGCAGCCACTTATGGGCATGAATTGAGTACAAAAGCTTTTAGGCAATTCTATTTTCGAAATCATTTTTAAAAAATTGAGTCGATGCTCAATTTTATATTCTTTATCGCATCATCTCAATTCATTTGCACTACTAGCCACAATCATAACTTAAATTCTTGGCACGTTGGCTACACTCTATATCCCCAATTCACTTATTTCATTTTCAAGAATCTTTATAGATTATCAACAATAAGATATTTTCAATTAAGACTTTAGGTACACATATGAGCAATTTAGAGTCTTAAGCACATCAAGTTTTTCTCACCCAATTGGTATACTAGTTTTCATTTAAAACACAACTCAAAGTCATAATATTTTAATACGCAACCCATACTTTGAACATATATCTTTTGACATAAGGCTCATTCGGAATAGTCAAGTTTATAGGAGATAACCCGGAATATAGAAATTAGAAATTTTGAGCCAACCATACTTGAACTTACGGGAACATTATGGAATTCGATTCTAAGAGAGAAAGTTTAGCCAACATACCTCAATTGAGCTTCAATAAACTCTAAAATGATCCAGAATTCTTATCAACTTCAATCTATAATAACAACATCCAATGGGACTAATATTAGTAACAAATTCCATAATTTAGGCTATTTAGGCATTTTATCAAATACTTAGTAGGCATGAATCTCTACATCTCTTAACCATAGAATTAGTTTATCCAACTACTATCATTTACCAATAATTTATCCCATCATCCTTAAACAATTCATAACTTCCAATATCACATACATGACCATCCATCCACATCCAACCAACAAAATTCCATCAAATAATCACCTTCCAATCTCCACAATGGTTATGTATTTAAATTGGGCACTTATGGCTTCCAATCACCATATCATGAGTTCCTATACTTAATTCATACTCATATTCCCATAATATATCCATATATGTAAGTCTAAGGGTGTAGGATTAACTTTTGGAAGAAATCTTACAAAACCCTCATTTGAGTTCTTGAAGAAATTTCTTGAAGATCTAAGTATTTTACGTGTAGATCTCATCAATACTAGTGTAGAAATGATGGAATTTCACACCAAAATGACGGGGATTGCTTACCTTGAAGATGGGAGGAGTTGGTGGTCTTGAGAGAGTGGGGAATAGCTCCAAAATTCGTCCAAATGAAATGGGGAAAATGAACCCCGAAATTGTAGTTATAAGCCCAGATTTTTGGGTTTCGGATGCTGCCCTGGATGCTATGGTAGCACTTCACTGCCAACCTTTCTTTCGGACGCGGCCTCGGATGCTTCGCATCTGCAGACTCCTCCGCCAGCCTTTGGTAATTTGGTCATAACTTCTTGTAGTAATGTCCAAATGACGAACGGTTTGAAGCGTTAGAAACTAGACTCGATGATATTTCATTTGATAGGTGGATCATCACATAAATTCTTATAAATATATATATATATATATATACACACACACACACACACACACACATACACACACCCATTTGAAACTTTAGTCTATCATGAAATCTCCAACTTGACTTGGACTTAGGGCTCTCCTTAGACCCCACATCACTTATAATATGCCTCATACACTTATTATCATATCTAATTGATATCTATCATATTAATAGTCCTCGTCTAAACACAAAATAATATAATTAATGCACATCGACTTTCTTAATAACGCTTAAGTACTTCGAAATTTTTTGGGGTATTCCAATAATAATGCATAATAACTAGACATGAGCTCTGCAAAAATCCTCCCAAAATCTTTCCACAAACCCTAATTGATTTTCTCTCCCTTTCAAGTTCTAATTGGAGGTAAAACCTAGAGTTTGAATAACCAAGATAGGAGATGAGTTATCCAATGAATAAGGTAAGTTTACTGCTCTCTTTAATCCATTTTTTTAAGTCGTTCTAAATTTGTAAAAACTTACGGGACGGTGATCGGAAACCGTGATTTCGAGTTATTCACTTGTAGCGGACTGTTTTGTGGACTGTTCTGTGTTGCTATTGGGCTGCGTGTTTTACTACTGTTTTGTGGAGTTTTGGAGGAGAAAGGATGTGGAGAAACACTATATAAATGAAGGGTGGTGGGATGGTCGTTCGTCGTAATATTTTTGGGCTGTTTGACACTACTACAATGGTTGTTTTGTATATGAGGAGATTGGGATGTGTTGGGCTATTTTGTAGTATTTTGTGGTGTATATAAGGTTGGAAAATAATGTATATATATTGTTATTGTTGCGTTCTTGTGTTGTTGGTATTATCTTGAATTTGGAGGAAGTAAGGATTATAGGGGAGATGTTGCCCGTTTTAATACAAAATAAGCTTGTCGTTTGTTGTGCAATAGTTGTATCTTTTGTAACTTAATGATAGTATTATTATCGTTGATATAGATTAAGGTGGGAAGAGGCGAGTTCAACATGGTGATTGAAAAATTGTTATAAGGTATGTTAAGGCTAAACATTTCCTTCATTTTGGTATGATCCCGTAACTACATATGTTTGATAACGAGACATAAAGAGAAGTTCATATTCATGAATTTATTCACATTATCCTAGTCTCAAAAATTACAGTATTCTCCCTAATTGGGACTTTATATTCAATTAAGTATTATTTTCTTCCAGTCAAGAGAGTATAGGGTTTATACATATACATTATTACAATATTTTCACCACTATCGAGCTATAATTGATGGGTAGGCCCCTATTGGGCAACCTCTGATCAGATGGTAAGTTATATACCGAGCCTACTGTTGCCGAGTGCCTATGAGCGAGCCCAGGATGGCCGAGATACAGAGCCTAGTATGGCCGAGCTCCTATGAACGAGCCTACTACGGCCGAGCAGTTACACATACCGAGCCTTATAGGGCCGAACATTTATTTTACTTACTATATTGATGGAGTTAAGTCAGTATCAACAGGTAAGTGTATCTCCAAACTCCTAGTTACTTTTAGTTATTATATTATCAGTTCCATTTCAGCTTTCAATTATGTTATTTCCTTACATACTCGGTACATTATTTCGTACCGACGTCCCTTTTCTGGGGACGCTACATTTTATGCGTTCAGGTTCATATAGACAAATAGGTAGACCTCCTCAGTAGGTGTTTTCCGAGTTCAGCCTGATCGGTAAGCTCCACGTCCTTCAGAGTTGCCGGGTCTAGGATTTTATGTACATCTTCTGTATGCATGTATATATGTTATGGGTAGGTTGGGGACCTGTTCCGATCACAGTACATCCATCAGTAGATCAGAAATAATACATCCATCATATAGGCTTGTAGTATTTTGTGGTGTATATAAGGTTGGAAAATAATGTATATAAATTGTTATTGTTGCGTTCTTGTGTTGTTGGTGTTATCTTGAATTTGGAGGAAGTAAGGATTATAGGGGAGATGCTGCCCTATAAGCTTGTCGTTCGTTGTGCAATAGTTGTATCTTTTGTAACTTAATGATAGTATTATTATCGTTGATATAGATTAAGGTGGGAAGAGGAGAGTTCAACATGGTGATTGAAAAGATTGTTATAAGGTATGTTAAGGCTAAACATTTCCTTCATTTTGGCATGATCCTGTAACTACATATGTTTGACAACGAGACATAAAGAGAAGTTCGTATTCATGAATTTATTCACATTATCCTAGTCTCAGAAGTTACAGTATTCTCCCTAATTGGGACTTTATATTCAATTAAGTATTATTTTCTTCCAGTCAAGAGAGCATAGGGTTTATACATATACATTATTATAATATTTTCACCACTATCGAGCTATAATTAATGGGCAGGCCCCTATTGGGCAACCTCTGATCAGATGGTAAGTTATATACCGAGCCTACTATTGCCGAGTGCCTATGAGCGAGCCCAGGATGGCCGAGATACAGAGCCTAGTATGGCCGAGCGCCTTTGAGCGAGTCTATTACAGCCGAGCAGTTACACGTACCGAGCCTTATAGGGCCGAACATTTATTTTACTTACTATATTGAAGGAGTTAAGTCAGTATCAACAGGTAAGTGTATCTCCAAACTCCTAGTTACTTTTAGTTATTATATTATCAGTTCCGTTTCAGCTTTTAGTTATGTTATTTCCTTACATACTCGGTACATTATTTCGTACCGACGTCCCTTATATGGGGACGCTGCATTTTATGTGTGCAGGTTCGTATAGACAGATAGGTAGACCTCCTCAGTAGGTGTTTTTTGAGTTCAGCCTGATCGGTAAGCTCCACGTCCTACGGAGTTACCGGGTCTAGGACTTTATGTACATCTTCTGTATGCATGTATATATGTTATGGGTAGGTTGGGGCCCTATTCCGATCACAATACATCCATCAGTAGAGGCTTATAGATATATCATGTCAGCTAGTGCAGTATGTTGGGCTTGTAGGCTTAGTATGTATCTTTTGTTGGTTTATCAGCTGTAGTAGTTATGACGGCCTTGTCGGCCCAGCTTTATATTGATGTTTAGTCAGCACTAGTTTCCATTCAGTTTTATATTTTGCTTCCTAAATTGTCTTGCAATGTGGCCCCATGGCCAAATTATGACATTATATGTTCAGAGTCCCTTAGTCGCAAGTTGGTACGCTAGGTTAAGTGAGGCATCGGGTACCGGTCTCACCCCCAGATTCAGGGCATGACAAACTTGGTATCAGAGCAGTTATGTCCTAGGGAGTCTACAAGCCGTGTCTAGTAGGGTCTTGTTTATAGATGTTTTGTGCACTACATTATATAAGCAGGGAACTACAAGGCATTTAGGAGTTGGTTACCGTTCTTTCAAATCTAAATCGTGATGTAGAACTGAGTTATAGGAAATTTGAGTTAAACTTACGTGTTGGTATTGCATACAAAGATGACGGTGACTAGGAAGACTACGACTATCCAGAGGGGAGATGCAGCAGTACTTGAGTGGACCAGCTGGGTACCCCAGTACATGGGTCCCGATATGAGGCCCAAGGCGAGACCCCTACTCAGCCATTACCGGCTCCTCCACCACCTGAGGAGATTCCTAGGGATATCGCACACCCAGTTCCACCTCCACTTCCATCAGATCAAGACTTGCGGAGTGTGGTGCATTTGTTGACACAGTTGGTAGCTACCCAGACTTGAGAGTTTATTTCTTTGAGTCCCCCCAGAGTTCACGAGGACAGATCAGAGGGAGGACCTGCATGATTTCATAGATCAGCTTCACAGGATCTTTCGGGTTATGCATTCCACAGAGAAAGAGGTAGTTGAGCTAGTAGCTTTTCAACTCCAAGATATATCCATCCTTTGGTATGAGGGATGAGAGAGGTCCAGGGCACGTGATGCACCTCCAGCTAGTTGGGAGAATTTTTTAGATGCCTTCCTTGACTATTACTTACCATGGGAGATCCGAAAGGCTTAGGTCGATCAGTTTCTAGTGCTCAAGCAGGGCAATATGAATGTTCGCGAGTATAGTCTCCGTTTTGACTCATTAGCCAGATATGCACCATTCATAGTTACTACTATGCGGGACATGATCCACATGTTTATAACAGGGTTGGCCCCAGAGTTGACCGAGGCATGTGCCACCGCTGCATTGCAGGATAGTATGGACATCTCCCGGATTAAGGCATTCGCTCAGAATATAGAAAAGGTTAGGCGTCGGCAGAAGGGTACAAAGAGGACTGAGCAAGGTCAGCGTAAGAGGATGAGATTTCCTATGTCTCAGGAGTATTCTCAAGATAGTTATAGGCCCCAGTACTTTGGACGGCCACCTAGGCCTCCGCCACCTCAGTTATAGGGTTACATGTATGACCGCTATACTCAGTCAGGACTAGGTGAGAGCTCACAGGCGTCGGGTTTGCAGCGACAGCTAGGTTCAAGGAAGACATGGTCATTTTCGCAGCGGTGTGATATCTGTGGTAGAGGACACTTGGGCCAATGCTTGTTATACATGTGGGTGTCCGGGGCAAATGATGCGAGATTGCCCAAATAGAGATTCTGGGGGTATGTCACAACCAGCGAGTTCAGCAACAGAATCATCTATGTTCGTGCATCCTTCAGGGCATGAGTCTTAGTCTTCAGCTGGTAGAGGTCGAGGTAGCGGTAAAGGTTCCAGTTCAGGTGGTAATCAGAACCGTATCTATGCTTTAGTGGGTCGACAGGACGAGGAGTCTTTACCAGACGTTGTGACAGGTATATTGACCATTTGCTCTCACGATGCTTATGCCTTGATAGACCCAGGATCTACTTTATCGTATATTACCCCATTTGTCATGGGGAAGTTTGGTATAGTGCCTGAAATGATAAGTGATCCTTTTGCGGTATCTACACCGGTTGGAGAGCCGATTATTTCTAGACCGGTTTACCGAGATTGTACGGTGACAGTTTGTAGTCGTCAGACCTCAGCCGACCTATTTGAGCTAGAGATGATGGATTTTGATGCTATCATGGGCATGGGCTGGTTGGCAGCTTGCTATGCCATAGTTTATTGCCGAGCAAAGACAACCATATTTCATTTTTCGGGTGAGCCAGTCCTTGAATGAGTAGGTAATACAGCGACACCCAGAGGTAGTTTTATTTCTTATCTGAAGGCGAGGAAAATGTTCGCAAAAGGGTGTATTTATCATACTGTACGAGTTAGAGATGCAGATGCCGAGATACCTACACTTCAGTCTATTCCCGTAGTCAAAGAGTATGCAGATGTGTTTCCATATGAGCTTCCTGGTATTCCTCCAGAGCGAGAGATTGATTTTCGCATCGATTTGCTTCCAGGAACTCAACTAATATCCATCTCTCCATATAGAATGGCACTTGCTGAATTAAAGGAGTTGAAGGAGCAGTTAAAAGATTTGCTGGAGAATGGTCTCATCAAGCCCAGTACCTCACCTTGGGGTTCACCGGTACTATTTGTACGGAAGAAAGAAGGCTCCCCGAGGGTGTGTATTGATTATAAGCAGTTGAACAAGGTAAATATTAAGAATAAATATCCACTTCCAAGGATCGATGACTTTTTTGATCAGTTGCAGTGGGCTAGTTTCCGTTCAAAGATAGATTTGATGTCGGGATACCACTAGGTCAGAGTTCGGGAGAAAGATATTCCGAAGATAGCCTTCAGGACTCGATATGGCCACTTCTTGTTCCTTGTCATGTCCTTTGGGTTAACTAACTCACCCGTCGTATTTATGGACTTGGTGAATAGCCTATTCCGGTCATTTTTAGATTTGTTCGTGATAGTATTGATTAATGATATTCTAGTTTATTCAAGTTCAGAGGATGAGCATGCGGACCACTTGCGAGCGGTACTCTAAACCCTCTGTGATCTTAAGTTGTATGCTAAGTTTTCTAAGTGTGAGTTCTGGTTGAAATCTATAGCATTCTTGGGGCATATTATATCCGATGAAGGTATAAAGGTAGACATTCAGAAGATTGAGGCCATGAAATCTTGTCCTAGACCTACCACTTCGACAGAGGTTCGTAGCTTTCTAGGCTTAGCGGGATAATACCGGAGGTTCGTAGATGGTTTTTCTTCCCTTTCGGCACCATGACCAAGTTGATGCAGAAAGCAACTAAGTTTCAGTGGACAAAGGCTTGCGAGCGGAGTTTCCAAGAGCTTATGAACAGGTTGACCTCAGAGCCAGTTCTAACACTTCTAGAGTGTCCAGAAGGTTATGCCGTGTATTGTGATGCTTCAGGTGTCGGGTTAGGATGTGTCCTGATGCAACATAGGAAGGTAATTGCGTATGCTTCAAGGCAATTAAGGAAGCACGAGAGAAATTATCCAACCCACGACCTCGATTTAGCTGCAGTTGTCCATGCACTTAATATATGGTGGTGTTATTTATATGGTGTTCATGTTGATGTATTTACAGATCATAAAAGCCTGCAATATATCTTCAAGCAAAAAAAGTTGAATTTGCGACAAAGGCGATGGCTTGTTTGGGGGTTCGGTTAGTAAATTCTGATGATGGTGGAGTTATACTCCAAAACACTGCAAAATCATCTCTCATAGCTGCAGTCAAGGAAAGGCAGTACGAGGACCCAGAGTTGGTCGAGTTGAGAGAGCTAGTTCTGCATCAGAAGAAGCCGTTGTTAGAGCTCAAGGGAGATGGGGTTCTAAGATACAGGGGTGATCTGTGTGTTAAAGATGTAGCAGGGCTACGAGACAGGATTATGCCAGAGGCACATTATTCGTGGTACTCCATTCATCATGGGTCGGCGAAGATGTATCATCACATTAAGGATGTGTACTGGTGGAACGGTATGAATAAGAACATTGCTGAGTTTGTCGCCCAGTGTCCTAGTTGCCAGCAGGTGAAGATAGAGCATCAGAAGCTCGGAGAGCTAATGTAGAATATAGAGATCCCGACGTGGAAATGGGAGGCGATAAACATGGACTTTGTCATGGGTCTACCTCGTTCACATCATAAGTTCGATTCTATATGGGTGATAGTCGATAGGCTCACGAAATCAGCTCATTTCCTGCCGGTCAGATCTATATATACAACAGAAGATTATGCAAATTTATATATTATGGAGATAGTGCGAATACACAGAGTACTAGTATCTATTATATATGACTGTGGGGCCCAGTTTACAGCACATTTTTGGAGGTCATTTCAGAGAAGTCTATGGAGTCAGATGAATCTCAACACAACTTTTCATCCACAGACTGATGGACAAGCCGAGCACACAATTCAGACGCTCGAATATATGTTACGAGCATGTGTGTTGGATTTTTAAAAAAGTTGGGATGAACATCTACCTCTTGTCGAGTTTGCATATAATAACAGTTACCACTCCAATATCCAGATGGCTCTATACGAGGCTTTGTATGGGCGTAAGTGCAGATCTCTTATAGGGTGGTTTGATGTTGGAGAATCTGGGTTATATGGGCCAGACCTGGTTCAGTAGGCCGTGGAGAAAGTAAAGCTTATCTGGGAGTAACTGTTGATAGCTCAGAGTCGTCAGAAGTCATATTCTGACGTGCGGCGGCGAGAATTAGAGTTCGGGGTTAATGACTGGTATTCTTAAAGGTATCACCTATGAAGGGTGTGATGAGGTTTGGCAAGAAAGGCAAGCTTATCCCACGGTATATTGGGCCTTATAGGATCATTCGGAGAGTGGGCCAAATAGCTTATGAGTTAGAATTTCCCTCAGAATTGGAGTCAGTCCATCCGGTTTTTCACGTAACTATGCTACGGAAGTGCATTGGCGATCCTACCAAAGTGGTGCCCACGGATAATGTATAGATAATGGAGGACTTGTCATACAAGAAAATTCCAGTTTCCATCCTAGACCGACATATCTGTAAGCTACGGAATAAAGAGGCAGCCTCCATGAAGGTTTTATAGAGAAGCAAAAAATGTGGAAGAGATGACGTGGGAAGCGGAGGAAGAAATGAAGTCTAAATACCCTTACCTATTTCAAACTAAAGATATGGCTCGAGATGGGATGCTACGGCACAGGTCTATTCAGGCTAGTAGATCATCAGGTAAGCTCTTATTTCTTGACTTTCAGTATTTATGATTTACGGCTGTGTGAGGCAAAGTGTTGCTATTTATAGACATTGGCCATGTGTGGCATACATAGTATGTTTTCTGGCTACGTGCAGGTTGGTTTTAGTTTAGTGTAAGGAGGAGAATCTGGCAAAAATTTTCCAATGTCTCTAAGAGTAAACATTCGAGGACGAATGTTCCTATGGGGGGAATGATGTTACACCCTATATTTTCGTACGTAAAAGTTCGTTGTGAGCAAACTAATGTAGGACCAAAAATGAGATCATCTTTGAAAATATATAAATTAAGTTAATCATGTTACCTCAGAGGTTACAAATATTGAAGATCATGAACAACAAGTACAAAGAGGGTTGGAAGGTTCAGAAGCTAAAGGAATTGAAGAAAATAATATTTCGTCGAAAGTCGACAAGATGGGAATGTTATAATATGTACTTCTGGGGCGAGACTAGGGTGCTTAACATGATAATGAGGTTATGTTATGAGTTATGTTAGTTGTATGATAGTCGTGTGTTATGTTTTGAAGTCAAGCGAATGGTGGAACAAAAGTCAATGAAAGTCGTCACAAGTTACGTTCATAAGTTTTACTGAACCTTTGGGTCAAATGTAATTGCATTTTCTCCCAATATACTTAGAGTTAAGGGGTTTTCCACCCGTAAAATTGAAGATATATGAGTCTATTTTCTAAATCATTAAACCTTTTGTCAATACGATGTTGTAGTAGAGAGATAAGGTCATTTTTGTGAGACTGCGCAGACTGTCACCTACTTGCTTAAACGAGAGTTCAAAAATGGGCCAGTTCGGGTCATCCAAAAATGTGTCAGTTCGGGTCGTCCAAAAAGTCCTTTTTATAGGCCTATGTCCTTCATATATTAGATTGATAATAAGGCATAATAACCAGACATAAGCTCTGCAAAAATCCTCCCAAAAAGTTTCCACAAACCCTAATTGATTTTCTCCCTTTAAAGTTCTAATTGGAGGTAAAACCTAGAGTTTGAAGAACCATGATAGAAGCTTAGTTATCCAACAAATAAGGTACGTTTACTACTCTCTTTCATCCATTTTTTCTGCTGTAAATGCATAGTAAGTCGTTCTATATTGTAAAAACTCACGGGACGGTGATAGGAAGCCATGAGTTCGAGTTATTCACTTGTAGCGGACTGTTTTGTGGACTGTTTTGTGTTGATGTTGGGCTACATGTTTTATTACTAATTTGTGGCATTTTGGAGGAGGAAGGGTGTGGAGAAACACCACCTAAATGAAGGGTGGTGGGCTGGTCGTTCGTCATAATATTTTTGGGTTGTTTGACACTACTACAGTGGTCGTTTTATGTATGAGGAGATTGGGGTGTGTTGGGCTGTTTTGTAGTATTTTCTAGTGTATATAAGGTTGAAAAATAATGTATATATGTTGTTATTGTTGCGTTCTTGTGTTGTTGGTGTTATCTTGAATTTGTAGGAAGTAAGGATTATAGGGGAGTTGCTGCCCATTTTAATACAAAATAAGCTTGTCGTTCATTATGAGATAGTTGTACCTTTCATAACCTAATGATAGTATTATTATCATTGTTGTATATTAAGGTGGGAAGAGGCTAGTTCAACCTGGTGATTGGAAATATTGTGATAAGGTATGTTAAGGCTAAATCTTTCCTTCATTTTGGCATGATCCTGTAACTACATATGTTTGACAACGAGACATAAAGATAAGTTTGTATTCATGAATTTATTCACATTATCCTACTCTCAGAAGTTACAGTATTCTCCCTTATCGGGACTTTATATTCAGTTAAGTATTGTTTTCTTCCAGTCAAGAGAGCATAGGCTCTATATATATACATTATTATAGTATTTTCACCACCATCGAGCTATAATCGATGGGCAGACCCCTATTGGGCAACCTCTGATCAGATGGTAAGTTATATACTGAGCCTACTATGGCCGAGCGCCTATGAGCGAGCCCAGGATGGCCGAAATACAGAGCCTAGTATGGCCGAGCGTCTATGAGTGAGCGTACTACGGCCGAGCAGTTACACGTACCGAGCCTTATAGGGCCGAACATTTATTTTACTTACTATATTGAAGGAGTTGAGTCAGTATCAACAGGTAAGTATATCTCGAGATCATATTTGACTCCCAATTATTTTCAGTTATTATATTATCAGTTCAGTTTCAGCTTTCAATTATGTTATAACCTTACATACTCAGTACATTATTTCGTACTGATGTCCCTTTTCTGGGGAAGCTGCATTTCATGCATGCAGGTTCAGATAGACAGACAGGTAGACCTCCTCAGTAGGTGTTTCCCAAGTTCAGCCTGATCGGTAAGCCCCACATCCTTTGGAGTTGTCGGGTCTAGGATTTTGTGTACATCTTCTGTATGCATGTATATAAGTTATGGTTTTGTATGCATGTATATAGGTTATGGGTAGGCATCAGTAGAGGCTTGTAGACATATCATGTCAGCTAGTGCAGTATGTTGGGCTTGTAGGCCTGGTATGTATCTTTTGTTGGTTTGTCAGCTGTAATAGTTATGACGGCCTTGTTGGCCCAGCTTTATATTGATATTTAGTCAGCGCTAGTTTCTGTTTAGTTTTATATTTTGCTTCGCAAATTGTCTTGCAATATGGCTCCATGGCCAAATTATGATATTATATGTTCAGAATCCCTTAGTCGCAAGTTAGTATGCTAGGTTAGGTAAGGCACCGGGTGCCAGTCTCGGCCCCCAGGTTCGGGGCGTGACACGCTTGTTCTTAAAAGTTGAAGTACTTGAGGTGGGTGATGTTTCAGTTGTTTGGTAGCAGTTTTCCTTCAATTGCTTCTAGTTGAAATGACCCTTTGTTTGCCGCTGCCAAGATTCTATATGGGCCGTACCAGTTCGTTCCTAGTTTGCCTTCCCGCCAGTCTTTGCTCGCTTGTGTTTTGTCCTTGAGTACGTAGTCCCCGACTTTGAGTGGTATGATCTTGGCCTTTTTGTTATAGTAGTGTTCTGCCTGTTGGTTTTTGGCGATCATCCTTTTGGAGGCCATATCTCTCCGTTCTTCGACTTCGTCGTGTTCCTGCCTTCTGCTTTTGTTGTTCCTCGGCCCGCTCTCATGGGAGTATCTCAAATTAGGCTCTTTGACTGGTATTACCGCATTAGTCCCATAGACTAATCTCAAATGAGTAGGGCATATCTCCTGTGCTCGTCTTTGGCATTGTGCGGTAGGCCCAGAGTACTTCTGGTAATAGTTCTAGCCATAGTCCCTTGGCATGTTCGAGCTTTTTCTTCATGATGTTCAATATTGATTTGTTGGAGGATTCTTCTTGCCCGTTGCCCGCAGAGTGGTATGGGGTGGAAAGTATTCTTTTGATATGCCACTTCTCAAAAAATTCGGCGACCTTTTTTCCAGTAAATTGGGGTTCGTTATCGTAACTGATTTCTTTGGGGAGGCCGAAGCGGCACACAATATTTTTCCATATGAAGGTGATCATCCTGTTCGCGTATCTGGGCGAATGCCCCTGCTTCCACCTATTTAGAAAAAATAGTCAGTTAAAACCAAAAGAAAACGTACATTACCTCGCCCTGCGGGTAGGGGGCCGACGATGTCCATTCCCCACTTAATGAAAGGCCAAGGGAAAGTGACCGAGTGGAGGTTCTCGCCCACTTGATGGATCATTGGACGTATTTTTGGCATTGCTCGCATTTTTTCACGAAGTCTCCGACCTCTTTTTTCATAGTAGGCCAGTAGTAATCTGCCGATATGAGACACCTGACTAGAGCTTTATTGCAGGAATGAGCCCCGCAGTGGCCTTCGTGGACCTCTTCTAGGACACGCCGCATTTGATTCGGGCCTAAGCATTTCGCTAGGGGGCGCCATACGTCCTTTTGTATAGATCGTTGTGAATGATATTGTACCTGGCCGCTTACATCCAAAACTTCTTGGCTTCTTTTTATCACGTGTGAGTATGCCATCTTACAAGTATGTAATAATACGGTTGTGCGATTCCCAAGTTAGATTTATAGTCCTTACCTCGATGTGATCTATTGATGAGTGGAGGAGGGTGACCATGTTTCCTTCTCCTGTTATGTTTTTAGTGGCTGTTGCTAATTTGGCGAGGCCGTCTGCTTCGATGTTTTATGCTCAGGGGATCTGGTCGAGCTGACATTCGTCAAACTCGGGCACTAATTTGCAGATCTCAGCCAGGTATTTTTGCAACCTTTGCTATTTGATATGGAAAGTCCCTATGACTTGGTTGACGACGAGTTAGGAGTCGCAACGTAGGATGATCCGTCTCGCCCAGTACATGAGTGCTAACCTTAGTCCTGCAATCAAGGCCTCATACTCGGCCTCGTTGTTAGTCCTATCCGGGTATCTTATGGACTAGCGAACTACTTCACCGGTCGGGACCTCAAGCACAGTTACTAGTCCGGACCCTGACGCATTAGAAGCATTGTCGGTGTACAAAATCCATGGATCTAGCGTTTGTGGAGAAGCGTGGGCAGCTTCATTTTCGACTTCGGGCGTTATTTTTGCGCTGAAGTCGGCAAGGACTTGTGATTTTATCGTCATCCTCGGTTGATATGCGATATCATGTTCGCTTAATTCTACGGCCCACTTGGCTAACTTGCCTGACAGCTCGGGCTTATGTAAAATACTTATCAAGGGGAAAGTTCTTTTTCATTTAAACTAACTTACGAGGACACAAATCATGAAGGAATAATAGTCATCGTAGATGACTATGTGACAATTAGTTAATAGAGAAAAAACACGTGCCAATTATTTTTTTCACTTTTTGTTTTATTCCAAATGACAGCAAAATGAAATCACTCTTTCATATCAAATTCAGAATTTAAATTTGATAGATTCGACTAATGTATTTCACAGTATTAAACTCATTACCCTTCTAAAATTATGGATTTATATTAGATATCTATTGAAATTTTAATGGGTTATTATATATAAATATATATTCTGTGTCAAAAATAGAGAATTCTGATTCCTTGTCTCTAGCATGATAGGGTGGCAATTGGCTAGAAAAATAAGTTCAGAACATACTATAGTTATTATCATCCAAAAAAGAGGTAAAAGTATGTATCAAATATATAGTTTGCAATAAATATCTAGTGACTAGTGTTTCACATAATTGAGTGGTCAGACTTTGGTAAGAAGAAACCAAATTTGATTGGGAAAAAGAACAAGAAAAAGAAAAATGAGGAAATTATCATTATATCGCTGATTTATAATGCTAAGAAAGATACTGATTCGTGATTGAATATACCTGTAATTAGTTACCATTAAATGATTAAAAAGGAATATTAATTGATACATGGCATATCAACAATAGTGTACTTTTTTTTTTTCATCATCATCAAGTTTATCATTGCTATATAATTTACAGGAGGTGCATGAAAATGGCCATGAAAAAAACAAGTTTCCTAAGAACTATATATATTGTTCATCTTCCTTCAACCATAATCATGCAAAACCTTTTTTTATTTACCGTATCCACCATTGATAACGATCTATCGACCTCGTCCCTGAGACGAAATCGAATAGAATAACCTCTTGATGCAAATTAGCAACGAGAGGAGGTGGCTTGAGATGGTTTCTACATAACAGACACGTCATACGTCCCGTACCAAGCAACCTATCTAAACAAACCCTATGAAAAAGATGATCACATCTTAACTCTCTAACTTCTTCTCCTTCTTCAATCTTGCACAAACAAACTGCACATTCTACAGAACCCAAGACTCCGATTCGGGTTCATAATGCATAATTTTAAGCTCATGATCATGATCCTGATCCTGATCATGAGCATTTAGAGAAATAGAACTAAGATTATAAGGATGAGAAAAAGATTGAAGGAGGAGAATTTCCCAAGCCCATTTCAACTGATTAGCCATAAAAACTACGTAGTTTAGTGCTATGGTTATCGATGATTTGGGAAACTTTTTTAGGGTTTTCTTCAAAATATAGATGGAGATAAAAAGAAGAAGAAAGAAGGTGATAACTGATGAAGCTGGACGCATCTTTTTTCGTCGTCTTCTTCTTTTAAATGTGCAACTTTTGTGATTTTTCAAAATTCTCACAAAAGCTGCTTGGTGTATGTTTTGGGAAGGATACAGGAGCTTTATATATAGAAGAGGAGAAGTAGGAAATTGGCTACCTGAAGAATATAGTCAAAATAAAATACAGTAATATTTTGGTCATTGATTATACACGATTTAAATATTTCCAAAAAAAAAAAGAAGATTGAAATTTCAAATTTTGTGTTAATGTCTGCCGCTGTACGTACTATGGATAATAAATCATGGGTCTATAACATGCGGCAGTGTTATTAAAAAGGTAGGGGAGATAGAAGTTCAAGAACGGAAACAAAAAGTGTCAAAACGAAAATTACTGCAGTTTCAGTTTCTTTTCTTTCTAACCATGTTGGATTGAAAAAATCTAGTAATAACATGGTAAAGGGCAAAGACGAATTCAGGTTTAGATTTAGAGCTCGTTTGGACATAAGAAAGTTTTCCTTTTTTTCCAAAAAATTTGAATTTTTTTCGAAATCAGCGTTTGTTCATAAAATTTTCAATTTTCACTTGAAGATGCATTTTGGAAATTTTCAAAAATTTTAAAAACTCCAAAAAGCTGTTTTTCAAAATTTTCACTCAAATCACTCACAAAACTTCAAAAACAAATTCATGTCCAAACACAACTCTAAATTTCAAATACCATTTTCACTTGAAAAATTCAACCCTCCCCCCCTCCCCCCCTATTTTGGAATTTTATAATTCTTATGTCCAAACGCCCACTTAATGGGATCAATTTATAAGGAATTTATTGTTCATTCAAAATTATAAGTTCAGAATTTAATATATTTAATGTTTTAATTGTTTTCGTATGTATATATATGCTCTACATTTAAAATATTAAGTCCAATTAACTCGTAAAAACCTACGCTACATTCGTCCTGTAAATTTTGACCAAAAGCTCTTCTCGTCTCCAATAGCTAATATTATTTTAAACATGCCAAACATTTGTGTAACTATAAAAATTTCTCATAAACGGTAAATTAAAATAAAATTGTCTCTAAATATGAAAATACATCAATTTTTTATGAACTAATAAGAATAGTGTCAAATAAAATAGAATAGGGGTATGAATTTTTTGTAATTAATGCTTCTATTAGTATTTTAAAAGACGTGGATTGGAAAGAACAAGGCCAAGTATGGCTAAAATTAGAGTTGAAGTGGACCTGCTGAAGCCACTACCTCAAAGTGTATTTGTTGGCCAAGAAAATGAAGATTCTCCACTCAAAGGTTACACTCAAAAATTAGAGTATGAAGGAGTCCCAAAATATTGTAAACACTGTAGAAATATTGGTCATTACATGATCAATTGCAGAGCTCTGGAGAAAAAGAAAGCTGTAAATATACAAGAAGAAGAGAATCAGAATCAAGGTATTGATCATCAGTCAACCAAAGAACAAGAGGGGAGCAAGGCTAATGAGAGTAGCAATGAAAAATCTCAAAATCTTCCGAATCCAGAGATCACTCAAAAACAGCAAAATGAAGAGGTCAATAGAAGCAACAAAAAGGATAGAAATAAGAAGACAAAGCAGAAGAAGCCTAAGAAGTTGCCAAAAAAGAAGAGAAAAGTTGTGTTTAAACCATCAAATAGTAAAAGAAGAGAAGAATTTATTTCAGCTGCAAAACAAAATGACTTCTCAAGGCAATCCATTGAAGAAAGCATACTTAGCCCAACAACAAAAAACAACACCTGCCAACAAGAACAAACTAATGAGAATATCAACAAGAATTCTTCTGAAATTTGAATGAGACTAATAGAACAGGGGATCAACAACATCAATACAGAATTACTCAAACTCTAATCAAGAAGACAATAGTGAAGGGATACAAGGTCAAGAGAAGTGTGGTGACCCCAGCTCTTCTACTGTAACAACAGAAATAAGGAATCTACCGGGACTTCAACTTGTTATGGACTTATATGAAAACAAGGAAGAGTGCAACATTCCTAATCAAGAAGATGACCTTTCTGATCGCTGGCAAGGAGTAGAACAGTCGAACAACCAACAGGAGGGGAGAAAAGAAGATCGAAATTCTCATACCATTACAGAAGATCAACAACAGAATAATAGGAGAGGAAGAAGTGAAACCAGAAAAAATAGTAGAAGAAATAGGAATAGAACTCATCCTTCTATGAGGAGGAATCAAAAGGAAGACAACCCCCCAAATGATCTTAATAATTAGTGCTCTATTATGGAACATTAGGGGAGTTAGATCCAAAAAAGCCATTCACAGGCTAAAGAAACTAATTAACATCAACAACTCTCAATACATGGCTATCTTTGAACCTTTTATCTCAAATGATAAATTAGAGGGTTATAGAAAATTCTTGGGTTTCCAACATTGTTGCTGCAATAATATTGGCCAAATCTGGTGTTTCTGGAATTCCTACAACACTACTACAGTCACTGCCATCAGTGATCAACATATTACAATTAACTTTCACAATGCTATTGGTATGAAGGACATATATATTACTGCTGTTTATGCTAAATGCAAATCCAAAGACAGAAGGGACCTATGGCAATCTCTTGAACTAGATAATATGGTGATTGATGTCCTTTGGTGTGTAGGAGGGGATTTCAACATAATCATGGATCCTAATGAAAAACTATGGGGTAAACCACATAGAATGTATAAAAGTCTGGAATTTCAAACTTGCATCAATAAATATGGCCTCATTGTTATTGGTTACAATGGTTCTAATTACACTTGGTGCAATAACAGAAGACCTGGGAAGAGAATCTGGAAAAAGCTTGACAGAAACTTTGTTAATGATCATTGGGATCAATTGTTTCAAAGAACCTCTGTTAGACATCTGGATAAAACAAGCTCAGATCATAGACCCCTTCTTATGAAGAACTTGGATTATGATCATCAACACATTAATTATTTTAGATTTCTGAATTGTTGGGTTAACATAGAGGGCTTCTTTGATATAGTAAAGGAATCATGGAATATATAAGTGGTTGGGAATCATATGTGGATCCTTTAAAGTAAGCTCAAAGCTCTTAGTAAAAGGCTATCCCAATGGTCTAGGAATAAAATTGGGAACATTAATGAAGCTGTTACCAATTGGGAAGGTAAACTTTAGGAGTTGGAGGACATTGATATTGAAGATAACTCGGAAAAGAGTAGAGAAGATGTCAACAGGGCTCATGCTCAGTATATTAGATGGCTCAATCTTCAAGAATCCATGCTCAAACAAAAATCTCAAATAAAGTGGTTTGAAGAAGGGGAAAATAATACTAGATACTTTCATTCCATCCTTAGAGAGAAGAGAAGAAGGCAACAGATTAATCGCATCAAGAACAGTAGAGGGAACTGGATTAAGGGAGATGAGAAGATAGCTAGAAAAGCTGTGAGACATTTCCAAACCATCTTTAACCTCACCCCTCCTATAATCAACAATTCTATCCTGGATTGTATTCCTTTCTGTATTTCAGGTGATGACAATATAATGCTTAGCAAGGTTCCAGAGGAAGATGAAATCAAGGAAGCAGTATTTAGCCTCAGCCCTCACAGCACAGCAGGACCAGATGGCTTCAATGGAACCTTCGTTCAGAGTTGCTGGAAGATAATTGAGAGGGAATTCATTGCTTTTGTGAAAGATTTATTCAGAGGAAAAGGTTTGACCAAATTCTACTCTCATACTTGTTTGGTTCTAATTCCTAAAATTGACAATCATGCTACCTTTTCTGACTTTAGACCCATTAACTTATCCAACTTTACTAACAAGATTATCTCCAAAATTATTTCTCTTAGAGTAAATACTTTGTTACATAAAATAGTTTCCTTGAACCAAAGTGACTTTGTAAAGGATAGACTCATCTCAGAGAATGTTTTGTTAGCTCAGGAAATTGTTCACAATATTTTTCATTGTAATCATGGGGGTAATGTTTTCATTAAATTGGATATGGCTAAAGCGTATGATAGAATGGATTGGGATTTCTTATATGCAGTTCTTAGAAAATTTGATTTTTTTGATAATTGGATTGGTTTGGTTCACAATCTCATATCAAATGTATGGTACTCAGTTATCATTAATGGTATGAGACATGGCTTCTTCTCTTCTTCTCAAGGGCTTAAGCAAGGGGATCCTCTTTCCCCTACTCTCTTTATTATTGCTGCTGAAGTCTTACCTAGATCTCTCAACTCTTTGTATAGAAATCCTAACTTCACTCCCTTCTCCATGCCCCCTAATATTCCTAGGATTAACCATCTTGCATATGCTGATGATATTGTTATTTTTTACAGCGGTGATTCTACTTCTATCAAATTGGTCATGAATGTTATTGATAACTATGAAAGAAGTTCTGGTCAACTGGTTAATAGGGACAAAAGTTACTTCTTAACTGCTCCTAATACTGCGACTACTAGAATTTACAGGATTAGAAAGTACTCTGACTTTATGGATAAGAACTTTCCTTTTACTTATCTAGGTTGTCCACTATATGTGGGTAGGAAAAAGATTGACTTTTTTGATAACATAATTAGTAAAATTGTGAAAAGGCTTAATGGCTGGCAAGGCAAGATGCTTTCACATGGGGTAAGGCTACTCTAATTAAGAGTGTTCTTCAGTCTATCCCAGTGTACACTCTTTTTGCTATGACTCCTCCTAAGGGAGTATTCAGGTTAATTGAGAAGCATTTTGCTAATTTCTTCTGGGGTTCCTCTGAGGATCACAAGAAATATTATTGGAGTTCTTGGAACTATCTTGCCCCCCCTCTTGATGAAGGAGGCATTGGCATTAGAAAAATGGAAGACATTAGTAACATGTTAGCTATGAAAAAGTGGTGGAGGATAAGGTCCACATCATCTATTTGGGCTACTTTCATTAGAAATAAATATTGTGTCAGATCTCACTTAGTCTCTAAAATGCTTGCTCCAGGTAATTCCCATGCTTGGAGTCATGTTCTCAAAATGAGAGATATTGCAGAGAATCATATTGTTTGGCAGGTGAATTCTGGTTCTAGTAACTTTTAGTGAGACAATTGGTCCCTTAAAGGTCCCCTGGCAAAACAGTTCCCTGATACCCCAAAGAATTCCAAATCTTTGGTAAGAAAATTCATTTCTGATGGTCAATGGAATACCAACAAATTGAAAGAGCTCCTACCAGATCATCTGGTTCAACAAATCCAAATCATTCCTATTGGCAACCAAAACAAGGAAGATCAAAGTTTTTGGGCACTTTCGGATAATGGCAAGTACACAAACAAAAGTGCATGGAATCTGGTAAGGAAATCTAGTCCAAAAGTTCAATTCATAGACAGGGTATGGAACTCTACTATTCCTTTTAAAATGTCCTTTATTGTGTGGATGTTATGGCATAGCAAACTCCCTTTTGATGATGTCATTATTAAATTTGGCAAACAAATTATTTTCAGATGTAACTGCAGCAGTAATCCTAATACTAATAATATAAATCTTGTATTTGTAGAGGGTCAAGCTGCTAGTTATATTTGGAAACTCTTTGGAAATGCTCTTGGCATTCATCATCACCCCTATCCTATTAGATATATAATTAACCATTGGTGGACCTCTAAGGCTCTCAATTATGTCCAAAGACTTGTTTTAAATATTACCCCAGTTATTATTTGCTGGTCTCTTTGGAAAGAATTCTGTGCTTGTAGGTTTGGAGATCAAAAACGCTTCAACAAGTATAGATTAAAGCAACAAATAGCTTGGAGCATTGAAACTGCTGTCAACAAAGCATATCCAAACTATGGTCTAAAGCTACCTTGGAATTCTTTCTATGACACCCTTACAAGGTTACGACCTGGGTACAAAAGTATGGTGGTTCGATGGTACAAGCCTGAAAGAGAATGGGTCAAGATCAACACTAATGAGAGTTTTCTTCAGGGGGAAGGAAAAGTAGGCCTAGGAG
Source organism: Nicotiana tabacum (assembly GCF_000715075.1). NCBI lineage: Eukaryota > Viridiplantae > Streptophyta > Magnoliopsida > Solanales > Solanaceae > Nicotiana > Nicotiana tabacum. Next base: position 11,378,966 of record NC_134103.1, on the reverse strand, counting down.
GAGTTATCAGGGATGAGTATGGAGACATTATCATGGCCTTCTCAATTTCAGTTATCGCCAAGAATCACAATATTGCGGAGGCTCAAGCAGCCTTGGTTGGTCTCAACTGGTGCAAACAAAATGGTTTCAATCAAGCAATCCTTGAATTGGATTCTCTAAACATTGTAGAGATCCTCCGTAAAGATAGCGATACTAACTATAAACTCAGTCATATAGTTAACAAGATCAAAGAAACCATCAGTATGCTCAATATTCAGATCAATCATTGCTATCGTGAGGCTAATCAACTGCCGGATAGTTTGGCTAAAAGGGCAGTGGAAACTCAGCAACCATCACACTTCTATTCTAGCCACCAACTTTCTAGGCAAGCGAAAGGCCTCTTCTTGCTTGACAAAGATCAGATTCCTTGTATAAGGAACAAATATGACAAGGCCAATTTCTTCGTTAGTTAGTCTATTTTTGTTTGAGGGGGCGACCTATTTTCTAATCGCCTATTCCTCTCTATTTTTGAAGGGTTCTCTCTACTCTTGTGTTGTATAATCAAACTCTTTTTTGGCTAATACAACACCCCCAGGTGAACTGGGAAAGTTTATATAAAAAAATTAAAAAAGAGACGTGGGCGTAAGGCGAAGCGTTTTACATATGCCTCAGTGAGGCGTAAGCCCCGTGGCACTGGGCGTAAGCCCCATAGGTATTTAATTTTTAATATTTTCTAAAAAAAAAGAATATATATATATATATATATATATATATATATATATATATATATATATATATATATATATATATATATATATATATATATATATGTGTGTGTGTGTGTGTGTGTGTGTGTGTGTGTGTGTGTGTGTGTGTGTGTGTGTGTGTGTGTGTGTGTGTGTGTGTGTGTGTGTGTGTGTGTGTGTGCTTAGAAGCACAACTAACTTGACTCGAAAAGAATAGTGTTTTCTACACGGAGGACAAAAATGATGACTAACCTGTAATTTGAACGTTGAACTTGCTGCTATGAAGGAGAATGAAGTTTTCTTTGTATTTGTAAAAGAAAAATTGAATATTCGTTACTTTTGAGATATATTAGCTGACTATTGGACAAGATAAAAAATTGGAAAAGACCATGAATTAGGGATTCAATCAATAAAAAATGTCTTGACTTTTAAATTTAACAGATTTTAGTTCCTTTTTAAAACTTTTGAGTAATTATCTAGATGACTTTTGAGAATTTGGGTATATTATAAAGGACTTATCCAACAAATTTTGGTTTAAATTTGAAAAAGTCTCTGGGGCTTACGCATCACTAAAAAAACACGCTTCAAACACCCTGGCGTACGCCCCGAATTGCTGGGCGTACGCCTCTTGAGACTTTCGCTCCATACCATCGCCTCAAAGCATTTTTGGTGCGCCTTGCCCCGAAAATACCCTTTAAAACACTGGCTTCTATGCGAAGTGACGAGGCCAATGTGTATAAGATTTTTCTACTCGTACTCTGTTAATTTCTAGTATAGTTTATGAATATCGTCCCACAGAGATTGGAGAATATAGCTACAAATTTATAATATTCTTACTACTATTTGAGAGAATCAAATTGATGAAGTTTTGTTTGTTGAAAATTTAAATTGCTTAAGTTGAAACAAAATAACTTTCGGAAGATTTATATATAAAAAGAGTTGGAAATTATTAAATTCACTTGATAGCGTGATAATAATTGTCACGACCCAAAATCGACTAGTGGTCGTGATGGCGCCTAACACCGCCGTCAAGCAAGCCAACAGTGATTAGTCAATTTAATTACTCATTCTAGTACCTTAAAATCATAATTTTTTTATTTATTAATGAAATGGTGTGAAATAGAATTTACACGAACTACAATAGTGAACAACCCGTAGGAACCCCCAAAATACAGTATCACAAGAACTAGAAAATATAATAAAATACAACATCTGTCTGAAATACAAGTTAGATAGAAAAATATAAATAACTCTGACGGAGACTCTGTAGGCTGCAGATAGTAACATGAAATGCAGCTCACAGTAAAGTCCACGAAATGTGTGCCTGCACAAAAAGTGCAGCAAGTGTAGTATAAGTACGTAAATCAACGCGTACCCAGTAAGTATCTAGCCTAACCCAGAGAAGTAGTGACGAGGGGTCGACATCAACACTTATTAGTGGTCAAATAAGACAGATACAATAGAAGTAAATAGATGTGAATCAGAGAAGAAAAACGAAGTAACATGTATAATACGTGGTACAATCCTCCTCTAAGCAATAACTCAAACTCTCAGCTAGTAGCTACCTCCTCAATCAGAGTATATATAATGGAGCTTACTAGATAGATCGCCACAGTTCAATGAGGAAAAGCTCACAGATATGCTGGCTTCTTGCCAATTATTATGCATGATTTCTTAAGAGTATTTTTATAAAAATGCTGACGTGCCCGGATTCCGACGTGCCCAGATTTCGCTCTAAAAGTCTATAAAATCAACATCAAGGCCCACGTGCCCGGATTTTAAAAATGTTCGAAGGTAAACTTTACTCATAACACCACGAACTAAAATATATAACTTATTCCAAATTCCATGTCCAATTTCGTGGTCAAATTCTAAAAATACCAAATTCTAGATTTTCTATCAAAATCCTCCACAATTTCTACTAATTTCCATGTTTAAATCCTTATACAAACCATGCATTTAACTTGTAATATGTGGGAATCATTTACTCTCTGTTGCTTGATGAAAATATTCTCTTGAAGCTCTCCAAAATTGCCCGAACCAAGTAAGAAAATGAGGGAAATGAGCAAAACCCCGATTTTTAAAACAATCTGCCCACCCGACTTTCCGCACCTGCAGAACACCAGTCGCACCTGCATAATTTCCATCGCAGGTGCGGTTCTAACTTAGTCCAGGCTCGTCTGCATCTACAGACCCAAATGCGCATATGTGCTTCCACTTCTGTGGCCAAGGAGCGCTTCTACGCATGCGCTCCTACGGACCACGTCCGCTTCTGCGATCATCAGGCCTTTCCACTTATGCGGTCTTCGCGTCGTACCTGCGACCACAAGCCACCTTCTCCAGCTCCGCTTCTGTGCCCAAATGCTCGCTTCTGCGAGCTCGCACATGCGGTCAATCTTGTGCATGTGCGATTACACGAGAGCTGGTGCACTTCAGCCATTCACACAAGTCCAAATTGATCCATTAACCATCCGGAAACCACCCGAGTCCCCCGGGACCTCGACAAAATATACCAACCAGTCCTAAAACATCATACGAACTTAGTCAAGCCTTTAAATCACATCAAACAATGCTAAAAACACGAATCGCGCATCGATTCAAGCCTAATGAACTTTAAAACTTCATACTTCTACATTCGACGCCGAAACCTATCAAATTAAGTCCGATTGACCTCAAATTTTGCACACAAGTCCTAATTGAAATTATGGACATACTCCAACTTTCAGAATCGGAATCCGACCCTGATATCAAAATAGTCCACTCCTGGTCAAACTTTTCAAAAATCATCAAATTTCCAACTTCCGCCAATTGACGACGAAATAACCTACAGACCTCCAAATCAACATCCGGACATGCTCCTAAGACCAAAATCATTATACAAACCTGTTGGAACCTTCAAATCCCGATTCCGATGTAAAGCTTTCGAAATTAGAATTTTCTTTCCAAATCAATCCCGAACTTCCCAAAATTCAATTTCAACCACCCGTACAAGTCATAATATCTGAAGTGAAGCTACGCAAGACCTCAAATCGCCGAACGACGCGCTAGAACTCAAAATAATCGTGCCACCACATTCCAGTTGAAAACATTAGCTCGAGTCAGACTGAAAATCCTCCCTATAACCTTAGCTAACAAGCTTTAAATCCAAGTTCCAACTTCCGAATTTCTTTACAAGGCCTGATTCTAACACAAGAACACCGCACCAATCACCACGCACTGTACCAAACATGATCATGTATCTATGATGAAATCACACCATGCACCACATAAGTCGGTTGTCCATAGTAACATCTTCCGACCATAATAGCTGAAATTTCACGAATCCGGTGCCCGCAATACATCTCATGACGCATATAAATCCTGTTCCAAATCTCGCAATACTGCCACGACGAAAAAGACATGTAAAAACTCATAACTACCTGCCGAATCAATATTTCATGGAGTCTCTCCTCCTGACAAAAACCATTACCTCATTTTGAACAGAATAATAATATTTTTCCTTTAATGTACCTTATATAAATCTGATTGCACAAATTTCAGGTCCAATAATATCGTCTCACCCAGTACAAGCAGCTCAGGCAATAAGCCTCCTTAGACACTGCCTCAGACTTCATATGACGCCATCAATGTGCCGACAAGCTACAACTCGAATATGACACATAAGGAGGAACGAACCCTGGAAAAGAATTATCCTACCCGCGTAACGAATAAAATGGTCGAACAGATGTTATGAACCCTTCTCATAGGATGAGAAACAAAATATGCAGGAATACATATAGGGAACCGTACTCACCATAACACTGTTGCGGCGTGCAACCCGATCCAAATATGATACCGTCGCGGCATGCAACCCGATCCACTCACAACAATAAATAAGGACATACCCCTCAAGCCATAATGCTTCTACTAACGGAATACCGAATATCGGCCACAAGCACGCCAAGTGAAAAAATACAACTTTGGGGAGACAGATAGCGCGATATGCCACAAAACCCAAGCACGACTAAGGTGCGATAAATGACCTGCATCTCGAGAGCCATCCTTCTCATAAGACACCACGAGCTACACGGGACCTCAACACACATGTGAATAATCAAACCGTCTCAATCCGGCACAACCCGCACAGTTCACAACCAAAGGAATAGAGCGCCTCCCAAGCATAAACCCTCACATTAACGATAGTACCAAAAATCTCCGTACTTGGTTTCGATCTTTAACCATCAAGTGACTAGCATGTCACACTCATACAATTTCCCTGTGGGGTACGCTCCCACGACCTTCCGCCCAGGTAGCCAAGTGCGCACATCCATACCACTAGTTGTACTAATTTTGTAAAGCAGATCAAGAATCCGCAAATCAATACACAATGCTCCTTCCACAGAACACCATTCCCAGGCAACACTAGGATAATGTCATTTTACTCTGAACATCTAATTCTTCCCGGCTCATCCGAGCTCGTGACATTCTTGTCAACACCGAACTGCAACCTTGGTCCTCAACTTTCAAATTCCCATGCCGCTCACTGCACCTATCATGCCGCTACGTGAGAATACACGAATTCATCATAACTCCTGAACTACCAGTAGGATAACACTTCATCGGCTAGAAACCTTTCACTTAGCTCATTTCCGAAGATCCCATGCAACACACAACTGAATTCCCCAAATCCCAGAAACACAACCCCAGACCGTGATCTAAACCGTCATAACTCTTCCGGAATCCATTTACACAACAAAGCTATTTGAATCAAATACCTCCCAAATCAATCAGGTCATGGTGGCTGTCAAGCCCGCACGTACAACCACAAACCACATGTATAACTTCACACAACAAAGGAACTGATCCTTGCCATAATCATGTTGATTCAACCATTACTAATCGACCCAACTTCTTCCAATTTACCCTTAACCTGACTTAGAAATATGATAGCTCCATTCACAACATAACGAACACAATCCACATTCATCCCGAGTGACCCGAATGACAAGACCACATCGTCTCAATACCTATGACTCATCTCATACCTCCTTACATGCACAATAGCATCTCCAACTGGTGCACCCATTCTGCAAGACCTTCCGCGAGTCCGAAGCTATTTCTTCCTTTCCTCTAATACTGCACTTTAATTCTTGAACACTAGGACCGTTGTCGAGAGTCACCCACTCTGACCTGGTCCCAAATATGAACAAACTCCAACGCTCTACTAGCACATGAACACCCTCTCGAAGAAGCAACCGGCTGAACTCTTTTCCTTGTACATCATATTCTCAAAAGCATAAGCTCCGAGTCTTCCCATAAACCTGAACATGCATCAATAACGCCTAATATAGCACACGTCCATCAAGTTCTTTGCTGAATTACCCTTGATATTTCCTTTTTTAGTCATAAATAATCCGTCAACGCACCGATAACCAGAAACCGCACAAGCAGACAACCATACGATCCAATCATAAATGGTGGGGCTCCCCCACTAAGCTTTAAGCTACCATCACATAATGCAGAGCCCACAACGATTCCTCCTTCTCAATTATCATGATTTCGCACCGTTAACCCGCCAGACTTCTCGAAGTCTTTTGTTAAGCTTTTCATGAATATCCTGAATCACCAGTCACAGTCACACACTCGACATCTTATCGGGTAGCAAGTAATATTCCTTGCAGAAGCTTCATCACATCACGCCACCGCTAACTTGCTTACAGGAGATAACCCACATGTGGAATTCCTTACCGACATCTTCCGACGACGTTGCACTGGGTGCCACTACCACGTAATCCGTAAATTCTCTTGAGCTCATGCTCTCCCACTAGCTGTATAAGTCTGCTCCTTCCCTATTGACATCAACTGAAAGTTCAGCAATACCTTCCGAACTCAAGTCATATTGCACCTAAAACGATAATCAGATCTTAACACCACTCTTCATTTCAAACAAACTCCTTTTTGCAATATTCAATCTTTCTTCTTACAGTAATCATCACTCCAAATAAAATCCGTAGGCCAAATCACCTTTTATCATGATTCCCAAACTGTTCTACACTTTCTCAAGGCACGCGGCTACCCCACCACAGAATCTATATGCTAATCTGCCACTCTTACTTCGTTTAAACCATCTCCTTTAAGTAACTTCTTAACCTCTGCTTCTCATACTTGACCTGCTAATACTTCAACCACCGCGAAACACTTTCCACCATGTCTTCCCTCATACTTTGCTACCCAAATGTTGCATCAAATCAAAATGCATCTTTGTAGCACCTGAACCAATAAAATGTTACCGACTCCAAGCCTCTTCGAAGATCATCTTTCTCGAGCCATCAACATTAGAAATACCGATTCAATTCTGAACCGCTGCACAAGCTATCTCTGGCAACCTCCCCTCAGGCACCATTTCACAACACCCTGCCCCAAAGGCAAAATCCAAGAAGATCGTAACACCGGTTAACCGTAATGCGTTCAAACGAGGACGACGACACCGCATCACAATGAAAATTTCACCACGCTCGAAAATATCAAGTCTCGTTACTTTATCATCCAAACATGGACATCTATAGTCCGATTGCCTTTCCTCCAATGGAATTAAATGTTGAACCCCTTAATCATGCACTGAGAAATCCTGTCTTCAAGCCATTCACTGCCTCAACACATAAAAGAGCACCTTACTATTACACCAACATTGTGCGATAACAACACATAGACATCATAGCAATTCGTGCACAGTCTCGAAACCATAGAAAATACCTATACTGAGCTGGAACAAACGAACATCCTTTCGCAAGGCGACGATAATAGCCTGCCCGTACATGCAAGGAAAAACATACTGCACTACGTATGCAGTACCACCAATCTCGTGACTCGTGAGACCTAAGTGAACCTAGAGCTCTGATACCAATCTGTCACGACCCAAAATCTACTAATGGTCGTGATGGCGCCTAACACCGCTGTCAGGCAAGCCAACAATGATTAATCAATTTAATTACTCATTCTAATACCTTAAAATCATAATTTTCTTTTTTATTAATGAAATGGTGTGAAATAGAATTTACACGAACTACAATAGTGAATAACCCGTAAGAACCCCCAAAACCCGGTGTCACAAGTGAATGAGCATCAACAAGGAAATATAATAAAATACAACATATGTCTGGAATACATGTTACACAGGAAAATATAAATAACTCTGATGGAGACTCTGTAGACTGTGGATCGTAACATGAAATGCAGCTCACGGTAAAGTCCCAGAAATGGCCGCGCCTCTGCTCTCCAAAGACCACCGGATATATGTGTACCTGCATAAAAAGTGTAGGAAATGTAGTATGAGTACGTAAATCAACGCGTATCTAGTAAGTATCAAGCCTAACCCTAGAGAAGTAGTGACGAGCGGTCGGCATCAACACTTACTAGTGGTCCAATAAGACAGATACAATAGAAGTAAACAGATGTAAATCAAAGAAGATAAATGAAGTAACAAGTATAATACGTGGTACAATCCTTCTCTCAACAATAACTCAAACTCTCAGATAGTAGCTACCTCCTCAATCGGAGTATATATAATGGACCTTACCAGATAGGTCGTCACAATTCAACCAGGAAAAGCTCATAGATATGCTGGCTTCTTGCCAATTATTACGCACGATTTCATCAGAGTATTTTATAGAAATGCCGAGGCGTACGACTCGATCCATCATAACATTGACAAACCATAGATACATCTATTTTATTGCCAAGGCGAACAACCCGCTCCCATGAGAGTATGGTACATAAATTTTGCCGAGCATCGCTAAAGCCTTTAGCGGCTATTCGATGAAGTGCCGGTAAAGCTAGGTTCTATTGCCGCTAAAAGTCGCAGGCTTTAACTGCTAAAGTTTAGCGGCATTTAAATGGCTGCTAAATCCATTTCATAATAGGCTTAGATTGTGCTTCAACGGTCATTCTTTTTGGCCGATATATCTAATTATATTGCCGCTAAAAGTCGAATGCTTTAATGTCAAATATTTAGTGGCAATTTAATGGCTGCAAAATCCATTCCATAGTAGGCTTAATTTGTACTTTAATGTCTAATATTTTGGCCAGTAAATCGAACTATATTGCCGCCAAAAGTCACATGCTTTAACAGTAATAATTTAGCGGCAACTAAAATTGTTGCTAAACTAATTCCATAAGAGGCCTAGTTTGCACTTTAACGCCCATTTTTATTGCTAGTAAATTGAATTAAATTGCCACTAAAAGTCATAGGCTATAATGACAATTGTGTAGCTGCAACTATAGATGCTAAATCAAATTAGTTCTCGATTAAAAATACCCTTTAATTAGCGGCAAATAAAGAACCAAACTATCTTTAAACTGCAAAATGCTAATAAAATACGCTACTTAACTCATAGAAACATAATATATTTCATTCAATTTAGAAAAACAAAAGAAACTATTAATTCTTACTAATGTATCAACGACATGTAAGATAAAATTATATTGTTCAAACAAAATAACCAATGTTATTATCACTAATTCTATATAATATTCATAATAACAAAAGAGTAGAAGCCCTCAAACAATTCTGCAACTCTTCCTCGTACTAAAATCTTTCACATTATACTGTTTAACCTGAAATAACAAAATAAATAATGTGAAAAATGAATCACCTTTTACTCATTTAGTATTTCTATCATTTAGATGATAGTCCTATCTAAAATACAATAACTCGTACAGGCACATACAGGTACACCAATTCTGGACAAATAGAGAGGCAAGGAATATATACAAATAGCATTTTAAGGTTATTTGGACCAGAGCCTAAAAGTGTTTCTCAAATGGATAGACTGCAACATATAATTTTGGGTAACCTATGTACAATAAAAATGACAAGCTTACTAGATATATGCAGAAATGGAAGAGTTGCATATTGTGCCTACTGACTAGGAGTGAATTCCCAGGTGATGATTGAGGATTGAGTATTGAAAAAGGAATTGTTTTCCACAGGCCAGATTAAGCAAACGCCAAACAATATTGGTAAACACATTCTCTTGACCTTCCTTGATCCAAAAACTAGTTGCTGCTAGACATACTCTAGAAATTCCAATTCTTGCCTAACACTAAGCATACATCAAGGGCAGAAAACAATCAAAACTACCACAACATCAATGACCAAAAAATGATTAACCAATAATTTTGGGGTCACTGGTCTAGCACCAGACATGTCTATAACCACAAAATGATTAACCATTCAATTCTCGATTGTAACTTGTACCTTAACAATTTTCTTTATAGTTTCCATAGATATTTACTAATAAAAATTTAGTGAAAATTCAGTGAATCTAAATGGCAGTCATCATTCATAAATGCATGAAATAGATGTTAGCAAAGTAAAGCCATAATTTCTCAAACTGTGAGACTCTAGAGGGAGAGTAATCTATGTTGGCTCTTTGATTTAATATTTGTCCAGAAGTTCAGTAATAGTATTAGCATAATAAACTGAGTCTCTACCAACTCACTTGAGGACGTATCTTTTTATTTGAGTTTCTAAGTCTTAAGACATCTCTCTATGATGGATGGTAGTCAGCTACACATAATCATGTAAATACAACCAAAACGGCCCGAAGACACACAAAACCACTTCACAGGATGGATGATTACTAGTTGAAACTAAATTAATAATCCTATGCTACAGTCTGTTAAGGTTTGCATTAATATATTTCTTACATAATGCTTTTCAGTTATAGAAAGAAAAAATGAATAGAACAAAAAAGAAGTTTATGTGAAAGCACAGAAAAGTACCATGAGACGACGGAGTATTTCCAGCTACATTATGCATATTGGGTGATTGTGGTATTCGCTCATGGCCACGGTTGGTATCAACGACCTGATAAATATTAAGACGTAAAATGATTTTATAAGATTAAAATTTTAGAAAATACGCCTAAAACTTTTAAAATTGAGTTACCTGTCCAGTTGAGACTCCATTGATATTCTGAGGCATATGTATCTCATTTGGAGCAATTTTTCTCATGACTTGCCGCATCCATGATAGTTCTTGCCTCATAAAACTCATTTCTCATTTTGTTTTTCATTTAACTCTTTTAACTCTATTATCTCGTGCTTTAGTTTTTGTACAACTTCATCAGACGAATCCTCTATAACAATATTTTCTAAGGAAGATCTACTACCCCACAGCACAAAAGGAGTTGGACCAAGTCCTAAACCACGAACATACCCACTTTTATCATTTCCCAACACTTGAGAATACACATCTCCTTCCCAAGCAACACTGCAGGGAGGCTGGTCATTTGATTCGTCAGTATCCCTCAACCTTTCGTTCATCATGTCCTGATATATTAAGGGCATAACATAGTTAACAATAGAGATAAATTTAATACACCAGAAATCCAATTTTCAATTCAGTAATTCTCATTAAGTTTTTCTTTTTTTAAATCTATTTCCTAGTTCAAGAAATACAAGAAAGAGAAGAAATCTTACAACTGCCTTTGCAAGACTCCTCATCCAATAGTCTACCATCCTTACTTTTTTGTGTGCCAGTATAAAAATTTCTGCTCGTGTAGGCTCTATACCATTCTTGGCCTATTACAATAAAATTGATGTCAAATCTGCACAATAAAAGAGTGTTGAAATATTTTATTTAATAATTACACATGTACATGTTCATCTATTAAGGTGGCAATATTTTTGGATCCTCCTATGTGAGGCATATTTTGTTTGGCCCTATTATTTCTATTTTCCTGGATACGCCTCTGTCATTGCAACATAAAATAATCAAAACAATATAACAATTAGCAACTAATGAAAATAATCAAAAGACTATAACAATAAGCAACTAATTGTGCATTTTTAAGATTTTAAAGTTTATATCTTACCTTATTCAGAAAGCCAATAAGAAACAACACCAGTCCATTGATCCCTTGGTATGCGACTTGCTGGTCTATTCTTCAGCAAAGCATCTTTGGTCTTATATTTTTTCAAATATACACTTTTTAAATCGCATTTGTAATTTTTCCATTTTTTTCCAATTGACTTTAAGACAAACGCTTCTCCACGTGTTTGGGATAGAGAACTTTTTCTAAAAACCAAAAATAAATATTTATCAATAACATGTTATTAGAAGAATAACAGCAACAACAACAATAATAATAACAATAATAACTATAACAATAACAACAACTCAATACCCTTACAAACTCTAGCAATTTCTTCTTTTCTTCTATATCAAAACTTCTCCAATTATCTATGTGTAGAGGTGTTAGATCTAGAGTTCTTGCGATAATGCCTAAAAAGCTAGCAAGCTTTCGACCCTCTTTTCCGATGTCTTGGTTACGGTCAGTGGCGGACCCAGAATTTTGTGCAAGCTCGTTCAATCTTAGAAGTATATAAATTTAGTCGTAAAATAGTAGTTGTCAAGTGACTTCAAATAAAATATTTATGCAAAATTTACACAGCTTTATTTCTAATTTATACATATACACAGCAACCACTTGGGTCCGCCGCTAGTTACGATTATTAAATTGCACAGCAATTTTTTTCCCTCGAGGCAATTTCCAAATATCTTTTAATAATGTAGGCCCACGAACCTTCCTAGCTTTTGAATTGCCTTTTATTTGGTATTAGAACACGAGTTTCTAGTTTATTTTTGTACTCTTACTCTTCAGTTTCTGTATCTACATTCTATGAAAGTTCCTTTGTTTTAAGATGATGTTTTTTTACTAATGACAAAGCAAAGTAACTAGTTTAGTACTATTTTGAGGCTCCACAGTATGTGAATCTTAGGAGATAGATTAAAGTCTTTGTTCATCGATTATCAGTTATTACTCTACTTAACACCAGTCAAGAGAAAAAAGGAACAAGAAAAGACACAATGTATTATTTCATTTACCGGAAACAAGACTACTGTTACGCGGCGCCTTCCTGAAATTCTTTGGAAGGGCGACGTAAGGCTAAGCAACCGATGTCAGTGCGGTTGCTAGGCGCCAACTGAGGTCCTCGCCGTACGCTAGACTAGATTGTCAGTGCCGTACAGAAAAACCAATGTCCTGAGCAATTGAGCAGCGAAAAATGAGCAATTGATGATGAAAGCTGATGATTGTATTGATGATGATGATGAAAGCTATTACAAGATGCAATGCGGTGTCGTGGGGGAGAGACACCAGTACAGAGCAGTACAGAGAATTGTTTGAATGCTTGAATGTTTGAATGCTTTGGTCCTCCTTAATAATGCTTAAAAAAAATAAACCAAATTTATATAAGTTGACCTAAGAAAGCTGTAGAAGCACACTGAAAATGAATGAAGTAAAACTACTCTATAATTATAATGAAAAGGACTTAGTCTTCCATGGAAGCAAGTCCGATGGCAGCAACTTTGTCTTGAGCAGCAGGGTCTGCGCGCGCATTGCTGTGGGCGCGCGCGACACTATTTGGATCTACTAGCGGCTGGGCGCTGGTGCTTGGCATTGGGTCTGCGTGCGGGGCACTGTCTGGGTGTGCGGCGCTGATGGCAACATGATGATTTGTGCGCGCGGCATTGTCAGTGCGCGCGACATTGTCGGTGCGCACGACACTGATGGCGTTGGCCAGCCGCTGGGCGCTGGCATTGATTATCGGTGGGGCGACAGAGGCGCATGCTCGCTTGTTACTTGGCGCTGCCGAGACCACGGGGCCGACCATGGCGCTAGGCGTTGGGAGGCTTGCCGGGACGCCACGGGGCGCGTCCAAGTGGTCATGGGTCGATGATGAAAAGTAGCCCATGACATTCTCCCCCACCTGAGTTGGCGACGTCCTCGGAGCCTTACCTGCAGGATGATGATGATTGGTCAGGCTCTTGATGGGTGGGAGGTCTGTTCCCCTCGGTGCTGTGAGATGTCTTTCTGAATGATCTTCCATGCATTTCTGAACTGTCCTGAGGCGGCTGACATGGAAGACTGGATGGATTTTCCACCAGGCTGGTGTGTTCAGCTGGTATGTGGATTTCCCGATGCGCCTTTCAATGGAAAAAGGCCCGATGTAGCTTGGCAATAGGTGAGGATCTTGGGTCCTCTTTGCAAACAAGTTCCGCCTCGGGGTTCTTACCATCACTTTGTCCCCTGCTTGATGTTGGGCAAAGCGACGGTTTTTTTCGGCATGCCTCGTTGCTCTGTCTTGTGCATTGACAAGATAGCTCCGCACTATCTTCAAAGTTTGTTCCCATTCTGTAGAGAAACTGGCAGCTCGATGAGATGATGGCATGTTTGGTGCATTCACATTTTGTGGGAGTAGCGGTTGTTGTCCGGTAACAATTTCAAAAGCGCTTTTGTTTGTGTGGGCGCACTTTTGTGAATTGAAACACAGCTGAGCAGCATCCAGAAGCTTCACCCAATGTATTTGTGACCCGGTTGCAAATTGGCGGAGATATTCCTCTAGCATGTCATTAAACCGGTCTGTTTGATCATGTGTTTGCTGATGATGATGGCTTGAGTTGTAACTCAATTTGGATCCGAGGCAACTGAAGAGTTGGGTCCAAAACTTGCTAGTGAAGCATGGGTCGCAGTCACTAATGATGTTACTGGGCATACCCCAATGTTTGACAACATGAGAGAAGAAGAGTCTAGCTGTATCTTCTGCTGATATGTTCTGTGGGGCTGCGATGAAGGTAGCATACTTGGAAAATTGGTCTACTACCACCATGATGGTTGCATGATTTCCGACCTTGGGTAATCCTGTGATGAAATTCAGGGAAATGCTTTCCCAAGGTCTCTGTGGGACAGGTAGCGGCTCCAAGAGTCCCGCTTGTGCTGAGTGATCCGACTTGTCCTTTTGGAATGCTTGACAAGTCTTCACACAATGAGGGGCGCTATGAGCTGTTGGACCCCGATAATGTGATGCCTGTTTGATGATGTTGAGGGCAGCCGAAACCGTGGGTTCAGGTCTGTTGGTTCCTTCCTTAAACTGCATGGCTGTGATGTTTCCAGCGGCCATCTTCTTGGATATGCATGGTATGGTGTGGGGTTTGGCCCCATTGTCTCCCATCATTAGGAGCATGTTGGCATATGGTACCGGGATGGTGTTGGTCTGCCTGAGGAATTCCAATCCCACTATCAGTTCGAAGTCATCGATGATAGCTATGCATAGGTCGAATATTCCCTTGTATGGGCTAAGCTGGATTGGCGTTTCTTTGGCTATTCCACTCACTTGCTGAGATGGAGAGTTGATAGCCTTGACACGACCCTTGCATTTTTGCACTGCTAGACCGAGGCGTTGCACCTGAGTTGAGGCCAGGTAGTTGTGGCTAGCACCCGTGTCTATCAATGCCCGAATAGGTCTGCCGTTTACTTTCATGTCAACGAACATTAAGGTCCTCTTTTGTGATGTGGGAGGCCTCTCGTCCGCCTTTCCTTTCCCTTTCTTATCGATAGGGAATGCCTTCTTCTTGGGGTTGCCAGCACTGGTTCCCTCCAAGGTATCATGAATGGAGCCGACAAATGCGTTGAAGGCACCTACTTGATCGGCGCCGTCTGAGTCGTCAGTATCTGACTCGTCATCGTCAACAATTTGTTGAGCATTGACTTGTGTATTGGGGCATTGATTGTTCCAATGTTCCCCGCCGCAATGACGACATTCTGATGGGGGCTTTCTCCCCTGATTGTTGTTGACTGATGTAGTAGTGTTACTGCTTGAGGAAGGAGTCTTGGATTTGGATGTACCTCGATCTCCTCCGTTTCTGTTGGGGCCACCATTGCTAGGTTGGCTCCCGTTGTATCCCCCTCGGACAGGCGGTGGGGCCTATCCTTCTGAGTTTCCAACTGGTAATCCCCAAGGCACTCAGCAGCTTGAATGGCCTTGGGCAGGGTATCTACCCGTTGTCTTTGCAGCTCCATACGAGTATGAGGTTTCAAACCTTCTATGAATGCGAACAGTTTGTCTTTGTCCCCCATATCCCGTATGTTTAGCATGAGTGCGGAGAATTGTACCGCACCGACCTGGTGTGGCGGAGTTCACGCAACTTTCTCCGTGCATTGTATTCCACATTTTTGGGAAAGAACTGCAGGCGTATGGCGGCCTTCAGTTCTGCCCATGTCTGGAGAGTATCTTCACCGGCCCTGATGGCTTCGTATTTGACTCGCCACCAGAGTTTTGCATCGCCTTGAAGATACATGGAAGCAGTTGCTACCTTTTTGGATTCTTCCAAATGTCCAACAGCATCGAAGTATTGTTCGATGTCGAAGATAAAGTTTTCCACTTCTTTAGCATCCCGGGCTCCGTTATATGGCTTGGGCTCCGGAATTTTCAGCTTTTGTGGCATGGGGGCAATGTTCATGGCACCCCTGATGTGGTTTTCGCCTCCTTTGAGCAGGCTTTGAAGGGCAGCATTGACAACATTGAGCTGGCCTATCAAGTTGTCTATGGTTTGCTGCATGACTGTCAGTCTGTCTGCCTCTAGTTCCCGATGGGCTAAATCCTCGGCACGCTCTTGTTGGAGGTCCTCGAATTGGCCATGAATTTTGGTTGCCTCGACGGCAGCCGTTTGTCGGTCTTCCTCAGAGTCTTGACTGATGTTTGCTATGTCATTTTCGGCCTGCCGCATTCTGTGGTCCAGGTCGTCCAACCTTTGCACTAGGCTGGTTTTTAGATCAGGCAACGTATCCACGATGGGCCGTAATGCGTCAACCGTCTCTTCTAGGGTCGCGATGCGATCCCCGTGATTCACCATGGTCAGAAATGGTGATGATGATGGCAATGAGTTCCCTCGTCCGATGTCGAGCCTAGGCTCTGATACCAACTGTTACGCGGCGCCTTCCTGAAGTTCCTTGGAAGGGCGACGTAAGGCTAAGCAACCGATGTCAGTGCGGTTGCTATGCGCCAACTGAGGTCCTCGTCGTACGCTAGACTAGATTGTCAGTGCCGTACGGGAAAACCAATGTCGTGAGCAATTGAGCAGCGGAAAATGAGGTCCTCGCCGTACGCTGATGATTGTATTGTATTGATGATGATGAAAGCTATTACAAGATGAAATGCGGTGTCGGGGGGGAGAGACACCAGTACAGAGAATTGTTTGAATGCTTTGGTCCCCCTTAATAATGCTTAAAAAAAATAAACCAAAGTTACATGAGTTGACCTAAGAAAGCTGTAGAAGCACACTGAAAATGAATGAAGTAAAACTACTTTATAATTACAATGAAAAGGACTTAGTCTTCTATGGAAGCAAGTCCGATGGCAGCAACTTTGTCTTGAGCAGCAGGGTCTGCGCGCACATTGCTGTGGGCGCGCGCGACACTATTTGGATCTGCCAGCGGCTGGGCGCTGGTGCTTGGCATTGGGTCTGCGCGCGGGGCACTGTCTGGGTGTGCGGCGCTGATGGCAACATGATGATTTGTGTGCGCGACATTATCGGTGCGCGCGACACTGATGGGGTTGACCAGCCGCTGGCATTGATTATCGGTGGGGCGACAGAGGCGCATGCTCGCTTGTCACTTGGCGCTGCCGAGACCACGGGGCCGACCGTGGCGCTAGGCGTTGGGAGGCTTGCCGGGACGCCACGGGGCGCGTCCAAGGGGTCATGGGTCGATGATGGAAAGCAGCCCATGACACTACATATGTAAAAGGAAATAAAGCCAATGCTACAAACAAAATAAAAACAAAGAATAACATGGGCTATCGAAAGTACAAAATGAGAATAAACAAAATAACTGAACTATCAATTTTAATAAACCAGAAACCTAAACCATATAGATGAATCATCACTTAAGAAAGAGACAAACATTGTGATAATATTAACGCATACATTATCTTCATACTTAGGTTTATTGTAAACAAAAACAAATATTCAAATTACCTTTCCTGAACAGAAAAATCAAAAACAAATTGTGCAGAGCAAATTTTTTTCAGGTAAGATAGTAAAAGAAAATACAAAAAAAAGGTATGAAAAAAATCAAAGAATAAGATATACCAATTCAAAACACGGCTTGAACCTGATACAATTTCAGGACGATAATCATTAAGAAGCACCTAAGACGACCGCTTGAAAACTATAACTAAACTGCATTATAATGCAATTTTGCTCAATGAATCAACACCATTTAAACACCTAATAAGCCGCAATATACAAAACGAATTCATGAAAACTAAATAACACTACTATGGAAAACCTATACTGTTTTTTAAAAAACTCTTTAATGCCACATGAATTCCATGGAATGAAGTTTCAGATTTGTTTTCACCATTAAATTTCACTATTGACACATCAGAATGATAAAAAAGTGTTCAACCTGAAGTTTAATTTGATATTTGAATTTTGAGAAGTTAATATATATAAAATAATTGGGATGGAGAAGTAGCACCATAGAATCCAGAGATATAGCCCCAAAATAAATATATCTCAGTAAGCAAAACGTGCAAACCAAATTAAAGTTATAATTATCAATAGAAAAAGTTTCATCCTTCACTTCAAGAACATGAATTATTCTGACAAAATCCTAAAAGTTAGAGATAGAGATAGAGGTGTATAAAGAGAAATTAAGAGAAAGATATAAAACTAATAGATAGAAATCATACCTTTCAGTTGGCGACAATTTTGGTTGCTAGAGGTGGAAGTTTTGTTACACCATGAAAATTGTAAAAGCTTTTTTAAGAATGAGACCTAATTCTTAGAGGCGTAGGTTTTCCTTTTTTCAGGCAAATCAGAGAAGTGATATATTGTTTAGGTGGGAGAATACTTAGAGGGGAAAAATAATTGGAGGGAAAAGAAAAAGAAAAAATAAAAGCTTAGCAAACTAATTCTCTTGAATCATCACTAAAAATATACTTATTGCTGGCAAATATTTATTAGTTGTTAATGTTTTGCCTGCACTAAATAATGTAGCGGCAATTAAGTTATTGCCATTAAATAATTTCCACTAAAACCACGTTTTGTTGTAGTGGTAGTTCTTCTCGTGAGGCTTCAACTGGTGCGAAGCATAAGCAATCACTTTACTCTTCTGCATCAACACACACCTAATGCCGATCCGAGAAGCATCATAATATATTGTATAAGAGCATGATGTTGAAGGCAAGACTAGAACTCGAGCTATGGTCAAGGCAGCCTTGAGCTTCTAAAAGCTCTCCTCACACTCATCCGACCACCTAAAAGGAGCACCCTTTTGGGTCAATTTGGTCAAAGGCGATGCGATAGACGAGAAGCCGTTCACGAAGCGACGATAATAATCGGCCAAGCCAAGAAAGCTCCGAATCTCTGTAGCTGAGGACGGCCTGGTCCAACTCTGAACCGCCTCTATCTTCTTCGGATCCACCCTCACTAGACACCACGTGTCCCAAGAATGTCACTGAGCTAAGCCAAAACTCACACTTGGAGAACTTAACATAAAGCTTCTCCTCCCTCAACCGCCGCAACACAATCCTCAAATGTTGGGCATGTTCCTCCTGGCTACGAGAGTACACCAGGATATCATCAATGAACACTATAACAAACGAGTCGAGATAAGGCTGAAACACACTATTCATCAGATGCATGAACGTTGTTGGGGCATTGGTCTGCCCAAAAGACATCATCAGAAACTCATAATCAACCATGTTAAGCAACAAGAGATCAACTCTAGTATCCAGACTCCCAATAGTCACTACACACGACCGATATACAGGTCTACAATAATAGTATCGCCCACCGGAGTATAGACATGAAGAGATGAAATTAAGGACTCATGGGGCATATCCAAATGATGAGCAAAATACGATGATACACATGAATAAGTGGAACCAGGGTCAAATAGTACAGAGGCCTCCCTGTGGCAAACTGAGACAATACCTGTGATCACTGCATCTGAAGCAACAACATCTGGTCTGGTAGGAATAGCATAGAATCAGGCCTGACCACCACCTGATCGGCCTCTCCCTCTAGGGAGACCCCTAGCTGACTGAGCTCCACCCCGAGGTGGCTGAGCAGGTAGTGAAGTAACGGGTGCTGAAGTCGTAGGCTGACTCCCTTGCTGAGCTGGACCTCCCGTAAGGCGGGGACAATACCTCTTGATGTGACCCATATCTCCACACTCGAAATAACCCCTCCCTGTGAATGGCGGTAGGGACTGAAGGGAGCTCCGAGCACCAGAATACCCGCTAGAAGAATCCGGTGCCGATGAGCCCTGAACGGAAGGTGCATGGGACGAACTTTGAGTTGGAAGGTAACTGAGAGATGACTAGCCCTGATGTGCACTATATGAACTATGGCCGGATGATGTACCACGGTGAACTGGACGAACCGTTTGAGCATGCCTATAAGGATGACCTCTGTCGTGGTAGAACTGACCTCCACAAGGAACACCACTAAAACCTCCTGATTCACAAGGCGTTTTGGCCTCCCTCTCACCTCGCTCCTGAATGCGGACCATCTCTATATGTCAAGCACAGTTGACCACCTCATCAAAAGTAGCACTAGAAACCCTCTCCCGAGTCATAAGAAACCACAACTGATATGTGAGGCCATCGATAAACCTCCGAATCCTCTCCGTATCAATGGGAACTAGCCAAACTGCGTGACGACCCAACTCAGAAAACCTCATCTCCTACTGCGTCACATACATGCCATCCTGACGAAGCTACTCAATGCACAGCTCCTCTCAGCGAGACTACGGCATGAACTTCTCCAAGAAGAGAACGGAGAACTCCTACCATGTAAGTGGTGCTGCACCGACCGGCCTGTGCCTCTCATAAGCCTCCCACCATCTGAAGGCAGCCCTAGAAAACTGAAAAGTAGTGAACGATACCCCACTGGTCTCCAGAATACCCATTATCCGAAGCATCCGCTCGCACCTATCCAGAAAGCCCTGAGCATCCTCTGACTCAACACCGCTAAATGATGGAGGTTTAAGCCTCCCAAATCTCTCAAGCCTCCTCTACTCATCATCATCCATAACGGGGACTACCAGGGCCTGACCAGCTACTACTGGCAGGGCTGGTAGTGCCCCCGGTATCTGAAGTCCCTGCACTACCTGCTCTGGAGTACGAGCAACAGGGGTATGAGTAACTCCTCCAGCCCGAGAAGTGGCAGGTGCGGCCTGAGCCGAAACCACCTGAGCAAGGCCAGTGCAAACTGTCAATATTTGGGCCAAAGCCTCCTAAAGGCCTGGAATCACAATAGGCACAGCTGGTGCCTGAGCTTGCCCTACTGGATCAATTGTATCGGGTACCTTCTCCTGAGCTGGAGCGACTAGTGGGGTCCAATTAAACAATTTATAACAATTCCCAACTCTGCTCGAAAAGTCAATAAAATCAACTCTCGGGTCCACGTGCTCGGATTCTGAAATTATTTGAAGATAAACATTACCCATAATATTACAAACTCATATATATAATTTATTCCCAATTCCATGTCAAAAATCATGGTCAAAATCCAAAATTATCAATTCTATGTTTTTCCTCTTAAAATCCCAAAGTTTCCATGAATTTCCATAAATTTCCATGTAAGAATCCTTATATAATCCAAATATTTAACTTGCAATAGGTGGGAATCACTTACCTCATGTTGCTCGATGAAAACCCCCTCAAAATAGCTCGTCAATTTCGGCCAACCCAAGAGAAATGGGAGAAATAAGAACTAGGACTCAATTAAAAAGTACCACTGCCCAGCGATCATCGCACCTGCGGCCACTTGACCTCATATGCGGTCGCGCAGGTGCGGTCCAACCATCGCATCTACGAACACCCCACTGCCCCCAGTGCTTCGCTTTTGCGGACAAGGTTCCGCTTCTTCGAGTCCGCTTTTGCTGATTTTTCTCCGCTTCTGCGCATCTTCATCCCAGGCCCCATTCCGCTTCTGCAAAAACTAGGCCTCTTCTGCGGTCTCGCACCTGCGGCCATAACCTCGCAGGTGCAATTGCACCAGAAGCCTTAAGCTTCAGCGTTTCCTCCAATTCCAAACTCGATCCGTTTCCATTCCGATTCGCACCCGAGGCCCCCGGGACCCTGTCCAAACATAACAACACATCCCGAAATACAATACGGACTTAGTTGAAGCCTCGAATCACGAAAAACAACATCAAAATTACAAATCGATGACCGTTCAAACTTTGTTGAACGTGTCTGAATCACACTTAAACATCCCGAAATGACGCCAAATTTTGCGTGCAAGTCACAAATCATGATATGAATCTATTCCAAGGCTCGGACCTTTGAATGGAGATCGATAACACCAAAATTCATTTCAAATCAAACTTAAGAATTTCTTAAACATCCAAAATGCCAACCTTCCATAATTGGCGCCGAAATGCCCTGGACTATCCGATACTCAACTCGAACATACGCCCAAGTCCGAAATCATCATACAAACCTATTGGAACTTTCAAATTCCTATTCCGAGGTCTTTACTCAAAAGTCAAACCTTAGTCAATTTTTTCAAATTAAAGCTTCCGAAATTAGAATTTTCTTTCCAAATCACCTCCGAACTTCCCGAAATTCAATTCTGATCACATGTACAAGTCATAATACCTGAAGTGAAGCTACTAAAGGCCTCAAACCACTAAACGACGCGCTAGAGCTCAAAACGACCGGTCGGGCCGTTACATTCTCCCCCACTTAAACATACGTTCGTCCTCGAACGTGCTAAGGACTGCTCCAGAGTTGTCCAATATAATTGTTTAACACCTAGTGCACCTACTTGTGCCACCACAATCCAGTTGAACAGATTAGCTTGAGTTAGACTGAAGATCCTCCCTTTTATTTATTCAATAAGCTTTAGAACCAAATCCCAACCTCCGAATTTCTCTACAAGACCTGATTCTATCATATGAACTCAATCACAACATAGTTTACCAAACCATGATCATGTACCTATGCTGAAATCACACCATGCACCACATAAGTCGGTTGCCATAATAACATCCTCCAACCATAATAGCTGGAATTTCACGAATCTGATGCACGCAATACGCCTCATGACGCATATAAGTCATGTTCCAACTCTCGAAATACTGCCACGATGGTAGAGATATGTATAAACTAATGACCACCTGCCGAATCAACAAATCATGGAGTCTCTACTCCCGACAAGGACCATTACCACATCTTGAACTGAATAACGATATTTGCTCTTTAATATACCCTACAAAACTCTAATCGCATTGATCCCAGGTCCAATAACTTCATCTCACCCAGTATAAGATGCTCAGGCAATAAGCCATCTCAGACATTGCCAAAAATCTCATATGACGCCTATAATGCGCCAACAAGCTACAAACTCGAATGTGATACATAATGAAAAATGAACTCTGGAAAAGGACTACCCACCCCGCGTAACGAATAAAACGGTAGAATAGATGCTGTGAACCTACCTCAGGGATGAAAAACTAGGCACACAAAATAAATGTAAGGAACTATGTTCAACATTTCGTTGTTACGGCGTGCAACCCGATCCAACATGACATTGTTGCGGCGTGCAACCCGATCCAAACATGACAATGTTGCGGCGTGCAACCCGATCCACATAACATGCCTGTGGCGGCTGCCACCCAATCTGCACATAACAATCAAGAAGAAAACACACATCAAACCGTAATGCTTATACTTACGCAATGCCCGAATATCAACCACAAGCATGCCAAGTGCATAATACAAATCCTGGGGAGACGGATAGCGCCATACGCTACGAAACCCAAGCACAACTAAGGTGCTATATATGATCTGCATCTCGAGAGCCATCCTGCTCATATAGCTCCGCAAGCTACACTGGATCACAACACATGTGAGAATAATCAAGCCGTTTCATAACACGCATGGAACAATAGAGTATTACATGGATTAGCTAACAACGAGAATAATATCCAACGCCCGAATACTCCTCCGCAAGAAATGCTATGACGAATGAACACATCCAACCTGATGTAGAGCACACATTCACATTAGACCCCACTACTAACATGCCACACTTATACAAATCTCCCTGTGGGGTATGCTCCCATGACCTTCTGCTCAGGTACCAAAGTCTGCACATCCATACCACCAACCGTTCTAATTCTATAAAGCAAATCAAGAATCCATAAATCAATACACATAGCCTCTTACACAGAATGCCGTTCTCATGTGATACTAAAGTACCCTGAACATCTGAATTCTCCCATGCTCATCCAAGCTCGTGACATTCTTGTCAACACCGAACCACAACCTTGATCTTGAACTTTCAATTCCCATGCCGCTCACTGCACTTATCATGCCGCTATGTAAGAATACAAGATTTCATCATAACCTCTGAACTACTAGTAGAATAAATACTTCATTGGCTAGAAACCTTTCACTTAACTCTTTTCAGAAGAACCGTTGCAACACGCAACTGAATCCCCGCGACCGTAGAAAATACAAACCTCAAGTCATGGTCTAAATGACCATAACTCTTCCGGGATCCATCTACACATAACATGCCATTTTAATCAAATACCTCCAAATCAATCAATTTACGGTGGCTGTCAATCCCACACATACAACCACGAATCACCTGTATAACTAACACTCCGAAGGATTTTATCATTGCCACAATCATGCTGATTCGAACCATTATTAACCGACCCAACTTCTTCCAATTTACTCTTGACTTTCCTTAGAAATGATAATAGCTCCATTCAAAACATAATAAACTCACCCACTTCACGAGAACACGTCGTCTCAATACCCATGAACCGTCTCGTACCTTTCTCATGCGCACAATAGCATCTCTAACTAGTACACCCATTCTAAAATACCTTTCGTGAATCTGAAGTTGTTTCTCCCTTTACTTTAATACTGCCTCGCAGGCTCGATGTAAACACATTACACTCCAAGCCCCGCTTTCATAATCCACTACAACAACTTAATCCTTAGCTACACAACGGACCCGAAATCACTAGGCATTGCACTTTAATTCTTGAACCCACTAGGACTATTGTCGAGAGTCACCCACTCTGACTTGGTCCCGAATATAACCAACTCCAACACTCTACTAGCACGTGAACACCCTCTCAATGAAGCAATCGGTTGAACTCTTTTCCTAGTACCTCACATCCACAAAAAGCGTAAACTCTAAGTCTTCCCAAAAACCTGAACATGAATCGATAAAGCTAAATATAACACACATCCACCAAGTTCTTTGCCTGAATTACCCCTGATGTTTTCATTCCTCAGTCATAATAACCTAACAATACACCGATAACCAGAAACCGCACAAACAGACAACCACGTGATCCAATCGTAGACAGTGGGGCTCCTCCACTTAGCTTTAAGCTACCATTACATAAACTCAGAATCCACGAGGATTCCTCCTTCTCAATTACCATGATCTCGCACCTTTAACCCGCCAAATTTCTCGAAATCGTTCGTCAAATTTCTCGAACATTTCGAATTATCTGCCACAATCGCATATTCGACCTTCTGTCGGGTAGTAAGTAGAACTCTTCGCAGAAACTTCATCAGAATCACGCAACCGCTAATCTGTTCATAGGAGATCACCCACCCATGGAATTCCTTACCTACATCTTCCAATGACGCTGCACTGGGTACAACTACCATGAAATCAGTAAACTCTCCTAGGCCCATGCTCACCTACCAGCTGTAAAAGTCTGTTCATCCCCTATTGACATCAATTGACAGTCCGACAATACATTTCCAAACTCGAAGTCACGTTGCATCCGAAAATATAATCAAATCTTCACACCCCTCTTCATTTCAAGCAAACCCCTTTATTCCATATCCAACCTCCCTCGGTAAAGTTGCCACCATCCCAAATAAAATCCGTAGACCAAATCACCTTCCATCATGATTCCCAAATCGCCCTAAACTTTCTCAAAGCACGTGGCCATCCTACCACAGAATCTATATGCTACTCTGCCACCCCCACTTCTATCAAACCATCTCCTTTAAGAAACTTCTCGACCTCCTCTTCTCATACTTGACCTGCAATTAATTCAACCACTGCCAGACACCTCCCGCTATGTCCTTCCTCATACTTCGCCGCCCAAATGTTGCCTCAAATAAAATCCATATATGTAGCACCGAAACTAATGAATTGCTACCAACTCTAAACCTCCTAGAAAATCACCTTTCTCGAATCAACATTAGAAATACCAATTCGATTCCGAACTGCTACACACCACTATCTCTGACAACTGTTCCTCAGGCACTATTTCACAACACCCTGCCCCGAAGGCAAATCAAAGAAGACCATAACACCGGGAAACCCTAATGCATTCGAATAAGGATGATGACACCACATCACAAATGAGAATTCCACCAGGCTAAAAAATATCAAGTATCGTTAGTTCATCAACCAAACCTGGACATATATAGTCTGATTGCCTTTTCTTTGTTGGAATTAAATGCTAAACCTCTAAATCATGCACTGAGAAATCCTACTTTCAAGTCATTCACTGCCTCGACACATAAACAAGCATCCTACCATTACACCAACATTGTGCGATAACAACGCATAGACATCATAGCAATCCGTGCACAATATCGAATCCATAGGAAATACAGATACTGAGCTGGAACAAAAAAACATCCTTCCGCAAGGCAACGATAATAGCAGGCTCGGACACGGAGGGTAAAACATCCTGCACCACGTCTGCAGTACTACTACAACTCCTCGACACCCAATTGATAACAAACGCCCCATATCGAGTAGGATTGAGTAGGAAGGAAATAAAGGCACAAGTCTCAATGGAATCAAATCGCACGATTAGTAATCAAGAAGGGAAGTGATCCTAACAGCCCTGTAGCCTCTCAAAGATAAGTACAAATATTCTGTACCGATCCGCAAGACTCTACTGGACTTGCTCATGACTCGTGCGACCTAAGTGAACCTAATGCTCTGATACCAAGCTGTCATGACCCAAAATCCACTATAGGTCGTGATGGCACCTAACGCCGCCGTCAAGCAAGCCAACGGTGATTTATCAATTTAATTACCCATTTTATTAGTTTCGAAATCATAGATTTTAATAAGGAAAGAGTTTTACACTTCAAAATCCACGGGAACGTATAACATTTGTAGTTTATAAAAGAATTGAAAGGCGTTAATAATATACGAAACCTTAAGCATCAACTAGTATAACCCCAAAACCTGGTGTCACAAGTGCATGAGCATTTTCTAAGGAGTACAATAATAATACAACATCTGTCCAGAATGTAAATAAGACATGATAAAACAAATGGTACGATGGAGACTCGGTAGACTACGATGCATAGCCTGGAATGCATCTCACATATTGTCTCCTCAACAAGTGTGCATGCGTGCCAAGATGATCACCAAATGAACATGTCATATCCTGCACATTTAGTGTAGAAGTGCAGCATGAGTACGTAAATCAACACGTACCTAGTAAGTATCTAGCATAACCCCAGATGAGTAGTGACAAGGGGTCGACATTGACACTTACTAGAGGTCCAATAAAATAATATAATAATTCACAACAGATATGAAATGCACAGGGATAACGAGGTAAATCTGTAAGTTACATAATCTTCCAAATATTTACTTCAAAGTATGAATTTCTCAATCTTGTATCCTACGTTAACGACTCAGAAAATGTCAAGTGCCAATGTTAATGAATAAGGGACACCATATAAAATGATGGGCATCAACAGAAAGATAATCTCGTGATTGTTTGGACTACCAGTGATATAACGCATGATTATGCCGAGGTCGTTCGGCCCAATCCATAATAATGTATACACTGCCGAGGTCGAACGGCACAAACCATAAATGCATCTATTATACTGTCGAGGCGTTCGGCCTGCTCCACAAGAAAGGAAGGAAGTTATCGAATTACGAGACATGTGCTTACAATACAGTACATGAGTACAAGGTGAATATAATCCTTTACCATTTATCAAATAACTAGCCAACACCTCAAGGCTATAAGGCTCGGCCTAACATATATGCATGTATTTCTAAATTAATTCAATTATAATTTCAATTAATTAAGCCAACAGGATGGATTCAAGTATTTCAAATATTACATGGTAAAGTCAGAAGTCTACCCGGACATAAACATGATTTAGCTACGTACGGACTCTCGTCATCTCGTACGTACGTAGCACCCACAACTATTATCACATAACAATTACATCACCTAGGAGTAGTTTCCTCCTCATAAAGTTAATCACGAGACTTACCTGGCTCTGAAGTTCCATAACCGACTCCAACGCCTATCTAACTCTTTAATTCAAAATCAAACGTTCCGAAACTAGTCAAGCAATGTTCAATTAAATCAAAATATACCCCAATACTTACAATTTAACAATTTATAACAATTCCCAACTCTGCTCGAAAAGTCAATAAAATCAACTCTCGGGCCTACGTGCTCGAATTCTGAAATGTTTTGAAGATAAACATTACCCATAACATTACAAACTCATATATATAATTTGTTCCCAATTCCATTTCCAAAATCATGGTCAAAATAAAAAATTATCAATTCTAGGTTTTTCCTCTTAAAATCCCATAATTTCCATGAATTTCCATAAATTTCCATATAAGAATCCTTATATGATCCAAGTATTTAGCTTGAAATAGGTGGGAATCACTTACCTTATGTTCCTCGATGAAATCCCCCTCAAAATAGCACCTCAACTTCGGCTAACCAAAGAGAAAATGAGAGAAATGAGAGCTAGGTCTTGATTAAAAAGCACCACTGCCCAGTGATCATCGCACATGCGGCCACATGACCTCATCTGCGGCCCTGCAGGTGCGATCCAACCATCGCATCTGGGAGCAGCCCACTGCCCCCAACACTTCGATTTTTCAGATAAGGTTCCGCTTCTATGAGTCTGCTTTTGCGGAGTTTTCTCTGCTTTTGCGCGTCTTCATCCCAAGCCCTATTCTGCTTCTGCGACCACTGGGCCACTTTTGCAGTCTCACACCTACGGCCA
This sequence comes from Nicotiana tabacum, assembly GCF_000715075.1. NCBI lineage: Eukaryota > Viridiplantae > Streptophyta > Magnoliopsida > Solanales > Solanaceae > Nicotiana > Nicotiana tabacum. Next base: position 11,350,395 of record NC_134103.1, on the reverse strand, counting down.
TAACTTCGCAGGTGCGATTGCACCAGAAGCCTTAAGCTTTAGCAGTTCCTTCAAGTCCAAACTCGATTTGTTTCCAATTCGATTAGCTTACGAGGTCCCCAGGATCCCATCCAAACATAACAACACATCTCGAAACGCAATACGGACTTAGTCAAAGCCTCGAATCATGTCAAGCAATATCAAAATTATGAATCAATAACTGAAACCTTTCTTTAATCTTTCAAACATTCAAATTTCGTCGAATGCGTCCGAATCACACTTAAACATCCCGTAATGACGCCAAATTTTGCGTGCATGTCACAAATCACAATGTGAACCTATTTCAAGGCTCAAAACTTCGAACGGACATCGATAGCACCAAAATTCATTTCAAATCAAACTTAAGAATTTCTTAAACATCCAAAATGCCAACCTTCCATAATAGGCGCCGAAATGCTCCCGGGCCACCCGATACTCAACTAGTACATACGCCCAAGTCCGAAATTATCATACGAACCTATTGGAACCTTTAAATCCCGATTCTGAGGTCTTTACTCAAAAATGAAACCTTAGTCAATTTTTCCAACTCAAAGCTTATGAAATTAGAATTTTCTTTCCAAATCACCTCCGAACATCCCGAAATTCAATTCCGATCACACGTACAAGTCATAATACCTGAAGTGAAGCTACTAAAGGCCTCAAATCACAGAACAACGCGTTAGTGCTCAAAACAACCGGTCGGGTCGTTACATATTCAAAAGAGTGAGAAGAAAGAAAATGACCCATAAAATCTATTCCCCAAACATCAAATATTTCACATACCTGTATTGATTACAGTGGCATCTCATCTCTCTTGGTGATATTACCTGTTATCTAACACTTATCGCATTGTGCTACATATTCTCGGGCATTTTTAAAGAGTGTGAGCCAGAAGAATCCGGCTTCTAAATATTTAAAAGTTGTTCGATTTCCTGCATAATGTCCTCCATATACTCCATCATGATAGTGATATAGAATTTTATTCATCACTTCTTAAGGTACATACCTTCTAGTGATATTATCTACTCAATTTTTAAATAAGTAAGGTTCATCCCACATATAATACTATGTATCAGATACAAGCTTTTTTCTTTGTTGGTAAGAAAAATCTTGCGGTATCCACTTTCCAACCAAGTAGTTGACGAAATCTGCAAACCAGGGTGGTTGAGTCACAATTGTGTCAATGAAAAAAATATGTTCATTAGAAAATTCTTCTTTTATCTCATTAAACTCAAGGGGAGGTTTTTCTAATCTAGACAAATGGTTAGCTACTTGGTTCTCTATCCATTTTTTGTGCTTTATCTCAAGGTCAAATTCTTAAGTAAAATCCATTTTAATAATATCAGTCGAGCATCTCTCTTAGCTAAGAGGTATTTTAAAGCTGCATGATCAGTAAAAATAGTGACCTTAGTTCCTATCGAATAGGAGCGAAACTAATCAAAAGCAAACACTACTACAGTAACTCTTTATTTGTCGTGGCATAATTCACTTGAGTCTCACTCAATGTCCTACTAGAATAGTAAATAGGATGGAAAACCTTATCCTTTCTTTGGCTCAAAACAACTCCAACTGTTGTATCATTAGCATCACATATGACCTCAAAAGGTTGGTTTCAATCAGGGGACACAACTACAGGTGCAGTTGATAACGTTTCCTTTAGGGTTTGAAAAATTTCACACAGTCACCAGAAAAATCAAACTTAATGTATTTCTTCAAGAGGTTAGTCTGCGGTTTGAAATCTTTGAGAAGTCTTTTGTGAACCGTCTATAAAAACCTGGATGACCTAGAAAGCTTCTAACGCCTTTCACAGTTATGGGAGGGGGTAATCCTGCTATAAGATTAATTTTAGCCTTATCAACTTCTATCCCTTTATCAATGATTTTATGTCCTAAAACAATTCCTTCTGTAACCATAAAATGATATTTTTCCCAGTTAAGAATTAAGTTTGTTTCTTCACATCTTTTAAGAACTAAGGTCAAGTGGTTAAGACAATCCTTATATATTTTTTCAAAGAGTGTAAAATCATCCATAAAAATTTCAAGAAATTTGTCAGTCATGTCAGCAAAAAATACCGACATGCAACACTGAAATGTAGCAGGGGCGTTGCACAGACCAAATGGCATTCTTCTATAGGCATATGTTCCATGAGGGCATGTGAATGTTGTCTTATCTTGATCTTCTGGTGCAATTAGTATCTGATTATTGTCACGACCCAAAATCTCACATGTCGTGATGGCGCCTATCTAGATACTAGGCAAGCCAATAACCTCAACAAATTCCAAATTCTTTTAGGTTTGAAAACATAATAATTAGATTTTTACATAAAATCCCATAATATCTGGTACAATTACACTCCCAAAACCCGATGTCACTAAGTACATGAGCATCTAAATGATAATAAATTCTGACTGATAAAACACTGTCTGAAAGTATAGAATAATGCAATAACTGAAATGAGAGACAAGGTCAGTGGACTTGAGGCACCTACATTGATAGTCTCCAACTGATAGCACTATGAGATTTAATATCGCTCATGGGGCCCACGTCTTGGAACCTGACAAAAGTTACAAAATCCGAAAGCCCATTCAACCACGAGTCTATCCATACCAATTTTACCAAATTCCGACATCAACTCGACCTCCAAATCCTCAAATCTTATTTTTAAACCCCTAGGTCCAAATCCACGATTTATCCCTCAAAATCATGTAATCTAGTTAGATTATTCGATGATAATTCAATAGTATGGAGTAGAAATGATCACAAGTGACTTACCTCAAGATTTCTTGTGATTTCTTGCTCAAAAATCTCCCCAAGCCGTGTTCTTTCGTCCAAAAATATTGAAATTAGCTAAAACAAAACAGAACTGATCAATAAAAATAGTATTCCGGTCGCTAAAAGCCCAATTCCCGTCTCTAAAAGTGTCAAATCTGATCGCTAAAGGTGCGCACCGGAACCTGTTGCACCAACAATATTTATTTTCACTAAAAAGGCTCTAACTCCATCATACGAACTCTAAATTCGACGATTCTTTTACCTATAAGTCACAAATAATAATACGAACCTAGTCCTTCAATACAAACTCAATTCGGAGATCATTTGCTCATTGTGACACCAATTTCGCTCGTTAAATAATTAACTCATATTTCGCGCTAAAAACCCAATCGAGACTTGATGAAATTAGACCAAACTTTCTAAATCATTCCTATAATTCATTATCAAACTCCAGAAGTCTCAAAATCGAATTTCAATCTCTAGAACTAAAAATGGACCATTGGATCATTACATGTTTATGATGAAAACATTAAACTCTCCCAAAAGGCTTCCCGACAGCCTGTAGTTTATCAACCATAACTTCTTATACCCAACTCCAACTGCCAGATGATTTATATTTTTGAAAACTAGATACAAAGGGCTACAACTTTCATTTTTGTATCATTGCCAAATTCCTAATAGATTACGAGATATATGATTTCAAAGGCAGTCTTGTGCAACAGAAATTTCTGTGATGCACACTGCTGTAGCAAAAACAACCAACAGTTAAAAATGGCCTAGAAATGGTCCGAAACCACTCCGAAACTCACCCGAGCCCCTCGGGACCTAGTCCGAACGTACCAACAAGTCTCAAAATAGATTACGAACTTAGTCGAGGCCTCAAATCACATCAAACAACACTAAAACCACAAATCGCACCCCAATTCAAGCCTAATGATACTAAGAAATTCCAAATTCTACATTTCATGCCGAACCCTATCAAATCAACTCCGATTGACCTCAAATTTTGCACACAAGTATAAATGACATAACGGAGTTGTTCTAATTTTCAGAATCGGATTTCGATCCCGATATCAAAAAGTTAACTCCTCGGTCAAACTTTCAAACTTAAATTTCCTATTTTCGCCATTTCAAGCCTAATTTAGCTACAAACTTCAAAATAAATATTAGGAACCATCAAAATTCCATTTCGAGGTCATTTACACGTGATTCACCATCCGGTAAATAATTTCAACTTAAGTTTCCAAAACAAAAATTGTTCTTTCAATTAAATCCTGAATCATATGAAAACCAAACATGAACACCCTCGCAAGTCATAATACACATTTCAAAGATACTCGAGACCTTAAGCCACTAAACGGAACGCTAATTCTCAAAATGATGAGTCGGGTCGTTACATTCTCCCCCACTTAAATATACATTCGTGTTCGAACGTGCCAAGAGTTGTTCCTAAACCTTCAAATCACTATTTCACCTTATCATGCACATACCCGGGGTTGATCCCACATCACCCTATTCTATATAGGCCCGACAATACCACATAATTGAAAAGTTACTAATTTAGCATTAGCCCATAAACCTTGGAATCCAATTTCCAACATCCAAAAATTTCTTTTCAAGACTTGAATCTCACATTTACACTCTGTATGAGTCTTAACAAGTTTTATTAAGCCTTGGCCATAACTCTAGATGTAGTAACATGATATACCACACAACCCGCATACTCGCAATAGTTTCTCATTGTTGTAGCTGCTAAAAAACACCCGACCGATATTAAACCCCATATCAAACAACACCTCATTCCAAAACCTTCGTACACTGGCAATAATGAAAGAAACACGCGAAATTTCATGACCACTTACCAGATCAACAAGTCACGGAGCTTTCCCTCGTTCAACAAGTACCATAGCCAATTATTTAAGCCGAATTCTAAATTATTCTTCCAACACGCTGTAATCAAATTTGATAGTATCCATTCTAGGTTCAATGACCTTATATCACCAAACACAACTATTCTAGCTATTCCGGTGTAATCCTACCTTTCCGGCACAGAATATTATTTAAAACCAACTCATCAAATTCTGTGAGAAGAACATATGTGTGTGCATGTGCACATTTGTTTTTCTTCTCAAATTGCCCTGATTAGGTAATAACATAGCATATAGAGGAATGAAACAATTAATAAGATAAACGATCAAAGAAACAGATATTTCACACACTGCACAGACAACTCACATGCTAACAATAGAACCCGAACGGACAACTCACGTGCCAATAATATAATCCGCCCAGTATAGTCCCAGGCCTCCAGTCCAAATATATTATATGGGAGCATTTAAATAGGTATACATGTATATAATAAGTATGGTAAGATTCTCATGTTCATGGACTGGTATAAATGAAATGCTAAAGTGTAGGCATGCACAAAGTGTGTTATCGTAGCTCAAATCGAAAATCTTTCATTACTGAGGCATTTATCAAGTTCATTCAGCGATTTTAACTCCTATGTAGCCTCTATCACTACTCAAATAGCTCACGCAATGTTACATATATGAGAAACATCATAGCTTAAAGCTCAACAGTCGATTCCAGGCTTATTATAGCCCAAACGCAATCTGAGCATGGATAAATATCCCTCTAAAAAGTCCTCAATGACTTAACCATAACACATACTATTATCTAGTTAACTTGGCCACACTTTCACAGTCCGTGGCCCCAAAAATATTTGCTTCTGAGAGCTCCCAGTCCCCAAATTCGTAGAACACTTGAACCACCATAACTGATCACAACTTCAAAACTCGAATGACTAAAACATCCTTCATGAGCGATCATCCTACTAGGAATACTTCCATAATTCTTCCATGCCACATAACAATAATTTGAATATTAGCAGCCTATCAACCAGGTGAGTACCGCAATACCAATGAACATCCATAAGTCAAAACACAATGCGCCTTTTAAAATGCGCATCATTCTCAGGAATTATCGAGCAATTATAACATTCATCTAAATGTCTGAAACTGACCATGTTTTCTATAATTCATGACCTTCCCTTCAAAACTGAACTGCCACCTTGTACATGCAAATTCTCAATCCCACGGGACACACCGCCTCTATTAGACCACCATATAAAAAGTACGAGAATTTTATATCAACTCTGGGTCACCAGTAGAATACATACCCGATTAGTTAGAAATCTTCCATCTGCTCCCTTCCAGGAGGAAATCACAACACACAACATGTACTGGTAGAAAATATCTGGATCAAACCATGGTAAAAACCATCAAGAATACTTTGAAATTTGTTTTCACATAACCAATCTATCAAAACTGAATTTCTCTAACTCGACCAAGCCATATAGGTTACCAAACCCAAGAATATTTCCACCAAAACATCTGTAGAGCCTCACCATATTATAATTACCCTAATAAATACCACAACCGTGATACCCACTCTGAATAGATCTTATGTGGACTTAAAATTGTTCTTTTACCTTTCTTATACTGCAATGTAGAATCCATAATCATACAGAATTAATGCAAGTCCCGGCACCATCAAATGCAATCTCAGATTCTATCCATTCTCAATTGCCATATATAAATTTCGTACCCATTAGAACCTTCTCGAGAGTCACCCACTCTGCTCAAACATGAATTGCACCACCCAAACGAGTCAAAAGACACATGCCCCATTAGCACGACAACACTCAAAGAAGTAACACTTCCTTAACACTACAGGTCGAATTCATATTCCATGCGAGCTACATTCTTCGCAATTAACAACTTAATCAGTCCATGATTTCTTTTTCATATTTTTATAAGTGCATTATATCCCGTATTTAGGAAATTTCCTTACTCGAGTCATCCTCGATCTCAGCTTATGCAGTCATAACTGCTCCACAAGTATGTCTCAGAACAAAACCTAAATTTAACCTATAACCATGAAATCGAATTGTCAATAGCAGGCTCCCCCACTTAGCTCAAAGTCATAGATCAAAACATTCAATAATTTACAATATCCATATTCAATTACTGCCATAACACCGTAGTGAGATTTAACTATATTCTTCCCAAGCTCATACAACACAACCTATATCGTACCTCAAATCGTCTACTAAGCTCGCCTTCATTCCCGTGATGGTCATGTCAACTTTCTTAACTAATTCAAATTCAAATCTCAATACATCTACCTTACTGATAGAAAATAAGATTCTCCATACAACATTATAAAGATCACACCTCTGTAGTTTATTCCACAGGTGATAATCTGCATGTTTAGCCTCAAACTGACATCTTGATACTCCCTTCCGCAATCACAATTACTATGCAATCGCTTAATCTTTCTGGGTTTGAACTCACCACAAGACATGAAAAATATACTTCGTTCCACAATAAAAAAACATGAAAAGAAAAAAAATCTTTCAACACACTCATAACTCGAGACTATACGTCACATCAAGATAGAAATCAAGCACCCAATAGTCCTTTTTACATCCCAACAAACTCATCTCGTCATATCCGAACGATCTGGACACATTTCGCAGTCACATCATACTCATCATATGGTCATTTCACCGCTCATCGAGCCACAAATTCCACTCATAGGGACACTTTCGGACATATGAGTCAAAATGTACAACTTCACACAGTTGAGATACCGAGCCTAAGCTGCGGTCTAAACCTAGCCTCAAGTCCTACATAATGGCCCATTATAGAATAGCCTCAAGTCCTACCTAGCCTCGAACCTCATTCATGGAATCACAAGCCGGCGATACACAGCTGATACCGAGCGCTCACATGCGCACACGAATGCATGGAAGGAATTCAGAGAGTTATATTTCAAGCTGAATCAATTCTGCACAATAAAGAGAGAAAGATGGAAAGTTTATCCTTAAATGTCATATAGCCTCTCGAAGATAAGTATGGACGTATCATACCGATCCACAAGACTCTACTAGACATTTGCTTATGACTCGTGAGACCTATGTAACCTAGGGCTCTGATACCAACTTGTCACGACCCAAAATCTCACATGTCGTGATGGCGCCTATTTAGATATTAGGAAACCAATAACCTCAATAAATCCCAAATTCTTTTAAGTTTGATAATATAATAATTAGAATTTTTTATAGAAAATCCCACAATATCTGGTATAATTACATTCCTAAAACCCGGTGTCACTGAGTACATGAGCATCTAAATGATAATAAAGTCTGACTGCTAAAACGTTGTCTGAAATTATAGAATAGTACAATAACTGAAAGAATGAGAGTCAAGGTCAGCGAATTCCAGGAAGCAACCTTGATAGTCTACAACTGATAGCACTCTGAGTGTAACGAACCGATAGGTCGTTTTGAGCTCTATCACGTCATTCAGTGGTTTAAGACATGAGTAGTTTCACTTCAGGTATTATGACTTGTATGCGTGGTTAGAATTTAATTTCGGAAAGTTCAGAGTTGATTTGGAAAGACAATTCTAATTTCGGAAGCTTTAAGTTGAAGGATTTAACTAAAATGTGATTTTGGGGTAGATGACCTCGGAATAGGGATTTGAAGGTTCCAACAGGTTCGTATGATAATTTTTGATTTCGGCGTATGTCCGGATCGGATTTTGGATGATCCGGAAGCGTTTCAGCGCCTAATGTGGAAGGTTGGTATTTTGGAAGAATTTCATAAATTTTAATTAAAGTGCATTTTCAATTTTATTGATGTCCATTTGGGATTTCGAGTCTAGGAATATCTCCATATGGTGATTCTAGTATTGGGAGCGCGTCTGGATGTGGATTTGGAGGTCCGTAGGTCATTTCGGGGTCATTTGGCGAAAGTTAGAAATTTGAAGGTTTTTGGAAGTTTGACCGGGAGTGGACTTTTTGATATTAGGGTCGGATTCCGATTCCCAAAGTTGGAGTAGGTCCGTAATGTCAATTATGACTTGTGTGCAAAATTTGAGGTCCATCGGATGTGATTTGATATGTTTCGCCATCGATTGTAAAAGTTTGAAATTTCAAAGTTCATTAAGTTTGAGTTGAAGGGTGATTCATAGTTTCTATGTTGTTTGGCACGGTTTGAGGCCTCAACTAAGTTCGTAATGTGTTTTGGGACGTGTTGTTATATTTGGTTAAGGTCCAGAGGGCCTCGGGGTGGTTTCGGGTGGTCAACGGATCAACATGGAGTTTTGTTCTGTTGCTGAAGGGCATGAGTTCTGTTGTAATCGCACATGCGGAAAAAGGGTCACAAGTGTGACGCCGCAGAAGCGGTGAGGCAAGCGCAGAAGTGAAGTTGGCCAAAAGGCGTGGGGTTGCAGAAGCGGGCACAAATGCGCAGGTGCACGGTCGCGGATGCGCTGCATGGGGCGCAGATGCAGGGGCTATTGGACCGAGCTTGAACCGCACCTGCGATGAAATTTTCGCAGCGGAGCCGCATGAGAGGCTGATGAACCGCAGAACTTGAAATCGTGGCTGGGCAGTGAATTCTTTAAAACGAGAGTTGGGTTCAATTTCACTTCATTTTGTGCATGGGAGCCGATTTTGGGAGCAGGTTTGGAGTGCCATCTTCATCATCTATTATGGGGTAAGTGACTTCTTCTCATTTTTGGTTAAATACATGGTTTATATATGGATTTAAACATGGAAATTAGTAGAAATTGGAATTTTGAAGAAAAACATAGAAATTGGTATTCTTGGATTTTGATCACGAATTTGGGCATGAAATTGAGAATAATTCATATATTTGAGTTCGTAATGTTATGAGTAGTGTTTATCTTCGAACAGTTTTGGAATCCGGGCACGTGGGCCTAAGGGTTGCTTTATCGGCTTTTCGAACAGAGTTGGGAATTTGTCTACATTGATTTTTTATGAGTATTAGAGTATATTTTTATTGGTTTGCACATTGTTTGACTAGTTTTGGAGTGACATGCATCAGTTTGAGGTGTTAGAGGGCTTTGGAGCTGGTTATGGAATTTTGGAGCGAGGTAAGTCTCCTGTCTAACTCTGTGAGGGAAAAATTACCCCTAGGTGATGTATATTGATGTGTGCTACTTGTTCTAGGGGATACGTACGCGCGAGGTGATGAAAGCCCATACGTAGCTACATTCATGTTATTGTCCAGGTAGGCTTAGGTTTACATCATGCTATAGCTGTATTATTTGAGCAGTCTCTCGCCTATTAAATTCCTCTATTTTACATTACTACTTGAGACTGGACTTATTATTTTAGAAACTTCACGAGTTCATGATTAGTCACCGAATAATTCTACTCCTCTTACGGCATGTTTCCGTGAAATATATACTTCATTGAAAGGTTTTTGTTAAAGAAATTACAACTCATATGTTTATTCGTGAGTGGGGTCAAGGACCCATCAAAGCTTCTTATTCTAATAAGATCGGGTCGTTCTGTAACGACCCGACCGGTCATTTTGAGCATTTACGCTCCTTTCTACTATTTGAAGTCTTGAATAACTTCCTACGAGGTATTATGACTTGTGTGAATTATCGGTTTTGGTTTTAAGGTATTTCGGAGTTAGCTTGGAAGGATGAATTTTCATGTTGGAAGCTTAAGTTGAAATAGTTGATCGGATATTGACTTACGAGTAAACGACCTCGGAATTTAATTTTGATGATTCCAATAGCTCCGTATGGTGATTTCGATCTTAGGAGCATGATCAGAAAATTATTTGGAAGTCCGTAGTGGAATTAGGCTTGAAATGCCGAAAATTAAATTTTGGGAAGTTTGACTGGGGGGTTGACTTTTTGATATTGAGGTGGAAATCTGATTCTTGAAATTTGAATAGCTTTGTTATGTCATTTATGACTTGTTTGCAAAATTTAAAGTCATTCCGGATTGATTTGATATATTTCGGCACAAGATATAGAATTTGAAAGTTCAAAGTTCATAGATTTTGATTTGAGGTCTGATTCTTCGTTTTGATGTTGTTTGATATGATTTGAGGCCTCGAGTAGGTCCGTGTTATGTTATGGAACTTGTTGGTATGTTCAGACGGGGTCCCGAGGGCCTCGGGTGAGTTTCAGGTGCTCAACGGATCGAATTTGGATTTGGAGGAGGAGCTGAAGCAGCTGGGTTGCTGGTGTGATCGCACCTGCACGAAAAAGGGCCGCAGGTGCGAGCTCGCAGATGCGAAGAATGATTCACATAAGCGAAAATGCATGGGCTGTCCAGGCACCGCGGGTGCAAAAAAAATCACCGCAGGAGCGAAGACCACGGGTGTGAAAAGAATCACCGTGGGTGCGAAAAGAATTGCTGCGGGTGGGAAGGAATCATCGCGGGTGCGAAGAAATCACCACGGGTGCAAAAATGCTGGACAGAATATTAAAAACAGAGGGGTTCAGAGTGTTTGCCATTTTTAGGCCTTCAAGCACGGTCTTTGGGGCGATTTTGAGAGAGAATTCAAGGGAAACTTGAGGTAAGTCACTTGCGATCATTTTTACTCCATAATATTGAATTATCATCGAATAATTCGACTAGATTACATGTTTTTGAGGTGTAAATCGAGGGTTTGAACTTAGGGATTTGAAAATAAGATTTGAATATTTGGAGGTCAAGTTGAGGTCGGATTTCTGTAAAATTAGTATAGTTAGACTCGTGGATGAATGGGGTTCCAGGTTTTATAACTTTTATCGTATTCCGAGATGTGGGCCCCACAGGTAATTTTTGGGGCGTAATTTCGGATTTTTGGAAAATATTAGTATTTTCATATAGAATTAATTCCTATAAATTTTGTGGGTTGAATCAAACTAATTGTGACTAGATTCGAGCTCTTTGGAAGTTGATACGCGCATAATGGAATTTTTGGAGCATTGCTTAGCTTGCTCGACATTGGATTCGGCTTGTTCGAGGTAAGTAACTCTTCTAATCTTGGAGTTGAGGGTATGAACCCTGAATTTATGTATTTCGTGAATTGTTGGGTGGGGACGCACATGCTAATTGACGGGCGTGTGGGCGTGCACTATAGAAATTGTGACATAATTATTTCTGTGGAATTTTGTTGTTAAATGATCTTGGCATTTTTCCATGCGGTTTTATGAGTTAAAGAAATTGAGTGGAAAAGCATATTAAAAACCATGTTGAGGCTATGCGCCAGTATTATTGGGACCCACATAGGTCATATTGTTGTGAATTATTTATTTTAAATTGAAAATTCATACTCAGTCATATACATTTCATTGCATATCATATCTCAGTCTCTGTTGTTACTTATTGATACATCATATCATCATTTTGGGCTATTCTCATGACATTGTGAGCCCATGAGAGAGAGACTGGAGAGATTGATGACTAAGAGAGGCCGAGGGCCTGATTGTGGAGATATTCTTTTTTTGGGATCGGGCTGCACGCCGCAGCAGACCATGTTGGCTTTATATATATATTATACTATTGCACGTGAGTTGGCCGTGCAGATCCATATATTATACTATTGCACGTGAGTTGGCCGTGCGGATTCAGATATTTTTATAGCATGTGAGTAGTCCGTGCAGATCCAGATATGATATTATAGCACGTGAGTTGTCCGTACATATAGCGCTTGGGCTGTAGGAGCCCCTCATGAGCCTGTACACACCCCTAGTGAGCGCAGTCGACTATAAATAGGGATTGGGCTGCACGCCGCAGCAGGGATGGTATAATGCTGAGTGATTGAGTATGCTGAGCATAGTGAGAAAGAATGCGAGACAGTGAGATTGAGTACTCACAGAGTGTGAGTACATGAGTACAATCTCTGAGATACATTGCTTTGACATGCACACATGACATACATGCATAGAGATGTATTTTCCTCATGCTGTACAGTATCACATCATTCATGATTTCTCACACATGTTAAAATATAGGCATAGTGATGCATTTGTTTTACACGGGTTATCTGAAAAGAAAATGAAACATATTATTTATTATTGAAAGGATTTTGGAAAAATTATTGCTTTCAAACTTATTCATAATTTCTTTTGAATTTTTGGTAAACTATTTGGGTTTTTCACTGAGGTACTTGAAAGGGAAGTACTATTTTTAGAAATCATGATTTAGCTGAATATTTTATTTCTGAGTTAGTTCTTATATTATTGTGTTATGGACTATGGTGAACTATTGGTTTTGGACCAGACCTTGGTAAAAGCTCGTCACTGCTTTCAACCTAAGGTTAGGTTTGTTACTTACTCAGTACATGGGGTCGGTTGTACTGATACTATACTTCTGCACATTGCGTGCATATGTTGGCTGTTGTTATTGATGTGCTCGACAGTTGCCGAATTTGAAGATGTACATGCGTTCCCGTTGTAGCTTCCTCTTGTTCATGGTAGCATTAGATTTATAAAAGCTCTGTTTATGTGCTATTCAAACAAACTATGTATTTACTTCATCTCCGCTTTATAATCTCTATTCTTAGAAGCTCATGATTTGTACTACTAGTTCTTGGGTTGGGTTAGGTGCCATCACGACTAGTTAGATTTTGGGTCGTGACAAGGTGGTATCAGAGCCCTAGGTTCATAGGTTCTACAAGTTATGAGCAAGTGTCTAGTACAGTCTTACGGATCGGTATGATGACGTCCATACTGATCTTTGAGAGGCTACAGCGCATTTAGGATATATACTTCCCATATTTCTTTCCTTATCGTGTGAGATTGATTCGGCTTGAGACACAACTCTTTGAATTCCTTCCACTTATTCGTATACGCACATGAGCGCTCGGTATCAGTTGTGCATCGCCGGCTTGTGATTTCATGGACGAAGTTCGATATGAGTATTCTATCTTTTGGTGATGGGCCAGTCTGGAGGACTTGAGGCCAGGTTTAGACCGCAACTTAAGCTCGATAGCTTCGGTTGTAACTTGTACAATTGGACTCATATGTCCGGTGATGATCCTACAATGGAATTTGTGGCTCGATGTGCGGTGGAATGCAGGTATGATGGGTATGATGTGACTGCGGGATGTGTTAATATTTTTTTAACATAACGAGAAGTGTTTCCTTGAAATGTAAAGGGAATGCCATTGGGTGCTTGATTTTTGATTTGATGTGACGTACAGTCTCGAGTGTGAATGTTTTGAAAGTTCTTTCACGTGTTTAAATTTTGGGACAAATTAAACTCTCATGTCTGGCTAATAAGTTTGGACTCAGAAAGATTAAGTGATTGCAAAGTAATTGTGACTGCAAAAGGGTATAACAAGATACCAGTTTGAGGCTAAGCAAGTGGGTTATCCCCTGCGGAGTAATCTACGTAGGTGTATTTCTTATGATGTGAGTAGAGAGTTTCTTTTCTGCCGACGGGGTGTATGGGTGGCGATTTGAATCTGAATCTGGTTGAGAAAGTTGATTGTGTGTTAAAAGGATGAATACAAACTTAGCGGATGATTGAGGTATTTTTATGGTTGGCGGTGTATGAACTTGGGAAGAAGTTTCATTGGACTGACTGTGGCATTATGGAAGTAAAAGAGTATTGGTATTGTGATTTATGGAATGTTTTAATCTATGGCTTTGAGCCAAGTGGGGGAGTCTGCTATTGACAATTTGATTTCATGGTTAGGTGTTAAATTTTATTTTGGTCTGAGGCATACTTGTGGGTTAGCTATGACTTGCAGAAGTTGAGATCGAGGATGACCCGAATAAGGAAATTCCTGGTTAAGGATTATATTGCACGTATGAGTAAATGAAATTCGCAGGATGAGTGAGTTGTTATTGGTGAATGATGTAGTGCGCACGGAGTATGAATTTGATATGTGGTGTTAAAGTAGAGTTACTTCTTTGAGTGTTGTGGTGCTAATGGGGCACGTGTCGTTTGGCCCATTTGGGCGGTGCAATTAGATTTGAGCAAAGTGGGTGTCTCCCGAGAAAAATTCCAATGGGTTTGACAATTATATATAGCAATTGAGCATGTTTCCGGACTTGTGTATGAATAAAATCTGAGATTTGCGTTTGATGGTGCCTGGACTTGGTGACCTGCGTGGCTTGGTCGAGTTAGAGGAATTTAGTTTTAAGGGCTTGATTATATGCAAATAGATTCCAAAGTATTCTTGATGGTTTTTACCGGTGTGGAGAATGTGTTGTGTATTGTGATATCCTCCTGGAAAGAAGCAAGAGAAAGGTTTCTAACTAAAATGGTATGTAAATTATTGGTGACTCAAAGTTGATAATAAGATTTTTGTGCTTTTCACATGATCGAATGATAGATGCGGTGTGTTGTGTGGGATTAAGGTTGGCTTGTGCAAGGTCACGGTTTAGCTTTGAAAGGGAGGTCATAAATTCTTAGAGGGCATGAACAATTTTTGATGTTTAGATGAATGCTATAACTATTTGGTATTACGTGAGTAGAGGGTACATTCCAAAAAAAAAAGGCGCAGTATGTTATGAATTATGGATATTTTATAGGTATTGCGACACTTTCCTGGTTGATCGACTGTTGATTTTAAAACGTTGCTATGTGGCACGAAAGAATAGGAGAAATATTCCTCGTGGAATGATCGTGTATGAGAGATGTGTTAGACATTCGGGCGATAGAGTTGGAATAGAATATGGTGATTCGTGTGTTCTATGGATTTGGAGATTTGGAGATTCCCAGGAGCCGATTGTTTCATGGTTGTGGACTGCGAAGTTGTGGCCGAAGCTAGCCAGATCATAATATGTGTTATGATTCAGTAATTATGGATTTTTGGAAGGGTTTTTATCTATTTGTGGGTAACCCGAGTTGATTTGGGGGTCCGTAGGTATGCCCAATAAAGATGTGTATTCTACACCGAGCCGGAATGGTTGGCTCCATACTGCTATTATTGAGGGATGTGTCATTTGGTTGATGTTGAACTTATTCGTGTTCTCAAATGATCTGTGAGTTACTCCTTTATGCTACGAGGAGTTGTGATTCATTGGTTATGTGCACAGATGGTGCGGTTCTATTTGAGCTTTATAGCGGAATTTGAGTGTGGTGAGTATTTGGGTGTTGCATGATCGATAGTGTAATGGTTATGTCCTTTTAGGTTTTGTGTGGTATTTTTGTCATTTGCCTCTCTGTCGTTATTAATTTGGAGCAGGGTGGCTCGGGGTATATAATATGAACCTCGTGTTAGAATCGGGTGATGGTTCTATGATGTATGATGAATTTTTAGCGTTTCATTGTGGCGGTACTTGTTAATCTGGCGGGGCAGTTCTCCCATTTGAGTCATTTTCCATGACTGGGTACATTTGAATATTGTGTATTGGTGCACGGATGGCACGGGTTGTGGCTCCGAGTTATATTGGTGCGGTATGTTTGTGGAATAGTTATGTTTAGTAATATAAGGTCATTGGACATGGAATGGGTACTATCAGGTTTAATTTTGGTATATTCGGGAGTATAATATTGAAAGTTGACTCAAAAAGTGATTATAGTTCTGGTTAGGGCGTGAGATCTCCATGACTTGTTGATCTGATAAGAGGTTACGAGATTCTGCGTGTTTCTTTTATTATCAACAGTGTACGAAGGTGTGGGGATGAGGTTTTGTTCGATATAGGGTTTGATGCTAGTACTTGGTTCGTTTGAAGTAGTAACTGTGATCATGAATGGTGCTACGAGCGGGCGAGTTGTCTAATATTCTGGGTAAATTGTATTTGTGACTATAGTTATGGCTCGATGTAGCTTGTTCAGACTCATACATGGTGTAAATGTAAGATTCGTGTCTTGAAAAGAAATTATGAAAGTTGGGAATTGAATTCCAAGGTTTTTATGCTAAGGTTAAATTAAGGATATTCAATTGTATTGTGTTGTCAAGTACATATGGAATAGGGTGACGTGGATTCACCCCCGGGTACGTGCGTGATAAGATGGAATAGTGATTTGGTGGCTTAAAAACAACTCATGCCACATTCGAAGACGAAGGTATATTTAAGTGGGGGAGATTGTAACGACCCGACCGGTCATTTTGAGTATTTACGCTCCTTTCAACTATTTGAAGTCTTGAATAACTTCCTACGAGGTATTATGACTTGTGTGAATTGTCGGTTTTGGTTTTAAGGTATTTCGGAGATAGCTTGTAAGGATGAATTTTCATGTTGGAATCTTAAGTTGAAATAGTTGATCGGATATTGACTTATGAGTAAATGACCTCGGAATTTAATTTTGATGATTCCAATAGCCCTGTATGGTTATTTCAAACTTAGAAGCGTGTCCGAAAAATTATTAGGAAGTCCGTAGTGGAATTAGGCTTGAAATGCCGAAAATTAAATTTTGGGAAGTTTGACCGGGGGATTGAATTTTTGATATCAAGGTCAAAATTTGATTCTGGAAATTTGAATAGCTTCGTTATGTCATTTATGACTTGTGTGCAAAATTTGAAGTCATTCCGGATTGATTTGATATGTTTCGGCACAAGATATAGAATTTGAAAGTTCAAAGTTCATAGATTTTGATTTGAGGTACGATTCGTCGTTTTGATGTTGTTTGATATGATTTGAGGCCTCGAGTAGGTCCGTGTTTTGTTATGGAACTTGTTGGTATGTTCGGACGGGGTGCCGAGGACCTCGAGTGAGTTTCAGATGTTTAACGGATCGAATTTGGATTTGGAGAAGGTGCTGAACCAGCTGGGCTGCTGGTGTGATCACACCTGCGCGAATAAGGGCCGCATGTGCGAGCTCGCGGATGCGAGGATTATTCGTAGAAGCAAAAATGCATGGACTGTCCAGGCACCGCGGGTGCGGAAAAAATCACCGCGGGTGCGAAAAAAATCACCGTGGGTGCGAAGACCGCGGGAGGAAAAATAATCGCCGCGGGTGCGAAAATCCTGGACAGAATATTAAAAACAGAAAGGTTCCGAGTTTTTGCCCTTTTTGGGCCTTAAAGCACGGTTTTTGGGGCGATTTTGAGAGAGAATTCAATGGAAACTTGAGATAAGTCACTTGTGATTATTTTTACTCCATAATATTGAATTATCATCGAATAATCCGACTAGATTACATATTTTTGAGGTGTAAATCGGGGGTTTGAACTTAGGTATTTCAAAATAAGATTTGAATATTTGGAGGTCGAGTTGAGGTCGGATTTCTATAAAATTAGTATGGTTAGACTCGTGGTTGAATGGGCATCCAGATTTTATAACTTTTATCAGATTATGAGATGTGGGCCCCACGGGTAATTTTTGGGGCGTAATTTCGGATTTTTGGAAAATTTTAGTATTTTGATATGGAATTAATTCCTATAAATTTTATGGGATGAATCAAATTAATTGTGACTAGATTCGAGCTGTTTGGAAGTTGATACGCGCATAATGGAATTTCTGGAGTATTGCTTAGCTCGCTCGACATTGGATTCGGCTTGTTCGAGGTAAATAAATCTTCTAATCTTGGAGTTGAGGGTATGAACCCTGAATTTATGTATTTTGTGAATTGTTGGGAGGTGACGCACATGCTAGGTGATGGGCGTGTGGGCGTGCACTTTAGAAATTATGACATAATTATTTCTGTGGAATTTTGTGTTAAATGATCTTGGCATTTTTCCATGCGGTTTTATGAGTTAAAGAAATTGAGATGAAAAGTATATTAAAAACCATGTTGAGGCTATGTGCTAGTATAATTGGGATCCACAGAGGTCATATTGTTGTGAATTATTTATTTTAAATTGAAAATTTATACTCAGTCATATACATTTCATTGCATATCATATCTCAGTCTCTGCTGTTATTTATTGATACATCATATTATCATTTTGGGCTATTCTAATGACATTGTGAACCCATGAGAGAGAGACTGGAGAGATTGATGACTGAGGGAGGCCGAGGGCCTGGTTGTGAAGATATTCTTTTTTTGGGATCGGGCTGTACGCCGCATGGCTTTATATATATTATTCTATTACAAGTGAGTTGGCCGTGCGGATCCATATATTATACTATTGCATGTGAGTTGGCCGTGCGGATCCAGATATTTTTATAGCACGTGAGTTGTCTTTGCAGCACGTGAGTTGTCCGTGCGGATCCAGATAGGATATTATAGTACGCGAGTTGTCCGTGCTTATAGCGCTTGGGCTGTAGGAGCCCCTCATGAGTCTTTACACACCCCCAGTTAGTGCAGTCGACTATAAATAGGGATCGGGCTGTACGCCACAACAGATATGGTATAACGGTGAGTGATTGAGTGTGCTGAGCATAGTGAGAGAGAATGCGAGACAGTGAGATTGAGTACTTTGAGAGTGTGAATACATGAGTACAATCTCGGAGATACATTGCTTTGACATGCACACATGACATATATGCATAGAGATGTATTTTTCTCATGCTGTACAGTATCACATCATTCAGGATTTCTCACACATGTTGACAGATGGGCATAGTGATGCATTTGTTTTACACGGGTTATCTGGAAAGAAAATGAAATATATTATTTATTATTGAAAGGATTTTGCGAAAATTATTGCTTTCAAACTTATTCATATTTTCTTTTGAATTTTTGGTAAACGATTTGGGTTTTTTCACTAAGGTACTTGAAAGGGAAGTACTATTTTTAGAAATCATGATTTAGCTGAATATTTTATTTCTGAGATACTTCTTATATTATTATGTTATGGATTGTGGTGAACTATTGGTTTTGGACCCGACCTTGGTAAATGCTCGTCACTGCTTTCAACCTAAGGTTAGGTTTGTTACTTACTCAGTACATGGGTCGGTTGTACTGATACTACACTTCTGCACATTGCGTGCATATATTGGCTGTTGTTGTTGATGTGCTCGACGGTTGCCGGATTTGAAGATATACCTGCATTCCTGTTGTAGCTGCCTCTTGTTCATGGTAGCGTTAGATTTATAAAAGCTCTGTTTATGTACT
The DNA here is from genome assembly GCF_000715075.1 of Nicotiana tabacum. NCBI lineage: Eukaryota > Viridiplantae > Streptophyta > Magnoliopsida > Solanales > Solanaceae > Nicotiana > Nicotiana tabacum. The sequence continues at coordinate 11,330,824 of NC_134103.1, read as the reverse complement.
ATTCAAACAGACTATGTATTTATTTTATCTCCGCTTTATAAACTCTATTCTTAAAGGCTCATGATTTGTACTTCCAGTTCTTGGAGGATTGTATAAGATTAAGACCTTTATTTACTTAAATTACTTTAATAATCATTATTGGAATGAGATATTTGGTAATTGGCTTACCTAACGGGTTAGGTTAGGTGCCATCACGACTAGTCAGATTTTGGGTCGTGACACGTTCGCCTCGGCAGGATTTTGTATTTCACTCTTATGGGATTGGGCCGTTCGCCTCGGCATGATTATGTATTTCACTCTTATGGGATCGGGCCGATCACCTCGACAGGTTTTATGTACCACACTCTCATGGGAGCGGGCCATTCGCCTCGGCAGTTTAATAGATGTATCTATGATTCGGGCCGTTCGACCCTCGGCAGTGCACAATTTAAATTCTTATGTTTGATTGGGCCATACGCCTCGGCATTTCCTATATTTGTACCACGTGATTTATTACTTGTTTACCTCATTTATTTACTCTGCCTCATATTTACTTATCTCTTTACTGTACCTGATGTTATTGGACCACTAGTGAGTGTCTATGTCAATCTCTCGTCACTACTCCTCCGGGGTTAGGCTAGATACTTACTGGGTACACATTGATTATGTACTCATACTACACTTGCTGTACATTTTTGTGCAGGTACATATGTGGCTAGTGGCCTTGTGAGAGCAGAGGCGTGTATGCATGTGGGGGCTTACGTGCGCTACATTCCACATTACGACCCGCAGCTAGCAGAGTCTCTTTCAGAGTTATTTTTTTTATTCCTGTCTAAGTTGTATTCCGGACAGACGTTGTACCATATTTTTACTTCTTAGTTGATGCTCATGTACTTGTGACACCAGGTTTTGGGGTGATTATGGGTCGTTCTATATTAAAATTGTTGAAAATATTATTATTTACACTATGAATTCCATCTTTTACTATTTAATCGAAGGAAAGTATGATTTCAAAAATATTAAAAATGAGAACCAAATTAAGTATTTATTTTTGGCTTGCCTGACAGCTGTGTCCGGTGCCATCATGGCCTTTAATGGATTTTGGGCCGTGACACTGAGATCTAACAGTCGCCGTGTCCGAAAGCACCTGGATCTGCACACGAGGTGTAGAGTGCAGTATGAGTACAACAAACTCAATAAGTAACAAAACTAACCTCTGGGCTGAAAGTAGTGACGAGCTCCGCATGTACAGTTCAGTACATAAATAATGGTATAGAAATGAAGGCATGTTGTCAAGTTCAACAGTTAAACGCAGTACAAGTGAAATAGATCAATACTGCATGATATGAGAAATATGACATCTTAGTGGAAATACCTCATGTAATACTGGTCACAAATCATTCGGTCACTTGGTACTGTTTATGGCCAATCCGGCCTAGGGGTGTTCCAACCCGTATATATATACACATCAACTGGAAGTCAGTCATTTAGTATCGTATAAGGCTCAGTACTATATAAGGCCAATCTAGCCCTAGGAAATTCATTCTCAAATGTAAATGATACAGACAAGATTCATATCTAGGGAAATTCATCACAATATAAACAAGTAAGGCAAGTCCATGCCCTGGGAAGTCCATCTAGAATATATAATCGTCTATGCTCACTGAGGATGTGTTCAGATTCCGGAGGGGCTCCTTCAGCCCAAGCGTGATATAAAGCCGTTATCGCTTACTGTAGGCGGGCAATCCCGATCCGTATATTAATAAAGCCTATAAGGCTTGCTGCAGGCGGTCAGCCCCGATCCAGAACAATAAGCCTATACCTCCTGTTGCGGCATGCAACTCGATCCTATGATAATAATAATAATAATAATAATATATATAAAGTTGATATAGCCTATTGTAGGTGGGCAGCCCCGATTCCATAAATATCCTCACAATGGACGAGCATGACTAAGTATGAAATGTACATTTTAAAATAATTAATTCAACATCAACACGATCTTATGGGTCCCAATATATTGACACGTATCCTAAACATGATCTTTAATACGAGTCTCCCCTCGATTTCTCTAACACGTGGAGGATACACGGATAATAATATGATTCTTTAATTTTACAACTCCATAACATTTACTCAAGTCACAATTTCTATGGTGCATGCCCACATGCTCGTCACCTAGCATGTGCGTCACCTCCAACAATTGATATAACACAAAATGTGGGGATTCATACGCTCAGAACCAAGTTTATAAGTGTTACTTATCTCAAGCCGTGCAGTTCTTTACTCTGCAATGCCTTTGCCTCGCCTATCGGCGGGCAAAGGCATTAATTTGATTCAGTCAAAATAAATTATAGGAATTAATTCTATATGAAAATACATATTTCCCATCATAATTTGAAATTTCACCCAAAAATCGCTTGTGGGGCCCATATCTTGTTACCCGACAAAAGTTACAAAATCTGAAAGCCCATTCAACCACGAGTCTAACCATACCAATTTTACCAAATTACGACATCAACTCGACCTCCAATTCCTCAAATCTTATTTTCAAATCCCTAAGTCTAAATCCCCGATTTACACCTCAAAATCATGTAATCTAGTCAGATTATTCAATGATAATTCAATATGTATAAATGATCACAAGTGACTTACCTCAAGATTTCCCATGATTTCTTGCTCAAAAATCGTCCTAAGCCATGTTATTTCGTCCAAAATGTTGAAATGAGCTAAAAACTAGAACTTCTCAATAAAAACACCATTATGGTCGCTAAAGGTACGCACCAGAACCCGTTGCACCAACAATATTTATTTTCATTAAAAAGGCTCTAACTCCATCATACAAACTCGGAATTCGACGATTCTTGTTTTTATAAGTCACAAATAATAATACAAACCTAGTCCTTTAATCAAAACTCAATTCAGAGCTCATTTTCTCAATGCGATACCAATTTCACTCGTTAAACAATTAACTCATGTTTCGCACTAAAAACCCAATCGCGACTTGATGAAATTAGACTAAACTTTTCAGATCATTCCTATAATTCATTATCAAACTTTCGGAAGTCTCAAAATAGAATTTTATCTCTAGAACTAAAAATGGACCTTTGGATCATTACATGTTTATGTTAAAAATAACAAACTCTTCCAAAACTCTTCCCCGAGAGCCTGTAGTTATCAAACATAACTTCTTGTACTCAACTCCAACTGTCAAACAGTTTATACTTCTGAAAACTAGATACAAAGCGCTACAACTTTCATTTTTGGATTATTGCCAAATTCTTTATAGATTACGAGATATAAGCTTCCAAAGTCAGAAAAGTGCAACAGAAATTTCTGCGATGCACACCGCTGTAGCAAAATAAAAACAACAGTTAAAAATGACCTAGAAATGGTCCGAAACACAACCGAGCCTCTCGAGACCCCATCCGAACATACCAACAAGTCTCAAAATATATTACGAATTTAGTCGAGGCCTTAAATCACATCAAACAACACTAAAACCACGAATTGCACCCCAATTCAAGCCTAATGAAACTAAGAAATTCCAAATTCTACATTTGATACCGAAACATATCAAATCAACTTCGATTGACCTCAAATTTTGCACACAATTAATAAAAGACATAATGGAGTTGTTCCAATTTTCAGAATCGTATTTCGATCTCGATATCAAAAAGTCAACTCCCCGGTCAAACTTCCAAACATAAATTTCTTATTTTCGCCACTTCAAGCCTAATTTAGCTACGGACCTCAAAATAAATATCCAGACATACTCCTAAGTCCAAAATCAGCATACGGAGCTGTTGGAACCATGAGAATTCCATTTCAGGGTCGTTTATACATAATTCACCATCCGGTCAGTTATTTCAACTTAAGCTTCCAAAACAAGAATTGTTTTTCCAATTAAATTCTGAATCATCCGAAAACAAAACTTGACCACCCCCGCAAGTCATAATACACATTTCAAAGCTGCTCGATACCTTAAGCCACCGAACAGAACGTTAATTGTCAAAATGACAAGTCGGGTCGTTACAATTATATCTTGAGTTGTCATCAAGAAAACAGTAAAAACCATATCATGCAATTCTTTCCAACATTTGATCAATAAATGGCAAAGGAAAATGATCTTTTCTAGTGGAATCATTGAGACGTTTGTAATCAATACAGACTCTCCATCCTGTAACAGTCCTGGTAGGTATGAGCTCATTATTTTCATTTTTTATAACTGTCATACCTCCTTTATTTGCTACTACCTGAATGGAACTTACCCACAGGCTGTCAAAAATGGGGTATATAATACCTGTTGCCAACAGTTTTACGATTTGTTTTCACTACTTCCTGCATTGCTAGATTCAATCTTCTTTGCGGCTGGACTATTGGCTTGTAGCTATCCTCCATGAGGATTATGTTTGTACAAATAGCCAGACTAATACCTTTAATATCTTCTATAGTCCACCCCAAGGCTCCTTTGTGTGCTTTCAATACTTTAATCAAACTATTTTCTTGTTCTGCAGTAAGAGAAGATGAAATAATTACTGGAAATATATCTTGCTCAAGATAAACATTTTCAAATGAGAAGGGAGAGTTTTGAGTTCAAATTTTGATTGAACTTCTTCGGATTTCATCTCTTCTTCCTCTGAATCTTTGTCCAATATTTCAGCTTCTCTTCTGATGGTGGGATCATCGTCCTGTGTGGTGCCTGATTTGATCAAGCATCTTTTCATTGAATCTGGAATTAATTGATCATCTTTGACTTCATCTGTAAGATAACTAATCATGTCAATTGAAATGAAGATGATTTTCATCTCCTGAATATCTTAGTATCTTTTGCATATCAAAGATGACTCTTTCTTCATCAACTCTCAAACTTAGTTTTCCTTGATGAAAATCTATAATTGCTCTTCATGTAGCAAGAAAGGGTCTTCCTAAAATTATTGGTTCATCGGGACATTCTTTCATTTCAAGCACTATAAAATCTACAGGGAAAACAAGCATATCTACTCTTACGAGTACATTTTCAATTATTCCCTTAAGTTTCTTAGTACTTTGATCTGCAAACTGAAGAGAAACACTTGTGTCTTTCATTTCACCAAGATCTAAATTTTAAAGATAGAAAATGGCATCAAACTTATTGAAGCTTCGGAATCACAAAGTGCTTTTTCAAAATATACTCCTACCAAAGTGCAGGGAATTCTAAAATTTCCTGGATCACCAAGTTTTTGTGGTAGCTTATTTTGAAGTATAGGACTGCATTGTTCTGTAAGCATTACCACATAAACTTCTTCTAATTTTCTTTTACTTGACAAAATTTTCTCTAAATATTAGGCATATGAAGGCATTTGTAAAAAAACATAAGTGAAAGGAATATTGATGTGAATTTTAAAATCTCCAATTTTTTTGCAAATTGGAACTTTAAACACAAATGGTTTCTTCCAAAAGAATGGGGCATACCAACCAGCAATACAAACACACATCAAAATCATAAACAATCAATACATCATTTATTCTTGCAATACTCTTCTCCAAAAATGACAATGCACAATTTCAACACATGAGTATGTAAGAACTCGAATCACACTGGATATAGTTATAAAGCAAAACATTATTTAAAGCACCCACTTATGGGCATGAATTGAGTACAAAAGCTTTTAGGCAATTCTATTTTCGAAATCATTTTTAAAAAATTGAGCCGATGCTCAATTTCATATTCTTTATCGCATCTTCTCAATTCATTTGCACTTCTAGCCACAATCATAACTTAAATTCTTGGCACGTTGGCCACACTCTATATCCCCAATTCACTTATTTCATTTTCAAGAATCTATATCCCCAATTCACTCTATTATCAATTAAGACTTTAGGTACACATATGAGCAATTTAGAGTCTCAAGCACATCGAGTTTTTCTCACACAATTGGTATACTAGTTTTCATTTAAAACACAACTCAAAGTCATAATATTTTAATACACAACCCATACTTTGAACATATATCTTTCGACATATGGCTCATTCGGAATAGTCAAGTTTATAGGAGATAATCCGGAATATAGAAATTAGAAATTTTGAGCCAACCATACTTGAATTTACGGGAACATTATGGAATTCGATTCTATGAGAGAACGCTTAGCCAACATACCTCAATTGAGCTTCCTTAAACTCTAAAATGATCCAGAATTCTTATCAACTTCAATCTATAATAACAACATCTAATGGGACCAATATTAATAACAAATTCCATAATTTAGGCTATTTAGGCATTTTATCAAACACTTAGTAGGCATGAATCTCTACATCTCTTAACCATAGAATTAGTTCATCCAACTACTATCATTTACCAATAATTTATCCCACCATCATCCTTAAACAATTCATAACTTCCAACATCACATACATGACCATCCATCCACATCCAACCAACAAAATTCCATCAAATAATCACCTTTCAATCTCCACAATGGTTATATATTTAAACTGGGCACTTATGGCTTCCAATCACCATATTATGAGTTACTATACTTAATTCATACTAATATTCCCATAATATATCCATACATGTAAGTCTAAGGGTGTAGGATTAACTTTTGGAAGAAATCTTACAAAACCCTCCTTTGAGTTCTTGAAGAAATATCTTGAGATCTAAGTATTTTACGTGTAGATATCATCAATACTAGTGTAGAAATGATGGAATTTCACACCAAGATGATGGGGATTGCTTACCTTGAAGATGGGAGGAGTTGGTAGTCTTGAGAGAGAGTGGAGAATAGCTCCAAAATTCGTCCAAATGAAATGGGGAAAACGAACCCCGAAATTGTAGTTATAAGCCCAGATATTTGGGTTTCGGATGCTACCCTGGATGTTATGACAGCACTTCACTGCCAACCTTTCTTTCGAACGCGGCCTCGGATGCTTCGCATCCGCAGGCTCCTCCGCCAGCCTTTGGTAATTTGGTCATAACTTCTTGTAGAAATGTCCAAATGACGAACGGTTTGAAGCGTTAGAAACTAGACTCGATTATATTTCATTTGATAGGTGGATCATCACATAAATTCTTATATATATATATATATATATATATATATATATATATATATATATATATATATATATATATATATATATATATATATATATATATATATATATATATGTATGTATATATATACACACACACACACACACACATACACACACCCACATACACACACCCATTTGAAACTTTAGTCTATCATGAAATCTCCAACTTGACTTGGACTTAGGGCTCTCCTTAGACCCCACATCACTTATAATATGCCTCATACACTTATTATCATATCCAATTGATATCCATCATATTAATAGTCCTCATCTACACACAAAATAATATAATTAATGCACATCGACTTTCTTAATAATGCTTAAGTACATCAAAAAATTTTGGGGTGTTCCAATAATAAGGCATAATAACCAGACATAAGCTCTGCAAAAATCCTCCCAAAATCTTCCCACAAACCCTAATTGATTTTCTCTCCCTTTCAAGTTCTAATTGGAGGTAAAACCTAGAGTTTGAAGAACCAAGATAGGAGCTGAGTTATCCAATGAATAAGGTAAGTTTACTGCTCTCTTTAATCCATTTTTTTCTGTTGCAAATGCATAGCAAGTCGTTCTAAATTTGTAAAAACTTACGGGACGGTGATCGGAAGCCGTGAGTTCGAGTTATTCACTTGTAGCGGACTATTTTGTGGACTGTTCTGTGTTGCTATTGGGCTGCATGTTTTACTACTGTTTTGTGGAGTTTTGGAGGAGGAAGGATGTGGAGAAACACTATATAAATGAAGGGTGGTGGGCTGGTCGTTCGTCGTAATATTTTTGGGCTGTTTGACACTACTACGCTGGTCGTTTTGTGTATGAGGAGATTGGGATGTGTTGGGCTATTTTGTAGTATTTTGTGGTGTATATAAGGTTGGAAAAAAATGTATATATATATTGTTATTGTTGCGTTCTTGTGTTGTTGGTGTTATCTTGAATTTGGAGGAAGTAAGGATTATAGGGGAGATGCTGCCCGTTTTAATACAAAATAAGCTGTTATTGTTGCGTTCTTGTGTTGTTGGTGTTATCTTGAATTTGGAGGAAGTAAGGATTATAGGGGAGATGATAGTATTATTATCGTTTATATAGATTAAGGTGGGAAGAGGCTAGTTCAACATGGTGATTGAAAAGATTGTTATAAGGTATGTTAAGGCTAAACATTTCCTTCATTTTGGTACGATCCTGTAACTACATATGTTTGACAACGAGACATAAAGAGAAGTTCATATTCATGAATTTATTCACATTATCCTAGTCTCAGAAATTACAGTATTCTCCCTAATTGGGACTTTATATTCAATTTAAGTATTATTTTCTTCCAGTCAAGAGAGCATAGGGTTTATACATATACATTATTACAATATTTTCACCACTATCGAGCTATTATTAATGGGAGGCCCCTATTGGGCAACCTCTGATCAGATGGTAAGTTATATACTGAACCTACTGTTGTCGAGTGCCTATGAGTGAGCCCAGGATGGACGAGATACAAAGCTTAGTATGGCCGAGCACCTTTGAGCGAGTCTATTACGGTCGAGCAGTTACACGTACCGAGCCTTATAGGGCCGACCATTTATTTTACTTACTATATTGAAGGAGTTAAGTCAGTATCAACAGGTAAGTGTATCTCCAATACTTGTTATACATGTGGGTGTCCGGGGCATATGATGCGAGATTGCCCAAATAGAGATTCTGGGGGTATGTCACAACCAGCGAGTTCAGTAACAGAATCATCTATGTTCGTGCATCCTTCATGGCAAGAGTTTAGTCTTCGGCTGGTAGAGGTCGAGGTAGAGGTAGAGGTTCCAGTTCAGGTGGTAATCAGAACCGTATCTATGCTTTAGTGGGTCGACAGGACCAGGAGTCTTTACCAAATGTTGTGACAGGTATATTGACCATTTGCTCTCACGATGCTTATGCCTTGATAGACCCCGGATTTACTTTATCGTATATTACCCCATTTGTCATGGGGAAGTTTGGTATAGTGCTTGAAATGCTAAGTGATCCTTTTGCGGTATCTACACCGGTTGGAGACCCGATTATTTCTAGACCGGTTTACCGAGATTGTACGGTGACAGTTTGCAGTCGTCAGACCTCAGCCGACCTATTTGAACTAGAGCTGATGGATTTTGATGCTATTATGGGAATGGACTGGTTGGCAGCTTGCTATGCCATAGTTTATTGCCAAGCAAAGACAGCCATATTTCATTTTTCGGGTTAGCCAGTCCTTGAATGAGTAGGTAATACAGCGACACCCAGAGGTAGTTTTATTTCTTATCTGAAGGCGAGGAAAATATTTGCAAAAGAGTGCATTTATCATATTGTACGAGTTAGAGATGCAGATGCCGAGATACCTACACTTCAGTCTATTCCCGTAGTCAAAGGGTATGCAGATGTGTTTCCAGATGAGCTTCCTGGTACTCCTCCAGAGTGAGAGATGATTTTAGCATCGATTTGCTTCCAGGAACTCAACAAATATCCATCCCTCCATATAGAATGGCACTTGCTGAATTGAAGGAGTTGAAGGATCAGTTAAAGGATTTGCTGGAGAAAGGTCTCATCAAGCCCAGTACCTTACCTTGGGGTGCACCGGTACTATTTGTACGGAAGAAAGAAGGCTCGCCGAGGGTGTGTATTGATTATAAGCAGTTGAACAAGGTAAATATTAAGAATAAATATCCACTTCCAAGGATCGATGACTTGTTTGATCAGTTGCAGCGAGCTAGATTCCGTTCAAAGATAGATTTGAGGTCGGGATACCACCAGGTCAGAGTTCGGGAGAAAGATATTCCGAAGACATCCTTCAGGACTCGATATGGCCACTTCTTGTTCCTTGTCATGTCCTTTGGGTTAACAAATTCACCCGTCGTATTTATGGACTTGGTGAATAGCCTATTTCGGCCATTTTTAGATTTGTTCGTGATAGTATTGATTGATGATATTCTATTTTATTCAAGCTCAGAGGATGGGCATGCAGACCACCTGCGAGCGGTACTCTAAACCCTCCGTGATCTTAAGTTGTATGCTAAGTTTTCTAAATGTGAGTTCTGGTTTAAATCTATAGCGTTCTTGGGGCATATTGTATCCGATGAAGGTGTAAAGGTAGACATTCAGAAGATTGAGGCCGTGAAATCTTGTCCTAGACCTACCACTTCGACAGAGGTTCGTAGCTTTCTAGGCTTAGCTGGATACTACCGGAGGTTCATAGATGGTTTTTCTTCCCTTTCGGCACCATGACGAAGTTGATGCATAAAGCAACTAAGTTTCAGTGGACAAAGTCTTGCGAGCGGAGTTTCCAAGATCTTATGAACAGGTTGACCTCAGAGCAAGTTCTAACACTTCTAGAGTGTCCAGAAGGTTATGCCGTATATTGTGATGTCTCAGGTGTCGGGTTAGGATGTGTCCTGATGCAACATAGGAAAGTAATTGCGTATGCTTCAAGGCAATTAAGGAAGCACGAGAGAAATTATCCAACCCACGACCTCGATTTAGCTGCGGTTGTCCATGCACTTAATATATGGTGGCATTATTTATATGGTGTTCATGTTGATGTATTTACAGATCATAAAAGCCTGCAATATCTTCAAGCAAAAAAAGTTGAATTTGCGACAAAGGCGATGGCTTGTTTGGGGGTTCGGTTAGTAAATTCTGACGATGGTGGAGTTATACTCCAAAACACTATCATCTCTCATAGCTGCAGTCAAGGAAAGGCAGTACGAGGACCCAGAGTTGGTCGAGTTGAGAGAGCGAGTTCTGCATCAGAAGAAGCTGTTGTTAAAGCTCAAGGGAGATGGGGTTCTAAGATACAGGGGTGATCTGTGTGTTAAAGATGTAGCAGGGCTACAAGACAGGATTATGCCAGAGGCACATTATTCGTGGTACTCCATTCATCATGGGTCGGCGAAGATGTATCATCACATTAAGGATGTGTACTGGTGGAACGGTATGAAGAAGAACATTGCTGAGTTTGTCGCCCAGTGTCCTAGTTGCTAGCAGGTGAAGGTAGAGCATCAGAAGCCCGGAGAGCTAAAGTAGAATATAGAGATCCCGACGTGGAAATGGGAGGCGATAAACATGGACTTTGTCACGGATCTACCTCGTTCACATCGTAAGTTCGATTCTATATGGGTGATAGTCGATAGGCTCACGAATCAGCTTATTTCCTGCCGGTCAGATCTATATATACAACAGAAGATTATGCAAATTTATATATTATGGAGATAGTGGGAATACACAGAGTACCAGTATCTATTATATCTGACTGTGGGGCCCAGTTTACAGCACATATTTGGAGGTCATTTTAGAGAAGTCTGTGGAGTCAGGTGAATCTCAACACCTTTTCATCCACAGACTGATGGACAAGCTGAGCGCACAATTCAGACGCTCGAAGATATGTTACGAGCATGTGTGTTGGATTTTTAAAAAAGTTGGGATGAACATCTATCTCTTGTCGATTTTACATATAATAACAGTTACCACTCTAGTATCCAGATGGCTTTGTACGAGGCTTTGTATGGGCGTAAGTGCAGATCTCTTATAGGGTGGTTTGATGTTGGAGAATCTGGGTTACATGGGCCAGACCTGGTTCAGCAGGCCGTGGAGAAAGTGAAGCTTATCTGGGAGTAACTGTTGACAGCTCAGAGTTGTCAGAAGTCATATTCTGACGTGCGGCGGCAAGAATTAGAGTTCGGGGTTAATGACTGGTATTCTTAAAGGTATCACCTATGAAGGGTGTGATGAGGTTTGGCAAGAAAGGCAAGCTTAGCCCACGGTATATTGGGCCTTATAGGATCATTCAGAGAGTGGGCCAAATAGCTTATGAGTTAGAATTTCCCTCAGAATTGGAGTCAGTCCATCCGGTTTTTCACGTAACTATGCTACGAAAGTGCATTGGCGATCCTACCAAAGTGGTGCCCACGGATGATGTATAGATAATGGAGGACTTGTCATACAAGAAAATTCCAGTTTCCATCCTAGACCGACATATCCGTAAGCTACGGAATAAAGAGGCAGCCTCCATGAAGGTTTTATGGAGAAGCAAAAAATGTGGAAGAGATGACGTGGGAAGCGGAGGAAGAAATAAAGTCTAAATACCCTTACCTATTTCAAACTGAAGATATGGCTCGAGATGGGATGCTACGGCATAGCTCTATTCAGGCTAGTAGATCATCATGCAAGCTCTTATTTCTTGACTTTCAGTATTTATGATTTACGGCTGTGTGAGGCAAAGTGTTGCTATTTATAGACATTGGCCATGTGTGGCATACATAGTATGTTTTCTGGCTGCGTACAGGTTGGTTTTAGTCTAGTGTACGGAGGAGAATTTGGCAAAATTTTTCCAATGTCTCTAAGAGTAAACATTCGAGGACGAATGTTCCCATGGGGGGAGTGATGTTACACCCTATATTTTTGTACGTAAAAGTTCGTCGTGAACAAACTAATGTAGGACCAAAAATGAGATCATCTTTGAAAATATATAAAGTTAGTCATGTTACCTCGGAGGTTACAAATATTGAAGATCATGAACAACAGGTACAAAGAGGGTTGGAAGGTTCAGAAGCTAAAGGAATTGAAGAAAATAATGTTTCATCGAAAGTCGACAAGATGTGAATGTTATAATATGTACTTCTGGGGCGAGAATAGGGTACTTAACATGATAATGAGGTTATGTTATGAGTTATATTAGTCGTATGATAGTCGTGTGTTATGTTTTGAAGTCAAGCGAATGGTGGAACAAAAGTCAATGAAAGTCGTCACAAGTTACGTTCATAAGTTTTACTGAACCTTTGGGTCAAATGTAATTGCATTTTCTCCTAATATACTTAGATTTAAGGGTGTTCCACCCGTAAAATTGAAGATATATGAGTCTATTTTCTAAATCATTAAACCTTTTGTCAATACGATGTCGTAGTAGAGAGATAAGGTCATTTTTGTGAGACTGCGCAAACTGTCACCTACTTGCTTAAACGAGAGTTCAAAAATGGGCCAGTTCGGGTCGTCCAAAAATGTGTCAGTTCGGGTCATCCAAAGAGTACTTTTTATAGGCCTATGTCCTTCATATATTAGATTGATAATAAGGCATAATAACCAGACATAAGCTCTGCAAAAATCCTCCCAAAAAGTTTCCACAAACCCTAATTGATTTTCTCCCTTTCAAGTTCTAATTGGAGGTAAAACCTAGAGTTTGAAGAACCAAGATAGAAGCTTAGTTATCCAACAAATAAGGTATGTTTACTGCTCTCTTTCATCCATTTTTTCTGCTGTAAATGCATAGTAAGTCGTTCTATATTGTAAAAACTCACGGGACGGTGATAGGAAGCCATGAGTTCGAGTTATTCACTTGTAGCGGACTATTTTGTGGATTGTTTTGTGTTGATGTTGGGCTGCGTGTTTTATTACTATTTTGTGGCGTTTTGGAGGAGGAAGGTTGTGGAGAAACACCACATAAATAAAGGGTGGTGGGCTGGTCGTTCGTCGTAATATTTTTGGGTTGTTTGACACTACTACGGTGGTCGTTTTGTGTATGAGGAGATTGGGGTGTGTTGGGCTGTTTTGTAGTATTTTATGGTGTATATAAGGTTGAAAAATAATGTATATATGTTGTTATTTTTGTATTCTTGTGTTGTTGGTGTTATCTTGAATATGGAGGAAGTAAGGATTATAGGGGAGATGCTGCCCATTTTAATACAAAATAAGCTTGCCGTTCGTTGTGAGATAGTTGTACCTTTCATAACCTAATGACAGTATTATTGTCATTGTTGTATATTAAGGTGGGAAGAGGCGAGTTCAACCTGGTGATTGGAAAGATTGTGATAAGGTATGTTAAGGCTAAACCTTTCCTTCATTTTGGCATGATCCTGTAACTACATATGTTTGACAACGAGACATAAAGATAAGTTTGTATTCATGAATTTATTCACATTATCCTACTCTCAGAAGTTACAGTATTCTCCCTTATCGAGACTTTATATTCAGTTAAGTATTGTTTTCTTCCAGTCAAGAGAGCATAGGGTCTATATATATACATTATTATAGTATTTTCACCACCATCGAGCTATAATCGATGGGCAGGCCCCTATTGGGCAACCTCTGATCAGATGGTAAGTTATATACTGAGCCTACTATGGTCGAGCGCCTATGAGCGAGCCCAATTGGTCGAGATACGGAGCTTAGTATGGTCGAGCGTCTATGAGTGAGCCTACTACGGCCGAGCAGTTATACGTACCGAGCCTTATAGGGCCGGACATTTATTTTACTTACTATATTGAAGGAGTTGAGTCAGTATCATCAGGTAAGTATATCTCGAGATCATATTTGACTCCCAATTATTTTCAGTTATTATATTATCAGTTCAGTTTCAGCTTTCAATTATGTTATAACCTTACATACTCGGTACATTATTTCATACTGATGTCCCTTTTCTGGGGAAGCTGTATTTCATGCATGCAGGTTCAGATAGACAGACAGGTAGACCTCCTCAGTAGGTGTTTCCCAAGTTCAGCCTGATCGGTAAGCCTCACATCCTTTGGAGTTGTCGGGTCTAGGATTTTGTGTACATCTTTTGTATGCATGTATATAGGTTATGGGTAGGCATCAGTAGAGGCTTGTAGACATATCATGTCAGCTAGTGCAGTATGTTGGGCTTGTAGGCCTGGTATGTATCTTTTGTTGGTTTGTTAGCTGTAATAGTTATGACGGCCTTGTTGGCCCAGCTTTATATTGATATTTAGTCAGCGCTAGTTTCTATTTAGTTTTATATTTTGCTTCGCAAATTGTCTTGCAATATGGCTCCATGACCAAATTATGATATTATATGTTCAGAATCCCTTAGGCAGAAGTTGGTACGCTAGGTTAGGTGAGGCACCGGGTGCCAGTCTCGCCCCCCAGGTTCAGGGCGTGACACGCTTGTTCTTAAAAGTTGAAGTACTTGAGGTGGGTGATGTTTCAGTTGTTTGGTAGCAGTTTTCCTTCCATTGCTTCTAGTTGAAATGACCCTTTGTTTGCCGCTGCCGTGATTCTGTATGGGCCGTACCAGTTCGTTCTTAGATTTCCTTCCCGCCAGTCTTTGCTCGCTTGTATTTTGTCCTTGAGTACGTAGTCCCCGACTTTGAGTGGTATGATATTGGCCATTTTGTTATAGTAGTGTTCTGCCTGTTGATTTTGGGTGATCATCCTTTTGGAGGCCATATCTCTCTGTTCTTCGACTTCGTCGAATTCCTGCCTTCTGCTTTCGTTGTTCCTCAGCCCGCTCTCATGGGAGTATCTCAAATTGGGCTCTTTGACTGGTATTACCGCATTATTCCCATAGACTAATCTCAAATGAGTAGGGCGTATCTCCTGTGCTCGTCTTTGGCATTGTGCGGTAGGCCCAGAGTACTTCTGATAATAGTTCTAGCCATAGTCCCTTGGCGTGTTCGAGCTTTTTCTTCATGATGTTCAGTATTGATTTGTTGGATGATTCTTCTTGCCCGTTGCCCGCAGAGTGGTATGGGGTGGAAAGTATTCTTTTGATTTGCCACTTCTCAAAAAATTTGGCGACTTTTTTTCCAGTAAATTGGGGTCCGTTGTCGCAACTGATTTCTTTGGGGAGGCCGAAGCGGCACACAATATTTTTCCATATGAAGGTGATCATCCTGTTCGTGTATCTGGGCGAATGCCCTTGCTTCCACCTATTTAGAAAACAATAGTCAGTTAAAACCAAAAGAAAACGTACATTACCTCGCCCTGCGGGTAGGGGGGCCGAAGATGTCCATTCCCTACTTAATGAAAGGCCAAGGGGAAGTGACCAAGTGGAGGTTCTCGTCCGCTCGATGGATCATTGGGCGCATTTTTGGCATTGCTCGCATTTTTTCACGAAGCCTGCTACCTCTTTTTTCATAGTAGGCCAGTAGTAACCTGCCCGTATGAGACACCTGACTAGAGCTTGATTGCCGGAATGAGCCCCGCAGTGGCCTTCGTGGACCTCTTCTAGGACACGTCGCATTTGATTCGAGCCTAAGCATTTCGCTAGGGGGCGCCATACGTCCTTTTGTATAGATCGTTGTGAATGATATTGTACCTGGCCGCTTGCATCCAAAACTTCTTGGCTTCTTTTTATCACGTGTGAGTATTCCATCCTACAAGTATGTAATAATACGGCTGCGCGATTCCCAAGTTAGATTTATAGTCCTTACCTCGATGTGATCTATTGATGAGTGGAGGAGGGTGACCATGTTTCCTTCTCCTGTTATGTTTTTAGTGGTTACTGCTAATTTGGCGAGGCCGTCTGCTTCGATGTTTTGTGCTCGAGGGATCTGGTCGAGCTGACATTCATCAAACTCGGGCACTAATTTGCAGATCTCGGCCTGGTATTTTTGCAACCTTTGCTATTTGATCTGGAAAGTCCCTATGACTTGGTTGACGACGGGTTAGGAGTCGCAACATAGGATGATCCGTCTCGCCCAGTACTTGAGTGCTAACTTTAGTCCTGCAATCAAGGCCTCATACTCGGCCTCGTTGCTAGTCCTATCCGGGTACCTTATGGACTAGCGAACTACTTCACCTATCGGGACCTCGAGCATAGGTACTAGTCCGGGCCCTGACGCATTAGAAGCGTTGTCGGTGTACAAAATCCATGGATCTTGCGTTTGTGGAGAAGCGTGGGCGGCTTCATTTTCATCTTCGGGCGTTATTTTTGCGCTGAAGTCGGTAAGGACTTGTGATTTTATCATCATCCTCGGTTGATATGCGATATCATGTTCGCTTAATTCTACGGCCCACTTGGCTAACTTGCCCGACAGCTCTGGCTTATGTAAAATACTTATCAAGGGGAAAGTTCTTTTTAATTTAAACTAACTTACGAGGACACAAATCATGAAGGAATAATAGTCATCGTAGATGACTATGTGACAATTAGTTAATAGAGAAAAAACACGTGCCAATTATTTTTTTCACTTTTTGTTTTATTTCAAATGACAGCAAAATGAAATCACTCTTTCATATCAAATTCAGAATTTAAATTTGATAGATT
This sequence comes from Nicotiana tabacum, assembly GCF_000715075.1. NCBI lineage: Eukaryota > Viridiplantae > Streptophyta > Magnoliopsida > Solanales > Solanaceae > Nicotiana > Nicotiana tabacum. Next base: position 11,313,767 of record NC_134103.1, on the reverse strand, counting down.
CGACTAATGTATTTCACAGTATTAAACTCATTACCCTTCTAAAATTATGGATTTATATTAGATATCTATTGAAATTTTAATGGGTTATTATATATAAATATATATTCTGTGTCAAAAATAGAGAATTCTGATTCCTTGTCTCTAGCATGATAGGGTGGCAATTGGCTAGAAAAATAAGTTCAGAACATACTATAGTTATTATCATCCAAAAAAGAGGTAAAAGTATGTATCAAATATATAGTTTGCAATAAATATCTAGTGACTAGTGTTTCACATAATTGAGTGGTCAGACTTTGGTAAGAAGAAACCAAATTTGATTGGGAAAAAGAACAAGAAAAAGAAAAATGAGGAAATTATCATTATATCGCTGATTTATAATGCTAAGAAAGATACTGATTCGTGATTGAATATACCTGTAATTAGTTACCATTAAATGATTAAAAAGGAATATTAATTGATACATGGCATATCAACAATAGGGTACTTTTTTTTTCCATCATCATCAAGTTTATCATTGCCATATAATTTACAGGAGGTGTATGAAAATGGCCATGAAAAAAACAAGTCTCCTAAGAACTATATATATTGTTCATCTTCCTTCAACCATAATCATGCAAAACCTTTTTTTATTTACCGTATCCACCATTGATAACGATCTATCGACCTCGTCCCTGAGACGAAATCGAATAAAATAACCTCTTGATGCAAATTAGCAACAAGAGGAGATGGCTTGAGATGGTTTCTACATAACGGACACGTCATACGTCCCGTACCAATCCACCTATCTAAACAAACCCTATGAAAAAGATGATCGCATCTTAACTCTCTAACTTCTTCTCCTTCTTCAATCTTGCACAAACAAACTGCACATTCTACTGAACCCGAAGACTCCGATTCGGGTTCATAATGCATAATTTTAAGCTCATGATCAGGATCAAGATTATAAGGATGAGAAAAAGATTGAAGGAGGAGAATTTCCCAAGCCCATTTCAACTGATTAACGATAAAAACTACGTAGTTTAGTGCTATAGTTATCGATGATCTGGGAAACGTTTTTAGGGTTTTCTTCAAAATATAGATGGAGATAAAAAGAAGAAGAAAGAAGGTGATAACTGATGAAGCTGGACGCATCTTTTTTCGTCTTCTTCTTCTTCTTCTTCTTCTTTATCTTTTAAATGTGCAACTATTGTGATTTTTCAAAATTCTCACAAAAGCTGCTTGGTTTATGTTTTGGGAAGGATACAGGAGCTTTATATATAGAAGAGGAGAAGTAGGAAATTTGCTACCTGAAGAATATAGTCAAAATAAAATACAGTAATATTTTGGTCATTGACTATACACGTTTTAAATATTTCCAAAAAAAAAAAAAGAAGATTGAAATTTCAAATTTTGTGTTAATGTCTGCCGCTGTACGTACTATGGATAATAAATCATGGGTCTATAACATGCGGCAGTGACTTTTACTAGCATCCAAAAGTGAAAAGTGAAAAAGAGAAAAGATAAGACGAATTATTAAATGAAATAGTAAAAAGGTAGGGGAGATAGAAGTTCAAGAACGGAAACAAAGAGTGTCAAAACGAAAATTACTGCAGTTTCAGTTTCTTTTCTTTCTAACCATGTTGGATTGAAAAAATCTAGTAATAACATGGTAAAAGGGCAAAGGCGAATTCAGGTTTAGATTTAGAGCTCGTTTGGACATAAGAAAGTTTTTCTTTTTTTCCAAAAAAAAATTGAATTTTTTCGAAATCAGCGTTTGTTTATAAAATTTTCAATTTTCACTTGAAAATTTTCGAAAATTTTAAAAACTCCAAAAAGCTGTTTTTCAAAATTTTCACTCAAATCACTCACAAAACTTCAAAAACAACCCAAAATTATATTTATGTCCAAACACAACTCTAAATTTCAAATACCATTTTCACTTGAAAAAATTTTCCCCCTACTTTGGAATTTTATAATTCTTATGTCCAAACGCCCACTTGATGGGATCAATCTATAAGGAATTTATTGTCCATTCAAAATTATAAGTTCAGAATTTAATATATTTAATGTTTTAATTGTTTTCGTATGTATATATATGCTCTACATTTAAAATATTAAGTCAAATTAACTCGTAAAAACCTATGCTACATTCGTCCTGTAAATTTTGACCAAAAGCTCTTCTCGTCTCCAATAGCTAATATTGTTTTAAACATGCCAAACATTTGTGTAACTATAAAAATTTCTCATAAACGGTAAATTAAAATAAATTTGTCTCTAAATATGAAAATACATCAATTTTTTATGAACTAATAAGAAAATAGTGTCAAATAAAACAGAATAGGGGTATGTATTTTTTGTAATTAATGCTTCTATCAGTGTTTTAAAAGCCGTGGATTGGGAAGAACAAGGCCAAGTATGGCTAAAATTAGAGTTGAAGTGGACCTGCTGAAGCCACTACCTCAAAGTGTATTTGTTGGCCAAGAATATGAAGATTCTCCACTCAAAGGTTACACTCAAAAATTGGAGTATGAAGGAGTCCCAAAATATTGCAAACACTGTAGAAAAATTGGTCATTACATGATCAATTGTAGAGCTCTGGAGAAAAAGAAAGCTGAAAATATACAAGAAGAAGAGAATCAGAATCAAGGTATTGATCATCAGTCAACCAAAGAACAAGAGGGGAGCAGGGCTAATGAGAGTAGCAATGAAAAATCTCAAAATCTGCCGAATCCAGAGATCACTCAAAAACAGCAAAATGAAGAGGTCAATAGCAACAACAAAAAGGATAGAAAGAAGAAGATAAAACAGAAGAAGCCTAAGAAGTTGCCAAAAAAGAAGAGTAAAGTTGTGTTTAAACCATCAAATAGTAAAAGAAGAGAAGAATCTGTTTCAACTACAAAACAAAACGACTTCTCAAGGCAATCCATTGAAGAAAGCATACTAAGACTAACAACAAAATACAACACCTGCCAACAAGAACAAAATGATGAGAATATCAACAAGAATTCTTCTGAAATTTGAATGAGACTAATAGAACAGGGGATCAGCAATATCAATACAGAATTACTTAAACTCTAATCAAGAAGACAATAGTGAAAGGATACAAGGTCAAGAGAAGTATGGTGACCCCAGCTCTTCTACAGTTTCAACAGAAATAAGGAATCTACCGGGACTTCAACTTGTTGTGGACCTATATGAAAATAAAGAAGAGTGCAACATTCCTAATCAAGAAGATGGCCTTTCTGATAGCTGGCAAGGAGTAGAACAGTCGAACAACCAACAGGAGGGGAGAAAAGAAGATCGAAATTCTCATACCATTACAGAAGATCAACAACAGAATAACAGGAGAGGAAGAAGTGAAACCAGAAAAAATAGTAAAAAAAATAGGAACATAACTCATCCTTCTATGAGGAGGAATCAAAAGGAAGACAACCCCCCAAATGATCTTAATAATTAGTGCTCTATTTTGGAACATTAGGGGAGTTAGATCCAAAAAAAGCCATTCACAAGCTAAAGAAACTGATTAGCATCAACAACTCTCAATACATGGCTATCTTTGAACCTTTTATCTCAAATGATAAATTAGAAGGTTACAAAAAATTCTTGGGTTTCCAACATTGTCGCTGCAATAATATTGGTTAAATCTGTGTTTCTGGAATTCCTACAACACTACAGTCACTGCCATCAATGATCAACATATCACAATCAACTTTCACAATGCTATTGGTATGAAGGACATATATATTACTGATGTTTATGCTAGATGCAAATCCAAAGACAGAAGGGACATATGGCAGTCTCTTGAACTAGATAATATGGTGATTGATGTCCCTTGGTGTGTAGGAGTGGATTTCAACATAATCATGGATCATAATGAAAAACTATGGGGTAAACCACACAGAATGTATAAAAGTCTGGAATTTCAAACTTGTATCAATAACTGTGGCCTCATTGTTATTGGTTACAATGGTTCTAATTACACTTGGTGTAATAGCAGAAGACCTGGGAAGAGAATCTGGAAAAGGCTTGACAGAATATTTGTTAATGATCATTGGGATCAATTGTTTCAAAAACCCTCTGTTAGACATCTGGATAGGACAAGCTCAGATCATAGACCCCTTCTTATGAAGAATTTGGATGTTGATCATCAACACATTAATTATTTTAGATTTCTGAATTGTTGGGTTAACATAGAGGGCTTCTTTGATATAGTGAAGGAATCATGGAATACATAAGTGGTTGGGAATCCTATGTGGATCCTTTAAAGTAAGCACAAAGCTCTTAGTAAAAGGCTATCCCAATGGTCTAGGAATGAAATTGGGGACATTAATGAAGTTGTTACCAATTGGGAAGATAAACTTCAGGAGTTGGAGGACATTGATATTGAAGATAACTCGGAAAAGAGTAGAGAAGATGTCAACAGGGCTCATGCTCAGTATATTAGATGGCTCAATCTTCAAGAATCCATGCTCAAACAAAAATCTCAAATAAAGTGGTTTGAAGAAAGGGAAAAGAATACCAGATACTTTCATTCCATCCTTAGAGAGAAGAGAAGAAAGCAACAGATTAATCACATCAAGAACAGTAGAGGAAACTGGATTAAGGGAGATGAGAAGATAGCCAGAAAGGCTGTGAGACATTTCCAAACCATCTTTAACCTCACCCCTCTTATAATCAACAATTCTATCCTGGATTGTATTCCTTTCTGTATTTTAGGTGATGACAATATAATGCTTAGCAAGGTTCCAGAGGAAGATGAAATCAAGGAAGCAGTATTTAGCCTCAGCCCTCACAACACAGCAGGACCAGATGGCTTCAATGGCACCTTCGTTCAGAGTTGCTGGAAGATAATTGAGAGGGAAGTCATTGCTTTTGTGAAATATTTCTTCAAAGGAAAAGGTTTGACCAAATTCTACTCTCATACTTGTTTGGTTCTAATTCCTAAAATTGACAATCATGTTACCTTTTCTGACTTTAGACCCATTAGCTTATCCAACTTTACTAACAAGATTATCTCCAAAATTTTTTCTCTTAGAGTAAATACTTTGTTGCATAAAATAGTTTCCTTGAACCAAAGTGACTTTATAAAGGATAGACTCATCTCAGAAAATATTTTGTTAGCTGAGGAAATTGTTCATAATATTTCTCATTGTAATCATGGGGGTAATATTGTCATTAAATTAGATATGGCTAAAGCGTATGATAGAATGGATTGGGATTTCTTATATGCAGTACTTAGAAAATTTAGTTTTTCTGATAATTGGATTGGTTTGGTTCACAATCTCATATCAAATGTATGGTACTCAGTTATCATTAATGGTATGAGACATGGCTTCTTCTCTTCTTCTCAAGGGCTTAAGAAAGGGGATCCTCTTTCCCCTACTTTCTTTATTATTGTTGTTGAAGTCTTATCTAGATCTCTCAACTCTTTGTATAGAAATCCTAACTTCACTCCCTTCTCCATGCCCCCTAATATTCCTAGGATTAACCATCTTGCGTATGGTGATGATATTGTTATTTTCTGCAGTGGTGGTTCTACTTCTATCAAATTGGTCATCAATGTTATTGATAACTATGAAAGAAGTTCTGGTCAGCTGGTTAATAGGGATAAAAGTTACTTCTTAACTGCTCCTAATACTGCTACTACTAGAATTTACAAGATTAGAAAGTGCTCTGACTTTATGGATAAGAACTTTCCTTTTACTTATCTAGGTTGTCCACTGTATGTGGGTAGGAAAAAGATTGACTTTTTGATAACATAATTAGTAAAATTGTGAAAAGGCTTAATGGCTGGCAAGGCAAGATGATTTGACATGGGGTAAGGCTACTCTAATTAAGAGTGTTCTTCAGTCTAATCCTAGTGTACACTCTTTCTACTATGACTCCTCCTAAGGGAGTATTCAGGTTAATTAAGAACTATTTTGCTAATTTCTCCTGGGGTTCCTCTGAGGATCACAAGAAATATCATTGGAGTTTTTGGAACCATCTTTCCCTCCCTCTGGATGAAGGAGGCATTGGCATTAGAAAAATGGAAGACACTAGTAACATGTGAGTTATGAAAAGGTGGTGGAGGATAAGGTCCACGTTATCTCTTTGGGCTACTTTTATTAGAAATAAATATTGTGTCAGATCTCACTTAGTCTCTAAAAAGCTTGCTCCAGGTAATTCCCATGCTTGGAGTCATGTTCTCAAAATGAGAGATATTGCAGAGAATCATATTGTTTGAAAGGTGAATTCTGGTTCTAGTAACTTTCAGTGGGACAATTGGTCCCATAAAGGTCCCCTGGCAAAACAATTCCCTGATACCCCAAAGAATTCCAAATCTTTGGTAAGGGAATTCATTTCTGATGGTCAATGGAATACCAACAAATTGAAAGAGCTCCTACCAGATCATCTGGTTCAACAAATCCAAATCATTCTTATTGGCAACCAAAACAAGGAAGATCAAAGTTTTTGGGCACTTTCGGATAATGGCAAGTACACAAACAAAAGTGTATGGAATCTGGTAAGGAAATCTAGTCCAAAAGTTCAATTTATAGACAAGGTATGGAACTCTACTATTCCTTTTAAAATGTCCTTTCTTGTGTGGAGGCTATGGCATAGCAAACTCCCTTTTGATGATGTGATTATTAAATATGGCAAACAAATTATTTTCAGATGTAATTGCTACAGTAATCCTAATACTAATAATATAAATCATGTATTTGTAGAGGGTCAAGCTACTAGTTACATTTGGAAACTCTTTGGAAATGCTCTTGGCATTCATCATCACCCCTATCCTATTAGATATATAATTAACCATTGGTGGACCTTTAAGGCTCTCAATGATGTCCAAAGACTTGTTTTAAATATTACCCCAGTTATTATTTGCTGGTCTCTTTGGAAAGAATTCTGTGCTTGCAGGTTTGGAGATCAAAAAAGCTTCAACAAGTATAGATTAAAGCAACAAATAGCTTGGAGCATTGAAACTGCTGTCAACAAAGCATATCCAAACTGTGGATTAAAGCTACCTTGGAATTCTTTCTGTGACATCCTTACAAGGTTACGACCTAGGTACAAAAGTATGGTGGTTCGATGGTACAAGCATGAAAGAGAATGGATCAAGATCAACACTGATGGGAGCTTTCTTCAGGGGGAAGGAAAAATAGGCCTAGGAGGAGCTATCAGGGATGAGTATGGAGACATTATCATGGCCTTCTCAATTCCAGTTATCGCCAGGAATCACAATATTGCGGAGGCTCAAGCAGCCTTGGTTGGTCTCAACTGGTGCAAACAAAATGGCTTCAATCAAGCAATCCTTGAATTGGATTCTCTATACATTGTAGAGATCCTCCGTAAAGATAGCAATACTAACTATAAATTCAGTCATATAGTTATCAAGATCAAAGAAACCATCAGTATGCTCAATATTCAGATCAATCATTGCTATCGTGAGGCTAATCAACTGCTGGATAGTTTGGCTAAAAGGGCAGTGAAAACTCAGCAACCATCACACTTTTATTCTAGCCACCAACTTTCTAGGCAAGCGAAAGGCCTCTTATTGCTTGACAAAGATCAGATTCCTTGTATAAGGAACAAATATGACAAGGCCAATTTCTTCGTTAGTTAGTCTATTTTTGTTTGAGGGGGCGACCTATTTTCTAATCGCCTATTCCTCTCTATTTTTGAAGGGTTCTCTCTACTCTTGTGTTGTATAATCAAACTCTTTTTTGGCTAATACAACACCCCCAGGTGAACTGGGAAAGTTTATATAAAAAAAATAAAAATAAATAAAAAAAGAGACGTGGGCTTAAGGCGAGACGTTTTACATATGTCTCAATGAGGTGTAAGCCCCGTGGCACTGGGCGTAAGCCCCATAGTTATTTAATTTTTAATATTTTCTAAAAAATATAATTACAATAAATATTTATAAAAAAGTAAAATTGCATCAAAATTGAAAAAACTATAAATATGTGAAATATATATATATGTGCTTCATACCCACAAAAAACTAGTCAAAATAATTTATTATATGCTACTTAGAAGCACAACTAACTTGACTCGAAAAGAATAATGTTTTATACACGGAGGACAAAAAGAATGACTAACCTGTAATTTGAACGTTGAACTTGCTGCTATGAAGGAGAATGAAGTTTTATTTGTATTTGTAAAAGAAAAATTGAATATTCGTTACTTTTGAGATATATTAGCAGACTAGTGGACAAGATAAAAAATTGGGAAAGACCATGAATTAGGGATCCAATAAATAAAAAAGGTCTTGACTTTTAAATTTAACAGATTTTAGTTCCTTTTTAAAACTTTTGAGTAATTACCTAGATGACTTTTGAGAATTTGGGTATATTATAAAGGACTTATTCAATAAATTTTGGTTTAAATTTGAAAAAATCTCTGGGGCTTATGCATCACTAAAAAAACGTGCTTCAAACACCCTGGCGTACGCCCCGAATTGCTGGGCGTACGCCTCTTGAGACTTTCGCTCCACACCATCGCCTCAAAGCGTTTTTGGTGCGCCTTGCCCCGAAAATACCCTTTAAAACACTGGCTTCTATGCGAAGTGACGAGGCCAATGTGTATAAGATTTTTCTACTCGTACTCTGTTAATTTCTAGTATAGTTTATGATATCGTCCCACAGAGATTGGAGAATATAGCTACAAATTTATAATATTCTTACTACTATTTGAGAGAATCAAATTGATGAAGTTTTGTTTGTTGAAAATTTAAATTGCTTAAGTTGAAACAAAATAACTTTCGGAAGATTTATATTTAAAAAGAGTTGGAAATCATTAAATTCACTTGATAGCGTGATAATAATTGTCACGACCCAAAATCGACTAGTGGTCGTGATGGCGCCTAACACCGCCGTCAAGCAAGCCAACAGTGATTAGTCAATTTAATTACTCATTCTAGTACCTTAAAATCATAATTTTTTTATTTATTAATGAAATGGTGTGAAATAGAATTTACACGAACTACAATAGTGAACAACCCGTAGGAACTCCCAAAACACAGTGTCACAAGAACTAGAAAATATAATAAAATACAACATCTGTCTGAAATACTAGTTAGATAGGAAAATATAAATAACTCTGATGGAGACTCTGCAGGCTGCAGATCGTAACATGAAATGCAGCTCAGAATAAAGTCCACGAAATGTGTACCTGCACAAAAAGTGCAGCAAGTGTAGTATAAGTACGTAAATTAACGCGTACCCAGTAAGTATCTAGCCTAACCCAGAGAAGTGGTGACGAGGGGTCGACATCAACACTTATTAGTGGTCAAATAAGACAGATACAATATAAGTAAATTGATGTTAATCAGAGAAGAAAAACGAAGTAACAAGTATAATACATGGTACAATCCTCCTCTCAGCAATAGCTCAAACTCTCAGCTAGTAGCTACCTCCTCAATCAGAGTATATATAATGGACCTTACTAGATAGGTCGCCACAGTTCAATCAGAAAAAGCTCACAGATATGCTGGCTTCTTGCCAATTATTATGCACGATTTATTAAGAGTATTTTATAAAAATGTTGACGTGCCCGGATGCCGACGTGCCCGAATTCCGCTCGAAAAGTCTATAAAATCAACATCGAGGCCCACGTGTCCGGATTTCGAAAATGTTCGAAGGTAAACTTTACTCATAACACCATGAACTAAAATATATAACTTATTCCAAATTCCATGTCCAATTTTGTGGTCAAATACCAAAAATACCAAATTCTAGATTTTCTACCAAAATCCTCCACAATTTCTACTAATTTCCATGTTTAAATCCTTATTCAAACCATGCATTTAACTTGTAATATGTGGGAATCATTTACTCTGTGTTGCTTGATGAAAATCTTCTCTTGAAGCTCTCCAAAATTGCCCGAACCAAGTAAGAAAATGAGGAAAATGAGTAAAATCCCGATTTTTAAAACAACATGCCCACCCGACTTTCCGCACCTGCATAATTTTCATCGCAGGTGCGGTTCTAACTTAGTCCAGGCTCGTCCGCTTCTGCGATCATCAGGCCTTTCCACTTATGCGGTCTTCGCGTCGCACCTGCGACCACAGGCCACCTTCTCCAGCTCCGCTTCTGTGCCCAAATGCTCGCTTCTGCGAGCTCGCACATGCAGTCAATCTTGTGCATGTGCGATTACACCAGAGCTGGTGCACTTCAGCCATTCACACAAGTCCAAATTGATGTATTAACCATCCGGAAACCACCCGAGGCCCCCGGGACCTCGACCAAACATACCAACCAGTCCTAAAATATCATACGAACTTAGTCGAGTCTTTAAATCACATCAAACAATGCTAAAAACACGAATCGCGCATCGATTCAAGCCTAATGAACTTTAAAACTTCATACTTCTACATTCGACGCCGAAACCTATCAAATCAAGTCCGATTGACATCAAATTTTGCACACAAGTCCTAATTGAAATTTTGGTCATACTCCAACTTTCAGAATCGGAATCCGACCCTGATATCAAAATAGTCCACTCCTGGTCAAACTTTCCAAAAATCATCAAATTTCCAACTTCCGTCAATTGACGCCGAAATAACCTACAGACCTCCAAATCAACATCCGGACACGCTCCTAAGACCAAAATCATTATACAAACCTGTTGGAACCTTCAAAACCCGATTCCGATGTCGTTTACTCAAAAGTCAAACCATAGTCAATTCTTCGAACTTAAAGCTTTCGAAATTAGAATTTTCTTTCCAAATCAATCCCGAACTTCCCAAAATTCAATTCCAACCACCCGTACAAGTCATAATATCTGAAGTGAAGCTACGCAAGATATCAAATCGCCGAATGACATGCTAGAACTCAAAATAACCGTGCCACCACATTCCAATTGAAAACATTATCTCGAGCCAGACTAAAAATCCTCCATATAACCTTAGCTAACAAGCTTTAAATCTAAGTTCCAACTTCCGAATTTCTTTACAAGGCCTGATTCTAACACAAGAACACCGCACCAATCACCATGCACTATACCAAACATGATCATGTATCTATGCTGAAATCACACCATGCACCACATAAGTCGGTTGCCCATAATAACATCTTCCGACCATAATAGCTGAAATTTCACGAATCCGGTGCCCGTAATACATCTCATGACGCATATAAATCCTGTTCCAAATCTCGCAATACTGCCACGATGAAAAAGACGTGTAGAAACTCATAACTACCTGCCGAATTAATAATTCATGGAGTCTCTCCTCCTGACAAAAACCATTACCTCATTTTGAACATAATAACAATATTTTCCCTTTAATGTACCTTATATAAATCTGATTGCACAAATTTCAGGTCCAATAATACTGTCTCACCCAGTATAAGCAGCTCAGGCAATAAGCCTCCTTAGACACTGACTCAGACTTCATATGGCGCCATCAATGTGCCGACAAGTTACAACTCGAATATGACACATAAGGAGGAACGAACTCTGGAAAAGAATTATCCTGCCCGCGTAACGAATAAAATGGTCGAACAGATGTTATGAACCCTTCTCATAGGATGAGAAACAAAATATGCAGGAATAGATATAGGGAACCGTACTCAACATAACACTGTTGCGGCGTGCAACCCGATCCAAACATGATACCGTTGCGGCGTGCAACCCGATCCACTCACAACAATAAATAAGGACATACCCCTCAAGCCATAATGCTTCTACCAATGGAATACCGAATATAGGCCACAAGCACGCCAAGTGAAAAAATACAACTTTGGGGAGACGGATAGCGCGATATGCCACAAAACCCAAGCACGACTAAGGTGCGATAAATGACCTGCATCTCGAGAGCCATCCTTCTCATAGGACACCACGAGCTACACGGGATCTCAACACACATGTGAATAATCAAACCGTCTCAATCCGGCACAACCCGCACAGTTCACAACCAAAGGAACAGAGCGCCTTCCAAGCATAAACCCTCACATTAACGATAGTACCAAAAATCTCTGTACTTGGTTTCGATCTTTAACCATCAAGTGACTAGCATGTCACACTCATAAAATTTCCCTATGGGGTACGCTCCCACGACCTTCCGCCCAGGTAGCCAAGTGCGCACATCCATACCACTAGCTGTACTAATTCTATAAAGCAGATCAAGAATCCGCAAATCAATACACAATGCTCCTTCCACAGAACACCATTCCCTGGCGACACTAGGATAATGTCATTTTACTCTGAACATCTAATTCTTCCCGGCTCATCCGAGCTCGTGACATTCTTGTCAACACCGAACTGCAACCTTGGTCCTCAACTTTCAAATTCCCATGCCGCTCACTGCACCTATCATGCCGCTATGTGAGAATACACGAATTCATCATAACTCCTGAACTACCAGTAGGATAACACTTCATTGGCTAGAAACCTTTCACTTAGCTCATTTCTGAAGATCCCATGCAACACACAACTGAATTCCCCAAACCACAGAAACACAACCCCAGACCGTGATCTAAACCGTCATAACTCTTCCGGAATCCATTTACACAACAAAGCCATTTGAATCAAATACCTCCCAAATCAATCAGGTCATGGTGGTTGTCAAGCCCGCACGTACAACCACAAACCACATGTATAACTTCACACAATGAAGGAACTGATCCTTGCCATAATCATGTTGATTCAGCCATTACTAATCGACCCAACTTCTTCCAATTTACCCTTAATCTGACTTAGAAATATGATAGCTCCATTCACAACATAACGAACACAATCCACATTCATCCCGAGTGACCCGAATGGCGAGACCACACCGTCTCAATACCTATGACTCATCTCATACCTACTTACGTGCATAATAGCATCTCCAACTAGTGCACCCATTCTGCAAGACCTTTCGCGAGTCCGAAGCTATTTCTTCCTTTCCTCTAATACTGCACTTTAATTCTTGAACACTAGGACCGTTGTCGAGAGTCACCCACTCTGACCTGGTCCCAAATATGAACAAACTCCAACGCTCTACTAGCAGATGAACACCCTCTCGAAGAAGCAACCGGCTGAACTCTTTTACTTGTACATCATATTCTCAAAAGCATAAGCTCCGAGTCTTCTTATAAACCTGAACACGCATCGATAACGCCTAATATAGCACACGTCCATCAAGTTCTTTGCTGAATTACCCTTGATATTTCCTTTTTTAGTCATAAATAATCCGTCAACGCACCGATAACCAGAAACCGCACAAGCAGACAACCATACGATCCAATCATAAATGGTGGGGCTCCCCCACTAAGCTTTAAGCTACCATCACATAATGCAGAGCCCACAACGATTCCTCCTTCTCAATTGCCATGATTTCGCATCGTTAATCCGCCAGACTTCGCGAAGTCTTTTGTTAAGCTTTTCATGAACATCCTGAATCACCAGTCACAGTCACACACTCGACCTCTTACCGGGTAGCAAGTAATATTCCTCGCAGAAGCTTTATCACATCACACCACCGCTAACCTGCTCATAGGAGATAACCCACATGTGGAATTCCTTACCGATATCTTCCAACGACGTTGCACTGGTTGCCACTACCACGTAATCCGTAAATTCTCTTGAGCTCATACTCTCCCGCCAGCTGTATAAGTCTGCTCCTTCCCTATTGACATCAACTGAAAGTTTAGCAATACCTTCCGAACTCAAGTCATATTGCACCTAAAACGATAATCAGATCTTAACACCACTCTTCATTTCAAACAAACCCTTTTCTGCAATATTCAATCTTTCTTCGTACAGTAATCATCACTCCAAATAAAATCTGTAGGCCAAATCACCTTCTATCACGATTCCCAAACTGTTCTACACTTTCTCAAGGCACGCGGCTACCCCACCACAGAATCTATATGCTAATCTACCACTCTTACTTCGTTTAAACCATCTCTTTTAAGCAACTTCTCAACCTCTGCTTCTCATACTTGACCTGCTAATACTTTAACCACCGCGAAACACTTCCCACCATGTCTTCCCTCATACTTTGCTGCCCAAATGTTGCATCAAATCAAAATGCATCTCTGTAGCACCTGAACCAATAAAATGTTACCGACTCTAAGCCTCTTCGAAGATCATCTTTCTCGAGCCATCAACATTAGAAATACCGATTCGATTCTGAACCGCTGCACAAGCTATCTCTGGCAACCTCCCCTCAGGTACCATTTCATAACACCCTGCCCCGAAGGCAAAATCCGAGAAGATCGTAACACCGGTTAATCGTAATGCGTTAAAACGAGGACGACGACACCGCATCACAATGAAAATTCCACCACGCTCGAAAATATCAAGTCTCGTTACTTTATCATCCAAACATGGATATCTATAGTCCGATTGCCTTTCCTCCAATGGAATTAAATGTTGAACCCCTTAATCATGCACTGAGAAATCCTCTCTTCAAGCCATTCACTGCCTCAACACATAAAAGAGCACCTTACTATTACACCACCATTGTGCGGTAACAACGCATAGACATCATAGCAATCCGTGCACAGTCTCGAAACCATAGAAAATACCAATACTGAGCTGGAACAAACGAACATCCTTTCGCAAGGCGACGATAATAGCCTGCCCGAACACGCAAGAAAAAACATCATGCACCACGTCTGCAGTACCACTACACTCCTCGACGCCCAATTGATAACAAGCTCTTCATGTCGCATAAGATTGAATAGGAAGAAAATAAAGACACAAGCCTCAATGGAATCAAACTACACGATGAGGAAGTCAAGAAGGGAAGTACTCCTAACAACCTTGTAACTTGTCGAAGATAAGTACAGACGTCTCTGTACCGATCCGCACGACTAAACTAGGCCTGCTCATGACTCGTGAGACCTAAGTGAACCTAGAGCTCTGATACCAAGCTGTCACAACCCAAAATCTACTAGTGGTCGTGATGGCGTCTAACACCGCCGTCAGGCAAGCCAACAGTGATTAGTCAATTCAATTACTCATTCTAGTACCTAAAAATCAAAATTTTCTTTTTTATTAATGAAATGGTGTGAAATAGAATTTACATGAACTACAATAGTGAACAACCCGTAGGAACCCCCAAAACTCGGTGTCACAAGTGAATGAGCATCAACAAGGAAATATAATAAAATACAACATATGTCTGGAATACATGTTACACAGGAAAATATAAATAACTCTGATGGAGACTCTGTAGACTGTGGATCGTAACATGAAATGCAGCTCACGGTAAAGTCCCAGAAATGGCCGCGCCTCTGCTCTCCAAAGACCACCGGATATATGTGTACCTGCATAAAAAGTGTAGGAAATGTAGTATGAGTACGTAAATCAACGCGTATCTAGTAAGTATCAAGCCTAACCCTAGAGAAGTAGTGACGAGCGGTCGGCATCAACACTTACTAGTGGTCCAATAAGACAGATACAATAGAAGTAAACAGATGTGAATCAGAGAAGATAAATGAAGTAACAAGTATAATACGTGGTACAATCCTTCGCTCAACAATAAACCAAACTCTCAGATAGTAGCTACCTCCTCAATCGGAGTATATATAATGGACCTTACCAGATAGGTCATCACAGTTCAATCAGGAAAAGCTCACAAATATGCTGGCTTCTTGCCTATTATTACGCACGATTTCATTAGAGTATTTTATAGAAATGCCGAGGCGTACGACCCGTTCCATCATAACATTGTCAAACCATAGATACACTACCAACAAAAAAGGTCTTTAGCGGCATTGCCGAGGCGTACGACCCGCTAAAAGTCGCAGGCTTTAACTGCTAAAGTTTAGTGGCATTTAAATGGCTGCTAAATCCATTTCATAATAGGCTTAGATTTGTGCTTCAACGGTCATTCTTTTTGGCCGATATATCTAATTATATTGCCGCTAAAAGTCGAATGCTTTAATGTCAAATATTTAGTGGCAATTTAAAGGCTGCAAAATCCATTCCATAGTAGGTTAAATTTGTACTTTAATGTCTAATATTTTGGCCAGTAAATCGAACTATATTGCCGCCAAAAGTCACATGCTTTAACAGTAATAATTTAGCGGCAACTAAAATTGTTGCGCAACTAATTCCATAAGAGGCCTAGTTTGCACTTTAACGCCCATTTTTATTGCTAGTAAATTGAATTAAATTGCCACTAAAAGTCATAGGCTATAATGACAATTGTGTAGCTGCAACTATAGATGCTAAATCAAATTAGTTCTCGATTAAAAATACCCTTTAATTAGCGGCAAATAAAGAACCAAACTATCTTTAAACTGCAAAATGCTAATAAAATACGCTACTTAACTCATAGAAACATAATATATTTCATTCAATCTAGAAAAACAAAAGAAACTATTAATTCTTACTAATGTATCAACGACATGGAAGATAAAATTATATTGTTCAAACAAAATAACCAATGTTATTATCACTAATTCTATATAATATTCATAATAACAAAAGAGTAGAAGCTCTCAAACAATTCTGCAACTCTTCCTCGTACTGAAATCTTTCACATTATACTGTTTAACCTGAAATAACAAAATAAATAATGTGAAAAATGAATCACCTTTTACTCATTTAGTATTTCTATCATTTAGATGATAGTCCTATCTAAAATACAATAACTCGTACAGGCACATACAGGTACACCAATTCTGGACAAATAGAGAGGCAAGGAATATATACAAATAGCATTTTAAGGTTATTTGGACCAGAGCCTAAAAGTGTTTCTCAAATGGATAGACTGCAACATATAATTTTGGGTAACCTATGTACAATAAAAATGACAAGCTTACTAGATATATGCAGAAATGGAAGAGTTGCATATTGTGCCTACTGACTAGGAGTGAATTCCCAGGTGATGATTGAGGATTGAGTATTGAAAAAGGAATTGTTTTCCACAGGCCAGATTAAGCAAACGCCAAACAATATTGGTAAACACATTCTCTTGACCTTCCTTGATCCAAAAACTAGTTGCTGCTAGACATACTCTAGAAATTCCAATTCTTGCCTAACACTAAGCATACATCAAGGGCAGAAAACAATCAAAACTACCACAACATCAATGACCAAAAAATGATTAACCAATAATTTTGGGGTCACTGGTCTAGCACCAGACATGTCTATAGTTTCCATAGATATTTACTAATAAAAATTTAGTGAAAATTCAGTGAATCTAAATGGCAGTCATCATTCATAAATGCATGAAATAGATGTTAGCAAAGTAAAGCCATAATTTCTCAAACTGTGAGACTCTAGAGGGAGAGTAATCTATGTTGGCTCTTTGATTTAATATTTGTCCAGAAGTTCAGTAATAGTATTAGCATAATAAACTGAGTCTCTACCAACTCACTTGAGGACATATCTTTTTATTTGAGTTTCTAAGTCTTAAGACATCTCTCTATGATGGATGGTAGTCAGCTACACATAATCATGTAAATACAACCAAAACGGCCCGAAGACACACAAAACCACTTCACAGGATGGATGATTACTAGTTGAAACTAAATTAATAATCCTATGCTACAGTCTGTTAAGGTTTGCATTAATATATTTCTTACATAATGCTTTTCAGTTATAGAAAGAAAAAATGAATAGAACAAAAAAGAAGTTTATGTGAAAGCGCAGAAAAGTACCATGAGACGACGGAGTATTTCCAGCTACATTATGCATATTGGGTGATTGTGGTATTCGCTCATGGCCACGGTTGGTATCAACGACCTGATAAATATTAAGACGTAAAATGATTTTATAAGATTAAAATTTTAGAAAATACGCCTAAAACTTTTAAAATTGAGTTACCTGTCCAGTTGAGACTCCATTGATATTCTGAGGCATATGTATCTCATTTGGAGCAATTTTTCTCATGACTTGCCGCATCCATGATAGTTCTTGCCTCATAAAACTCATTTCTCATTTTGTTTTTCATTTAACTCTTTTAACTCTATTATCTCGTGCTTTAGTTTTTGTACAACTTCATCAGACGAATCCTCTATAACAATATTTTCTAAGGAAGATCTACTACCCCACAGCACAGAAGGAGTTGGATCAAGTCCTAAACCACGAACATACCCACTTTTATCATTTCCCAACACTTGAGAATACACATCTCCTTCCCAAGCAACACTGCAGGGAGGCTGGTCATTTGATTCGTCAGTATCCCTCAACCTTTCGTTCATCATGTCCTGATATATTAAGGGCATAACATAGTTAACAATAGAGATAAATTTAATATACCAGAAATCCAATTTTCAATTCAATAATTCTCATTAAGTTTTTCTTTTTTTAAATCTATTTCCTAGTTCAAGAAATACAAGAAAGAGAAGAAATCTTACAACGGCCTTTGCAAGACTCCTCATCCAATAGTCTACCATCCTTACTTTTTTGTGTGTCAGTATAAGAGTTTCTGCTCGTGTAGGCTCTATACCATTCTTGGCCTATTACAATAAAATTGATGTAAAATCTGCACGATAAAAGAGTGTTGAAATATTTTATTTCATAATTACACATGTACCTGTTCATCCATTAAGGTGGCAATACTTTTGGATCCTCCTATGTGAGGCATATTTTGTTTGGCCCTATTATTTCTATTTGCCTGGGTACGCCTCTGTCATTGCAACATAAAATAATCAAAACAATATAACAATTAGCAACTAATGAAAATAATCAAAAGACTATAACAATAAGCAACTAATTGTGCATTTTTAAGATTTTAAAGTTTATATCTTAGCTTTATCAGAAAGCCAATAAGAAACAACACCAGTCCATTAATCCCTTGGTATGTGACTTGGTGGTCTATTCTTCAGCAAAGCATCTTTGGTCTTATATTTTTTCAAATATTTACTTTTTAAATCGCATTTGTAATCTTTCCATTTTTTTTTTCCAATTGACTTTAAGACAAACGCTTCTCCACGTGTTGGGATAGAGAACTTTTTCTAAAAACCAAAAATAAACATTTATCAATAACATGTTATTAGAAGAATAACAGCAACAACAACAATAATAATAACAATAATAACTATAACAATAACAACAACTCCATACCCTTACAAACTCTAGCAATTTCTTCTTTTCTTCTATATCAAAACTTCTCCAATTATCTATATGTAGAGGTGTTAGATCTGGAGTTCTTGCGATAATGCCTAGAAAGCTAGCAAGCTTTCGACCCTCTCTTCCGATGTCTTGGTTACGGTCAGTGGCGGACTCAGAATTTTGTGCAAACTGGTTCAATCTTAGAAGTATATAAATTTAGTCGTAAAATAGTATTTGTCAAGTGACTTCAAATAAAATATTTATGCAAAATTTACACAGCTTTAATCCTAATTTATACATATACACAGTATTATCTTTTTGTGAAGCGAGTTCAATTGAACCCACTAACCACCACTTGGGTCCGCCGCTAGTTACGATTATTAAATTGCACAACAATTTTTTTCCTCGAGGCAATTTCCAAATATCTTTTAATAATGTAGGCCCACGAACCTTCCTAGCTTTTGAATTGCCTTTTATTTGGTACTAGAACACGAGTTTCTAGTTTATTTTTGTACTCTTACTCTTCAGTTTCTGTATCTACATTCTATGAAAGTTCCTTTGTTTTAAGATGATGTTTTTTTACTAATGACAAAGCAAAGTAACTAGTTTAGTACTATTTTGAGGCTCCACAGTATGTGAATCTTAGGAGATAGATTAAAGTCTTTGTTCATCGATTATCAGTTATTACTCTACTTAACACCAGTCAAGAGAAAAAAGGAACAAGAAAAGACACAATGTATTATTTCATTTACCGGAAACAAGACTACATATGTAAAAGGAAAAAAAGCCAATGCTACAAACAAAATAAAAGCAAAGAATAACATGGGCTATCGAAAGTACAAAATGAGAATAAACAAAATAACTGAACTATCAATTTTAATAAACCAGAAACCTAAACCATATAGATGAATCATCACTTAAGAAAGAGACAAACATTATGATAATATTAACGCATACATTATCTTCATACTTAGGTTTATTGTAAACAAAAACAAATATTCAAATTACCTTTCCTGAACAGAAAAATCGAAAACAAATTGTGCAGAGCAAATTTTTTTCAGGTAAGATAGTAAAAGAAAATACAAAAAAAAGGTATGAAAAAAATCAAAGAAGATTAAGATATACCAATTCAAAACACGGCTTGAACCTGATACAATTTCAGGACGATAATCATTAAGAAGCACCTAAGACAACCGCTTGAAAACTATAACTAAACTGCATTATGATGCAATTTTGCTCAATGAATCAACACCATTTAAACACCTAATAAGCCGCAATATACAAAACGAATTCATGAAAACTAAATAACACTACTGTGGAAAACCTATACTGTTTTTTAAAAAACTCTTTATTTGCCACATGAATTCCATGGAATGAAGTTTCAGATTTTTTTCACCATTAAATTTCACTATTGACACATCAGAATGATAAAAAAGTGTTCAACCTGAAGTTTAATTTGATATTTGAATTTTGAGAAGTTAATATATATAAAATAATTGGGATGGAGAAGTAGCACCATAGAATCCAGAGATATAGCACCAAAATAAATATATCTCAGTAAACAAAACGTGCAAACCAAATTAAAGTTATAATTATCAATAGAAAAAGTTTCATCCTTCACTTCAAGAACATGAATTATTCTGACAAAATCCTAAAAGTTAGAGATAGAGATAGAGGTGTATAAAGAGAAATTAAGAGAAAGATATAAAACTAATAGATAGAAATCATACCTTTCAGTTGGCGACAATTTTGGTTGCTAGAGGTGGAAGTTTTGTTACACCATGAAAATTGTAAAAGCTTTTTTAAGAATGAGACCTAATTCTTAGAGGCGTAGGTTTTCCTTTTTTCAGGCCAATCAGAGAAGTGATATATTATTTAGGTGGGAGAATATTTAGAGGGGAAAAATAATTGGAGGGAAAAGAAAAAGAAAAAATAAAAGCTTAGCAAACTAATTCTCTTGAATCACCACTAAAAATATACTTATTGCTGGCAAATATTTATTAGTTGTTAATGTTTTGCCTGCACTAAATAATGTAGCGGCAATTAAGTTATTGCCATTAAATAATTTTCACTAAAACCACGTTTTGTTGTAGTGGTAGTTCTTCTCGTGAGGCTTCAACTGGTGCGAAGCATAAGCAATAACTTTACCCTTCTGCATCAACACACACCCAATACCGATCCGAGAAGCATCATAATACATTGTATAAGAGCATGAAGTTGAAGGCAAGACTAGAACTCGAGCTATGATCAAGGCAGCCTTGAGCTTCTAAAAGCTCTCCTCACACTCATCCGACCACCTAAAAAGAGCACCCTTTTGGGTCAATTTGGTCAAAGGCGATGCAATAGACGAGAAGCTGTTCACGAAGCGACGATAATAACCGGCCAAGCCAAGAAAGCTCCGAATCTCTGTAGCTGAGGACGGCCTGGTCCAACTCTGAACCGCCTCTATCTTCTTCGGATCCACCCTCACTGGACACCACGTGTCCCAAGAATGCCACTGAGCTAAGCCAAAACTCACACTTGGAGAACTTAACATAAAACTTCTCTTCCCTCAACCGCTGCAACACAATCCTCAAATGCTGGGCATGTTCCTCCTGGCTACGAGAGTACACCAGGATATCATCAATGAACACTATAACAAACGAGTCGAGATAAGGCTGAAACACACTATTCATCAGATGCATGAACGTTGTTGGGGCATTGGTCAGCCCAAAAGACATCACCAGGAACTCATAATGACCATAACGGGTCCTGAAGGATGTCTTTAGAATATTTGATTCCCGAATCTTCAACTGGTGATATTGAGACCTCAAATCAATCTTGGAGAATACCCTCGCTCCCTGAAGCTGGTCAAACAGGTCATCAATATGCGGAAAATGATACTTGTTCTTGATTATGACTTTATTCAACTCCTTATAATCAATGCACATTCTTATAGTAACATCATTCTTCTTCACAAACAACACCGGTGCACCCCAAGGTGACACACTAGGCCTAATAAACCCCTTATCAAGGAGTTCCTGAAGCTGCTCCTTCAATTCATTCAACTCAGTTATGCCATGAGATATGGTGGAATAGAAATGGGCTGAGTGCCCGGCACCAAGTCAATACCGAAGTCAATATCCCTATTGGGCGGCATGCGCGGCAAGTCTGCAGGAAACACGTACGGAAACTCCCGCACCACCGGAACAAAATCAATAGTAGGAGTATCAGCACTAACATCCCTCACAATGGCCAAATAAGATAATCAACCCTTCCCAACCATCCGCTGGGCCTTCAAATATAGAATCACTCTATTGGGAACATAGTCTAAAGATTCTCTCCACTCAATTCTCGGCAACCCCAGCATCACCAACGTCACAGTCTTAGTGTGATAATCCAGAATAATATGACATGGGGACAACCAATCCATACCCAAGATCACGTCAAAATCAACCATGTTAAGCAACAAGAGATCAACTCTAGTATCCAAACTCCCAATGGTCACTACACATGACCGATATACATGTCCACAATAATAGTATCGCCCACCGGAGTATAGACATGAAGAGATGAAATTAAGGACTCATGGGGCATATCCAAATGATGAGCAAAATACGATGATACACATGAATAAGTGGAACCAGGGTCAAATAGTACAGAGGCCTCTCTGTGGCAAACTGAGATAATACCTGTGATCACTGCATCTGAAGCAACAACATCTGGTCTAGTAGGAATAGCATAGAATCGGGCCTGACCACCACCTGATCGGCCTCTCCCTCTAAGGAGACCCCTAGCTGACTGAGCTCCACCCCGAGCTAGCTGAGCAGGTGGTGAAGTAACGGGTGCTGAAGTCGTAGGCTAACTCCCTTGCTGAGCTGGACCTCCCGTAAGTTGGGGACAATACCTCTTGATGTGACCCATATCTCCACACTCGAAATAACCCCTCCCTGTCAATGGCGGTGGGGATTGAAGGGAGCTTCGAGCACCAGAATACCCGCTAGAAGAATCCGGTGCCGATGAGCCCTGAACGGAAGGTGCATGGGACGAACTTTGAGTTGGAAGGAAACTGAGAGATGACTAGCCCTGATATGCACTATATGAACTATGGCCGGATGATATACCACGGTGAATTGGATGAACCCTTTGAGCATGCCTATAAGGATGACCTCTGCCGTGGTAGAACTGACCTCCATAAGGAACACCACTAAAACCTCCTGACTCACAAGGCGTTTTGGCCTCCCTCTCACCTCGCTCCTGAATGCGGACCATCTCTATATGTCGAGCACAGTTGACTACCTCATCAAAAGTAGCACCAGAAACCCTCTCCCGAGTCATAAGAAACCACAACTGATATGTGAGGCCATCGATGAACCTCCAAATCCTCTCCGTATCAATGGGAACTAGCCAAATTGCGTGACGATCCAACTCAGAAAACCTCATCTCCTACTGCATCACATACATGCCATCCTGACGAAGCTACTCAATGCGCAGCTCCTCTCAGCGAGACTACGGCACGAACTTCTCCAAGAAGAGAACGGAGAACTCCTACCATGTAAGTGGTGTTGCACCGACCGGCCTGTGCCTCTCATAAGCCTCCCACCATCTGAAGGCAGCCCCAGAAAAGTGAAAAGTAGTGAACGATACCCCACTGGTCTCCAGAATACCCGTTGTCCGAAGCATCTGCTCGCACCTATCCAGAAAGCCCTGAGCATCCTCTGACTCAACACCGCTAAATGATGGAGGTTTAAGCATCCCAAATCTCTCAAGCCTCCTCTACTCATCATCAGCCATAACGGTGACTACCAGGGCCTGACCAGTTGCTACTGGCAGGGCTGGTAGTGCCCCCGATATCTGAAGTCCCTGCACTACCTGCTCTGGAGTACGGGCAACAGGGGTATGAGTAACTCCTCCAGCCTGAGAAGTGGCAGGTGCGGCCTGAGCCGAAACCACCTGAGCAAGGCCAGTGCAAACTGTCAATATATGGGCCAAAGCCTCCTAGAGGCCTGGAATCACAATAGGCACAGCTGGTTCCTGAGCTTGCCCCACTGGATCAATTGTATCAGGTACCTGCTCCTGAGCTGGAGCGACTAGTGGGGTCCAATTGAACAATTTATAACAATTCCCAACTCCGCTCGAAAAGTCAATAAAATCAACTCTCGGGTCCACGTGCTCGGATTCTGAAATTTATTGAAGATAAACATTACCATAATATTACAAACTCATATATATAATTTATTCCCAATTCCATGTCAAAAATCATGGTCAAAATCCAAAATTATCAATTCTAGGTTTTTCCTCTTAAAATCCCAAAGTTTCCATGAATTTCCATAAATTTCCATGTAAGAATCCTTATATAATCCAAATATTTAACTTGCAATAGGTGGGAATCACTTACCTCATGTTGCTCGATGAAAACCCCCTCAAAATAGCTCCTCAACTTCGGCCAACCCAAGAGAAAATGAGAGAAATGAGAGCTTGGACTCAATTAAAAAGTACCACTGCCCAGCGATCATCGCACGTGCGGCCACTTGACCTCATATGCGGTCGCGCAGGTGCGGTCCAACCATCGCATCTACGAACACCCTACTGTCCCCAACGCTTCGCTTTTGCGGACAAGGTTCCGCTTCTTCGAGTCCGCTTTTGCGGATTTTTCTCCGCTTCTGCGCATCTTCATCCCAGGCCCTATTCCGCTTCTGCGAAAACTAGGCCGCTTCTGCGGTCTCGCACCTACAGCCATAACCTCGCAGGTGCGATTGCACCAGAAGCCTTAAGCTTCAGCATTTCCTCCAAGTCCAAACTCGATCCGTTTCCATTCCGATTCGCACCCGAGGCCCCCGGACCCTGTCCAAACATAACAACACATCCCGAAATATAATACGGACTAAGTTGAAGCCTCGAATCATGAAAAACAACATCAAAATTACAAATCGATGACCGAAACCTTTCTTTAATCTTTCAAACATTCAAACTTTGCCGAACGTGTCCGAATCACACTTAAACATCCCGGAATGACGCCAAATTTTGCGTGCAAGTCACAAATCATGATATGAACCTATTCCAAGGCTCGGACCTTTGAATGGAGATCGATAACACCAAAATTCATTTCAAATCAAACTTAAGAATTTCTTAAACATCCAAAATGCCAACCTTCCATAATTAGCGCTGAAATGCCCCGGAGTATCCGATTCTCAACTCGAACATACGCCCAAGTCCGAAATCATCATACAAACCTATTGGAACTTTCAAATTCCTATTACGAGGTCTTTACTCAAAAGTCAAACCTTAGTCAATTTTTCCAAATTAAAGCTTCCGAAATTAGAATTTTCTTTCCAAATCACCTCCGAACTTTCCGAAATTCAATTCTGATCACATGTACAAGTCATAATACCTGAAGTGAAGCTACTAAAGGCCTCAAACCACTAAACGACACGCTAGAGCTCAAAACGACCGGTCGGGCCGTTACATTCTCCCCCACTTAAACATACGTTCGTCCTCGAACGTGCTAAGGACTGCTCCAGAGTTGTCCAAAATAACTATTTAACACCTAGTGCACCTACTTGTGCCACCACAATCTAGTTGAACACATTAGCTTGAGTTAGACTGAAGATCCTCCCTTTTATTTAGTCAATAAGCCTTAGAACCAAATCCCAACCTCCGAATTTCTCTACAAGACCTGATTCTATCATATGAACTCAATCACAACATAGTGTACCAAACCATGATCATATACCTATGCTAAAATCACACCATGCACCACATAAGTCGGTTGCCATAATAACATCCTCCAACCATAATAGCTGGAATTTCACGAATCTGATGCACGCAATACGCCTCATGACGCATATAAGTCATGTTCCAACTCTCGAAATATTGCCACGATGGCAGAGATATGTATAAACTAATGACCACCTGCCAAATCAACAAATCATGGAGTCTCTACTCCCGACAAGGACCATTACCACATCTTGAACTGAATAACGATATTTGCTCTTTAATATACCCTACATAACTCTGATCGCATTGATCCCAGGTCCAATAACCTCGTCTCACCCAGTATAAGATGCTCAGGCAATAAGCCATCTTAGACACTGCCAAAAATCTCATATGACGCCCATAATGCGCCAACAAGCTACAAACTCGAATGTGATACATAATGAAAAATGAACTCTGGAAAAGGACTACCCAGCCCGCGTAACGAATAAAACGGCAGAATAGATGCTGTGAACCTACCTCAGGGATGAAAAACTAGGCACACAAAATAAATGTAAGGAACTATGTTCAATATCTCGTTGTTACGGCGTGCAACCCGATCCAACATGACATTGTTGCGGCGTGCAACCCGATCCAAACATGACAATGTTGCGGCGTGCAACCCGATCCACATAACATGCCTGTGGCGGCGTGCCACCCAATCCAAACAATATACATGTGGCGGCGTGCCACCCAATCCGCACATAACAATCAAGAAGAAAACACACATCAAACCGTAACGCTTATACTTACGCAATGCCCGAATATTGACCACAAGCATGCTAAGTGCATAATACAAATCCTAGGGAGACGGATAGCGCCATACGCTACGAAACCCAAGCACAACTAAGGTGCTATATATGATCTGCATCTCGAGAGCCATCCTGCTCATATAGCTCCGCAAGCTACACTGGATCACAACACATGTGAGAATAATCAAGTCGTTTCATAACCCGCATGGAACAATAGAGTATTACATGGATTAGCTAACGACGAGAATAATATCCAACGCCTGAATACTCCTCCGCAAGAAATGCTATGACGAATGAACACATTCGACCTGATGTAGAGCACACATTCACATTAGACCCCACTACTAACATGCCACACTTATACAAATCTCCCTGTGGGGTATGCTCCCATGACCTTCTGCTCAGGTACCAAAGTCTGCACATCCATACCACCAACCGTTCTAATTCTATAAAGCAAATCAAGAATCCATAAATCAATACACATAGCCTCTTACACAGAATGCCGTTCTCATGTGATACTAAAGAAAATGCCAGCGTACCCTGAACATCTAAATTCTCCCATGCTCATCCAAGCTCGTGACATTCTTGTCAACACCGAACCACAACCTTGATCTTGAACTTTCAAATTCCCATGCCGCTCACTGCACCTATCATGCCGCTATGTGAGAATACAAGATTTCATCATAACCTCTGAACTACTAGTAGAATAAATACTTCATTGGCTAGAAAACTTTCACTTAACTCTTTTCAGAAGAACCGTTGCAACACGCAACTGAATCCCCGCGACCGTAGAAAATACAAACCTCAAGTCATGGTCTAAATGACCATAACTCTTCCGGGATCCATCTACACATAACATGCCATTATAATTAAATACCTCCAAATCAATCAATTTACGGTGGCTGTCAATCCCACACATACAACCACGAATCACCTATATAACTAACACTCCGAAGGATTTTATCATTGCCACAATCATGCTGATTCGAACCATTACTAACCGACCCAACTTCTTCCAATTTACTCTTGATTTTCCTTAGAAATGATAATAGATCCATTCAAAACATAATAAACTCACCCACTTCACGAGAACACATCGTCTCAATACCCATGAACCGTCTCGTACCTTCCTCATGCGCACAATAGCATCTCTAACTAGTACACCCATTCTAAAATACCTTTCGTGAATCTAAAGTTGTTTCTCCCTTTACTTTAGTACTGCCCCCCAGGCCCGATGTAAACACATTACACTCCAAGCCCCGCTTTCATAATCCACTACAACAACTTAATCCTTAGCTACACAACGGACCCGAAATCCCTAGGCATTGCACTTTAATTCTTGAACCCACTAGGAGTGTTGTCGAGAGTCACCCACTCTGACCTGGTCCCGAATATAACCAACTCCAACACTCTACTAGCACGTGAACACCCTCTCAATGAAGAAATCGGTTAAACTCTTTTCCTAGTACCTCACATCCACAAAAAGCGTAAACTCTAAGTCTTCCCAAAAACCTGAACATGAATCGATAAAGCTAAATATAACACACATCCACCAAGTTCTTTGCCTGAATTACCCCTGATGTTTTCATTCCTCAGTCATAATAACCTAACAATACACCGATAACCAGAAACTGCACAAGCAGACAACCACGTGATCCAATAGTAGACGGTGGGGCTCCTCCACTTAGCTTTAAGCTACCATTACATAAACTTAGAATCCACGAGGATTCCTCCTTCTCAATTACTATGATCTCACACCTTTAACCCGCCAAATTTCTCGAAATCGTTCGTCAAATTTCTCGAACATTTCGAATTATCCACCACAATCGCATATTCGACCTTCTGTCGGGTAGTAAGCAGAACTCTTCGCAGAAACTTCATCAGAATCACGCAACCGCTAATCTGCTCATAGGAGATCACCCACCCATGGAATTCCTTACCTACATCTTCCAATGACGCTGCACTGGGTACAACTACCATGAAATCAGTAAACTCTCCTAGGCCCATGCTCACCCACCAGCTGTAAAAGTCTGTTCATCCCCTATTGACATCAATTGACAGTCCGACAATACATTTCCAAACTCGAAGTCACGTTGCATCCGAAAATATAATCAAATCTTCACACCCCTCTTCGTTTCAAGCAAACCCCTTTATTCCATATCCAACCTCCCTCGGTAAAGTAGCCACCATCCCAAATAAAATCCGTAGACCAAATCACCTTCTATCATGATTCCCAAATCGCCCTAAACTTTCTCAAAGCACGTGGCCATCCTACCACAGAATCTATATGCTACTCTGCCACTCCCACTTCTATCAAACCATCTCCTTTAAGAAACTTCTCGACCTCCTCTTCTCATACTTGACCTGCAATTAATTCAACCACCGCCAGACACCTCCCGCCATGTCCTTCCTCATACTTTGCCGCCCAAATGTTGCCTCAAATCAAATCCATATATGTAGCACCGGAACTAATGAATTGCTACCAACTCTAAACCTCCTAGAATATCACCTTTCTCGAATCAACATTAGAAATACCAATTCGATTCTGAACTGCTACACACCACTATCTCTGACAACTGTTCCTCAGGCACTATTTCACAACACCCTGCCCTGAAGGCAAATCAAAGAAGACCATAACACCGGGAAACCCTAATGCGTTCGAATAAGGATGATGACACCACATCACAAATGAGAATTCCACCAGGTTAAAAAATATCAAGTATCGTTAGTTCATCAACCAAACCTGGACATATATAGTCTGATTGCCTTTCCTTTGCTGGAATTAAATGCTAAACCTCTAAATCATGCACTGAGAAATCCTCCTTTCAAGTCATTCACTGCCTCGACACATAAACAAGCACCCTACCATTACACCAACATTGTGCGATAACAACGCATAGACATCATAGCAATCCGTGCACAATATCGAATCCATAGGAAATACAGATACCGAGCTGGAACAAGAAAACATCCTTCCGCAAGGCAACGATAATAGCAGGCCCGGACACAGGGGTAAAACATCCTGCACCACGTCTGCAGTACTACTACAACTCCTCGACGCCGAATTGATAACAAATGCCCCATATCGCATAGGATTGAGTAGGAAGAAAATAAAGGCACAAGTCTCAATGGAATCAAATCGCACGATGAGTAATCAAGAAGGGAAGTGATCCTAACAGCCCTGTAGCCTCTCAAAGATAAGTACAAATATTTTCGTACCAATCCGCAAGACTCTACTGGACTTGCTCATGACTCGTGCGACCTAAGTGAACCTAATGCTCTGATACCAAGCTGTCACGACCCAAAATCCACTATAGGTTGTGATGGTACCTAACGCCGCCGTTAAGCAAGCCAACGGTGATTTATCAATTTAATTACCCATTTTATTAGTTTCGAAATCATAGATTTTAATAAGGAAAGAGTTTTACACTTCAAAATTCACGGGAACATATAACATTTGTAGTTTATAAAAGAATTGAAAGGCGTTAATAATATACGAAACCTTAAGCATCAACTAGTATAACCCCAAAACTTGGTGTCACAAGTGCATGAGCATTTTCTAAGGAGTACAATAATAATACAACATCTGTCCAGAATGTAAATAAGACATGATAAAACAAATGGTACGATGGAGACTCGGTAGACTACGATGCGTAGCCTGGAATGCATCTCACATATTGTCTCCTCAACAAGTGCGCCTGCGTGCCAAGATGATCACCAAATGAACATGTCAGATCCTGCACATTTAGTGTAGAAGTGCAGCATGAGTACGTAAATCAACACGTACCTAGTAAGTATCTAGCATAACCCCAGATGAGTAGTGACAAGGGGTCGACATTGACACTTACTAGAGGTCCAATAAAATAATATAATAATTCACAACAGATATGAAATGCACAGGGATAACGAGGTAAATCTGTAAGTTACATAATCTTCCAAATATTTACTTCAAAGTATGAATTTCTCAATCTTGTATCCTACGTTAACGACTCAGAAAATGTCAAGTGCCAATGTTAATGAATAAGGGACACCATATAAAATGATGGGCATCAGCAGAAACATAATCTCGTGATTGTTTGGACTACCAGCGATATAACGTATGATTATGCCGAGGTCGTTCGGCCCAATCCATAATAATGTGTACACTGCCGAGGTCGAGCGGCACGAACCATAAATGCATCTATTATACTGTCGAGGCGTTCGGCCTGCTCCACAAGAAAGGAAGGAAGTTATCGAATTACGAGACATGTGCTTACAATACAGTACATGAGTACAAGGTGAATATAATCCTTTACCATTTATCAAATAACTAGCCAACACCTCAAGGCTATAAGGCTCGGCCTAACATATATGCATGTATTTCTAAATTAATTCCATTATAATTTCAATTAATTAAGCCAGCAGGATGGATTCAAGTATTTCAAATATTACATGGTAAAGTCATAAGTCTACCCGGACATAAACATGATTTAGCTACGTACGGACTCTCGTCATCTCGTACGTACGTAGCACCCACAACTATTATCACATAACAATTACATCACCTAGGAGTAGTTTCCCCCTCATAAAGTTAATCACGAGACTTACCTTGCTCTGAAGTTCCATAACCGACTCCAACGCCTATCTAACTCTTCAATTCAAAATCAAATGTTCCGAAATTAGTCAAGTAACATGCAATTAAATCAAAATATACCCCAATGCTTACAATTTAACAATTTATAACAATTCCTAACTCCGGTCGAAAAGTCAATAAAATCAACTCTCGGGCCTACGTGCTCGAATTCTAAAATTTTTTGAAGATAAACATTACCCATAACATTACAAACTCATATATATAATTTGTTCCCAATTCCATTTCCAAAATCATTGTCAAAATCAAAAATTATTAATTCTAGGTTTTTCCTCTTAAAATCCCACAATTTCCATGAATTTCCATAAATTGCCATATAAGAATCCTTATATAATCCAAGTATTTAGCTTGAAATAGGTGGGAATCACTTACCTCATGTTCCTCGATGAAATCCCCCTCAAAATAGCACCTCAACTTCGGCCAACCAAAGAGAAAATGAGAGAAATGAGAGCTAGGTCTTGATTAAAAAGCACCACTGCCCAGTGATCATCGCACATGCGGCCACATGACCTCATCTACGGCCCTGCAGGTGCGGTCCAACCATCGCATCTGGGAGCACCCCCACTGCCCCCAGCACTTCGCTTTTTCAGATAAGGTTCCGCTTCTACGAGTCCGCTTTGCGGAGTTTTCTCTGCTTCTGCGCGTCTTCATCCCAAGCCCCATTCTGCTTCTGCGACCACTGGGCCGCTTCTGCAGTCTCACACCTGCGGCCATAACCTTGCAGGTGCAATTGCACCAGAAGCCTTAAGCTTTAGCAGTTCCTCCAAGTCCAAACTCGATTTGTTTCCAATTCGATTAGCATACGAGGCCCCCAGGACCCCGTCCAAACATAACAACACATCTCGAAACACAATACGGACTTAGTCGAAGCCTCGAATCACGTCAAGCAATATCAAAATTATGAATCGATGACCGAAACCTTTCTTTAATATTTCAAACATTCAAACTTCGTCGAATGCATCCGAATCACACTTAAACATCCCGTAATGATGCCAAATTTTGCGTGCAAGTCACAAATCACAATGTGAACCTATTTCAAGGCTTAAAACTTCGAACGGACATCGATAACACCAAAATTCATTTCAAATCAAACTTAAGAATTTCTTAAACATCCAAAATGCCAACCTTCCATAATAGGCGCCGAAATGCTACCGGGCCGCTCGATACTCAACTCGAACATACGCCCAAGTCCGAAATCATCATACGAACCTATTGGAACCTTTAAATCCCGATTCTGAGGTCTTTACTCAAAAATGAAACCTTAGTCAATTTTTCTAACTTAAAGCTTATGAAATTAGAATTTTCTTTCCAAATCACCTCCGAACATCCCGAAATTCAATTCCGATCACACGTATAAGTCATAATACCTGAAGTGAAGCTACTAAAGGCCTCAAATCACTGAACAACGCGTTAGTGCTCAAAACGACCGGTCGGGTCGTTACATATTCAAAAGAGTGAGAATAAAGAAAATGACCCATAAAATCTATTCCCCAAACATCAAATATTTCACATACCTGTATTGATTACAGTGGCATCTCATCTCTCTTGGTGATATTACCTGTTCTCTAACACTTATCACATTGTGCTACATATTCTCGGGCATTTTTAAAGAGTGTGAGCCAGAAGAATCCGGCTTCTAAATCTTTAAAAGCCGTTCGATTTCCTGCATAATGTCCTCCATATGCTCCATCATGACAGTGATATAGAATTTTATTCATCACTTCTTAAGGTACATACCTTCTAATGATATTATCTACTCAATTTTTAAATAAGTAAGGTTCATCCCACATATAATACTTTGTATCAGATACAAGCTTTTTTCTTTGTTGGTAAGAAAAATCTTGCGGTATCCACTTTCCAACCAAGTAGTTGACGAAATTTGCAAACCAGGGTGGTTGAGTCACAATTGTGTCAACGAAAACAATATGTTCATTAGGAAATTCTTCTTTTATCTCATTAAACTCAAGGGGAGGTTTTTCTAATCTAGACAAATGGTCAGCTACTTGGTTCTCTATCCATTTTTTGTGCTTTCTCTCAAGGTCAAATTCTTAAGTAAAATCCATTTTAATAATCTCGGTCGAGCATCTTTCTTAGCTAAGAGGTATTTTAAAGCTGCATGATCAGTAAAAATAGTGACCTTAGGTCCTATCGAATAGGAGCGAAACTAATCAAAAGCAAACACTACTACTAGTAACTCTTTATTTGTCGTGGCATAATTCACTTGAGTTTCACTCAATGTCCTACTAGAATAGTAAATAGGATGGAAAAACTTATCCCTTCTTTGGCCCAAAACAACTCCAACTGTTGTATCACTAGCATCACATATGACCTCAAAAGTTTGGTTTCAATCAGGGGACACAACTACAGGTGCAGTTGATAACGTTTCCTTTAGGGTTTGAAAAATTTCACACAGTCACCAGAAAATTCAAACTTAATGTCTTTCTTCAAGAGGTTAGTCTGCGGTTTTGAAATCTTTGAGAAGTCTTTTATGAACCGTCTATAAAAACCTGGATGACCTAGAAAGCTTCTAACGCCTTTCACAGTTATGGGAGGGGGTAATCCTGCTATAAGATTAATTTTAGCCTTATCAACTTCTATCCCTTTATCAATGATTTTATGTCCTAAAACAATTCCTTCTGTAACCATAAAATGATAGTTTTCCCAGTTACGAACTAAGTTTGTTTCTTCACATCTTTTAAGAACTAAGGTCAAATGGTTAAGACAATCCTAATATGTTTTTTCAAAGAGTGTAAAATCATCCATAAAAATTTCAAGAAATTTGTCAGTCATGTCAGCAAAAATTGCCGACATGCAACACTGAAATGTAGCAGGGGCGTTGCACAGACCAAATGGCATTCTTCTATAGGCATATGTTCCATTAGGGCATGTGAATGTTGTCTTATCTTGATCTTCCGGTGCAATTAGTATCTGATTATTATCACGACCCAAAATCTCACATGTCGTGATGGCGCCTATCTCGATACTAGGCAAGCCAGTAACCTCAACAAATTCCAAATTCTTTTAGGTTTGAAAATATAATAATTAGATTTTTACATAAAATCCCACAATATCTGGTACAATTACACTCCCAAAACCCGATGTCACTGAGTACATGAGCATCTAAATGATAATAAATTCTGACTGATAAAACACTGTTTGAAAGTATAGAATAATGCAATAACTGAAATGAGAGACAAGGTCAGTGGACTTGAGGCACCTACATTGATAGTCTCCAACTGATAGCACTATGAGATTTAATATCGCTCATGGGGCCCACGTCTTGGAACCTGACAAAAGTTACAAAATCCGAAAGCCCATTCAACCACGAGTCTATCCATACCAATTTTACCAAATTCCGACATCAACTCGACCTCCAAATCCTCAAATCTTATTTTCAAACCCCTAGGTCCAAATCCACGATTTATACCTCAAAATCATGTAATCTAGTTGGATTATTCGATGATAATTCAATATTATGGAGTAGAAATGATCACAAGTGACTTACCTCAAGATTTCTCGTGATTTCTTGCTCAAAAATCGCCCCAAGCCGTGTTCTTTCGTCCAAAAATATTTAAATGAGCTAAAATAAAACAGAACTGCTCAATAAAAATAGTATTCCGGTCGCTAAAATCCCAATTCCCGTCTCTAAAAGTGTCAAATCTGATCGCTAAAGGTGCGCACCGGAACTTGTTGCACCAACAATATTTATTTTCACTAAAAAGGCTCTAACTCCATCATACAAACTCGAAATTCGACGATTCTTGTTCCTATAAGTCACAAATAATAATATGAACCTAGTCCTTAAATACAAACTCAATTTGGAGCTCATTTGCTCATTGTGACACCAATTTCGCTCGTTAAACAATTAACTCATATTTCGCGCTAAAAACCCAATCGAGACTTGATGAAATTAGACCAAACTTTCCAGATCATTCCTATAATTCATTATCAAACTCCAGAAGTCTCAAAATCGAATTTCAATCTTAGAACTAAAAATGGACCTTTAGATCATTACTTGTTTATGATGAAAACATTAAACTCTTCCAAAATGCTTCCCCGACAGCCTGTAGTTTATCAACCATAACTTTTTATACCCAACTCCAACTGCCTGATGGTTTATATTTTTGAAAACTAGATACAAAGGGCTACAACTTTCATTTTTGGATCATTGCCAAATTCCTAATAGATTACGAGATATAAGATTTCAAAGTCAGTCTTATGCAGCAGAAATTTCTGTGATGCACACTGCTGTAACAAAAAAAACCAACAGTTAAAAATGACCTAGAAATGGTCCGAAACCACTCCGAAACTCACCCAAGCCCCTCGGGACCCCGTCCGAACGTACCAACAAGTCTCAAAATATATTACGAACTTAGTCGAGGCCTCAAATCACATCAAACAACACTAAAACCACAAATCGCACCCCAATTCAAGCCTAATGAAAATAAGAAATTCCAAATTCTACATTTGATGCCGAACCCTATCAAATCAACTCCGATTGACCTCAAATTTTGCACACAAGTATAAATGACATAACAGAGTTGTTCTAATTTTCAGAATCGGATTTCGATCCCGATATCAAAAAGTTAACTCCTCGGTCAAACTTTCAAACTTAAATTTCCTATTTTCGCCATTTCAAGCCTAATTTAGCTACAAACTTCAAAATAAATATTAGGACACACTCCTAAGTCCAAAATCACCATACGTAGATATTGGAACCATCAAAATTCCATTTCGGGGTCATTTACACGTGATTCACCATCCGGTAAATAATTTCAACTTAAGTTTCCAAAACAAGAATTGTTCTTTCAATTAAATCCTGAATCATATGAAAACCAAACATGAACACCCTCGCAAGTCATAATACACATTTCAAAGATGCTCGAGACCTTAAGCCACTAAACGGAACGCTAATTCTCAAAATGATAAGTCGGGTTGTTACATTCTCCCCCACTTAAATATATATTCGTGTTCGAACGTGCCAAGAGTTGTTCCTAAACCTTCAAATCACTATTTCACCTTATCATGCACATACCCGGGGGTGATCCCACATCACCCTATTCTATATAGGCCCGATGATACCACATAACTGAAAAGTTACTAATTTAGCATTAGCCCATAAACCTTGGAATCCAATTTTCAACATCCAAAAATTTCTTTTCAAGACTTGAATCTCACATTTACACTCTGTATGAGTCTTAACAAGTTGTATTAAGCTTTGGCCATAACTCTAGATGTAGTAACATGATATACCACACAACCCGCATACTCACAATAGTTTCTAATCGTTGTAGCTGCTAAAAAACACCCGACCGATATTAAACCCCATATCAAACAACACCTCATTCCAAAACCTTCGTACACTGGCGATAAGAAACACGCGAAATTTCATGACCACTTACCAGATCAACAAGACACGGAGCTTTCCCTCGTTCAACAAGTACCATAGCCAATTATTTAAGCCGAATTCTAAATTATTCTTCCAACAAGCTGTAATCAAACCTGATAGTATCCATTCTAGGTCCAATGACCTTATATCACCAAACACAACTATTCTAGCTATTCCGGTGTAATCCTACCTTTCCGGCACAGAACATTATTTAAAACCAACTCATCAAATTCTGTGAGTAAAACATATGTGTGTGCATGTGCACATTTGTTTTTCTTCTCAAATTGCCCTGATTAGGCAATAGCATAGCATATAGAGGAATGAAACAATTAATAAGATAAACGATCAAGGAAACAGATATTTCACACACTGCATGGACAACTCACATGCTAACAATAGAACCCGAACGGACAACTCACGTGCCAATAATATAATCTGCCCGGTATAGTCCCAGGCCTCCAGTCCAAATATATTATATGGGAGCATTTAAATAGGTATACATGTATATAATAAGTATGGTAAGATTCTCATGTTCATGGACTGGTATAAATGAAATGCTAAAGTGTAGGCATGCACAAAGTGTGTTATCGTAGCTCAAATCGAAAATCTTTCATTACTGAGGCATTTATCAAGTTCATTCAGCGATTTTAACTCCTATGTAGCCTCTATCACTACTCAAATAGCTCACGCAATGTTACATATATGAGAAACATCATAGCTTAAAGCCCAAACGCAATCTGAGCATGGATAAATATCCCTCTAAAAAGTCCTCAATGACTTAACCATAACACATACTATTATCTAGTTAACTTGGCCACACCTTCACAGTCCGCGGCCCCGAAAAAATTTGCTTCTGAGAGCTCCCAGTCCCCAAATTCGTAGAACACTTGAACCACCATAACTGATCACAACTTCAACACTCGAATGACTAAAACATCCTTCATGAGCGATCATCCTACTAGGAATACTTCCATAATTCTTCCATGCCACATAACAATAATTTGAATATTAGCAGCCTATCAACCAGGTGAGTACCGCAATACCAATGAACATCCATAAGTCAAAACACAATGCACCTTTTAAAATGCGCATCATTCTCAGGAATTATCGAGCAATTATAACATTCATCTAAATGTCTGAAACTGACCATGTTTTCTATAATTCATGACCTTCCCTTCAAAACTGAACTGCCACCTTGTACATGCAAATTCTTAATCCCACGGGACACACCGCCTCTATTAGACCACCAGAAAAAAAGTATGAGAATTTTATATCAACTCTGGGTCACCGGTAGAATACATACCCGATTAGTTAGAAATTTTCCATCTGCTCCCTTCCATGAGGAAATCACAACACACAACATGTTTCTCACACCGGTAGAAAATATCTGGATCAAACTATGGTAAAAACCATCAAGAACACTTTGAAATTTTTTTTCACATAACCAATCTATCAAAACTGAATTTTTCTAACTCGACCAAGCCATATAGGTTACCAAACCCAAGAATATTTCCACCAAAACATCTATAGAGCCTCACCACATTATAATTACCCTAATAAATACCACAACCGTGATACCCACTCTGAATAGACCTTATGTGGACTTAAAATTGTTCTTTTACCTTTCTTATACTGCAATGTAGAATCCATAATCATACAGAATTACCGCAAGTCCCGGCACCATCAAATGCAATCTCAGATTCTATCCATTCTCAATTGCCATATATAAATTTCGTACCCATTAGAACCTTCTCGAGAGTCACCCACTCTGCTCAAACATGAATTGCACCACCCAAACGAGTCAAAAGACACATGCCCCATTAGCACGACAACACTCAAAGAAGTAACACTTCCTTAACACTACAGGTCGAATTCATATTCCATGCGAGCTACATTCTTCGCAATTAACAACTTAATCATTCCATGATTTCTTTTTCATATTTTTATAAGTGCATTATATCCCGTATTTAGGAAATTTCCTTACTCGAGTCATCCTCGATCTCAGCTTATGCAGTCATAACTGCTCCACAAGTATGTCTCAGAACAAAACCTAAATTTAACCTATAACCATGAAATCGAATTGTCAATAGCAGGCTCCCCCACTTAGCTCAAAGTCATAGATCAAAACATTCAATAATTTACAATATCCATATTCAATTACTGCCATAACACCGTAGTGAGATTTAACTATATTCTTCCCAAGCTCATACAACACAACCTATATGGTACCTCAAATCGTCTACTAAGCTCGCCTTCATTCCCGTGATGGTCAGGTCAACTTTCTTAACTAATTCAAATTCAAATCTCAATACATCTACCTTACTGATAGAAAATAAGATTCTCCACACAACATTATAAAGATCACACCTCTGTAGTTTATTCCACAGGTGATAATCTGCATGTTTAGCCTCAAACTGACATCTTGATACTCCCTTCCGCAACCACAATTACTATGCAATCGCTTAATTTTTCTGGGTTTGAACTCACCACAAGACATGAAAAATATACTTCGTTCCACAATAAAACAACATGAAAAGAAAAAAAATCTTTCAACACACTCATAACTCGAGACTATACGTCACATCAAGATATAAATCAAGCACCCAATAGTCCTTTTTACATCTCAACAAACTCATCCCGTCATATCTGAACCATCTGGACACATTTCGCAGTCACATCATACTCATCATATGGTCATTTCACCGCTCATCGAGCCACAAATTCCACTCATAGGGACACTTTCGGACATATGAGTCAAAATGTACAACTTCACACAGCTGAAGATACCGAGCCTAAGCTGCGGTCTAAACCTAGCCTCAAGTCCTCCATAATGGCCCATCACCAAAATATAGAATACACCTCTCGAACCTCAATCATGGAATCACAAGCCGGGCGATGCACAGCTGATACCGAGCGCTCACATGCGCACACGAATGCATGGAAGGAATTCAGAGAGTTATATTTCAAGCTGAATCAATTCCGCACAATAAGGAGAGAAAGATGGGAAGTTTATCCTTAAATGTCATATAGCCTCTCGAAGATAAGTATGGACGTCATCATACCGATCCACAAGACTCTACTAGACATTTGCTCATGACTCGTGAGACCTATGTAACCTAGGGCTCTGATACCAACTTGTCACGACCCAAAATATCACATGTCGTGATGGCGCCTATTTAGATACTAGGCAACCAATAATCTCAATAAAGCCCAAATTCTTTTAAGTTTGATAATATAATAATTAGATTTTTTTACAGAAAATCCCACAATATCTGGTACAATTACACTCCTAAAATCCGGTGTCACTGAGTACATGAGCATCTAAATGATAATAAAGTCTGACTGATAAAACATTGTCTGAAATTATAGAACAGTACAATAACTGAAAGAATGAGAGTCAAGGTCAGTGAATTCCAGGAAGCAACCTTGATAGTCTACAACTGATAGCACTCTGAGTGTAACGACCCGACAGGTCGTTTTGAGCTCTATCACGTCATTCAGTGGTTTAAGACATGAGCAGTTTCACTTCAGGTATTATGACTTGTACGCGTGGTCAGAATTTAATTTCGGAAAGTTCAGAGTTGATTTGGAAAGACAATTCTAATTTCGGAAGCTTTAAGTTGAAGGATTTAACTAAAATGTGATTTTTGGGTAGATGACCTCGGAATAGGGATTTGAAGGTTCCAATAGGTTCGTATGATGATTTTTGATTTGGGCGTATGTCCGAATCGGATTTTGGATGATCCGGAAGTGTTTCAGCGCCTATTGTGGAAGGTTGGTATTTTGGAAGAATTTCATAAATTTTGATTAAAGTGCATTTTCAATTTTATTGATGTCCGTTTGGGATTTCGAGTCTAGGAATATCTCCGTATGGTGATTCTAGTACTGGGAGCGCGTCTGGATGTGGATTTGGAGGTCCGTAGGTCATTTCGGGGTCATTTGGCGAAAGTTAGAAATTTGAAGGTTTTTGGAAGTTTGACCGGGAGTGGACTTTTTGATATCAGGGTCGGATTCCAATTCCCGAAGTTGGAGTAGGTCCGTAATGTCAATTATGACTTGTGTGCAAAATTTGAGGTCAATTGGACGTGATTTGATATGTTTCGCCATCGATTGTAGAAGTTTGAAATTTCAAAGTTCATTAAGTTTGAGTTGAAGGGTGATTCATAGTTTCTATGTTGTTTGGCACGGTTTGAGGCCTTGACTAAGTTCGTAATGTGTTTTGGGACGTGTTGTTATATTTGGTTAAGGTCCGGAGGGCCTCGGGGTGATTTCGGGTGGTCAACGGATCAACATGGAGTTTTGTTCTGTTGCTGAAGGGCCTGAGTTCTGTTGTAATCGCACCTACGGAAAAAGGGTCGCAGGTGTGACGCCGCAGAAGCAGTGAGGCAAGCGCAGAAGCGAAGTTGGCCAAAAGGCGTGGGGTCGCAGAAGCGGGCACAAATGCGCAGGTGCACGCTCACGGATGCGCTGCATGGGGCGCAGATGCAGGGGCTATTGGACCGAGCTTGAACCGCACCTGCGATGGAATTTCCGCAGGTGCGGAGCCGCATGTGAGGCTGATGAACCGCAGAACTTGAAATCGTGGCTGGGCAGTGAATTCTTTAAAATGAGAGTTGGGTTCAATTTCACTTCATTTTGTGCATGGGAGCCGATTTTGGGAGCAGGTTTGGAATGCCATCTTCATCCTCTATTATGGGGTAAGTGACTTCTTCTCATTTTTGGTTAAATACATGGTTTATATATGGATTTAAACATGGAAATTAGTAGAAATTGGAATTTTGAAGAAAAACATAGAAATTGGTATTCTTGGATTTTGATCACGAATTTGGGCATGAAATTGAGAATAAATCATATATTTGAGTTCGTAATGTTATGAGTAGTGTTTATCTTCGAACGGTTTTGGAATCCGGGCACGTGGGCCCGAGGGTTGCTTTATCGGCTTTTCGAACAGAGCTGGGAATTTGTCTAAATTGGTTTGTTATGAGTATTAGAGTATATTTTTATTGGTTTGCACATTGTTTGACTAGTTTTGGAGTGACATGCATCAGTTTGAGGTGTTAGAGGGCTTTGGAGCTGGTTATGGAATTTTGGAGCGAGGTAAGTCTCCTGTCTAACTCTGTGAGGGGAAAATTACCCCTAGGTGATGTATATTGATGTGTGCTACTTGTTCTAGGGGATACGTACGTGCGAGGTGATGAGAGCCCGTACGTAGCTACATTCATGTTATTGTCCAGGTAGGCTTAGCTACATTTATGTTTGAATAGCTTTGTTATGTCATTTATGACTTGTGTGCAAAATTTGAAGTCATTCCGGATTGATTTGATATATTTCGGCACAAGATATAGAATTTGAAAGTTCAAAGTTCATAGATTTTGATTTGAGGTCCGATTCTTCGTTTTGTTGTTGTTTGATATGATTTGAGTCCTCGAGTAGGTCCGTGTTATGTTATGGAACTTGTTGGTATGTTCGGACGGGGTCCCGAGGGCCTCGGGTGAGTTTCGGGTGCTTAACGGATCGAATTTAGATTTGGAGGAGGAGCTGAAGCAGCTGGGTTGCTGGTGTGATCGCACTTGCACGAAAAAGGGTCGCAGGTGCGAGCTCGCAGATGCGAGGAATGATTCACATAAGCGAAAATGCATGGGCTGTCCAGGCACCGCGGGTGCAAAAAAAATCACCGCAGGTGCGAAGACCACGGGTGCGAAAAAAATCACCGTGGGTGCGAAGACCGCGGTTGCGAAAAGAATTGCTGCGGGTGCGAAGACTGCGGGTGCGAAGGAATCATCGCGGGTGCGAAGACCGCGGGTGCGAAAATCCTGGACAGAATATTAAAAATAGAGGGGTTCGGAGTGTTTGCCATTTTTGGTTCTTCAAGCACGGTCTTTGGGGCGATTTTGAGAGAGAATTCAAGGGAAACTTGAGGTAAGTCACTTGTGATCATTTTTACTTCATAATATTGAATTATCATCGAATAATTCGACTAGATTACATGTTTTTGAGGTGTAAATCGGGGGTTTGAACTTAGGGATTTGAAAATAAGATTTGAAGATTTGGAGGTCGAGTTGAGGTCGGATTTCTGTAAAATTAGTATAGTTAGACTCGTGGTTGAATGGACTTCCGGATTTTATAACTTTTATCGTATTCCGAGATGTGGGCCCCACAGGTGATTTTTGGGGCGTAATTTCGGATTTTTGGAAAATATTAGTATTTTGATATAGAATTAATTCCTATAAATTTTGTGGGATGAATCAAATTAATTGTGACTAGATTCGAGCTGTTTGGAAGTTGATACGCGTATAATGGAATTTCTGGAGCATTGCTTAGCTTGCTCGACATTGGATTCGGCTTGTTCGAGGTAAGTAACTCTTCTAATCTTGGAGTTGAGGGTATGAACCCTAAATTTATGTATTTCGTGAATTGTTGGGAGGTGACGCACATGCTAGGTGACGGCCGTGTGGGCGTGCACTATAGAAATTGTGACATAATTATTTCTGTGGAATTTTGTTGTTAAATGATCTTGGCATTTTTCCATGCGGTTTTATGAGTTAAAGAAATTGAGTGGAAAAGCATATTAAAAACCATGTTGAGGCTATGCGCCAGTATTATTGGGACCCACAGAGGTCATATTGTTGTGAAATCTTTATTTTAAATTAAAAATTCATACTCAGTCATATACATTTCATTGCATATCATATCTCAGTCTCTGTTGTTACTTATTGATACATCATATCATCATTTTGGGCTATTCTCATAACATTGTGAGCCCATGAGAGAGAGACTGGAGAGATTGATGACTGAGAGAGGCCGAGGGCCTGATTGTGAAGATATTTTTTTTTTGGGATCGGGCTGCACGCCGCAGCAGGCCATGTTGGCTTTATATATATTATACTATTGCACGTGAGTTGGCCGTGAGGATCCATATATTATACTATTGCACGTGAGTTGGCCATGCAGCATGTGAGTTGGCCGTGCGGATCCAGATATTTTTATAGCATGTGAGTAGTCCGTGCAGATCCAGATATGATATTATAGCACGTGAGTTGTCCGTGCATATAGCGCTTGGGCTGTAGGAGCCCCTCATGAGTCTGTACACACCCCCAGTGAGCGCAGTCGACTATAAATAGGGATTGGGCTGCACGCCGCAGCAGGTATGGTATAACACTAAGTGATTGAGTGTGCTGAGCATAGTGAGAAAGAATGCGAGACAGTGAGATTGAGTACTCACAGAGTGTGAGTACATGAGTACAATCTCTGAGATACATTGCTTTGACATGCACACATGACATACATGCATAG
The DNA here is from genome assembly GCF_000715075.1 of Nicotiana tabacum. Taxonomy (NCBI): domain Eukaryota; kingdom Viridiplantae; phylum Streptophyta; class Magnoliopsida; order Solanales; family Solanaceae; genus Nicotiana; species Nicotiana tabacum. Next base: position 11,270,008 of record NC_134103.1, on the reverse strand, counting down.
AGATGTATTTTCCTCATGCTGTACAGTATCACATCATTCATGATTTCTCACACATGTTGAAATATGGGCATAGTGATGCATTTGTTTTACACTGGTTATCTGGAAAGAAAATGAAACATATTATTTATTATTGAAAGGATTTTGGGAAAATTATTGCTTTCAAACTTATTCATAATTTTTTTTGAATTTTTGGTAAACTATTTGGGTTTTTCACTGAGGTACTTGAAAGGGAAGTACTATTTTTAGAAATCATGATTTAGCTGAATATTTTATTTCTGAGTTACTTCTTATATTATTGTGTTATGGACTATGGTGAACTATTGGTTTTGGACCAGACCTTGGTAAAAGCTCGTCACTGCTTTCAACCTAAGGTTAGGTTTGTTACTTAGTCAGTACATGGGGTCGGTTGTACTGATACTACACTTCTGCACATTGCGTGCATATGTTGGCTGTTGTTATTGATGTGCTCGACAGTTGCCGAATTTGAAGATGTACATGCGTTCCCATTGTAGCTGCCTCTTGTTCATGGTAGCGTTAGATTTATAAAAGCTCTGTTTATGTGCTATTCAAACAAACTATGTATTTACTTCATCTCTTCTTTATAAACTCTATTCTTAGAAGCTCATGATTTGTACTACTAGTTCTTGGGTGATTGTATAAGATTAAGACCTTTATTTACTTAAATTACTTTAATAATCATTATTGGAATGGGATTTGGTAATTGGCTTACCTAATGGGTTGGGTTAGGTGTCATCACGACTAGTTAGATTTTGGGTCGTGATAAGATGGTATCAGAGCCCTAGGTTCATAGGTTCTACAAGTTATGAGCAAGTGTCTAGTACAGTCTTACGGATCGGTATGATGACGTCCATACTTATCTTCGAGAGGGTACAGGGCATTTAGGATATATACTTCCCATATTTCTTTCCTTATCGTGTGAGATTGATTCAGCTTGAGGCACAACTCTTTGAATTCCTTCCACTTATTCGTATGCGCACATGAGCGCTCGGTATCAGTTGTGCATCGCCGGCTTGTGATTTCATGGATGAAGTTCGATATGAGTATTCTATGTTTTGGTGATGGGCCAGTCTGGAGGACTTGAGGCCAGGTTTAGACCGCAACTTAAGCTCGATAGCTTTGGTTGTAACTTGTACAATTGGACTCATATGTCCGGTGATGACCCTACAGTGGAATTTGTGGCTCGATGTGCGGTGGAATGGCGGTATGATGGGTATGATGTGACTGCGGGATGTGTTAATATTTTTTGAACATAACGAGAAGTGTTTCCTTGAAATGTAAAGGGAAGGCCATTGGGTGCTTGATTTTTGATTTGATGTGATGTACAGTCTCGAGTGTGAATGTTTTGAAAGATCTTTCACGTGTTTAAATTTTGGGACAAATTAAACTCTCATGTCTGGCTAATGAGTTTGGACTCAGAAAGATTAAGTGATTACAAAGTAATTGTGACTGCAAAAGGGTATAACAAGATACAAGTTTGAGGCTAAGCAAGTGGGTAATCCCCTGCGGAGTAATCTACGTAGGTGTATTTCTTATGATGTGAGTAGAGAGTTTCTTTTCTGCCGACAGGGTGTATGGGTGGAGATTTGAATCTGAATCTGGTTGAGAAAGTTGACTTGTGTGTTAAGAAGATGAATACGAACTTAGCGGATGATTGAGGTATTTTTATGGTTGGCGGTGTATGAACTTGGGAAGAAGTTTCATTGGACTGACTGTGGCATTATGGCAGTAAGAGAGTATTGGTATTGTGATTTATGGAATGTTTTAATCTATGGCTTTGAGCCAAGTGGGGGAGTCTGCTATTGACAATTTGATTTCATGGTTAGGTGTTAAATTTTAATTTTGGTCTGAGGCATACTTGTGGGTTAGCTATGACTTCCAGAAGTTGAGATCGAGGATTACCCGAATAAGAAAATTCCTGGTTAAGGATTATATTGCACGTATGAGTAAATGAAATTCGCGGGATGAGTGAGTTGTTATTGGTGAATGATGTAGTGCGCACGGAGTATGAATTTGATATGTGGTGTTAAAGTAGAGTTACTTCTTTGAGTGTTGTAGTGCTAATGGGGCACGTGTCGTTTGGCCCATTTGGGCGGTGCAATTAGATTTGAGCAAAGTGGGTGTCTCCCGAGAAAACATCCAATGGGTTTGACAATTATATATAGCAATTGAGAATGTTTTCGGACTTGTGTATGGATAAAATCTGAGATTTGCGTTTGATGGTGCCTGGACTTGGTGACCTGCGTGGCTTGGTCGAGTTAGAGGAATTTAGTTTTAAGGGCTTGATTATGTGCAAATAGATTCCAAAGTATTCTTGATGGTTTTTACCGGTGTGGAGAACGTGTTGTGTATTGTGATATCCTCCTGGAAAGAAGAAAGAGAAAGGTTTCTAACTAAAATGGTATGTAAATTATTGGTGACTCAAAGTTGATAATAAGATTTTTGTACTTTTCACATGATAGAATGATAGATGCGGTGTGTTGTGTGGGATTAAGGTTGGCTTGTGCAAGGTCATGGTTTAGCTTTGAAAGGGAGGTCATAAATTCTTAGAGGGCATGAACAGTTTTCGATGATTAGATGAATGCTATAACTATTTAGTATTACGTGAGTAGAGGGTACATTCCAAAAAAAAGGCGCAGTATGTTATGAATTATGGATATTTTATAAGTATTGCGACACTTTCCTAGTTGATCGACTGTTGATTTTAAAACATTGCTATGTGGCACGAAAGAATAGGAGATATATTCCTCGTGGAATGATCGTGTATGAGAGATGTGTTAGACATTCGGGCGATGGAGATGGAATAGAATATGGTGATTCGTGTGTTCTATGGATTTGGAGATTTGGAGATTCCCAGGAGCCGATTGTTTCATGGTTGTGGACTGCGAAATTGTGGCCGAAGCTAGCCAGATCATAATATGTGTTATGATTCAGTCATTATGGATTTTTGGAAGGGTTTTTATCTATTTTTGGGTAACCCGAGTTGATTTGGGGGTCCATAGGTATGCCCAATAAAGATGTGTATTCTACACTGAGCCGAAATGGTTGGCTCCATACTGCTATTATTGAGGGATGTGTCATTTGGTTGATGTTGAACTTATTCGTGTTCTCAAATGATCTTTGAGTTACTCCTTTATGCTACGAGGAGTTGTGATTCATTGGTTATGTGCACAGATGGTGCGGTTCTATTTGAGCTTTATAGGGGAATTTGAGTGTGGTGAGTATTTGGGTGTTGCATGATCGATAGCGTAATGGTTATGTCCTTTCAGGTTTTGTGTGGTATTTTTGTCATTTGCCTCTCTGTCGTTATTAATTTGGAGCAGGGTGGCTCGGGGTATATAATATGAACCTCGTGTTAGAATCGGGTGATGGTTCTATGGTATATGATGAATTTTTAGTGTTTCATTGTGGCGGTACTTGTTAATCTGGCGAGGCAGTTCTCCCATTTGAGTCATTTTCTATGACTGGGTACATTTGAATGTTGTGTATTGGTGCACGGATGGCACGGGTTGTGGCTCTGAGTTATATTGGTGCAGTATGTTTGTGGAACAGTTATGTTTAGTAATATAAGGTCATTGGACATGGAATGGGTACTATCAGGTTTAATTTTGGTATATTCGGGAGTATAATATTGAAAGTCGACTCAAAAAGTGATTATAGTTCTGGTTAGGGCGTGAGATCTCCATGACTTGTTGATCTGATAAGAGGTTACGAGATTCTGCGTGTTTCTTTTATTATCAATAGTGTACGAAGGTGTGGGGATGAGGTTTTGTTCGATATGGGGTTTGATGCTAGTACTTGGTTCGTTTGAAGTAGTAACTATGATCATGAATGGTGCTACGAGCGGGCGAGTTGTCTAATATTCTGGGTAAATTGTATCTGTGATTATAGTTATGGCTCGATGTAGCTTGTTCAGACTCATACATGGTGTAAATGTAAGATTCGTGTCTTGAAAAGAAATTCTGAAAGTTGGTAATTGAATTCCAAGGTTTTTATGCTAAGGTTAAATTAAGGATATTCAATTGTATTGTGTTATCAAGTACATATGGAATAGGGTGACGTGGATTCAACCCCGGGTACGTGCGTGATAAGATGGAATAGTGATTTGGTGGCTTGAAAACAACTCATGGCACTTTCGAGGACGAAGGTATATTTAAGTGGGGGAGATTGTAACGACCCGACCGGTCATTTTGAGTATTTACGCTCGTTTCAACTATTTGAAGTCTTGAATAACTTCCTACGAGGTATTATGACTTGTGTGAATTGTCGGTTTTGGTTTTAAGGTATTTCGGAGATAGCTTGTAAGGATGAATTTTCATGTTGGAAGCTTAAGTTGAAATAGTTGACCGGATATTGACTTATGAGTAAACGACCTCGGAATTTAATTTTGATGATTCCAATAGCTCCGTTTGGTTATTTCGGGCTTAGGAGCGTGTCCGGAAAATTATTAGGAAGTCCGTAGTGGAATTAGGCATGAAATGCCGAAAATTAAATTTTGGAAAGTTTGACCGGGGGATTGAATTTTTGATATCGAGGTCAAAATTTGATTCTGGAAATTTGAATAGCTTCGTTATGTCATTTATGACTTGTGTGCAAAATTTAAAGTCATTCCGGATTGATTTGATATATTTCGGCACAAGATATAGAATTTGAAAGTTCAAAGTTCATAGATTTTGATTTGAGGTACGATTCGTCGTTTTGATGTTGTTTGATATGATTTGAGGCCTCGAGTAGATCCGTGTTTTGTTATGGAACTTGTTGGTATGTTCGGACGGGGTGCCGAGGACCTCGAGTGAGTTTCAGATGTTTAACGGATCGAATTTGGATTTGGAGAAGGAGTTGAAGCAGCTGGACTGCTGGTGTGATCACACCTGCGCGAATAAGGGCCGCATGTGCGAGCTCGCGGATGCGAGGATTATTCGTAGAAGCAAAAATGCATGGACTGTCTAGGCACCGCGGGTGCGAAAAAAATCACCGTGGGTGCGAAGACCGCGGGAGGGAAAATAATCGCCGCGGGTGCGAAAATCCTAGACAGAATATTAAAAACAGAAAGGTTTCGAGTTTTTGCCCTTTTTGGGCCTTCAAGCACGGTTTTTGGGGCGATTTTGAGAGAGAATTCAAGGGAAACTTGAGGTAAGTCACTTGTGATCATTTCTACTCCATAATATTGAATTATCATCGAATAATCCGACTAGATTACATGTTTTTGAGGTATAAATCGGGGGTTTGAACTTAGGGATTTGAAAATAAGATTTGAATATTTGGAGGTCGATTTGAGGTCGGATTTCTGTAAAATTAGTATGGTTAGACTCGTGGTTGAATGGGAATCCGAATTTTATAACTTTTATCGGATTACGAGATGTGGGCCCCATGGGTAATTTTTGGGGCGTAATTTCGGATTTTTGGAAACTTTTAGTATTTTGATATGGAATTAATTCCTATAAATTTTGTGGGATGAATCAAATTAATTGTGACTAGATTCGAGCTGTTTGGAAGTTGATACGCACATAATGGAATTTCTGGAGCATTGCTTAGCTTGCTCGACATTGGATTCAGCTTGTTCGAAGTAAGTAACTCTTCTAATCTTGGAGTTGAGGGTATGAACCCTGAATTTATGTATTTCGTGAATTGTTGGGAGGTGACGCACATGCTAGGTGACGGGCGTGTGGGCGTGCACTTTAGAAATTGTGACATAATTATTTCTGTGGAATTTTGTGTTAAATGATCTTGGCATTTTTCCATGTGGTTTTATGAGTTAAAGAAATTGAGATGAAAAGCATATTAAAAACCATGTTGAGGCTATGTGCTAGTATTATTGGGACCCACAGAGGTCATATTGTTGTGAATTATTTATTTTAAATTGAAAATTTATACTCAGTCATATACATTTCGTTGCATATCATATCTCAGTCTCTGCTGTTATTTATTGATACATCATATTATCATTTTGGGCTATTCTAATGACATTGTGAGCCCATGAGAGAGAGACTGGAGAGATTGATGACTGAGGGAGGCCGAGGGCCTGGTTGTGAAGATATTCTTTTTTTGGGATCGGGCTGCCCGCCGCATGGCTTTATATATATTATTCTATTACAAGTGAGTTGGCCGTGTGGATCCATATATTATACTATTGCATGTGAGTTGGCCGTGCGGATCCAGATATTTTTATAACACGTGAGTTGTCTGTGCAGCACGTGAGTTGTCTGTGCGGATCCAGATATGATATTATAGTACGCGAGTTGTCCGTGCTTATAGCGCTTGGACTGTAGGAGCCCCTCATGAGTCTTTACACACCCCCAGTGAGCGCAGTCGACTATAAATAGGGATCGGGCTGTACGCCGCAGCAGATATGGTATAACGCTGAGTGATTGAGTGTGCTGAGCATAGTGAGAGAGAATGCGAGACAGTGAGATTGAGTACTTAGAGAGTGTGAATACATGAGTACAATCTGTGAGATACATTGCTTTGACATGCACACATGACATACATGCATAGAGATGTATTTTCCTCATGCTGTACAGTATCACATCATTCATGATTTCTCACACATGTTGACAGATGGGCATAGTGATGCATTTGTTTTACACGGGTTATCTGGAAAGAAAATGAAATATATTATTTATTATTGAAAGGATTTTGCGAAAATTATTGCTTTCAAACTTATTCATATTTTCTTTTGAATTTTTGGTAAACGATTTGGGTTTTTTCACTAAGGTACTTGAAAGGGAAGTACTATTTTTAGAAATCATGATTTAGCTGAATATTTTATTTCTGAGATACTTCTTATATTTTTATGTTATGGATTGTGGTGAACTATTGGTTTTGGACCTGACCTTAGTAAATGCTCGTCACTGCTTTCAACCTAAGGTTAGGTTTGTTACTTACTCAGTACATGGGGTCGGTTGTACTGATACTACACTTCTGCACATTGCGTGCATATATTAGCTGTTGTTGTTGATGTGCTCGACGGTTGCTGGATTTGAAGATATACCTGCATTCCTGTTGTAGCTGCCTCTTGTTCATGGTAGCGTTAGATTTATAAAAGCTCTGTTTATGTACTATTCAAACAGACTATGTATTTATTTTATCTCCGCTTTATAAACTCTATTCTTAAAGGCTCATGATTTGTACTTCCAGTTCTTGGAGGATTGTATAAGATTAAGACCTTTATTTACTTAAATTACTTTAATAATCATTATTGGAATGAGATATTTGGTAATTGGCTTACCTAACGGGTTAGGTTAGGTGCCATCATGACTAGTCAGATTTTGGGTCGTGACACGTTCGCCTCGGCAGGATTTTGTATTTCACTCTTATGGGATCGGGTCGTTCGCCTCGGCATGATTATGTATTTCACTCTTATGGGATCAGGCCGATCGCCTCGGCAGGTTTTATGTACCACACTCTCATGGGAGCGGGCCATTCGCCTCGGCAGTTTAATAGATGTATCTATAATTCGGGCCGTTCGACCCTCGGCAGTGCATAATTTAAATTCTTATGTTTGATTGGGCCGTACGCCTTGGCATTTCCTATACCATATCCTCATGGATCTATGTGTAATATTTGGCAAAACGCCAGTATATTTGTGAGTTTTCTCGATTTGAATTATGACGATCTGTCTGATGAGATCCATTATATATATATATATATATATATATATATATATATATATATATATATATATATATATGCGCTCCTGTTAAGGAGGGAATTTCTAATGGATAGCTTGAGTTCCTCGTGAAGAGAGGGAATTTGTACCGCGTGATTTATTACTTGTTTACCTCATTTATTTACTCTGCCTCATATTTACTTATCTCTTTACTGTACCTGATGTTATTGGACCACTAGTGAGTGTCTATGTCAATCTCTCGTCACTACTCCTCCGGGGTTAGGTTAGATACTTACTGGGTACACGTTGATTATGTACTCATACTACACTTGCTGCACATTTTTGTGCAGGTACATATGTTCTAGAAAAAACGAAAAGAAAATAACAATTTTGTTTTGGCTCTCATCCTAAAGCATCCCAAAACATTGTGAATTATTAGACCCTTTGTCTGTGTAGAGTCAGCAACATTGTGTTAGTGTCTACTCCTTACTTCCTTTAACATTTACCACCAAAAAGTAGCATGTCTATATATGCAAATTCTGCTACATAGTTCTTGCCTTCAGGTTGTACCCCTCTCAGAGCCACGCCCCCACCCCACAAAAGAAAGAAAGAGCACATGAGAACTGAGAAGCATAAAGCTCCCAAACATTTAAACGTCTAAAAGATTTCGGCTTTCACCTTATAATCTTTCTTTTTCATTCTTATCCTTTGGGCATTCCAATTATAACAGCAAAGTCGCATAGTCCTAAACAGATTAATCAACTTATGTTATGTATGTATCTTGATATCACATCTATACATCATGTTAAAGAGGAAAATCAAAGAGATTCATTGAGCAAAAAAAGATGATGGCAAGTGGCCGATGAGCTCTACCAGCCCCATATTACAAAATGAAGCATTAAAATCTAAAGTTGTTATCTTGAAAATAAGAGAGGTTACAATAATTAAAGCTGACCAGATATATAAAAAGGAGAAAAATAATATATATAGAGAGAGATGTACATTCTTTATTAAATTGTAGTTATCCCTTCTATCGTTCAGTAAAACAGCAGCTACACCCCTCTAGTTTTTCAAACTACAACTAGCGCGAGGTTTTAGGCTGTATTTGCAAAAGAAACCCTTATGTTCTTTTTTAGACAAAATAGACTAAGAGGCAGTATTACCGGTCAAAATAAGGATTTTTACCCATATGTACTACATTATAAACTTATTTACCCTCATTATTTAAGTTTTAACTTAATTACAAGTTGATATACAATTTACCAATTATATACAAATTAATAGTAATGAGTATCTGTCACGACCCGAAATTCCCACCTTCGGACCGTGATGGCGCATAACATTTCACTTGCTAGGCAAGCCAACGTTAGAATAATATTATCCATTTTTAAAATAATTTTAAATTTATTAATAACAAGAAAACAAATGCGGAAACAAAGTTTGAAATATACTGAAATAATCCATCAAACAACGGTGTCTAAATACCATCTCATAATTGGTGTCACAAGTGCACGAGCTTCTAGAATAAATACAAGTAAAGGTCTGAATAATATAAAGCTGTCTGGAAATAAACACATAGCTAAAGTACAATAGACGGGGACTTCAAAATTGCGGACGCCATGCAGTTATACCCCAAGTCTCCTCTGATAGCTGAAATCCGAGCAAGTCTATGGTACGCCGCTGGGACCAACTCCAAAATCTGCACAAGAAGTGCAGAGTGTAGTATCAGTACAACCGACCCCATGTACTAGTAAGTGCTGAGCCTAACCTCGACGAAGTAGTGACGAGGCTAAGGCGGTTCACATACATTAACCTGTACGCAATATTGATAATAACAACAAATAATATAAATAAAACAGGTAACTCATTTATAATAATTGAAACCAACCCAGCAGTCATAATCCATTATTATTTCAACCAATTCTGTTGCAGCGTGCAACCCGCTCTCATAATATATTCACATTCAATTCCGTGCAACCTGCTCTCACAATATATTCACATTCAGTTCTGTTGCGACGTGCAACCCGATCCTCCAATATTGACTTTTAATAAGTCTATTGCGGCGTGCAACCCGATCCTCCAACATTGACTCTTAATAAGTCTGTTGCGGCGTGTAACCCGTTCCTCCAATATTGACTGTTAATAATTCTGTTGCGGCGTGCAACCCGATCCTCCAATATTGACTTTTTAATAAGTCTGTTGCGGCGTGCAACCCGATCCTCCAATATTGACTTTTTAATAAGTCTGTTGCGGCGTGCAACCCGATCCTCCAATATTGACTTTTAAGAAGTCTGTTGCGGCGTGCAACCCGATCCTCTAATATTAACTTTTAATAAGTCTGTTGCGGCGTGCAACCCGATCCTCCAATATTTTTATTTACCAACCAATTCTTATAGAAGAAATTCCCCAATAAACACAATAATTAATATAAAAATCATAAGACAACAAGCATACAATAATTATGAAGCAACCAATACTAAATAACAATTATTATGGAAATCAGGGAGCAAATAGGCAGTTTAGTATTTAATATGCTAAATGTCAAATAACAATTAAGGCACATAATTCAAATAACATGTAACAATTAATGCAGGAATTCAAGGATTAATATTTGACAAAGAATGAGAGAGAAATAATTATTATAATAATTAATTTATGATTAAAAATAATTTACGATTTTTCAAGTAAGCAGGCAAATAATTAATTTGACGACGTATAGACACTCGTCACCTCGCCTATACGTCGTTTACATGCAATTCATATAACAAACAATTTAAGGGTTCTATTACCTCAAGTCAAGGTTAACCCCGACACTTACCTCGCTTTGCAAATTCCAATCAATTATTCAACCACAGCTTTTCCTTTTAAATTTGCCTCTGAAAGCTTTAAATCTATTCACAAACAATTCAATATATTCAATACTAATCATAGGAATTAATTCCATATGAATTTATAAATTTTCCAAATAAAAATCCGAAATTCATTAAAATATTCGGTAGTGGGACCCACATCTCAAATTCTGGAAAAACTCGCAAAATCCGAATACTCTTTCCGATACGAGTTCAACCATATCAAATTTGTCCAATTCCAATATCAAATGGATCTTCAAATTTATATTTTTCGTTTTTGGAAAGTTTTACAAAAATTCCAATTTCTTCCATCTAAATCTGAAATAAATGATGAATATAGACATGGATTTGTGAAATATAATCACTTTATGATAAAGAACACTTACCCAGTTCAAAATCGTGAAAATTCCCCTTGAAATGGCTAAGACCCAATTTTATGTATTCTGCCCAGCATTTTCGCACCTGGGCTCGCACATGCGAGCTCGCATCTGCGAATAGGGGCTGCCAGGCGAGGTTCCGCATTTGCGGACAAAATTTTGCACCTGCGACGTGCGCTTCTGCGCACAAGGGCCGCACCTGCGAAGGCCGCATCTGCGATGGATGTCTCGCTTCTGCGAGCTCACACCTGCGGTCAAAATTCCGCAGGTGCGATTATACCAGAACCCAAATTTCAGATTTTTGCTTAAGTCCAATTCTTGTTCCGATTTCAATCCGTTTCACTCTTGGGGTACTCGGGACCCCGCTTGAATATACCAACAAGTCCCGTAACATAATACGGACTGACTCGGGGTCTAAAATCATATCAAACAACACTAAAATTATAATTCACACCCCGATTCGAACTTTGAGTTTTAAACTTTTAATGTGGCTAGTGGCCTTGTGAGAGTAGATGCGTGTATGTATGTGGGGGCTTACGTGAGTTACATTCCATATTACGACCCGCAGCTAGCAGAGTCTCTTTCAGAGTTATTGTTTTTTATTTGTCTAAGTTGTATTTCGGACAAACGTTGTACCATATTTTTACTTCTTAGTTGATGCTCATGTACTTGTGACACCAGGTTTTGGGGTGATTATGGGTCGTTCTGTATTGAAATTGTTGAAAATATTATTATTTACACTATGAATTCCATCTTTTACTATTTAATCGAAGGAAAGTATGATTTCAAAAATATTAAAAATGAGAACCAAATTAAGTATTTATTTTTGGCTTGCCTGACAGCTGTGTCCGGTGCCATCATGGCCTTTAATGGATTTTGGGCCGTGACACTGAGATCTAACAGTCGCCGTGTCCGAAAGCACCTGGATCTGCACACGAGGTGTAGAGTGCAGTATGAGTACAACAAACTCAATAAGTAACAAAACTAACCTCTGGGCTGAAAGTAGTGACGAGCTCCGCATGTACAGTTCAGTACATAAATAATGGTATAGAAATGAAGGCATGTTGTCAAGTTCAATAGTTAAACTCAGTACAATCAAAAATAGATCAATACTGCATGATATGAGAAATATGACATCTCAGTGGTAAGACCCCATGTACTACTGGTCATAAATCATTCAGTCACTCAGTACTATTTATGGCCAATCCAGCCCAGGGATATTCCATCTCGTGTGTATATATATATATATATATATATATATATATATACACACACACACACACACACACACACACACACACACATCAACTGACAGTCAGTCACTCAGTACTATATAAGGCCAATCTAGCCCTAGGAAATTCATTCTCAAATGTAAATGATACAGACAAGATTCATATCTAGGGAAATTCATCACAATATAAACAAGTAAGGCAAGTCCATGCCCTGGGAAGTCCATCTAGAATATATAATCATCTATGCTCACTGAGGATGTGTACAGATTCCGGAGGGGCTCCTTCAGCCCAAGCGTGATATAAAGCCGTTATCGCCTACTGTAGGCGGGCAGTCCCGATCCGTATAATAATAAAGCCTATAAGGCTTGCTGCAGGCGGTCAGCCCCGATCCAGAACAATAAAGCCTATACATCCTGTTGCGGCATGCAACCCGATCCTATGATAATAATAATAATAATATATATAAAGTTGATATGGCCTATTGTAGGTGGGCAGCACCGATTCCATAAATATCCTCACAATGGATGAGCATGACTGAGTATGAAATATACATTTTAAAATAATTAATTCAACATCAACACGATCCTATAGGTCCTAATATATTGACACGTATCCTAAACATGATCTTTAATACGAGTCTCCCCTCGATTTCTCTAACACGTGGAGGATACACGGATAATAATATGATTCTTTAATTTTACAACTCCATAACATTTACTCAAGTCACAATTTCTATGGTGCACGCACACATGCTCGTCACCTAGCATGTGCGTCACCTCCAACAATTGATATAACACAAAATTCGGGGATTCATACGCTTAGAACCAAGTTTATAAGTGTTACTTATCTCAAGCCGTGCAATTCTTTACTCTGCAATACCTTTGCCTCGCCTATCGGCGAGGCAAAGGCATTAATTTGATTCAGTCAAAACAAATTATAGGAATTAATTCCATATGAAAATACATATTTTCCATCATAATTTGAAATTTCACCCAAAAATTGCTTGTGGGGCCCATATCTTGTTACCCGACAAAAGTTACAAAATCTGAAAGCCCATTCAACCACGAGTCTAACCATACCAATTTTACCAAATTACGACATCAACTCGACCTCCAAATCCTCAAATCTTATTTTCAAATCCCTAAGTCCAAATTCCCGATTTACACCTCAAAATCATGTAATCTAGTCAGCTTATTCAATGATAATTCAATATGTAGAAATGATCACAAGTGACTTACCTCAAGATTTCCCATGATTTCTTGCTCAAAAATCGTCCTAAGCCATGTTATTTCGTCCAAAAATGTTGAAATGAGCTAAAAACTAGAACTGCTCAATAAAAACACCATTCTAGTCGCTAAAGGTACGCACCAGAACCCGTTGCACCAACAATATTTATTTTCATTAAAAAGGCTCTAACTCCATCATACAAACTCGGAATTCGACGATTCTTGTTTTTATAAGTCACAAATAATAATACAAACCTAGTCCTTTAATCAAAACTCAATTCAGAGCTCATTTTCTCAATGCGATACCAATTTCACTCGTTAAACAATTAACTCATGTTTCGCACTAAAAACCCAATCGCGACTTGATGAAATTAGACTAAACTTTTCAGATCATTCCTATAATTCATTATCAAACTTCCGGAAGTCTCAAAATAGAATTTCGATCTCTAGAACTAAAAATGGACCTTTGGATCATTACATGTTTATGTTAAAAATATCAAACTCTTCCAAAACTCTTCCCCGACAGCCTGTAGTTATCAACCATAACTTCTTGTACTCAACTCCAACTGCCAAATGGTTTATACTTCTAAAAACTAGATACAAAGGGCTACAACTTTTATTTTTGGATCATTGCCAAAATTCTTTATAGATTACGAGATATAAGCTTCCAAAGTCAGAAAATTGCAACAGAAATTTCTGCGATGCACACCGCTGTAGCAAAAAAAAAACCAACAGTTAAAAATGGCCTAGAAATGGTCCGAAACCACTCTGAAACACAACCGAGCCTCTCGAGACCCCGTCCGAACATACCAACAAGTCTCAAAATATATTACAAACTTAGTCGAGGCCTTAAATCACATCAAACAACACTAAAACCACGAATTGCACCCCAATTCAAGCCTAATGAAACTAAGAAATTCCAAATTCTACATTTGATACCGAAACATATCAAATCAACTCCGATTGACCTCAAATTTTATACACAATTAATAAATGACATAATGGAGTTGTTTCAATTTCTAGAATCGTATTTCGATCTCGATATCAAAAAGTCAACTCCCCGGTCAAACTTCCAAACTTAAATTTCTTATTTTCGCCACTTCAAGCCTAATTTAGCTACGGACCTCAAAATAAATATCCAGACATACTCCTAAGTCCAAAATCAGCATATGGAGCTGTTGGAACCATGAGAATTTCATTTCAGGGTCGTTTATACATAATTCACTATCTGGTCAATTAATTCAACTTAAGCTTCCAAAACAAGAATTGTTTTTCCAATTAAATTCTGAATCATCCGAAAACCAAACTTGACCACCCCCGCAAGTCATAATACACATTTCAAAGTTGCTCGATACCTTAAGCCACCAAACAGAATGCTAATTGTCAAAATGACAAGTCGGGTCGTTACAATTATATCCTGAGTTGCCATCAAGAAAACAGTAAAAACCATATCCTACAATTCTTTCCAACATTTGATCAATAAATGGCAAAGGAAAATGATCTTTTCTAGTGGAATCATTGAGACGTTTGTAATCAATACAGACTCTCCATCCTGTAACAGTCCTGGTAGGTATGAGCTCATTATTTTCATTTTTTATAACTGTCATACCTCCTTTATTTGCTACTACCTGAATGGAACTTACCCACAGGCTGTCAAAAATGGGGTATATAATACCTGTTGCCAACAGTTTTACGATTTGTTTTCACTACTTCCTGCATTGCTAGATTCAATCTTCTTTGCGGCTGGACTATTGGCTTGTAGCTATCCTCCATGAGGATTATGTTTGTACAAATAGCCAGACTAATACCTTTAATATCTTCTATAGTCCACCCCAAGGCTCCTTTGTGTGCTTTCAATACTTTAATCAAACTATTTTCTTGTTCTGCAGTAAGAGAAGATGAAATAATTACTGGAAATATATGTTGCTCAAGATAAACATTTTCAAATGAGAAAGGAGAGTTTTGAGTTCAAATTTTGATTGAACTTCTTTGGATTTCATCTCTTCTTCCTCTGAATCTTTGTCCAATATTTCAGCTTCTCTTTTGATGGTGGGATCATCGTCCTGTGTGGTGCCTGATTTGATCAAGCATCTTTTCATTGAATCTGGAATTAATTGATCATCTTTGACTTCATCTATAAGATAACTAATCATGTCAATTGAAATGAAGATGATGTTTCATCTCCTGAATATCTTAGTATCTTTTGCATATCAAAGATGACTCTTTCTTCATCAACTCTCAAACTTAGTTTTCCTTGATGAAAATCTATAATTGCTCTTCATGTAGCAAGAAAGGGTCTTCCTAAAATTATTGATTCATCGGGACATTCTTTCATTTCAAGCACTATAAAATCTACAGGGAAAACAAACATATCTACTCTTACGAGTACATTTTCAATTATTCCCTTAGGTTTCTTAGTACTTTGAACTGCAAACTGAAGAGAAACACTTGTGTCTTTAATTTCACCAAGATCTAAATTTTAAAGATAGAAAATGGCATCAAACTTATTGAAGCTTCGGAATCACAAAGTGCGTTTTCAAAATATACTCCTCCCAAAGTGCAGGGAATTCTAAAATTTCCTGGATCACCAAGTTTTTGTGGTAGCTTATTTTGAAGTATAGGACTGCATTGTTCTGTAAGCATTACCATATAAACTTCTTCTAATTTTCTTTTACTTGAAAAAATTTCCTCTAAATATTAGGCATATGAAGCCATTTGTAAAAAAGCATAAGTGAAAGGAATATTGATGTGAATTTTAAAATCTCCAAAAATTTTGCAAATTGGAACTTTAAACACAAATGGTTTCTTCCAAAAGAATGGGGCATACCAACCAGCAATGGAAACACACATCTAAATCATAAACAATCAATACATCATTTATTCTTGCAATACTCTTTCCCAAAAATGACAATGTACAATTTCAACACATGAGTATGTAAGAACTCGAATCACACTGGATATATTTATAAAGCAAAGCATTATTTAAAGCAGCCACTTATGGGCATGAATTGAGCACAAAAACTTTTAGGTAATTCTATTTTCGAAATCATTTTTAAAAAATTGAGTCGATGCTCAATTTCATATTCTTTATCGCATCTTCTCAATTCATTTGCACTACTAGCCACAATGATAACTTAAATTTTTGGTACGTTGGCCACACTCTATATCCCCAATTCACTTATTTCATTTTCAAGAATCTTTATAGATTATCAACAACAAGATATTTTCAATTAAGACTTTAGGTACACATATGAGCAATTTAGAGTCTTAAGCACATCGAGTTTTTCTCACCCAATTGGTATACTAGTTTTCATTTAAAACACAACTCAAAGTCATAACATTTTAATACGCAACCCATACTTTGAACATATATCTTTCGACATAAGGCTCATTCGGAATAGTCAAGTTTATAGGAGATAATCCGGAATATAGAAATTAGAAATTTTGAGCCAACCATACTTGAACTTACGGGAACATTATGGAATTCGATTCTAAGAGAGAACGTTTAGCCAACATACCTCAATTGAGCTTCCTTAAACTCTAAAATGATCCAGAATTCTTATCAACTTCAATCTATAATAACAACATCCAATGGGACCAATATTAGTAACAAATTCCATAATTTAGGCTATTTAGGCATTTTATCAAACACTTAGTAGGCATGAATCTCTACATCTCTTAACCATAGAATTAGTTCATCCAACTACTATCATTTACCAATAATTTATCCCACCATCATCCTTAAATAATTCATAACTTCCAACATCACATACATGACCATCCATCCACATCCAACCAACAAAATTCCATCAAATAATCACCTTTCAATCTCCACAATGGTTATATATTTAAATTGGACACTTATGGCTTTCAATCACCATATCATGAGTTCCTATACTTGATTCATACTAATATTCCCATAATATATCCATACATGTAAGTCTAAGGGTGTAGGATTAACTTTTGGAAGAAATCTTACAAAATCCTCCTTTGAGTTCTTGAAGAAATTTCTTGAAGATCTAAGTATTTTACGTGTAGATATCATCAATACTAGTGTAGAAATAATGGAATTTCACACCAAGATGATGGGAATTGCTTACCTTGAAGATGGGAGGAGTTGGTGATCTTGAGAGAGTGGAGAATAGCTCCAAAATTCGTCCAAATGAAATGGGAAAAATGAACCCCGAAATTGTAGTTATAAGCCCAGATTTTTGGGTTTCGGATGCTGCCCTGGATGCTATGGCAGCACTTCACTGCCAACCTTTCTTTCGCACGCGGCCTCGGATGCTTTGCATCCGCAGACTCCTCCGCCAGCCTTTGGTAATTTGGTCATAACTTCTTGTAGGAATGTCCAAATGACGAACGGTTTGAAGCGTTAGAAACTAGACTCGATGATATTTTATTTGATAGGTGGATCATCACATAAATTCTTATATATATACACACACATACACACACACACACATACACACACCCATTTGAAACTTTAATCTATCCTGAAATCTCCAACTTGACTTGGACTTAGGGCTCTCCTTAGACCCCACATCACTTATAATATGCCTCATACACTTATTATCATATCCAATTGATATCCATCATATTAATAGTCCTCATCTACACACAAAATAATATAATTAATGCACATCGACTTTCTTAATAACGCTTAAGTACTTCGAAATTTTTCGGGGTGTTCCAATAATAAGGCATAATAACCAGACATAAGCTCTGCAAAAATCCTCCCAAAATCTTCCCACAAACCCTAATTGATTTTCTCTCCCTTTCAAGTTCTAATTGGAGGTAAAACCTAGAGTTTGAAGAACCAAGATAGGAGCTGAGTTATCCAATGAATAAGGTAAGTTTACTGCTCTCTTTAATCTATTTTTTTCTATTGTAAATGCATAGCAAGTCGTTCTAAATTTGTAAAAACTTACGGGACGGTGATCGGAAGCCGTGAGTTCGAGTTATTCACTTGTAGCGGACTGTTTTGTGGACTGTTCTGTGTTGCTATTGAGCTGTGTGTTTTACTATTGTTTTGTGGAGTTTTGGAGGAGGAAGGATGTGGAGAAACACTATATAAATGAAGGGTGGTGGGCTGGTCGTTCGTCATAATATTTTTGGGCTGTTTGACACTACTACGGTGGTCGTTTTGTGTATGAGGAGATTGGGATGTGTTGGGCTATTTTGTAGTATTTTGTGGTGTATATAAGGTTGGAAAATAATGTATATATATTGTTATTGTTGTGTTCTTGTGTTGTTGGTGTTATCTTGAATTTGGAGGAAGTAAGGATTATAGGGGAGATGCTGCCCGTTTTAATACAAAATAAGCTTGTCGTTCGTTGTGCAATAGTTGTATCTTTTGTAACTTAATGATAGTATTATTATCGTTGATATAGATTAAGGTGGGAAGAGGCGAGTTCAACATGGTGATTGAAAAGATTGTTATAAGGTATGTTAAGGCTAAACATTTCCTTCGTTTTGGCATGATCATGTAACTACATATGTTTGACAACGAGACATAAAGAGAAGTTCATATTCATGAATTTATTCACATTATCCTAGTCTCAGAAATTACAGTATTCTCCCTAATTGGAACTTTATATTCAATTAAGTATTATTTTCTTCCAGTCAAGAGAGCATAGGGTTTATACATATACATTATTACAATATTTTCACCACTATCGAGCTATAATTACTGGGAGGCCCCTATTGGGCAACCTCTGATCAGATGGTAAGTTATATACTGAGCCTACTGTTGTCGAGTGCCTATGAGTGAGCCCAGGATGGCCGAGATACAGAGCCTAGTATGGCCGAGCGCCTTTGAGCGAGTCTATTACGGTCGAGCAGTTACACGTACCGAGCCTTATAGGGCCGAACATTTATTTTACTTACTATATTGAAGGAGTTAAGTCAGTATCAACAGGTAAGTGTATCTCCAAACTCCTAGTTACTTTTAGTTATTATATTATCAGTTCCATTTTAGCTTTCAGTTATGTTATTTCCTTACATACTCGGTACATTATTTTGTACCGACGTCCCTTTTCTGGGGACGCTGCATTTTATGCGTGCAGGTTCATATAGACAGATAGGTAGACCTCCTCAGTAGGTGTTTTCTGAGTTCAGCCTGATCGGTAAGCTCCACATCCTTCGGAGTTGCCGGGTCTAGGATTTTATGTACATCTTCTGTATGCATGTATATATGTTATGGGTAGGTTGGGGCCCTGTTCCGATCACAATACATCCATCAGTAGATCGGAAACAATACATCCATCATATAGGCTTGTAGTATTTTGTGGTGTATATAAGGTTGGAAAATAATGTATATATATTGTTATTGTTGTGTTCTTGTGTTGTTGGTGTTATCTTGAATTTGGAGGAAGTAAGGATTATAGGGGAGATGCTGCCCGTTTTAATACAAAATAAGCTTGTCGTTCGTTGTGCAATAGTTGTATCTTTTGTAACTTAATGATAGTATTATTATCGTTGATATAGATTAAGGTGGGAATAGGCGAGTTCAACATAGTGATTGAAAAGATTGTTATAAGGTATGTTAAGGCTAAACATTTCCTTCGTTTTGGCATGATCATGTAACTACACATGTTTGACAACGAGACATAAAGAGAAGTTCATATTCATGAATTTATTCACATTATCCTAGTCTCAGAAATTACAGTATTCTCCCTAATTGGGACTTTATATTCAATTAAGTATTATTTTCTTCCAGTCAAGAGAGCATAGGGTTTATACATATACATTATTACAATATTTTCACCACTATCGAGCTATAATTACTGGGAGGCCCCTATTGGGCAACCTCTGATCAGATGGTAAGTTATATACTGAGCCTACTGTTGTCGAGTGCCTATGAGTGAGCCCAGGATGGCCGAGATACAGAGCCTAGTATGGCCGAGCGCCTTTGAGCGAGTCTATTACGGTCGAGCAGTTACACGTACCGAGCCTTATAGGGCCGAACATTTATTTTACTTACTATATTGAAGGAGTTAAGTCAGTATCAACAGGTAAGTGTATCTCCAAACTCCTAGTTACTTTTAGTTATTATATTATCAGTTCCATTTTAGCTTTCAGTTATGTTATTTCCTTACATACTCGGTACATTATTTTGTACCGACGTCCCTTTTCTGGGGACGCTGCATTTTATGCGTGCAGGTTCATATAGACAGATAGGTAGACCTCCTCAGTAGGTGTTTTCTGAGTTCAGCCTGATCGGTAAGCTCCACATCCTTCGGAGTTGCCGGGTCTAGGATTTTATGTACATCTTCTGTATGCATGTATATATGTTATGGGTAGGTTGGGGCCCTGTTCCGATCACAATACATCCATCAGTAGATCGGAAACAATACATCCATCATATAGGCTTGTAGTATTTTGTGGTGTATATAAGGTTGGAAAATAATGTATATATATTGTTATTGTTGTGTTCTTGTGTTGTTGGTGTTATCTTGAATTTGGAGGAAGTAAGGATTATAGGGGAGATGCTGCCCGTTTTAATACAAAATAAGCTTGTCGTTCGTTGTGCAATAGTTGTATCTTTTGTAACTTAATGATAGTATTATTATCGTTGATATAGATTAAGGTGGGAAGAGGCGAGTTCAACATGGTGATTGAAAAGATTGTTATAAGGTATGTTAAGGCTAAACATTTCCTTCATTTTGGCATGATCATGTAACTACATATGTTTGACAACGAGACATAAAGAGAAGTTCATATTCATGAATTTATTCACATTATCCTAGTCTCAGAAATTACAGTATTCTCCCTAATTGGGACTTTATATTCAATTAAGTATTATTTTCTTCCAGTCAAGAGAGCATAGGGTTTATACATATACATTATTACAATATTTTCACCACTATCGAGCTATAATTACTGGGAGGCCCCTATTGGGCAACCTCTGATCAGATGGTAAGTTATATACTGAGCCTACTGTTGTCGAGTGCCTATGAGTGAGCCCAGGATGGCCGAGATACAGAGCCTAGTATGGCCGAGCGCCTTTGAGCGAGTCTATTACGGTCGAGCAGTTACACGTACCGAGCCTTATAGGGCCGAACATTTATTTTACTTACTATATTGAAGGAGTTAAGTCAGTATCAACAGGTAAGTGTATCTCCAAACTCCTAGTTACTTTTAGTTATTATATTATCAGTTCCATTTTAGCTTTCAGTTATGTTATTTCCTTACATACTCGGTACATTATTTTGTACCGACGTCCCTTTTCTGGGGACGCTGCATTTTATGCGTGCAGGTTCATATAGACAGATAGGTAGACCTCCTCAGTAGGTGTTTTCTGAGTTCAGCCTGATCGGTAAGCTCCACATCCTTCGGAGTTGTCGGGTCTAGGATTTTATGTACATCTTCTGTATGCATGTATATATGTTATGGGTAGGTTGGGGCCCTGTTCCGATCACAATACATCCATCAGTAGATCGGAAACAATACATCCATCATATAGGCTTGTAGTATTTTGTGGTGTATATAAGGTTGGAAAATAATGTATATATATTGTTATTGTTGTGTTCTTGTGTTGTTGGTGTTATCTTGAATTTGGAGGAAGTAAGGATTATAGGGGAGATGCTGCCCGTTTTAATACAAAATAAGCTTGTCGTTCGTTGTGCAATAGTTGTATCTTTTGTAACTTAATGATAGTATTATTATCGTTGATATAGATTAAGGTGGGAAGAGGCGAGTTCAACATGGTGATTGAAAAGATTGTTATAAGGTATGTTAAGGCTAAACATTTCCTTCATTTTGGCATGATCATGTAACTACATATGTTTG
This sequence comes from Nicotiana tabacum, assembly GCF_000715075.1. NCBI lineage: Eukaryota > Viridiplantae > Streptophyta > Magnoliopsida > Solanales > Solanaceae > Nicotiana > Nicotiana tabacum. Next base: position 11,247,904 of record NC_134103.1, on the reverse strand, counting down.
ACAACGAGACATAAAGAGAAGTTCATATTCATGAATTTATTCACATTATCCTAGTCTCAGAAATTACAGTATTCTCCCTAATTGGGACTTTATATTCAATTAAGTATTATTTTCTTCCAGTCAAGAGAGCATAGGGTTTATACATATACATTATTACAATATTTTCACCACTATCGAGCTATAATTACTGGGAGGCCCCTATTGGGCAACCTCTGATCAGATGGTAAGTTATATACTGAGCCTACTGTTGTCGAGTGCCTATGAGTGAGCCCAGGATGGCCGAGATACAGAGCCTAGTATGGCCGAGCGCCTTTGAGCGAGTCTATTACGGTCGAGCAGTTACACGTACCGAGCCTTATAGGGCCGAACATTTATTTTACTTACTATATTGAAGGAGTTAAGTCAGTATCAACAGGTAAGTGTATCTCCAAACTCCTAGTTACTTTTAGTTATTATATTATCAGTTCCATTTTAGCTTTCAGTTATGTTATTTCCTTACATACTCGGTACATTATTTTGTACCGACGTCCCTTTTCTGGGGACGCTGCATTTTATGCGTGCAGGTTCATATAGACAGATAGGTAGACCTCCTCAGTAGGTGTTTTCTGAGTTCAGCCTGATCGGTAAGCTCCACATCCTTCGGAGTTGTCGGGTCTAGGATTTTATGTACATCTTCTGTATGCATGTATATATGTTATGGGTAGGTTGGGGCCCTGTTCCGATCACAATACATCCATCAGTAGATCGGAAACAATACATCCATCATATAGGCTTGTATTATTTTGTGGTGTATATAAGGTTGGAAAATAATGTGTATATATTATTATTGTTGTGTTCTTGTGTTGTTGGTGTTATCTTGAATTTGGAGGAAGTAAGGATTATAGGGGAGATGCTGCCCGTTTTAATACAAAATAAGCTTGTCGTTCGTTGTGCAATAGTTGTATCTTTTGTAACTTAATGATAGTATTATTATCGTTGATATATATTAAGGTGGGAAGAGGCGAGTTCAACATGGTGATTGAAAAGATTGTTATAAGGTATGTTAAGGCTAAACATTTCCTTCATTTTGGCATGATCATGTAACTACATATGTTTGACAACGAGACATAAAGAGAAGTTCATATTCATGAATTTATTCACATTATCCTAGTCTCAGAAATTACAGTATTCTCCCTAATTGGGACTTTATATTCAATTAAGTATTATTTTCTTCCAGTCAAGAGAGCATAGGGTTTATACATATACATTATTACAATATTTTCACCACTATCGAGCTATAATTACTGGGAGGCCCCTATTGGGCAACCTCTGATCAGATGGTAAGTTATATACTGAGCCTACTGTTGTCGAGTGCCTATGAGTGAGCCCAGGATGGCCGAGATACAGAGCCTAGTATGGCCGAGCGCCTTTGAGCGAGTCTATTACGGTCGAGCAGTTACACGTACCGAGCCTTATAGGGCCGAACATTTATTTTACTTACTATATTGAAGGAGTTAAGTCAGTATCAACAGGTAAGTGTATCTCCAAACTCCTAGTTACTTTTAGTTATTATATTATCAGTTCCATTTTAGCTTTCAGTTATGTTATTTCCTTACATACTCGGTACATTATTTTGTACCGACGTCCCTTTTCTGGGGACGCTGCATTTTATGCGTGCAGGTTCATATAGACAGATAGGTAGACCTCCTCAGTAGGTGTTTTCTGAGTTCAGCCTGATCGGTAAGCTCCACATCCTTCGGAGTTGCCGGGTCTAGGATTTTATGTACATCTTCTGTATGCATGTATATATGTTATGGGTAGGTTGGGGCCCTGTTCCGATCACAATACATCCATCAGTAGATCGGAAACAATACATCCATCATATAGGCTTGTAGTATTTTGTGGTGTATATAAGGTTGGAAAATAATGTATATATATTGTTATTGTGGTGTTCTTGTGTTGTTGGTGTTATCTTGAATTTGGAGGAAGTAAGGATTATAGGGGAGATGCTGCCCGTTTTAATACAAAATAAGCTTGTCGTTCGTTGTGCAATAGTTGTATCTTTTGTAACTTAATGATAGTATTATTATCGTTGATATAGATTAAGGTGGGAAGAGGCGAGTTCAACATGATGATTGAAAAGATTGTTATAAGGTATGTTAAGGCTAAACATTTCTTCATTTTGGCATCATCATGTAACTACATATGTTTGACAACGAGACATAAAGAGAAGTTCGTATTCATAAATTTATTCACATTATCCTAGCCGCAGAAATTACAGTATTCTCCCTAATTGGGACTTTATATTCAATTAAGTATTATTTTCCTCCAGTCAAGAGAGCATAGGGTTTATACATATACATTATTACAATATTTTCACCACTATCGAGTTATAATTGATGGGCAGGCCCCTATTGGGCAACGTCTGATCAGATGGTAAGTTATATACCGAGCCTAGTGTTGTCGAGTGCCTATGAGCGAGCCCAGGATGGCCGAGATGCAGAGCCTAGTATGGCCGAGCGCCTTTGAGTGAGTCTATTACGGCCGAGCAGTTACACGTACCGAGCCTTATAGGGTCGAACATTTATTTTACTTGCTATATTGAAGGAGTTAAGTCACTATCAACAGGTAAGTGTATCTCCATACTCCTAGTTACTTTTAGTTATTATATTATTAGTTCCGTTTAAGCTTTCAGTTATGTTATTTCCTTACATACTCGGTACATTATTTCGTACCGACATCCCTTTTCTAGGGATGCTGCATTTTATGCCTGCAGGTTCATATAGACAGATAGGTAGACCTCCTCAGTAGGTGTTTTTCGAGTTTAGCCTGATCGGTAAGCTCCACGTCCTTCGGAGTTGTCGGGTCTAGGATTTTATGTACATCTTCTGTATGCATGTATATATGTTATGGGTAGGTTGGGGCCCTGTTCCGATCACAATACATCCATCAGTAGAGGCTTGTAGATATATCATGTCAGCTAGTGCAGTATGTTGGGCTTGTAGGCCTAGTATGTATCTTTTGTTGGTTTGTCAGTTGTAGTAATTATGACGGCCTTGTCGGCCCAGCTTTATATTGATGTTTAGTCAGCACTAGTTTCCATTCAGTTTTATATTTTGCTTTCTAAATTGTCTTACAATGTGGCCCCAGGGCCAAATTATGACATTATATGTATAGAGTCCCTTAGTCGCAAGTTCGTACGCTAGGTTAAGTAAGGCACCGGGTACCGGTCTCGCCCCCAGGTTCAGGGCGTGACAAACTTAGTATCAGAGCGGTTATGTCCTAGGGAGTCTACAAGCCGTGTCTAGTAGGGTCTTGTTTATAGATGTTTTGTGCACTACATTATATAAGCAGGGAACTACAAGGCATTTAGGAGTTGGTTACCGTTCTTTCAAATCTAAATCGTGATGTAGAACGGAGTTATAGGAAATTTGAGTTAAACTTACGTGTTGGTATTGCATACATAGATGAAGGTGACTAGGAAGACTACGGTTATCCAGAGGGGAGATGCAACAGCACGTGAGGGGACCAGCTGGGTACCCCAGTAGATGGGTCCCGATATAAGGCCCAAGGCGAGACCCCTACTCAGCCATTACCGGCTACTCCACCACTTGAGGAGATTCCTAGGGATATCAGACACCCAGTTCCACCTCCACTTCTATCAGATCAAGACTTGAGGAGTGCGGTGCATTTGTTGACACAGTTGGTAGCTACCCAGACTTGAGAGTTTATTTCTTTGAGTCCCCCCAGAGTTCACGAGAACAGATCAGAGGGAGGACCTGCAGGATTTCATAGATCAGCTTCACAGGATCTTTCGGGTTATGCATGCCACAGAGAAAGAGGTAGTTGAGCTAGCAGCTTTTCAACTCCGAGATATATCCATCCTTTGGTATGAGGGATGAGAGAGGTCCATGGCACGTGATGCACCTCCAGCTAGTTGGGAGAATTTTTTAGATGCCTTCCTTGACTAGTACTTACCATGGGAGATCCGACAGGCTTGGGTCAACCAGTTTCTAGCGCTCAAGAAGGGCAATATGAATGTTCGCGAGTATAGTCTCCGTTTTGACTCATTAGCCAGATATGCACCATTCATAGTTTCTACTACGCGGGATATGATCCACATGTTTATAACAGGGTTGGACCCAGAGTTGACTGAGGCATGTGCCACCGCTGCATTGCAGGATAGTATGGACATCTCCCAGATTCAGGCATTCGCTCAGAATATAGAAAAGGTTAGGCGTCGGCAACAAGGTACAAAGAGGACTGAGCAAGGTCAGCGTAAGAGGATGAGATTTCCTATGTCTCAGGAGTATTCTCAGGATAGTTATAGGCCCCAGTACTTTGGACGGCCACTTAGGCCTCCGCCACCTCAGTTATAGGGTTACATGTATGACCGCTATACTTAGTCAGGACTAGGTGAGAGCTCATGGGCATCGGGTTTGCAGCGACAGCTAGGTTCAAGGAAGACATGGTCATTTCCGTAGCGGTGTGATATCTGTGGTAGAGGACACTTGGGCCAATGCTTGTTATACATGTGGGTGTCCGGGGCATATGATGCGAGATTGCCCAAATAGAGATTCTGGGGGTATGTCACAACCAGCGAGTTCAGCAACAGAATCATCTATGTTCGTGCATCCTTCATGGCACGAGTCTTAGTCTTCGGATGGTAGAGGTCGAGGTAGCGGTAGACGTTCCAGTTCAGGTGGTAATCAGAACCGTATCTATGCTTTAGTGGGTCGACAGGACCAGGAGTCTTTACGAGACGTTGTGACAGGTATATTGACCATTTGCTCTCACGATGCTTATGCCTTGATAGACCCAGGATTTACTTTATCGTATATTACCCCATTTGTCGTGGGGAAGTTTGGTATAGTGCTTGAAATGCTAAGTGATCGTTTTGCGGTATCTACACCGGTTGGAGACCCGATTATTTCTAGACCGGTTTATCGAGATTGTACGGTGACAGTTTGCAGTCGTCAGACCTCAGCCGACCTATTTGAGCTAGAGATGATGGATTTTGATGCTATTATAGGCATGGACTGGTTGGCAGCTTGATATGCCATAGTTTATTGCCGAGCAAAGACAGCCATATTTCATTTTTCGGGTGAGCCAGTCCTTGAATGAGTAGGTAATACAGCGACACCCAGAGGTAGTTTTATTTCTTATCTGAAGGCGAGGAAAATGTTCTCAAAAGAGTGCATTTATCATATTGTACGAGTTAGAGATGCAGATGCCGAGATACCTACACTTCAGTCTATTCTCGTAGTCAAAGAGTATGCAGATGTGTTTCCAGATGAGCTTCCTAGTATTCCTCCAGAGCGAGAGATTGATTTTAGCATCAATTTGCTTCCAGGAACTCAACAAATATCCATCCCTCCGTATAGAATGGCACTTTCTGAATTGAAGGAGTTGAAGGAGCAGTTAAAGGATTTGCTGGAGAAAGGTCTCATCAAGCCCAGTACCTTACCTTGGGGTGCACCGGTACTATTTGTACGGAAGAAAGAAGGCTCGCCGAGGGTGTGTATTGATTATAAGCAGTTAAACAAGGTAAATATTAAGAATAAATATCCACTTCCAAGGATCGATGACTTGTTTGATCAGTTGCAGTGGGCTAGATTCCGTTCAAAGATAGATTTGAGGTCGGGATACCACCAGGTCAGAGTTCGGGAGAAAGATATTCCGAAGACAGCCTTCAGGACTCGATATGGCCACTTCTTGTTCCTTATCATGTCCTTTGGGTTAACAAATTCACCCGTCGTATTTATGGACTTGGTGAATAGCCTATTCCGGCCATTTTTAGATTTGTTCGTGATAGTATTGATTGATGATATTCTATTTTATTCAAGCTTAGAGGATGGGCATGCAGACCACCTGCGAGCGGTACTATAAACCCTCTAAGATCTTAAGTTGTATGCTAAGTTTTCTAAATGTGAGTTCTGGTTGAAATCTATAGTGTTCTTGGGGCATATTGTATCCGATGAAGGTATAAAGGTAGACATTCAGAAGATTGAGGCCGTGAAATCTTGTCCTAGACCTACCACTTCGACAGAGGTTTGTAGCTTTCTAGGCATAGCGGGATACTACCGGAGATTCGTAGATGGTTTTTCTTCCCTTTCGGCACCATGACGAAGTTGACGCATAAAGCAACTAAGTTTTAGTGGACAAAGTCTTGTGAGCGGAGTTTCCAAGAGCTTATGAATAGGTTGACCTAAGAGCCAGTTCTAACACTTCTAAGGTGTCCAGAAGGTTATGCCGTGTATTTTGATGTCTCAGGTGTCTGGTTAGGATGTGTCCTGATGCAACATAGGAAGGTAATTGTGTATGCTTCAAGGCAATTAAGGAAGCACGAGAGAAATTATCCAACCCACGACCTCAATTTAGTTGCGGTTGTCCATGCACTTAATATATGGTGGCATTATTTATATGGTGTTCATGTTGATGTATTTACAGATCATAAAAGCCTGCAATATATCTTCAAGCAAAAAAAGTTGAATTTGCGACAAAGGCGATGGCTTGTTTGGGGGTTCGGTTAGTAAATTCTGACGATGGTGGAGTTATACTCCAAAACACTATCATCTCTCATAGCTGCAGTCAAGGAAAGGCAGTACGAGGACCCAGAGTTGGTCGAGTTGAGAGAGCTAGTTCTGCATCAGAAGAAGCCGTTGTTAGAGCTCAAGGGAGATGGGGTTCTAAGATACAGGGGTGATCTGTGTGTTAAAGATGTAGCAGGGCTACAAGACAGGATTATGCCAGAGGCACATTATTCGTGGTACTCCATTCATCATGGGTCGGCGAAGATGTATCATCACATTAAGGATGTGTACTGGTGGAACGGTATGAAGAAGAACATTGCTGAGTTTGTCGCCCAGTGTCCTAGTTGCTAGCAGGTGAAGGTAGAGCATCAGAAGCTCGGAGAGCTAATGTAGAATATAGAGATCCCGATGTGGAAATGGGAGGCGATAAACATGGACTTTGTCATGGGTCTACCTCGTTCACATCGTAAGTTCGATTCTATATGGGTGATAGTCGATAGACTCACGAAATCAGCTCATTTCCTGCCGGTCAGATCTATATATACAACAGAAGATTATGCAAATTTATATATTATGGAGATAGTGCGAATACACAGAGTACCAGTATCTATTATATCTGACTGTTGCGACCAAACACACTCACGCAAGTATACGCGGTCGTCAAGTAATAAAGTGACTAAAAGTCGGATGTCGAACCCACGAGGACTTATGATTAACTATTAACTAAATTAGACTATCCCAATTATCTAAACAAGAATTAAATCCAAAAATATTTTATTCTAAACTAATTAAATAAGAAAAATATAAATAATAAACTTTGAACAGAGAAAGAGCAGATTTTTATGATATCAATGTAATGAAAACGATCTAGGGTTATGGGCTATCTAACAATCCTATTGTATTCTTCAATTGAATTGACCGACTAATTTATCTAGCTTATTGGTCGACAGGGTTAATATTGCTCATAAGAATCTGTCGAGTTCTTACTCGCCTATTCAAGCTAACCTAACGCCTATATGTCTATGGAGTTAGGATCAACAAGAACGCATTTATAATTCCTGTAAATCAACCACGCAAGGCAATTAGGTATATGTCTATCCTAACCACGAATCCGTTCCCCGATGCCCGAGTTCAAGAACTTGCCCTACTCAATCCTATATGCAATATAGAATTCCCACTTTCGAGTTCAATTCTAGATTCGTAGATAATATTCAATTGGTGATCAAGCAATTAAATAATTAAGTGCAAGATTGAATAAATAAACTAATATGATAAATCAAGAAGTCGAAAATCAATATCCGAATAACAATAGTCATGAAAGAACCACAACCCTAGAACGTGAAGTTTAGCTCCACATAGACATGGTAGCCAAACAACAAATCATATAAAGAAACATAAAAATTACTAAGTTTGGTGGGAGAAAGATGAAACTCGATGAATTCCGGCCTCCACAGCTTTTTCGTGGCTTTTTTCCCCCTTCCCAATATGTTAGATGACCTAAAAGAGGCGTTTTTGGCTTATATATTGCGTACCAAAGTCGTGGGCCAAAGTTCTCCTATTTCTAATCCAAATCAGCTTCAGGGATTGATGCTAGGGTGGATGCTATGGGCCGACTTCACTGCTAAGGGTGCACGAAATCTGATCTTTTTCTAGATTGGATGCGACGCATCCAATCTCTCTTCCTCTACCTAGAGCACCTTTTATTCATATTTTTGCACTCCAAACACCCTAATTCACCACACACAACTCAATTAGTCATAAAACCAATAATTAAACCATGTTGGGCATTTTAAAGATCAAATAACATCAAGAAGCGGTTAAAACATGGGTAAAGTAACATCAACACATATCGAAATATGCCAAACATCACTACCCCACACTTAAACCTTTGTTCGTCCTCGAACAAACCATCATATAGTAGACGAAACAAAATTAAGCTCTTATCATTCAAAGCACACTGCACCTATGACCATGGTTATTTGCAACAATTAGGCTCTAGACTATGCATCACATACACTTCCCTTTACTTATGCCCTTCTTTAAACATATTCGAACAAAGACAACATGCTCACAACAACCCTAACCTCAAAAACCGACTCAATGTCACTATGTACTCATGGCTTGAACACCCAACATCATAGAGAAGTCTAATAACGTTACCTATCCCTCGTGAAACCATGTGCCCTCACAACAAGAACAAGAGAGCGAGTTCAATCCACACATTCGAATCTCATGATCAAATATATTTTAATGACTCACATATATCAAAGAAAATCGCTCACTCTCACAAAGAAGTCACATGCATGAAATTAGTACCATAGGCTTGCCCTTAGTGTAAATCTCTACTAATGTAAGCTCGCTCGATCTAAAATCAATTAGGACTTTTTCATGGTTGTAATGTGAGCTAAGGGACGGGTAGGATATATTTAAGGAATAGTGACTCACCCTCCTAAGCACTTTAATACATCACAAAATTACTTTAAGCATTTTATTTTTTCAACCCCACTTCAATTTCACAAACAATATCACCCCCAAAATAGTCCCTTTTTCTTTAAGCACTACTTTAGTTCATACCCACTAGCAAGAACAAGATAACAATTTATTCATTTATATTTTTCTTTCTTTTTTTTTTCCTCTTTTTTTCGCTAGTGGCGTATTATTTTACAAACTAAGTGCACCCTTCTTTCTTTCATTGGTTCCACTCAAAAGTCACCCCACACTTAGTCCCTTTTTACTTTTTTTTAGCATTTATTTCACAATTAAAGTGCTTTAAGAGGTAAAAGGATCAAACCAACATCAATTAAGAACAAAAAAAGGCATAGGCTTGTAATGTGGATACCAAATAAAAGTCAATAGGCTCAAATTGGTTAACTAGGGATAAATTTTATTTATGATAAGCAATAAGCTCAAAAAGATCAAAGAAAGCCTAAAATCATTTTTCAAACCGAGCATCAACTCAAATTTCGCTTCAACTCACATACCGGGCAAGTTCTAGACACAAGTACAATACATGGACTACACAAAAATCTCACCACACATGGCACATGACTTATTAAGGACGGTTACATTCCGACTCTCAAGTACTGCAAGTATTCACGGAGCCACGAGATATTAAGCATTAAGCGCAAAGTGAACACAAGTCAAGAAAATGAGAAATAGGCGCCACAAAATATGCTATCCATTTTAACAAGGCATCATCAATAATTTCAAATCATACAGAAGATACTACACATGCGAAAGTATAAATATGTTACTATCAAACAAGTCAAGGGCGCCTAGGTTCATCATTTTTGCTCCTTTTATTCCCTAAATTCCTAATCTACTCGGAAAGAAAAAAACTACCCGGTTCAAACTACATCCCATGGAAAAGAACCGAGGCACAAAGAAAAACCACAGGGGATTATTACTACCTAAAGAAAGCTAAAAGATATATTTTGGATTTTTGTTTAGACTTTAATCCCTCAAGAAAACTGTCTAGGTGATCAATCGTCGGGAAAAGTCCAATTTTTCTACTTTTTTCGTTTTTTTTTTAATTTCTTTTTTTTTCTTTTTTTTCACAAAAGCTACTACACTTAAGAATGAGTACTACAACTAAGCTAAAATAGCACAGAAACTCATCCACACGATCTCCTCACCCCACACTTAAAATTTTGCAATGTCCTCAATGCACATTATAAATAATAAGAGGGTAAACGAGACTCCCTGGTAGGCCAAAGGCCGAAGCAATAGCGGCTCACGAGGTACTCAGACTTCCCCCAGGCATCGTCCTTTGTGTGGGCACCCCACACTTAGTCCTCACCGTCTAGCTCGCTTTTGCACTCTTCTAATGGCTTTGCTTCCTATGCTCATAATCCTACAAAACAAAAATAAATACTACAAAATAATAAAAATAAAATAAAATAAAAAGTAAACAAAAATAAAAGAAAGCAGTAATGCTGGGTTGCCTCCCAACAAGCGCCTGATTTAACGTAGCGGCACGACGTGAACCACTTTTTGCCTCCACCTCGAACTTATGAATTGAGCCCCTAACATGGCATCCAGTTTGCGGCTATGCTCCAGTGTTGGGGCTACAAAGATAACCAGGCCAAGTAATAAATTTTTCACTCTACACTTCTCGGCCTTTAGATGAGGAATGTATTTTTTGCTTTTTGGCATGACAAATTCAAAAATATAGGCATCATCTTCCTCTTCCATTGACTCCTCCAAAGGCTTAGATGACTCGATTTCCATGTCATCATCCAAATACAATGTCGAAAAATATTTAGAATGAGGACCAACACGCCCCAACTTTAGAATTGTATTACTATTTATATCCTCATATGTGCACACATTAGAGTCTTCAAATATAACATTATCTGCTACCTCGCATGGCTCTAGTGTACTTTTCTCAACATGGGCATCATCAACAGAAATATGCTCGAATGATTGGCTCTCCACTTTTAGCTCCTCAATTTGGCGTATAAGCTCCTTTTCAGCTTCTGACAACTCATTACTATTTTGTTGGGCGATAGACGCAACAACCTTTGCATTTAATTTATCTTGCAAGTCGTGAATAGTAGTGACAAATTTATAGATCCCTTGTCCCAGTTTAGATCTTCCCTCTATAAAGTGTCTCATCCCATCAGTAAGTTCCTCATGTTGAGCTTCATATATTTCTAACTTTTCAGCCTGTTCTGCCAGCCAAGTTTGGCTCAAAATCTCCTCTTTTTCAAAAATTTTCTCTTGCTGGTACTCGCTCTCTTCATTCAATTCTTCCATATTGGCCTTCATTCTTGTGATTGCTGCCCTCATTCTTTTCATATCTTTTTTGAGTTCATCCTGTTGCTCTGCTACTTGCCTCAGAATATCCCTAATATATGCATCAGGCTCCATATCCTGCACTTCATTGCCCCTATCAAACTCAGAAATATCATTAGAAAGATCATAATAAGGGCTCAGAGAAGGATGAACAAAATTAGGACAACCATCCCAATGGCCATCTTGACCACCACACATATTATAAATATTCCACTCAAAGGATTGAGATTGTGCGCACAACTCGCTCCTGGGAACATTCTGACAATTTTTCCACCAGTGGGGTCCTCCACAATATGGACAAGGATCATCAAAATAAGAATAACCATCATTCGAATAATTTTTATTCCAAGATGTCATGCTAAAATAAATAAAAAATACTAACTAAAATAAAATAATAAAAAAACATGAATAGATAAAAAAATGTCTAATCTAGAAAAATAGCAAATTTCTAAGTCCCCGGCAACGGCGCCAAAAACTTGTTGCGACCAAACACACTCACGCAAGTATACGCGATCGTCAAGTAATAAAGTGACTAAAAGTCGGATGTCGAACCCACGAGGACTTATGATTAACTATTAACTAAATTAGACTATCCCAATTATCTAAACAAGAATTAAATCCAAAAATATTTTATTCTAAACTAATTAAATAAGAAAAATATAAATAATAAACTTTGAACAGAGAAAGAGCAGATTTTTATGATATCAATGTAATGAAAACGATCTAGGGTTATGGGCTATCTAACAATCCTATTGTATTCTTCAATTGAATTGACCGACTAATTTATCTAGCTTATTGGTCGACAGGGTTAATATTGCTCATAAGAATCTGTCGAGTTCTTACTCGCCTATTCAAGCTAACCTAACGCCTATATGTCTATGGAGTTAGGATCAACAAGAACGCATTTATAATTCCTGTAAATCAACCACGCAAGGCAATTAGGTATATGTCTATCCTAACCACGAATCCGTTCCCCGATGCCCGAGTTCAAGAACATGCCCTACTCAATCCTATATGCAATATAGAATTCCCACTTTCGAGTTCAATTCTAGATTCGTCGATAATATTCAATTGGTGATCAAGCAATTAAATAATTAAGTGCAAGATTGAATAAATAAACTAATATGATAAATCAAGAAGTCAAAATCAATATCCGAATAACAATAGTCATGAAAGAACCACAACCCTAGAACGTGAAGTTTAGCTCCACATAGACATGGTAGCCAAACAACAAATCATATAAAGAAACATAAAAATTACTAAGTTTGGTGGGAGAAAGATGAAACTCGATGAATTCCGGCCTCCACAGCTTTTTCGTGGCTTTTTTCCCCCTTCCCAATATGTTAGATGACCTAAAAGAGGCGTTTTTGGCTTATATATTGCGTACCAAAGTCGTGGGCCAAAGTTCTCCTATTTCTAATCCAAATCAGCTTCAGGGATTGATGCTAGGGTGGATGCTATGGGCCGACTTCACTGCTAAGGGTGCACGAAATCTGATCTTTTTCTAGATTGGATGCGACGCATCCAATCTCTCTTCCTCTACCTAGAGCACCTTTTATTCATATTTTTGCACTCCAAACACCCTAATTCACCACACACAACTCAATTAGTCATAAAACCAATAATTAAACCATGTTGGGCATTTTAAAGATCAAATAACATCAAGAAGCGGTTAAAACATGGGTAAAGTAACATCAACACATATCGAAATATGCCAAACATCACTAACCTCAGTGGAGTAGTGACGAGGTACAGTCAAGCTTATCTGGGAGTAACTGTTGACAGCCCAGAGTCATCAGAAGTCATATTCTGACGTGCGGCGGCGAGAATTAGAGTTTGGGGTTAATGACTGGTATTCTTAAAGGTATCACCTATGAAGGGTGTGATGAGGTTTGGCAAGAAAGGCAAGCTTAGCCCACTATATATTGGGCCTTATAGGATCATTCAGAGAGTGGGCCAAATAGCTTATGAGTTAGAATTTCCCTCAAAATTGGAGTTAGTCCATCCGGTTTTTCATGTAACTATGCTACGGAAGTGCATTGGCGATCCTACCAAAGTGGTGCCCACGGATGATGTATAGATAATGGAGGACTTGTCATATGAGAAAATTCCAGTTTCCATCATAGACCGACATATCCGTAAGCTACGGAATAAAGAGGCAGCCTCCATGAAGGTTTTATGGAGAAGCAAAAAATGTGGAAGAGATGACGTGGGAAGCGGAGGAAGAAATGAAGTCTAAATACCCTTACCTATTTCAAACTGAAGATATGGCTCGAGATGGGATGCTACGGCACAGCTCTATTCAGGCTAGTAGATCATCAAGTAAGCTCTTATTTCTTGACTTTCAGTATTTATGATTTACGGCTGTGTGAGGCAAAGTGTTGCTATTTATAGACATTGGCCATGTGTGGCATACATAGTATGTTTTCTGGCTGCGTGCAGGTTGGGTTTAGTCTAGTGTACGGAGGAGAATCTAGCAAAAATTTTCCAATGTCTCTAAGAGTAAACATTCGAGGACGAATGTTCCCATGGGGGGAATGATGTTACACCCTATATTTTCGTACGTAAAAGTTCATCGTGAACAAACTAATCTAGGACCAAAAATGAGATCATCTTTGAAAATATATAAAGTAAGTTAGTCATGTTACCTCGGAGGTTACAAATATTGAAGATCATGAACAACAAGTACAAAGAGGGTTGGAAGGTTCAGAAGCTAAAGGAATTGAAGAAAATAATGTTTCATCGAAAGTCGACAAGATGTGAATGTTATAATATGTACTTCTGGGGCGAGAATAGGGTACTTAACATGATAATGAGGTTATGTTATGAGTTATATTAGTCGTATGATAGTCGTGTGTTATGTTTTGAAGTCAAGCGAATGGTTGAACAAAAGTCAATGAAAGTCGTCACAAGTTACGTTCATAAGTTTTACTGAACCTTTGGGTCAAATGTAATTGCATTTTCTCCTAATATACTTAGATTTAAGGGGTGTTCCACCCGTAAAATTGAAGATATATGAGTCTATTTTCTAAATCATTAAACCTTTTGTCAATACGATGTCGTAGTAGAGAGATAAGGTCATTTTTGTGAGACTGCGCAGACTGTCACCTACTTGCTTAAACGAGAGTTCAAAAATGGGCTAGTTCAGGTTGTCCAATAATGTGTCAGTTCGGGTCATCCAAAGAGTCCTTTTTATAGGCCTATGTCCTTCATATATTAGATTGATAATAAGGCATAATAACCAGACATAAGCTCTGCAAAAATCCTCCCAAAAGGTTTCCACAAACCCTAATTGATTTTCTCCCTTTCAAGTTCTAATTGGAGGTAAAACCTAGAGTTTGAAGAACCATGATAGAAGCTTAGTTATCCAACAAATAAGGTACGTTTACTACTCTCTTTCATCCATTTTTTCTGCTGTAAATGCATAGTAAGTCGTTCTATATTGTAAAAACTCACGGGACGGTGATAGGAAGCCATGAGTTCGAGTTATTCACTTGTAGCGGACTGTTTTGTGGACTGTTTTGTGTTGATGTTGGGCTACATGTTTTATTACTGTTTTGTGGTGTTTTGGAGGAGGAAGGTTGTGGAGAAACACCACATAAATGAAGGGTGGTGGGCTGGTCGTTCGTCGTAATATTTTTGGACTGTTTGACACTACTACGGTGGTCGTTTTGTGTATGAGGAGATTGGGGTGTGTAAGGCTATTTTGTAGTATTTTATGGTGTATATAAGGTTGAAAAATAATGTATATATGTTGTTATTGTTGCGTTCTTGTGTTGTTGGTGTTATCTTGAATTAAGAGGAAGTAAGGATTATAGGGGAGATGCTGCCCATTTTAATACAAAATAAGCTTATCGTTCGTTGTGAGATAGTTTTACCTTTCATAACCTAATGATAGTATTATTGTCATTGTTGTATATTAAGGTGGGAAGAGGCGAGTTCAACCTGGTGATTGGAAAGATTGTGATAAGGTATGTTAAGGCTAAACCTTTCCTTCATTTTGGCATGATCCTGTAACTACATATGTTTGACAACGAGACATAAAGATAAGTTTGTATTCACGAATTTATTCACATTATCCTACTCTCAGAAGTTACAGTATTCTCCCTTATCGGGACTTTATATTCAGTTAAGTATTGTTTTCTTCCAGTCAAGAGAGCATAGGGTCTATATATATACATTATTATAGTATTTTCACCACCATCGAGCTATAATCGATGGGCAGGCCCCTATTGGGCAACCTCTGATCAGATGGGAAGTTATATACTGAGCCTACTGTGGCCGAGCGCCTATGAGCGAGCCCAGGATGGCCGAGATACAAAGCCTAGTATGGTCAAATGTCTATGAGTGAGCCTACTACGGCCGAGCAGTTATACGTACCGAGCCTTATAGGGCCGAACATTTATTTTACTTACTATATTGAAGGAGTTGAGTCAGTATCAACAGGTAAGTATATCTCGAGATCATATTTGACTCCCAATTATTTTCAGTTATTATATTATCAGTTCAGTTTCAGCTTTCAATTATGTTATAACCTTACATACTCAGTACATTATTTCGTACTGATGTCCCTTTTCTGGGGAAGCTGCATTTCATGCATGCAGGTTCAGATAGACAGACAGGTAGACCTCCTCAGTAGGTGTTTCCCAAGTTCAGCCTGATCGGTAAGCCCCACATCCTTTGGAGTTGTCGGGTCTAGGATTTTGTGTACATCTTCTGTATGCATGTATATAAGTTATGGGTAGGTTGGGGCCCTGTTCCGATCACAATACATCCATCAGTAGAGGCTTGTAGACATATCATGTCAGCTAGTACAGTATGTTGGGCTTGTAGGCCTGGTATGTATCTTTTGTTGGTTTGTCAGCTGTAATAGTTATGACGCCCTTGTTGGCCCAACTTTATATTGATATTTAGTCAGCGCTAGTTTCTGTTTAGTTTTATATTTTGCTTCGTAAATTGTCTTGCAATATAGCTCCATGGCCAAATTATGATATTATATGTACAGAGTCCCTTAGTCGCAAGTTGGTACGCTAGGTTAGGTGAGGCACCGGGTGCCAGTCTCGCCCCCCAGGTTCGGGGCGTGACACGCTTGTTCTTAAAAGTTGAAGTACTTGAGGTAGGTGATGTTTCAGTTGTTTGGTAGCAGTTTTCCTTCCATTGCTTCTAGTTGAAATGACCCTTTGTTTGCCGCTGCCGTGATTCTGTATGGGCCGTACCAGTTCGTTCTTAGGTTGCCTTCCCACCAGTCTTTGCTCGCTTATCTTTTGTCCTTGAGTACGTAGTCCCCAACTTTGAGTGGTATGATCTTGGCCTTTTTGTTATAGTAGTGTTTTGCCTGTTGGTTTTGGGCGATCATCCTTTTGGAGGCCATATCTCTCCGTTCTTCGACTTTGTCGAATTCCTGCCTTCTGTTTTCGTTGTTCCTCAGCCCGTTCTCATGGGAGTATCTCAAATTGGGCTCTTTGATTGGTATTACCGCATTAGTCCCATAGACTAATCTCAAATGAGTAGGGCGTATCTCCTGTGCTTGTCTTTGGCATTGTGCGGTAGGCCCAGAGCACTTCTGGTAATAGTTCTAGCCATAGTCCCTTGGCGTGTTCGAGCTTTTTCTTCATGATGTTCAATATTGATTTGTTGGAGGATTCTTCTTGCCCGTTGCCCGCGGAGTGGTATGGGGTGGAAAGTATTCTTTTGATATGCTACTTCTCAAAAAATTCGGCGACCTTTTTTCTAGTAAATTGGGGTCCGTTGTCGCAACTGATTTCTTTGGGGAGGCCGAAGCGGCACACAATATTTTTCCATATGAAGGTGATCATCCGGTTCGCGTATCTGCGCGACTGCCCCTGCTTCCACCTATTTAGAAAAAATAGTCAGTTAAAACCAAAAGAAAACGTACATTACCTCACCCTGCGGGTAGGGAGGGCGACGATATCCATTCCCCACTTAATGAAAGGCCAAGGGTAAGTGACCAAGTGGAGGTTCTCGCCCGCTTCATGGATCATTGGGCGTATTTTTGGCATTGCTCGCATTTTTTCACGAAGCCTGCGACCTCTTTTTTCATAGTAGGCCAGTAGTAACCTGCCCGTATGAGACACCTGACTAGAGCTTGATTGCCGAAATGAGCCCCGCAGTGGCCTTCGTGGACCTCTTCTAGGACACGCCGCATTTGATTCGGGCCTAAGCATTTCGCTAGGGGGCGCCATACGTCCTTTTGTATAGATCGTTGTGAATGATATTGTACCTGGCCGCTTACATCCAAAACTTCTTGGCTTCTTTTTATCACGTGTGAGTATGCCATCCTACAAGTATGTAATAATACGGCTGCGCGATTCCCAAGTTAGATTTATAGTCCTTACCTCGATGTGATCTATTGATGAGTGGAGGAGGGTGACCATGTTTCCTTCTCCTGTTATGTTTTTAGTGGTTGCTGCTAATTTGGCGAGGCCGTCTGCTTCGATGTTTTGTGCTCGAGAGATCTGGTCGAGCTGACATTCATCAAACTCGGGCACTAATTTGCAGATCTCGGCGTGGTATTTTTGCAACCTTTGCTATTTGATCTGGAAAGTCCCTATGACTTGGTTGACGACGAGTTAGGAGTCGCAACATAGGATGATCCGTCTCGCCCAGTACTTGAGTGCTAACCTTAGTCCTGCAATCAAGGCCTCATACTCGGCCTCGTTGTTAGTCCTATCTGGGTACCTTATGGACTAGCGAATTACTTCACCTGTCGGGACCTCGAGCACAGGTACTAGTCCGGGCCCTGACGCATTAGAAGCGTTGTCGGTGTACAAAATCCATGGATCTTGCGTTTGTGGAGAAGCGTGGGCGGCTTCATTTTCGACTTCGGGCGTTATTTTTGCGCTGAAGTCGGCGAGGACTTGTGATTTTATCGTTATCCTCGGTTGATATGCGATATCATGTTCGCTTAATTCTACGGCCCATTTGGCTAACTTGCCCGACAGCTCGGGTTTATGTAAAATACTTATCAAGGGGAAAGTTCTTTTTCATTTAAACTAACTTACGAGGACACAAATCATGAAGGAATAATAGTCATCGTAGATGACTATGTGACAATTAGTTAATAGAGAAAAAACACGTGCCAATTATTTTTTTCACTTTTTGTTTTATTCCAAATGACAGCAAAATGAAATCACTCTTTCATATCAAATTCAGAATTTAAATTTGATAGATTCGACTAATGTATTTCACAGTATTAAACTCATTACCCTTCTAAAATTATGGATTTATATTAGATATCTATTGAAATTTTAATGGGTTATTATATATAAATATATATTCTTTGTCAAAAATAGAGAATTCTGATTCCTTGTCTCTAGCATGATAGGGTGGCAATTGGCTAGAAAAATAAGTTCAGAACATACTATAGTTATTATCATCCAAAAAAGAGGTAAAATTGACTAGTGTTTCACATAATTGAGTGGTCAGACTTTGGTAAGAAGAAACCAAATTTGATTGGGAAAAAGAACAAGAAAAAGAAAATTGAGGAAATTATCATTATATCGCTGATTTATAATGCTAAGAAAGATACTGATTCGTGATTGAATATACCTGAAATTAGTTACCATTAAATGATTAAAAAGGAATATTAATTGATACATGGCATATCAACAATAGGGTACTTTTTTTTTCATCATCATCAAGTTTATCATTGCGATATAATTTACAGGAGGTGCATGAAAATGGCCATGAAAAAAACAAGTCTCCTAAGAACTATATATATTGTTCATCTTCCTTCAACCATAATCATGCAAAACCTTTTTTTATTTACCGTATCCACCATTGATAACGATCTATCGACCTCGTCCCTGAGACGAAATCGAATAAAATAACCTCTTGATGCAAATTAGCAACGAGAGGAGATGGCTTGAGATGGTTTCTACATAACGGACACGTCATACGTCCCGTACCAAGCCACCTATCTAAACAAACCCTATGAAAAAGATGATCACATCTTAACTCTCTAACTTCTTCTCCTTCTTCAATCTTGCACAAACAAACTGCACATTCTACTGAACCCGAAGACTCCGATTCGGGTTCATAATGCATAATTTTAAGCTCATGATCAGGATCAAGATTATAAGGATGAGAAAAAGATTGAAGGAGGAGAATTTCCCAAGCCCATTTCAACTGATTAGCGATAAAAACTACGTAGTTTAGTGCTATAGTTATCGATGATCTGGGAAACTTTTTTAGGGTTTTCTTCAAAATATAGATGGAGATAAAAAGAAGAAGAAAGAAGGTGATAACTGATGAAGCTGGACGCATCTTTTTTCGTCTTCTTCTTCTTTTTCTTTTAAATGTGCAACTATTGTGATTTTTCAAAATTCTCACAAAAGCTGCTTGGTGTATGTTTTGGGAAGGATACAGGAGCTTTATATATAGAAGAGGAGAAGTAGGAAATTGGCTACCTGAAGAATATAGTCAAAATAAAATACAGTAATAATTTGGTCATTGACTATACACGTTTTAAATATTTCCAAAAAAAAAAAGGAAGATTGAAATTTCAAATTTTGTGTTAATGTCTGCCGCTGTACGTACTATGGATAATAAATCATGGGTCTATAACATGCGGCAGTGACTTTTACTAGCATCCAAAAGTGAAAAGTGAAAAAGAGAAAAGATAAGACGAATTATTAAATGAAATAGTAAAAAGGTAGGGGAGATAGAAGTTCAAGAACGGAAACAAAGAGTGTCACAACGAAAATTACTGCAGTTTCAGTTTCTTTTCTTTCTAACCATGTTGGATTGAAAAAATCTAGTAATAACATGGTAAAAGGGCAAAGGCGAATTCAGGTTTAGATTTAGAGCTCGTTTGGACATAAGAAAGTTTTCCTTTTTTTTCAAAAAATTTTGAATTTTTTCGAAATCAGCGTTTGTTCATAAAATTTTCAATTTTCACTTGAAGATGCATTTTGAAAATTTTCGAAAATTTTAAAAACTCCAAAAAGCTGTTTTTCAAAATTTTCACTCAAATCACTCACAAAACTTCAAAAACAACCCAAAATTATATTCATGTCCAAACACAACTCTAAATTTCAAATACCATTTTCACTTAAAAAATTCTCCCCCCCTTCTATTTTGGAATTTTATAATTCTTATGTCCCAACGCCCACTTAATGGGATCAATCTATAAGGAATTTATTGTCCATTCAAAATTAAAAGTTCAGAATTTAATATATTTAATATTTTAATTATTTTCGTATGTATATATATGCTCTACATTTAAAATATTAAGTCAAATTAACTCGTAAAAACCTACGCTACATTCGTCCTGTAAATTTTGACCAAAAGCTCTTCTCGTCTCCAATAGCTAATATTGTTTTAAACATGCCAAACATTTGTGTAACTATAAAAATTTCTCATAAACGATAAATTAAAATAAAATTGTCTCTAAATATGAAAATACATCAATTTTTTATGAACTAATAAGAAAATAGTGTCAAATAAAATAGAATAGGGGTATGTATTTTTTGTAATTAATGCTTCTATCAGTGTTTTAAAAGCCGTGGATTGGGAAGAACAAGGCCAAGTATGGCTAAAATTAGAGTTGAAGTGGACCTGCTGAAGCCACTACCTCAAAGTGTATTTGTTGTCCAAGAATATGAAGATTCTCCACTCAAAGGTTACACTCAAAAATTGGAGTATGAAGGAGTCCCAAAATATTGCAAACACTGTAGAAAAATTGGTCATTACATGATCAATTGTAGAGCTCTGGAGAAAAAGAAAGCTGAAAATATACAAGAAGAAGAGAATCAGAATCAAGGTATTGATCATCAGTCAACCAAAGAACAAGAGGGGAGCAAGGCTAATGAGAGTAGCAATGAAAAATCTCAAAATCTGCCGAATCCAGAGATCACTCAAAAACAGCAAAATGAAGAGGTCAATAGCAACAACAAAAAGGATAGAAAGAAGAAGACAAAACAGAAGAAGCCTAAGAAGTTGCCAAAAAAGAAGAGTAAAGTTGTGTTTAAACCATCAAATAGTAAAAGAAGAGAAGAATCTGTTTCAGCTGCAAAATAAAATGACTTCTCAAGGCAATCCATTGAAGAAAGCATACTAAGCCCAACAACAAAATACAACACCTGCCAACAAGAACAAACTGATGAGAATATCAACAAGAATTCTTCTGAAATTTGAATGAGACTAATAGAACAGGGGATCAACAACATCAATACAGAATTACTCAAACTCTAATCAAGAAGACAATAGTGAAGGGATACAAGGTCAAGAGAAGTGTGGTGACCCCAGCTCTTCTACTGTTTCAACAGAAATAAGGAATCTACCGGGACTTCAACTTGTTGTGGACTTATATGAAAACAAGGAAGAGTGCAACATTCCTAATCAAGAAGATGACCTTTCTGATAGCTGGCAAGGAGTAGAACAGTCGAACAACCAACAGGAGGGGAGAAAATCTCATACCATTACAGAAGATCAACAACAGAATAACAGGAGAGGAAGAAGTGAAACTAGAAAAAATAGTAGAAGAAATAGGAACATAACTCATCCTTCTATGAGGAGGAATCAAAAGGAAGACAACCCCCCAAATGATCTTAATAATTAGTGCTCTATTTTGGAACATTAGGGGAGTTAGATCCAAAAAAGCCATTCACAGGCTAAAGAAACTGATTAACATCAACAATTCTCAATACATGGATATCTTTGAACCTTTTATCTCAAATGATAAATTAGAGGGTTACAGAAAATTCTTGGGTTTCCAACATTGTTGGTGCAATAATATTGGCTAAATCTGGTGTTTCTGGAATTCCTACAACACTACTACAGTCACTGCCATCAGTGATCAATATATCACAATCAACTTTCACAATGCTATTGGTATGAAGGAAATATATATTACTGTTGTTTATGCAAAATGCAAATCCAAAGACAGAAGGGACATATGGCAGTCTCTTGAACTAGATAATATGGTGATTGATATCCCTTGGTATGTAGGAGTGGATTTCAACATAATCATGGATTATAATGAAAAACTATGGGGTAAACCACACAGAATGTATAAAAGTCTGGAATTTCAAACTTGTATCAATAACTGTGGCCTCATTGTTATTGGTTACAATGGTTCTAATTACACTTGGTGTAATAGCAGAAGACCTGGGAAGAGAATCTGGAAAAGGCTTGACAGAATATTTATTAATGATCATTGGGATCAATTGTTTCAAAAAACCTCTGTTAGACATCTAGATAGGACAAGCTCATATCATAGACCCCTTCTTATGAAGAACTTGGATGTTGATCATCAACACATTAATTATTTTAGATTTCTGAATTGTTGGGTTAACATAGAGGGCTTCTTTGATATAGTAAAGGAATCATGGAATACATAAGTGGTTGGGAATCCTATGTGGATCCTTTAAAGTAAGCTCAAAGTCTTAGTAAAAGGCTATCCCAATGGTCTAGGAATGAAATTGGGGACATTAATGAAGTTGTTACCAATTGGCAAGATAAACTTCAGGAGTTGGAGGACATTGATATTGAAGATAACTCGAAAAAGAGTAGAGAAGATGTCAACAGGGCTCATGCTCAGTATATTAGATGGCTCAATCTTCAAGAATCCATGCTCAAATAAAAATCTCAAATAAGGTGGTTTGAAGAAGGGGAAAAGAATACCAGATACTTTCATTCCATCCTTAGAGAGAAGAGAAGAAAGCAACAGATTAATCGCATCAAGAACAGTAGAGGGAATTGGATTAAGGGAGATAAGAAGATAGCCAGAAAGGCTGTGAGACATTTCCAAACCATCTTTAACCTCACCCCTCCTATAATCAACAATTCTTTCCTGGATTGTATTCCTTTCTGTATTTTAGGTGATAACAATATAATGCTTAGCAAGGTTCCAGATGAAGATGAAATCAAGGAAGCAGTATTTAGCCTCAGCCCTCACAGCACAGTAGGACCAGATGGCTTCAATGGCACCTTCGTTCAGAGTTGCTAGAAGATAATTGAGAGGGAAGTCATTGCTTTTGTGAAAATATTTCTTCAAAGGAAAAGGTTTGACCAAATTCTACTCTCATACTTGTTTGGTTCTAATTCATAAAATTGACAATCATGCTACCTTTTCTGATTTTAGACCCATTAGCTTATCCAACTTTACTAACAAGATTATCTCCAAAATTGTTTCTCTTAGAGTAAATACTTTGTTGCATAAAATAGTTTCCTTGAACCAACGTGACTTTATAAAGGATAGACTCATCTCAGAGAATATTTTGTTAGCTTAGAAAATTGTTCACAATATTTCTCATTGTAATCATGGGGGTAATATTGTCATTAAATTGGATATGGCTAAAGCGTATGATAGAATGGATTGGGATTTCTTATATGCAGTACTTAGAAAATTTGGTTTTTCTGATAATTGGATTGGTTTGGTTCACAATCTCATATCAAATGTATGGTACTCAGTTATCATTAATGGTATGAGACATGGCTTCTTCTCTTCTTCTCAAGGGCTTAAGCAAGGGGATCCTCTTTCCCCTACTCTCTTTATTATTGCTGCTGAAGTCTTATCTAGATCTCTTAACTCTTTGTATAAAAATCCTAACTTCACTCCCTTCTCCATGCCCCCTAATGTTCCTAGGATTAACCATCTTGCGTATGGTGATGATATTGTTATTTTCTGCAGTGGTGGTTCTACTTCTATCAAATTGGTCATGAATGTTATTGATAACTATGAAAGAAGTTCTGGGCAGCTGGTTAATAGGGATAAAAGTTACTTCTTAACTGCTCCTAATACTGCTACTACTAGAATTTACCGGATTAGAAAGTGCTCTAACTTTATGGATAAGAACTTTCCTTTTGCTTATCTAGGTTGTCCACTGTATGTGGGTAGGAAAAAGATTGACTTTTTGATAACATAATTAGTAAAATTGTGAAAAGGCTTAATGGCTGGCAAGGCAAGATGCTTTCACATGGGGTAAGGCTACTCTAATTAAGAGTGTTCTTCAGTCTAATCCCAGTGTACACTCTTTCTGCTGTGACTCCTCCTAAGGGAGTATTCAGGTTAATTAAGAAGTATTTTGCTAATTTCTCCTGGGGTTCCTCTGAGGATCACAAGAAATATCATTGGAGTTTTTGGAACCATCTTTCCCTCCCTCTGGATGAAGGAGGCATTGGCATTAGGAAAATGGAAGACATTAGTAACATGTTAGCTATGAAAATGTGGTGAATGATAAGGTCCACATTATCTCTTTGGGCTACTTTCATTAGAAATAAATATTGTGTCAGATCTCACTTAGTCTCTAAAAAGCTTGCTCCAGGTAATTCCCATGCTTGGAGTCATGTTCTCAAAATGAGAGATATTGCAGAGAATCATATTGTTTGGTAGGTGAATTATGGTTCTAGTAACTTTCAGTAGGACAATTGGTCCCATAAAGGTCCCCTGGCAAAATAGTTCCCTGATACCCCAAAGAATTCCAAATCTTTGGTAAGGGAATTCATTTATGATGGTCAATGGAATACCAACAAATTGAAAGAGCTCCTACCAGATCATCTGGTTCAACAAATCCAAATCATTCCTATTGGCAACCAAAACAAGGAAGATCAAAGTTTTTGGGCACTTTCGGATAATGGCAAGTACACAAACAAAAGTGCATGGAATCTGGTAAGGAAATCTAGTCCAAAAGTTCAATTCATAGACAAGGTATGGAACTCTACTATTCCTTTTAAAATGTCTTTTCTTGTGTGGAGGCTATGGCATAGCAAACTGCCTTTTGATGATGTGATTATTAAATATGGCAAACAAATTGTTTCCAGATGTAACTGCTGCAGTAATCCTAATACTAATAATATAAATCATGTATTTGTAGAGGGTCAAGCTGCTAGTTACATTTGGAAACTCTTTGGAAATGCTCTTGGCATTCATCATCACCCCTATCCTATTAGATATATAATTAACCATTGGTGAACCTTTAAGGCTCTCAATGATGTCCAAAGACTTGTTTAAAATATTACCCCAGTTATTATTTGCTGGTCTCTTTGGAAAGAATTCTGTGCTTGCAGGTTTGGAGATCAAAAAAGATTCAATAAGTATAGATTAAAGCAACAAATAGCTAGGAGCATTGAAACTACTGTCAACAAAGCATATCCAAACTCTGGACTAAAGCTACCTTGGAATTCTTTCTGTGACACCCTTACAAGGTTAAGACCTGGGTACAAAAGTATGGTGGTTCGATGGTACAAGCATGAAAGAGAATTGGTCAAGATCAACACTGATGGGAGCTTTCTTCAGGGGGAAGGAAAAATAGGCCTAGGAGGAGCTATCAGGGATGAGTATGGAAACATTATCATGGCCTTCTCAATTCCAGTTATCGCCAAGAATCACAATATTGCGGAGGCTCAAGCAGCCTTGGTTGGTCTCAACTGGTGCAAACAAAATGGCTTCAATCAAGCAATCCTTGAATTGGATTCTCTATACATTGTAGAGATCCTCCGTAAAGATAGCAATACTAACTATAAACTCAGTCATATAGTTATCAAGATCAAAGAAACCATCAGTATGCTCAATATTCAGAGCAATCATTGCTATCGTGAGGCTAATCAACTGCCGGATAGTTTGGCTAAAAGGGCAGTGGAAACTCAGCAACCATCACACTTCTATTCTAGCCACCAACTTTCTAGGCAAGCGAAAGGCCTCTTCTTGCTTGACAAAGATCAGATTCCTTGTATAAGGAAGAAATATGACAAGGCCAATTTCTTCGTTAGTTAGTCTATTTTTGTTTGAGGAGGCGACCTATTTTCTAATCGCCTATTCCTCTCTATTTTTGAAGGGTTCTCTCTACTCTTATGTTGTATAATCAAACTCTTTTTTGGCTAATACAATACCCCCAGGTGAACTGGGAAAGTTTATATAAAAAAAAATAAAAAAAAATAAAAAAAGAGACGTGGGCTTAAGGCGAGGCGTTTTACATATGCCTCAGTGAGGCGTAAGCCCCGTGGCATTGGGCGTAAGCCCCATAGTTATTTAATTTTTAATATTTTCTAAAAAATATAATTACAGTAAATATTTATAAACAAGTAAAATTGCATAAAAATTGAAAAAACTATATATATATATATATATATATATATATATATATATATATATATATGTGTGTGTGTGTGTGTGTGTGTGTGTGTGTGTGTGTGTGTGTGTGTGCGCTCCATTCCCACAAAAAACTAGTCAAAATAATTTATTATATGTTATTTAGAAGCACAACTAACTTGACTCGAAAAGAATAATATTTTCTACACGGAGGACAAAAAGGATGACTAACCTGTAATTTGAATGTTGAACTTGCTGCTATGAAGGAGAATGAAGTTTTATTTGTATTTGTAAAAGAAAAATTGAATATTCGTTACTTTTGAGATATATTAGCAGACTAGTAGACAAGATAAAAAATTGGGAAAGACCATGAATTAGGGATTCAATCAATAAAAAAGGTCTTGACTTTTAAATTTAACAGATTTTAGTTCCTTTTTAAAACTTTTGAGTAATTACCTAGATGACTTTTGAGAATTTGGGTATATTATAAAGGACTTATTCAACAAATTTTGGTTTAAATTTGAAAAAATCTCTGAGGCTTACGCATCACTAAAAAAACGCGCTTCAAACACCCTGGCGTACGCCCCGAATTGCTGGGCGTACGCCTCTTGAAACTTTCGCTCCACACCATCGCCTCAGAGCGTTTTTAGTGCGCCTTACCCCGAAAATGCCTTTTAAAACACTGGCTTCTATGCGAAGTGACGAGGCCAATGTGTATAAGATTTTTCTACTCGTACTCTGTTAATTTCTAGTATAGTTTATGATATCGTCCCACAGAGATTGGAGAATCTAGCTACAAATTTATAATATTCTTACTACTATTTGAGAGAATCAAATTGATGAAGTTTTGTTTGTTGAAAATTTAAATTGCTTAAGTTGAAACAAAATAACTTTTGGAAGATTTATATTTAAAAAGAGTTGGAAATCATTGAATTCACTTGATAGCGTGATAATAATTGGCACGACCCAAAATCGATTACTGGTCGTGATGGCGCCTTACACCGCCGTCAAGCAAGCCAATAGTGATTAGTCAATTTAATTACTCATTCTAGTACCTTAAAATCATAATTTTTTTATTTATTAATGAAATGGTGTGAAATAGAATTTACACGAACTACAATAGTGAACAACCCGTAGGAACTCCAAAAATACAGTGTCACAAGAACTAGGAAATATAATAAAATACAACATCTATTTGAAATACTAGTTAGATAGGAAAATATAAATAACTCTGATGGAGACTCTGCAGGCTGCAGATCGTAACATGAAATGCAGCTCACAGTAAAGTCCACGAAATGTGTACCTCCACAAAAAGTGCAGCAAGTGTAGTATAAGTACGTAAATAAACGCGTACCCAGTAAGTATCTAGCCTAACCCAAAGAAGTAGTGATGAGGGGTCGACATCAATACTTATTAGCGGTCAAATAAGACAGATACAATATAAGTAAATTAATGTTAATCAGAGAAGAAAAACGAAGTAACAAGTATAATACGTGGTACAATCCTCCTCTCAGCAATAACTCAAACTCTCAGCTAGTAGCTACCTCCTCAATCAGAGTATATATAATGGACCTTACTAGATAGGTCGCCACAGTTCAATCAGGAAAAGCTCACAGATATGCTGGCTTCTTGCCAATTATTATGCACGATTTCTTAAGAGTATTTTATAAAAATGTTGACGTGCCCGGATGCCGACGTGCCCGGATTCCGCTCGAAAAGTCTATAAAATCAACATCGAGGCCCACGTGCCCGGATTTCGAAAATATTCGAAGGTAAACTTTACTCATAACACCACGAACTAAAATATATAACTTATTCCAATTTCCATGTCCAATTTTGTGGTCAAATTCCAAAAATACCAAATTCTAGATTTTCTACCAAAATCCTCCACAATTTCTACTAATTTTCGTGTTGATATCCTTATACAAACCATGCATTTAACTTGTAATATGTGGGAATCACTTACTCTGTGTTGCTTGATGAAAATCTTCTCTTGAAGCTCTCCAAAATTGCCCGAACCAAGTAAGAAAATGAGGGAAATGAGCAAAACCCCGATTTTTAAAACAACCTGCCCACCCGACTTTCCGCACCTGCAGAACACCAGCCGCACCTGCATAATTTCCATCGCAGGTGCGGTTCTAACTTAGTCCAGGCTCGTCCGCATCTGCAGACCCAAATGCGCATCTGCGCTTCCGCTTCTGTGGCCAAGGAGCGCTTCTGCGCACGCGCTCCTGCGGACCACGTCCGCTTCTGCGATCATCAGGCCTTTCCACTTATGCGGTCTTCGCGTCGCACCTGCGACCACATGCCACCTTCTCCAGCTCCGCTTCTGTGCCCAAATGCTCACTTCTGCGAGCTCGCACATGTGGTCAATCTTGTGCATGTGCGATTACACCAGAGCTGGTGCACTTCAGCCATTCACACAAGTCCAAATTGATCTATTCACCATCCGAAAACCACCCGAGGCCCCCGGGACCTCGACCAAACATACCAACCAGTCCTAAAACATCATACGAACTTAGTCGAGCCTTTAAATCACATCGAACAATGCTAAAAACACGAATCGTGCATCGATTCAAGCCTAATGAACTTTAAAACTTCATACTTCTACATTCGACGCCGAAACCTATCAAATCAAGTCCGATTGATATCAAATTTTGCACACAAGTCCTAATTGAAATTTTGGACATACTCCAACTTTCAGAATCGGAATCCGACCCTGGTATCAAAATAGTCAACTCCTGGTCAAACTTCCCAAAAATCATCAAATTTCCAACTTCTGCCAATTGACACCGAAATAACCTACAGACCTCCAAATCAATATCCGGACACGCTCCTAAGACCAAAATCATTATACAAACCTGTTGGAACCTTCAAAACCCGATTCCGATGTCGTTTACTCAAAAGTCAAACCTCAGTCAATTCTTCCAACTTAAAGCTTTCGAAATTATAATTTTCTTTCCAAATCAATCCCGAACTTCCCAAAATTCAATTCCAACCACCCGTACAAGTCATAATATCTGAAGTGAAGCTACGCAAGACATCAAATCACCGAACGACGTGCTAGAACTCAAAATAACCGTGCCACCACATTCCAATTGAAAACATTAGCTCGTGCCAGACTGAAAATCCTCCATATAACCTTAGCTAACAAGCTTTAAATCTAAGTTCCAACTTCCGAATTTCTTTACAAGGCCTGATTCTAACACAAGAACACCGCACCAATCACCATGCACTGTACCAAACATGATCACGTATCTATGCTGAAATCACA
Source organism: Nicotiana tabacum (assembly GCF_000715075.1). Lineage (NCBI taxonomy): Eukaryota > Viridiplantae > Streptophyta > Magnoliopsida > Solanales > Solanaceae > Nicotiana > Nicotiana tabacum. Next base: position 11,218,269 of record NC_134103.1, on the reverse strand, counting down.
CCATGCACCACATAAGTCGGTTGCCCATAATAACATCTTCCGACCATAATATCTGAAATTTCACGAATCCGGTGCCCGCAATACATCTCATGACGCATATAAATCCTGTTCCAAATCTCGCAATACTGCCACAATGAAAAAGACGTGTAGAAACTCATAACTACATGCCGAATCAATAATTCATGGAGTCTCTCCTCCTGACAAAAACAATTACCTCATTTTGAACAGAATAACGATATTTTCCCTTTAATGTACCTTATATAAATCTGATTGCACAAATTTCTGGTCCAATAATACTGTCTCACCCAGTATAAGCAGCTCAGGCAATAAGCCTCCTTAGACACTGACTCAGACTTCATATGATGCCATCAATGTGCCGACAAGTTACAACTCGAATATGACACATAAGGAGGAACGAACTCTGGAAAAGAATTATCCTGCCCGCGTAACAAATAAAATGGTCGAACAGATGTTATGAACCCTTCTCATAGGATGAGAAACAAAATATGTAGGAATAGATATAGGGAACCGTACACGATATAACACTGTTGCGGCGTGCAACCCGATCCAAACATGATACCATCGCGATGTGCAACCCGATCCACTCACAACAATAAATAAGGACATACCCCTCAAGCCATAATGCTTCTACCAACGGAATACCGAATATCGGCCACAAGCACGCCAAGTGAAAAAATACAACTTTGGGGGGACGGATAGCGCGATATGCCACAAAACCCAAGCACGACTAAGGTGCGATAAATGACCTGCATCTCGAGAGCCATCCTTCTCATAGGACACCACGAGCTACACGGGACCTCAACACACATGTGAATAATCAAACCGTCTCAATCCGGCACAACCCGCACAGTTCACAACCAAAGGAATAGAGCGCCTTCCAAGCATAAACCCTCACATTAACGATAGTACCAAAAATATCCGTACTTGGTTTCGATCTTTAACCATCAAGTGACTAGCATGTCACACTCATAAAATTTCCCTATGGGGTACGCTCCCACGACCTTCCGCCCAGGTAGCCAAGTGCGCACATCCATACCACTAGCTGTACTAATTCTATAAAGCAGATCAAGAATCCGCAAATCAATACACAATGCTCCTTCCACAGAACACCATTCCCTGGCGACACTAGGATAATGTCATTTTACTCTGAACATCTAATTCTTCCCGGCTCATCCGAGCTCGTGACATTCTTGTCAACAGCGAACTGCAACCTTGGTCCTCAACTTTCAAATTCCCATGCCGCTCACTGCACCTATCATGCCGCTATGTGAGAATACACGAATTCATCATAACTCCTGAACTACCAGTAGGATAACACTTCATCGGCTAGAAACCTTTCACTTAGCTCATTTCTAAAGATCCCATGCAACACACAACTGAATTCCCCAAACCACAGAAACATAACCCCAGACCGTGATCTAAACCGTCATAATTCTTCCGGAATCCATTTACACAACAAAGCCATTTGAATCAAATACCTCCCAAATCAATCAGGTCATGGTGGCTGTCAAGCCCGCACGTACAACCACAAACCACATGTATAACTTCACACAACGAAGGAACTGATCCTTGCCACAATCATGTTGATTCAGCCATTACTAATCGACCCAACTTCTTCCAATTTACCCTTAACCTGACTTAGAAATATGATAGCTCCATTCACAACATAACGAACACAATCCACATTCATCCCGAGTGACCCGAATGGTGAGACCACATCGTCTCAATACCTATGACTCATCTCATACCTCCTTACGTGCACAATAGCATCTCCAACTGGTGCACCCATTCTGCAAGACCTTCCGCGAGTCCGAAGCTATTTCTTCCTTTCCTCTAATATTGCACTTTAATTCTTGAACACTAGGACCGTTGTTGAGAGTCACCCACTCTGACCTGGTCCCAAATATGAACAAACTCCAACGCTCTACTAGCACATGAACACCCTCTCGAAGAAGCAACCGGCTGAACTCTTTTACTTGTACTTCATATTCTCAAAAGCATAAGCTCCGAGTCTTCCGATAAACCTGAACATGCATCGATAACGCCTAATATAGCACACGTCCATCAAGTTCTTTGCTGAATTACCCTTGATATTTCCTTTTTTAGTCATAAATAATACACCAACGCACCGATAACCAGAAACCGCACAAGCAGACAACCATACGATCCAATCATAAATGGTGGGGCTCCCCCACTAAGCTTTAAGCTACCATTACATAATGCAGAGCCCACAACGATTCCTCCTTCTCAATTACCATGATTTCGCACCGTTAACCCGGCAGACTTCTCGAAGTCTTTTGTTAAGATTTTCATGAACATCCTGAATCACCAGTCACAGTCATACACTCGACCTCTTACCGGGTAGCAAGTAATATTCCTCGCAGAAGCTTTATCACATCACGCCACCGCTAACCTGCTCACAGGAGATAACCCACATGTGGAATTCTTTACCGACATCTTCCAACGACGTTGCACTGGTTGCCACTACCACGTAATCCGTAAATTCTCTTGAGCTCATGCTCTCCCACAAGCTGTATAAGTCTGCTCCTTCCCTATTGACATCAACTGAAAGTTCAGCAATACCTTCCGAACTCAAGTCATATTGCACCTAAAACGATAATCAGATCTTAACACCACTCTTAATTTCAAACAAACCCTTTTCTGCAATATTCAATTTTTCTTCGTACAGTAATCATCACTCCAAATAAAATCTGTAGGCCAAATCACCTTCTATCACGATTCCCAAACTGTTCTACACTTTTTCAAGGCACGCGGCTACCCCACCACAGAATCTATATGCTAATCTACCACTCTTACTTCGTTTAAACCATCTCTTTTAAGCAACTTCTCAACCTCTGCTTCTCATACTTGACCTGCTAATACTTTAACCACCGCGAAACACTTCCCACCATGTCTTCCCTCATACTTTGCTGCCCAAATGTTGCATCAAATCAAAATGCATCTCTGTAGCACCTGAACCAATAAAATGTTACCGACTCTAAGCCTCTTCGAAGATCATCTTTCTCGAGCCATCAACATTAGAAATACCGATTCGATTCTGAACCGCTACACAAGCTATCTCTGGCAACCTCCCCTCAGGCAACATTTCACAACACCCTGCCCCGAAGACAAAATCCAAGAAGATCGTAACACCGGTTAACCGTAATGCGTTCAAACGAGGACGACGACATCGCATCACAATGAAAATTCCACCACGCTCGAAAATATCAAGTTTCGTTACTTTATCATCCAAACATGGACATCTATAGTCCGATTGCCTTTCCTACAATGGAATTAAATGTTGAACCCCTTAATCATGCACTGAGAAATCCTCTCTTCAAGCCATTCACTGCCTCAACAGATAAAAGAGCACCTTACTATTACACCAATATTGTGCGATAACAATGCATAAACATCATAGAAATCCGTGCACAGTCTCGAAACCATAGAAAATACCAATACTGAGCTGGAACAAACGAACATTCTTTCGCAAGGCGACGATAATAGCCTGCCCGAACACGCAAGGAAAAATATTCTGCACCACGTCTGCAGTACCACTACACTCCTCGACGCCCAATTGATAACAAGCTCTTCACGTCGCATAAGATTGAGTAGGAAGGAAATAAAGACACAAGCCTCAATGGAATCAAACTACACGATGAGGAAGTCAAGAAGGGAAGTACTCCTAACAACCTTGTAGCTTGTCGAAGATAAGTACAGATGTCTCCGTACCGATCCGCACGACTAAACTAGACCTGCTCATGACTCGTGAGACCTAAGTGAACCTAGAGCTCTGATACCAAGCTGTCACGACCCTAAATCTACTAGTGGTCGTGATGACGCCTAACACTGCCGTCAGGCAAACCAACAGTGATTAGTCAGTTTAATTACTCATTCTAGTACCTTAAAATCAAAATTTTCTTTTTTATTAATGAAATGGTGTGAAATAGAATTTACACGAACTACAATAACAAATAACCCGTAGGAAACCCCAAAACCCGGTGTCACAAGTGCATGAGCATCAACAAGGAAATATAATAAAATACAATATATGTCTGGAATACATGTTACACAGGAAAATATAAATAACTCTGATGGAGACTCTGTAGACTGGATCGTAACATGAAATGCAGCTCATGGTAAAGTCCCAGAAATGGCCGCGCCTCTACTCTCCAAAGACCACCGGATATATGTGTACCTGCATAAAAAGTATAGGAAATGTAGTATGAGTACGTAAATCAACGCGTATCTAGTAAGTATCTAGCCTAACCCCAGAGAAGTAGTGACGAGCGGTCGGCATCAACACTTACTAGTGGTCCAATAAGACAGATACAATAGAAGTAAACAGATGTAAATCAAAGAAGATAAATGAAGTAACAAGTATAATACGTGGTACAATCCTTCTCTCAACAATAACTCAAACTCTCAGATAGTAGCTACCTCCTCAATCGGAGTATATATAATGGACCTTACCAGATAGGTCATCACAGTTCAATCAGGAAAAGCTCACAAATATGCTGGCTTCTTGCCAATTATTACGCACGATTTCATTAGAGTATTTTATAGAAATGTCGAGGCGTACGACCCGCTCCATCATAACATTGTCAAACCATAGATACACTACCAACAAAAAAGGTCTTTAGCGGCAATAAAAAATACTTTTAGCGGCAATATACCGTAACCGTGGTTGCTGGCGTCGCTAAAGCCTTTAGCGGCTATTCGATGAAGTGCCGGTAAAGCTAGGTTCTATTGCCGCTAAAAGTCGCAGGCTTTAACTGCTAAGTTTAGCGGCATTTAAATGGCTGCTAAATCCATTTCATAATAGGCTTAGATTGTGCTTCAACGGTCATTCTTTTTGGCCGATATATCTAATTATATTGCCGCTAAAAGTCGAATGCTTTAATGTCAAATATTTAGTGGCAATTTAATGGCTGCAAAATCCATTCCATAGTAGGTTAAATTTGTACTTTAATGTCTAATATTTTGGCCAGTAAATCGAACTATATTGGCGCCAAAAGTCACATGCTTTAACAGTAATAATTTAGCGGCAACTAAAATTGTTGCTAAACTAATTCCATAAGAGGCCTAGTTTGCACTTTAACGCCCATTTTTATTGCTAGTAAATTGAATTAAATTGCCACTAAAAGTCATAGGCTTGACAATTGTGTAGCTGCAACTATAGATGCTAAATCAAATTAGTTCTCGATTAAAAATACCCTTTAATTAGCGGCAAATAAAGAACCAAACTATCTTTAAACTGCAAAATGCTAATAAAATACGCTACTTAACTCATAGAAACATAATATATTTCATTCAATCTAGAAAAACAAAAGAAACTATAAATTCCTACTAATGTATGAACGACATGTAAGATAAAATTATATTGTTCAAACAAAATAACCAATGTTATTATCACTAATTCTATATAATATTCATAATAACAAAAGAGTAGAAGCCCTCAAACAATTCTGCAACTCTTCCTCGTACTGAAATCTTTCACATTATACTGTTTAACCTGAAATAACAAAATAAATAATGTGAAAAATGAATCACCTTTTACTCATTTAGTATTTCTATCATTTAGATGATAGTCCTATCTAAAATACAATAACTCGTACAGGCACATACAGGTACACCAATTCTGGACAAATAGAGAGGCAAGGAATATATACAAATAGCATTTTAAGGTTATTTGGACCAGAGCCTAAAAGTGTTTCTCAAATGGATAGACTGCAACATATAATTTTGGGTAACCTATGTACAATAAAAATGACAAGCTTACTAGATATATGCAGAAATGGAAGAGTTGCATATTGTGCCTACTGACTAGGAGTGAATTCCCAGGTGATGATTGAGGATTGAGTATTGAAAAAGGAATTGTTTTCCACAGGCCAGATTAAGCAAACGCCAAACAATATTGGTAAACACATTCTCTTGACCTTCCTTGATCCAAAAACTAGTTGCTGCTAGACATACTCTAGAAATTCCAATTCTTGCCTAACACTAAGCATACATCAAGGGCAGAAAACAATCAAAACTACCACAACATCAATGACCAAAAAATGATTAACCAGTAATTTTGGGGTCACTGGTCTAGCACCAGACATGTCTATAACCACAAAATGATTAACCATTCAATTCTCGATTGTAACTTGTACCTTAACAATTTTCTTTATAGTTTCCATAGATATTTACTAATAAAAATTTAGTGAAAATTCAGTGAATCTAAATGGCAGTCATCATTCATAAATGCATGAAATAGATGTTAGCAAAGTAAAGCCATAATTTCTCAAACTGTGAGACTCTAGAGGGAGAGTAATCTATGTTGGCTCTTTGATTTAATATTTGTCCAGAAGTTCAGTAATAGTATTAGCATAATAAACTGAGTCTCTACCAACTCACTTGAGGACATATCTTTTTATTTGAGTTTCTAAGTCTTAAGACATCTCTCTATGATGGATGGTAGTCAGCTACACATAATCATGTAAATACAACCAAAACGGCCCGAAGACACACAAAACCACTTCACAGGATGGATGATTACTAGTTGAAACTAAATTAATAATCCTATGCTACAGTCTGTTAAGGTTTGCATTAATATATTTCTTACATAATGCTTTTCAGTTATAGAAAGAAAAAATGAATAGAACAAAAAAGAAGTTTATGTGAAAGCACAGAAAAGTACCATGAGACGACGGAGTATTTCCAGCTACATTATGCATATTGGGTGATTGTGGTATTCGCTCATGGCCACGGTTGGTATCAACGACCTGATAAATATTAAGACGTAAAATGATTTTATAAGATTAAAATTTTAGAAAATACGCCTAAAACTTTTAAAATTGAGTTACCTGTCCAGTTGAGACTCCATTGATATTCTGAGGCATATGTATCTCATTTGGAGCAATTTTTCTCATGACTTGCCGCATCCTTGATAGTTCTTGCCTCATAAAACTCATTTCTCATTTTGTTTTTCATTTAACTCTTTTAACTCTATTATCTCGTGCTTTAGTTTTTGTACAACTTCATCAGACGAATCCTCTATAACAATATTTTCTAAGGAAGATCTACTACCCCACAGCACAGAAGGAGTTGGACCAAGTCCTAAACCACGAACATACCCACTTTTATCATTTCCCAACACTTGAGAATACACATCTCCTTCCCAAGCAACACTGCAGGGAGGCTGGTCATTTGATTCGTCAGTATCCCTCAACCTTTCGTTCATCATGTCCTGATATATTAAGGGCATAACATAGTTAACAATAGAGATAAATTTAATATACCAGAAATCCAATTTTCAATTCAATAATTCTCATTAAGTTTTTCTTTTTTTTAAATCTATTTCCTAGTTCAAGAAATACAAGAAAGAGAAGAAATCTTACAACGGCCTTTGCAAGACTCCTCATCCATTTAATTTTTAAATCGCATTTATAATGTTTCCATTTTTTTTTTCCAATTGACTTTAAGACAAATGCTTCTCCACGTGTTGGGATAGAGAACTTTTTCTAAAAACCAAAAATAAATATTTATCAATAACATGTTATTAGAAGAATAACAGCAACAACAACAATAATAATAACAATAATAACTATAACAATAACAACAACTCAATACCCTTACAAACTCTAGCAATTTCTTCTTTTCTTCTATATCAAAACTTCTCCAATTATCTATGTGTAGAGGTGTTAGATTTGGAGTTCTTGCGATAATGCCTAGAAAGCTAGCAAGCTTTCGACCCTCTTTTCCGATGTCTTGGTTACGGTCAGTGGCGGACCCAGAATTTTGTGCAAGCTGGTTCAATCTTAGAAGTATATAAATTTAGTCGTAAAATAGTAGTTGTCAAGTGACTTCAAATAAAATATTTATGCAAAATTTACACAGCTTTAATCCTAATTTATACATATACACTGTATTATCTTCTTGTAAAGCGGGTTCAGTTGAACCCGCTAGCCACCACTTGGGTCCGCCGCTAGTTACGATCATTAAATTGCACAGCAATTTTTTTCCCTCGAGGCAATTTCCAAATATCTTTTAATGTAGGCCCACGAACCTTCCTAGCTTTTGAATTGCCTTTTATTTGGTATTAGAACACGAGTTTCTAGTTTATTTTTGTACTCTTACTCTTCAGTTTCTGTATCTACATTCTATGAAAGTTCCTTTGTTTTAAGATGATGTTTTTTTACTAATGACAAAGCAAAGTAACTAGTTTAGTACTATTTTGAGGCTCCACAGTATGTGAATCTTAGGAGATAGATTAAAGTCTTTGTTCATCGATTATCAGTTATTACTCTACTTAACACCAGTCAAGAGAAAAAAGGAACAAGAAAAGACACAATGTATTATTTCATTTACCGGAAACAAGACTACATATGTAAAAGGAAAAAAAGCCAATGCTACAAACAAAATAAAAACAAAGAATAACACGGGCTATCGAAAGTACAAAATGAGAATAAACAAAATAACTGAACTATCAATTTTAATAAACCAGAAACCTAAACCATATAGATGAATCATCACTTAAGAAAGAGACAAACATTATGATAATATTAACACATACATTATCTTCATACTTAGGTTTATTGTAAACAAAAACAAATATTCAAATTACCTTTCCTGAACAGAAAAATCAAAAACAAATTGTGCAGAGCAAATTTTTTTCAGGTAAGATAGTAAAAGAAAATACAAAAAAAAGGTATGAAAAAAATCAAAGAAGATTAAGATATACCAATTCAAAACACGGCTTGAACCTGATACAATTTCAGGACGATAATCATTAAGAAGCACCTAAGACGACCGCTTGAAAACTATAACTAAACTTCATTATAATGCAATTTTGCTCAATGAATCAACACCATTTAAACACCTAATAAGCCGCAATATACAAAACGAATTCATGAAAACTAAATAACACTACTGTGGAAAACCTATACTGTTTTTTAAAAAACACTTTAATTGCCACATGAATTCCATGGAATGAAGTTTCAGATTTTTTTCACCATTAAATTTCACTATTGACACATCAGAATGATAAAAAAGTGTTCAACCTGAAGTTTAATTTGATATTTGAATTTTGAGAAGTTAATATATATAAAATAATTGGGATGGAGAAGTAGCACCATAGAATCCAGAGATATAGCACCAAAATAAATATATCTCAGTAAGCAAAACGTGCAAACCAAATTAAAGTTATAATTATCAATAGAAAATGTTTCATCCTTCACTTCAAGAACATGAATTATTCTGACAAAATCCTAAAAGTTAGAGATAGAGATAGAGGTGTATAAAGAGAAATTAAGAGAAAGATATAAAACTAATAGATAGAAATCATACCTTTCAGTTGGCGACAATTTTGGTTGCTAGAGGTGGAAGTTTTGTTACACCATGAAAATTGTAAAAGCTTTTTTAAGAATGAGACCTAATTCTTAGAGGCGTAGGTTTTCCTTTTTTCAGGCAAATCAGAGAAGTGATATATTATTTAGGTGGGAGAATATTTAGAGGGGAAAAATAATTGGAGGGAAAAGAAAAAGAAAAAATAAAAGCTTAGCAAACTAATTCTCTTGAATCACCACTAAAAATATACTTATTGCTGGCAAATATTTATTAGTTGTTAATGTTTTGCCTGCACTAAATAATGTAGTGGCAATTAAGTTATTGCCATTAAATAATTTCCACTAAAACCACGTTTTGTTGTAGTGGTAGTTCTTCTCGTGAGGCTTTAACTGGCGCAAAGCATAAGCAATCACTTTACCCTTCTGCATCAACACACACTCAATGCCGATCCGAGAAGCATCATAACACATTGTATAAGAGCATGAAGTTGAAGGCAAAACTAGAACTCGAGCTATGGTCAAGGCAGCCTTGAGCTTCTAAAAGCTCTCCTCACACTTATCCGACCACCTAAAAAGAGCATCCTTTTGGGTCAATTTGGTCAAAGGCAATGCAATAAACGAGAGCCGTTCACGAAGCAACGATAATAACCGGCCAAGCCAAGAAAGCTTCGAATCTCTGTAGCTGAGGACGGCCTGGGCCAACTCTGAACTGCCTCTATCTTCTTCGGATCCACCCTCACTGGACACCACGTGTCCCAAGAATGCCACTGAGCTAAGCCAAAACTCACACTTGGAGAACTTAACATAAAGCTTCTCCTCCCTCAACCGCCGCAACACAATCCTCAAATGTTGGGCATGTTCCTCCTGGCTACGAGAGTACACCAGGATATCATCAATGAACACTATAACAAACGAGTCGAGATAAGGCTGAAACACACTATTCATCAGATGCATGAACGTTGTTGGGGCATTGGTCAGCCCAAAAGACATCACCAGGAACTCATAATGACCATAACGGGTCCTGAAGGATGTCTTTAGAATATTTGATTCCCGAATCTTCAACTGGTGATATTGAGACCTCAAATCAATCTTGGAGAATACCCTCGCTCCCTGAAGCTGGTCAAACAGGTCATCAATATGCGGAAAATGATACTTGTTCTTGATTATGACTTTATTCAACTCCTTATAATCAATGCACATTCTTATAGTAACATCATTCTTCTTCACAAACAACACCGGTGCACCCCAAGGTGACACACTAGGCCTAATAAACCCCTTATCAAGGAGTTCCTGAAGCTGCTCCTTCAATTCATTCAACTCAGTTAATGCCATGAGATATGGTGGAATAGAAATGGGCTGAGTGTCTGGCACCAAGTCAATACCGAAGTCAATATCCCTATTGGGCGGCATGCGCGGCAAGTCTGCAGGAAACACGTACGGAAACTCCCGCACCACCGGAACAAAATCAATAGTAGGAGCATCAGCACTGACATCCCTCGCAATGGCCAAATAAGATAAACAACCCTTCCCAACCATCCGCTGGGCCTTCAAATATGCAATCACTCTATTGGGAACATAGTCTAAAGATTCTCTCCACTCAATTCTCGGCAACCCCGGCATCACCAACGTCACAGTCTTAGTGTGATAATCCAGAACAATATGACATGGGGACAACCAATCCATACCCAAGATCACATCAAAATCAACCATGTTAAGCAACAAGAGATCAACTCTAGTATCCAGACTCCCAATGGTCACTACACATGACCGATATACATGTCCACAATAATAGTATCGCCCACCGGAGTATAGACATGAAGAGATGAAATTAAGGACTCATGGGGCATATCCAAATGATGAGCAAAATACGATGATACACATGAATAAGTGGAACCAGGGTCAAATAGTATAGAGGTCTCCCTGTGGCAAACTGAGACAATACCTGTGATCACTGCATCTGAAACAACAACATCTGGTCTGGTAGGAATAGCATAGAATCGGGCCTGACCATCACCTGATCGGCCTCTCCCTCTAGGGAGACCCCTAGCTGACTGAGCTCCACCCCGAGCTGGCTGAGCAGGTGGTGAAGTAACGGGTGCTGAAGTCGTAGGCTGACTCCCTTGCTGAGCTGGACCTCCCGTAAGGCGGGGACAACACCTCTTGATATGACCCATATCTCCACACTCGAAACAACCACTCCCTGTGAATGGCGGTGGGGACTGAAGGGAGCTCCGAGCACCAAAATACCCGCTAGAAGAATTCGGTGCCGATGAGCCCTGAACGGAAGGTGCATGGGACGAACTTTGAGTTGGAAGGGAACTGAGAGATGACTAGCCCTGATGTACACTATATGAATTATGGCCGGATAATGTACCACGGTGAACTGGATAAATCGTTTGAGTATGCCTATAAGGATGACCTCTGAACTGACCTCCACAAGGAACACCATTAAAACCTCCTGACTCACAAGGCATTTTGGCCTCCCTCTCACCTCGCTCCTGAATGCGGACCATCTCTATATGTCGAGCACAGTTGACTACCTCATCAAAGGTAGCACCAGAAACCCTCTCCCGAGTCATAAGAAACCACAACTGATATGTGAGGCCATCGATGAACCTCCGAATCCTCTCCGTATCAGTGGGAACTAGCCAAACTGCATGATGATCCAACTCAAAAAACTTCATCTCCTACTGCGTCACATACATGCCAGCCTGACGAAGCTGCTCAATGCGCAGCTCCTCTCAACGAGACTACGGCACGAACTTCTCCAAGAAGAGAACGGAGAACTCCTACCATGTAAGTGGTGCTGCACCGACCGGCCTGCGCCTCTCATAAGCCTCCCACCATCTGAAGACAGCCCCAGAAAACTGAAAAGTAGTGAACGATACCCCACTGGTCTCCAGAATACCCGTTGTCCGAAGCATCTGCTCGCACCTATCCAGAAAGCCCTGAGCATCCTCTGACTCAACACCGCTAAATGATGGAGGTCTAAGCCTCCCAAATCTCTCAAGCCTCCTCTACTCATCATCAGCCATAACGGGGACTACCAGGGCCTGACCAGCTGCTACTGGTAGAGCTGGTAGTGCCCCCGGTATCTGAAGTCCCTGCACTACCTGCTCTGGAGTACGGGCAACAGGGGTATGAGTAACTCCTCCAACATGAGAAGTGGCAGGTGCGGCCTGAGCCGAAACCACCTGAGCAAGGCCAGTGCATACTGTCAATATATGGGCCAAAGCCTCCTAAAGGCCTGGAATCACAATAGGCACAGCTGGTGCCTGAGCTTGCCCCACTGGATCAATTGTATCGGGTACCTGCTCCTGAGCTGGAGCGACTAGTGGGGTCCAATTAAACAATTTATAATAATTCCCAACTCCGCTCGAAAAGTCAATAAAATCAACTCTCGGGTCCACATGCTCGGATTCTAAAATTTTTTGAAGATAAACATTACCCATAATATTACGAAATCATATATATAATTTATTCCCAATTCCATTTCAAAAATCATGGTCAAAATCCAAAATTATCAATTCTAGGTTTTTCCTCTTAAAATCCCAAAGTTTCCATGAATTTCCATAAATTTCCATGTAAGAATCCTTATATAATCCAAATATTTAACTTGCAATAGGTGGGAATCACTTACCTCATGTTGCTCGATAAAACCCCCCTCAAAATAGCTCCTTAACTTCGGCCAACCCAAGAGAAAATGAGAGAAATGAGAGCTAGGACTCAATTAAAAAGTACCACTGCCCAGCGATCATCGCACCTGCGGCCACTTGACCTCATATGCGGGCGCGCAGGTGCGATCCAACAATCGCATCTACGAACACCCCACTGCCCCCAGCGTTTTGCTTTTGCGGACAAGGTTCCGCTTCTTCGAGTCCGCTTTTGCGGATTTTTCTCCGCTTCGGTGCATCTTCATCCCAGGCCCCATTCCGCTTCTGCGAAAACTAGGCCGCTTCTGCGGTCTCGCACCTGCGGCCATAACCTCGCAGGTGCGATTGCACCAGAAGCCTTAAGCTTCAGCATTTCCTCCAAGTCCAAACTCGATCCGTTTCCATTCTGATTCGCACCCGAGGCCCCCGGGACCTGTCCAAACATAACAACACATCCCAAAATACAATACGGACTTAGTTGAAGCCTCAAATCACGAAAAACAACATCAAAATTACAAATCGATGACCGAAACCTTTCTTTAATCTTTCAAACAGTCAAACTTTGCCGAACGTGTCCGAATCACACTTAAACATCCCGGAATGACGCCAGATTTTGCGTGCAAGTCACAAATCATGATATGAACCTATTCCAAGGCTCAGACCTTCGAATGGAGATCGATAACACCAAAATTCATTTCAAATCAAACTTAAGAATTTCTTAAACATCCAAAATGCCAACATTCCATAATTGGCGCTGAAATGCCCCGGACTATCCGATACTCAACTCGAACAAACGCCCAAGTCCGAAATCATCATACAAACCTATTGGAACTTTCAAATTCCTATTCCGAGGTCTTTACTCAAAAGTCAAACCTTAGTCAATTTTTCCAAATTAAAGCTTCCGAAATTAGAATTTTCTTTCCAAATCACCTCCGAACTTCCCGAAATTCAATTCCGATCACATGTACAAATCATAATACTGAAGTGAAGCTACTAAAGGCCTCAAACCACTAAACGGCGCGCTAGAGCTCAAAACGACCGGTCGGGGCATTACATTCTCCCCCACTTAAATATACGTTCGTCCTCGAACGTGCTAAGGACTGCTCCAGAGTTGTCCAAAATAACTGTTTAACACCTAGTGCACCTACTTGTGCCACCACAATCCAGTTGAACACATTAGCTTGAGTTAGACTGAAGATCCTCCCTTTTATTTAGTCAGTAAGCCTTAGAACCAAATCCCAACCTCCGAATTTCTCTACAAGACCTGATTCTATCATATGAACTCAATCACAACATAGTGTACCAAACCATGATCATGTACCTATGCTGAAATCACACCATGCACCACATAAGTCGGTTGCCATAATAACATCCTCCAACTATAATAGCTGGAATTTCACGAATCTGATGCACGCAATACGACTCATGACGCATATAAGTCATGTTCCAACTCTCGAAATACTGCCACGATGGCAGAGATATGTATAAACTAATGACCACCTGCCGAATCAACAAATCATGGAGTCTTTACTCCCGACAAGGACCATTACCTCATCTTGAACTGAATAACGATATTTGCTCTTTAATATACCCTACATAACTCTGATCGCATTGATCCCAGGTCCAATAACCTCGTCTCACCCAGTATAAGATGCTCAGGCAATAAGCCATCTCAAACACTGCAAAAAATCTCATATGACGCCCACAATGCGCCAACAAGCTACAAACTCGAATGTGATACATAATGAAAAATGAACTCTAGAAAAGGACTACCCAGCCCGCGTAACGAATAAAACGGCAGAATAGATGCTGTGAACCTACCTCAGGGATGAAAAACTAGGCACACAAAATAAGTGTAAGGAACTATGTTCAACATCTCGTTGTTACGGTGTGAAACCCGATCCAACATGACATTGTTGCGGCGTGCAACCCGATCCAAACATGACAATGTTACGGCGTGCAACCCGATCCACATAACATGCCTGTGGCGGCGTGCCACCCCATCAAAACAATATACATGTGGCGGCGTGCCACCCAATCCGCACATAACAATCAAGAAGAAAACACACATCAAACTGTAACGCTTATACTTACGCAATGCCCGAATATCGACCACAAGCATGCCAAGTGCATAATACAAATCCTAGAGAGACGGATAGCGCCATACGCTACGAAACCCAAGCACAACTAAGGTGCTATATATGATCTGTATCTCGAGAGACATCCTGCTCATATAGCTCCGCAAGCGACACTGGATCACAACACATATGAGAATAATCAAGCCGTTTCATAACCCGCATGGAACAATAGAGTATTACATGGATTAGCTAACGACGAGAATAATATCCAACGCCCGAATACTCCTCCGCAAGAAATGCTATGACGAACGAACACATCCGACCTGATGTAGAGCACACATTCACATTAGACCCCACTACTAACATGCCACACTTATACAAATCTCCCCGTGGGGTATGCTCCCATGACCTTCTGCTCAGGTACCAAGGTCTGCACATCCATACCACCAACCGTTCTAATTCTATAAAGCAAATCAAGAATCCATAAATCAATACACATAGCCTCTTACACAGAATGCCGTTCTCATGTGATACTAAAGAAAATGCCAGCTTACCCTGAACATCTGAATTCTCCCATGCTCATCCAAGCTCGTGACATTCTTGTCAACACCGAACCACAACCTTGATCTTGAACTTTCAAATTCCCATGCCGCTCACTGCATCTATCATGCCGCTATGTGAGAATACAAGATTTCATCATAACCTCTGAACTACTAGTAGAATAAATACTTCATTGGCTAGAAACCTTTCACTTAACTCTTTTCAGAAGAACCGTTGCAACACGCAACTGAATCCCCGCGACCGTAGAAAATACAAACCTCAAACATGGTCTAAATGACCATAACTCTTTCAGGATCCATCTACACATAACATGCCATTATAATCAAATACCTCCAAATCAATCAATTTACGGTGGCTGTCAATCCCACACATACAACCACGAATCATCTGTATAACTAACACTCCGAAGGATTTTATCATTGCCACAATCATGCTGATTCGAACCATTACTAACCGACCCAACTTCTTCCAATTTACTCTTGACTTTCCTTAGAAATGATAATAGCTCCATTCAAAACATAATAAACTCATTCAGCACGCATCCCGAGTGACCCACTTTACGAGAACACGTTGTCTCAATACCCATGAACCGTCTCGTACCTTCCTCATGCGCACAATAGCATCTCTAACTAGTACACCCATTCTAAAATACATTTCGTGAATCCGATGTAAACACATTACATCCTTTATTCTAAAGTACACCCTTTATTTTAATACTACCCCGCAGGCCCGATGTAAACACATTACACTCCAAGCCCCACTTTCATAATCAACTACAACAACTTAATCCTTAGCCACACAATGGACCCGAAATCCCTAGGCACTGCACTTTAATTCTTTAACCCACTAGGACTGTTGTCGAGAGTCACCCACTCTGACCTGGTCCCGAATATAACCAACTCCAACACTCTACTAGCACGTGAACACCCTCTCAATGAAGTAATTGGTTGAACTCTTTTCCTAGTACCTCACATCCACAAAAATCGTAAACTCTAAGTCTTCCTAAAAACTTGAACATGAATCGATAAAGCTAAATATAACATACATCCACCAAGTTCTTTGCCTAAATTAACCCTGATGTTTTCATTCCTCAGTCATAATAACCCAACAATACACCGATAACCAGAAACCGCACAAGCAGACAACCACGTGACCTAATCGTAGACGGTGGGGCTCCTCCACTTATCTTGAAGCTACCATTACATAAACTCATAATCCACGAGGATTCCTCCTTCTCAATTACCATGATCTCGCACCTTTAACCCGCTAAATTTCTCAAAATCGTTCATCAAATTTCTCAAACATTTCGAATTATCCGCCATAATCGCATATTCAACCTTCTGTCGGGTAGTAAGTAGAACTCTTCGTAGAAACTTCATCAGAATCATGAAACCGCTAATCTGCTCACAGGAGATCACCCACCCATGGAATTCCTTACCTACATCTTCCAATGACGCTACACTGGGTACAACTACCATGAAATCAGTAAACTCTCCTAGGCCCATGCTCACCCACCAGCTGTAAAAGTTTGTTCATCCCCTATTGACATCAATTGACAGTCCGACAATATATTTCCAAACTCAAAGTCACGTTGCATCCTACAAGCAAACCCCTTTATTCCATATCCAACCTCCCTCGGTACAGTAGCCACCATCCCAAATAAAATCCGTAGACCAAATCACCTTCCATCATGATTCCCAAATCGCCCTAAACTTTCTCAAAGCACATGGCCATCCTACCACAAAATCTATATGCTACTCTGCCACTCCCACTTCTCTCAAACCATCTCCTTTAAGAAACTTCTCGACCTCCTCTTCTCATACTTGACCTGCAATTAATTCAACCATCGCCAGACACCTCCTGCCTTGTCCTTCCTCATACTTCGCCGCCCAAATATTGCCTCAAATCAAATCCATACCTGTAGCACCGAAACTAATGAATTGCTACCAACTCTAAAGCTCCTAGAAGATCACCTTTCTCGAATCAACATTAGAAATACCAATTCAATTCTGGACTGCTACACACCACTATCTCTGACAACTGCTCCTCAGGCACTATTTTACAATACCCTGCCCCGAAGGCAAATCAAAGAAGACCATAACACCGGGAAACCCTAATGCGTTCGAATAAGGATGATGACACCACATCACAAATGAGAATTCCACCAGGCTAAAAAATATCAAGTCTCGTTAGTTCATCAACCAAACCTGGACATATATAGTCTGATTGCCTTTCCTTTGCTGGAATTAAATGCTAAACCTCTAAATCATGCACTGAGAAATCCTCCTTTCAAGTCATTCACTTCCTCGACACATAAACAAGCACCATACCATTACACCAACATTGTGCGATAACAACGCATAGACATCATAGCAATCCGTGCACAATATCGAATCCATAGGAAATACAGATACTGAGCTGGAACAAAAGAACATCCTTCCGCAAGGCAACGATAATAGTAGGCCCGGACACGGAGGGAAAAACATCCTGCACCATATCTGTAGTACTACTACAAATCCTCGACGCCCAATTGATAACAAATGCCTCATATCAACGTAGGATTGAGTACGAAGGAAATAAAGGCACAAGTCTCAATGGAATCAAATCGCACGATGAGTAATCAAGAAGGGAAGTTATCCTAACAGCCCTGTAGCCTCTCAAAGATAAGTACAAATATTTTCGTACTGATCCGCAAGACTCTACTGGACTTGCTCATGACTCGTGCGACCTAAGTGAACCTAATGCTCTGATACCGAGTTGTCACGACCCAAAATCCACTATAGGTCATGATGGCGCCTAACGCCGCCGTCAAGCAAGCCAACGGTGATTTATCAATTTAATTACCCATTTTATTAGTTTCGAAATCATAGATTTTAATAAGGAAAGAGTTTTACACTTCAAAATCCACGGGAACGTATAACATTTGTAGTTTATAAAAGAATTGAAAGGCGTTAATAATATACGAAACCTTAAGCATCAACTAGTATAACCCCAAAACCTGGTGTCACAAGTGCATGAGCATTTTCTAAGGAGTACAATAATAATACAATATCTGTCCAGAATGTAAATAAGACATGATAAAACAAATGGTACGATGGAGACTCGGTAGACTACGATGCGTAGCCTGGAATGCATCTCACATATTGTCTCCTCAACAGGTGCGCCTGTGTGCCAAGATGATCACCAAATGAACATGTCAGATCCTGCACATTTAGTGTAGAAGTGCAGCATGAGTACGTAAATCAACACGTACCTAGTAAGTATCTAGCATAACCCTAGATGAGTAGTGACAAGGGGTCGACATTGACACTTACTAGAGGTCCAATAAAATAATATAATAATTCACAACAGATATGAAATGCACAGGGATAACGGGGTAAATCTGTAAGTTACATAATCTTCCAAATATTTACTTCAAAGTATGAATTTCTCATTCTTGTATCCTACATTAACGACTCAAAAAATGTCAAGTTCCAATGTTAATGAATAAGGGACACCATATAAAATGATGGGCATCAACAGAAAGATAATCTCGTGATTGTTTGGACTACCAGCAATATAACGCATGATTATGCCGAGGTCGTTCGGCCCAATCCATAATAATGTGTACACTGCCGAGGTCGAGCGGCACGAACCATAAATGCATCTATTATACTGTCGAAGCATTCGGCCCGCTCCACAAGAAAGGAAGGAAGTTATCGAATTACGAGACATGTGCTTACA
Organism: Nicotiana tabacum; assembly: GCF_000715075.1. Classification (NCBI taxonomy): domain Eukaryota; kingdom Viridiplantae; phylum Streptophyta; class Magnoliopsida; order Solanales; family Solanaceae; genus Nicotiana; species Nicotiana tabacum. The sequence goes on along the minus strand of NC_134103.1, from coordinate 11,198,901 downwards.
ATATAGTACATGAGTACAAGGTGAATATAATCCTTTACCATTTATGAAATAACTAGCCAACACCTCAAGGCTATAAGGCTCGGCCTAACATATATGCATATATTTCTAAATTAATTCAATTATAATTTCAATTAATTTAGCCAGCAGGATGGATTCAAGTATTTCAAATATTACATGGTAAAGTCATAAGTCTACCCGGACATAAACATGATTTAGCTACATACGGACTCTCGTCATCTCGTACGTACGTAGCACCCACAACTATTATCACATAACAATTACATCACCTAGGAGTAGTTTCCCCCTCATAAAGTTAATCACGAGACTTACCTCACTTTGAAGTTCCATAACCGACTCCAACGCCTATCTAACTCTTCAATTCAAAATCAAACGTTCCGAAATTAGTCAAGCAACGTGCAATTAAATCAAAATATACCCCAATGCTTACAATTTAACAATTTATAACAATTCCCAACTCCGCTCGAAAAGTCAATAAAATCAACTCTCGGGCCCACGTGCTCGAATTCTGAAATTCTTTGAAGATAAACATTACCCATAACATTACAAACTCATATATATAATTTGTTCCCAATTCCATTTCCAAAATCATGGTCAAAATAAAAAATTATCAATCCTAGGTTTTTCTTCTTAAAATCCCACAATTTCCATGAATTTCCATAAATTGCCATATAAGAGTCCTTATATAATCCAAGTATTTAGCTTGAAATAGGTGGGAATCACTTACCTCATGTTCCTCGATGAAATCCCCCTCAAAATAGCACCTCAACTTCAGCCAACCAAAGAGAAAATGAGAGAAATGAGAGCTAGGTCTTGATTAAAAAGCACCACTGCCCAATGATTATAGCACCTGCAGCCACATGACCTCATCTGCGGCCCTGCAGGTGCGGTCTAACCATCGCATGTGGGAGCACCTCACTGCCCCCAACACTTTGCTTTTTCAGATAAGGTTCCGCTTCTACGAGTCCGCTTTTGCGGAGTTTTCTCCGCTTATGCGCGTCTTCATTCCAAGCCCCATTCTGCTTCTATGACCACTGGGCCGCTTCTGCGGTCTCACACCTGCGGCCATAACCTCGCAGGTGCGATTGCACCAGAAGCCTTAAGCTTTAGCAGTTCCTCCAAGTCCAAACTCGATCTGTTTCCAATTCGATTAGCATACGAGGCCCCCGGGACCCCGTCCAAACATAACAACACATCTCGAAACACAATACGGACTTAGTCGAAGCCTCAAATCACGTCAAGTAATATCAAAATTATGAATCGATGACCGAAACCTTTCTTTAATCTTTCAAACATTCAAACTTCGTCGAATGCGTCCGAATCACACTTAAACATCCCGTAATGACGCCAAATTTTGCGTGCATGTCACAAATCACAATGTGAACCTATTTCAAGGCTCAAAACTTCAAACAGACATCGATAACACCAAAATTCATTTCAAATCAAACTTAAGAATTTCTTAAACATCCAAAATGCCAACCTTCCATAATAGGCGCCGAAATGCTCCCGGGCCACCCGATAATGAACTCGAACATATGCCCAAGTCCAAAATCATCATACGAACCTATTGGAACCTTTAAATCCCGATTCTGAGGTCTTTACTCAAAAATGAAACCTTAGTCAATTTTTCCAACTTAAAGCTTATGAAATTAGAATTTTCTTTCCAAATCACCTTCGAACATCCAGAAATTCAATTCCGATCACACGTACAAGTCATAATACCTGAAGTGAAGCTACTAAAGGCCTCAAATCACTGAACAACGCACTAGAGCTCAAAACGACCGGTCAGGTCATTACATATTCAAAAGAGTGAGAAGAAGGAAAATGACCCATAAAATCTATTCCCCAAACATCAAATATTTCACATACCTGTATTGATTACAGTGGCATCTCATCTCTCTTGGTGATATTACCTATTCTCTAACACTTATCACATTGTGCTACATATTCTCAGGCATTTTAAAGAGTGTGAGCCAGAAGAATCCGGCTTCTAAATCTTTAAAAGCCGTTCGATTTCCTGCATAATGTCCTCCATATGCTCCATCATGACAGTGATATAGAATTTTATTCATCTCTTCTTAAGGTACATACCTTCTAATGATATTATCTACTCAATTTTTAAATAAGTAAGGTTCATCCCACATATAATACTTTGTATCAGATACAAGCTTTTTTCTTTGTTGGTAAGAAAAATCTTGCGGTATCCACTTTCCAACCAAGTAGTTGACGAAATCTGCAAACCAAGGTGGTTGAATCACAATTGTGTCAACGAAAAAAATATGTTCATTAGGAAATTCTTCTTTTATCTCATTAAACTCAAGGGGAGGTTTTTCTAATCTAGACAAATAGTCAGCTACTTGGTTCTCTATCCATTTTTTGTGCTTTATCTCAAGGTCAAATTCTTAAGTAAAATCCATTTTAATAATCTCGGTCGATCATCTTTCTTAGCTAAGAGGTATTTTAAAGCTGCATGATCAGTAAAAATAGTGACCTTGGTTCCTATCGAATAGGAGCGAAACTAATCAAAAGCAAACACTACTACTAGTAACTCTTTATTTGTCGTGGCATAATTCACTTGAGTTTCACTCAATGTCCTACTAGAATAGTAAATAGGATGGAAAAACTTATCCCTTCTTTGGCCCAAAACAACTCCAACTGTTGTATCACTAGCATCACATATGACCTCAAAAGTTTGGTTTCAATCAGGGGACACAACTACAGGTGCAGTTGATAACGTTTCCTTTAGGGTTTGAAAAATTTCACACAGTCACCAGAAAATTCAAACTTAATGTCTTTCTTCAAGAGGTTAGTCTGCGGTTTTGAAATCTTTGAGAAGTCTTTTATGAACCGTCTATAAAAACCTGGATGACCTAGAAAGCTTCTAACGCCTTTCACAGTTATGGGAGGGGGTAATCCTGCTATAAGATTAATTTTAGCCTTATCAACTTCTATCGCTTTAGCAATGCTTTTATGTCCTAAAACATTCCTTTTGTAACCATAAAATGATATTTTTCCCAGTTAAGAACTAAGTTTGTTTCTTCACATCTTTTAAGAACTAAGGTCAAGTGGTTAAGACAATCCTTATATGTTTTTCCAATGAGTGTAAAATCATCCATAAAAATTTCAAGAAATTTGTCAGTCATGTCAGCAAAAATTGCCGACATGCAATACTGAAATGTAGCAGGGGCGTTACACAGACCAAATGGCATTTTTCTATAGGCATATGTTCCATGATGGCATGTGAATGTTGTCTAATCTTGATCTTCTGGTGTAATTAGTATCTGATTATTGTCACGACCCAAAATCTCACATGTCGTGATGGCGCCTATCTCGATACTAGGCAAGCCAATAACCTCAACAAATTCCAAATTCTTTTAGGTTTGAAAACATAATAATTAGATTTTTACATAAAATCCCACAATATCTGGTACAATTACACTCCCAAAACCCGAATGTCACTGAGTACATGAGCATCTAAATGATAATAAATTCTGACTGATAAAACACTGTCTGAAAGTATAGAATAATATAATAACTGAAAGAATGAGAGACAAGGTAAGTGGACTCGAGGCATCTACCTTGATAGTCTCCAACTGATAGCACTATGAGATTTAATATCGCCCGTGGGGCCCACGTCTTGGAACCTGACAAAAGTTACAAAATCCGAAAGCCCATTCAACTACGAGTCTAACCATACCAATTTTACCAAATTCCGACATCAACTCGACCTCCAAATCCTCAAATCTTATTTTCAAATCCCTAGATCCAAATCCACGATTTATACCTCAAAATCATGTAATCTAGTTGGATTATTCGATGATAATTCAATATAATGGAGTAGAAATGATCACAAGTGACTTACCTCAAAATTTCTCGTGATTTCTTGCTAAAAAATCGCCCCAAGCCGTGTTCTTTTGTCCAAAAATATTGAAATGCGCTAAAACAAAACAGAACTGCTCAATAAAAATAGTATTCCGGTCGCTAAAAGCCCAATTCCCGTCTCTAAAAGTGTCAAATCTGATCGCTAAAGGTGCGCACCGGAACCTGTTGCACCAACAATATTTATTTTCACTAAAAAGGCTCTAACTCCATCATACGAACTCGCAATTCGACGATTCTTGTTCCTATAAGTCACAAATAATAATACGAACCTAGTCCTTCAATACAAACTCAATTCGGAGCTCATTTGCTCATTGTGACACCAATTTCGCTCGTTAAATAATTAACTCATATTTCGCGCTAAAAACCCAATCGAGACTTGATGAAATTAGACCAAACTTTCCAGATCATTCCTAATTATCAAACTCCAGAAGTCTCAAAATCGATATTCAATCTCTAGAACTAAAAATGGACCTTTGGATCATTACATGTTTATGATGAAAACATTAAACTCTTCCAAAACGCTTCCCCGACAGCCTGTAGTTTATCAACCATAACTTCTTATACCCAACTCCAACTGCCAAATGGTTTATATTTTTAAAAATTAGATACAAAGGGCTACAACTTTCATTTTTGGATCATTGCCAAATTCCTAATAGATTACGAGATATAAGATTTCAAAGTCAGTCTTGTGCAGCAGAAATTTCTGTGATGCACACTGCTGTAGCAAAAAAAACCAACAGTTAAAAATGGCCTAGAAATGGTCCGAAACCACTCCGAAGCTCACCCGAGCCCCTCGGGACCCCGTTCGAACATACCAACAAGTCTTAAAATATATTAAGAACTTAGTCGAGGCCTCAAATCACATCAAACAACACTAAAACCACAAATCGCACCCCAATTCAAGCCTAATGAAACTAAGAAGTTCCAAATTCTACATTTGATGCCGAACCCTATCAAATCAACTCCGATTGACCTCAAATTTTGCACACAAGTATAAATGACATAACAGAGTTGTTCTAATTTTCAGAATCGGATTTCGATCCTGATATCAAAAAAGTTAACTCCCCGGTCAAACTTTCAAACTTAAATTTCATATTTTTACCATTTCAAGCCTAATTTAGCTATAAACCTCAAAATAAATATTGGGACACACTCCTAAGTCCAAAATCACCATACGTAGATATTGGAACCATCAAAATTCTATTTCGGGGTCATTTACACGTGATTCACCATCCGGTAAATAATTTCAACTTAAGTTTCCAAAACAAGAATTGTTCTTTCAATTAAATCCTGAACCATATGAAAACCAAACATGAACACCCTCGCAAGTCATAATACACATTTCAAAGATTCTCGAGACCTTAAGACACTAAACAGAACGCTAATTCTCAAAATGATAAGTCGGGTCGTTACATTCTCCCCCACTTAAATATACATTCGTGTTCGAACGTGCCAAGAGTTGTTCCTAAACCTTCAAATCACTATTTCACCTTATCATGCACATACCCGGGGTTGATCCCACATCACCCTATTCTATATAGGCCCGACAATACCACATAATTGAAAAGTTACTAATTTAGCATTAGCCCATAAACCTTGGAATCCAATTTCCAACATCCAAAAATTTCTTTTCAAGACTTGAATCTCACATTTACACTCTGTATGAGTCTTAACAAGTTTTATTAAGCCTTGGCCATAACTCTAGATATAGTAACATGATATACCACACAACCCGTTATACCACACAACCCGCATACTCGCAATAGTTACAAATCTGATACCGGTATTAAACCCCATATCAAACAACACCTCATTCCAAAACCTTCGTACACTGGCGATAATGAAAGAAACACGCGAAATTTCATGACCACTTACCAGATCAACAAGTCACGGAGCTTTCCCTCGTTCAACAAGTACCATAGCCAATTATTTAAGCCGAATTCTAAATTATTCTTCCAACACGCTGTAATCAAACCGCTGGCAATCTCGAAGGGAGATATCTGGACCTGGAGCAACAGATAGTATCCATTCTAGGTCCAATGACCTTATATCACCAAACACAACTATTCTAGCTATTCCGGTGTAATCCTACCTTTCCGGCACAGAACATTATTTAAAACCAACTCATCAAATTCTGTGAGAAGAACATATGTGTGTGCATGTGCACATTTGTTTTTCTTCTCAAATTGCCCTGATTAGGCAATAGCATAGCATATAGAGGAATGAAACAATTAATAAGATAAACGATCAAGGAAACAGATATTTCACATATTGCACGGATAACTCACGTGCTAACAATAGAACCCGAACGGACAACTCACGTGCCAATAATATAATCCGCCCGGTATAGTCCCAGGCCTCCAGTCCAAATATATTATATGGGAGCATTTAAATAGGTATATAATGAGTATGGTAAGATTCTCATGTTCATGGAGTGGTATAAATGAAATGCTAAAGTGTAGGCATGCACAAAGTGTGTTATCATAGCTCAAATCAAAAATCTTTCATCACTGAGGCATTTATCAAGTTCATTCAGGGATTTTAACTCCTATGTAGCCTCAATCACGACTCAAATAGCTCACGCGATGTTACATATATGAGAAACATCATAGCTTAAAGCTCAACAGTCGATTCCAGGCTTATTATAGCCCAAACGCAATCTGAGCATGGATAAATATCCCTCTAAAAAGTCCTCAATGACTTAACCATAACACATACTATTATCTAGTTAACTTGGCCACACTTTCACAGTCCGTGGCCCCAAAAATATTTGCTTCTGAGAGCTCCCAGTCCCCAAATTCGTAGAACACTTGAACCACCATAACTGATCACAACTTCAACACTCGAATGACTAAATCATCCTTCATGAGCGATCATCCTACTAGGAATACTTCCATAATTCTTCCATGCCACATAAGAATAATTTGAATATCAGCAGCCTATCAACCAGGTGAGTACCGCAATACCAATGAACATCCATAAGTCAAAACACAATGCGCCTTTTAAAATGCGCACCATTCTCAGGAATTATCGAGCAATTATAACATTCATCTAAATGTCTGAAACTGACCATGTTTTCTATAATTCATGACCTTCCCTTCAAAACTGAACTGCCACCTTGTACATGCAAATTCTCAATCCCACGGGACACACCGCCTCTATTAGACCACCATATAAATAGTACGAGAATTTTATATCAACTCTGAGTCACCGGTAGAATACATACCCAATTAGTTAGAAATCTTCCATCTGCTCCCTTCCAGGAGGAAATCACAATACACAACATGTTTCTCACACCGGTAGAAAATATCTGGATCAAACCATGGTAAAAACCATCAAGAACACTTTGAAATTTGTTTTCACATAACCAATCTATCAAAACTGAATTTCTCTAACTCGACCAAGCCATATAGGTTACCAAACCCAAGAATATTGCCACCAAAACATCTGTAGAGCCTCACCATATTATAATTACCCTAATAAATATCACAACCGTGATACCCACTCTGAATAGACCTTATGTGTACTAAAATTGTTCTTTTACCTTTCTTATACTGCAATGTAGAATCCATAATCATACAGAATTACCGCAAGTCCCGGCAATATCATCAAAAAGTCAACTTCCGGTCAAACTTCTCAAAAACCTTCAAATTTCTAGCTTTAGCCAAATGGCTCCAAAATGACCTACAGACCTCCGAATCCACTTCCCGACGTGCTCCTAATACTAGAATCACCATACGTAGCTATTCCTAAACTCGGAATTCCAAACGGACATTTATAACATTGAAATGCACTTCAACCCAAATTTATGAAATACTTCCAAAATGCCAACTTCTACAATAGGCGCCGAAACGCTCCTGGGTCATCCAAAACCCGATCCGGACATACGCCTAAATCCGAATTCATCATACGAACCTGTTGGAATCTTCAAATCCCGATTCCGAGATCGTTTACTCAAAAATCCAACCTTAATCAATTCTTCCAACTTAAAGCTTCCGAGATGAGAATGTTCTTTCCAAATTAACTCTGAACTCCCTGAATCTCAATTCCGACTACGCGTACAAGTCATAATACTTGGAGTGAAGTTGCTCATGACCTCAAACTGTTGAACGATGCGCTAGAGCTCAAAACGACCGGTCAGGTTGTTACATTTGCATCGCAGGTGTGAAGATGGCTTAAGGTCCAAAGATTTGATTCTATGGACAAGGGCACGCACCTGCGGGCCCGTTTCTACGGATGACCTTCCGCATCTGCGACTCTGCCCAGGCAGCCCCTTTTTGCTCCTACGGCCAATCCTCCATATATGCGGATGCGCAGATGCAGATCCTATTTCGCACCTGCACTCACAGACCAAGCTTGACCAAACCGCATCTGCACTCCTCCTTCCGCACGTGCAATCCCACATATGCGGTCTCCCCCCCGCAGGTGCGAAAATACCAGAAACCAACGGGAAACCTCCGCAGGTGCGAAAATACTAGCCTAAGTCCAAATTTAATCTGTTAAGCATCCGAAACACAACCGAGGACCCCGGGACCTCAACCAAACATACCAACCAGTCCTATAACACCATACAAACTTAGCCGAGCCCTCAAATCACATCAAACAACTCTAAAAACATGAATCACCCTCCGATTCAAACTTAATGAACTTGAAACTTTAAATTTATACAACCGATGCCGAAACCTATCAAATCACGTCTGATTGACCTCAAATTTTGCACACAAGTCATAATTTACATACGGACCTATTCCAACGTCCAGAATCGGAATCCGACCCTGATATCAAAAAGTCCACTGCCGGTCAAAATCCCCAAAAATTTGACTTTCGCCAATGGAAGCCAAAATCAGCTACTGACCTCCAAAACATAATTCGAACACGCTCCTAAGTCTAAAATCACCCAACGGAGCTAACGAAACCGACGAACCTCCATTCCGGAGTCGTATTCACACAGTTCCGACTACGGTCAAAATCCTAAGACTTAAGCTTTCGTTTAGGGACTAAGTGTCCCAATTCACTCTGAAACCACAACAACGACCTCCCGGCAAATCACATAAGCAGAAAAAGATACGGGAAAAGCAGTAAATAGGGAATCAGGGCTATAAGACTCAAAGCGACCGATCGGGTCGTTACATCCTCCCCCTCTTAAAACTATCGTTCGTCCTCGAATGAGTATATAGACAGACCTGATGTGGTGAAAAGATGGGGATAACGGCTGCGCATTATACGCTCGGACTCCCAAGTCGCCTCCTCGACCGTCTGACCCCTCCACTGAACCTTCACGGAAGCAATGTTCTTAGACCTCAGCTTTCGAAATTGCTTGTCCAAAATAGCCACTGGCTCCTCAATATAAGATAGATCCTTGTCCAACTGGACTGAGCTGAAATCTAGCACATGAGACGGATCACAGTGATACTTCCGGAGCATAGAAACATGGAATACCGGATGAACTCCAGCTAGACTGGGAGGTAAGGCAATCTCATAAGCAACCTCCCCAACATGCCGCAACACCTCAAAGAGACCAATGAATCTTGGGCTCAGATTGCCCTTCTTTTCGAACCTCAAAAAGCCCTTCATAGGCGAAACCTTGAGCAAGACCCGCTCTCCAACCATGAATGCAATATCGCAAACCTTCCGATCCGCATAACTCTTATGTTTGGACTGGGTTATGCGAAGTCGATCCTGAATCACCTCTTAACCTTTTCCAAAACATCCTAAACCAAGTCTGTACCAAATAATATAGTCTCGTCTAGCTCGAACCAACCCACTGGAGACCGACACCGCCTACCATACAGAGCCTCATACGGTGCCATTTGGATGCTCGACTGATAATTATTATTGTAGGCAAACTCCGCAAGTGGCAAGTACTGATCCTAATAACACCAAAATCTATCACACACGCATGGAGCATATCCTCTAATATCTGAATAGTACGCGACTGTCCATCCGTCTGAGGGTGAAATACTGTGCTAAGCTCTACTCGAGTACCCAACTCATGTTGTACGGCCCTCCAAAACCGTGATGTGAAATGCGTGCCCGGTCAGAGATGATAGATACTGGTACGCCATGAAGCCTGATAATCTCACGGATATAAATTCGAGCTAGCTGCTCGAAAGAATAGGTAGTCATCACAGGAAGGAAATCAGTTGACTTGGTCAGCCTATCCACAATCACCTAGACTGCATTAAACCTCCGCTAAGTCCATGGGAGTCCAACAACGAAAACCATAGTGATCCGCTTCTATTTCCACAACGAAATATCTAACTTTTGAAGCAACCCACCTGGCCGTTGATGATCATACTTCACATGCCGGCAAGTCAGACACCAAGCTACATATTCCACTATATCCTTCTTCATTATTCTCCACTAGTGATCCTACCTCAAGTCCTGATACATTTTTGTGGCACCCGGATGAATGGAGTACCGCGAACTGTGAGCCTCCTGGAGAATCAACTCACGCAGTCCATCTATATTGGGCACAAATAGCCTGCCCTGCATCCTCAATGCACCATCATCTCCAATAGTGACCTCCTTAGCACTATCGTGCTGAACCGTGTCCTTAAGGACAAGCAGATGGAGGTCATCAAACTGACGCTCCCTGATACGATCATAAAGAGAAGATCAAGAGACCACACAAGCCAATACTCGACTCGGCTCAGAAATATCCAATCTCACAAACTGGCTGGCTAAGACCTGAACATCCAACGCCAATGGCCTCTCTGCTAGTATATATGCTAAACTCCCCAAACTCTCACTGCGACTCAAAGCATCGGCCACCACATTGGCCTTCCCCGGATAGTACAAAATGGTGATATCAATATACTGTGCATCAAGTGCATAAAAGTTATTGGGGTATTGGTCAGCCCAAATGACATCACAAGGAACTCGTAGTGACCATACCGAGTCCTGAAAGTAGTCTTCAGGATATCTGGCTCCCGAATCTTCAACTAATGATAGCATGAATGCAAATCAATCTTGGAAAACACTCTACCACCATGTAACTTATCAAATAGGTCATCAATATGAGGCATAGATACATGTTCTTCACTGTAACTCTGTTCAACTAGCGATAATCAATGCACATATGCATAGAACCATCTTTCTTCTTCACTAACAAGACAGGAGCACCCCATGGTGACACACTGGGTCGAATGAAGCCCGTATCAAGCAACTCCTGTAACTACTCCTTCAACTCCTTCAACTCAGGATGAGCCATACAATATGGAGGAATAGATATGGGCTGAGTGCCTGGCAACAAATTGATGCCAAAATCAATATCTCTGTCAGGCGGCATGCCCGGAAGATCAGCTGGAAAAACATCTAGAAAATCCCTCACTACTGGGACTGACTCAACTGTATGCATATTAATACTAACATCTCTCACATAAGCTAGATATGTGTCACACCCCTTATCAACCATCCGTTGAGCTTTAAGAAATGAAATAACTCTGCTGGGAGTATATCCTAAGTACCTCTCCACTCTAATCGCGGTAGACCTAACATAGCTAGTGTCACGGTCTTAGCGTGATAATCAAGAATAGCATAATGGCGTGACAACCACTCCATGCCCAAGATAACTTCAAAGTATACCATACTGAGAAATAATAAATCGGCTATGGTCTCAAAACCACTAAGAGCAATCAAACACGACCGATACACGCTGTCCACAACAAGAGAATATCCCACAGGAGTAGACACATAAACAAGGGAACTCAAGGAGTCATGAGATATGCCCAAATACAGGGTTAAATAAGAGGACACATAGGAATATGTAGAGCCTGGATCAAATAAGACCGACACATCTCTATGACAGACCGGAACAATAGCTGTAATGATAGAGTCGGAAGCAACTGCCTCTGTATGAGCCGGAAGAGCATAATATCTGGCCTGGCTCCCCCTCTAAGGAAACCTCTACCTCCCTGACCTCCACCTCGAGTTGGCTGAGAAGGTGGGGCGGTAGCTGGTGCTGTAATCATAGCTTGAGGACCCGGTGGAGCACACGGTGGCTGAGAAGTCTGTGGAGGTGCACCCCTCCTAAGTCTGGGGCAATCCCTCACCATATGGTGAGTGTTGCCACACTCAAAACAAGCTCTTGGAGGGCGTGGCTGCTATGACTGGCTCGGGCCAGGTCTGCTGGACTGACCGCTAAGAGCACCCCGTGCAGGAGGTGCACTAGATACTGGCGGTGCATAATAAGACTCCCAGGGCCTAGAAGGGACCGGAATACCACTGGACACAGGAAGAGCTGAATGAACGGGGCGACTCACATAACCCCTACCATGGCGAACTGCAGATGGGGCATAAGTACCACTGTAAGTGCCAGACTCTCGAGACCTCTTGGCTTTCCTTTCTTCTCTCTCCCGTGCAAGGATACCCTCCAATCTCTTAGCAATACTCACAACCTGCTGGTAAGAAATATCCATCTCCATCTCCCGGGCCATGCTAAGCCTGATACTAGGGTGGAGTCCCTCGATAAACCGACGAACCCTCTCTCAAACTGTGGCAACCAAGGCTGGTGCATGTCAGGCCAAATCACTGAAGCGAATTGCATACTGTGACATTGTCATAGCACCCTAGCGCAACTGCTCAAACTCCATGCACCATGCATCTCTATGACTCTGGGGAACATACACCCTCAAAAATATGTTCGAGAACTGAGTCTATGTAAGTGAAGCTGCCTTAGCCGGACTACTCAACTCATAAGCACGCCACCACTGATAGGTTGCTCCTATAAACTGGAATGCAGTAAAGGAAACCCCACTCGACTCTGCTACACCCATAGTACGGAGAATACGGTGACACACCTCCAGAAAACCCTGAGCATCCTCTTATGCCAATCCACTGAAGCTAGTAGGGTGGTACTTCTTGTACCTCTCAAGTCTGAGCTGCTCCGCCTCAAAAACTGCTGCCCTAACCACGGGCTGAGCTGGAGCTACTGGCTGCATCAGTTGTCACGACCCGAAATTCCCACCTTCGGACCGTGATGGCACCTAATATTTTACTTGCTATGCAAGCCAACGTTAGAATAATATTAACCAATTTTTAAACAATTTTTAAATTATAAATAATCAAAGAAACAAATGCGGAAACAAAAGTTTGAAATATAGTAAATAATCCATAAAACAAACGGTGTCTAAATATCATCACAGAATTGGTGTCACAAGTGCACGAGCTTCTAGAATAAATACAATTAAAGGTCTGAAAAAAATAAAGCTATCTGGAAATAAACACACAACTAAACAGACTTCAGAACTGCGGACGCCATGCAATTATACCTCAAGTCTCCTCTGGTAGCTGAAATCCGAGCAAGTCTATGGTACGCCGCTGGGACCAACTCCAAAATCTGCACAAGAAGTGCAGAGTGTAGTATCAGTATAACCGACCCCATGTACTGGTAAGTGCTGAGCTTAACCTCGACGAAGTAATGACGAGTCTAAGGTGGTTCACTTACATTAACCTGTACACAATATTAATAACAACAACAACAAATAATAGAAATAAATTAGGTAACTCATTTATAATAATTGAAGCCAACTCAGCAATCATAATCCATTATTATTTCAACCAATTCTGTTGCAGCGTGCAACCCGTTCTCACAATATATTCACATTCAATTCTGTTGCAGCGTGCAACCCGCTCTCCCAATATATTCCTTTTAATCAAGTCTGTCAAATATTTATTTCAATCAAGTGTATATATAAACTTTTAATAAGTCTGTTGCGGCGTACAATCCGATCCCCCAGTATTGACTTTTAAATAAGTCTATTTCAGCGTGCAATCCGATCCCCCAATATTGACTTTTAAATAAGTCTATTGCGGCGTGCAATCCGATCCCCAAATATTGACTTTTAAATAAGTCTATTGAAGCGTGCAATCCGATCCCCCAATATTAACTTTTAAATAAGTCTATTACGGCGTGTAATCCGATCCCCTAATATTGATATATTTACTTTCATTTCCGTTCCGGCGTGCAACTCGTTCCCCCAATATATATAACTTTAAACAGCTCATAATGTAAATAAAAATTACTCCAATAAATACCACGTCCAATGAGAAACTATTAAGCATCAAGGCACACAATAATTATAATTTATCTTTGACCAAACAATGGCAATAACAATTTATTTTGGAAATCAGGGAGAAATTAGATAGTTTAATATTTAATATGCTAAATTACAAGTAGCAATTAGTGCACGTAATTCAAATAAGCATGTAGCAATTATTACAGGAATTTAAGAATTAATATTTGGCAAAGAATAGGATAGAAACAATTATTATAAGAATTAATTCATGTATTAAAACAAATTTAGTATTTTCAAATAATTATGCAAAAAATTAATTTGACGACATATAGGCACTCGTCACCTCGCCTATACGTCATTCACATGCAATTCACATAACAATTAATTTAAGGGTTCTATTCCCTCAAGTCAAGGTTAACCACGACACTTACCCCGCTTTGTAAATTCCAACCAATTACTTAACCACAACTTTTCCTTTTAAATTTGTCTCCGAAAGCTTCAAATCTATTCATAAACAATTCGATATATTCAATACTAATCATAGGAATTAATTCCATATGAATTTACAAATTTTCCGAATAAAAATCCGAAATTCATTTAAATACTCGACAATGGGACCCACGTCTCAAATCCCGGAAAAAATCGCTAAATCCGAACACCCGTTCCGATACGAGTTCAACCATACAAAAAATTGTCCAATTCCAATATCAAATGGACCTTCAAATCTTAACTTTTTGTTTTTGAAAGATTTTATAAAAAGTCCAATTTCTTCCATCTAAATCCGAAATAAATGAGGAATATAGATATGGATTTGTGAAATATAATCACTTTTGGTTCAAGAACACTTACCCAATTCAAAGTCGTGAAAATGGCCCTTGAAATCGCCCAAATCCGAGACTTGAAACTCAAAATGAGTAAAAATGGCTAAAACCCGATTTTATGTATTCTGCCAAGCATTTTCGCATTTTCGCATCTGCTGGCTTTATTTTCGCACCTGCGGTCATGCATTTGCGACGAAAATCTCACATTTGCGAAGTAGGGCTGCCAGGCAAGGTTTCGCATCTGCGGACATTTCTATCGCACCTGCAACGTCGTAGAAACGACCGTAGAAGCGATTCAGCCTTCGCAGAAGAGGTCGCGCATTTGTGACCCATTTCTCCGTAGAAGCGATGCAACTGGCCAGTGCCCAGGTCACAGAAGAGACCAGCTTCTCGCAGATGCGGTTGCGCACCTGCGGCCACCATTGCGCAGGTGCGATTACACCAGGTTCTGCCAAGAACCTGCTACTTTTAACATGCTCTAAACAATCCAAATTTCGTCTGAAACTCACCCGAGCCCCTCGATAACTTATCCAAATATCCCAACAAGTCCCATAACATTATCCGGACTTACTCGGGGTCTCAAATCATATCTAATAACATCGAAATTGCAATTCACACCACGATTCGGACTTTGAGTTTTAAACTTTTCAATTTGTAAAGCTCCTGCCAAGACATATTAAATGAATGTAGAATGAGTTGAAATTTGGCACACAAGTCATAAATGACATAACGGAACTGTTCAAATTTTCAGAATCGGATTCCAACTCCGATATCAAAATGTCAACCCTGTGGTCAAACTTGGAAATCTTTAGCCTTTAAATTGCTAGTTCCGTTAAATGGTCATAACTTGAGCTATGGGCCTCCAAATTAAATTCCGGGCATACACCCAAGTCCCAAATCACGATACGGAGCTACCGAAACTGTAAAACACTGATCCTAGTCCATTTGCTGAAAATGTTGACCAAAGTCAACTCAGTTGAGTTTTAAAGCTCTATTTCACACTTTAATCCATTTTTCACATAAAAACTTTCTGGAAAATTTTTTGGACTGCGCACGCAAGTCAAGGAATGTAAAATGGTACTTTTTGAGGTCTTAGAATATATAATTACTTATTAAATTTAAAGATGACATTTTGGGTCATCACATTCTCGACCTCTAAAACAAACGTTCGTCCTCGAACGGAGTTAGAAAAAGTACTTGAGCTGGAGAAAAGGTGTGGATATTTATTCCGCATGTCCGACTCGGACTCTCAGGTAGATGCCTCTACATGTTGACCTCTCCATTGCACCCGAACTGAAGGATAACTCTTAGACCTCAACTGTCGGACTTGCCGAACTAGAATAGCCACCGACTCCTCCTCGTAAGTCAAATCTTTGTCTAATTGGACTGAGCTGAAATCTAGCACATATGACGAATCACCATGGTATTTCCGGAGCATAGACACATGGAACACCGGATGAACCGCTGATAAACTAGGTGGTAATGCAAGCCTGTAGGCTACTTCACCCACCCTTTCAAGAATTTCAAAAGGTCCGATATACCTAGGGCTCAGCTTGCCCTTCTTTCCCAACTTCATTACACCTTTCATAGGTGAAACCAGGAGCAATATTCTTTCTCCAACCATGAATGAAATATCACGAACTTTACGGTCGGCATATCTCTTTTGCCTACACTGAGCTGTGCGAAGTCGATCCTGAATAATCTTGACCTTATCCAAGGCATCCTGTACCAAATCGGTACCCAACAACCGAGCATCTCCCGGTTCAAACTAACCAACTGGATATCGGCATCTCCTTATGTATAATGCCTCATATGGAGCCATCTGAATGCTCGCCTGGTAGCTATTATTATAAGCAAACTCCGCAAGTGGCAAGAAATGATCCCAAGAACCAACAAAGTCTATAACACAAGCACGGAGCATATCTTCCAATATCTGAATAGTGCGCTCTAACTGTCTGTCTGTCTGTGGATGAAATGTTGTACTTAACTCTACCCACGTGCCTAACTCACGCTGTACAGCCCTCCAAAAATGTGAGGTTAATTGCGTACCTCGATCTGAAATAATAGACATGGGCATACCGTGAAGGCGGACAATCTCACGAATGTAAATTTCAGGTAACCTTTCTGAAGAATAGGTAACTGCCACTGGAATGAAATGTGCTAATTTGGTTAACTTGTCTACAATGACCGAGACTGCGTCAAAGTTTCTCTCAGTCCGTAGGAGTCCAACAACAAAATCTATAGTGATACTCTCCCATTTGCATTCAGGAATTTCTAACTTCTGAAGCAAACCACCAGGTCTCTGATGCTCGTACTTAACTTGCTGACAATTCAGACACCGAGCTACATATGCAACTATATCCTTTTTCATTCTCTTCCACCAATAATGTTGCCGCAAAGCTTGATACATTTTGGCTGTACCTAGATGAATGGAGTACCTGGAAATGTGTGCATCTTCAAGAATTAATTCACGAAGCCCATCCACATTAGGCACACATATACGACTCTGCATCTCGTAGAACCCCATCTTCCCCCACAACAACCTGTTTGGCATCACCATGCCGCACCGTGTCCTTAAGGAAAAGTAAATGAGGATCATCATACTGCCTCTCTCTGATGCGCTCATATAAAGAAGATCGAGCGACTATGCAAGCTAGAACCCGACTGGGTTTTGAAACATCTAACCTCACAAACTGATTAGCCAAAGTTTGAACATCTACAGCTAATGGCCTCTCACCAACCAGAATATACGCAAGACTGCCCATACTTACAGCCTTTCTACTCAAAGCATCGGCCACCACATTGGCCTTTCCGGGGTGATACAAAATGGTGATATCATAGTCTTTCAACAACTCCAACCATCATCTCTGCCTCAAATTAAGATCTTTTTGTTTGAATAGATACTGAAGGCTACGATGTTCAGTAAATACCTCACACGAGACACCGTAGAGGTAATGCCTCCAAATCTTCAGCGCATGAACAATGGCTGCCAATTCTAAGTCATGAACAGGATAATTCTTCTCGTGTACTTTCAACTGCTGCGACGCATATGCAATTACCTTTCCATCTTGCATTAATACTTCACCAAGTCCAATGTGAGATGCGTCAAAATATACCATATACGATCCTGAACCTGTGGGTAATACCAATACTGGCGCCATAGTTAAAGCGGTCTTGAGCTTCTGAATGCTCATCTTACACTCGTCTGACCATCTAAATGGGACATCTTTCTGGGTCAATCTGGTCAATGGGCTTTCTATAGATGAAAACCCTTCCACGAACCGACGATAATAACCTGCTAAACCCAGGAAACCCTGGATCTCTGTAACTAAAGTAGATCTAGGCCAATTCTGAACAGCCTCAATCTTCTTAGGATACACCTTTATGCTTTCTGCCGATACAACATGCCCCAAAAAGGCAACTGAGTCTAACCAAAACTCACATTTTGAAAACTTAGCATATAACTGATTATTCTTCAAGGTGTGAAGCATACTTCGAAGATGCTGCTCATGTTCCTCTTAACTGCTGGAGTAAATCAAGATATCATCAATGAATACAACCACAAAAGAATCCAAATAAGGCTTGAACACCCGATTCATCAAATCCATAAATGCTGATGGGGCAGTTGTCAACCCAAATGACATCACTAGGAATTCTTAATGCCCATACCGAGTTCGAAAAGCTATTTTAGCGACATCAGATGGCCTAATCTTCAACTGATGGTAACAGACCTCAAATTGATCTTCGAAAATAACTTGGCACCCTGAAGCTGATCAAATAAGTCATCAATTCTTGGCAGAGGATATTTCTTTTTGATAGTGGCTTTGTTCAACTGCCGATAATCTATACACATCCGTATAGAGCCATCTTTCTTCTTTACAAATAATACCGGTGCACCCCAGGGCAAGACAATGGGTCTAATGAATCCCTGATCAAGCAAGTCTTGTAACTGCTCTTTCAATTCTTTCAACTCTTGCAGGGCCATACGGTATGATGGAATAGAAATGGGCTGAGTGCCCGGAGCCAAATCAATACAGAAGTCAATATCTCTGTCGGGTGGCATCCCCGGTAGATCTACAAGAAATACTTCTGAAAATTCACGAACAACTTGTATTGAGTCCATAGAAGGAATATCTACACTCGGATCACGAATATAAGCCAAATAGGCTAGATACCCTTTCTCTACCATACGCCGAGCTTTCATATAAGAAATAACACTACTGGCAGAATGACCAGGAGTTCCTTTACACTGTAACCGAGGTAACCTCGGCATGGCTAGAGTGATTGTCTTAGCATGACAATCCAATATATCATGATAAGGTGACAGCCAATCCATACCCAAGATGACATCAAAATATACCATATCAAGAAGTAGAAGATCCATACTAGTCTCAAGATTACCAATAGTAGTCACACACGAATGATAGACATGATCTACTACAACAGAGTCTCCCACCGGTGTAGACACACACACAGAAACACTCAGAGAATCACAAGGCACAACCAAATACGAAGCAAAATAGGAGGACATATAGGAATAAGTAGATCCTGGATCAAATAGAAATGAAGCATCTCTATGGAAAACTGGAATACTACATGTGATCACAACATCAGATGACTCGGCCTCAGGCCTAGCTGGAAAAGCATAAAATCGGGGTTAGGCCCCACCACTCTGAACTGCGTCCCTGGGACGGCCTTTAACTGGCTGGCCTCGGTCTGACCTCCACCTCTAATGTCCTAACCTCCACCTCTAATGGCCTGACCTCCACCTCTAACTGCCTAACCCCTACCTCTAGTTGGCCGAGCAAGCAGTGGAGCAACCGATGCTGGTATGATGGCACGAGAATCTTGCCGAGATCTGTTACTCGCCAATCTAGGGCAATACCTCCAGATGTGACCAATGTTTCCACACTTATAATACCCATCCTGATGCCATGGATGCTGAAGCTAAAGCTAACCCAAATGGGTCGGATAACCGCTGTAGTAACTCTGGAGTGGTGATGCACTGATAGGAGCTGAATGTGCACCGAATGCTGGTTGTCCAGAGTAATGCATAATAGGACCGTGACTCCCTGAAGCACCGATAGATACATGAAGTGCTGAATGAAACGGTCTGGGAGGATGTCCCCTACCAAAATTACCTCTGCCTCCAGAGGAGGCACCACTGAAACCACCGAACTGATGAGGCCTCTTATCGGACCTCTGCGATTGTCCTGTGCAAGAACCATCTCGATCCTCCCTGCAACATTAGCAGCCGCCTGAAAAGAAATCTCACTTCCGGTCTCCTTGGCCATCTGAAGTTTGATAGGGTGAGTTAGTCCCTCAATAAACCTCCCCACTCTCTCTCCCTCCGTAGGTAGTAAAAGGAGAGCATGACAGGCCAAATCCACAAAACAGGACTCATACTAGGTAACAATCATACTGCCCTATTGTAGATGCTCAAATTGCTTAAGGAATTCCTCTCTCATTGTGATAGGGAGGAACTTTTCCAGAAATAGCTGAGAGAACTGCTCCCATGTAAGTGCAGGCGATTCGACTGGTCGGGTCAATGTGTAATCTCCCCACCACCTCTTGGCGGAACCCGTCATCTGAAATATAGCAAAATCAACCCCATTGGTCTCAACTATACCAATGTTCTGCAGCACCTTGTGGCAGCGTTCGAGATAATCCTGTGGGTCCTCAGAAGGTGTACCACTGAAGTGAACTGGAAAGAGCTTAGTAAACTTATCCAGTCTCAATAAGGTCTCAAAAGACATGGTGGGCCTATCACCGATCTGTGCCGCAACAACTGACTGAACTACCCCAACTTGCGGGGCTACTGGAACCTAATTCTAGGGAGCCATCTGCTCCGGAGAGGGAGTAGTAGGAGTTTGTGTTCCTCCCCCAACCTGTGAGACGACTGGTGCCACTGGAAATGTACCATTTTGGACCATGCCCTCCATAAGACTCACCAAACGGACTAGAGCATCATAATGTACTGGAGTGGCTATGAATCCTTCCGGGACCTGAACTGGTCCAACTGGTACATTCTGAACTGGAACCTCCTCCTGAAGGTCCACCTGAGGTTCTTCAATAGGTGCAGCTACTCGAGCTCTGGACTGAGCTCTACCTCGGCCTCGGCCTCTAACACGACCTCGTCCTCGACCTCTACCCCTAGCCATAGTTGCCACCGGGGGTTATGGTCCCTGTCCATCGGTAGAGGTATTACGTGTTCTCACCATATGCGAGAGAATAAGAGTAGAATGGTTCAATCATCGATGATAGAATAAATTCGCACGACAGAATAAGAGAGAAGTGATATTATTCCTAAACTTCATAGCCTCTGAGGGATAAGTACAAATGTCTCCGTAACAATCCTTCAGACTCTACTAAGCTTGCTCGTGACTCGTGAGACCTATGTAACCTAGTGCTCTGATACTAATTGTCACGATCCGAAATTCCCACCTTCGGACCATGATGGCGCCTAACATTTCACTTGCTAGGCAAGCCAATGTTAGAATAATATTAACCAATTTTTAAATTATTAATAATCAAAGAAACAAATATGGAAGTAATGTTTGAAATATAGTGAATAATCCATAAAACAACGGTGTCTAAATACCATCCCAGAATTGGTGTCACAAGTACACGAGCTTCTAGAATAAATACAATTAAAGGTCTGAATAAAATAAAGCTGTCTGGAAATAAACACACAACTAAAGAAAAATAGACGGGGACTTCAGAACTGCGGGCGCCATACAATTATACCTCAAGTCTCCTCTGGTAGCTGAAATCCGAGCGAGTCTATGGTACGCCGCTGGGAAAAACTCCAAAATCTGCACAAGAAGTGCAGAGTGTAGTATCAGTACAACCGACCCCATGTACTGGTAAGTGCTGAGCCTAACCTCGATGAAGTAGTGACGAGGCTAAGGCAGTTCACTTATATTAACCTGTACGCAATATTAATAACAACAACAAATAATAGAAATAAATCAAGTAACTCATTTATAATAATTGAAGCCAACTCAACAGTCATAATCCATTATTATTTCAACCAATTCTGTTGCAGCATGCAACCCGCTCTCACAATATATTCATATTCAATTCTGTTGCAGCGTGCAACCCGCTCTCCCAATATATTCCTTTTAATCAAGTCTGTCATATATTTATTTCAATCAAGTATATATATAGACTTTTAATAAGTCTGTTGCGGCGTGCAATCCGATCCCCCAATATTGACTTTTAAATAAGTCTATTGTGGCGTGCAATCTAATCCCCCAATATTGACTTTTAAATAAGTCTATTGTGGCGTGCAATCCGATCCCCTAATATTGATATATTTACTTTCATTTCCATTGCGGCGTGCAACCCGTTCCCCCAATATATATAACTCTAAATAGCTCATAATATATATAAAAATTACTCCAATAAATACCACGTCCAATGAGAAACTATTAAGCAGCAAGACACATAATAATTATAATTTATCTATGAACAAACAATGGCAATAACAATTTATTTTGGAAATAAGGGAGAAAATAGACAGTTTAATATTTAATATGCTAAATGTCAAGTAGCAATTAGTGCACGTAATTCAAATAAGCATGTAGCAATTATTACAGGAATTTAAGAATTAATATTTGGCAAAGAATATGAGAGAAATAATTATTATAACAATTAATTCATGTATTAAAACAAATTTAGGATTTCCAAATAATTATGCAAATAATTAATTTGACATCGTATAGGCACTCGTCACCTCGCCTATAAGCCGTTCACATGCAATTCACATAACAATTAATTTAAGGGTTCTATTCCCTCAAGTTAAGGTTAACCACGACACTTACCTCGCTTTGCAAATTCCAACCAATTACTCAACCATAACTTTTCCTTTTAAATTTGTCTCTAGAAGTATTAAATATATTCACAAATAATTCGATATATTCAATACTAATCATAGAAATTAATTCCATACGAATTTATAAATTTTCCGGATAAAAATCTAAAATTTATTTAAATATTGGATAGTGGGACCCATGCCTCAAATCGCAAAAAAATTAAAGAAATCCGAACACCCCTTCCGATACGAGTTCAACCATACAAAAATTGTCCAATTCCGATATCAAATGGACCTTCAAATCTTAACTTTTCATTTTTGAAAGATTTTGTAAAAAGTCCAATTTCTTCCATCTATATCCAAAATAAATGATGAATATAGACATGGATTTGTGAAATATAATCACTTTTGGCTAAAGAACACTTACCCAATTCAAAGTCATGAAAATCCCCCTTGAAATCGTCCAAATCCGAGACTTGAAACTCAAAATGAGTAAAAATGGCTAAGACCCGATTTTATGTATTCTGCCCAGTATTTTCGCATCTGCGGTCTTTATTTTCGTACCTGCAGTCACGCATTTGCGAGAAAATTCTCGCATTTGCGAAGTAGGGCTGCCAGGCAAGGTTCCGCATCTGCGGACATTTCTATCGCACTTGCGACGTCGTAGAAGCAACAAAACGACCGCAGAAGTGATTCAGCCTTCGCAGAAGAGGTCGCGCATTTGCTCCCCATTTCTCCGCAGAAGCGATGCAACTTTCCAGTGCCCAGGTCGAAGAAGCGACCAGCATCTCGCAGATGCGGTTGCGCATCTGCGACCACCATTGCGCAGGTGCGATTACACCAGGTTCTGCCAAGAACCTGCTGCTTTCAACATGCTCTAAACAATCCGAATTTCGTCCGAAACTCACCCGAGCCCCTCGAGACCTTATCCAAATATCCCAATAAGTCCCGTAACATAATACGGATTTACTCGGGGCCTCAAAACACATCTAATAACATCAAAATTGCAATTCACACCTCGATTCGGTCTTTGAGTTTTAAACTTTTCAATTTGCAAACCTCTTGCCAAAACATATTAAATGAATCCAGAATTACTTTAAATTTGGCAAACAAGTCATAAATGACATAACGAAGTTGTTCAAATTTCCAGAATCGGATTCCGGCTCCGATATCAAAAAGTCAACCCCGTGGTCAAACTTGAAAATCTTTAGCCTTTAAATTGCTAGTTCCGTTAAATGGTCATAACATGAGCTAGGGACCTCCAAATTAAATTCCTGGCATATGCGTAAGTCCCAAATCACGATACGGAGCTACCGAAACTGTCAAAATATTGATCCGGGTCCGTTTGCTAAAAATGTTGGCCAAAGTCAACTCAGTTGAGTTTTAAAGCTCTATTTCACATTTTAATCCATTTTTCACATAAAACTTTCCGAAAATTTTTTTGGATTGCGCACGCAAGTCGAGGAATGAAAAATGGTGCTTTTTGTGGTCTTAGAACACATAATTACTTATTAAATTTAGAGATGACATTTTGGGTCATCACATCGGTAAAATCTCTAGAACCTGGTTAACATGAACCCGCTGTTCTAGAGTACCAGCAACAGGAATCTGTGATACTCCGCTGGCCTGAGATATGGCAGGTGCAAGTGAAATTAATCCAGCCTGAGCTAAGGTGCTGAACATGCTCATGAACTGGGCTAGAGTCTCCTGGAGGGATGGTGCAGCAATAGGTACCTCAGGTGACTGCCCTCCAGTTGAAGCTACTGGGGGCTCCTCTGTAGCAGCTCGTGCGCGTGCTCTGGCTACCTCACGTGGATGTCCTCGGCCTCTAACCCGACCCTGGCCTCTCGCGGCTCTATCAGGGGGCACGACTGCCTAGTAATCAGATCCGCCTGAACGTGTCCTCACCATTTGTGAGAGAATAGAATACAGAAATTCAGAATTTTTGAAGTCAACAATTTTCGCACAATAAAGAATAAAATTAGTGGAATCTTTTCCTAATATTTCCCTAGTGTCCCGAAGATAAGTACATACGTCTCCGTACCAATCCGCGAGACTACAATAAACCGGCTTGTGACTCACGACACCTATGAACCTAGAGCTTTGATACCAACTTGTCACGACCTAAACTCCCTCCGTATAACGTCGTGACGACACCTAGTCTCTACGATTAGGTAAGACTAACAAATTGTGGAAAATAACAAAACGAAAGTAAAACCTGGCAACTAACAGTAGTGGATAACTAAATAATTAGTAAAAATGCCGCTCGACATGTATAATAACCAATACTCTATAAATACACAGTCTTCCAAAAATTCGAAAAATCATAAGTCACTAGCTACGGAAGGAAACTAGTTTCTCTATACACCAGAGTCTAACAAAAAAATACGAAAGGTAAATGACATAGGATAGAATAGAGGGGGACTCCGAGGTCTACGGATGTGGCATATATACCTTTAAGTCTCTGTACAACAGCAAGTACTCTCAGCTAGTAGCGGGGCTGATAAGAAGCATTTGGATCTGCACACAAAACATGTGCAGAAGAGTAGCCTGAGTACGCCACAACGGTACCCAGTAAGTGCCAAGCCTAACCTCGGTCGAGTAGTGACAAGGTCAGGTCAGGCCCACTGGTAAATAATAAATAAGGCAGGAAAATATATAGTATAATAAGAGATTAGAATTTAACACCAGACCGGCCGGGTCGTTACAGAGAGTATGCATATGGTTTTATCCCTGAGTTGCATCGCATTGACATGCACACTTGACATACAAGCATAGAGATGCATTTTTCCTCATGTTGTACGATATTGCGTCATTCATGACTTCTCCTACATATTGACGTGTAGGCATAGAGATGTATTTTTCTCATGTTATTTAAAAATAAAACAATTACATGTTGAAAGTTTTGGGAAAAATCACAGTTTTTAAACTTACTCATAAATTGGTGATTTTAGTAAAGGATTTGTACTTTCAATGATATATTTGAAAAGCATGACTATTTTTATTGAATTGTGAACGAGCTGAGCATTTTATCTCTGAGCTACTTCTTTTATTACTTATATCATGTTGTTATGAACTTTTGTTGGTTATTGGTATTGGACCCTGACCTTCGTTCCAGATCGTCACTACTTTCAACCTAAGGTTAGGTTTGTTAGTTATTGAGTACATGTGATCGGCTGTACTCATACTACACTTCTGCACCTTGCGTGCATATATTGGATGTTGATGTTGTTGTGATCGACGGGAGCTGGATTTGAAGTTGTACGTGTGTTCTGGTCGTAGCTACCTCTTGTTCATGGTAGCCTTAGACTTATAAAATTTGTTTATGTATATTTCAAATAGATGATGTATTTATTTCATAGCAGCTTTGTAAATTTAAATCTTAGAAGCTCATGATTTGTACTATCAGTCCTTAGGGAGTGTATTATAGTCAGTTAAATATTAATTGAATTGGACAGTTGTTAATTAGCTTACCTGACGGGTTGGGTTATGTGTCATTGCGACTAGGTGTATTTTGAGTCGTGACAAAATGAAAGAATGTCCTGATGAACCAATAATTTTAGGACGACCATTTATTGCTACAGGAAGAGCAATTATAGATGTTCATCAAGGACAAGTAATTTTGAGAGTTGATGAATAAAGAGTCATCTTTGATATGCAAGAGATACTAAGATATTCAGGAGATAAAATATCATCTTCATGTTTTTCAATTGATATGATTAGTTATCTTACAGATGAATTCAAAAATGATCAATTAATTCCACATTTAATGGAAAGATGCTTGATCAAATCAGGCACCACACAGGATGATGATCCCACCATCAGAAGAGAAGCTGAAATATTGGACAAAGATTCGGAGGAAGAAGAGATGAAATCCGAAGAAGTTCAATCAAAAATTGAACTCAAAACTCTCCCTTCTCATTTGAAATATATTTATCTTGAGCAAGAATTATTTCTAGTACTTATGTCATCTTCTCTTACTGCAGAACAAGAAAATAATTTGATTAAAGTATTGAAAGCACACAAAGGAGCCTTGGGGTGGACTGTAGAAAATATTAAAGGGACTAGTCTGGCTAATTGTATACACAGAATCCTCATGGAGGATAGCTATAAGCCAATAGTCTAGCCGCAAAGAAGATTGAATCCAGCAATGCAGGAAGTAGTGAAAAAAGAGATCATAAAGCTGTTGGTTGCAGGTATTATATAGCCTGTTTCTCACAGCTTGTGAGTAAGTCCCATTCAGGTAGTACCAAAGAAAGAAGGTATGACAGTTATAAAAAATAAAAATAATGAGCTCATACCTACCAGGACTGTTCCATGATAGAGAGTCTGTATTGATTACAGACGTCTCAATGATGCCACTAGAAAAGATCATTTTCCTTTGCCATTTATTGATCAAATGTTGGAAAAAATTATAGGATATGGTTTTTACTGTGTTCTTGATGGCTACTCAGGATATAATCAGATACCAATTGCACCGGAAGATCAAGATAAGACAACATTCACATGCCCTTATGGAACATATGCCTAGAGGGGAATGCCATTTGGTTCGTGCAACGCCCCTGCTACATTTCAGCGTTGCATGTCGGCAATTTTTGCTGACATGACTGACAAATTTCTTGAAATTTTTATGGATGATTTTACACTCTTTGGAAAAACATATGAGGATTGTCTTAACCACTTGATCTTAGTTCTTAAAAGATGTGAATAAACAAACTTAGTTCTTAATTGGGAAAAATGTCATTTTATGGTTACGGAAGGAATTATTTTAGGACATAAAATCACTACTAAAGGGATAGAAGTTCATTGTAACGATCCGTTCGGTCGTTTTTAGAGAATTAGCCCTGAACCCTTATTTATTGCTCCCTCTATTTAATATTTGGGTTTTATGACTTGCCGGGAGTATTTGTCTTTGGTTTCAGAGTGAAATGGGATACATAGTCCTTAAAAGGGGAGTTTAAGTCATAGGATTTGACTGTAGTTCGAACTATGTGAAGACGATTCGGGAATATAGTTCTACTGGTTCGAATAGCTCTATAGGGTAATTTTGGTCTTAGGGGCGTGTTCGGATGTTGAATTAGAGGTCTGTAGGTCGTTTTAGCGTCAATTGGTGAATGTTAGAAAATAGGATGACTTTTGAGAAGTTTAACCGAGAGTGAACTTTTTGATATTGGGGTCGGATTCCGATTCTGGAAGTAAGAATAGGTCTATATGTCAATTATGACTTGTGTGCAAAATTTGAGGTTAATCGGACTTGATTTGATAGGTTTCGGCGTCGGATGTAAAAGTTTGAAATTTTAAAGTTTATTAGGCTTGAATCAATTTGCAATTCATATTTTTAGCGTTGGTTGATATGATTTAAAAGCTAGACTAAGTCCGTATGATGTTTTAGGACTTTTTGGTAAGTTTGGTTGAGGTCTCGGGGACCTCGGTTGGATTCCGGAAGGTTAACAGATCAAATTTGGACTTGTGAGAATGGCTGATTGCACCAGTTCTGGTGTAATCGCACCTGCACAAGATTGACCGCAGGTGCGAGCAATTGGGCGCAGATGCAGGGCTGGGGGACTTGACCAGTGGTCGTAGATGTGATGTGAAGACCACAGAAGCGGAGTCGCTTCTGCGGAGGAGTGAGCACATAAGCGGAAAGGCCTGGGAGGCCTGTTGGTCGCAGAATTGGACTTGGTCCGTAGGAGCGGGCGCGCAGAAGTGCTCCTTGGCTGCAGAAGCGGAAGCGAAGATGCGCGTTTGTGTCTGCATAAGCGGACGTGCCTGGACTAAGTTAGAACCGCACCTGCGATGGAAATTCTGTAGGTGCGGAGCTGCAAATGCGGTTGTGGACTCGCAAAAGCGATTTCGTTCGGCAAAAAAAGGGGCAATTCTGAGGGTTTATTTCATTATTCATTTTGGACAATTGAACTCGGTCTAGGGAAATTGTTGAGAGCACTTTCGAGGGATTGCTTGAGGTAAGCCACTTGTGAACATTTTAATTCAATAATCTTGTTTCCCTGTTGATTTTCCCACCTAGTTAGGGTGTATTTAAGGTGGAATTTGGGAGTTTGAGGCTAGGGGTTTGAAGATTTTGATTTGAGGTTTTGAGTGGTGACTTGGTGTCGAATTTTGGTAATTTTGGTATAGGTAAACTCGCTATCGAATGGGTGTTCATATTTTTTGGCTTTACCCGATTCCGAGACGTTGGCCCAGGTCGATGTTTTGGGGTGATTTTTCGATTCTTTGTTAATGTCATAGATTTATGATTTAAATTAGTTTATTGTAGCTTTATTCATGATATGTAATTGCTTTTGGATATATTTGGGCCATTCGGAGTCGGAAAATCGAGGGAAAGGCTAACTTTATGTAGTAAGTGACTTATCCAATTTTGTGTGGGGGAAATCCCCTTAGGATTTGGTACTGTTGTAGCACTTTGTGATAAGTTAGCGCTGTGTATGCGAGGTGACGAGTACGTACACAGGCTAATTGTGGAAATGTTTATTCTTGCTGAGTTGTTTTCTTATAAATTCCTTAATTGAGTTACCTTAGCATATGTACTGATCATGTTTAGCCTAGTAACGCATGTCTACGTGCCTTAACCCTTACTTGTAAATTTTTGCAACATGCTTAGTTGAATTACTTGCTTCCCTTGATTTAAATTAAAAAACTTTAACTGTAAGTTTTCTTGCCATAAATTCATTGTTCCTTCGGTTATCTGCTGCATATTTACTTTGGGACTACGAGGCGGTTCCTCGAAAGATCCCCCCACACTGCATATTTACTTTGGGACTACGAGGCAATTACTCGGGAGATCCCCATGTACTACATATTTACTTTGGGACTACGAGGCGTTTACTCGGGAGATTCCCATGTATTATATATTTTTTTGGGACTACGAGGCATTTACTCGAGAGATCCCCCTGTACTACATATTTACTTTGGGACTATGAGGCGTTTACTCGGGAGATCCCCGTGTCTTGCATATTTACTTTGGGACTACGAGGCGGTACCTCGGAAGTGCCCCTGTAGTTTACCTCAATTTACTGTGTTGATATTTTCTGAAACTTCTTATTGTTTAAATTCTCAGTCATTTCAAAATATTATTATATCTTTTGCCTTACGTTTCTTTTAAACCAGTAAGGCCCTGACCTGACCTCGTCACTACTCTACCGAGGTTTGGCTTGGTACTTACTGGTTACCATTATGGTGTACTCATACTATACTTCTGCACATCTTTTTGTGCAGATCTAGGTTATTCCCACCAGACCAGATACCAGTGAGTTGGACCGTACTTGGAGACTTCAAGGTATATTTGCCAGCGTCCGCAGACCTCGAAGTCCCCCTCTATCCTTACTATATAGTTTTCATTATTTGTTTTTAGACTCTGATGTACAGAGACACATAGTATTTGCTCTTAGAAGCTTGCGACTTGTTTCCACTAGGTTCTGGGAGTTGTAATTATTGAATGGCACTTTTATAATTGTTTCATGTGTTGAGAATTGGGCTTCAATTTTATATTATGTATTTCCACAAATCTGTTAGGCTTACCTAGTCGTAGAGACTAGGTTCCATCACGACATCCTACGGAGGGTGAAATGTTGTCGTGACATTGATAAGGCTAAAATTAATCTTATAGCAGGATTACCCCCTCCCACAACTGTGAAAGGCATTAGAAGCTTTCTAGGTCATACAGGTTTTTATAGACGATTCATAAAAGACTTCTCAAAGATTTCAAAACCGCTGACTAACCTCTTGATGAAAGACATTAAGTTTGATTTTTCAGGTGTCTGTGTGAAAGTGTTTCAAACCCTTAAGGAAAAGTTATCAATTGTACCTGTAGTTGTGTCCCCTGATTGGAACTAACCTTTTGAGGTCATGTGTGATGCTAGTGATACAACAGTAGAAGTTGTTTTGGGCCAAAGAAAGGATAAGGTTTTCCGTCCCATTTACTATACTAGTAGGACATTGAGTGAGATTAAAGTGAATTATGCTACGACAGAAAAAGAGTTACTAGTAGTAGTGTTTGCTTTTGATAAGTTTCACTCCTATTTGATAGGAACCAAGGTCACTGTTTTTACTGATCATGAAACTTTAAAATACCTCTTAGCTAAGAAAGATGCTCGATCGGGATTATTAAAATAAATTTTACTTCTGCAAGAATTTGACCTTTGAGATTAAGGACAAAAAAGGTACATAGAACCAAGTAACTGACCATCTGTCTATATTAGAAAACCCTCCCTTTGAGTTTAATAAGATAAAAGAAGAATTTCCTGCTGAACATAATTTTTCAATTGACACAATTATGACTCAACCACCATGGTTTGCAAATATCATGAACTACTGGGTTGGAAAGTGAATACCGCAAGATTTCTCTTACCAGCAAAGAAAAAATCTTGTATCTGCTGCAAAATATTATCTGTGGGATGAATCTTGCTTATTTAAAAATTGTGCAGACAATATCATTAGAAGGTGTGTACCTGAATAAGAGTTTCTTTCTCAATGATATCCGACGATCAAGACAATTCCCGTGAAACTCTTTCATTTCATAGAAGTGAATTCTTATTCTTACGAAGCAAATAGCATTTTCTAGTGATTTGTCCCCTGGACTAGACCTATTCTGATTCTAAATTAGCCGTCTCTACGTTGTTCCCAAGGACTAGCAAAATCGAAATAGTGAAATTCTTGGGTCATCTCAATGGCTTCAGAAACCACACGTTTCTCTGGATCATCATAGCGTACTTTCACATATCCACTCAAAGGAAGAAGGTCTTTTCGTAATATGAATAACATTCTATATCACTGTCATGATGGAGCAATTGGAGGACATTATGCAGCAAATCGAACAACTTTTAAAGTTTTAGAAGTCGAATTCTTCTGGCCCGCACTCTTTAAAGATGCCCGAGCATATGTAGAACAATGTGACAGGTGTCAGAGAACATTTAATATCACCAAGAGAGATGAGATGCCAATACATGTATGTAAAATATTTGATATTTGGGGAATAGATTTTATGGGTCCTTTTCCTTCTTCTCACTCTTTTGAATATATCCTTGTTGCTGTGGATTACATGTCATGATGGGTTAAAACCATCCCCGCAAAAAGAAATGATGCTCGTATGGTGTGCAATTTTCATAAAAAAAATATTTTTACCAGACTTGGCACACCGCGAGTCATCATTAGTGACCAAGGAACTCATTTTATCAATAGACAATTTTCTGCTTTATTGTCAAAATATAATGTGACTCACAAAATAGGAACACCATATCATACTCAAACTCAAGGGCAAGTTGAGGTTTTCAGCCGCGAGTTAAAAATAATTCTTGAAAAAACAGTTGGAATCTCAAGAAAAGATTGGGCTTTAAAATTAGATGATGCATTATGGGCGTACCGAACGACCTTCAAAACGCTAATTGGAACATCTTCGTATAGATTAGTCTTTGGAAAAGATTGTCATTTGCCCGTAGAATTAGAACATAAAGCTTTTTGGGCATCGAAAGCACTTAACTTTGATTTAACCTCCGCTGGTAAAAAGCGATTTATTCAGGTTAATTAATTGGAAGAAATGAGATTGAGAGCCTATGAAAATGATAAAATTTTCAAAGAAAAAACAAAAATATGGCATGACAAATTGATCCGACCAAAAAGTTTTAAAATTGGAGATTAGGTACATCTTTACAATAGTCGACTTAGGTTATTTCCAGGAAAATTAAAAACTAGGTGGACAGGTCCTTACAATGTTATTGGTGTTACTTCATACGGGACAATTGAAATTCAGCAAAAAAATATAGGAGACAAGTTTGAGGTACATGGTCACAGGCTAAAATTGTACTTTGGAGGGCACTTTGAACAACATCCATCGGTTACTTTGATAGAGTGATGAATGCTGCAATTAATAAGCCGAGCTGATGACGTTAAACTCAGAACTAATATAAAAGACCCGTAGCCATTGAGGGAGAAGCAATGGAGCCTCATAACCTAGACATAGATTTGGATAATTAAATGCTTAATTAATTGATCTGGTCAATATTCAGGTTACTGTACAACCAGAACATCTCATGAAGGCCTCTACAAAAACAGAGTCACATGTACAAGAGCAACTCTGTGGTGATCGGTATGCCTAAGTAACTGGTTGATTAACTATTTAATGAATCAATTCAAATGTTGGCACGGGTAAATTTGTTGGTTTATATTTAAACTAGGACCAAATGACTGACAAGGTCTTAAATTAGTCAGTCTATTACATATAAAAATATGTGTAGTCACACATTCTTTCAAGTTTTTTTATCTTTAATTGTAAATTTGAAAAAAACAATTTTACTTATAAATTAGTAAAAAAATAATTCTCTTCTAAATAATATTTAATATATATGTGTGTCGGTGTGTTATGTAAACTAATTAATTAGTGCATATAATACTAAATTTTAGAATATTATTCATTATTAGTACATAAAGATAATGAACATATAAATATACACTTATACAAGATGTCTCAAGTAATAGTACAATGCACAAACAATTTTTTTTAATTATTCTAAGTATATAACATACTATTAATTTAAACCCCACGTGTTTAGTTAGACTTTCAATTACTTTTAATAAACAAAATTTAAATTTGGAGTTCCAATGCTAAGTTGGAGTCTCACGTAATATTTAAGGATTAGTATTTTTTTCACCCTCTTTATAAACAATGCTTAGTATATATATTTTTATTTTTAAAAAAAGCTTTACAAGACAAAACATTATAGTTTATTACTTGTCTCACGTGCACATTGGGTCATGGGATTTCTTTTTATTTTTCTTAAAGTCTTGGATCTTTCAGAACATTCTGAACCTTGTCTTCTTCTTCAATTCTACTAGGGCTAAAAAAATCACCGTTCCATCTCTTCATTTTTTTTCTGCTTTATCTTTGTGCTTCACTTTTCTTCTTTAATAGTTCTCATCACCGTTTGACAAGCAGTAAGAATCTTGTTGAAGACTGGAAGGGAAGAGGCACCATTAAAGAAAAGGGAATGGATTTCCATGCTGGTGATTTTGATGAGATGATAGTTGAAACCATCAAATACTACAAATGGGAGTGTTTCGTACAATCTTTGGGTGATTTCTGTCCAGACCTTATTTTAGAATTCTATGCGAATCTTAACAAGGACAAGAATGAATCTGTAGTTAGAGGAACAACAATAAATTTGGTTTAGAAACTGTGAATGATGACTTGACACAATTGATGATTAAAACACCTAATTGGGAAGAAATAGAAGAGAAATTGTGTCCATTTGGGGCTAATTGGAAATTCTATGCTGGTGGTTCCAGAAAACATTTAAAGGGGAGAAATGCTAGTTATTATGATAGGCCATTGGTTTCTTTTGATCAGTAGCAGATTGAGTCCACATCAAAATAACTCAGTGGTATTGGCATCTAGAGTTCTTATCCTCTATGCCATTTGTACTCGCATGCCAATTGATGTTGGAAAAATGATTAAACTTTACATCAAATGTAACGATCCGACCGGTCGTTTTGAGCTCCAGCACGTCATTCGGCAGTTTGAGACATTGAGTAGCTTCACTTCATGTATTATAACTTGTATGCGTGGTCGGAATTTAATTTTGGGAAGTTCGGAGTTGATTTGGAAAGACAATTCTAATTTCGGAAGCCTTAAGTTGGAGGAACTAGCTAAAGTGTGATTTTTTAGTAGAAGACATCGGAATCGGGATTTGAAGGTTCCAACAAGTTCGTATGATAATTTTGGACTTAGGCGTATATCCGGATCGGGTTTTGGATGACCCGGAAGCGTTTCGGCGCCTGTTGTAGAAAGTTGGCATTTTGAAAGAATTTCATAAATTTGAGTTGAAGTGCATTTCAATGATATCGACATCCGTTTGGGATTCCAAGTATGGAAATAACTTCATATGATGATTCCGGTCTTAGGAGAGCATCCGAAAGTGGATTTGGAGGTCCGTAAGTCATTTGGGGGTCATTTAGGCGAAAGATGGAAATTTGGATAATTTTAAGAAGTTTGATCGGGAGTTGACTTTTTGATATCAGGGTCGGATTCTGATTCCCAAAGTTGGAGAAGGTCTGTAATTCGAATGTGACTTGTGTGCAAAATTTGAGGTCAATCAGACGTGATTTGATAGGTTTCGGCATCGAATAGAGAAGTTTGAAGTTCTAAAGTTCATTAAGTTTGAATTGGAGGGTGATTCATTTTTTATCATTGGTTGATGTGACCTAAAGGCTCGACTAAGTTCGCATTATATTTTAGGACTTGTTGGAATATTTGGTTGGGGTCCCGGGGGCCTCGAGTGAGTTTCGAATGCTTAACGGATCGATTTTTGGACTAAGAAAAATGCTAAGGCAGCTGGTATCTGGTGTAACCGCACCTGCTAGGTTTTGGCCGCAGGTGCATTGTCACGACCCAAAAATCCTTGAAGGGTCGTGATGGAACCGGACACTACTGTCAGGCAAGCCAACACCAAATAATTAGTAAATTCTCATTTTAATATTTTTGAAATCATAATTATCCCCCTCAATTAAATAGGAGAAGATGGAGTTTACAAAATACGTCATAATATCTTTAAAAGAATTTCCAATACAGTGCAACCTATAATCATCCCAAAACCCGGTATCATGAGTGCATGAACATTTACAAAGAATGTAAAATAAAATACAACAGCTATCCAGAATACAATTGGATAGGAAAAATGTAAGTACTCTGAAGGAGACTATGTTGGCTTCTAAACGTCGTATAGAATGCAGCTCACCTAAGTCCCCGTCATAATCGCGCCTCTGTGCGCCCACAAGGCCACTAGACATATATGCACCTACACAAAATGTGCAGCAAGTGTAGTATGAGTATGTAAATCAACGTATACCCAGTAAGTATCCCGCCTAACCTCGAAGAAGTAGTGACGAGGGATCGACTCAGACACTTACTATGGGTTATAATCAATATAACAATGATATGATAAATTATGAATTTTTATGAGGCAGCGGTAAACACAATAACATGAGACAGGTAAATAATTCTCTTATTAATAGGGATTTCCAAATTTCATCTTCATATTTTAACAATTTATATCTCCGGCCAATGAGGCGATATCAATTATCAATAATTCCAAACAATCAATTAAGTCATACGCAAATCATGCCAAGGTCGTACGTCCCGATCCAACAAATATTTAAAATGTGCACTGCCAGAGTGTCGAATGGCGCGAACCATAGATGCATCTACAAATTTTTCTGCTCGCGAATCATACATGCGATGCGGTCCCCGCTCGCGAATCATACATGTGACGCGGTCAAATATAAATTCAAGGAAATACCCCACTCGCGAATCATACATGCGACGCGGCAAAATGTAAGTTTAACATTAAAATCATATCTATTTCTTGATTCTTTTCAAAATAATAAAAATTCAGCTTGTAGCTATTTAAGAAAACTACCCCGCTTGCGAATCATACATGCGACGCGGTTACACATAGATTCTTCAGCTATTATATTATTCCTCAATTCTTTTCGAAATTACGAAGTTCAAATGAAATCTTTTAAATCTTAAGTTCTTCAATTTCAACTCCCTTCAAAACATTTAATAATCAGACTCAATTTCGCTCCCTCTCAAGGAAAACAATAAACATAAATCAATAACAATATCAACAAGGCATGATGTGAGCCTAAAACTACCCGGACGTAGTCATAGTTAGTTTCTACGTACGGACTCTCATCACCTCGTGCGTACGTATCCCCCACAAATAGAAGCACATAATAGTTTAGTTCACCTATGGGGTTAATTCCCCCTTACAATGTTAGAAATGAGACTTACCTCTCTCCGTAGTTCCATAACCGGATTCCGAGCCTTTCAAACAACTTGAATCGATGCGCAACGCTCCAAAACTAGCCAAATATGACGCAACCAAACCAAAATATACTCTAATACTCATAATTAATTATTTTATAACTATTTTCAACTCCGTTCGAAAAGTTAATAAAATCACCCTCGGGCCCACGTGCCCGAATTCCGAATATTTTCAAAGATAAACTTTATCCATAACTCCACGAACTCAAATATATAATTTATTCTCTATTTCATGCCCAAATTCATGGTCAAAATCCAAAAATATCAAATTCTAAATCTTCTACCAAAAATACCACAATTTATACTAATTTCCATATTTAAATCCTAATACAAACCATGAATTTAACTTATAATAAGGGGGGATCACTTACCTTGGCATTGATGACGAAGAATGAGCTCCAAACTCGCTCCAGGACTGGCTCTCATGGAGAAAATGGGGTGAAAATGAGCCAAGCCCTCGTTTTTAAAGAACTCACTGTCCAAATCCGACGTTCGCACCTTCGGCCTCTTTGTTGCATCTGTGGTCTCGCAGGTGCGGCCAAAACCTCGAACCTGCGCATTCCCTCTGCCTAGCATGACTCCGTACCTGCGCCTTTCCTTCCTCATATGCGCCTTCGCAGGTGCGGACATACCCTCGCACCTGCGCTCCCAGATCTCTTCTCTCACTCTCGCACCTGCGACGCACCTCCGCATCTGTGAACTCGCAGGTGTAGACAACCCTTCGCACCTACGGTCACTACCCAGCTTCGCCGAAATTGCACCTGCGACCATTGGCTCGCACCTACGACCCTTATTGCGCAGGTGCGATCACACTAGATATCAGTTGCCTCATCTTTTCTTTCAAGTCCAAACTCGATCCGTTAACCATCCAGAATCCACCCGAGGCTCTCGGGACCTTAATCAATTATACCAACACGTCCCAAAATACATTACGAACTTAGTCGAGCCTTCAAATCACATCTAACAATGTTGAATTCATGAATCGCACCCCATTCCAAGCTTAATGAACTTTAGAATTTCAAACTTCTACATTTGATGCCGAAAGTTATCAAACCGCGTCTGATTGGCCTCAAATCTTGCACACAAGTCATAATTGACATTACGGACCTACTCCAACTTCCGAAATCGAAATCCGACCCCGATATCAAAAAGTCCACTCCCGGTCAAACTTCTCAAAAACTTTCTAATTCCTAGCTTTAGTCAAATGACTCCAAAATGACCTACGGACCTCCGAATCCACTTCCAGATGCACTCCCAATACAAGATTCACCATACAGAGCTATTTCTAGACTCGGAATCCCAAACGGATATTGATAACATTGAAATGCACTTCAACCCAAAATTTATGAAATTCTTCAAAAATGCCAACTTCCACAATAGGCGCAGAAACGCTCCCAGGTCATCCAAAACCCGATCATGACATATGCCCAAGTTCGAATTCATCATACGAGTCTGTTGGAACCTTCGAATCCCGATTCCAAGATCGTTTACTCAAAATCCAACCTTAGTTAATTCTTCCAACTTAAAACTTCCAAAATGAGAATTACCTTTTCAAATGAACTCTAAACTTCCGAAATTTCAATTCTGACCATGCGTACCAGTTATAATACCTGAAGTGAAGTTGCTCATGGCCTCAAACTGCTGAACGACGCGCTAGAGCTCAAAATGACCGGTCGGGTCATTACATTCTCTCCCACTTAAACATACGTTCGTCCTCGAACGTGCTAAGAACTGCTCTAGGGTTTTCCGAAATCACTGTTTAATACCTCGTGCACTTACCCGTGCTGCCACAACTCAGTTGAGCACACTAGCTCGAGCCAGTCTGAAGATTCTCCCTTTTTACTTAGCCAAATAAGCCTTAGAGTCCAATTCCAACATCCGGAATTCTTTGCCAGGCCTATTCCCAAGGTGGGAAATTCGGGTCATGACATACACGATGCAGCGATACATGACTGCATACCCTTGTTGAATTCAGACTATGCACTGCATAACTCACATGACCATAATAACATCCTCTAATAACAATAGCTGAAATTCCACGAATCTGATGCTCACAATGCACCTCATGACATATATAAGTCTTGTTACAACTCTTGCAATACCGATACGACGGAAGAGATGTGTAGAAATTCATAACCACCTGCTGAGTGAATCAAATCAGTGAATCTCTACCTTTGACTAGAATCATCACCCCATTATGAACCAAATAATGGTATTTGCTCCTCACTATACTTCATATATTCCGATCGCACTGATCCCGGATCAAATAATCTCGTCTCACCCCAGTACAAGCTGCTCAGGCAATAAGCCACCTCAGACACGATCAAAAGTCTCATGTGATGCCACAATGTGCCAACAAGCTACCAACTCGAATGTGATACATAAGGAAAATGAACTCTGGAAGGGACTACTCAACCCACGTAACTAATTAGACAACCAAAAAGGTGTCTTGACCCTTCCTCAGAAAAATGGGACACCAAACATGACAAATAGAATATTAGGGATTGTACTCAACATCACACTGTTGCGGCATGCAACCCGATCCAAACAACATACCCGTGGCGGCGTGCCACCCGATCCACACATAAAATCTACATAAAGAGATACTTATCGAGCTAGAATGCTCATTACTACAAAATAGCCAAATATCGGCCACAAGCATGCTAAGTGCATAATACCATCCTTGGAAGGACCGACTGCGCCATACGCTACAAAACTCAAGCACAAGTAAGGTACGATATATGATTTGAATCTCGAGAGCCATCCTGCTCACATAACACCATCGCTATGCGGAACCTCAACACATAAAAAATTTACCAAGCCGTTTCACAACTCACATGGCACAATATAGTATTACATGAAATAGTCGACAACGAAATGACATCCAACATCCGAATACTCCTCCATAAGAAGCGCTGTGCTGAAATGAACACATCCGGCTTCATATACAGCCCATATTTATATTTAAATCCATCCATAGACCTCAAGCCGATACTGATCGCACCGTACTAGGCTAATAACCTTTCAAGGATCCATAATAACCCTTTTTCCCATAACACAAAAGAACAACCATCATAACCGGAACAAACTTCCACAGTCCACAACCAAGTGAACCGAGCGCCCTCCAGGCATAAATTCTCGAATTAGCGATATCGCCACAATCTTCATACTTGGTTTCAATATTCTCTGAATCAAGTGACTACACGTCACACTTATACCTTCTTCCTGTGGGATACTCTCCCACGACCTTCCGCACCAAGTAACAAGTCTGCACATCCATACCACCGACCGCACTAAAGCTGTAAAGCAAATCAAGAATCTACAAATCAATACACAAGGCCTCTTACACATGACATTGACCTTAGGTGGCGCTGAAAATAATACCATCTTATTTTAAACATCTAAATATTTTTTTCCTACTCATCCAAGCTCATGACATCCTTGTCAACACCAAACCGCAATCTCGAATCCTCAACTTTTGAATCCTATGCTACTTGATGCACTAAATCACGCCAATGCGCAAGAGTACAAGAATTTCATCATAACTCCTGAACCACTAATAGGGTAAACACGTCATCATATAGAAACCTTCTACTTAACTCATTTCAAGAGAACCACTGCAACACGTGACTAAATTCTCATATCCGCAGAAAATACCAACCTCAAGTAGTGGTCTAAACCACCATAACTCTTTCGGGATCCATCTACACATAACATGCCATAATACTTGGATTCCTCCAAATAAAATCAATTACGACGACCATCAAGCCTCACACGTACCACCACAGATCACATGCATAACTAAATATGCTGAAAGAACTGATCATTGCCACCATCATGCTAATTAGACCATTGTTAGCCGACCCGTCTTTTCCCAATTTATTCTTAACTTTCCTTTGAAATAATAATAGACCCAATCATTACATCATGAACCTAATTCCGCACTCATCCCAAGTGACCTTATTTCACGAGACCATGCTGTCTCAAATCCCACGAACCATCTCATACCCTCCTTATGCACATGTTCGCATCTTTAACTGGTACACCTATTCTGGAAAATACCTCTATGAATCCGTAGTTATTTTCTTCCATTCCTCCAATGCTACATCGCAACCCGAAGATAACGTAGAACACTCCAAGCCCCTTTCATAATCTGCTACAAAAGCTCGATACTTAACCATACTACAAGCTCAAAATCCTTAGGCAACACACTTTAACTTTTGAATCCACTAGGACCGTTGTTGAGAGTCACCAATTCCGACCTGGTCCCAAATATAATCAACTCCAAGGCTCTGCTAGCACATGAACACTCTCTCAATAAGCACCCGGCTGAATCACTTTTCTTGTACACCACTTCTACACGAAACATAAACTCTCAGTCTTCCCAAAGCCTGAACATGAATTGATAAGGCTAAATATAGCGCACAGTGATCAATTTATCTGCTCGAATTACCCCTGATGTTCCCTTTCCTTAGTCGTAATAACCCATCAATATGGCGATAACCAAAAAATCTTACAAATAGACGACCATGCAATCCAACTGCAGGCGGTGGGACTCTCCCACTTAGCTTGAAGCTACCATTGCATAACTCTAGAACCCGCCAAGATTCTTTCTTCATCGTTGACATGATCTTGCACAATCAACCCACCAAATTCCTCGAAACCTTTTTGTTAAACTCTTCATAGCCACTCTGAATCACTAGCCACATACATATATTTGACCTCTTCCTGAATAGTTAGTAGAAATTCTTCGTAGAAACTTCATCAACACCACGCGACCGCTAACCTGCTCACAAGAGATAACCCGCCTGTGGAAACTCCATGCCAACATCATCCAATGCCGCTGCACTAGGTACAATTACTACAAAATCAGTAACACATATGCTACTCTACCACTTTGGTAAAACCCTCTCCTTTAAGTAACTACCCGATTTCTGCTTCTCACACTTGCCCTTCTAGAAACTTAATCGCGACAAGATACTTCCCACACATTCTTCCTCATCCTTCGCTGCCCAGTTATTGCCTTAAACCAGAATCTACCTCTGTAGCACTTGAACTCATCGATCGCTACCAACTTTAACCTTTTCGAAGATTATCTTCCTTGAGCCATCAATACTAGAAATACCAATTCGATTCTAAAGCCGCTACACCCCATTATCTTTGACAACCGCATCTCAAGCACGATTTCATAGTACCCTCTCCCAAAGGCAAATTAAAGAAGGCCATAACATTGGCGAACCTTAACGCGTTCAACAAGGACGATGACACCACATCACAGTTTGAGAACTCTACTACGCTCGAAAATACCAAGCCTCATTACTCCATCAACCCTAATCTGGACATTCATAGGCCAACTATTTTTCCTCCGCCGGAAATAAGATAATGAATATCGGAACCATGCACTGAGTAAACTTCCTTCCAAGTAATTCACTGCCCTAACACATAGGCAAGCATCCTACCATCATATCAATACCGTGCGATTATAACTCATGAGCATCATAGCAACATGTGCATTGTCTCAAAGCATCTCAGAAGTACAGTTACTGAGCTGAAATGACAGAATATCCTTCCACAAGGTGACAACAATAGCCCAATCAACTACACAGGGAGAAACATCCCACACCACGTCTGTAGTACCATTACAATTCCTCAATTCCCGATTTATAACCAGCGCTTCACGTCGTATAAGATTGAATGGGAAAGAAATAAAGGCATAAGCCTCAAAGGAATCAAATCGTGAATCAAGAAGGGAAGTGCTCCTAACAGCCATGTAGCCTCTCGAAGATAAGTATACACGTCTTCGTACCGATTCGCAAGATTCTACTAGACTTGCTCATGACTCGTGAGACCTAAGTGAACCTAGTGCTCTGATACCATGTTGTCAGGACCCAAAAATCCTTGAAAGGTCGTGATGGCGCCGGACACTACTGTCAGGCAAGCCAATACCAATAATTAGTAAATTCTCATTTTAATATTTTTGAAATCATAGTTATTCCCCTCAATTAAATATCAGAAGATGGAGTTTACAAAATACGTCATAATATCTTTAAAAGAATTTCCAATACAGTGCAACCCATAATCATCCCAAAACTTGGTGTCACGAGTGTATGAGCATTTACTAAGAATGTAAAAAATAATTCAACAGCTGCCGAGAATACAATTGGACAGGAAAAATGTAAATACTCTGAAAGAGACTCTGTTGGCTACGGAACGTCGTATAGATTGCAGCTCACCTAAGTACCCGCTAAAATCGCGCCTCTGCACCCACAAAGCTGCTAAACATACGTGTACCTGCACAAAAATGTGCAACAAGTGTAACATGAGTACATAAATCACTGCGTACCCAGTAAGTATCCTGGCTAGCCTCGAAGAAGTAGTGACGAGGGGTCGACTCGGACATTTACTATGGGCTATAATCAATATACCAATGATATGATAAATTATGGATTTTTATGAGGCAATGGTAAACACAATAACATGAGACAAGTAAATAATTCTCTTGTTAATAGAGGATTTCAAAATTTTATCTTCATCTTTTAACAATTTATATCTCCGGCCAATGAGGCCATATCAATTATCAATAATTCCAAACAATCAATTAAGTCATGCACAAATCATGCCGAGGTCGTACAGCCCGATCCAATAAATATTTAAACTGTGCACTGCCAGAGGGTCGAATGACACGAACCATAGATGCATCTATAAATTTTCCCGCTCGCAAATCATACATGCGACGTAGTCAAATATAAATTTAAGGAAATACCCCGCTCGCGAATCATACCTGCGACGCGGCCAATTATAAGTTTAACATTAAAATCATATCTATTTCTTGATTCGTTTCAAAATAATGGAAATTCAGCTTGTAGCTTTATAAGAAAATTACCCCCTCACGAATCATACATGCGACGAGGTTACACATAGATTCTTCAGCTATTATATTATTCCTCAATTCTTTTCGAAATTACGAAGTTCAAATGAAACCTTTTAAATCTTAAGTTCTTCAATTTCAACTCCTTTCAAAACATTTAATAAGCAGACTCAATCTCGCTCCCTTTCAAGGCAAACAATAAACATAAATCAATAACAATATCAACAAGGCATAATGTGAGTCTAAAACTACCCAGACGTAGGCATAGCTTAGTAGCTACGTATGGACTCTCGTCACCTCGTGCGTACGTAGTCCCCACAAATAGAAGCACACAATAATTTAGTTCACCTATGGGGTTAATTCCCCCTTACAAGGTTAGAAAAGAGACTTAGCGCGCTCCATAGTTCCATAACCGGCTTCCTAGCCTTTCAAACAACTTGAATCGATGCGCAACGCTCCAAAACTAGCCAAATATGACGCAATCTAATCAAAATATACTCTAATACTCATAATTAATCATTTTATAACAATTTCCAACTCCGTTTGAAAAGTTGATAAAATCACCCTCGGGCGCACGTGCCCGGATTCCGAAAATTATCAAAGATATACTTTACCAATAACCCCACGAACTAAAATATATAATTTATTCTCCATTTCATGCCCAAATGCATGGTCAAAAGCAAAAAATACCAAATTCTAGGTCTTCTACCAAAATCCCCAAAATTTATACTAAATTCCATGTTTAAATCCTTATACAAACCATGTATTTAACTTATAATAAGGGGGAATCACTTACCTTGGCATTGATGACGAAGAATGAGCTCCAAACTCGCTCCAAGACCAGCTCTCATGGAGAAAATGGGGTGAAAATGAGCCAAGCCCTCGTTTT
Source organism: Nicotiana tabacum (assembly GCF_000715075.1). NCBI lineage: Eukaryota > Viridiplantae > Streptophyta > Magnoliopsida > Solanales > Solanaceae > Nicotiana > Nicotiana tabacum. Next base: position 11,154,754 of record NC_134103.1, on the reverse strand, counting down.
TAAAGAACACATTGCCCAGCCCCGACGTTCGCACCAGTGGCCTCTTCGTCGCATCTGCGGTCTTGCAGGTGCGGCCAAAACCTCGCACCTGCATATTCCCTCTTCCTAGCACGACTCCTCACCTGCGCCTTTCCTTCCGCATATGCGCCTTCGCAGGTGCGGACACACCCTCGCACCTGCGCTCCCAGACTCTTCTCTCACTCTCGCACCTACGACGCACCTCAGCATCTGCGACCTCGTAGGTGCGGACAACCCTTCGCACCTGCAGTCACTGCTCAGCTTTTCCCAAACCGCACCTGTGACCATTGGCTCGCACCTGCTGCCCTTATTGCGCAGGTGCGATCAAGCCTGATATCAGCTGCCTCATCTTTTCTTCCAATTCCAAACTCGATCCGTTAACCGTATGGAATCCACCGAGGCACTCAGAACCTTAGCTAATTATACCAACACATCCCAAAACACATTACGAACTTAGTCGAGCCTTTCAAATCACATCAAACAACGTCAAATTCATGAATCGCACCCCATTCCAAGCTTAATGAACTTTAGAATTTCAATCTTCTACATTCGATGCCGAAGCCTATCAAACCGCGTCTGATTGACCTCAAATTTTGTACACAAGTCATAATTGGCATTACGGACCTACTCCAACTTCTGTAATCAGAATCCGACCCCGACATCTAAAAGTCCACTCCCGGTCAAACTTCTCAAAAACCTTCAAATTCCTAGCTTTAGCCAAATGACTCCAAAATTACCTATGGACCTCCGAATCCACTTCGAACGCGCTCCCAATACTAGAATAACCATACAGAGCTATTTCTAGACTCGGAATCCCAAACAGACATTGATAACATTGAAATGCACTTCAAACCAAATTTATAAAATTCTTCCAAAATGCTAACTTCTACTATAGGCACCGAAACGCTCCCGGGTCATCCAAAACCCGATCCGGACATACGCTATTACAACCCAAATTCGCATACCATAGATCACGCCGTAAGTTAGTCGATGTAAATCCAAGAAGAGATTATCTTTGAGATGATAAGAAGTTAATCCGATTGGTCTTAAATGATACAAGGGTGTATAAGAGTGGTTAACAAGTATTAGAAGTTAAACGAATCAAGGATATTGTAACCCGTATTTTCGGGTAATACTAAAGGTGATTAACTGTCCCAAGAGGTCTTGTTTTAATGTATTTGAATCATATAATATCCGTATCATAAGTCTTGAAGTCAATTGAGTTATGAAACAAAAGTAGATAAAAGTTGTCGCAACTTAGGTTTATAATTTTACTTAAACTTTGGGTCATATGTTGCTACATTTTTCTCCCAATGTGCTTGGAATTATGGGGTGATCTAACTATAAAATTGAACATCTATGAGTCTAGTTTCCAACGCATTAAACCGTTCATTCGATACGATCTCGGAATAGAGAGATATTCACGTTTTCGTGAGAGTGCGCCAAGCTGCTCTCTATGGGGCCCACAAAGGCGGTTTAAGACATATGGACATATATAAGATACCTCAACCCCGTTTTAAGTCATTATTTTTCAGTATATTCAGACCTTATAACCCTAAAAACAGTCTCTCAAGGTTCTCTCATGATCGAAGACCCAAACAAAGGGCAAACAACACAAATCAAATGTCGGGAATCCTGTGGCGCTAGTAAGTTTCTTGTTCTTCTTGTTGTTGCTGATTTTTGTGTTGTTCCAGCTCGTGTGGGAGGTTGTTTTAAGTGTTTTATGTTCTGTAAATACACCTTCAAGTTTTTAATATCAACCCTAGGTGATTTCAAGTCTTCTAGAGTAATTCTAGTGCCGAAAAGCCCGAATTAATTGCTAGTTTCGCTTCCTTGTTCTTGTGGCAGAATTGAAGGGATATTTCGTGGAAACTTAAGGTTAAATTGGAGTTTTTCTTTCTGTTTAAAGTTAAAGAACCTCTTACTCTATATATATTTAAGATTATCCAAGTTGTGGCTAAGTCGTTGAAGCTAGAACTTGTGAAATATATATTGAAGGGCTTGGTAGTAATGTTGTTAGTTGGTGGACTATTTTGGAGGCTCAATATGATTATTAATGATGTTGTTTGGGCTGTTTGGTGATTGTATTGACTTGTGAGAAGTCATATAAATAGGGTAGGTGCTGTCCGTTTCATCGTAAAATAGGTTGCGGTCGATACATAATAGTTACGACGCTTAAACGATAATGATAGTGTCATTTCTCTTATTGTAGACTAAGGAGTCATGACATTTTCATAGCTTGAGGTTGGTCAGTATATACAAGGTATGTGAGGCTATCCCCTTCATTCTTTTGCATGACTCCAATTGTACATAATGTAATGAACGAGCTCCCAAAGATACTCTACTCTTAGAAGCTAGCAGTACTTACATTGCTGCCCTTCTTATGAAACGATTGATATTGATGTTACTTCTCTTATTCTTATATTATCAATGTTGTTGGTAGTTCCTAATTCTTATAAGATTCTTGATGAAGAGTTAATCCTAATAACGTGTACGAAGGATACCGACCTTACGTCACTCCGAAAGGTTCAAAATGTGATTCTAATGAGTCCAGCATGCATCATATATATGTATCTATTTTACTCTACCGAGCCGCGCTATAGTCGGCCGGGTACGGCACCTATTGTGCAACCACTGATCAGTTGGGTTTTACCGAGCTCCACGTGGCCGGGTACGATTCTATCGAGCCCTATGATGGCTGGGTAAGTTTTATCGAGCCTATTACGGCCGGGTACGATATGATGATGGTGATGCCCACAAAGACGTATGTTTTAAACGTTTATGTGTATATATGTATGTATTATGTATTTCATGTCAGTAGCCCTCAGAGGTACCCAGATGTCACAGGTTGTATATTCTCTATCCCTATTTACATTACTATTCTCACTTATGCTTTCCTGCCTTACATACTCAGTACTTTATTCGTACTGACGTCCTTTTTATTTGTGGATGCTGCATGTCGTGCTGCAGGTCCTGAGAGACGGGTAGACGCAGCTCCCCCACCACAGTAGGTTGTCCAGTTCAGCGGTTATTGGCGAGATCCCTTCTCTGGACTTGCCGTGGTCTTGGTATGCATTTTTGTTATAGACATTATGGGTATTTCGGGGCCCTGTTCCGGCAATGTTGTAGCACTTATGTTCCTTTAGAGGTTCATAGACAGGTGTCGACTTATGTATGGTTTAGAATGCCTTGTCGACTGATTTTATTTGTATAGTCTTTCATAGCAGCATGGTAGCTCGTACCTTATATATAGTTTCTTGACAGTCTTGTCGTGCCATGTTATGTATGTTCATGACATTATCTTTCATTGTTGGATGTTCATGATCCATGTCTACTATTTATATTGATATTGTCGGCCCTTAAAGATAATAAGGAAGGTTAGATAAAATGTACGTTGGTGCTCGGCAAGTATGGCCCGGGTGCTAGTCATGACCCTCCAGTTGGGTCGTGACAAACATGGTATCAGAGCAAGTCTGTCCTAGGGGTTGTCTATGAGCCATGTCTAATAGTGTTTTGATTATGGATGTGTAGCGCGCCACATTTATAATTAGGAGGTTACATGACATCTAGGGTTGTTACCTTCTTCCTAAATCTAGATCGTGCGTAGAGTTGAGTCGTAAGTGTTCATATGTAATATTCACCTTGTTTTCTTTCAGCGATGCCTTCGACTAGGAAGCAAGCGATTAGTAAACGGCTTGATACAGCTGTGGGAGAGGGTAAAATTCAAGTCCCTCTAGCCAGAGCAGGCCAAAGTGAGGCTCAGAGTGAGATGCCATCTCATACCTCTCCGTCTCCTCCAGAGGATATTAGGAGGCACCCAGTACATCCAGTTCCTCCGTTTGGCACTATAGACCACGATATGCGCAGTGCGGTGCAATTGTTGACTAGCTTGGTAGCTGCTCAGGCTCAGAGGCAGAATACCGATGCTGCTAATAAACTGGTTAGTGCGAGAGTTTGTGATTTTATTAATCTAGACCCTCCAGTGTTTACCGGATCAGACCCCAAGGACGACCTACAAACATTTATTGATCAAGTTCATCGTACATTGCGGGTTATGCATGCTAGGGATGCGGAGGCGAAGCCGCCTACTCTACAATCAATCCCCGTGGTCAATGAATTTCCAGATATTTTCCCAGATGAACTCTCAGGCCTTCCTCCTGAAAGGGAGATTGAGTTTAGCATTGATGCGCTGCCTGACACTCAACCGATCTCTATCCCTCCATACACGATGGCCCCGGTAGAGTTGTGAGAGTTGAAGGCGCAGTTGAAGGACTTGCTGGATAAGGGTTTCATTAGGCCTAGCACTTCACCTTGGGGTGCACCAGTCTTGTTCATGCGGAAGAAAGATGGATCGTTAAGGATGTGTATCGATTATCGACCGTTGAATAAGTTTACAATAAAGAACAAGTATCCACTTCCAAGGATTGATGACATGTTTGACCAACTCCAGGGTGCCAAGTATTTCTCCAAGATTGACTTGCGCTCAGGGTATCATCAGGTAAGGGTTAAGGAGAAGGATATTCCAAAGACGGCCTTCCGGACAAGATATTGGCACTTTGAGTCCTTGGTGATGTCGTTCGGGCTAACAAATGCCCCAGCAGCTTTTATGGATCTCATGAATAGTGTATTCAGGCCCTATCTTGATGTGTTCGTGATCGTATTCATTGATGACATTCTGGTGTATTCTCGTTCGGAGGCAGAACATGCGGGCCACTTGCGGATAGTATTACAGACCCTTCAGGATCATAAGTTATATGCTAAGCTCTCTAAATGTGAATTCTGGCTGAACTCAGTAGCATTCCTTGGCCATGTGATATCTGATGAGGGTATTAGTGTCGACACTCAGAAGATCGATGCAGTGAAGAATTGGCCGAGACCTACAACACCGTCAGAAGTCCGCAGCTTCTTGGGGCTAGCAGGATATTATAGGCGGTTTGTAGAAGGGTTTTCCTCTATATCAGCACCATTGACTAAGTTAACACAGAAAGCTACCAAGTTCCAGTGATCTGATGCTTGTGAACATAGTTTTCAGGAGCTAAAGAATCGATTGACATCCGCGCCAGTGCTCACTCTCCCAGAAGGAACAGAAGGTTATGTGGTATATTGTGATACCTCAGGTATAGGTTTGGGGTGCGTATTGATGCAACGTGGGAAGGTCATTGCTTATGCATCAAGACAATTGAAGAAGAATGAAAAGAATTACCCGACTCATGATTTGGAATTGGCTGCAGTAATATATGCTTTGAAGATATGGTGGCACTACTTATACGGCGTCCATGTTGACATCTACATAGATCATAAGAGTTTACAATACATCTTCAAGCAGAAGGAGTTGAATTTGAGGTATCGTAGGTGGCTTGAATTACTGAAAGACTATGACGTCGAGATATTGTACCATCCCGGTAAAGCCAATGTTGTGGCAGATGCTCTTAGCCGTAAGTCAATGGGAAGCTTAATACATATTGAGGCAGGTAGACAAGGGTTGACCAAAGAGCTTCACCAGCTGGCCAATATGAGAGTCAGATTGTTGGACTCTGATGACGGAGGTGTTACTGTACAGAATACAGCAGAATCATCTTTGGTAGCCGAGGTAAAAGCACGGCAATATGAAGATCCTACCTTAGTAAGATTGAGAGAGGGAATTCAGCAGTGTAAGATTACAACTTTCATGATCGGAGGAGATGGGACACTGAGATACCAGGGCCGATTATGTGTGCCTAGTGTGCCAGGGTTGCGAGAGAAGATTATGATTGAGATTCATCAGTCCCGATATTCTATCCATCCTGGCTCGACAAAGATGTATCATGACGTTAAGGAGCAGTATTGGTGGGATAACATGAAGAAGTCTATTGCAGAATTTGTAGCCCAGTGTCCTAATTGTCAACAAGTAAAGATCGAGCATTAGAAACCCAGTGGATTGATTCAGAATATAGAGATTCCGACCTGGAAATGGGAGGTGATTAATATGGACTTCATTATTGGATTACCTCGCTCTTATCATAAGTTTGACTCCATCTGGGTGATAGTTGATCGACTTACAAAATCTGCCCATTTTCTACCAGTTAAGACAACTTACACGGCTGAAGATTATGCAAAGTTGTATATCAAGGAGATTGTTAGGCTTCATGGTGTACCGGTATCTATTATATCAGACCGAGGAGCTCAATTTACGGCTAACTTTTGGAGGTCTTTTCAGAAAGGTTTAGGCACACAAGTAAATCTCAGCACTGCATTCCATCCGTAGACTGACGGACAGGCTGAACATACCATTTAGACGCTTGAAGATATGCTACAAGCATGTGTTCTAGATTTCAAGGGGAATTGGGATAACCATCTTGCACTTATAGAATTTGCCTACAATAATAGCTACCATTCCAGTATTAAAATGGCCCCGTATGAGGCACTGTACGGGATGAGATATAGATCACCAGTTGGATGGTTCGAAGTCGGTGAGACAGAATTATATGGGCCAGATTTGATTCGCCAAGCCATTGAGAAGGTGAAAGTGATACAAGAGCGACTGAGGACGGCACAAAGCAGGCAAAAGTCTTATTCCGATGTCCGACGTCGTGATCTGGAATTTGAGGTTGGTGATTGGGTTTTCCTGAAGATCTCGCCAATGAAGGGTGTTATGCGTTTTGGGAAGAAGGGTAAGTTGAGTTCGCGGTATATTGGGCCGTACAAAATTCTTCGACGAATTGGACAGGTTACTTACGAGTTAGAATTGCAATCTGAATTGGAATTTGTCCACCCGGTATTCCATGTATCTATGTTGAGGAAATGTATTGGAGACCCTTCTCGGGTCGTCCCTATCAAAGATGTACAAGTTACAAAGGATCTATCATATGATGAAGTGCCAGTGGATATATTAGATCGACAAGTCCGCAAGCTGAGAACAAAGGATGTAGCTTCCGTGAAAGTATTATGGAGGAACAAGAATATAGAAGAAATGACATGGGAAGCAGAAGAGGAGATGAAGTCTAAATACCCTTACCTATTCCAGAGTGAAGATAACGAGGATGCCGGGGAAAAGAAGGATGCATTATAAGGTGAAACGGCTCTATGAGGTAATCAATAGCTTGTGAATACTCTTTTTTAATACGAAATGGTGATATGCAGATAATGTACATATCCATAATGCTTTGTATAGTCTTGTAAGGCCATAGGTTGGGTTTAACTGCTTGCAAGTTTGGCTAGTGTCCATTTTATAGGGGAAACTCAGTCGAAAATCTACGTCGGAATCCCCGATGAGTTAGACACCCCATAAACCCTTACATTCGAGGATGAATGTTCCTAAGGGGGAGAGGGTATTACAACCCAAATTCACATACCATAGATCACGTCGTAAGTTAGTCGACGTAAATCCAAGAAGAGATTATCTTTGAGATGATAAGAAGTTAATCCTATTGGTCTTAAACGATACAAGGGTGTATAAGAGTGGTTAACAAGTATTAGAAGTTAAACGAATCAAGGATGTTGTAACCCATATTTTCGGGTAACACTAAAGGTGATTAACTGTCCCAAGAGGTCTTGTTTTAATGTATTTGAATCATATAATATCCGTATCATAAGTCTTGAAGTCAAGCAAGTTATGAAACAAAAGTCGATAAAAGTTGTCGCAACTTAGGTTTATAATTTTACTTAAACTTTAGGTCAAATGTTACTGCATTTTTCTCCCAATGTGCTTAGAATTATGGGGTGATATACCTATCAAATTGAAGATCTATGAGTCTAGTTTCCAACGCATTAAACCGTTCATCGATACGATCTCGGAATAGAGAGATATTCACGTTTTCGCGAGAGTGTGCCAAGCTGCTCTCTATGGGGCCCACAAAGGCGGTTTAAGACATATGGACATATATAAGATACCTCAACCCCGTTTTAAGTCATTATTTTTCAGTATATTCAGACCTTATAACCCTAAAAACAGTCTCTCAAGGTTCTCTCATGATCCAAGACCCAAACAAATGGCAAGCAACACAAATCAAATGTCGGGAATCCCGTGGCGCTAGTAAGTTTCTTGTTCTTCTTGTTGTTGCTGATTTTTGTGTTGTTCCAGCTCATGTGGGAGGTTATTTTAAGTGTTTTATGTTCTGTAAATACACCTTCAAGTTTTTAATATCAACCCTAGGTGATTTCAAGTCTTCTAAAGTAATTCTAGTGCCGAAAAACCCGAATTAATTGCTAGTTTCGCTTCCTTGTTCTTGTGGCAGAATTAAAGGGATATTTCGTGGAAAATTAAGGTCAAATTGGAGTTGTTCTTTCTTTTTAAAGTTAAAGAACCTCTTACTCTATATATATTTAAGATTATCCAAGTTGTGGCTAAGTCGTTGAAGCTAGAACTTGTAAAATATATATCGAAAGGCTTGGTAGTAATGTTGTTAGTTGGTGGACTATTTTGGAGGCTCAATATGATTATTAATGATGTTGTTTGGGATGTTTGGTGATTGTATTGACTTGTGGGAAGTCATATAAATAGGGGAGGTGCTGTCCGTTTCATCGTAAAATAGGTTGCGGTCGATACATAATAGTTACGACGCTTAAACGATAATGATAGTGTCATTTCTCTTATTGTAGACTAAGGAGTCATGACATTTGCATAGCTTGAGGTTGGGCAGTATATACAAGGTATGTGAGGCTATCCCCTTCATTCTTTTGCACGACTCCAATTGTACATAATGTAATGAACGAGCTCCCAAAGATACTCTACTCTTAGAAGCTAGCAGTACTTACATTGCTGCCCTTCTTATGAAACGATTGATATTGATGTTACTTCTCTTATTCTTATATTATCAATGTTGTTGGTAGTTCCTGATTCTTATAAGATTCTTGATGAAGATTTAATCCTAATAACGTGTACGAAGGATACCGACCTTACGTCACTCCGAAAGGTTCAAAATGTGATTCCAATGAGTCCAGCATGCATCATATATATATGTATCTATTTTACTCTACCGAGCCATGCTATAGTCGGCCGGGTATGGCACCTATTGTGCAACCACTGATCAGTTGGGTTTTACCGAGCTCCACGTGGCCGGGTACGATTCTACCGAGCCCTATGATGGCCGGGTACATTTTACCGAGCCTATTATGGCCGGGTACGATATGATGATGGTGATGCCCACAAAGGCGTATGTTTTAAAAATTTATGTATATATATGTATGTATCATGTATTTCATGTCAGTAGCCCTCAGAGGTACCCAGATGTCACAGGTTGTATATTCTCTATCCCTGTTTACATTACTATTCTCACTTATGCTTTCCTGCCTTACATACTCAGTACTTTATTCGTACTGACGTCCTTTTTATTTGTGGACGCTGCATGTCGTGCTGCAGGTCCTGATAGATGGGTAGACGCAGCTCCCCCACCACAGTAGGTTGTCTAGTTCAGCGGTTATTGGCGAGATCCCTTCTCCGGACTTGCCGTGGTCTTGGTATGCATTTTTGTTATAGACATTATGGGTATGTCGGGGCCCTGTTCCGGCAATGTTGTAGCACTTATGTTCCTTTAGAGGCTCATAGACAGGTGTCGACTTATGTATAGTTTAGAATGCCTTGTCGACTGATTTTTGTTGTATAGTCTTTCATGGCAGCATGGTAGCTCGTACCTTATATATAGTTTCTTGACAGTCTTGTCATGCCATGTTATGTATGTTCATGACATTATCTTTCATTGTTGGATGTTCATGATCCATGTCTACTATTTATATTGATATTGTTGGCCCTTAAAGATAATAAGGAAGGTTAGATAAAATGTACATTGGTGCTCGGCAAGTATGGCCCGGGTGCTAGTCATGACCCTCCAGTTGGGTCGTGACATACGCCCAAGTCTGAATTCATCATACAAACATGTTGGAACCTTCAAATCCCGATTCCGAGATCAATTACTCAAAAATCCAACCTTAGTCAATTCTTCCAACTTAAAGCTTTCGAAATGAGAATTTTCATTTCAAATCAACTCTAAACTTCCAAAATTTCAATTCCGACCACGCATACCAGTCATAATTTCTGAAGTGAAGTTGCTCATGGCCTCAAACTGTTGAACGGCGTGCTAGAGCTCAAAACAACCAGTCGGTTCATTACATGCGTAGCCGCAGAAGTGGCCAGGAGGGTCACATAAGTGGTTTTGGGCGAGATGGGCATTGCCTGCAGGTGCGGAAGTTTTGGCGCACCTGCATGACCGCAGGTGCGAGAGCAGTAGTCGCAGGAGCGGATGGGCTCGCAGAAGCGGTCCCTTTTGTCCGCAGATGTGGAGCTTGGCCAGGTAATGGAAATGCGCATCTACGAGGATTTTTTTCATAGGTGCGGGACCGCAGATGCGGCCAAAGCACCGTAGGTATGAAAAATCGCTGGGAAAAATCATTTTAAGAGCGGGATTTGGCTATTCTTCTTTTATTTTTCACTTGGATGGGGCGATTTTGGAGAGCTTCAAGGAGGGAGTTTCATCATCTATGTCAAGGTAAGTGATTCACGTGTATTGTGAGTTAAATACAAAATTAATACATAGATTCAAGCATGGAAATTTATAGAAAATTTGGGATTTTGGTGGAAAACCTAGAAATTGGTATTTGTTGGTTTTTGACCACGAATTTGGGCATGGAATTGAGAATAAATCATATATTTGAGTTTGTAATGTTATGGGTAATATTTATCGTAAAACATTTTTGGAATCCGGGCACGTGGGCCAGAGTGTTGCTTTATCGGCTTTTCGAGCGGAGTTGTGAATTTGTCTATATTGATTTGTTATGTGTATTAGATTATGTTTTTATTGGTTTGCACATTGTTTGACTAGTTTTGGAGCGACGGGCACGGGTTTGAGGTGTTAGAGGGTTCTGGAGACGATTATAGAACTTCGGAGCGAGGTAAGTCTCCTGTCTAACCCTGTGGGGGGAAACCACCCCTAGGTGATACTTATTGTTATGTGCAAATAGTGGTGGGTGCTACGTACATACGAGGTGACGAGAGTCCGTACGTAGCTAAAGCATGTCTATGTCTAAGTAGACTTAGGACCTTATCCTGTAATAATTGAATTATTTGAACTTGTTCTGCTAGCTTATTTAATCAAAGTTATAACTGAAATTGATTTATAAATAAAAGTATCAGGTCAAGCTTTAATGCCCTGAGATGTTGCTAAGGTATTTGATAAATGTAAAGAGATGTACTTATTATTGTGCTCATGTACTTTATTGTAAGTGCGTATCTTGTGATTCAAAAACTTCCTTCCTTTCTTGTGGAGCGGGCCGAACGCCTCGTCAGTATCTCTCGGAATAGGATAGATTATTTCCTTTCTTGTGGAATGGGCCGAACGCCTCGGCAGTATATAGAGGTGGATCTCTAGTTCGTGCCGTTCGACCCTCGGCAGTGTACACACTACTCCGGATCAGGGCGAACGACCTCGGCAGAATCGTTCGTTATACCGCTAGTAGTCAAAATATTCACGAGATAAACTTTTCACTGACGCCCGATATTTTATGGTATTTCTTATCTGATTGGTATTGACACTTGGCATTCATTCTGAGATATTGAGGTAGGATACATGATCGATAAAGTTTTGATAAAAAGGAAATAATTGGAATATTATGAAACTTCAGATTTCACCCCTATTGTTGTGTACGTTACAATTGTATGAATTGTCATATTATTTATTTAACTGTACCTCTAATAAGTGTCGATGTCGACCCCTCATCACTACTCCTCCGGGGTTAGGCTATATACTTGCTCGGTACGCGTTGATTTACGTACTCATACTACACTTGTTGCATATTTTGTGTAGCTACATATATACCCGGTGGTCTTTTGGGCGTAGAGGTGCGGATGTTGCGGGGAATTACCGTGAGCTACATTTCATGTTATGATCTGCACCCTACAAAGTCTCTATCAGAGTTATTTACCTTTCTCCTGCCTAATTTGTATTCCAGACAGATGTTGCATTTTTATTATATTTCCTAGTTACTGCTCATGCACTTGTGACATCGGGTTTTGGGGTGATTATGGGTTGTTTGGTATTGAAATTATGAAAATATTTTTATTTACTCCGTAAAGTTCTTCTTTTGTTATTAAATTGAAGGAAATCATGATTTCAAATATTAAACAAAGTAATTAAGTTAATTAATAATGGTTGGCTTGCCTGACTGTGGTGTTAAGTGCCATCACGACCTTTAACGGATTTTGGGTCGTGACAACATGGTATCACAACACTAGGTTCACTTAGGTCTCACGTGTCATGAGCAAGTTTAGTAGAGTCTTGCGGATCGGTACAGAGACGTCTGTACTTATCTTCAAGAGGCTACAAGGCTGTTAGGAGAACTTTTTTTCTTGATTCCTCATCGTGCGATTTGATTCCTTTGAGGCTTATGACTTCATATCCTTCCTATTCAATCTTATGCGACGTGAAGGGCTTGTCATAAATTGGGAATCAAGGAATTGTAATGGTGCTACAGATGTGGTGCAGGATGTTTCTCCCTGCGTATTTGATTGGGCTACAGTCGTCGCCTTGCGGAAGGCCGTTCTGACGTTTCAGCTCAGTATCAGTATTATCTAAGGTTTTGAGATTCAACATTGATTGTTATGACAATTCGTGTGTTTCTATCGCACAATGTTTATGTAATGGTAAGACGTATGCCTATGCGTCGAGGTAGTGAATAACTCGAAAGGAGGTTTTGCTCAGTGTATGATTCAGAGATTTAGTATTTTATTTCCGGCGAAGGAAAGGCAATCAGACTGAGAATATTCAGATTTGGGTTGACGGAGTAATGAGACTTGGTATCTCGAGCATGGTGGAATTTTCATCTGTGATGTGGTGTCGTCGCCCTGGATTGAATGTGTTAAGTTCGCCTGTGTTATGGTCTTCATCAATTTGCCTTCGGGGCAGGGTAGTATGACATAGTGCCGGGAAAGCGGCTATCAGAGTTCGCAGTGTGCGGTGGTCCAGGACATAATCGGTGGTCCGGGCATTGAGAGCTTAAGGAAGAAGATCTTTAGGGAGGTTTAAAGTTGGTAGCGATCTATTGGTTCAAGTGCTACAGAGATAGATATTGGGTTAAGGCAACACCTGGGCCACTAAGGATGAGGAAGGACATGTGGGAGGTGTCTTGCTGTGGTTAAATTTCTAGAAGGCCAAGTGTGAAAAACGGAAGTCGGGTAGTTGCTTAAAAGAGAGGGTTTGACCAAAGTGGGAGAGTGGCAGAGTAGCATATGGGTTCTGTGGTAGGATATCTACACACCTTGAGGAAAGTTTAGAGTGCTTTGGGATTCATGGTGGATAGTGACCATGTCTACGGGCTTAATTTGGAATATTGGCTACAATACGAAGGAAGGTTGGATACGACGGAAGGGAGTTGCTTGATATGAAGAAGGATCCAACATGACTTTGGACTGGAATATATCGCCGCACGTTTAGTTGATGTTAATGGGGAGTGAACGGGCTTGTGCAGCTGGTGAATGAGCACATGCTCAGGATGGTTTAAGGATTTCATAGTAATGGTACTCAGTGCAGCGTCGTTGGAAAGAGGTCGGCATGGAATTTCCACAGGTGGGATATCTCATGTGAGCAGGTTAGAGGTTGCGTGGTGTTGATGAAGCTTCTACGAAGAATTTTACTGGCTATCCAGTAAGAGGTCGAATATGTAAATATGGCTAGTGATTCAGAGCGTTCATGGAATGGCTAACAGGAAGATTTTGAGGAATTTGGCGGGTCGATTGCGAGAGGTCATGTCAGTAAGGAAGAAGGAATCTTGGTAGTTTCCAGGGTCATGTAATGGTAGCTTCAAGCTAAGTGGGAGAGTCCCACCGTCTACGATTGGATTCAATGGTTGTCTACATGTGAGGTTTCTGATTATCGGCATATTGGTGGGTTGTTACGACTAAGAAAGTGAACATCAGTGGTAATTTGAGCAAAGGATTTGAGGAATGTATGCAATAATTGGCCTTATCAATTCATGTTCATGTTTGGGAAAGACTCAGAATTTATGCTTCGTGTAGAGGTGATTTACAAGGAAAGTGATTCAGCCGGGTGCTTCTTTGAGACGGTGTTCCTTTGCTAGCAGAGCCTTGGGGTTCGATTATATTTGGTACCAAGTCGGAGTGGGTGACTCTCAACAACGGTCCTAGTGGATTCAAAAGTTAAAGTGTGGTGCCTAAGGATTTCGAGTTCGTAGTATGGTTAAGTATCGATCTGTTGCAGCAGAATATGAAAGGGGCATGGAGTGTTTTATGTTATCTTTGGTATGCAGTGTAGTAGTAGAAGAATGGGAGAAATTAACTTTGGAACCATAGGGAAATTATCATAATTGGTGTACCAGTTGAAGATGTGAATATGTGTACAAAGAGGGTATGAGATGGTTTGTGGGTTTTGAGACAACGTGGTCTCATGGAATAAGGTCACTCATGGTGAGTGCGGATTTGGGTTTCATGATGTTTTGAATGGAGCTATTATTATTCCTAAGGCAAGTCCAGAGTAAATTCGAAGAAGTCGGATCGATTAGCAATGGTTGAATTGGCATAATGGTGGCAATGATCAGTTCCTCCAGCTTGTTATGTTCTACATGTGGTTTGTGGCGGTGTGTGCGAGGCTTGGTAGCCGTCGTAACTGATTTCATTTGGAGGCATTCGAGTATTATGGCCTGTTATGTGTAGATGGATCCCGAAATAGTTATGGTGGTTTAGACCACTACTTGAGGTTTGTATTTTCTACAGCTATATAAATTCAGTCTCGTATTGCAATGGTTCTCCTGAAATGAGTTAAGTAAAAGGTTTCTATATGATAAAATGTTTAACCTCTTAGTGGGTCAGGGGATATTATGGAATTCTGGCACTCTCACGTATTGGCATGTTAGGTGCAGTGAGCGGCAGGGGAAATTGGAAGCTGAGGATCAATGTTGTGGTTCAGTGTTGACAAGAATGTCACGAGCTCGGATAAGAAGGGAAGAATTCAGATGTTTAGAGTAAGCTGGTATTGTCCTTAGCGTCACCTCAGATCGGTGTCCTGTGTAAGAGGCTTTGTGTACTGATTCACAGCTTCTTGATTTACTTTACAACATTAGTGCGACCGGTGGTATGGATGTGCAGTTTTGTTACCTGGTGTGAAAGGTCGTGGGAGTGTATCCCACAGGAAGATTGCATAAGTGTGACCTGCAGTCACTTGATTGGTTAAAGATTTAAAACCAAGTATGGAGATTGTGGTACTATCGCTAATGTGAGAATTTATGCCTGAAGGGCGCTCGGCTCATTTGGTTGTGGAATGCGAAAGTTTGTTCTGGATTTGACAGCTGTTCTTATGTGTCATGAATAGGTCATTGTGGGCCCTTGATGGGCTATTTAGCTAAGCATGGTATGATCAGAATTGGTTTGAGGTCCGTGGATGGATCTAAATGTGAATGTGAGATCTATAGCAGGCCGGATGTGTTCATTTCAGCATAGCGCTATTTTCAAAGGGGTCTTCGGGCCTTGGATGTTATTTCTGTCGTCGACCTTTCCGTGTAATCTCTATTGTGCCATGTGGGTTGTGAGGCGGTTTGATTATTCACACTCGTATTGAGATCCCGTATAGTTTGTGGTGTTATATGAGCAGGATGGCTCTCGATATGCAGGTCATTTATTGCACCATACTTGTGCTTGAGTTTTATGGCGTATGACGCTACCCGCCTCCCCAGGAATTGTATTATGCACTTGGCGTGCTTATGGTTGATATTCGGGCTCTCGATATGCAGGTCATTTATTGCACCATACTGTTGCTCCCAAACGTACACGTAAGTATACGTGGTCGACAAGTAATATAGGATTGTAAGTTAAGATATCGTACCCGCAAGGACTTGTGATTAACTATCAACTAAATTAAACCAAACAATTAATCTATTCAAGTGAATCATAAAGTATGAATATTTAACTTAAATTTAATCTAGAGTAACAAATTAAGAGATTAAAGAAAATAGCGACAAGCTTAACGACGAAGTCAATGTGAGTGAATATTCTAGAGCTATAGGTTAGCTAACAATCCCGTTGAGTTTTCCACTTAAATCGTCTAATTAATTTATCTTGTTTATTGGTTGACAGGGTTAATATTACTCATAGCCTTCTCCCTAAGTACTACTTGCCTATTTAAGCTAATCTAATACCTGTATTCCTATGGAATTAGAATTAACAAGAACGCATTAATAATTCCTATATAGTAACCAAGCAAGGCGATTAGGTATATTCCTATCCTAACGAAAAATTCGCCCCCCACTCAGAGTTAAGATCTTGCTCTACTCAATCTTATATGCAATCTAGAATTCCCACTCCCGAGTTCACTCCTAGATTCGTAGATAGTATATCAAGCAATCAAATAATTACGTGCAAGATTGAATAAATAAACATATATGATAAACTAATAAGAACAATTCAAGCTTCAAACTACAACGTTCATGTAGAACCCAAAACTCTAGAACTAATAAACTATGAGATTAAAAGAAAAGAAGAGAAGAAAACCTAGTTAGAAGCCCCCTCCAAGCTGATGTTCTTGCCTCCGGCCGCAAAACTCTCTAAAAATAGTGTTTAATGACTATTTATATGTGTAGGGAAAAGACCCAAACGAAATAACCAAGTCCAAAACTAAATAGGAGACAAAATAGGCTTTAAAAATCCGGAACACCCTCGCTACATGCCTCACCTCGCGAGGCAAAACGCACGATACACCTCGCGTTACACTGTGTGACGCGACCTCCATAGCGAGCAGCAAAGCTTGCGTCGCTCACTTCTTTAATTCAATTCTCATTTTCTGATTTCTAATAGAGTTAGTGCTAGCTGCCTAACTCCTCCATTTCTTTTCCTTTCTTTTTCAAATTGTTTCTCTTCTTTGTTTCGCTTTCCTTTATAATGTTAAATTTTTAATCCTTATATATACAATAATCAAATAATCATAGATCCATTCTTGCAGTGTATAAAATACACACAAAATTTCTACTTTGCTCCCAATTTCATCTTCAACATACCTACACATAAAATAGACTCAATTAAGCACAAATATAGTATAGTTTAGCATTAAAGCCCCAAAATGCAAGATAAGTAATGCACTAAAAATATGTAATTATAGCCAAACATCACTACCCCATACTTAAACATTGCTCGTCCTCGAGCAATCAAACTACACTTTATATAGATACGACAATTTTAAACTCTTCTCCTAACTCATCACACCAAGAATCTTTAAAATATACTAAGCACAAGAGTGTAACATCTTCACCTCAAGATTTGACTCGCAAGTACCATGCATTATTCACAACTCACGCACTTACTCTAACATAGAGGTCAATGACATTACCTTTCCTTCATGAATCAAGTGCCCTCACACAACAAAAGAGATTAGTTCCACATACAATAAAATTTAAGAACAATTAGGAACTCAAGATAGAAAAATTCACTCACTCTCAGAAATAACATTCATATGCCACAAAAGATGTGCCACAGGCTTTCCCGTAGTATACTACTCTACTAATCGAGCTCATTCAGTCTAGGATCAAGTAGGACTTTATTTGGTTGTAATGTAGGCTGCGGGTCGGGTAGGATACATTTGGATATAAGAGTGACTACATCTCCCTAAGCACTTTAATACATACACTTTAACATTTAAGCCCCACACTTATGTCAAACCATAACTCCACCTTCACATCAGTGTATATTAACTCCATACTTCTTTAAGCACAATTACATCAAGAGTCACCACTATCAAGGAATATTTTTCACAGCAATTCAACTATTTATTTCCTTTCTTTCTTTTCAATTCAAGTGGCTTTTATTTTTTTTATTTCAAAACAGTGCACCTTTCTCCTTATTTTATTAGTTCCACTCAAAAGCCAAACCAACCACCCTACACTTTAACTTTTACAAAGTTTATAACAATTCAAGTGCTCATGAGAGGTGAAAAGGTTCAAACAGATGATTAATTCAAACAAATGGGCAAGGCTTGTAATGTGGTTTCCAAAGAAACAGGATTACAGGCTCAAAGGGGTTAAGTACGATACATAACAATAAGGCGGATAAATTATATAACTGGTTCAACAAAGAAACGCCTATATCACTTCCAAGACTGAACAAAACTACTATTTTGCTTTGCAAATACAGAGGGCAAGTTCTAGACATTAAATGCAATGCACATAATTACACACAAACCTCACACACACATGGCACATAATTCACTCAGGATTGGACTCATCAAGATATTCTAGTCAAAGCAGTTAAGCAAAGTTAAGATCATACGATTTAAGGTACTTATACAAGAGTCAAAAACCGAACCTAAGCATCACAACCAAAGTACTCACTATTCTAAAGGCATAACAAAGTCAAGAGATATTGCTTTAATTCAATTCATCTCACAGTGGCTCCTACTCCTAAAATAAATAAACTACCTATACCCGCTTCAAACAAAACTCTTGGAAAAGAATTGCGACATAAAGAAAAATTAAGGGTGAATTATTACACTACCTAAAAAAAGAAAATCTTTTTGTCTTTTTTCTTTCAACTTAAATCCCTCAAGAAACTTGTCGAATGAGATCCATCGTCGGGAGAAGTCCAATTTTTCTACTTTTTTTTTTCACAACTACTAAAATACTACACAACTACGAAAATATAAATAAGAAATTAACATTTTTCGAACATACTACTATTAATTATTTAGAGAATTCTTCCATCCCACACTTAAAAGAGTGCAGTTTCCCCAATGCATAAATAAAGCAAAAAAATAATGAGAGTGGATAAGAAACTGCCTGAAAAGCCAAAGGTCGAAGCAATAGCGGCTCACGGGTACTCAGACTCCCCCCAGACATGATCTTTTGTGTGGCACTCCACACTTAGTTCTCACCATCTAACTCGCTTTTGCACTCTTCCAATGGCTTTGCCTCCTATGCTTATAATCCTACAAAATCAAAACAAACACTACAAAAATAATAAGAAAAAAAAATAGAAATAAACGAAAGCAGTAAAGATGGGTTGCCTCCCAATAAGTGCCTTATTTAACGTCGCGGCACGACGCCGTCACTTTCACTATTTTTCCTTCTAATTTGAGGATATGAATTGCGCCCCCAATTTTGCATCAATTTTTCTATCACGTTCCTGGGGCGGTGGTGTAAAAACAAAGGAACCAAGCAATAAGTATCGCATCTTGCACTTCTTAGCCTTTAAGTGAGGGATGTCATTTTGTCTCCTTGGTATGGTAAATTTCAGGATATAAGCACTTTGTTCCTCATCTATTGACTCATCCACATGCTCGAATGGATCAATTCTCATGTCACCAACCTAACATAATGTTAAAAAATGGTTAGAATGAGGTTCAATGCGGTCCAACTCCAATATTATATTAGTTTTGACATCCTCTATTTTGCACTCTTCCTCAACCTCGGTATCATCAACAAAAATATGGTCTAATAATTGGTATTTTCGTTTTAGATCCTCAATTTGGCCTAGAAGATCTTTTTCAACTTCACACAACTCATCACTAAATTGTTGGGTGTTACACGCATCAACCTTTGCACTCAATTGAGCCTCTAAGTTGCGAATAGAACTGCAAAATTGGTCGATCTCTTGTCCCAGTTCAACTCTTCCTTCTATAAAGTGTTGTATCCCATTTGAAATTTTCTCACGAAAATCTCCATATTCGTCTAATAATTTCCTGTGCATATCAAGAATGCGAACATCATGTTCCACATCATCAAATCCGTTACTCCTGTCAAACTCACAAAAATGATTAGAATCAATATAAGAAGGGATTGGAGTAGGATAACAACACTTAGGACAATTATTCCAATTACCACCACAAATAGTACAAGATTGAGATGGTACACACAACTCGATTGTGGTAATATTTTTACAATATTTTCACAAGTAGGGGCCTTTAAAATATGGATAAGGATCATAAAAAACAAGAATACTTACTATCCCACCGCTTTTTGTTCACATATGTCATGTGAAAAAAAAAAATCTAATACAAACTACACTAGACTAAAATTAAAAAATTTAAATAGATAAAAAGAAAAAATCTAATCTAGTAGAATAGTTAATTTCTAAGTCCCCGGCAATGGCGCCAAAAACTTGTTGCTCCCAAACGCATACGCAAGTATACGTGGTCGACAAGTAATATAGGATTGTAAGTCGAGATATCACTTGTGATTAACTATCAACTAAATTAAACCAAATAATTTATCTATTCAAGTGAATCATAAAGTATGAATATTTAACTAAAATTTAATCTAGAGTAGCAAATTAAGAGATTAAAGAAAACAACGACTAGCTTAAAGACGAATTCAATATGAGTGAATATTCTAGAGCTATGGGTTAGCTAACAATCCCGTTGAGTTTTTCACTTAAATCATCTAATTACTTTATCTGGTTTATTGGTTGACATGGTTCTTATTGCCCGTAGCCTTCTCCCGAAGTACTACTCGCCTATTCAAGCTAATCTAACGCCTATATTCCTATGGAATTAGAATTAACAATAACGCATTAATAATTCCTGTATAGTAACCAAGCAAGGCGATTAGGTATATTCCTATCCTAATCGCAAATCCGCCCCCTACTCAGAGTTAAGATCTTGCTCTGCTAAATCTTATATGCAATCTAGAATTCCCTCTCCCGAGTTCAATCCTAGATTCGTAGATAGTATTCAATTGGTGATCAAGCAATCATATAATTAAGCGCAAGATTGAATAAATAAACCAATATGATAAACTAATAAGAACAATTCAAGCTTCAAACTACAACATTCATGTAGCACCCAAAACTCTAGAACTAATAAACTATGAGATTAAAAGATAAGAAGAGAAGAAAAACTAGTTAGAAGCCTCCTCCAAGCCTGATGTTCTTGCCTCCGGTCGCAAAAACTCTCTAAAATAATATTTAATAACTATTTATATGTGTAGGGAAAAGACCCAAATAAAATATCAAGTGTAAAAAACCAAATAGGAGACAAAATAGGCTTTAAATTTCCGGAATACTCTCGCTACATGCCTCGCCTCGCGAGGCAAAATACACGGTCCACCTAGCGTTACACTGTGCGACGCGACCTCCATAGCGAGCAGCAAAGCTTGCGTTGCTCACTTCTTTAATTCAATTCTCATTTTCTCCTCATAGAGTTAGTGCTAGCTGCCTAACTCCACCATTTCTTTTTCTTTCTTTTTCAAATTGTTTCTCTTCTTTGTTTTGCTTTCCTTTATAATGTTAGACTTTAATCCTTATATATCCAATAATCAAATAATCATAGATCCATTCTTGTAGTGTATAAAGTACACATAATATTTCTACTTTGCTCCCAATTTCGTCTTCAACGTACCTACACATAAAATAGATTCAATTAAGCATAAATATAGTGGTTAGATCGGGTGGCACGCTGCCACGGATATGTTGTTTGGATCGGGTGGCACGCCGCCATGGGTATCATGGTTGGATCAGGTTGCACGCCGCAACGGTATCATGTGTGGATCGAGTTGCACGTCGCAACAGTGCGTTATTGAGTATAGTTTCCCACATCTATTATTGTGTGTTTTGCTTCTCATTTCCTGAGAAAGGTCCATGGCATCTTTTCGGTTGTTTAAATTAGTTACATTGGTTGAGTAGATCTTCCCAGAGTTCGTTTCCTTATGTATCACATTCGAGTAT
This sequence comes from Nicotiana tabacum, assembly GCF_000715075.1. NCBI lineage: Eukaryota > Viridiplantae > Streptophyta > Magnoliopsida > Solanales > Solanaceae > Nicotiana > Nicotiana tabacum. Next base: position 11,133,114 of record NC_134103.1, on the reverse strand, counting down.
GTAGCTTGTTGGCACATTGTGGCATCATATGAGACTTTTGGCAGTGTCTGAGGTGGCTTATTTCCTGAGCAGCTGGTACTGGGTGACACGAGATTATTGGATCTGGGATCAGTGCAATCAGATTTATATGAGGCACATTAAAGAGTAAATATCGATATTCAGTCCAGAATGAGGTAATGGTTCTTGTCGGGAGGAGAGACTCCATGAGTTGTGATTCAGCAGGTGGTTATGAGTTTCAACACATCTCTTCTGTCGTGGCAGTATTGCGAGAAATGAAACGTGACTTGTATGCTTCATGAGATGTGATGTGGGCATCAGATTCATGGGATTTAGGCTATTGTTGACAGGGGATGTCATTATGGCCATGTGAATAATGCGGTGCATGGTGTGAATTTGGTAAGAGTATACAATCAGGTATCGGTACATCGTGTAGTGATGGATACAGTGTTCGTATGTTGGGAACAGACCTGGTAGAGGATTTCAGATGTTTGAATTTGGCTCTAAGGCTAACTTCATTGAATAAAAGGGAGAATCTTCAGATTTGCTCGAGCTAATGCGCTCAGCTGGGTTGTGGTAGCACGGGTAGGTGCACAAGGTGTTAAACATTGACTTTAGACAACTCCAGAGCAGTTATTAGCATGTTCGAGGACGAACGTATCTTTAAGTGGGAGAGAATGTAACGACCCGATCGGTCGTTTTGAGCTGTAGCATGTCATTAGGCGATTTGAGGCCTTGAGTAGCTTCACTTAAGGTATTATGACTTGTACGCGTGGTCAGAATTTAATTTTGGGAAGTTCGGAGTTGATTTGGAAAGAAAATTCTAATTTCGGCAGCCTTAAGTTGGAGGAATTGGCTAAAGTGTAATTTTTAGTAGATGACCTCGGAATCGAGATTTGAAGGTTCCAACAGGTTCGTATGATGATTTTGGACTTAGGCGTATGTCCGGATCGGGTTTTGGATGACCGGAGAGCGTTTCGGCGCCTGCTATGGAAGGTTGGCATTTTGGATGAATTTCATAAATTTGAGTTAAAGTGCATTTCAATGATATTGACGTCCGTTTGAGATTCCAAGTCTGGGAATAGCTCCGTATGATGATTTCAGTCTTAGGAGCGCATCCGGAAGTAGATTTGGAGGTCCGTAGGTCATTTTGGGGTCATTTGGGAGAAAGTTGAAAATTTGGATAATTTTAAGAAGATTGAACGGGAGTGAATATTTTGATATCGGGGTCGGATTTTAATTCCGGAAGTTGGTGTAGGTCCGTAATGTTGAATGTGACTTGTGTGCAAAATTTGAGGTCAATCGGACGTGATTTGATAGGTTTCGTCATCGAATATAGAAGTTTGAAGTTCTAAAGTTTATTAAGTTTGAATTGAAGGGTGATTCGTATTTTTAGTGTTAGCTGATGTGACCTAAAGGCTTGACTAAATTTGTATGATGTTTTAGGACTTGTTGAAATATTTGGTTGGGGTCCCGGGGGCCTCGGGTGAGTTTCAGATGCTTAACGGATCGATTTTTGGACTAAGGAAAATGCTAAGGCAGCTGGTATCTGGTGTAACCGCACCTGCGAGGTTTTGGCTGCAGGTGCGGAGACGCAGTAGCGGCCAGGATGGTAGTAAAAGCGGTTTTGGGCGAGCTGGGCAGTGCCCGAAGGTGCGGAAGTTTTGGCGCACCTGCGTGACTGCAGGTGCGAGAGCAGTAGTCGCAGGAGCGGATGGGCTCGCAGAAGCGGTCCCTTTTGTCCGCAGATGCGGAACTTGGCTAGGTAAGGGAAATGCGCACCTATGAGGATTTTGTGGTAGGTGCGGGACCGTAGGTGCGGGACCGCAAATGCGGTCAAGGCCCCGCAGGTGCGAAAAATCGTTTGGCAGAATCATTTTAAGAGCGGAATTTGGCTCTTCTTCTCTCATTTTTCATTTGGTTGGGGCGATTTTGGAGAGCTTCAAGGAGTGATTTTCATCATCTATATCGAGGTAAGTAATTCTCACGTATTGTGAGTTAAATACAAGATTTATACATAGATTCAAGCATGGAAATTTGTAGAAAATTTGGGATTTTGGTAAAAAAAACCTAGAAATTGGTATTTTTGGATTTTGAGCACGATTTTGGGCATGGAATTGAGAATAAATCATATATTTGAGTTCGTAATGTTATGGGTAATGTTTATCTTCAAATATTTTTGAAATCCAGGCACGTGGGCCCGAGGGTTGCTTTATCGGCTTTTCGAGCGAAGTTGGGAATTTGTCTAATTTGATTTGTTATGTGTATAAGAGTATATTTTTATTGGTTTGCACATTGTTTGACTAGTTTTAGAGCGACGGGCATCGGTTTAAGATGTTAGAGGGCTTTGGAGCCGGTTATGGAACTTCGAAGCGAGATAAGTCTCCTTTCTAACCCTGTGAGGGGGAAACCACCCCTAGGTGATACGTATTGTTATGTGCAACTAGTTGTGGGTGCTACGTACGTACGAAGTGACGAGAGTCCGTACATAGCTAAATCATGTCTATGTCTGGGTAGACTTAAGACCTTATCCTATAATAATTAAATTATTTGAACTTGTTCTGCTGGCTTATTTAATTAAAGTTATAACTAAAATTGATTTAGAAATAAAAATATCAGGTCAAGGTTCAATACCCTAGATGTTGCTAAGTTATTCGATAGATGTAAAGAGATGTACTTATTATTGTGCTCAGGTACTTTATTGTAAGCACGTATCTTGTGATTTGGAAAGTTCTTTCCTTTCTTGTGGAGCGGGTCGAACGCCTCGGCAGTATCTCTCGGAATGGGATAAATTCCTTTCTTTTTTGTGGAGCGGTTCGAACGCCTCAGCAGTATATAGAAGTGCATCTCTGGTTCGTGCCGTTCGACGCTCGACAGTGTACACACTACTCTGGATAGGGCCGAACGACCTGGGCAGAATTATGCGTTATACCGCTAGTAGTTCGAATATTCACGAGATAAACTTTTCACTGACGCCCGGTATTTTATGGTATTTCTTATCTGATTGGTATTTACATTTGGCATTCATTCTGAGATATTGAGGTAGGATATATGATCTATAAAGTTTAATAAAAAGAAAATAATTGGAACATTATGAAACTTCAGATTTCTCCCCTATTGCTGTGTACTTTACAATTGTATGAATTATCGTATTATTTATTTAACTGGACCTCTAGTAAGTGTCGATGTCGACTCCTTGTCACTACTCCTCCGGGGTTAGGCTAGATACTTACTGGGTACGCGTTAATTTACGTATTCATACTACACTTGCTGCACATTTTGTGCAGGTGCATATATACCCGGTGGTCTTTTGGGCGCAGAGGCGCGGATGTTGCGGGGATTTACCGTGAGCTGCATTTCATATTACGAACCGCAGCCTGCAGAGTCTCCATCAGAGTTATTTACGTTTCTCCTATATAATTTGTATTCCAGACAGATGTTGCACTTTTATTATATTTCCTAGTTGATGCTCATGCACTTGTGACACCGGGTTTTGGGGTGATTATGGGTTGTTTGGTGTTAAAATTATGAAAATATTTTTATTTACTCCGTAATGTTCTTATTTTATTATTAAATTGAAGAAAATCGTGATTTCAAATATTAAAAGGAGTAATTAAGTCAATTAATTATGGTTTGCTTGCCTAACAGCGATGTTAGGCGCCATCACGACCTATTATGGATTTTGGGTCGTGACATCAAAGATTGTGTAGATAACCCAAATGTGAGAAGTATTTTCTTTCCATCAACAATAACAAATTTGCTGAAAAACTTTAATGTGTGCCCAAGCCGCCTGATGCCTGTTAGATCATATTCTGGAATGATTAATAAATACTTTTGGGATAGTATTGGAGAGACGGAGGGTCCAAAAAGAAAGTCAAGGCAAGAAGAAAAACCGAAGCAAGCACGTCTTGCGCCGAATGCGCAATTGATGGTCATGAATCAACTTGCAGCTCAAGTTGATGGTTTGCTACATCAATTTGTTCAACTTGCTGAAAAAATTGATAAGTTAGAAGAAAAAATGGAGAACAAGATTTAAAAATTAGAAGAATTGATAAAGTCGGGGTTGCGTCGAGTTGAAAACATCCTGATACAAGGTACATTATATAATTCTACTATGCTTTGTACATTTGCTAACATGCGGCGCAACATGGGAACAATCTAGGGATTCTTGAATATACCTTGTTTTTCCACCATTGTGTGGGGCGATTCAGATATTACTCCTATACCACGATTTTGCGATGCTGTTGATTTTCTAGACCAACCATCACCACCAACTGATGTACCAAATGATCCAACTCTCTCCCATTCCACGATTTTTCGATGATGTTGAGTTTCTAGACCAACCATCACCACCAACTGATGCACCAACTGTTCCATAACTAGCTCATGCTCCTGAGGCAAAGTTTTATGATGTTGATGAATTTTTAAGCCAGCCCCCATTACTCCATGATATACCAAATGTTTCGGACACAATTTCGACTATAGAAGGCCATATCTTTAGTGATTTACCTGATTTTGGTCAACTAATTACTTCTGATGAATTTCCTAGTATCATTCCACATAGCAAAAATGATTCAGTTATGAATGAAGATGCACAACCAAGCAAAAAAGCAAAAAGGTCAAGAGAAGTGGTTGAAACGGAAGATGAGGTTGTTAAAAAGGGACATGTCTCCTCTGAAATAGAGGACGAGGTTCACATGGGTGATGGAAAATGAACAGAAGTCGTAGTCTCTCTCACGACGTAGTTCATTCAGGGGAATGAAGTGTTCTACTGGGGAGAGAATTATGTCGTTTTTGAACTAATGAAAGTAGGTTGTTGCTGATTTTTGAACTAAGGGAAATATGTGACCGCTAACTATTGTTCTTCTGTAGATATTTATATTATCTGGTGCTGTTTAAATATACAGCTTGTAGGAGTAAGTCTCTGTTTATATATCTAGAACTTTGTTATTGTCAAGCTAAGAAGTATAAGTTTTTGTTGGTATTAGATGTGAAATTTGAACGTTTAATTAGAGAACGTTTGCTGGCAGGTGTAAGGTTTTGGTGTCAGCTATAAAAATAGTGAACTTTTACGTATAAATAAATAATCTTTAGAAATAGTATGTTTTAAGTAGTATTATTGCTTTTAATTTTCAAGATAACAAGTCTATACTAACTGTTTTTTTGGTTTTATTGTTGGAAAAGTTGGTCATAAGAGAAAAATGAAGCCAAAGCACAAAGTGAAAAACACATACCTGATGCGTCGAGCCTCCACATGTGACGCATCGGGAGGTAATTAATTTCTTAATAAAAAGTTATGTATTAGCCATATATATAAGTTTATCTAATTTGTTTCTTTTTCTTTTTACTGTTTGATATCATAAGCAGGTGCATTCTAACTCTATACATCCACATAAGATGAAAGATTCAATCCTTTTTATTTAATGGACGGATTAACTACTCTGTTTTAATTTATAACACTGGAATCACTTGTTGTTCTATGTAAAGATAAGAAGTAACATTTGATTTTCATAATTTCCTTTCTTCTGTTAAATTTTATTTCAACTAACAGTGCTTATTGGGATAGAGGTAAGGGTTATATTATGATGAATCATTTTCTTTCTCTTGAATATTTCTACGTTAAATGGATATGCACAACAGTTTTTATATGAACAGAGGTTCTCATGGTGCATTTTGAAATTTTTTTATCACCAAGTATATGTATAAGGTACTTGGAATAAAGAAGCATAATGGACTTTTGGCTACATAAAGAAGAAAGATGTATTATTTTTTCCTGAAGACATCTACAAAGTACACTCTTTTTTGCAGATCAATTATTGTGGCATCTCTCTCTCTATTTTTCTCTCCATCTTTTATTTTATTCTTAATTATTGTTTGTATACAATATGAAAAGTTTTAATGTAATTGTTCGCCTATTTTCAAACATAATTTTTTTCATTTATGCCATACCAAGTTTGTGATTTTATTTTTGTGAACGCAAGAATGAGTATCTCCAAATTTGAGAAAGTGTTGGAATTGAGAAGCGTTATGATATCAACAGGTAGAATCAATAAGATTTGCTAGAACTTGCCCCAAATGTCTATCAAGACGAAATTCAAGACAACACTATTTTTAGAATTAAAATAGGCTTTCTTTGATACACTTTTTAGCCTATCTATTTTAAACCATAAATATTTATATTTTTCCTTTTATCACCCAACTTTGAGCCCAAAAAAAAAAGAAAAAAAAGGGATAAACCAAATTTTATTGATACACCATATTGGTTTATCCTACAAAAGATCGATACTACTCCTTCCGGCTATAGTTGAGCAAAAATGATTATTAAAGCAAGCAATGAAGGAATACTTGTAGAGTAAATATTCTATTTCACTCTTAAAAAAATAATTTTGAAAAAAGAGGAAAGCAAGGTGTATATATCTGTAGAATAAATTATTGGTTCAAGAAGCTTGAATTTAAGTAATCTATTGAGAGAAATGATGACTTAAGTGATATTAATTATGAAATTGGACACCGGGACCTTTAGCCCAATCTCTAGAGTTATTTTCTTTGTGTTGAGTTGTACATAGTTACTTTGGTAAAATAATCGGCTCTCACAATAAAGCTGGATGGAACAAAGTCACTACAAATATATCCTTTTATCTTACCAGCATTAAGCCTATTATTACAAGCCTGAAAAAGTCCTAAAATAATTTTAGAAATTAGTGTTGATTCTACATTAATGGACACTGACATGAAGGACAAGCTCATGGACAATAATTTGAGAAACTCGAAATTGTGTTCATAATGTTATCAATCTCAAAAGGTTCATCAAAAGAGGAGTTGAAAGTTTTCGGCAAACAAAAGCAGAAGCAGAAACAAGGTATAGATTTGGTGTAACGATCAGGCTGGTCATTTTGAGTATTTCAACCTCGTTCTCCCATTTACTGCTTAATCTATGCTTTACAGCTAATTTATGATATACCAGATTTGGTGGTTCGGTTCCGGAGTGAATTGAGACACTTAGTCTCTTTATTAGAAGCTTAAGTTGAAAAAGTTAACCGGATGTTGACTTAAGTGTAAACAATCTCGGTTTTGAATTTTGATGGTTTTGTTAGCTCCGTTAGGTAATTTTGGACTTAGGAGCGCATTCGGAATGTGCTTCGGAGGTCCGTGGTAGAATTAGGCTCGAATTGGCGAAAGTTAGATTTTTTGTGATTTTGGCCGGCAGTGAAAATTTTGATATCGGGGTCGTATTAGATTTCAGAAAGTTGAAGTGGGTTCGTGGTGTCATTTCAGACTTGTGTACAAAATTTGTGGTCATTCAGACGTGGTTTGGTAGGTTTCGACGTCGTTTGTGAAATTCAAAAATTTTTAAGTTCATTAGGCTTGAATCCGTGTATAATTCGTGTTTTTGGTGTTGTTGAAGGTGATTTGAAGGTTCGAACTATGATATTATAGGATGTGTTGGTATGTCTGGTTGAGGTTCCGATGGCCTTAGGTGAGTTTCAGGTGGTTAATGGATCATTTTTTGCCATGGTAAGATAGCTGATCTACTGCGGTATTTTGGTTCTGGTTTCCTCTTACGCGTTCGCGAGAGGGGGCTCACGTTCACGAAGAGTATTTCTGAGATGGTGAATTTTTATTCTATGCGTTTGCGAAGGTGAGGACGCAAAGGCGAAGGGTAGGGCAATGTGTGCATAGCGAACGCATGAGTGGTGTCGCGTTCGCGAAGAGAAGTAAGGCTGTTGAGGACCCCAGGTCCTTGGTCTACGCATTCGCGAGGTGAGGGTCACGTTCGCAAAGTTTTGAATTAGTAAGGCATCGCCTTCTCTAAGCAGTTATTGCGTTCGCGAAGAGTAAATCGGAGAGGCAGTCTGAATTGGTCTACGCGAATGCGAGAGGAAGTTCGCGTTCGCGAAGAAGGAATCTGGGTAGACAGTGTTAAATTAAAAAATCTAGGGTTTGAGCTCATTTTTCATATTTTGAGCTAGAGATCACGTATTTGGGCGATTCTTGAACGTATTTTCGTGGAGTTGGTTAGGGTAAGTGTTTCTCACTTCGTTTTGGTTAAATTCCACGATTATATCTTGATTTTTATCATCTAAATTATGATTTAGGGTGAAACATTGGGAAAAACGTGGAAGAGTTCCTGAGATCAAATTTGGAGGTTTTGAAAGGGATTTTGTTGTCGGATACTGGTAAATTTGGTATGACCAGACTCGTGGGTGAATGGGCTTTCGAGTTTTGTGACTTCTGTCTGATTTCGAGACGTGGGACCGGGGGCCGGGTTTAAGTCGATTTCGGGTTTTGACTATAATTTGGTAATTTTCTTGTGGAATTGGTTACTTTATCCTATATTGATCGTATTGTATTTCTTGTGGATAGATATAGGTTGTTTGGAGGCCGATTTGAGAGGCAAGGGCATTGTGAAGTACGATTTTTTCTTGGTTTGAGGTAAGTAACGCTTTCAAACTTGGTTCTGAGGGTTCGAAACCCCGAACTATGTGTTATACGATCGGTATTGAGGTGACGCACATGCCATGTGACGGGCGTGCGAGTGTGCACCGTGAGAATTGTGGCATGGTTGATTCCATGGCACTGTATAGTGATTCTATTTTGTTGATATTATGTTTAGGCTTTATGCCGGTACTGTTGGGACCCCTAGTGGTCGTTTCTTGCTGTCATCGCACTGATTTCATTGATATTATGTACTCAGCCAAGTTCATGCATATCATATCATATCTCCGGCTCAGTTCTTATTTATTTATACATTATATCATTGTTCCGGGCTAGTTTTCATGATATTGTGAGCCCGTGAGTGAGACTAGAGAGATTGATGATTGAGTGAGACGTATAGCCTGATTATGAGTGACAGTTATGGGATCGGGCAGCACGCCGCAGCGGTTATATTGATGATTATGATACCGCATGGGCTGTAGGATCCCCTCTGGAGTCTGTAGCACACCCCCAGTGAGCGCGGTTGATATTATTGAGGGATGGATCTTCCCTGGATATGGATCTTGTCCGAAGTACTTGATACCCAGAGATGGATCTTCTCCACGGGGCTGGATTGGCCTTCCTCGGTACTGGGTGACTTATAGTCAGTGATGTATATATTCCGGGATGGATTTTACCTGGGTCGTATGTGCCATATACAGTACCGAGTGATTGAGCATTTCTGAGTATGAGCACATGAGGCTGACAACATGGTGCATCACCTACAGCATGTGCATTGGCATGTAGAGATAGCAGAGTTATATTCTTTGCACTGTTCGTATTTGTTTCACTTTTCTGTTTTGAGTTGCCTATTTAATTTGAAAGCCTGCCTACGTTTCTATTCAGTTATTTCTATTTTATCTATACTAGTTGAGTTCGTCACTACCTTTCAGTCCAAAGTTTAGACTTGTTATTTACTGAGTTGGATGCACTCACGTTACTCCCTGCACCTTGTGTGCAAATCCAGGCATTTTTGGTCACGGCGGTAGTTACTGATTACGGTTTCAGAGTTCGGAGACTACCAAGGTAACAGCACGACGTTCGCAGGCCTTGACTCTCCTTTCTATCACTAGTTGTGTTTCCAGTTTATTTCTCTAGACACTGTAGTGGACTGTATTTTGATTTAGACGCTCATGTACTCTGTGATACCCCAGTTTTGGGATGGATTGTATCGTATTTTGGATATTTTTCTGTTTTCAAAAAGGCTTTCCTAAATTATTAAATTGCTTCCGTCTTTATGTTCAAATTTTTTTTTTTGTGTTGAGATGTTGAGTTGTGGCTTGCCTAGTTCCACGATAGGCGCCATCACGACCGTTAGATTTTGGGTCGTGACATGTTGGTATCAGAACCTAGGTGACATAGGTCTCACGAGTCATGAGTGGGTTTAGTAGAGTCTTGCGGATCGGTACAGAGACGTCTATACTTATATTTGAGAGGCTAAAGAACCCTTAGGAAACTCTACATTCTTGAATTCTTGTCGGGCGAATCTTTTGATTCTAGTAACTAAACATCTGTTGTTTCATTCTCTCACAGATGGTGAGGACTCGTACTACCGGGCAGGATGGAAGAGGCCGCGGTAGGGGCAGAGGTGCAGCCCGCGGAGCAGCTGGGGCAATAGGGGCAGAGGTGCAGCTCGCACAGTAGTTAGGGCAATACCTGTAGATCCACCAATTACCCTAGATCAGGACCAGATTCCAGTTGTTAATGCACCAGCTTAGGCACCATCAGTGCCCGTTGTGATTCCAGGCCTTCAGGAGGCCTTATCTCAAATTCTGACTGCGTGTACCAGTCTTGCTCAGGCGGTCTCTGTTCCGGCCGCAGAAGCCACTTCTCAGGCCAGGGGAGGTGCTCTGACTACCGCTGCCCGCACACCAGAGCAGGTGGTACAGGGCACTACCAGCCCAGTCGGTTGCAGCTGCTCTGGACTATGTGGCTCCTGTTATGCCTGAGGATGAGCAGCGTAGATTGGAGAGGCTTGGGAGACTCCAACCTCCATCTTTTAGTGGTGCAGAAGGAGAGGATGCACAGGATTACTTGGACAGGTGTTAGAGGATACTCTGTACAGCAGGTATTCTGGAGACCAGTGGGGTCTTGTTCACTACCTTTCAGTTCTCTAGCGCTACATTCAGTTGGTGGGAGGCTTACGAGAGGCATTCATTCAGTTGGTGGGAGGCTTACGAGAGGCATAGGCTGGTCGGCACAGCGCCCCTTACCTAGAAGCAGTTCTTCGTTATCTTTCTGGAGAAGTTCGTTCCTCAGTCCCGCAGAGAGGATCTGCACAGATAGTTTGAGCAGCTTCGTCAGGGTGATATGTCTGTGATGTAGTATGAGATGCAATTCTCGGAGTTGGCCCGTCATGCTATCTGGTTGGTTCAAACAAATAGAGAGAGGATCAAGAAGTTTATAGATGGCCTCACTTATCAGCTGTGATTGCTTATGACCAGGGAGAGAGTGTTTGGTGCTACTTTTGATGAGGTTGTCGACATTGCTCGTCAGATTGAGATGATTCACAGTCAGGTGAGGGTTGAGAGGGAGGCCAAGAGGCCTCGTGGACAGGGTGGATTCAGTGGTGTTCCTTCTGGGGGTCAGTTACAACACAGTGTAGGTCGTCCTTTCAAGCATGCTCAGATGGCTCGCCCAGTGCACAGAGGTACATCATTTTGTCATGGGCCCCATAGTTATCAGCAGGGCCAAACATCATTCGGTGCGCTACCAGCTTAGAGTTTGTCTCATGCACCATCAACTCAGGGTTCATCTGTGTCAGGACCTACTAGTAGTTATTCCGGTGCTCGGGGTTCCCTACAGTCCCCACCGCCATTTGCAGAGAGAGGTTGCTTTGAGTCCAGAGATTTGGGTCATATCAAGAGGCATTGTCCCTGCCTTTCATGAGGTTCATCTCAGCAGAAGAGTCAGCCTTCGAATTCGGCACCAGTTACTTCACCACCTGCCCAGCCAGCTCGGGGTGGAGCTCAGTTAGCTAGGGGTCACCCTAGGGGAAAGGCCGATCTGGTGGCGGTCAGGCCCGTTTCTATGCGTTCCCTGCCAGACCAGATGCCATTGCATCTAATGCTGTGATTACAGGTATTGTCTTAGTTTGCCATAGAGATGCCTCTGTATTACTTGACCCTGGTTCCACTTATTCATATGTTTCCTCGTATTTCGCTCATTATTTGGAGTCTCTAGTTCCACCTGTTCATGTGTCTACGCTAGTGGGCAGTACTGTCATTGTGGACCGTGTATATTGGTCATGTGTGGTGACTATTGGGAGTCTGGAGACTAGAGTAGGTCTCTTATTGCTTAGTACGGTCAATTTATATATTATCTTGGGTATGGTGAGTTATCGGATATTTTGCTATATGGCTTTGAGCCAAGTGGGGGAGTCTGCTATCTATGATTTGATTGCACAATTTTGTACGCTATTAGTTTTGGGCCGAGGCATACTTGTTGATGGGTTATGACTTGCAGAGGTTGATATCGGGGATGACTTGAGTAAGAAAATTTCTCGAATACAGGCTATATTGCACTTTATGAAATATCATGAAATGATTAAATTATTATTTTGAAGAATGTAGGGCGCACGGAGTGTGAATTTAATCGGTGGTGTTGTGTAGGATTAAGATTTACATGTACAAGGTGACAGTTCATTCTTGGGGGCAAGTTCACGAATTCTGGACAGAATTGTCGGTGTTGGATACTTAGGTGAATGTTATAGTTGCTCGGTAATCCCTGAGAGGGGTGCGCGGTTGAAAGGGCGTTATGTTTTGATTTACGGGTGTTCATTGGTATGTCGGTACTCTCCTGGTTGATCGACTGCTGATATTCGATTTTTGCTATGTGGCACGGAAGAACTTTAGGAGTATTCCTCATGGGTTGGTCGTATACGAGAGATGTGTAAGACATTCTGGCGGTGGAGTTGGGATCAGATAGGGGATTCATGTGTTATATGGATTTGGAGACTGGGAGTTCTCAAGAGCAGGTTGTTTTCATGGTTGTGGACTGTGAAGTCATGCACGATGCTAGCTAGACAGTAGTATATATTATGATTTAGTCATTGTGGACTTTCGGAGGGTTATCTACCCATGTGTGGGTGCCCGTAGTTGATTTGGGGATCTATTGGTAGGCCCAATTAGGATGTGTATTCTACACCGAGTCGGATTGGTTGGCTCCATACTGCTATTGTTGAGGGAGGTGCCATTCGGTTGTTGTTGAGCTTATTTGTGTTTTGATATATTATAGGGAGTTACTCTTCTATGCTACGAGGGGTTGTGATTCGTTGATTGTATGCACCCATGGTGCAGTTCTATTGGGGCATTATAGAGTAAATTGCGCGAGATGGGTATTTGAGTGATGCATGAGTGGTTGCGCTTGGTTATGTCCTTTCGGAATTGTGTGATATTTTGTTATTTGCTTCTCTAGGGTTATGGTAATGCACTTTGAGTTATTGATGTCAGATTGCGCATGGTTATTGATTTTGAGTATGGTGGCTAAGGTGTTTCATATGGATCAGTGTTTGGATGGGGTCGCGCATTGGGCAGAGTTATATTGAGATATGATCCTTGTGTTGGATTCGGGTATTATGTTTTTACGGTATGTGATGGGTTTTTAGCATTGCGTTAGGGTGGTACCCGTCAAGCTTACGGGACGATTCTCTTGTTGAGTCGGTGTCGTGATTTAGTACATTTGGAATGTTGCTTATTGGTGCACGGATTGCACTGGTTGTGTCTTTAGATGGTATTGGTGTGGCATGTCAGTGGAGTAGCTGGTATTTGATAAGATGAAGTTGTCGGATCTAGGATGGGTGCTATCAGATTTGATTGTGGCATAATTGGAATGATAATATGGAAAGTCGGCTTAGAAATTTGCTATGGTTCTTGTCGAAGGAGAGGGATCTCCATGACTGGTGGGTCTGAAGAATGGTTACGAGTCTCCGCCTATTTCTTTCATCATTGGTAGTGTACGAAGGTTTTAGAATGGAGTCTTGTTTGATATGAGGTTTATTACCGGCTTGGGGTTGTTTTGAGTAGCTACTGTGATTAGGAATCATTGCCGCGAGCATTTGAGCTATATGGTATTCGGGTTTTGACTGTTTGAGTTGTGGTTACGGCTTTTGGTACAGCTTGTTCAGACATATACACAGTGTGTATGTTGCGGGATTCAGATCTTATTAGAAATTCCGGATGTTGGGAATTGGATTCTAAGCCTTGTGGACTAGGTTGAATTTAGAAATTTTAGTTATGTGGGGTTATTAGATCTATATAGGATAGGGTAACATGGGATCATCCCCGGGTATGTGCGTGGTAAGATGAAATAGTGATGAGACGGCTTGGAAACAACTTTTGGCACGTTCGAGGACGAATGTATGTTTAAGTGTGTGTGGGGGGGGGATGTAATGACCCGGCCGGTCGTTTTGAGTATTTCAACCCCGTTCCCCCATTTACTGCTTAATTTATTCTTTACAACTCTTTTATGATATACCGGGTTAGTTGATTCGGGTTCAGAGTGGTTTCGGAGTGAATTGAGACACTTAGTCTCTTTATTAGAAGCTTAAGTTGGAAAAGTCAACCAGATATTGACTTATGTGTAAACGATCTCGGATTTGAATTTTGATGGTTCTGTTAGCTCCGTTAGGTGATTTTGGACTTAGGAACGCGTTCGGAATATGATTCAGAGGTCCTTGGTAGAATTAGGCTCGAATTGGCAAAAGTTAAAATTTTGGCGATTTTGGTCGGCATTGGAAATTTTGATATCGGGGTCCGATTGGATTTCTGGAAGTTGGAGTAGGTTTGTGGTGTCATTTCAGACTTGTGTGTAAAAATAGAGGTCATTCGAACGTGGTTTGGTAGGATTCGGCATCGTTAGTGGAATTCGAAAATTTCTAAGTTCATTAGGCTCATATCCGTGTGTGATTTGTGTTTTTGGTATTGTTAAAGGTGATTTGAAGGTTTGACTAAGTTCATATGATGTAATGGGACGAGTTGGTATGTTTAATTGAGGTCCCGAGGGCTTCGGGTGAGTTTTGGGTGGCTAACAGATCATTTTTGGCCTTGGTAAGATAGCTGATTTGTTGTGGTATTTTGGTTCTGGTTTTCTCTTACGCATTCACGAAGAGTGTTTCTGAGATGGTGAATTTTTGTTCTACGTGTTCGCGAGGGTGAGTACATGAACGCGAAGGGTAGGGCAGTGTGTGCATCGCGAACGCGTGAGTGGTATCGCGTTCGCGAAGAAGAGTAAGGCTGTTGGGGGCCGAGGTCCTTGGTCTACGCGTTCGCGAGGATAGGGTCGTGTTCACGAAGGTTTGAACTGGTAAGGCATCGCATTCACGAAGCAGTTGTCGCATTCACGAAGAGTAAAGAGGAGAGGCAGTCAGAGTTGGTCTACGCGAACGCGAGAGGAATGTCGCGTTCGCGAAGAAGGAATCTGGGCAGACAGTGTTAAATTCAAAAATTGAGGGTTTGAGCTCATTTTTCATATTTTGAGCTAGAGATCACGGATTTGGGCGATTCTTGATGGGATTTTCACGGAGTTGATTAGGGTAAGTGTTTCCCACTTGGTTTTGGTTAAATTCCATGATTATATCTTTATTTTTATCATCTAAATTGTGATTTGGTGTGAAAAATTGGGGAAAAAGTGGAAGAGTTCTTGAGATGAAATTTTGAGTTTTTTAAGGGGATTTTGTTGTTGGATTTTGGTAAATTTGGTATGACTAGACTCGTGAGTGAATGGGCTTTCGGGTTTTGTGACTTCTGTCAGATTTTGAGACGTGGGCCCGGGGGCTGGCCATGAGTCGATTTCAGGTTTTTACTATAATTTGGTAATTTTCTTGTGGAATTGGTTCCTTTAGCATATATTGATCGTAATGTATTGCTTGTGGCTAGATTTGGGATGTTTGGAGGCCGATTTGAGAGGCAAGGGCATCGCGGAGTAGGCTTTTTGCTTTGTTTGAGGTAAGTAACGGTTTAAAACTTGGTTCTGAGGGTTCGAAACCCCGAACTATGTGTTATACGATCGGTATTGAGGTGATGCACATGCCAAGTGACGGGCGTACGAGCTTGCACTGTGAGAATTGTGGCCTGGTTGATTCCATGATACTGTATAATGACTCTATTTTGTTGATATCATGTTTAGGCTTTATGTCGGTACTGTTGGGACCCTTAGTGGTCGTTTCTTGCTGTCATCGCATTGATTTCATTTCTATTATGTACTCAATCATGTTCATGCATATCATATCATATCTATGTCTTAGTTGTTATTTATTTATACATCATATCATTGTTTCGGGCTAGTTTTCATAATATTGTGAGCTTGTGAGTGAGACTGGAGAGATTGATGACTGAGTGAGGCTGAGAGCCTGATTATGAGTGACAGTTATGGGATCGGGCAGCACGCCGCAGCGGTTATATTGATGATTATGATTGTGCTTGGGCTGTAGGATCCCCTCTGGAGTCTGTAGCACACCCCCAGTGAGCGCGGTTGATATTATTGAGGGATGGATCTTCCCTGGACATGGATCTTGTCCGAAGTACTTGATACCCAGAGATGGATCTTCTCCACGGGGCTGGATTGGCCTTCCTCGGTACTAGGTGGCTTATAGTCAGTGATGTATATATTCCGGGATGGATTTTTCCTGGGTCGTATGGGCCATATACAGTACCAAGTGGTTGAGCATTTGAGAGTGTGAGCACATGAGGCTGACAGCATGGTGCAACACCTACAACATGTGCATTGGCATGTAGAGATAGCAGAGTTATATTCTTTACACTGTTCGGATCTGTTTCACTTTTCTGTTTTGAGTTGCCTATTTAATTTGAAAGCATGCCTACGTTTTTGTTCAGTTATTTCTATTTTATCTGCATCGGTTGAGTTCGTCACTACCTTTCAGTCCAAAGTTTGGACTTGTTACTTACTGAGTTGGATATACTCACGTTACTCCCTGCACCTCGTGTGCAGATCCAGGCGTTTTTTGTCACGGCGGCAGTTGCTGATTACGGTTTCAGAGTTTGGAGACTACCAAGGTAGCAGCACGGCATTCGCATGCTTTGACTCTCCTTTCTATCACTAGTTGTGTTTCCAGTTTATTTCTCTAGACACTGTAGTGAACTGTATTCTGATTTAAACACTCATGTACTCTGTGACTCCCCGGTATTCGGATGGATTGTATCGTATTTTGGATATTTCTGTTTTCAAAAAGGCTTTCCTAAATTATTAAATTGCTTCTGTATTTATGTTCAAAGATTTTTTTTTATTTTGTGTTGAGATGTTGAGTTGTGGCTTGCCTAGTTCCATGATAGTCGCCATCATGACGGTTAGATTTTGGGTCGTGACATTTGGCGACTTGAAAAACTTATAGGTTTTGAATTTTATGTGAAAATTTTATTTTTTTACTTTTCTACTCTACAAGAAACAACAATTATTAATAAAATTTCTCCCTCGAGGACGAGCAAGGATTCAAGTGCGGGGGAGTTTGATGACTATAAAATATTCATATATTATATACTTAAAAATAAATTATTTTAAATAAAAAATATATATAATATGTCAATTCTCTGTATTTTCTAATAGTATTTTGCAGCAAAAGAAATATCATGATAACGCAAATAAAGGAAATAAAAAAGAGCACGAGGCATCAAGGCAAAAGAGCACGAGGCAACATGGCAAAATAAGCATGAGGCAACATGGCATCTTATTGGATTTGATTTATATAAATAGTATGCCATATTTGTGTTGAAGGGGAGAGATCAGACGTGCCAGTTAGCAACTTTTTCTCTAGCTTTGGTCTTTACTTCTTTCTTTATCTATTTCACTTTTCTCTTGTAATTTTTGAATTTTCTAAGAGTATTGATAGTATTTTAAAAATTCCTTTCTTTGTGAAATTTAAATACTCCATAATGGAGTAATCTCTTTTGTTGGGATAGTTGATGAAGCTCGATATAGTTATAATATTAATCTTAGTTTTACTACATGCTTGTCCTGAAACTTTCTACTTATATTTTTATATTGTGCTGGAATATTAGTTTTAATTAATTATTATCACTTCTATCTATTTCTTCTCCAAAGTTAGTTGTATGTCAATTTTGTAATCCTTACGAAGCATAATTAATATATGATAACTATTGGGTAAAATAATAGAGTGGGAGTACTTCTTATTAATCTATTATTCTAAGTATGTAATCCTGCTTACTTCCATTCTAATTCTCACAGAGGAGTTATAGTAGGCAAGGCTAGGGGTGTACAAATGAAACCGACCATCACGACCCAAATTCCGTTAAAGGTCGTGATGGCGCCTAACACCGCCGTCACACAAGCCAATGGTAATCTAACAACTTACTTACTCATTTTAGTAATTGAAATCAAAAATTTTCCTTTAATCAAATCATATGAAATAGATTTTTTTACAGAATAAGTGATAATATTTACACAATTACAACAACGAACAACCTATGGTAACCCCCAAAACCCGGTACCACAAGTGCATGAGCATTTTTTAAGGAATAATATAATAATAATAATAATAATAATAATACAACATCTGTCCTGAATGTAATAAGACAGAATAACACGAATAGTACAATGAAGACTCGGTGGACTGCGATGCGTAGACTGGAAGGCAGCTCATATAAAGTCTTCTCAATGGGTGCGCCTACGCGCCAAGGTCATCAATGAACCTGTCCCATCCTGCACATTTAGTGCAGAAGTGCATCATGAGTACGTAAATCAACACGTACCCAGTAAGTATCTAGCCTAACCTCAGAGAAGTAGTGACGAGGGGTAGACATTGACACTTACTAGAGATCCAAATAAATAATATGATAAATCATAATATATGAGAAGTGCACTGCAATAGTGGAGTAAGTCTGTACTTTCATAATTTTTCCCAATTATTTCCTTATAAATAGGAAATATCATAAAATGCTGGGCATTAATGGAAAGATTATCTCGTAAGTATTCGCGCTACTAGAGATATGACGCACGAAACTGCCGAGGTCATTCTGCCCGATCCACAATAACGTGTACACTGCCGAGAGACATGCGGTACGATCCACATATGCATCTATATACTGCCGATGCATTCGGCCCGCTCCACAAGAAAAGAAAGGAAGTTACCGAATTACGAGGTATGTGTTTACAATACAGCGCAATATGAATTTAATCTTTGCCATTTCTCAAATAACTCGCCCACAACTCAAAGCGCTAAGGCATGGCCTAGTGTACATATATTTATTTCTAAATCAATTTCAATTATAATATCAATTAATTAAGCCAGTAGAATGAGTCCAAATAATTCAAATATTGCATGATAATATTCTAATTCTACTCGGACATAAACATGCTCTAGTTACGTACGGACTCTCATCACATCGTGTGTACGTAGCACCCACAATTAGTTGCACATAACAATAAATATCACCTAGGGGTAGATTCCCCCTCAGCGGGATAGAAAGGAGACTTACGTCGCTTCGAAGTTCTATAACCGGCTCCAAAGCCTCTATAACACCACAAACCAATGCCCGTCGATCCAAAGCTATTCAAACAAATGTGCAACCCATTCAAAATATATTCTAATACCCATAATTTATCATTTTAAACAAATTCCCAACTCCACTCGAAAAGTCGATAAAATCAACCCTCGGCTTCATGTGCTCGGATTCCGAAACATTTTCGAAGATACACTTCACCCATAACATTACTAACTAAAATATATAACTTATTCCAAATTCCACGTCCAATTTCGTGGTCAAAATCTAAAAGTACCAAAGTTTAGGTTTTCTACCAAAATCCCAAATTTCTACTAATCTTCATGTTTAAATCCATATATAACCCATATATTTAACTTGTAATAGGTGGGAATCACTTACCTTGTGATGGTGGATGAAAATTGTAATGATCCGACCGGTTGTTTTGAGCTCTAGCATGTCATTTAGTGGTTTGAGACTCTGAACAGCTTCACTTCAGGTATTATGACATATGCGTATGGTCGGAATTGAATTTCGGGAAGTTCGAAGTTAGTTTGGGAAGAAAATTCTAATTTCGGAAGCTTTAAGTTGGAAGAATTGACTAAGGTATGATTTTTTGTGTAAACGATATCGGAATCGGGATTGGAAGGTTCCAACAGGTTCGTATGATAATTTTGGACTTGGGCGTATGTCCGGATCGGGTTTTGGATGACCCGGGAGCGTTTCAGCGCCTATTATGGAAGTTGGCATTTTTGGAAGAATTTCCTAAATTTGGGTTGAAGTGCATTTTAATGTTATTGATGTCCGTTTGGGATTCCGATTCTGGGAATATCTCCGTAAGGCGATTCTGGTATTGGGAGTGCATCCGGATGTGGATTTGGAGGTCTGTAGGTCATTTTGTGGTCAGTTGGCGAAAGATAGAAATTTAAAGGTTTTTGAAAAGTTTGACCGGGGGTGAACTTTTTGATATCGGGGTCGGATTCCGATTCCGGAAGTTGGAGTAGGTCCGTAATGTCGAATGTGACTTGTTTGCAAAAGTTTAGGTCAATCAGACGTGATTTGATAGGTTTTGGCATCAAATATAGAAGTTTGAAGTTCTAAAGTTTATTAAGCTTGAATTGGAGTGCGATTCATGATTTTAGCATTGTTTGATGTGATTTGAAGTCTCGACTAAGATTGTAATGTGTTTTGGGACATGTTGGTATATTTGGTTAAGGTTCCGGGGGCCTCGGGTGGGTCCCGGATGGTTAACAGAGCAAGTTTTGGACTTAAGGAATGGCTGAAGTGCACCAGTTCTGGTGTAATCGCACCTGCGCAAGTTTGACCGCAGATGGGTGACCGCAGAGGCGAGGAAATGGCCACAGGTGTGGTTTGGGCGAAGCAAGGCAGTAATTGCAGGTGCGAAGGGTTGTCCGCACCTGCGAGGTCGCAGATGTGGTATAGTGTCGCAGGTGCGAGAATGCGAGAGGGGCAGCTAGGTCACAGAAGCAGAAGGGCATCCGAATATGCAAAGGCGCAGAAGCGCGTGGAGGAACGCAGAAGCGGATTTCACCTAGCTTGGAGGGAACCGCACCTGCAATTGATTTTTCGCAAGCGCGGAGCCGTAGGTGTGGCTGGTGTACCGCAGATGCAGAAGGTCGACTGTGCAGATTGTTTTAAAGACGGGGCTTGGCCCATTTTCTTCCATTTTTCACTTGGATGGGAATATTTTGGAGAGCTTCAAATGGAGGGTTTCATCAAGCAACACAAGGTAAGTGATTCCCACTTATTATACGTTAAATACATGATTTGTATAAGGCTTTAAACATGGAAATTAGTAGAAATTGTGGGATTTTTGGAAGAAACCTAGAATTTGGTATTTTTTGATTTTGACCACGAATTTGGGTATTGAATTGAGAATAAATTATATATTTGAGTTCGTGAGGTTTTGGGTAAAGTTTATCTTCGAAAATTTTCGAAATCCAGGTACGTGGGCCCGAGGGTGATTTTATCAACTTTTTAGTCGGAGTTGGGAATTTGTTTAAATCGAATTGTTGTGAGTACTAGAGTATATTTTTATGGGTTTGCACATTTATTGATTAGTTTTGGAGCGTTGGGCATCAATTTGTGTTGTTGGAAAGGCGGCTATAGAACTTCAGAGCGAGGTAAGTCTCCTTTCTAACTTTGTAAGAGGGAATTAACCCCATAGGTAAATCAAATCATTATGTGTTTCTATTTGTGGGGGGCTACGTACGCACGAGGTAATGAGAGTCCGTGCGTAGCTACTATTATGTTTATGTCTCGGTAGTCTAGGACCCATATTATGTTATACTTGTGATGTCTGCACCCTACTTGTTAATTTAATTGTTTAAGATATTTAGAAACTCGATAAAGGAATTATAAAAAGTTTAAACTTCAATTACTTGACCGTTAAGTAAGAATTTGAAATTTTGGAATATTTGCCCCTTATTAAATCTTGAATTGGTTGTTTAATGTGTTTTCTCTTTTGTGGAGCGGGCCGAACGCCTCGGTAGCCGATAGATGCATCTATAGTTTGTGCCATTCGACCCGTGGCAGCGCACAGTCTAAATATTATGTTGGATCGGGCCGTACGACCTTGACATGATTTGCGCATGATATAGTTTTGGAATTGATAATAATTGATATTGCTTTCATTGGCCCAAGATACAAAAATGTTAAATGATGAAAATAAATTTGGAAATTTCTTATGAACAAAAGAATTGTTTACTTATTTCATGATATTGAGCTTACAGCCGTTCTACGTAATCCATGCTTAATTATATCATTGATATTTTATTTATAGCCCATAGTAAGTGTCGAAGTCGACCCCTCGTCACTACTTCTTCGAGGTTAGGCGGGATACTTACTGGGTACGCGTTATTTTACGTACTCATACTACACTTGCTGTACATTTTTATGAAGGTGCATATATGTCTAGTGCCCTTGTGGGCACAGAGGCGCGGTTATTGAGGGGACTTAGGTGAGCTGCATTCCACGTTACGAATCCGCAGCCAGCAGAGTCTCCTTCAGAATATTTATATTTCTCCTGTCTGAATTTATATTCTGGAGAAATATTGTATTTTATTTTGCATTCCTAGTTGAGGTTTATGCACTTGTGACACCGGGTCTTTGGGTGATTTGGGTTGTCCTGTATTGAAATTTTTGTAAACTATTACTATTTAAACAGTAAATTCCACCTTTTACTATTTAATTGAAGGAAATATTATTTCAAAATTTTTAAAATGAGAATCAAATTAAGTATTTATTTTTGGCTTGCCTGACAGTGGGGTCCGGCGCTGTCACGACCTTTAATGGATTTTGGGTCGTGATAAAAATCTCCCCTCGAAGCTTTCCAAAATCACCCCAACCAAGTGAAAGTGAGAGCAAATGGGCCAAATCCCGCTTTTCAAAGAACCCCTTTGCCCAGACGACTTCTCGCATCTGCGGACAAGCAGCCATTTTTGCAGCTTCGCTTCTGTGGAAGCTTCCTCGCTCCTGTGGAAGCCCACTTTTAGCAACCCATATCGCTTGCGAAAATTCTTCCGCTCCTGCGCAACTGCAGGTGCGACACAACCTAGCGCATTTGCGAATTTCCCGCTCATGCTGTCATGGCCTCGCTTCCACGCACACGCAGGTGTGCTGCTCGCCTCTGCTTCTGTGACTTCATGCCCAGCTATCCAAGATGCTTCTGCGAGTTTCACCTCGCTTCTACGAGGTCGCTTCTGCGACCAAACTTCCGCAGAAGTGATCACACCAGTTGCTGCCCAGCTTCAGCCTTTCTTAAGTCCAAAAGTAAATCTGTTAATCATCTGGAATCCACCTGAGGCCCTCGAGACCTTAAACAAATATACCAACACGTCCCAAAATAGTAACGACCCAACCGGTTATTTTGAGCATTTACACTTAGATCGCTAGTTTAAGGGCATGAGTAACTCCGTATGATGTATTATGACTTATGTGAATCGTCGACTTTTGTTTTCAGGTTATTCAGAATCGATTTGGAAGAATGAATTTCATGGTTTAAGCTTTAAGTTCGAAGAGTTGACCAAGTTTGACTTTTGTGAATTTGACTCCAATACGGATTTTTGATGTATCAGTTAGGTTCGGATGGTGATTTTGGACTCGGGCGTATGCTCGAATTTATATTTGGATGTCCGTAGAAGGATTTGGCACTAATTGGAGAAAGTTAGAAATTTAAAGGCTTGGAATGTTCATAAGTTTGACCGAGAGTTGACTTTGAGGATATCGTATTGGGATTGTGGTTCCAGGAATTGGAATAGCTTTGTTATGTCATTTGGGACTTGTGTGCAAAATTTGAGTTCATTCCTAGTTGATTTGATATGTTTCGGCGCGCGTTTTGGAAGTTCAAAGTTCATTAAGTTCGATTTGAGGTGTGATTCATCGTGTTGATGTTGTTATACTAGATTTGAGGCCTCGAGTAGGTCCGTATTATGTTATGGGACTTGTTGGTATGTTCGGACGTGGTCCTTAGGGGGTCGGGTGTGTTTCGGATGAGGTTCGGATTTGTTTGGATCATTTTTGGCTAAAGTTGATGGTGGAAGATCTGGTGTGACCGCACCAATGGATGGGTTGCGCAGGTGCAATGGTCGCAGAAGTGACAGAGGAGTCGCAGAAGCGAGGTGCAAGCTGGTGAGGAAGACCATGAAAGGGAAAGTAAGGGCGCATCTGCGTGTCCGCAAAAACGTAAGACTAGCCGCAGAAGCAGTGTGTAGCGCAGAAGCAGGAGTTGTTTGTGACACCTGCGTATGCGTAGTAACAGGGGAATCTCCGCAGGTGCAGAAGTCTAGTCTTTAGAGGGCTTCGAAGAAGCGAAATTGTCCGCAGAAGCGGAGGTCGCAGATGCGACAAAGTGACCGCATATGCAGAAATGCTGGGCAGAAGCTATATATCGAGGTTTTGGTTCTTTCTTTCAAATTTTGAGAAGTGGGACTCGGATTGAGGCAATTTTGGAGGCGAATTTGATCACAAGGATTATGGTAAGTGTTCTACACTCAGTTTTGACTATATTTCGTGATTTCATCTTCATTTTGGGCAATTGGATTATGGGCTTTAAAGAGAAAATTAGGGATTTTAGCCTAAAGTTTCATAGAGTGATTTTTGAGTTTTGAATGACGACTCGAAGTCGGATTTGATTGATACTAGTATGGTTGGACTTGTAATTGAATGGGTTGTCGGATTTTGTGAGTTTTCTCGGGTTTCGAGACGCGGGTCGGGGTTGGGATTTTAGGTCGATTTCGGGTTTTTGATTAAGATTCGACCTTTATCATTTGGAATTGTTTCCTTGGGCTTTATTTGATGTATTTGAGTTGATTTTGGCTAGTTTCGAGCCATTCGGAGGTCTGTACGTGCGGGATGGCATTTTGGAGCATCGCTGGGCTTGTTTGGTATTGGAATTGGCTTGTTCGAAGTAAGTAACACTGCTAAACTTAGTGATGAGGGTATGGAACCCCGAATTTCGTGCTATGTGTTTGTTGTTGAGGTGACGCACATGCTAGGTGATGGGTGTGTAGGCGTGCACCGTGTTAAGTGTAACTCCATTATTTCTATGGTGCTGAGTAGTTACTTGAACTTATCTGTAATCATGAAATCTCTACGTACTAGAGTTATTGAGCTGTGATCCGTTTAGAAACCATATCTAGGCTACATTTTTATCCTATTGGGACCCAGTGAGGTCATTACTGCTATTTAGTTATTTGTTTACATTGTAATTTCATACTAAGTCAGGTTCATCATTTCAAAGCAAATCTCAGTCTCTGTTGTTATATATTGACACATCATATCATCATTTTGGGTTAGTTTTATGGCATTAGGGGGACCGAGAGACTGGAGAGATTGATGACTGAGTGATGCCGGGGGCGGATTGTGAGGTTATTAATAATATAGCACGTGAGTTGTCCGTGCTGATCAAGATATTGATACTATAACATGTGAGTTGTCGTGCAGCACATGAGTTGTCCGTGCAACACGTGAGTTGTCTGTGCGGATCCATATATTGATATTATAGCATGTGAATTATCCGTGCAGCACGTGAGTTGTCCATGCGGATTATAGTGCTTGGGCTGAAGGAGCCCCTTCGGAGTCTGCACACACCTCCAGTGAGTGCATGTACCTATTGAGTGCGAGTGCGAGTGCCGAGTGATTTGGAGGATTGAGTGGATTGATACTCTGAGAGTATGCATATAGTTGTTCACTATGTTGCATAGCATTGACCAATTACACTTGACATACAGTCATAGAGATGCATTTTTCTCATACTATATGGTATCACGTCATTCATGACTTCTCATATACATTGACATGTAGGCATAGAGATGTAGTTTTCCTCGTGCCATTTAATAATGAAGCATTTACCTGTTGAAAAGTTTTGGAAGGAAAATCATGACTTTACCAAGATACTCATATTTTGGTGTTGTTAGTAAAAGATTTGGGTTTATCACTCTTATACCTTAAAAGCATGCATATTTTCTAGAATTGTGAACGAGCTGAACATTATATTTCTGAGTTATTTATTGTACCACTTTTTATTATATTGTTATGAGTAGTTGTTGGCTAAATTTGTTAGACTTTGACTTGTGTTCCAGCTTGTCATTACTTTCAACCAAAGGTTAGGCTTGTCACTTATTGAGTACATGGGATCGGTTGTACTCATACTACACCTCTGCGCCTTGCATGTAGATATTGGATATTGATGCTGCTGTGATCCATGGGAGCGGGATTTGAAGACGTACCAGCATTCCGTTTGTAGTTTCCTCTTATTCATGGTAGCCTTAGATTTATAAAGATCTGTTTATATGCATTTTGAACAGATGATGTATTTATTTCAAACCAGTTTTGTAAATTCTAATCTTAGAAGCTGATAATTTGTACTACAAGTACTTGGGAAGTTCTTTTATAAAAGAAGTTGTAATTTCATTTCTTTTCATAATAAATCTCATTTGAATTAGTTAGTTATTAATTGGCTTACCTGACGGGTTGAGTTAGGTGCTATCACAACTAGGTGGATTTTGGGTGGTGACAGGTGGTATCAGAGCTCTAGGTTCAAAGGTTCTACAAGTCATGAGCAAGTGTCTAGTAGAGTCTTACGGATCGGTATGATGATGTCCATACCTATCTTCGAGAGGCTGCAAGGTATTTAGGATAAATTTACCATCTTTCTTTCCTTATCATGCGGAATTGATTTAGCTTGAAACATAACTCTTTAAATTCCTTCCACACATGCATGTGCGCATATGAGCGCTCGGTATCAGCTGTGCATCGCCGGCTTGTGATTCCATGGATGAGGTGTGAGATGTGATTTCTCTGTGCTGATGAGGGGCTAGTCTGGAGGACTTGAGGCCGGGGTTTGACTGTAGCTTGAGCACTGTGATTTCAGTTATGTGAACACGTTATTTTGGACTTATATGACCGGTAGTGTCGCTATTAGTGGAAATTGTGGCTCGATAAGTGGCTGGATGCCTATACGATGAGTATGATGTGACTACGGGATGTGTTCCGATGGTTTTATTGTGATGAGAAGAGTTTTCTTGGGATGTAAAAAAGACTGTGGGGTGCTAGATTGTTGTCTTGACATGACGCATAGCCTCAAGTTATGAGTGTGTTGAAAAATTTTTCATGTTGATTAATTGTAGAGAGAAGAAGATTTTCATGTCATGTTGCGAGTTCGGACTTAGGAAGATTCAGTGATGGCGTAGTAATCGTGGCTGTGAAAAGGTTTAGCAAGATGTCAGTTTGAGGCTAAGAAGGTGGGTTATCTCCTGCGGGGTGGTCTACAGAGGTGTGATCCTTATGATGTTGTGTGGAGGCTTTCTTTTCTACCATTAAGTATAGGTGTTGTGATTTAAGTTTGGATTGGTTGCGAAAGTTGACCTGACTGTCACAAAGATGTATGCGAGCTTAGTAGATGATGGGAGGTACTATACGGTTTGTGTTATGTGAAATTATGAATGATTTAGTTGAATCTCACTGCGATATTATGGTAGTAATAGAGTATGAGTGTTGCGAGTTATCAGATGTTTTATTCTATGGCATTGAGCTAAGTGGGGGAATCTGCTATCAACGATTTGATTTCATGGTTACGTGTTGTATTGGTTTTGGTCTGAAGCATACTCGAGGATCAATTATGACTTGCAGAAGTTGAGATCGAGGATAACTCGAGTAAAGGAAATTTTGGATATGGGCTATGTTACACCTTATGGGGATATGGAAATCATGAAATGATTGAGTTATTATTCGTGAGAGATGTAGTGCACGTGGGGTAGAAAATTACTCGGTTGCTTGAAGGTGTGGATTTCTTATTTGGGTATTGTTATACTAATGGGGCACAGGCCGTTTAGCCCGTTGATCGGTGAAATTGAGATTTGAGCGAAGTGGATGACTCTCGAAAGGGTCGAAGGGATTCAAGATTTTTATGTAGCAATTGATGATTTGCGGATTGGTATATGGCTAGAAATCAAGCTTTACATTGGATAGTGTCGGAATTCGCGGTATTTCTATATCATTATGGATTCTACATTGCAGTATCAGGAAGGCGAAGGAAATGACTTTGGATTCACAGAAAATATTTACAGAGTTGGTGTCTTGGTTGAGGTACTTTTGGGGTGCTTGAAGGGAATACATCGGCTTATGGGCCTTAGCGTGAGATTTTATGATAGGATCTCTTGTGGTGAGCATTAAGTGAGGATCGTGGTATTCTAACAAGGAGGAGTGTCAGCTTGAGAGCGATTCAGAAGAGACTTAGAGAAATAGTACAGCTTGGTAGTAGGTTGGATCAGCAAGGTAATAGATACGATTGGTTCCTTCGGGTACTTATGATGTGGCGAGTCTCTATAGGTGTTTTTCGGCTTGGGTTTTGGTGACCTGCGTGGCGTGGTTGAGTTAGAGGGACTCAGTTCTCATGGCTGGATTATGGGCAAATGGATGTCAAAGTGTTCTCAATGGTTTCTACCACGGTTCGAGGTGTATATTCTGTTGGTGTGGGGAGGGTGTTGCGCGTTGTGAGTTTCTCATGGATGACATCAATGGAAGGTTCCTGGCTAATTGACTATGAATTTCTGCTGGACTCGGAGTTAATTATGAGATTCTCGTATTTTTTATGTGATGGCATGATAACGGTGGTGTGTTGTGTAGGATCGAGATTTGTATGTGCAAGGGTGCGGTTCAGTTTTGAAGGGGAGTTCATGAATTCTTAGGCAGCATGGACGGTTTCTGAGGTTTAGATGAATGCTATAACTATTTGGTATTTCCTCAGAAGAGTGTACATTTCAGAAGGTGTGCTGTGTTTTGACTTACGGATGCCTCATTGATATTGCGGTACTCGCCTGGTTGATTGGCTGCTGATATTTAGATTTTGTTATGTGGTAGGGAAGAATTTTAGAAACATTCCTCGTGGTATGGTCGTGTATGAGAAACGTGTTAGTCATTCGGGCGGTGGAGTTGGGATAAGATATGGTGATTTGTGGGTTCGACGAATTTGGAGACCAGGAGTTCTCATAAGCGGATTGATTCATGGTTGTGGACTGTGAAAATGTGGCCAAAGCTAGCCAGATGATAGTATATGATGTGGTTAGGTTATTGTGGACTTTCGGAGAATCATTTATCTATTTGTGGATGACCAGAGTTGATTTGGGGCCCATTGGTAGGCCCAATAAGGATATGTATTTTACATCGGGTCGGATTGGTCGACTCCGTACTTCTATTGTCGGGGGATGTGTGCCATTCAGTTAGAGTGGAGCTTATTCGTGCCCTGATATGATCTATGTGTTACTCCTCTATGCTACGAGGGGTTGTGATTTGTTGGTCATAAGCACACATGGTGCGGTTCTGTTTGGGCCTTATATCAGAATTTGAGCGAGATGAGTATTTGGGTGTGGCATGACTGATTGCACATTGGTTATGTTCTTTCGAGTTTGTGTGGCATTGTATCATTTGATTTTCCGTGGGTATGGTCATGCATTGGGTATTTGATGTCGAATTGCATGTAGTTGTTGATTTTAAGCATGGTGGCTTGAGGTATTCCATATGGACCCTACCTGGATGGGGTCACGCATTGCAGCTGGGTTATGTCATGATATGATCCTTTGTGTTAGATTCGTGTGTCTTGGTTTTACTAAGTAAGTTGGGTTTGTAACATTGCGGTTGTGGTGGTACTTGTTGAACTTGCGGGATGATTCTCTCATTTGAGTCATTTTCCATGATTGAGTACATTTGGATTGTTGCTTATTGGTGCACGAATTAAGTGGGTTTGTGGTTTTAGGTTGTATTGATGTGGAATGTCACTAGAGTGGTTGTGTTGTGAGATGAGGTCATCGGACCTAGTATTGGTGCTATTGGATTTGTTTGTGGTATATTTGGAAGGATAATGTCGTTAATCAGCTTAGAATTTGCTATAGTTCATGTCAAAGGAGAGGGAGCTCCATGACTTGTTGATCCGATAAGTGATTTTTAGTTTCTGCGTATTTCTTTCATCATTGTCAGTGTACTAAGGTTTTAGAACGAGGTTTTGTTTAATATGAGGTTCATTTCCGTTGTTGGGTGTGTTTTGAGCAGTTGTTGTGGTCAAAAGTTATTGCTGTGAGCATCTGAGTTACGTGGTACATCATGTGATTATATCTTGGGTTATGGTTATGGCTCGATATACCTTATTCACACTTATACAGTGTGTAGGTGCGAGGTTCAGATCTTATAAGAAATTTCGGATGTTAGAAAGTGGATTCTGTGGTTTAAGGGCTAAGGTTGAAGTAATGAACTTCAGTATATTGTGTTGTCAGGCCTATATGGAATAGGGTGACGTGGGATCACCCCCGCGTATGTGCATTGTAAGGTTACATGACGGTTTGATGCTTGGAACAACTCTTGGCACGTTCGAGGACGAACGTATGTTTAAGTGGGGGAGGATGTAACAACCCGACCGGTAGTTTTGATCATTTACACTTTGCTCGATAGTTTGAGGGCGTGAGTAGCTCCGTATGACGATTATGACTTATGTGAATCGTCGGTTTTGGTTTTCAGGTTATTCAGAATCTATTTGAAAGAATGAATTTCATTGTTTAAGCTTTAAGTTTGAAGAGTTGACCTAGTTTGACTTTTGTGAATTTGACCCTGGAACGGAGTTTTGATGGTTTTTTTAGGTCCGGGTGGTGATTTTTGACTCGGGCATATCCCCAGATTTATATTTGGATGTCCGTAGAAGTATTTGGCACTAATTGGCGAATGTTGGAAATTTGAAGGCTTGGAAATTTCATAAGTATGACCGAGAGTTAAATTTGAGGATATCGGATTCGGATTGTGGTTCAGGGAATTGGAATATCTTCGTTATGTCATTTGGGACTTGTGTGCAAAATTTGAGTTCATTCCGGGATGATTTGATATGTTTGGGCGCGAGTTTGGAAAGTTGAAAAGTTCAAAGTTCATTAAGTTCGATTTGAGGTGTGATTCGTCATTTCTGTGTTGTTATGCGTGATTTGAGGCCACGAGTAGGTCCATATTATGTTATGGGACTTGTTGGTATGTTCGAACATGGTCCCGAGGGGCTCGGGTGAGTTTCGGACGAGGTTCGGATTTGTTTGGATCATTTTAGGCTAACGTTACTGGTGGCAGATCTGGTGTGATCGCACCTACGACTGGGTTGTGCAGGTGCGATGGTTGCAGAAGCGAGTGCTAGCTGGAGAGGAAGACCACAGAAGCGGAAGTAAGGACGCATCTGCGCGTCCACAGAAGTGTAAGACTAGCCGCAGAAGCGGCGTGTGGCGCAGAAGTGGGAGTTGCTTGTCGCACCTGCGTATGCGCAGAAGCGGGGGAAGCTCCGCAGGTGCGGAAGTCTGGTCTTTAGAGGGCTTCGCAGAAGCGAGAATTATCCGCAGAAGCGAAGGTCGCAGATGTGACAATGTGACCGCATATGTGGAAATGCTGGGCAGAAGCTATATATTGAGGTTTTGGTTCTTTTGTTCATATTTTGAGATGTGGGACTCGGATTGAGGCGATTTTGGAGGCAAATTTTGTTACAAGGATTGGGGTAAGTATTCTACACTCAGTTTTGATTATATTTGGTGATTTCATATTTATTTTTGGTAATTGGATTATGGGCTTTAAAGTGAAAATTGGGGATTCTAGCCTGATGTTTCATAGAGTGAGTTTTTAAGTTTTGAATGTCGACTCGGAGTCGGATTTGAGTGAAACTAAAATTGTTGGACTCATAATTGAATGGGTTGTCGGATTTTGTGAGTTTCCTTGGGTTTTGAGGCGTGGGCCGATTTCTGGTTTTTGATTAAGATTCGACCTTTATCATTTTGAATTGTTTCCTTAGGCTTTATTTGTTGTATTTAAGTTGCTTTTGGCTAGTTTCGAGCCATTCGGAGGTTGGTACGCACATGATGGCATTTTAGAGCATCACTGGGCTTGCTCGGTATTGTAATTGGCTTGTTCTAGTTAAGTAACATTTCTAAACATAGTGCTGAGGGTATGAAACCCCGAATTTCATGTTATGTGTTTGCTGTTTAGGTGACGCACATGCTAGGTGACGAGCGTGTGGGCGTGCACCTTGTGAATTGTAACTCCGTTATTTCTGTGGTGTTGTGTAGTTACTTGAACTTATCTGTTATCATGAAATCTCTACGTACTAGAGTTATTGAGCTGTGATCCATTTAGAAACCATGTCTAGGCTACATGTCTATCCTGTTGGGACTCACTGAGGTCATTACTACTGTTGAGTTATTTGCTTACATTGCAATTTCGTACTCAGTCATGTTCATTCATTTCATATCATATCTCGGCTCTGTTGCTATATATTGACACATCATATCATCTTTTTGGGCTAGTTTCATGGCATTATGGGTCTGAAAGACTAGAGAGATTGATGACTGAGTGAGGCCGAGGGCCTGATTGTGAGGTTATTGATACTATAGCACGTGAGTTGTCCGTGCGGATCCAGATATTGATACTATAGCACGTGACTTGTCCGTGCAGATCCAGATATTGATATTATAGCACATGAGTTGTCCGTGCAACACGTGAGTTATCCATGCAGATTATAGTGCTTGAGCTGAAGGAGCACCTCCGGAGTCTGCACACAACCCCAGTGAGCGCAGGTACCTATTGAGTGCGAGTGCCGAGTGATTGGAAGGACTAAGTGGATTGAAACTCTGAGAGTATGCATATGATTGTTCACTATGTCGCACTGCATTGACATGCACAATTGATATACAGTCATAGAGATGCATTTTTCTCGTGTTGTACGGTAGCACGTCATTCATGACTTCTCATACACATTGACATGTAAGCATAGAGATGTACTTTTCTTCGTGCCATTTGATAATGAAACATTTACCTATTAAAAAGTTTTGGAAGGAAAATCACGACTTTACAAACTTACTCATATTTTGGTATTTTTGGTAAAAGATTTTGGTTTATCACTGATATACTAGAAAAGCATGCCTATTTTCTGGAATTGTGAATGAGATGAACATTATATTTCTGAGTTGTTTATTGTACCACTTTTTATTATATTGTTGTGAGTTGTTGTTGGCTATTGGTGTTGGACTTTGACTTGTGTTCCAGCTCGTCACTACTTTCAACCTATGGTTAGGTTTGTTACTTATTAAGTACATGGGGTCGGTTGTACTCATACTATACTTCTGCACCTTGCGTGCAGATATTGGATGTTGATGCTGCTGTGATCGACGAGATTGGGATTTGAAGACGTATCCGTGTTCCGTTTGTAGCTGCCTCTTTTTCATGATAGCCTTAGATTTATAAAGATTTGTTTATATACATTTCAAACAGATGATGTATTTATTTCACACCAGTTTTGTAAATTCCAATCTTAGAAGCTCATGATTTGTACGACCAGTCCTTGGGAAGTTCTTGTATAAAAGCAGTTGTAATTTTATTTCTTTTCATAATAAATGTCATTTGAATTGGTTAGTTGTTAATTGTCTTACCTGACGGGTTGAGTTAGGTGCAATCACGACTAGGTGGATTTTGGGTCGTGACAAAAATACAATATGAACTTACTTGAAGCCTTAAACAACGTCAAACAACATCAAAATCATGAATCGTGCCTCGAATCAAACTTGTAAAGTTTCAAATTTCCAAATTCTATATCCTATGCAGAAACGTAACAAATCAAGCCGGAATGAATTCAAATTTCACACACGAGTCACAAATGACATAACAAAGCTATTCCAAGGCTCGGAACCCCGAACGGACATCGATAAGATCAAAATCCACTTTAAACCAAACTTATGAATTTCTTAAACTTTTAAAATACCAATCTTCCATAATGAGTGCTGAAACGCTACCGGGTGATCCGCTACTCAACTCGAACATACGCCCAAGTCCGAGGTCGTCTACTCAAAAGTCACACCTTAGTCAATTCTTCTTACTTAAAGATTCCGAAATTAGAATTTTCTTTCCAAATTAAACCCGAACTTCTCGAAATTCAATTCCGACCACACGTACTAGTCAAAACACCTGAAGTGAAGCTACTCAAGGCCTTAAACCGCTGAACGACCCGCTAGATCTCAAAACTGTCACGACCTAAAATCCATTAAAGGTCGTGATAGAACCGGACACCGCTGTCAGGCAAGCCAAAAATAAATACTTAATTTTGTTCTCATTTTTAATATTTTAGAAATCATATTTTTCTTCAATTAAATAGTAAAAGATGAAATCTACAGTGTAAATAATAATATTTTACAACAATTTCAATACAGGATAACCCAAATCACCCCAAAACGTATATAAAATAAAATACAGCATCCATCCGTAATACAAATTGGACAGAAAAAGTATAAATACTCTGAGGGAGACTCTGTTGGATGCGGGTCGTACTATGGAATGCAGCTCACCTAAGTTTCTGCATGTCTACACGCCTCTGCTCCCACATGGCCACTAGACATATATGTACCTGCACAAAAACAATGTGCAGCAAGTGTAGTATGAGTACGTAAATCAACGCGTACCCAGTAAGTATCCCGCCTAACCTCGAAGAAGTAGTGACGAGGGGTCGACTTCAACACTTACTAAGGGCCAACAATATGATAATATGAAATAACAAAGCATGGATTTTGTAGAACGGCTGTAAGCTCAATATCATGAAATATGTGAATAATTCTTTTGTTAATAAGAAATTTCCAAATTTATTTTTCATCGTTTATCAATTTGTATCTCAGGCCAATGAAGCAATATCAATTATCATAAATTTCAAAGCAATCAATTCAATCATGCGCAAATCATGTTGAGGTCGTACGGTTCGATCCAACATAATATTTAGACTGTGCACTACCGAGGGTCAAATGGCACGAACCATAGATGCATCTATCTGCTACCGAGGCGTTCGGCCCGCTCCACAAAAGAGAACAAAAACACATTAAACAACCAATTTAAAATTTATTAAGGGGAAAATATTCCAAGAACTTCAAATTCTCGTTTAACAGTTAAGTAAATGAAGTTTAACCGCTTTGTTTACAATTCCCTAATCGAGTTGCTAAATGTTTTAAGCAATTAAATTAACAAGCAGGGCGCAACATCGCATGTACAACATGATATGGATCTTAGACTACCCGGATATAAGCATAATAGTAGCTATGCACGGACTCTCGTCACCTCCTGTGTACGTAGCCCCCACAAATAGAAGCACATAATGATTTGATTCACATATGGGGTGAATTCCCTCTTATAAGGTTAGAAAGGAGACTTACCTCGGTCCGAAGTTCCATAGCCGGCTCCCAAGCCTTTCAAATGACTTAATTCGGTGCCCAACGCTCCAAAACTAGTCAATAACGGTGCAAATCCATAAATATATACTCTAATACTCATTATAATTAAATTTACGACAATTTTCAACTCCGCTCGAAAAGTCAATAAAAATCACCCTCGGGCCCATGTGCTTGGATTCCAAATATTTTCAAAGATAAACTTTACCCATGACACCAGGAACTCAAATATATAATTTATTCCCAATTTCATGTCCAATTTCGTGGTCAAAATAAAAAAAATATAAATTTCTAGGTTTTTTCCAAAAATCCCACAATTTTCCCAATTTTTCCTCCTTAAATCCACATATAAACTTTACATTTAGCTCACAACAAGTAAGAAACTACTTACCTTATGTTACATGATAAAGACTCCTCAAAATCTCCCAAGAACCGAGCTCCAAAAATCCCAAATGAAATTGGAGGAATTACCACGTTCGATCCCTTCTGTTCTGCCCACTTTCCGCTTCTACGGATTACCTGACCACATTTGCGGCCCCGCTTCTGCGATCCAGGGCTTCCATCCCATTTCTGCATATGCGGTCTCCCATGCGCAGATGCGCATCCGCATCTGCGGATATGCTTTCGCACCTACGCCCCCAGGCTTTCTCTCAATCTCGCACCTGCAATGCACCTTTGCAGTTGCGTCCTCGCAGGTGCGGACAACCCTTCGCACCTGCGGTCACTGCCCAGCTTCGCCCAAACCACACTTGTGACCATTTCCTCAGTTCTGCGGTCACGCACCTATGGTCAAATTTGCGCAGGTGTGATTACACTAGAACTGGTGCACTTCAGCCATCCTCGAAGCTTCGACTTGGTCTGTTAACCATACGAAACCACCTTGAGGCCCCCCGTGACCTCAACCAAACCTACCAACAAGTCCTAAAACACCATACAGACTTAGTCAAGCCTTCAAATCATATCACACAATGCTAAAACCACGAATCACATCCCAATTCAGGCTTAATGAACTTTAGAACTTCAAACTTCTACTTTCGATGCCGAAACCTATCAAATCACGTCCGATTGGCCTCAAATTTTGCACACAAGTCATAATTCCGAAATCGAAATCCGACCCCGATATCAAAAAGTTCACTCCCGTTCAAACTTCTCAAAATTATCCAAATTTCCAACTTTTGCCAAATGACCCTAAAATGACCTACGGACCTCCAAATCAACTTCTGGACGCGCTCCTATGGCCAGAATCATCATACGGAGCTATTGCCAGACTCAGAATTGCAAACGGAGATCGATAACATTGAAATGCACTTTAACCCAAATTTATGAATTCTTACAAATGCCAACCTTCTGTAATAAGCGCCGAAATACTCCCGGATCATCCAAAACCCGATCCGGACATACGCCCAAACCTAAAATCATTATACAAACCTGTTGGAACCTTCAAAACCCTGATTCCGAGGTCGTTTACTCAAAAATCATATCTTAGTGAATTCTTCCAACTTAAAGCTTCCGAAATTAGAATTTTCTTTCCTAATCAACTCCGAACTTCCCGAAATTCAATTCCGACCACACGTACAAGTCATAATACTCAAAGTGAAGCTACTCATGGTCTCAAACCACCGAACGACACACTAGAGCTCAAAACGACCGATCGGCTTATTATATTCTCTCTCACTTAAACATACGTTCGTCCGCAAACATGCTAAGAACTGCTCTAGAGTTGTCCGAAATCATTGTTTAACACCTCGTGCACCTACCCGTGTTACCACAATTCAGTTGAGCACATTAGCTCGAGCAAATCTGAAGATTCTCCCTTTTTATTTAGTCAAATTAGCCTTAGAGACAAATTCTAACATCTGAAATTCTCCGTCAGGCCTGTTTCCAACATACGAACGTCGTATTAATCACTACATGATGCACCAATACATGTATGCATACCTTCGTGGAATCCACCTTGCACCGCATAATTCACATGACCATAATAACATCCCCTGATAACAAAAGCCGAAATCCCACGAATTTGATGCTCACAACACACTTCACGAAGCATATAAGTCCCGTTTCAACTCTCGCAATTCTGCCACAACACAAGGGATGTGAAAAAATTCATAACCAACTTCCGAGTCGACAAATCATTGAGTTCTTCCTCCTAACAAGGACCATTACCCCATTATGAACCAAATAACGATATTTGCTTTTTCATATGCCTCATATAATCCAATCGCACTTATCCCAGGTCTAATAATCTCGTCTCACCTAGTATAAGTTATTCTGGCAATAAGCCATCACAAACACTACCAAAGCTCTCATATGATGCCACCATGTGCCAACAATCCACAAACTCGCATGTGATACAAAAGGAAAGAATGAACTCCGAAAAGAACTGCTCAACCCACGTGACTAATTAAACAACCGAAAAGATGTTATGAACCTTCCCCAGAAAATGAAAAGCAAAACACACAAAAATAGGTACAGGGAACATTACTCAACATCACACTGTTGCGGCGTGCAAGCCGATCCAACCATGATACCCGTGGTGGCATGCCACCTGATCCAAACAACGTACCCATGGCAGCGTGCCACCCGATCCAACCGTATACCCGTGGCGGTGTGCCACCCGATCCACACATGACAATAAATAGGGAAGTACCCATCGAGCCAAAACGCCTATACCTACGAAATACCTGAATGTGAACAAAAAGCACGCCAAGTGCACAATACCATCCCTGGGGAGACAGATAGCTCCATACGCTACAAAACTCGAGCATGACTAAGGTGCAATAAATGACCTGCATCTCGGGAGCCATCCTGCTCATATAACACCACAAACTATACGGGATCTCAATACGAGTGCGAATAATCAAACTGCCTCACAACCCACATGGCACAATAGAGACTACACGGAAAGGCCGACAACAGAAAGAGCATCCAAGGCCCGAAGACCACTCCGAAAACAACGCTATGCTGAAATGAACACATACGGCCTGATATAGAGCCCACATTCACATTTAGATCCATCCACGGACCTCAAGCCGATTCTTATCGTACTGCACCGGGCTAATAACCTTTCAAGGATCCATAATAACCCTCTTTTCCCCGACACACAAGAACAACCATCAAATCCAAAACAAACTTTCACAGTCCGCAACCAAATGAACCGAGGGCCCTTCAGGCATAAATTCTCACATTAGCGATAGTACCACAATCTCCATACTTGGTTTTAAATCTTTAATCAATCAAGTGACTACAAGTCACACTTATACTGTCTTCCCGCGAGATACACTCTCACGACCTTCCGCACCAGGTAACAAGTCTTCACATCCATACCACCGACCACACTAATGCTGTAAAGCAAATCAAGAAGCCGCAAATCAGTACACAAAGCCTCTTACACAGGACACCGATCTTAGGTGACGCTAAAGACAATACCACTTGATTCTAACCATCTGAATTCTTCCCTGATCATCTGAGCTCGTGACATTCTTGTCAACTCCGAACCGCAACCTTGATCCTCAGCTTCCAATTCCCCATGCCGCTCACTACACCAAACATGCCAATACGCGAGAGTACCAGAATTCCATAATAACCCCTGATCCACTAATAGGATAAACACTTCATCATATAGAAAACTTTTACTTAGCTCATTTCAGAAAGACCAATGCAAAACGCAAATAAATTCCCAAACCACAAAAAATACAACCTCATGTCTTAATCTAAACTGCCATAAC
Organism: Nicotiana tabacum; assembly: GCF_000715075.1. Lineage (NCBI taxonomy): Eukaryota > Viridiplantae > Streptophyta > Magnoliopsida > Solanales > Solanaceae > Nicotiana > Nicotiana tabacum. The sequence continues at coordinate 11,094,732 of NC_134103.1, read as the reverse complement.
TCTTCCGGAAATCCCTTTACACAACAAAGCCTTACGAATCGAATACCTCCCAAATCAACCAAGTTGTGGTGGCGCTCAAGCCCAAGCGTACAACCACAAACTACATGTATAACTTCACGCTGGAGAAACCGGTCGCTCCCTTAACCGTGCTGATTCAACCATCACCAACCAAGCCACTTCTTCTAATTTACTTGGGACTTGCCTTAGAAATAATAATAGCTCCATTCAAAACATCATGAACCCAAATCCGTACTCATCATGAGTGACCTTATTTCACGAGACCACTTTGTCTCCAAAACCCACGAACCATCTCATACCCTCCTTATGTGCATACTCGCATCTTCAACTGGTACACCTATTCAGAAAATCTCTCTATGAATCCGAAGTTATTTTTTCCCATTCATCCAATGAAACACCACAGACAGAAGATAACGTAGAACACTCCAAGCCACTTTTCATAATCCACTACAAAAGCTCAATACTTAACCATACTACTGGCTCGAAATCCTTAGGCACCACACTTTGAACCCACTAGAACCATTGTGGAGAGTCACCCACTCTGACTTGTTGCCAAATATGATCAAACTCCAAGGCTCTGCTAGCACATGAACGCCCTCTCGAAGAAGCACCCAGCTGAATCACCTTTCTTGCACATCATATCTACACGAAGCATAAATCCCGAGTCTTCCCAAAGCCTAAACATGAATCGATAAGGCCAGTTATAGCACACATTCCTCAACACACATTGCTCAAATCACCATTGATGTTCTCTTTCCTTAGTCGTAATAACCCACCAATATGCCGATAACCAGAAACCTCACAAGTAGACAACCATGCAATCCAATCGTAGGCGGTGAGGCTCTCCCACTTAAGCTTGAAGCTACCATTACATGACCCTTGAACCTGCCAAAATTCCTTCTCCCTTATCGACATGATCTCGCGCAATCGACCCGCCAAATTCCTCAAAATCCGTATATTAACCATTTCATGAATGCTCTAAATCACTAGCCAGATTTACATATTCCACCTCTTACCGGATAGCTAGTAAAATTCTTTGTAGAAACTTCTTCAACACCTCGCAACAGTTAACCTGCTCGCCGGAAATAACCCACCTATGGAAATTACATGCCGACATCTTCCAACAATGCTGCACCAAGTACAACTACCACGAAACCATTAAACCATACTGAGCCCATGCTCCTTCACCAGTCGTACAAGTCCATTCACTCCTCATGGCCATCAACTAAAGGTGCGACAATACATTCCAATCCAAAGTTATTTTGTATCCTTCTTCATATCACGCAACTCCTTTCCGTCGTATCCAACCCTTCTCCGTATAGCAGCCAATATTCCAAATTAAGTTCGTAGACTTAGTCACTGTCCACCATGAGTTCCAAATCACTCTAATCTTTCCTCAACGCGTGTAGCTATCCTGCCACAGAACCCATCTGATACTCTGCCACTCTCTCACTTTGGTCAAACCCTCTCCTTTAAGCAACTACTCGACTTTTGCTTCTCACACTTGGCCTTCTAGAAACTTAAACGTGACAAGACGCCTCCCACATGTTTTTCCTCATCCTTCGCTACCCAGTCGTTGCCTTAAATCAAAATCTATCTCTGTAGCACTTGAACCAATCGATCGCTACCAACTTTAAACCTTTTCGAAGATCATCTTTCTCGAGCCATCAACACTAAAAACACCGATTTGATCCTAAACCACTGCACACCGCGATCTCTGACAGTTGCTTCCCTGACACAATTTCACACTACCCTGCCCCGAAGGCAAATTGATGAAGACCATAACACCGGCGAACTTAACACATTCAATCCAGGACGACGACACCACATCACAGATGAAAATTCCACCATGCTCGAAATACCAAGTCTCGTTACTCCGTCAACTGAAACCTGAATATTCATAGTTCGATTGCCTTTCCTTTGCCGAAAATAAAAGACTGGATCTTTGAATCATGCACTGAGTAAACCTCTTTCCAAGTCATTCACTGCTTCGACGCATAGACAAGCATCCTACCATTACACAAACAGGGTGCGATAGCAATGCACGAATCGTCATAGCAATCAATGCCAAACCTCAATACCTTAGGTATTACTAATACCGAGCTGAAACGACAGAACAACCTTCCGCAAGGTGACGACAATAGCCCAATCAAATATGTAGGGAGAAACATCCCGCACCACATCTGTAGTACCATTAAAATTCTCCAATTCCCAATTTTTAACAAGCGCTTCATGTCGCACAAGATTGAATAGGAAGGAAATGAAGGCATAAGCCTCAAAAGAATCAAAATCGCAGGATGAGGAATCAAGAAGGGAAGTGCTCCTAACAGTCCTGTAGCCTCTCGAAGATAAGTATAGACGTCTCCGTACCGATCTGCAAGACTCTACTAGACTCGCTCATGACTCGTGAGACCTAAGTGAACCTAGTGCTCCGATACCATGTTGTCACAACCCAAAATCCATTAAAGATCTTGATGGCGCCAGACACCGCTGTCAGGCAAGCCAAAAATAAATACTTAATTTGGTTCTTATTTTTAATATTTTAGAAATCATATTTGATATAATATTTTATAACAATTTCAATACAAAACAATCCAAATCACCCCAAAACCCGGTGTCACAAGTGCATGAGTATCAACCAGAAATATAAAATAAAATACAGCGTCCGTCCGGAATACAAATTGGACAGGAAAAGTATAAATACTCTGAGGGAGACTCTGTTGGCTGCGGGTCGTACTATGGAATGCAGCTCACCTAAGTCTCTGCATGCCTACATGCCTCTGCTCCCACGAGGCCACTAGACTTATATTTACCTGCACAAATAATTGTGCAGCAAGTGTAGTATGAGTACGTAAATCAATGCGTACCCAGTAAGTATCCCGCCTAACCTTGAAGAAGTAGTGACTAGGGGTCGACTTCGACACTTACTATAGGCTATAAATAAAATATCAATGATATAACTAAGTATGGATTACGTAAAACGGCTGTAAGCTCAATATCATGAAATAAGTGAATAATTCTTTTGTTAATAAGAAATTTCCAAATTTATTTTTCATCATTTATAAATTTGTATCTCAGGCCAATAAAGCAATATCAATTATCATAAATTTCAAAGCAACCAATTTAATCATGTGCAAATCATGCCGAGGTCGTACGGCCCGATCCAACATAATATTTAAACTGTGCACTGCCGAGGGTCGAACAGCACGAACCATAGATGCATCTATCTGCTACCGAGGCGTTCGGCCCGCTCCACAAAAGAGGAAAAAAACACATTAAACAACCACTTCAAAATTTATTAAGGGGCAAATATTCCAAGAATTTCAAATTCTCGTTTAACGGTCAAGTAAATGAAGTTTAACCCCTTTTTTTACAATTTCCTTATCGAGTTTCTAAATATTTTAAATAATTAAATTAACAAGCAGGGCACAACATCGCAAGTACAATATTATATGGGTCCCAGACTACCCGGATATGAGCATAATAGTAGCTACACACGGACTCTCGTCACCTCGTGCGTACGTAGCCCCCACAAATAGAAGCACATAATGATTTGATTCACGTATGGGGTTAATACCCTCTTACAAGTTTAGAATCCACTTACCTCGTTCCGAAATTCCATAGCCGGCTCCCAAGCCTTTTAAACGACTCAATTCGGTGCCCAACGCTCCCAAACTAGTCAATAACGGTACAAATCCATAAATATATACTCTAATACTCATTATAATTAAATTTACAATAATTTTTAACTCCGCTCGAAAAGTCAATAAAAATCACCCTCGGGCCCATGTGCTTGGATTCCAAATATTTTCAAAGATAAACTTTACCCATGACACCAGGAACTCAAATATATAACTTCATGTCCAATTTCGTGGTCAAAATCCAAAAATATAAATTTCTAGGTTTCTTTCAAAAATCTCACAATGTTTCTAAATTTTCCGCCTTAAATCCACATATAAACTTTACATTTAGCTCACAACAAGTAAGAAACTTCTTACCTTGTGTTACATGATGAAGACTCCTCAAAATTTCCTAAGAACCGAGCTCCAAAAATCACAAATGAAAATGGAGAAATGACCAAGTTCGATCCCTTATGTTCTTCCTAGTTTCCGCTTTTGCGGATTACTTGACCGCATTTGCGGTCCCGCTTCTGCAGATCTCCAATCGCTTCTGCGATCCATGGCTTCCAGCCCATTTTCGCATATGCGATCTCCTATGCGCAGATGCGCATCCGCATCTGTGGATATGCTTTCGCACCTGCGCCCCCAGGCATTCTCTCAATCTCGCACCTGCGATGCACCTCCGCATCTCTAACCTCGCAGGTGCGGACAACCCTTCGCACCTGCTGTCACTATCCAGCTTTGCCCAAACCGCACCTGCGACAATTTCCTCGCTTTTGTGGTCATGCACCTGCGGTCAAATTTGCGCAAGTGCGATTACACCAGAACTGGTACACTTCAGCCGTCCTTGAAGCTTCAACTTGGTCCGTTAACCATCCGAAAGTACCCCGAGGCCCTCCGTGACCTCAACCAAACCTACTAACAAGTCCTAAAACACCATACGGACTTAGTCGAGCCTTCAAATCATATCACACAATGCTAAAACCACGAATCACATCCCAATTCATGCTTAATGAACTTTAGAACTTCAAACTTCTACATTCGATGCCTAAACCTATCAAATCACGTCCGATTGACCTCAAATTTTGCACGCAAGTCATAATTGACATTTTGAACCTACTCCATCTTCCGGAATCGGAATCCGACCCCGATATCAAAAAGTTCACTCCCGTTCAAACTTCTTAAAATTATCCAAATTTTCTACTTTCGCCAAATGATCCTAAAATGACCTACGGACCTCCAAATCCACTTCCGGACGTCCTCCTAAGGCCAAAATTATCATACGGAGCTATTGCCAGACTTGGAATTCCAAACGAACATCGATAACATTGAAATGCACTTCAACCTAAATTTATGAAATTCTTCCAAATGCCAACCTTCCATAATAAGCGCCGAAATACTCCCGGGTCATCCAAAACCCGATCCGAATATACGCCCAAACCCAAAATCATCATACAAACCTGTTGGAACCTTCAAATCCCGATTTCAAGGTTGTTTACTCAAAAATAACATCTTAGTGAATTTTTCCAACTTAAAGCTTCCGAAATTTGAATTTTCTTTCGAAATCAACTCCGAACTTCTCGAAATTCAATTCCAACCACACATACAAGTCATAATACTCGAAGCTACTCATGGTCTCAAACCGCCGAACGACACACTAGAGCTCAAAACAACCGATCGGGTCGTTACAAAAATGACTGGTCGGGTCGTTACACCGACAAACCGCACCAACCCGATAATCCGAGTCAAACTGAGGAAAAAAAACCTGACTATGGTTTGGTTTGATTAGTTTGGTGTCGGTAAAAAAACTGACGATATTTGGTTTAGTTTGGTTTTAACTTAAAGAAGTCAAACCGAAACCAAACTAATCCGACATTATATGTATAGAAGTTTTAAATATATTTAATACATGAATATATTTATTGTAGTGTAGTTTATATATATTTCTTATGCTTTTTCATAATTTTATCTCTTAACGTATTATTTCAAGCTTGGACTTATAATTTTTGGATGCTCCAATAAATTTTATAGTCCATAAATGTTAGTAACTCAAATAAATCATAAAACCAAAATCAAATCAATACTAATGATAATAAAAGACATTCAATTCAATTGTACTATGAATGAAAATAGTGTTGGATATCTATTTTTTTGGTTTTTCCATAGTTTAGATAAAATGCATAACTTATGTTTAAATAATAGTACTTATTAGTCGTACTTATTTTAGCAACGTAGTAGTAATTTTAAATTATTTTTGTTTTCATTATGGCTTATTAATAATATTTATTTATGTGATTTTTTCATCTTTATTGTTGAATATTTTAGTACAATGCCATGAATCATCTCATATTTATGTTATTTTATTAAAAAAATACCTTATATAGTTCTGTCTTACTAGGACTACAGAAATATTTAGAGCACAAATTCTATCTTTTGTGCTATGAAGACTTTATGAAAAAAAATCCAAAAACCCGAAAAATCCGAGATTTAAAAATCCGACTTTTATTGGTTTGGTTTGGTCTTTAGATTTAATAACCCGATATAATTGGTTTGGTTTGGTAATTAGAAAATCCGAACCAACTCGACCCATGTACACCCAAAGGCAAGACTATTGATTTTTCGTAAAAAGTAATGGCAAGAGGTTTTTGCTACTTTTAGCACAATTCATGCAGAAAAGTTATTTCAGTTTAATTGTCCCGAGTCATATATCAATTGATTTTACATAACCTCGCAGAATATTATTAATTGATTATTTCTTAGTGTCTAAAATATAATTGTATTAGCAATAAGCAGTTATTCCTAAAGAAATACATGTATAAGCTACGATTTTATTATTATCACGCTATTGAGTGAATTCAATGATTTCCAACTCTTTTTAAATATAAATCTTCCGAAAGTTATTTTGTTTCAACTTAAGCAGTTTAAATTTTCAACAAATAAAACTTCATCAATTTGATTCTCTCAAATAGTAGTAAGAATATTATAAGTTTGTAGCTAGATTCTCCAATCTCTGTGGGATGATATCATACACTATACTGGAATATAAGCCACATTGGCCACGTCACTTCGCATATAAGCCAGTGTTTTAAAAGACGTTTTCGGGGCGAGCCATGGGGCGAGGCGCACCAAAAACGCCATGAGGCGATGGTGTGGGGCGAAAGTCTCAAGAGGCATATGCCCAGCAATTTGGGGTGTACGCTCGGGCGATTGAAGCGTGTTTTTTGAGTGATGCGTAAGCTCTAGAGAGTTTTTTAAATTAAAATAAAATTTGTTAAATAAGTCCTTTATAATATACTCAAATTCTCAAAAGTCAACTTGGGAATTACTCAAAAATTTTAAAAAGGAACTGAAATGTGTTAAATTTAAAAGTCAAGACCTTTTTTTATTGATTGAATCCCTAATTCATGGTCTTTTCCAATTTTTTATCTTGTCCGCTAGTCTGCTAATATCTCCCAAAAGCAACGAATATTAAGTTTTTTTTACAAATACAAAGAGAACTCCATTCTCCTTCATAGCAACAAGTTCAAAGTTCAAATTATAGGTTAGTCATCCTTTTTGTCCTCCATGTAGAAAACGTTATTCTTTTCGACTCAAGTTAGTTGCGCTTCTAAGTAGCGTATAATAAATTATTTTGACTATTTTTTGTGGGGATGGAGCACATCTATATATATATTTTTTTACATATTTATAGTTTTTTCAATTTTTATGTAATTTTATATGTTTATAAATATTTACTGTAATTATATTTTTTTTAAATATTAAAAATTAAATACCTATGGTGATTACGCCCCGTGCCTTGGGGCTTACGCCTCGCTGAGGCATATGTAAAACGTCTCGCCTTACGCCCATGCCTTTTAAAACACTAATAGAAGCATTAATTACAAAAAATTAATACTCCTATTCTATTTTATTTGACACATTTTCTTACTTAGTTCATAAAAAATTGATGTATTTTCATATTTAGAGACAATTTTACTTTAACTTACCGTTAATGAGAAATTTTTATAGTTACACAAATGATTGTCATGTTTAAAACCATATTAGCTATTGGAGACAAGAAGAGTTTTATGGTCAAAATTTACAGGACGAATGTAGCGTAGGTTTTTACGGGTTAATTGAACTTAATATTTTAAATGTAGAGCATATATATATACATACAAAAACAATTAAAACGTTAAATATATTAAATTCTGAACTTATAATTTTAAATGCACAATAAGTTCCTTAAAAATTAAACCCGTTAAATCTAAATCTGAATTCACCTTTGCCCTTTACCGTGTTATTACTATATTTTTTCAATCCAACATCGTAAGAAAGAAGAAACTGAAACTGCAGTAATTTACGTTTGACACTCTTTGTTTCCGTTCTTGAACTTCTATCTTCCCTACCTTTTTACTATTTCATTTAATAATAATTCGTCTTATCTTTTCTCTTTTTCACTTTTCGCTTTTCACTTTACCTTATTTTATAATTCTTCTAAAGACAACGCAAATACACAAGGCCGGAGCCACAGTATCTGCTACGAATTCAGCCGAACCCAATAACTTTTGTTTAAACCTTTTATTTATCTTTTAAAAATTTATTAGTTATGTATAAATATTAGTTTAGAACCATATAACTTATAACTATTAAAATTCTAAACCCATAAACTTAAAATCTCTTAAAATCTAGCTCAGCTTGCTAAACATGCTAGTAAAAGTCACTGCCGCATGTTATAGACCCATGACTTATAATCCATAGTACACCGGCAGACATAAGCACACAATTTTAAATTTCAATCTTTTTTTTTCTTTAAAAACGTGTATAATCAATGACCAAAATATTATTTAATTTTGACTATACTCTTCAGGTAGCCAATTTGCTACTTCTCCTCTTCTATATATAAAGCTCCTTTATCCTTCCCAGAACATACACCAAGCAGCTTTTGTGAGAATTTTGAAACATCACAAAAGTTGCACATTTAAAAGAAAAAGAAGAAGACGAAGAAAAAGAAGAAGACGACAAAAAAAGATGCGTCCAGCTTCATCAGCTATCACCTTCTTCATTCTTCTTTTTATTTCCATCTATATTTTGAAGAAAACCCTAAAAACGTTTCCCAGATCATCGATAACTATAGTACTAAACTACGTAGTTTTTATCGCTAATCAGTTGAAATGGGCTTGGGAAATTCTCCTCCTTCAATCTTTTTCTCATCCTTATAATCTTAGTTCTATTTCTCGAAATGCTCATGATCAGGATCAGGATCATGAACACGAGCTTGAAGTTATGCATTACGAACCCGAATCAGAGTCTTCGGGTTCAGTAGAATGTGCAGTTTGTTTGTGCAAGATTGAAGAAGGAGAAGAAGTTAGAGAGTTAAGATGTGATCATCTTTTTCATAGGGTTTGTTTGGATAGGTGGCTTGGTACCGGACATATGACGTGTCCATTATGTAGAAACCATCTCAAGCCGCCTCCTCTCGTTGCTAATTTACATCAAGAGGTTATTTCATTCGATTTCGTCTCAGGGACGAGATCGAGAGATCGTTATCATTGGTGGCTACGATAAATAAAATGTTTGCTTGATTATGGTAGAAGGAAAATGAACATTATAGTTCTTAGGAGATATATGTATCATTTCCATTTTCATGCATCTCTTGTAAATTATATGGCAATAATAAACTTAATTAATGATGATGATGATGAAGAAAAAATCAGTCTATTTGTATATATGCCATGTATCAAATAATATTCCTTTTGAATCATTTAGTGGTAACTAATTACTGGTATATTCACTCTCTAATCTTTATATCTTCAATTCAAATTTGGTATCTTCTGACCAAAGTTTGACCACTCAATTCTCTGAAACCCCAGAAATTTATTGAAAACTACTTGATACATACTTTTACCTTTTTTTTGGATGATAATAACTATATTATGTTGTTTGTATTACGCCCCTAAACTTATTTTTCTAGCGTCGATGCCCATATTACTACCTTATCATGGCAAGAGACAAGGAAAGTCCGGGGTGGACGCAGTATATTCGCAATGGGTTTATCAGAATTTAATGTTTTCAACGCATCGCTAGCTCTATCAATCTTTCGTATGCACTATTACGACCCAAAGAGTTGGCCCATCCATATACCAACTCAAACCAAGAACGCTTCATTCAGCATGAGTATTACGGAGGAGATGCCGATGTAGGACATATATTCATATATAAGAACTCACTAAAATTTCAATAAATATTTAATATAAACATATAATTGTTGAAGTGCAGTGAGTCTAATGCTATGAATTATCTTACAGGTCAAACCTATCAAATTTAAATTCTAGATTCGCCACTAAGAGAGTAGTTTCACCTCGTTGTCACTCAACTAATCCGGATTGGTATCATGTAAGGCTCATTAAAAAGGAAAGCACTCCCAGAATTTTTGTTATTCTCATGACTTGAAATTTTTAGTTAAAGATTAACGGATCTTACCTATTTTTCATCTAACCTTTGAATCAACAATACACATAATTTTGACCTGTTTAATCAGCCAATCAGGACTTTGCAATTTCAGTAGAAACAATAATAATTATGTCTAAAACAAGCATAATATGTGATCAGTATTTCTTTTCAAAGTGATATATGGAAGTTTGAAGGAAAAAAAACAGAATACATAATAAATTCGTAGAAATTTTCAAGGACATTGTAAAAATAATTTTTTAGAAAGGAAGAACTGAGTCACATATGTGTTAATTCCATAGCCGACTTTCTCAGTCACCACTTTAGAAGCACGTTTGTAATAGTCAAGTGTGGAATAGTTCATTATTTTAATAAAATTTTGTGTAACGACCTAGCCGGTCATTTTGAGTATTACAGCCCCGTTCTCCCATTTTCTGCTCATTTTGTGCTTTACAGACGTTGTTATACGACTTGCCGAGTAGTTGGTTCGGGTCCGGTGAGGTTACAGAATGAATTGGAACACTTAGTTTCAAGGTTTAAAGTTTAATTTGAAAAGGTTGATCGGATATTGACTTATGTGTAAACGACTCCAGAATATAGTTTTGATGATTCCAATAGCTCCGTAAAGTAATTTTGGACTTAGGTGTGTGTCCGAAAAATTATATGGAAGCCCGTAGTTAAATTAGGCTTGAAACGGCGAAAATAGGAAATTTAAGTTTGGAAGTTTGACCGGAGAGTTAACTTTTTGATATCGGGGTCGGAATCCAATTCTGAAAATTTTTTTAGGTCCGTTATGTGATTTATGACTTTGGTTCAAAATTTGAAGTCAATCGGATTTGATTTGATAGGTTTCGGCATCGAGTGTAGAAGTTAGAATTTCTTAGTTTCATTAGGTTTGAATTGGGGTGTGATTCATGTTTTTAGCATTGTTTGATGTGATTTGAGGCCTCAACTAAGTTCGTATGGTATTTTAGGATTTGTTGGTATATTTGGTTGAGGTCTCGGGGGGCCTCGGGTGAGTTTCGGATGGTTAACGGATCAAATTTAGACAAAAGGAAAAATCTAAAAATTTTGGCCTTCTGGTGCAATCGCACCTGCGGAATATTGCTCGCAAGTGTGAGCTCGCAGAAGCGAGCATGGCAGCACAGAACCATATAAGGGGAAGGTTAGCAGTGGCCGCATGTGCGAGGGAAAATTCCGCACCTGCATTATCGCAGATGAGGACGAGGGGTAACAAATGCGCGTGTGACCATAGAAGCGGACTGCTTCTCGCAGAAGCGGGAAGGCGACCGCAGAAGCGGAGGAAGTCCAGCCTTGGAAAACACCGCAGACGCGATGGATTCTCCACAGAATCGGAACCGCAGATGCAATGGATTCTCCACAGAATCGGAACCGCAGATGCGGTTAAGTGTCCGCATGTGCGAAAGCACTAGACATATTACAAAACTGAGGGGTTCCGACATTTTTGTCATTTTGGGTATTGAGTATTCTGAGAGTGTGAGTATAAGAGATTTTCATTGTGCTACATCACATACATAATATATTTCGGCATGTAGATATGGAGATGCCATATTCCTCAAATCATGCAGAATTTATCTATTTTACTTGTACTGAGTTTAACTATTGAACTTGAGAACATGCCTATATTTTTGTATTGTTATTTGTTTATTGGACTGTACCAGTGGAGCTCGTCACTACTTTCAGCCCAAAGGTTAGTCTTGTTACTTATTTAGTACATATGGTCGGTTGTACTCATACTACACTCTGCACTTCGTGTGCAGATCTAGGTACTTTCGGATACGGTGGTTGCTAGATTTTGGAGTTTTATCTGTTGGAGACTATCGAGGTAGCTGCTTGGCGTCCGCAGACCTTGTCTCTCTTTCCTTTCAGTTGATTGTATTGTTCTATATTTAGAGACAGTGTTTTATCAGTCAGACTATGTTATCATTTAGATGCTCATGTACTCAGTGACACCGAATTTTGGGAGTGTATTTATAATAGTATTTGTGGGATTTTCTATTAAATTGAAATATTATGTTTTCAAACATAAAAGATTATTGTGATTTATTGAGTTTATCGGCTTGCCTAGTATTGAGATAGGCGCCATCACAACATGCGAATTTTGAGTCTTGTAGATCGGTAGGAGACATCTGTACTTATTTTTGAGCGGCTGCCGAGCCCTTAGGAAAATTTTACTTTCTTGTATTCTGTCGTGTAAATGTGTTGATTCCGGAAACTAAATTTATGTTATTCTATTCTTTCACAGATGGTGAGGACACGTACTATCGGATCGGACGGCCAGCCCCCAGTGCCACCAGTTAGGGCCACGAGAGGTCGGGGTCGTGGTAGAGACCGAGGTCGTGGTAGAGGTCGAGGTATAGCTTGTACAACAGTTGGAATAGCACCTGTAGAACCACCAGTTGCTCCAGCTTAGGAGCAGGTTCCAGATATAGTTGTGCCTGCGGGACCAGCTCAGGCACCAGCTGTGCCTATTGTGATTACAAGCCTTCAGGAGGCTTTAGCCCAGATATTGACTGTTTTCACTGGCCTTGCTCAGGTGGTTTCGGCTCAAGCCTCCCCAGCCACTTCTCAGGCTGGGGGAGGTACTCATACCCTTGTCGCTCGTACTCCAGAGTAGGAAGTGCAGGGACTTTAGATACCGGGGGCACTACCAGTCCAGTCGGTTGTAGCTGCTCAAGCCCAGGTGGTCCTATTATGAATGTCGAGGAGCATAAGAGATTATAGAGGTTTGGGAGACTCCATCCTCCAACTTTCAGTGGAACTGGGTCAGAAGATACTCAGGATTGCTTGGACAGATGCCAGCAGATGCTTCGTACAGCAGGTATTCTGGAGACCAGTGTGGTCTCATTTACTACTTTTCAGCTAACCGGGGCAGCCTTCAGATGGTGGGAAATTTATGAGAGGAGCACACCAGTTGGTGTAGCACCATTTGTATGGCATGCGTTCTCCGTATTATTCCTAGAGAAGTTTGTGCCCCAAACCCACAGAGAGGAACTGCGCAGGCAGTTGGAGAATTTACGTTAGGAGGACCTGTTCGTGACTTAGTATGAGATGCGGTTTTCACAATTGGCTCATCATGTAGTTTGGTTGGTTCCCACTGATAGGGAGAAGATCAGGAGGTTCATTAATGGCCTCAACCATCAGTTCCATTTTGTTATGACTCTAGGGAATGTAGCAGGTGCTAAATTCTATGAGGTGGTTGAAAGTGCTCGACGGCTAGAAATGGTCCGTACTCAGGAGCGTGAGGAGAGGGAGGCCAAGAGGTATCGTGGTCCGGGAAATTCCAGCAGTCTTCCTTCTTGGGGACAGTCTTATCACATCAGGGGTCGACCTTATAGGCCCGCTCAGATGGCTCGTCCAGCTCATCGTGGCGCATCAATTAGCCATTGTTCATACAGTGCTCGATCGAGTTAGTCTTCTCTTAGTGCACTTCCAGCTCAGAGTTCATATCGTGCACCATTAGTTCAGGGTTCATCTGTACCAGGTTCTTCTGGTAGCTATTTTGGTTCTCGAGGTCCACCTTAGTACTTGCCGCCATTGTTCAAGAAGGGTTGTTTTTCGTGTGGAGATTTGGGTTACATAAAGAGATGTTGCCCCCACCTTACGAGAAGTTTCGCTCAGTAGAGCAGTCATACTACGACTTTAGCACCAGTTGCTTCACCACCCGCCCAACCACCTTGGGGTGGGGCTCAGTCAGCTAGGGGTCGCCCAAGAGGGGAAGGCCGATTAGGTGGCGGTCAGGCCCGATTCTATGTTATTCCTGCTAGACTAGATGTCATTGCTTCCGATGTAGTGATCAAGGGTATTGTCTCAGTGTGCCACAGGGAAGCTTCTATATTATTTGACCCTGGTTCTACATATTTTTATGTATCGTCATATTTTGTTAGTTATCTTGATATGCCCCGTGAGTCATTAGTTTCACTTGTTCATGTATCTATACTGGTGGGCGATACTATTATTGTGGACCATGTGTATCGGTCGTGTGTGGTAACTATTAGGGTACTGGAGACTAGAGTTGTTCTCTTATTGCTTAGTATGGTTGATTTCGGTGTAATATTGGGTATGGATTGGTTGCCTCCATGTCATGCTACTCTGGATTGTCACGCTAAAATCGTGATATTGGCGATGGCAAGGTTGCCGAGGATCGAATGGAGAGGTACTCTAGATTATGTTCCCAGCAGAGTAATTTCTTATTTGAAGGCCCAACGAATGGTTGGGAAGGGATGTTTGTCATATTTGGATTTTGTGAGGGATGTTGATGCAGACACTCCTACTATTGATTCTATACCGGTAGTGCGAGACTTTCCAGATGTATTCCCTACAGACTTGCCGGGTATGCCACCCGACAGGGATATTGATTTCGATATTGATTTGGTACCGGGCACTCAGCCTATTTCTATTCCTCTGTGTCATATGGCACCAGCTAAATTGAAGGAGCAACTTCAGGAACTTCTTGATAAGGGGTTTATTAGGCCTAGTGTGTCGCCTTGGGGTGCACCAGTTCTATTTATGAAAAAGAAAGACGGTATTATGCGGATGTGCATTGACTACAGGTAGTTAAACAAACTTACAATCAAGAAAAAAAATCCTTTGCCTCGTATTGATGATTTATTTTATCAGCTTCAGGGAGTGCAAAATTGATTTGAGGTCTGGGTATCACCAGTTTAAGATTTTGAATTCGGATATTTTAAACACGACATTCAGGACCCGCTATGGTCATTATGAATTTTTCGTGATGTCTTTTGGGATGACTAATTCCCCAGCAGTATTTATGCACTTGATGAATAGTATTTTCTAGCCGTATCTTGATTTGTTTATCGTAGTATTTATTGATGATATCCTGGTGTACTTACGTAGCCAGGAGGAATATGCACAACACTTGAGTATTGTATTATAGAGATTGAGGGAGGAGAAACTTTATGCCAAGTTCTCTAAGTGTGAGGTCTAGCTTAGTTCGGTGGCATTCTTGGGACATATAGTGTCCAGTGAGGGAATTAAGGTAGATCCGAAGAAGATAGAGGCAGTTCAGAGTTGGCCCAGGTCATCTTCAGCTACTAAGATTCGGAGTTTTCTCGGCTTGGCTGGGTATTATCGTTGCTTTGTGGAGGGCTTCTCGTCTATTGTGGTGCCTCTGACTAAACTGACCCAAACAATTGCTCCATTCAGGTGGTCGGATGTGTGTGAAGAGAGCTTTCAGAAGCTCAAAACTGCCTCGACCACAACTCCAATTCTAGTTTTACTTTCAGCTTCAATCTCTTATATAGTGTATTGTGATGCTTCTCGAATCAGTATTGGGTGTATCGTAATGTAGGAGGGTAGAGTGATTGCTTATGCTTCGCGCCAGTTGAAGCCACATGAAAATAACTACCCTGTTCATGATTTAGAATTAGCATCCATCGTTCATGCATTGAAGATTTGGAGGCACTATCTGTATGGTGTGTCTTGCGAGGTATTTACAGATCATCGGAGTCTCCAGCACTTGTTCAAACAGAAGGATCTTACTTTGAGGCAGTGAAGATGGTTGGAGCTGCTAAAGGACTATGATATTACTATCCTGTATCATCTCGGGAAGGCCAATGTGGTGGCCGATGCCTTGAGTAGAAAGGCGATGAGTATGGGTAGCCTTGCTTTCATTCCTGTTAGGGAGAGGTCACTTGCATTTGATGTTCAGCCCTTAGCCAACCAGTTCGTAAGGTTAGATATTTTGAAGCCAAGTCGGGTTCTAGCTTATGTGGTTTCTCGGTCTTCCTTATATGACCGCATCAGAGAGCGACATTATGATGATCCCCATTTTCTAGTCCTGAAGGACACAGTTCAGCACGGTGATGCCTAAGATGTTACTATTGGAAATGATGGGATGTTGAGGATGCAGGGTCGGATTTGTGTGCCAAATATAAATAGACTACGTGAGTTGATTCTTGAGGAGACCCACAGTTCGTGGTACTCCATTCATCTGGGTACCGCAAAGATGTATCAGGACTTCAGACAATACTATTGGTAGAAAAGAATGAAGTAAGATATAGTGAGGTTTGTACCTCGGTGTTTAAATTGTCAGCAGGTGAAGTATGAGCATCAGAGACCGGACGGATTGCTTCAGAGACTTGAAATTCCGGAGTGGAAATGGGAGCGTATTACCATGGACTTTGTAGTTGGACTCCCATGGACTTTGAGGAAGTTTGATGCTGTTTGGATAATTGTAGATCGGTTGACCAAGTCCGCGCATTTTATTCTAGTTGGGACTATTTACTCTTCGGAGCGGTTAGCTGAGATTTATATCTACAAGATTGTTCACCTTCACGGTGTGCCAGTGTCCATTATTTTAGATCGGGGCACACAGTTTACATCACAGTTTTGGAGAGCGGTGCAGTTGAGTACAACGTTTCACCCTCAGACAAACGGACAGTCCGAGCACACTATTCAGATATTGGAAGATATGCTATGTGCTTGTGTTATAGATTTCGGGAGTTCTTGTGATCAGTTTCTGCCACTTGCATAGTTTGCCTATAATAACAGCTACCAATCGAGCATTCAGATGGCTTCGTATGAGGCTTTATATGTGAGATGGTGTAGGTTTCCGGTGGGTTGGTTTGAGCCGGGTGAGGCTAGGCTATTGGGTACTGATTTAGTTTAGGATTCTTTGGAAAAGGTTAAATAGATTTAGGTTCGAATTCGCACAGCGCAGTCCAGACAGAAGAGTTATGCCGACCGGAAGGTTCGCGATGTTGCTTACATGGTAGAAGAGAAGGTACTACTCCAATTTTTGCCTATGAAGGGTGTTATGAGATTTGGGAAGAAGGTCAAGTTGAGTCCTAGGTATATTGCGCCTTTCGAAATACTTAAGAAGAATGGAGAGGTGGCTTATGAACTTGCATTGCCGCCTAGTCTATCGGGTGTTCACCCAGTGTTTTATGTATCCATGCTCCGGAAGTATGTCGGAGATCTGTCTCATATTTTGGATTTCAGTACAGTGTAGTTGGATGGTAATTTGACTTATGATGTGGAGCAGGTGGCCATTTTGGACCGGCATGTTCAAAAGTTGAGATCAAAAGACATAGCTTCACTGAAAGTGCAGTGGAGAGGTCATCCAGTCAGAGAAGCTACTTGGGAGACTAAGCGAGAGATGCGGAGCAAATATCCACACCTATTTCAGGATCCAGGTATTATTCTAAACCCGTTCGAGGACGAACGTTTGTTTAAGAGGGGGAGAATATAACACCCCGGCCGGTTATTTTGAGTATTACAGCCCCGTTCCCCCATTTTCTACTCATTTTGTGCTTTATAGTTGTTATGCGACTCGTCGGGGTAGTTGGTTCGGGTCCGGTGAGGTTTCGGAATGAATTAGAATACTTAGTTCTAAGGTTTAAAGCTTAATTTAAAATGGTTGACCGGATATTGACTTATGTTTAAATGACTTCGGAATAGAGTTTTGATGATTTCAATAGCTTCGTGTGGTGATTTTGGACTTAGGAGTGTGTCCGAAAAATTATTTGGAAGCCTGTAGTTAAATTAGGCATAAAATGGCGAAAATAGGAAGTTTAAGTTTGGAAGATTGACCGGGGAATTGACCTTTTGATATGGGGATCGAAATCTAGTTCTGAAAATTTTCATAGGTCCGTTTTGTCACTTATGACTTGTGCAAAATTTGAGGTCAATCGGACTTGATTTGATAGGTTTCAGTATCGAATGTAGAAATTGGAATTTCTTAGTTTCATTAAGCTTGAATTGGGGTGTGATTCGCGTTTTTAGCATTGTTTGATGCAATTTGAGGCCACGACTAAGTTCGTATGATGTTTTAGGACTTGTTGGTATATTTGGTTGAGGTCCCGGGGGGCCACGAGTGAGTTTTGGATGGTTAACAAATCAAATTTGCTCTTAAGGAATAATCTAGAAATTTTGGCCTTCTGGTGCAATCGCACCTGCAGAATTTTGCTGACAGGTGCGAGCATGGCAGCGCAGAAGAGGACAAAGGGGAGATGAGCAGTGGCAACAGGTTCCAGGGAAAACTCAGCACCTGCGTGATCGCAGATGCAGACGAGGGGTTGCAGATGCACGCGTGACTGCAGAAGCGGACTGCTTCTCGCAGAAGCGAGTCCGCAGAAGCGGGAATGCGACCGCGGAAGCGGAGGAAGGCCAGCCTTGGCAAACACCGCAGATGCGATGGATTCTCTGCAGAATCGGAACCGCAGATGCGGTTAAGTGTCCGCATATGCGAAAGCACTGGACATATTACAAAACTGAGGGGTTCCGATATTTTTGTGTTTTTGGACATTTCGAGCACGATTTGGGGCGATATTTCGAAGGAATTCACGGGAAAACTTAAGGTAAGTCACTTATGATCATTGTTAGTCAATAATATTGAATTATCATCGAACATTCCGACTAGATTACGTGTTTTTGAGGTGAAATTCGAGGATTTGGTCCTAGGGATTTGAAAATAAGATTTGAGGATTTGAAGGTCGAGTTGATGTCGGAATTTGGTAAATTTAGTATGGCTAGACTCATGGTTGAATGGACGTTCATATTTTGTACCTTTTGTCAGGTTCCGAGACATGGTCCCCACTGACGATTTTTGAGTTGAATTTTAGATTTTGTTGGAAAATTAGTATTTTCATATGGAATTAGTTCCTATAATTTGTGTTGACAGTATCGTATTAATCGTGACTAGATTCGAGACGTTCGGAAGCCGATAGGTGAGGCAATGACATATTGTAATAAAGAACTTGCACTATTTGAGGTAACTAACACTTCTAAACTTGGTTTTGAGGGTATGAATGCCTGATTTGTGTGTTATGTGAATTGTTTGGAGGTGACGCACATGCTAGGTGACAGGCGTGTGGGTGTGCACCATAGAAATTTTGACTTAATTGATTCCTTGGAGTTGCATAATCAAATAATCATATCATTATCCACATATCCTCCACGTGTGAGAGGAAATTGAGCTAGGACTTATGTTAAAGATCATGTTTAGGCTATGTGCCGATTTTTTTGGGACCAACAGTGGTCTTATTGCTATTGAATTACTTGGTTAAATTACAATTTTATGCTCAGTCACATCTATCATTTCCATATCATATCTCAATTTCTGTTGTCATTCTTTGATACATCATTTCATCATGTGGGGTTGATTTTCATGTCATTGAGAGCTCGAGAGACTGGAGATTTTGAGTGATATTTATGGGATCGGGCTGCACGCCACAACATATTTTTTTAATTTATGCATGGATCTGGCTATTATAGCACTTGGGCTGAAGGAGCCCCTCCGGAGTCAACACCCCCCACAGTGAGCGCATTTTTCTTTATATTTGGGATGGAGTTCCCTAGGCATGGAGTTGCCTTCTGTGTGTGTATATATATATATATATGGGATGCAGTTCACTAGGCATGGAATTGCCTTATTTATTTACATTTAGGGATGGAGTTCCCTCGGCTGGATTGGCCTTGTACAGTACCGAGTGACTGACTGCCAGTTGATATATATGTATTTGGAATGGAGTTCCTGGGCTGGATTGGCCATATACAATACTGAGTGATTGAATATTCTTAGAGTGTGAGTACATGAGGTTTCCATTGTGGTACATCACATACAACATATATTTTGGCATGTATATATAGAGATGTCATATTCCTCATATCATACAGAATTTATCTATTTTACTTGTACTTAGTTTAACTATTGAACTTAAGAACATGCCTACATTTTTTTATTGTTATTTGTATACAAGATTGTACCTGTAGAGCTCGTCGCTACTTTCAACCCAAAGGTTAGTCTTGTTACTTATTGAGTACATGGGGTTGGTTGTACTCATACTACACACTGCACTTCGTGTGCAGATCCAGATACTTCTGGATAGGCGGTGGCTAGATTTTGGAGTCTTATCCGTTGGAGACTATGGAGGTAGCTGCTTGGCGTCCGCAGACCTTGTCTCTCTTTCCTTTCAGTTGATTGTACTGTTCTATATTTCCAGATAGCGTTTTATCAGTCAGACTATGTTATCATTTGGATGCTCATGTACTTAGTGATACCGGGTTTTGGGAGTGTATTTATAACAGTATTTGTGGGATTATCTATTAAATTAAAATATTATGTTTTCAAACTTAAAAGATTATTGTGATTTTTTGAGGTTATCGGCTTGTCTAGCATTGATATAGGTGCCATCACGACATGTGAATTTTGGGTCGTGACATTTTGGCTTTCAATTCAATGGAGTTGTTTCAAATTTATGGCACTGCTTTAAGTGAGCAAATAGAATTAATTTCTTTTTTGTAACGACCCAATTGGTCGTTTTGATTTCTAGAACCCCGTTCCCCTAAATAAGACTTCTCATACATACTTTTACTGTTTTATGACTTGCGGGGATGGTTAGTTCGGGATTTGGAAGGGTTCAGGTTGAAATCGGAACACTTGGTTCATTAAGGTTGGCTTAAAAGGCTAAGTTTTACTTCGGTCAATAATTTGCGTAAACAACCTCGGAATCAGAATTTGACGGTCCCAATAGGTTCATGTGATGATTTCAGAATTGGGCGTATGTTTGGAACGGGTTTTGGATGAACTGGGAGCGTTTTGGCGCCTAATAGTGAAAGTTGGTTCTTGAAGGTTTTAGAAGTTCTTTAAAATTGGTTGGGAGTGGGTTTTAGTGATATCGAGGTCCAAACGGAATTCCGAGACCGAGAATAGTTTCATAATGTCATTTAATACTTGCACGCAAAATTTGGTGTCATTCCGAGTAGTTTAGGTACATTTCGGCGCATTGGAAGTAAATTGAAGAACTGGAAGTTCTTAAGTATGATTCAATTGGTTTAGGGGTGTGATTCTTAGTTTTGATGTTGTTTCAGGCATTCCGAGAGTTCGAGCGAGTCCGTTTTATGATTCCAAATTTGTTGGTATATTTGGGCGGGGCCTCGGGGAACCCGAGTGTCAATCGGACAAGGCTCAGACCAAGATGAGAATTTGGAACAAGCATCAGGTCTGTCATAATCGCACTTGCGCTTGGCCACCCGTAGGTGCGAGCCAAGCCTCGTAGAAGCGGCTCTGGAAGGGTAGCCCAGGTTCCGCAAGTGCGGCCCATCCTATGCAGAAGCGGGACCGCAGAAGCAGAACCCCGTCCGCAGAAACAACGCCAGCCGGCCCATGGGAGTTCCGCAGAAGTGAGGGCGCAGGTGCGAAAATCACTGAAGGCAGTGAACTTTATTTAATACGGGACTTAGGCATTTTTCTCCCACTCTTCACACATTTGGGCGATTTTAGAGCTTCAAAAAGGGAGACTTCAACCTAGCTATTTAGGGTAAGTAATTCCTACCTTAATGTGAGTTTAATACATAGATTATGAGTAGATTTCAACATAAAAATTGGTAGAAATCATGGGTTTAGATGAAAAACCTAGGGTTTAACAAAAAATGAGATTTTACCACAAAAATTATTATGAAACTTAGTAAAAATCATATATTTATGTTCCTATGGTTATAGGTAACAAGTTTCTTCAAATATTTCTGGAATTCGGGTATGTGGGCCCGGGAGTGAATTTTAGGAATCTTGCAATTTGAGTTGGGTAATCACTCTAATACTGGAGATATGAACTTTTGAGAATAGGTTGATTAAATTATGTAATGTTTGACTAGTTTCGAGCTGTTTGGCATCAAATTTGGAGGTTTGAGCGCATTCTTGAATTAGAAAGTAGGCCTTGAGACGAGGTAAGTCTCTTTTCTAACCTTGTAAGAGGGAATTTACCCCATAGGTAAACTTAATTAATATGTGTTGTTATTTGTGGGGGCTACATATGCACGAAGTGACGAGAGTCCGTACGTAGCTACTATTCCTGTTCATGTCCGGGTAGTTTTAGGTTTATACCATGCTTTATGGACACCGTTATTTAATTATATTTGTTAATTGCATCAAGTGGAACTAAGTCGAGGATTTTTAAGGATTTAAAAGCTTCAAGTTGAATTG
Organism: Nicotiana tabacum; assembly: GCF_000715075.1. Lineage (NCBI taxonomy): Eukaryota > Viridiplantae > Streptophyta > Magnoliopsida > Solanales > Solanaceae > Nicotiana > Nicotiana tabacum. Next base: position 11,072,700 of record NC_134103.1, on the reverse strand, counting down.
TCTTTATTTTGAAAAGAATCAAGAAAGGGTTATGATTTATTGATAATTTATATTTAACTGTGTCGCAAGTATATTCCGCGAGCGGGGTAATTCTTTCTACTACTCCCATGGGAGCGGGCCGTTCGCCTTGGCTGGTTAATAGATGCATATATGGTTCATGCCGTTCGATCCTCGGCAGTGCATAATTTACATTTATGTTGGATCGGCGTCCTCGGTGGAATTTTGTGCGTGATAATAGAACTAGAAGTCCCTTTTATAATTGGTATAAATTCATTTTTTAAAAGATTATTTGTTTTAAATTAAGGAAGTGATTTGGGTTCTTAAATATGGTAGTGAATTGTTCAGTTATTTCTTGTTCTAAGTTTTATTGTTACATATATCATGCTTAATTAGAATTTCATATTATCATATTGTTGGCCCTTAGTAAGTGTCGGAGTCAACCCCTCGTCACTACTTCTTCGAGGTTAGACTAGATACTTACAGGGTGCATATTATTTATGTACTCACGCTATACTTCTATACTTAATTGTACAGGATCTGAGACAGGTGCATCTGGTTACCAGTCTGGTGCGCAGATTTGATCCCCATCTCGAAACTTCACGGTGAGCTGCCTTCCGAGCCGTTCTGTAGCAGGTGGAGTCTCCCTTATGTTTTATTTTTCTGTCAATTTCCATTTAGACGGTAGGCTAGTGTTCTTTTGTATATTCTACTAGATTGCCCACATACTTGTGACACCATGTCTTGGCACACACACTAATAGACTTATGATTTTGGATTTGTTTATATGATTACAATGTGTACTCATTTGCCTACATTTTATTATGTCACATTTTCAAATTTCTAAATCTTTTTAACAAATGAGGAAATGTTATCCACTTAGCAATTTATTTAAACGGGAAACCATTAGTTTGATGGCTTGCCAAACAATGGCGTTGGGCACCATCACGGCCTAAGATGGAATTGGGTCATGACAACATGGTATCAGAGAACTAAGTTCACGTAAGTCTCTCAAGTTATGGGCAGACCTAGTAGAGTCTTACGGATCGGTGCGGAGACGTCTGTACTTATATTCGAGAGGCTATAAGGTGTTAGAAAAATACTCTTTATTCATCTCCTATCGTGCAGTTGATGGTAAACTAAGATTCTTTCTCTCAGTATCTCACCGATGGTGAGGACGCGTACGGCATACATTCCAGACACGGGAGGAGCTGCTCCCCTCCCCTCCCCCCCCCCCGTTGCTAGAGGCCGAGGCAGAGGCCGGGGGAGGGCACCCGCCCGAGGTAGGGGACGAGGGCATCCCAGAGTTGCCCCAGTAGCACCACTAGCGGATCCAGTAGAGGATCCCATCATTGAGAAGCAGGGTGAGGTGCCCACCACAGAGCCAGCCCCGATATATTTCATTTCAGCATCGGGTTTTCAGGAGGTCATGGGTCGTATACTGCGGTTCATGGACATTATGACTCAGGCTGGTTTATTTCCAGCAGATCCAGCCACATCTCAGGCGGGAGGGAGAGCACGGACCCCTACTACCCAGGCTCCGAGGCATACAGCTGCAATATATCAGACTCCGGGTACACTACCCATGGGCGGAGCCCAGCCAGTTGCAGCGGTTGCACCTGAGCCTAGACCAATTGCGGACGGCGATCCGTAGAAACTATTGGACAGATGGACTGGGCTACACCCTCCTATCTTCGGTGTAGACACAGACTGCACAACATGAGGATATTGGAGTCCCATGGGGTGGATTTCACTACCTTCTAGCTGAAGGGCAGGGCTTGTAGATGCTGGCAGTCTTATCTACTTGGCAGACCAGCGGGTTCTCTTCCCATGACTTGGAACCAGTTTACATAGCTTTTCTTGGACAGGTATATTCCACCCTCTCAGAGGGAAGAGTTGCGAGGTCAGTTCAAGCAGCTCGAGCAGGGTCAGATGTCAGTGACCGACTATGAGGCGAGATTCTCTGAGTTGTCTCACCATGCACTTATGATACTTCCTACCGATGCAGAGACGGTACAGAGGTTCGTTGCAAGTTTGTACTCTGGTATCCAGGCCACTATGGCCCGAGAGGTTGAGATGGGGACTTCGTACGAGCTGGTTTTGGAGATAGCTCGACGGATCGAAGGTGTTCATCAGCGGAGCTGAGGGCAGGTGACGAGGGATAAGGGGTTTCAATTTTCTGGATAGTTCAGTGGTGCTCCTGCTGGGGGCAGAGGTTAGTTTGGGAGGGGTCAGCCTAGCAGGCCCACATATGCAGCACCACCACGTCCTCGAGGTGCTCCAGCGCGACCCTATTTTAGTGCTATGCCAGAGAGTTCTTATCACCCACCAGCTCATTAGGGTTCTTCCAGTGCCTATTTTAGTGCCATGCCAGAGTGTTCATACCGCCCACCAGCCGTCCAGGGTCCTTCTAGTGGGTATTCAGGCCATCAGGGTTAGACTTCGGGGCAGCAGTCTATGGTACCAAGAGGTTGTTACGAGTATGGAGATCCAGGTCACATGAAGAGATTTTGTCCCAGACTTCGGGGCAAGGCAGTACAGCAAGCCCATCAGCCCATGATTGCAGCACCAGCCGTCTGACCGCCCCGAGGTGGGGGACAGGCAGGTAGGGGTCGTCCTAGAGGTGGAGGCCAGGCGGGGGAGGTCAGCCAGCTACTGTTCAGTCAGGTGGAGGCCAGCTAACCGACGCTCTAGCTAGATTCTATGATTTTTTGGCCAGACCAGATATAGTGGCCTCAGATGCCGTGATCACAGGGATTATTTCTGTCTGCTGTAGGGATGCTTCGGTTTTATTTGATCCAGGATCTACCTATTCATATGTATAATATCTGTTTGCTCATTTCCTGGTTATTCCTCGTGAGTCCTTGGGTACTCCTGTTTATGTGTCCACTCCTGTGGGCGATTCTGTGATTGTGGATCGAATTTATCGGTCATGTGTTGTCGCATTCTGTGGTTACGAGACTAGAGCGGACCTTCTGTTACTTGATATGACCGACTTTGAGGTCATCCTGGGTATGGACTGGTTATCCCCATATCACGCCTTCCTTGATTGCCATGCCAAGACTGTAATATTAGCAATGCCAGAGTTGCCTAGATTGGAGTGGAAGGGTTCGTCTGTCAGTACATCTAGTCAGGTTATCTCTTTTCTGAAGGCTCGACATATGGTCGAGAAGGGTTATTTGGTTTATATAGCCTATGTTCGGGATACCACCGCAGAGTCTCCGGCGATTGATTCAGTGCCAGTAGTCCGAGAGTTTGCCGATGTGTTTCCATTTAACCTTCCAGGCATGACTCTAGATTGTGATATTGATTTCTGTATTGACTTGGCTCCGGGTACCCAGCCTATATCTATCCGACCCCGAACGAGTTGAAGGAGCTAAAAGAGCAGCTCGAAAATTTGTTAGCGAATGGGTTTGTCAAACCAAGTGTATTGCCTTGGGGTGCACCAGTGTTATTTGTGAAGAATAAAGATGGAACTATGCGGATGTGCATTGATTACCACCAGTTGAACAAAGTTACTATCAAGAACAAGTACCCGTTGCCGTGTATCGATGATTTGTTTGACCAGTTGCAGGGTGCTAGGGTGTTCTCTAAGATCGACTTGAGGTCAGGGTATCATCAATTGAAGATTCGGGACTCAAATGTTCCAAAAACTGCTTTCCGTACTAGATATGGTCATTATGAGTTTCTAGTGATGTCCTTCGGCTTGACCAATTCCCCAACAGCATTTATGGATTTGATGAACATGGTGTTCAGGCCTTATATTGATTTTTTTCATCATTGTCTTCATTGATGACATCTTGATCTACTTACGTAGCCTGGGGAGCACGAGCAGCATTTGAGAGTAGTGCTCAAGACTTTGCGGGAACAGAAGTTATATGCTAAGTTCTCCAAGTGTGAGTTTTGGTTAGATTCTGTGGCATTCTTGGGGCATGTCGTATTAGGAGAGGGTATTAAGGTGGACCCCAAGATGATTGAGGTAGTTCAGAGTTGCCCTCGTCCCACTTCGGCGGCCGAGATCAGGAGTTTCCTGGGGTTAGCAGGTTATTATCGCCAGTTTGTGCAGGGCTTTCATCCATTGCAGCACTTTTGACTAGATTAATCTACAAGGGTGCTCCGTTTCATTGGTCTGATGATTGTGAGGTGACTTTCAAAAGCTCAAGACTGCCTTGACTACAGCACCAGTTTTAGTGTTGCATTCCGGTTCGGGGATGTATACTGTGTATTGCGACGCTTCACGTGTTGTCCTGGGTTGTGTGTTGATGCAGGAGGGGAGAGTTATTGCATATGCTTCACGTCTGTTGAAGCCCCATGAGAAGAATTATGTTGTGCACGACTTGTAGTTGGCCGCGATTGTTCGTGCTCTTAAGATCTGGAGGCATTATCTATATGGGGTGCCTTGTGAGGTTTACACTGATCACCGCAGTTTGCAGCACTTGTTCAAACAAAGGAACTTTAATTTGAGGCAGCGCAAATGGCTTGAGTTACTGAAGGACTATGACATCACCATTCTTTATCATCCGGGCAAGGCGAACGTGGTCGCGGATGCCTTGAGCAGGAAGGCAGAGAGTGTGGGTAGCTTGGCATTTATTTCAGCAGAAGAGAGGCCACTAGCTTGGGACATTCAGTCCTTGGCTAACAGACTTGTGATATAGGATATTTCAGAGCCCAGCCGAGTCCTTGCATGTGTTGTTGCCCAGTCTTTACTATTAGAGTAGATCAAGGATCGATAGTTTGATGATCCGCACTTGGCAGTTCTCAGAGAAACGGTACTACAGGGTATTTCCAAGGAGGTTTCTATTGGCGAGGATGGTCCCTTGCGACTCCAAGGTCATCTATGTGTTCCTAATGTTGATGGCTTGAGTGAGAGGATTCTAGAGGAGGCACATAGTTCTCGGTATTCCATTCATCCAGGTGCTACGAAGATGTATCGGGACCTGAGACAACATTATTGGTGGCGGCGGATGACGAAAGACATAGTTGAGTATGTAGCTAGGTGCCTAAATTTCCAGCAGGTTAAGTATGAGCACTAGAGGCCAGGTGGCTTACTCCAGCAGATGACTATACCAGAGTGGAAATGGGAACGCATTACTATGAACTTTGTAGTTGGGTTGTCGCGGACCTTGCGAAAGTTTGATCCTGTTTGGATCATTGTTGACAGGTTAACCAAGTCAGCACACTTCATTCGAGTTGCAACTACTTATACTTCAGAGAGGTTGGCCAAGATTTATATTCGGGAGATAGTTCGGCTTCACGGTGTGCCTATTTCCTTTATATCAGACAGAGGCCATCAGTTCACTTCGCATTTCTGGAGAGCCATACAGAGTGAGTTGGGGACCCGTGTAGATCTCAGCACTGTGTTTCATCCACAGATCGACGGGCAGTCAGAGCGGACAGTTCAAATCTTGGAGGACATACTTAGAGAATGTGTGATTGACTTTGGGGGACAGTGGGATCAGTTTTTGCCTTTGGCCGAGTTTTCTTACAACAACAGTTATCAGTCCAGCATCGAGATGGCTTCATTTGAGGCTTTATATGGTCGGCGATGTCGTTCTCCCATCGAGTGGTTTGAGCCCGGCGAGGCTAAGTTATATGGTACTGATTTGGTAAGGGATGCCTTGGAAAAGGTAAAGTTGATTCAGGAGCGACTTCGCACAGCACAGTCCAAACAGAAGAGTTACGCGGATCAGAAGGCGCGTGATGTATCATTTATGGTAGGCGAGAAGGTTCTCTTGAAAGTCTCGCCGATGAAGGGCATTATGAGATTCGGGGAGGGGCAAATTGAGTCCAAGGTTTATAGGCCCATTTGAGGTGTTGAGGCGGGTTGGGGAGGTTGCTTATGAGCTTGCTTTACCTCCCATCCTATCAGGGGTTCATCCGATTTCTTCACGTGTCTATGCTCCGGAGGTATCACGCTGACTTGTCACATGTGTTAGACTTCAGCACTATTCAGCTAGATGAGAGTTTAGGTTATGAGGAGGAGCCAGTTGCCATTGTTTCTAGACATGATCGCCAGTAGAGGTCCAAGAGGATTTTCACGGCAAAGGTTCAGTAGAGGGGCCAACCAGTCGAGGAGGCAACCTGGGAGTCCGAAGAGGAATGCAGAGCAGATATCCACACTTATTCAGCACCTCAGGTATGAGTCTAAACCCGTTCGAGGACGAACGTTTGTTTAAAAGGTGAAGAATGTAACGACCTGACCGGTCGTTTTGATTTCTATAACCCCATTAACCTAAATAAGACTTCTCGTATATGCTTTTACTGTTTTATGACTTTGGGGATGGTTAGTTTAGGATTTGAAAGGGTTCGGGTTGAAATCTGAACACTTGATTCCTTAAGGTTGGCTTAAAAGGCCATGTTTGACTTCGGTCAACATTTTGAGTAAACGACCTCGAAATCAGAATTTGACGGTTCCAAAAGATTTGTATGATGACTTAGGACTTGGGTGTATGAAGGTTTTAGAAGTTTTTTAAAATTGGTTAGGAGAGGGTTTTGGTGATATCGAGGTCCGAACGGAATTCCGAGATCGAAAATAGTTCTGTAATATCATTTAAGACTTGCACATAAAATTTGGCATCATTTCCGAGTAGTTTAGGTACGTTTCGGCGCATTGGAAGTAAATTAAAGAACTTGAAATTCTTATGTTTGATTCAATTGGTTTTGGGGTACGATTCTTAGTTTTGATGTTGTTTCGGGCGTTCCGAGAGTTTGAGCGAGTCCATTTTATGATTCCAAACTTATTGGTATGTTCGGGGCGGGGGGCCCGAGTGCCAATTAGATGAGGCTCGGACCAAGATGAGAATTTGGAACAAGTATCAGGTCTATCATAATCGCACCTGCGCTTGGCCAGCCACAGGTGCGAGCCCGCAGGTGTGAGCCAAGCCTCGCAGAAGTGGCCATGGAAGGGCAGCCCAGGTTCTGCAGGTGCGGCCCATCCTCCGTAGAAGCGGGACAACATAAGCAAAAACCCGTCCGCATAAGCGACGCCAGCCGGCCCAGGGGAGTTCTGCAGAAGCGGACTTTTGTCCGCAGAAGCGAGGGCGCAGGTGCGGCCCTATGACCGCAGGTGCGGAAATCGCTGAAGGCAGTGAACTTCATTTAATACGGGACTTAGGCATTTTTCTCCCATTCTTCACACATTTGGGCGATTTTAGAGCTTCAAAAGGGGAGACTTCAACCTAGCTATTGAGGGTAAGTAATTCCTACCTTAATGTGAGTTTGATACATAGATTATGGGTAGATTTCAACATGAAAATTGGTAGAAATCATGGGTTTAGATGAAAAACCTAGGGTTTAACAAAAAAAATGAGATTTTACCACAAAAATGATTATGAAACTTAGTGAAAACCATATATTTATGTTCCAAAGGTTAAGGGTAAAAACTTTCTTCAAAAATTTTTGGAATCCGGATATGTGGGCCCGGGGGTAAATTTTAGGAATCTTGTAATTTGGGTTGGGTAATCACTCTAATAGTGGAGCTATGAACTTTTGAGCATAGATTGATTAAATTATGTAATGTTTGACTAGTTTCGAGTCGTTTGGCATCAAATTTGGAGGTTTGAGTGCATTCTTGAATTGGGAAGTAGGTGTTGAGACGAGGTAAGTCTGTTTTCTAACCTTGTAAGAGAGAATTTACCCCATAGGTGAACTTAATTAATATGTGTTGTTATTTGTGGGGACTATGTACGCACGAAGTGACGAGAGTCCGTATGTAGCCATATTCTTGTTCATGTCCGAGTAGCTTTAGATTTATACCATGCTTTGTGAACACCGTTATTTGATTATATTTATTAACACATCAAATGAAAATAAGTCGAGGATTTTTAAGGATTTAGAAGCTTCAAGTTGAATTGTCTTTATTTTGAAAAGAATCAAGAAAGGGTCATGATTTATTGATAATTTATATTTGACCGCGTCATAAGTATATTCCGCGAGCGGGGTAATTCTTTCTACTACTCTCATGGGAGCAGGCCGTTCGCCTTGGCAGGTTAATAGATGCAACTATGGTTTATGCCATTCGACCCTCGGCAGTGCATAGTTTACATTTATGTTGGATCGGGCCGAACGTCTTCGGTGGAATTTTATGCGTGATAATAGAACTAGAAGTCCCTTTTATAATTAGTATAAATTCATTATTTGAAAGATTATTTATTTTAAATGAAGGAAGTGATTTTTGTTCTTAAATATGGTGGTGAATTGTTCAGTTATTTCTTGCTCTGAGTTTTATTGTTACATATATCATGCTTAATTAGAATTTCATATTTTCATATTGTTGGCCCTTAGTAAGTGTCGAAGTCGACCCCTCGTCACTACTTCTTCGAGGTTAGACTAGATACTTACTAGGTACATATTATTTATATACTCATGCTACACTTCTGTACAATTATGTACAGGATCTGAGGCAGGTGCATCTGGTTACCAGTCTGGTGCGTAGATTTGATCCCCATCTCGAGACTTCATGGTGAGCTGTCTTTCGAGCCATTCTGCAGCAGCTGGAGTCTCCCTTATATTTTATTTTTCTGTCTATTTCCTTTCACACAGTAGGCTAGTGTTCTTTTGTATATTCTACTAGATTGCCCACATACTTATGACACTCGGTCTTGGCACACACACTAGTAGATTTATGATTTTGGATTTGTTTACATGCTTATGATTTGCATTCGTTTGCCTATGTTTAATTATGTTACATTTGCACATTTCTAAATCTTTTTAACAAATGAGGAAATGTTATCCACTTAGTAATTTATTTAAATGGGAAACCATTAGTTTGATCAGTGTTGGCTTGCTTAACAATGGTATTGGGCGTCATAATAGCCTATGATGTAACTGGGTCGTGATATTTTTCCCTTCTTTAGGTGACAAAAATAAAGCAAAGTTTTCACTTAGGAAAAAGGATTGTGAATAGTAGTCATTATAGTCAGCTAGGAAGTCATAATGTTTAATAAAACAAATCAATAATCTCCTGTCTCTGACCTTATATACTATTGCAATTATAGATTACTGGGATATAGGAGATGCTACATATGGATGCGAAAAGTGTGAGGCTCTTTTTTGGTATGAAGAAAGAATCCGCAAGCATTACAACTCAAAAAAAAAATCTATTTTCAGAATGTGTTGTGATCGTGGAAAAATAAAGCTTCCATATCTTAAGAAGCCTCATGAAGTTTTGGAACAACTTTTATTTGGATCGGGTTACAGGAATTATAACTTTTAATATCAACATGTTCAAATCGGCTTATATTCACATTTATCATTTTGCAAAGGTTTTAATATAGGTCCTAAAAGTAGCCATTTTGAGAAAATATTAGGAGTTATAACTTTATCTTCTCATTTACATAGGGGGGGGGTGGTAAGGTTGATGTCTCTATCAACCCGAAAAGAGGGCCAAGAACGTTCACATTATGTGGTCAAAACTATCCTCAAATTGGGAGCTTACTACGGATCTACTCCAAAATTTGCGCAATTATATATATATGATACAGAGAATGAAGTTACAAATAGAATCAACGCTATCAGGTTAGTATTATACTATTATTATATAATACTATGAAAATAACTATAAATTTAAAAACCTTTATTGATATCATATATTTTTTTCAGTCGTGGCCAAGATATTAATAAACTTCATGCTGAAATTGTTTCTGATCTGAAACAAATGTTTGATAACAATAATATTTTGGCAAAGACATTTAGGATGGTCAGAGATCGATTCCAAGAGAATATAGACTCCAATGTTAAGCTCAGATTAATAGGGAAAAGAGGTACTGATGGTAGAACATACAACTTACCAACAATACCAGAAGTAGCTGCTTTGGTGGTTGGTGATTTTGTAGTTTCTGGTGATCGCACTATCATTATAGAAACACAATCTGGACAGTTGTCAAGACCCCATTTTTTCCTCCGTAGGACATTGTGATGGCACCTAGTCTCTAATACTAGTAAGCCTAACAATTTGCGGAATCAATGAATAATAAACTGAACTCCACTCTCAACACATGATATATAAATATAAAACTGTCATTCAATAATTACAACTCTCAAAACTTGGTGGAAACAATTTTCTAATATAAAATACTAAGTGTCTCTATACATCAGAGTCTAAAGAAAATAAGGAAAATAACATAGTAAGGATGGAGGGGGGGGAGGGGGACACCGAGATCTGCGGATGCTAGCATATGTACCTTAAAATCTCCATGTGCGGTCAAACTCACTGGTATCTGGTCTGGTAGGAAGAATCTAGATCTGCACAAAAAGATGTGCAGAAGTGTAGTATGAGTACACCACAACGGTACCCAATAAGTGCCAAGCCTAACCTCGGTAGAGTAGTGACGAGGTCATGTCAGGGCCATACTGGTTTGAAAGAAAAGTAAGGCAGATGATATAATAATATTTTGAAATGACTTAGAATTTAAACAATAAGAAATTTCATAAAATATTAGCACCGTCAATAGAAGTAAGCAACAGGGGCACTCCCGAGGTACCGCCTTGTAGCCCCAAATGTAAATATGCACGACAGGGAGGGGATCTTTCGAGGTACCGCCTCGTAGTCCCAAAGTAAATATGCAAAATAGGGGGATCTCCCGAGTAAACGCCTCGTAGTCCCAAAGTAAATATGCAAGATAGGGGGATCTCCCGAGTAAACACCTCGTAGTCCCAAAGTAATTATGCAGTACAGTGATCTCCCAAGTAACTACCTCGTAGTCCCAAAGTAAATATGCAGTACATGAGGATCTCCTGAGGAACCGTCTCGTAGTCCCAAAATAAATATGCAGTGTAAGGGGATCTCCCGAGGAACTGCCATATAGTCCCAAAGTAAATATGTAGTGTAGAGGGATCTCCCGAGGAACCGCCTTGTCACGACCCAAAATCTACCATGGGTCATGATGGTGCCTAACGCCGCCGCCAGGCAAGCCAAGAATTATTTACGAATTTAATTACTTGTTTTAGTATTTTTATAATCAAAATTTTTCCTTAATTAGACAGTGTAAAATAGAATTTACGAAGTAATTAAAAGTAACTGCATGAACCACGATAAATAAATAACCTGAAAGTACCCTCAAAACCCCATGTCACAAGTGCATGAGCATCAACTAGGAAATATGATAAATGCAACATCTGTCTGGAATACAAATTAGACAGGAGTATATAAATAATACTGATAGAGACTTTGTATGCTGCGAATTCGTAACAAGGAATGCAGTCCACCGTAATTCCCCGCAATAGTTGTGCCTCTGCGCCCAAAAGATCACTAAACATACATGTACTTACATAAAAATGTGCAGCAATTGTAGTATGGGTACGTAAATCAACGTGTACCTAGTAAGTATCAAGTCTAATCTCGAAGAAGTAGTGACGAGAGGTCGACTTTGACACTCACTATGGGTCAATAATGTTAAAATGAAATAATTTTAATAAACATGGTTTATGTGAATAACAATAATTTTCTTAACAAGCGGAAATTAATAATTCTTTCAAATTCAATAATTTTTAATTAATCATTTATCTTCACAAGATGCAATAGGATGTCAAGGTATCGTGTAATTATTATTATTAAGGACGATTTCTGCCGCGGTCGTACGACCCGATCCAGAGTGTCGTGTACACTGCTGAGGGATGTGCGGCACAATCCATAGATGCATCTATTCTGTCAAGACATTGGGCCCGCTACACAGGAAAGGAGGACATTTTCTTATGAACCTCCGTAATGAGAAGTTATTATAAGGCTAACATATAAGGATGTACAATTTCTATTAACAGTCAAGTAATTTGCACAAAATTCAAGTATGTGAAATTTCGGTCTTTTACTATTTCCTCAAACAATTTCCAATATAATTCCATTACTTTAATTAAATAAAGGATGTAATTATTATAAGTAATTCATGATTTGAGTCCTAAACTACCCGGACATAGCATAATTAGTAGCTACGCACGGACTCTCGTCACCTCGTGCGTACGTAGCCCCCATAATTAGCAATAATTATTAATTTAAATCACCTATGGGGTAAATTCCCTCTTACAAGATTAGACGAGAGACTTACCTCGCTCCGAAGTTCTATAGCCGGTTCCAAGGACACTCTAACACCTCAAACAGCTTGTCGATCCAAAACTATGCAAACAATGTGCAAACCAATCAAAATGTATACTCCAATGCTTGAAATTTAACAATTTATAAAATTTCTCAACTCTGCTTGAAAAGTTGGCAGTGAGGCCCACGTCTCGGAACCCAACGAAAATCACAAAATTCGACAACTCATTCAATTACGAGTCCAACCGTACTAATTTCATTCAAATTCGACTCTGAATCGGTATTCAAAACTCGAAAATTTATTTTGTGAAATTATAGAAATTTCTTCTGATTTCTTCTTGAAAAATCCATAATCTAATGCCGAAAATGAAGATTAATCCATGAAATATAATCACAAATGAGTCAAGAATTCTTACCCCAAGTTTTGTGGTGAAATTCCTCTCCAAAATTGCTAAATCCCGAGGTTCCCAACTTAAAATACGAAATAATGGCTCAAAGGTCCGAAATAGAGGACTTATAACACTGCCCCGACTTCCTTCTTCGCGTTCGCGATGAAAAAAATTCTCAAAAGCTATTTTCAAATTCTTCTCAGACAGCCTCTAGTATAATGGTCTTACCTCTTTGCAAAAAAATGCCAAATCACAAATGGTTTGACTTTCTGAAAACTAGACATCAAGAGCTATAACTTTCATATGTTGATCATCTCCCTATTCTTTGTAGATTGTGAGATATAAGCTTTCAAAGTCAGCCCTGTACAGCAGAGATTTCCTTCTTCGCGAACGCGAGAGCCTCTACGCGAACGCGAAGAACAAAGTCCCAACAACAAAATCCTTCTTCGCGAATGCGAGAGGCTCCTCGCGAACGTGAAGAACAATACTAGAACCAGCAACCAGCAGCCAGCAGCTTCAAAATACCTAAACTTGGTCCAGAGCCACCCTGAATCACACCCGAGGCCCCCGGGACTCTGTCAAATCACACCAACCAGTCCCAAAACACGACACGAACTTGCTCGTGGCCTCAAATCGCATCAAGTCCGTTTGGCCTCAAATTTTGCACACAAGTCATAATTGACATTACAGACCTACTCCCACTTTCGAAATCGAAATTCGACCCCGATAACAAAAAGTCCACTCCCGGTCAAACTTCCCAAAAACCTTCAAATTTCTAACTTTCGCCAAATGACTCCGAAAAGACCTACATACCTCCAAATCCACATCCGGACACGCCCCTAAGACCAGAATCACCATGCGGAGCTATTTCCAAACTCGGAATCCCAAATGGACATCGATAACATTGAAATACACTTCAACCCAAATTTATAAAATCTTTTCCAAAATGCCAACTTCCACAATAGGCGCCAAAACGCTCCCAGGTCGTCCGAAACCTGATACGGACATACGACCAAGTCTGAAATCATCATAAGAATCTGTTGGAACCTTCAAATCCTGATTCCGAGGTTGTTCACTCAAAAGTTAAAGTTTGGTCAACTTCTCCAACTTAAAGCTTCCAAATTTAGAATTTTCTTTCCAAATCAACTCCGAACTTCCCGAAATTAAATTTCAACCACATGTACAAGTCATAACACCTGAAGAGAAGCTACTCAAGGCCCCAAACCGCGGAATGACGCTCCAGGGCTCAAAAACGACCGGTCAGGTCGTTACATTCTCTCCTATTTAAACATATGTTTGTCCTCGAACGTGCTAAAGACTTCCCCAGGATTGTCCAAAATCATTGTATAATACCTTGTGCACCTACCCGTGCCACCACATTCCGATTGGATGCATTAGCTCGAGCCAGACTAAAAACTCTCCCTATAACTTTAGTTAACAAGCTTTAGAAAAACCAAGTTCTTACTTCTGAATTCCTTTACAAGACCTGACTTTAACACACGAACACCGTACCAATCACCACGCACTGTACAAAAACACGATTGTGCACTTGTGCTGAAATCACCCCATGCACTACATACGTTAGTTGCCCATAATAACATCCTCCGACCCCAATAGCTTTAAAATTTCACGAATCTGTAGCCCATAATACACCCCATAACACATATAAGCCCTGCTCCAAAGATATGCGTAGAAACTCATAACCACTTGCCGAATTAACAAATCATGGAGTCTCTCCTCCTGACAAGGACCATTACCTCATTCTGAACTGAATAGCAATATTTGTTCTTTAATAAACCTTATATAAATCTGATTGCACTGATTTTAGGTCCAATATTCTCGTCTCACCCACTATAAGCTACACAGGTAATAAGCCACCTCAAACACTGACCAAGATCTCGTATGATGCCAACAATGCGCCAACAAGCTACAAACTCGAATGCGATACATAAGAAAAAACAAACTCTGGAATGGAACTTCCCAGCCCACGTAACGAATAAAATGTTCGAACAGACGCTATGAACTCTCCTTAGAGAATGAGAAACAAAATACACAGAAACAAATATACGCAACCGTACTCAACATTTCACTGCTGCAGCGTGCAATCCGATCCATCATGACAATGTTGCGGCGTGCAACCCGATCCAAACATTATATACCCGAATATCAACCACATGCACGACCAGTCCATAATACAAATATCGGGGAGATGGATAGCGCCACATGTTACGAAACTCAAACATAACTAAGGCGTGATAATGACCCGTATCTCGAGAGCCATCCTACTCACATTACACTATAAGCTACAAGGAACCTCACACCAATTCTGATCATATCATACTGAGCCAATATCCTACCAAAGATCCATAATAACCTTTTTCCATGACACACGGTAACAACCGTTAAATCCAGAACAACCATCATACAGTCCACCGCCCAAGGAATAGAACGCCTCTTTGGCATAAACTCACACGTTAGCAACCTCACCAAAATCTCCATACTTGGTTTCAATCTATAACAATCAGGTGACTACCACGCCACACCAATACAAATCTCCCCGTGGGGTATGCTCCCACAACCATTCCGCACCATGTGGCAACGGCTGCATTCCCATACCACCAACCGTGCTAATATGTAAGGTAATTCACAATCCGCAAGCCAATACACAATACTTCTTACACTGAACACCATTCTCATGCGACACTAAGATAATGCCAGCTTACTCTAAACATCTAAATTTTCTTCCCTCCTCACCCGAGCTCGTGATATTCTTATCAAAATCGAACCGCAACCTTGACCGTCAAATTCTAGTTTCCATGCCGCACACTGCACCTATCATGCTGCTACGCGATAATACACGTATTCACTATAACCCTTGAACTACTAGTAGAATAAGTCACTCCATTGGCCTTTCACTTAGCTCATTTCCGAAGAACCAATACAACACACAACTGAATTCCCAAACCGCAGAGATATACCAACCTCAAGTCGCGATCTAAATGGCCATGACTTTTCCGGAATCCATTTACACAACAAGACCGTTTGATAAAATACCTCCTGAATCAATCAAGTTATGGTGGATGTGTCAAGCCCACGAGTACAACCACAAACCATATGTATAACTTCACGCTGAAGGAACTGATCACTGCCAATATCATACTGATTCAACCATTACTAACCGACCCAATTCCTTTAAATTTACTCTTGACTTGCCTTGGAAATAATAGCAGCTCCAATCAAAGAACAACGAACTAAATCCGCCCTCAACTCATCCTGAGTGACCCGAATCACGAGACTACATCATCTCAATACTCATAAATCATCTCATACCTCATCATGCGCACAATGGCGTCTCCAAATGGTATACCCCTGCCATAAGACTTCCCACAATTCCGAAACTGTTTCTTCTTTTTTTTTTCCAATACTGCACCGCTTACCCGGTAATAACATAGAACACTTCAAGTCCCATTCGCAATCCGCTGAAGAACTCGATATCTCAACCATACAATGGACCCGAAATCCTTAAGTACCAGACTTCAATTCTTGAACTCACTGAATCATTTTGAAGAGTCACCTACTCCAACCTGATCTCGAATATATAGCCAAACCCCATTGCCCTGCTAGTATATGAATACCCTCACAAAGAAGCAATCGGCTGAATTTGCACATTACCTCTACAAGAAGCATAACTTTGAGTCTTCCCAAAACCTGCACCTGATTTGATAAGACGAAATATAGCACATATTGATCAATTCCTTTGCTCGAATTACCCCTGATGTTTCCTTTTTATTAGGCACAAATAATCCACTAATGCGCCGATAACCAAAAGCTGGACAAGCCGACAACCGTGCGATCTAATCATAGACGGTGGGGCTCCCCCACTTAGCTTTAAGCTATAATCACAAAATGTTGAGCCCACAATAATTCTTTTTTCTCGATTACCGTGATCTCTCACCGTTAACCGGCCAAATTTCTCGAAGTGTTTTGTTAAATCTCTTCATGAACATTCTGAATCATCAGCCACGCTCTCATATCTGACCTCTTTCCACTTACGTTGTATAAGTCCGTTCCTTCCTCATTAACATCAACTGAGGGTTCAACAATATCATCCAAACTCAAGTCATATCGCATCTGAAACGATAGTCAAATCTTCACACCCCTCTTCATTTCAAGAAACTCCTTTCGGCCATATTAAATCTTCTCTGTATAGTAACCATCATTCCCAATAAGATACGTAGACCAAATCACCTTCCATGGCGATTTCCAAACCATTCAACACTTTCTCAAGGTACGTGGCTATCCTACCACATAATCCATATGATACTCTACCTCTCCCACTTCGGTCAAGCCATCTCTTTTAAGCAACTTCCCGACTTCTGCTTCTCATACTTCACCTGCTAGTAAATTAACTACTGCAAGACACCTCCCTATGTCCTTCCTCATTCTTCGTTATCCAAATATCGTATCAAATCAAAATCCATCTCTTTGACACCTGAACTAACAAATTTCTACCAGCCTTAGGCCTCCTGGAAGATCATCTTCCTTGAGCCGTCACATTAGAAATACCAATTCGATCCTGAACCGCTGTACACCGTTATTTCTGCAACACACCGCCATCTGACAACCGCCCCTCAAGAACCATTTCGCAACACCCTGCTCCGAAGGAAAAATCAAAGAAGATCATAACACCGGCTAACCGTAATGCGTTCAAATAAGGACGACGGCACCGCATCATAATCAAAACTCCATCACACTCGGAAATACCAAGTCTCGTTACTCCATCAACCCAAACCTGAACAGGCATAGTCCAATTGCCTTTCCTTTGCTGGAATTAAATACTGAACCTCTAAATTATGCACTAGAAATCCTCCTTCCGAGCCATTCATTGGCTTGACACGTAGACAAGCACCCTACCATTACACCAACACCGTGCATAGCCTCAAAATCGTAGCAATTACCGATACTGAGTTGAAATGACAGAACTTCCTTTCGCAAGAAGATGATAATAACTTGTTTGACTGCGCAGGGAGAAACATCTTGCTCCACGTCTATAGTACCACTGAAACTCCTCGATGCCCAATAGACACGAGCGCTCAACATCGTGTAAGAATGCGTAGGAAGGAAATAAAGTCACAAGCCTTAATGGAATCAAACCGCATGATAAAGGAATCAAGAAGGGAAATGCTCCTAACAACATTGTAGCCTATCGAAGATAAGTATAGACGTCTCTGTACCGATCCGCAAGACTCTACTAGACTTGCTCATGACTCGTGAGACCTAAGTGAACCTAGTGCTCTGATACCATATTGTCACGACCCAAAATCCACCATGGGTAATGATGGCACCTAACGCTGCCACCAGGCAAACCAACAATGATTTATGAATTTAATTACCCGTTTTAGTATTCTTGTAATCAAAATTTTTCCTTAATTAGACAGTGTAAAATAGAATTTACGGAGTAATTAAAAGTAACTGCGCAAACCAAGATAAATAAATAACCTGAAAGAACCCCCAAAACCCGATGTCAAAAGTGCATGAGCATCAACTAGGAAATATGATAAATGCAACATCTGTCTGGAATACAAATTAGACAGGAGTATGTAAATAACATTGATGGAGACTTTGTATGATGCGGATTCTTAATAGAGAATGCAGCTCACCGTAAGTCCCCGCAATAGCTATGCCTCTGCGCCCAAAAGATCACTAAACATACATATAATTGCACAAAAATATGCAGCAAGTGTAGTATGAGTATATAAATCAACGTGTACCCATTAAATATCAAGTCTAATCTCGAAGAAGTAGTGACGAGAGGTCGACTTTGACACCCACTATGGGTCAATAATATTGAAATGAAATTATTTTTATAGACATGGTTTATGTGAATAACAATAATTTTCTTAACAAGCGAAAATAAATAATTCTTTCAAATTCAATAATTTCCAATTAATCATTTATCTTCACAAGCTCCAATAGGATGTCAAGGTATCGTGTAATTATTATTATTAAGCATAATTTCTACCGAAGTCGTACGGCCCGATCTAAAGTGTCGTGTACACTGCCGAGGGACGTGCGACACGATCCATAGATGCATCTGTACTGCCGACACGCTCGGCCCGCTCTACAGGAAAGGAGGACATTTTCTTATGAACCTTCGGGATGAGAAATTATTATAAGGCTAACATATAAGGTTGTAAAATTACTATTGACAGTCAAGTAATTTGCAAAAAATTCAATTATGTGAAATTTCTGTCTTTTACTATTTCCTCAAACAATTTCCAATATAATTCCATTACTTTACTTAAATAAAGGATGCAATTATTACAAGTAATTCATGATTTGATTCCTAAACTACCCAGATATAGCATAATTAGTAGCTACGCACGGACTCTCGTCACCTCGTATGTACGTAGCCCCCACAATTAGCAACAATTATTAATTTAAATCACCTATGGGGTAAATTCCCTCTTACAAGGTTAGACAAGAGACTTACCTTGCTCCGAGGTTCCATAGCCGGCTCCAAGGACACTCTAACACCTCAAACTGATGCTTGTCGATCCAGAACTATGCAAACAATGTGCAAACCAATCAAAATGTATACTCCAATGCTTGAAATTTAACAATTTATAAAATTTCTCAACTCTGCTTGAAAAGTTGGCAGTGAGGCCCACGTCTCGGAACCCAACGAAAATCACAAAATTTGACAACTCATTCAATTACGAGTCCAACCGTACTAATTTCATTCAAATTCGACTCTGAATCGGTATTCAAAACTCGAAAATTTATTTTGTGAAATTATAGAAATTTCTTCCGATTTCTTCTTGAAAAATCCATAATCTAACGCCGAAAATAAATATTAATCCATGAAATATAATCACAAATGAGTCAAGAATATTTACCCCAAGTTTTGTGGTGAAATTCCTCTCCAAAATCGCTAAATCCCGAGGTACCCAACTAAAGATACGAAATAATGGCTCAAAGATCCGAAATAGAAAACTTATAACACTACCCCGACTTCCTTCTTTGCGTTCGCGAGCATCCCATCGCTTTCGCGATGAACAAAATTCTCAAAAGCCATTTTCAAACTCTTCTCAGACAGTCTCTAGTATAATAGTCATACCTTTTTGTACAAAACTCCAAATCACAAATGGTTTGATTTTCTGAAAACTAGACATCAAGACTATAACTTTCATATGTTGATCATCTCCCAATTCTTTATAGATTGTGAGATATAAGATTCCAAAATCAGCCATGTGCAGCAGAGATTTCCTTCTTCGCGAACGCAACGAACAAAGTCCCAGCAGTAAAATCCTTCTTCGCGAACGCAAAGAACAACACCAGAACCAACAACCAGCAACATCAAAACACCCAAACTTGGTCCAGAAGCACCCCGAATTACACCCGAAGCCCCCGGGACCTTGTCCAATCATACCAACCTGTTCCAAAACACGACACAAACTTGCTCGAGGCCTCAAATTGTATCAAACAATATCAAAACCATGAATTACACATCGATTCAAGTCTAATAAACTTTTGAACTTCTAACTTCCACATCCGATGCCGAAACCTATCAAATCAAGACCGTTTGACCTCAAATTTTGTACACAAGTCATAATTGACATTACGGACCTACTCCCACTTCCAAAATTGAAATCCGACCCCGATATCAAAAAGTTCACTCCCGGTTAAAGTTCCCAAAAACCTTCAAATTTCCAACTTTCGCCAAATGAATCCGTAACGACCTACATATCTCCAAATCCACATCCGGACACGCCTCTAAGACCAGAATCATCATACGGAGCTATTCCCAGACTCTGAATCCCAAATGGACATCGATAACATTGAAATACACTTCAACCCAAATTTATGAAATCTTTCCTAAAATGCCAACTTCCACAATAGGCACCGAAACGCTCCTGGGTCGCCCGAAACCCAATCCGGACATATGCCCAAGTCTGAAATCATCATACAAACCTGTTGGAACCTTCAAATCCCGATTCTAAGGTCATTCACTCAAAAGTCAAAGTTTGGTGAACTCTTCCAACTTAAAGCTTCCAAATTTAGAATTTTTTTTCCAAACCAACTCCGAACTTCCCGAGATTAAATTCCGACGACACATATAAGTCGTAACACATAAAGTGAAGCTACTCAAGGCCTCGAACCAACGAATGATGCGCTAGGGCTCAAAACAACCGGTTAGGTCGTTACATTATAGTAGTTTCAAAGTAAATATGCAGCAGGTAATAGAAGGGAAACACGAATTTTCAACAAAAAGCTTACGGTTAAAGATTTGATTCAAATCAAGGAAAGCAGGTAATTCAACTAAGCATATTGCACAAATTGCAAGTAAGAGTTAAGGCACGTAGACATGCGATACTAGGCTAAACATGATCATTATATATGCTAAGCCAACTCAGTTAATGTATTTTAAAAGATGACAAATCAGCAAGAATCGAATTTTCAATAATCATCCCGTGTACGCACTCGTCACCTCGCGTACACGGCACTCACATATCACAAATTGTTACAACAGTACCAAATCCTAAGGGAATTTCCCCCCACACAAGGTTAGACAAGTCACTTACCTCAAATCTCGCTCAATAAATCGATAAGGATGTCTTTCCCTCGATTTTCCGACTCTGAATGGCCCAAATCTAGCCAAAAGCAATTACATCTCATGAATAAAACTACAAGGAACTAATCTAAATCATAAATTTATGACCTTAGCAAAGAATCAAAACATCACCCCAAAAAGTCGACCTGGGTCCACATCTCGGAATTGGGTAAAAGTCACAAAATGCGAGCACTCAATCGATGTCGAGTTCACTCATACCAAAATTACCAAAATCTGACACCAACTCGACCCTCAAATCCTCAAACTAACTCTCCAAATCCCTAGCCTCAAACTCCCAAATTCCACCTTAAATACACACTAACTAGGTGGAAAGATAAATGGGGAAACAAGATTATTGATCAATAATAAGGACAAGGGACTTACCTCAAGAAATCCCTTGAAAATGCTCTCAAGAAATCGCCAAACCCGAGCTCAAAATGTTTAATATGAGCAAAAATCGTGAACCCTTGCATTTAAGTGTTCTATCCAGCATTTTCGCTTCTGCGGTCACATAGCCGCATCTGCGGTGTCACAGACGTGACAACATACCCGCATCTGCGGTTACCTCGCTCATGCGGTCGACCTCGCTCCTACGGTCGACTCTTCCTCATCTGCTGCGCTTCTGCTTCTGCGGTCCAAATCTCGCTTCTGCGGGTGTGCATCTGCGCCAATACATCCACTTCTGCGGACATGCCTCCCCAAGCATTCGTCCGCTTCTACGATCGATCTTCCACATAAGCGACTCCACTTCTGCGGCCCTCACACCGAACCTGCAACCACTAGACCATTCCCCTAGCCCTGCACCTGTGCCCCGCTACTCACACCTGCGGTCAGCCTTGTGCAGGTGCAATTACACCAGAACTAGCCCAGCACCAGTAAATCTTCTGAGTCTAAAAAATGATCTGTTAACTATCCGAAACTCACCCGAGGCCCTCGAGACCTCAACTAAATATACAAACCAGTCCTAAAACATAACACGAACTTAGTCGTGCCTTGAAATCACATCAAACAACGCTAAAACATGAATTATATATCGATTCAAGCCTAATGAACTTCAAAGTTTCAAACTTCTACATCCGACGCCGAAACCTATCAAATCAGGTCCGATTGATCTCAAATTTTTCACACAAGTCATAATTGACATTATGGACCTATTCCAATTTCTGAAATTGTAATCCGACCCCGATAACAAAAAGTCTACTCCCAGTCAAACTTTTCAAAATTCATCAAATTTCCAACTTTCGCCAATTGACGCTAAAATGACCTACGGACCTCAGAGTCAACGTCCGAACACACTCCTAAGACCGAAATTACCCTACGGAGCTATTGGAACAATCTAAACTCCATTTCGGATTCGTCTTCACACAGTTCAAACTACGATCGATTCCTATGACTTAAACTTCCATTTTAGGGACTATGTATCCCATTTCACTCCGAAACCAAAACCAAAAAAACTTCCCGGCAAGTCACAAAAACAAAATATGAAATAGAGGAAGCAATAATTAGGGGTTCGGGGCTAATACTCTCAAAACAACTGGTAGTTGTTTGGGTCATTACAATAGCTACAAAGGATAAATGAACTAAATGTTGCATATCTAGATATACAATATCCTTTGCTTTTTCCTTATGGTAAAGATGGCTACAGAGAGGGCATTCCTTTAAGTCAAGGTGATGAATCATCGAGAGGAAGGTAATGTGTTAGCATGCGAGAATTTTTCACATATAGAATTCAGGAAAGAAAAGATGTTCCCACCATTGTATCTTCAGGAAGATTATTTCAGCAATTAATCTTCTCAGTTGAAGTTTATAAGGACTCATCAAAAGCAATTAAGAGTTGATTCTTATAAAGTCCTAACAGATGCTATATTGCATGGTGACATAGATCCTTCATCCCAATGTAAAAGGATAATTCTACCTTCAAGCTTTATAGGGGGTGCACGATATATGGTTCAGAATTATCAAGATGTTATGACAATATGCAAATGGGCTGGGTACCCTGATCTTTTTATCACATTTACTAGATTTGTGGAGAGAAGGGACTTGAATCCTGAAGATCGTCCAGACATTTTAAGTAGGGTGTTCAAAATTAAATTGGACCGCTTAATAAAGGATTTGAGAGATAATCAAGTTTTTGGACAAGTAAAAGTAGGTATACAATATTTAGAATTTAATTTAAATAAAGATGGTGATTTTATATGATTTTTTCTACGATTCAGACAATTGTTTTATCTAATAAACTTGCATAATTTCCAATGCAGTGATTTATACCATTGAGTTCCAAAAACGAGGGCTACCTCATGCTCATATCTTACCTTTTCTTCATGAGCCTAATAAATTTCCATCTACATCAGATATTGATCAAATAATTTCAGCAGAAATACCAGATGAAGTGGGTGATCCTAATTATTACAATGCCGTAAAAATTTTAATGATGCATGGTCCATGTGGTTCTGCTAGGAAATCTTCTCCTTGTATGCAGAATGGTAGATGTACAAAGCACTTTCCTAAAAAGTTTGTTAACGCAACAACGATTGATGAAGAAGGGTATCATGTTTATAGAAGAAGGGATAATGGTAGAACAATTATGAAAAATGGTATTGCTTTGGATAACATGTATGTAGTGCCTCACAATCGCTTCTTATTATTAAAATATGGCATTCATATCAATGTGGAGTGGTGCAATTAAACAAGATCTATTAAATACTTATTTAAGTATGTCAATAAAGGTCATGATCATGCAACTGCCGCTTTTTCTCAAAGTACTCATGACAATGGTTCATCAACCATTGATGAAATCAACATGTATTATGATTGTCACTATATATCCCCATGTGAAGCTGCTTGGAGAATATTTAAACTCCCAAATCACCATAGAGAACCGTTAGTGGAAAGACTATCATTCCATCTTCCAAATGAACAAAGTGTCATTTTCTCTGATGATGATCCAATTGATAATATTGCAAGTAGACCAACTGTAAAGGAATCAATGTTTTTAGGATGGCTTTTGTCACGACCCAAAATCCAACCAGTGGTGATGGTACATAACCCAACCGGTTAGGTAAGCCAATTAACTACAATTCAATTTAATTAGGTTTATCGAGGAAAATAACTAAACCTTTCTACTTTTTTCAAGGACTGGTAGTACAATTCATGAGCTTCTAAGATTTAGAATTTACAAAGCTGATATAAAATAAAATACATCATCTGTTTGAATTATACATGAACAGATTAATGATTCTAAAGCTCCAAGTACAAGAGGCAGCTATGACCAGATTACAAAAATATTTTCAATGAGAGCTCCTGCTATACACCGCAACATCAGCATCCAAAATCTGCACACAAGGTACAGAAGTGTAGTATGAGTATACTCGGTAAGTATTTTGTCTAACCTCGTCAAAGTAGTGACGAGGTTTTTTAGTAAAAAGATATTCACTGTTATAACTTGTGCAGTATACTATCAATAGAAACAATTATTTAACATAACAGATAAGGGTACAATGAAACAACTATGCGAGGCAGAAAAATATTACTAGGAGAAATCACAATAGAAAATTTATAACTTTTTTGGTGTTTGAAATATATTAAAGATATCACATCGAATGACACGGTAACACCTTCATGGATTTATCTAATTAAATTCATAACTTTTCTCGTGTGAGGAATATATTCAAGATATCAAATCGAATGGCACGGTAATACCTTAGTAAACTTATCTCATTCTCACCCAATATATATATGTATATCAAATCAATTGGCACAACAACACCCTTCGTGCATTTATCTCTTTCTCACCGAGCATACATATAACAGTACCAACTAGGTGGGAGAATTACCAATAAAAATTAAAAAATAAAATAAAGTGGGAGGGTAAATCAAATCAATTGGCACGGCAACACCCTTTGTGCATTTATCTCTTTCTTACCGAGCATACATATAACAGTACTAACTAGGTGGGAGAAATGCCAATAAAAATAAAAGAAATAAGGTGGGAGGCACACAGAAACACTTGGGGTAGAGGACACAGAAAGAACAACAAATACAAGTCACATAGAAAACTTAGGTGCACAATAACAGCTCAAGATAAAGGCATGAATGTATACACAACAAAAAGATATTACAATATAATGTATCTCTCTTTTCCTTGCCTGCACGGAAACACCCTTCGTGCCAAGAACATATGATACTATAAAAATAATGGTAACATAAATGAAATGGCATAGCATCACCCTTCGTGCTTTTACTCTCAAATGAAATGGCACGGCATCACCCTTCGTGCTTTATACTCATAAGACATGGCATGGCATCACCCTTCGTGATTTACACTCAAATGAAATGGCACGACATCACCCTTCGTGTTTTACACTCACATGAAATGGCACAGCATCACTCTTAGTGCTTTACACTCTCCCTCACATTATAATGTATATGAAATGGGACGGTATTACCCTTCGTTCTTTACACTCTTCCTTATCAAGCACATATATATCATTAACAAGCAAGGTAGAAAGCATAAATAACATCAAGGAGAGTGTTTAAACGAATGTTCCAAATTGAACATCAATCACGACTTTCAAGCCAATAACAATTCAATAAACTTCAAGTACTTTATTATTTCAGTATTTCAACAAGTCTCAAATGATCTTCAACTCATGTATAGAATTTAAAATCTCAAGAATAACGGTCGTAGAGTCATATTTGTGATTAAGTATAATAACGATCGGATTTAGCACATCAATAATGTTCTCAAAAGTCCATCAGATTTTTAATCAAATTATAATAAGCCAAATCAAGGTTTCTAGCAATTAATGTCATATTCATAGAAATGTAAAAGTCAAAGAAGATATGAAACAAGAGTGTCATATAATTCTACAAAGCACAATAAACCGTATAATTTAAGCATGATTAAACCTGGCACATCCATATATGCTCATCACCTCATATATGTTTCACCCCCCCCCCCCATGTAACAAACAATGGCAATTAGTAGGAAACAATCCCTCAACAAAGTTAGGCAAACCACTTACCTCAAACAAGCCAATTCCAATGCTGAGCAAGATAAAAAATACTCCGAAAATTTCATTCTACATGTATCAACCTCCAAACGCCTTCCTATCTCCTCAATTCAAGCCAAACGATCTGCATCCCAAGTTGTGTGGTGAAATTTGCCTCTGCAAATCACCCAAACCGAGCTCCCAAACTTTGTTTAGTCAAAAAGAGCGAAATCCCCCCTTTATAGAGATTTAATGCTTGGAGCGCCACAAGTGGCGTGGGGCGCTGCCTGCGGCGCTCTTTCCAGAATCTCAAAAATATCCCAGCGCCAGGGCTGGCTCCCCACACTACCCTGGGTGCTGGCGATGGAAAATATTTTCCGACACGGAAATAGGCATAACTCTCTCATACGATGCCCGAACACGACGATTCTTTTTGCTATAGCTCCGAAATCTCAATATAGATCTAATGCTTCAATCAAAACTGTATTTGGAGCTTATTTACTTAATATGATATCACTTATTCTTGAAGAAACGACGTTAAAACCTTCTAGAAATATCCAAATTAAATTTTGGGCATACGCCCGAGTCCAAAATCACCATCCGGACCTAACGAAATCATTATAACTCCGATCCAGATCGAATACAAAAATTCAAACTTGGTCAACTCTTTCAACTAAAGGCTTCCAACATGAAATTCATTCTTCCGAACTAATCCCGAAATACCTGAAAACCAAAGCCGACAATACACACTGGTCATAATACATCATATGAAGCTACTCAAGACTTCAAATAGTTGAACGGGATATAAATGCTTAAAACGACCGGTTGGGTCGTTACATTCTCCCTTACTTAAACATACGTTCATCCTCGAACATGCCAAGAGTTGTTTCTAAACCTTCAAATCACTGTCCCACCTTACCACGCATATACCCGGGGGTGATCCCATGTCACCCTATTCCATATAGGCCTGACCACACAACATAAATGAAGATCATTAATTTAACTTTGGCCCATAAACGTTGGAACCCAATTTCTAACATCTAAAATTCCTTACAAGAACCGAATCTCTCATTTACATACTGTACAACTTTGAACAGCTCGTGCCAAGCCTTAACCATGACTCAATATGTAATCACATGATACACCACATTACTCAGATACTCACAACAATAATTGATGACTACTATAGCTTAGCCCAAAGCAAGTCTGATACCTGTAGTAAACCTCATCTCAACAAATATAAGCAGCCGAACCGACAAGTCACACCAAAAGTTATAATAATCCCACACAACGCGATTATGTACACCAAATATGTAATAATTCAAACATGACAGATAATAGTAAGAAAATTAACAAGAGGGCTACTAAGCAAGTTAAGCAAGTAGGGAAATTAACATTTTCCTATGAACTATTTTAAAACAAGAAAGAGCAAAACACACGAAATAAGCATAAGGAATTTCATCTTATCATAGTACAGTTGTGGCGTGCAACCCGACCCAAAAACAGTAACCGGCTCTCCCAGAGCTCACATCAATATCAACCACACTAAAAACACATGTTTTTGCATGAACAACTTATGTGCTATAGTAAAATATCTAGATCCGCACGGACAACTCATGTGCTATAATAACATAATCCGCCTGGCATAGTCACAGGCTTCCAGTCTGAACTTATTATACAAGAGCAGTTAAACAAGTATACACGTATGTGATGAATGAAATAATATTCTCATGCTCCTGGACTTGTATAAATTACATGATAAAGTGTAGGCATGTGCAATGTGCGCTATCATAGCTCAACTCAGCAAGTTACAACAGAAACCTTTAATCACCAAATTTTATTCAGGGAGTTAACCTCTTCGTAACCTCAAGTATGTCTCAAATAGTTCACAACAATGGTACAATTATGAGAAAACATTATAGCTTTAAGCTTACAGTCAACTCTAGGCATATCATAACCTTAGCATTTCCCCGAGCGTGAATAAATACCTTGATGCTCGCACATGGGCTCAGGCCGCTATAACAACGAATTTAGGAAACTAGTGCCTCAACTAAGTTTAAATAAGATACTCAATTAGCTAGGAACCTTTCACATGATCTCATCCTGTAGAAAATCATAATACACAGCATGCTCCTCATGCTGGTAGGAAATATCCATATCAAATCATGGTAAAAACCATCAAGAATACTTTGAAATTAATTTGCACATAACCAAGCTACCATAATTGAATTCCACTAACTCTACCAAGCCACGCAGGTCACCAAGCCCAAGAATATTGCCACCAAAACATCTGTAGAGCCTCACTGTAATGACCCGGCCGGTCATTTTGAGAGTAATAGCCCTAAACCCCTATTTACTACTTCCCGAGTATCTTTTTCTACTTATGTGACTTGTCAAGAGGTTTTTGTTCTTGGTTTCAGAATGTTTTGGGGAACTTAGTCCCAAAAATAGAAGCTTAAGTCTTATGATTTTTGACTATAGTTGGAACTGTGTGAATACGACTTCAGAATAGTGTTTTGTCACTTCCGTTAGATCCGTTGAGTGATTCTGAACTTAGTAGCATGTCTAGACTGTGAATTAGAGGCCCGTAGCTGATTTAGGCTTGAATTGGCAAAAGTTAAATTTTTGGAGATTTTGACCGGTAGTGGACTTTTTGATATCGGGGGTCGGATTCTGATTCCGGAAGCGGAGTAGGTCCATAATGTCAATTATGACTTGTGTGTAATATTTGAGGTCAATCGGACGTGATTTGATATGTTTCAGCATCTGTTGTAGAAGTTTGAAGTTTCAAAGTTCATTAAGTTTGAATTGGAGGGCGATTCATATTTTTAGCATTGTTTGATTTGATTTGAAGGCTTGACTAAGTTTGTATTGTATTTTAGGACTTGTATGTATGTTTGGTTGAGGTTCCGAGGGGATCGTGTTGATTTCGGGTAGTTAACGGATCAATTTGGACTTAGGAGAGATTGCAGATTTCTGGTGTTCTTTAGTTCTGGTTTCCTTTTATGCATTCGTGAGGGGAGTCTCGAGTTCGCGAAGAGGAGCTGGAGGCATGTGAGATTTTGTGCTTCACGTCCGCGATGGAGGTCCAGCGTTCGTGAAGCACTGAGGTACTTGGTCTACGCGTTCGTGATGGAGGTCTCGCGTTCACGTAGAGGTATTGGCCAACTAGGTCCCCATGCCCTTTTTGCCTACGCTTTCGCGACGTTAGTCCCGTGTTTACGTAGGGTCGAGCTGACTGGTCTTCGCGTTCGCGACAAGGACATCGCGTTCGTGATGGAGGATTTTGGGCCGAAGTAAATTTGTGCTTCACGAATGCGAGGGTATGGCCGCGTTCGCGAAGAGGGAAATGTCTGGGCAGTATTAAAGTTTCCAAAAACGAGTGTTGACCAATTTTATCAAAACTTGAGATAGGGAGCTCGGATTTTTAGAGACATCGATTGGGTAATGATTCTTCACTTATTTTTGGTTATATTCCACTAATCTATCATTAATCCATCCTTTAATTTTGGATTTTGGGTTGAAAGATTTGTGAAAAGTGGGAGAAGTTCTTCAACTAAGTTTTTGAGTTTTGATTGGGATTTTGAAATCGGATTTGGATAATTTTGGTACTAGTGAACTCGTGAGTGAATGGGTATTCATATTTTGTGACTTTTACCCGATTCTGAGACGTAGGCCCGGGTCGACCTTTTGGGGTGATTTTCTAATTTCTTGCTTTTGCTTTAATTTTATTAATTAGATTAATTTCTTATAGTTGTATTTATGGTATGTAATTGATTTTGGCTAGATTTAGGCCATTCAAAGTCTGATATTCGTGAAAGCGTCATTGTTACCGATTGATTGAACTTGGTTCGAGGTAAGTGGCTTGCCTAACCTTGTGTGGGGGAAATCCCCTTAGGATTTGGTACTGTTGTGATATGTGAGCATCGTGTATGTGAGGTGACGAGTGCGTACACGGGCTATTTATTGTAAAACATAATTTATTTTACTGAGTAGCAACATATTTTTCCTTTAATTTGAGTTATACCGTTTAAATGAATATTAGTCTGTTTTTCATTCTTAATTGAGCTATTCCAATATGGGTAGTTATCCTGTTTACTCTAATATCGCATATCTACGTGATTTAACTGCTTATTTGAACTCTGTGAAGCATGCCTAGTTGATTTCCTGATTTTCCTTGTTCTTTATCAGTATAACTTTAAAATTCTTGTAGTTAACTGTTGTATTTATCGGTTTGAGCTGTGTGCTTACTTTTGAGACTACGAGGCGGTTCCTCGGGAGTTCTCCCTGCACATTTACTTTTGAGACTACGAGGCGGTTCCTCGGGAGTTCTCCCTGTGCATTTACTTTTGAAACTACGAGGCGGTTCCTCAGGAGTTCTTCCTGCACATTTACTTTTGAGACTATGAGGCAGTTCCTTGGGAGTTCTCCCTGCATATTTACTTTTGAGACTACGAGGTGGTACCTTGGGAGTTCTCCCTATATATTTATTTTGGGACTATGAGACGGTATCTCGGAAGATCCCCTGCTGTTTACCCCTGTGTATTGTATTGTTGCCTTACTGTGTTTCTTTTTGTTAAATTTTAATCTCTCATTATACCGTATATTCTCCTACCTTATTCATTATTTACCAGTGGGCCTGACCTGATCTCGTCACTACTCGACCAATGTTAGGCTTGGCACTTACTTGGTACTCTTGTGGTGTTCTCATGCTACTCTTCTGCACATGTTTTCTGTGCAGATCCAAGTGCTTCTTATTAGCCCCGGTACTAGCTGAGAGTGCTTGTTGTTGTACGGAGACTTCAAGGTACATCTGTCGCGTCCGCAGACCTCGGAGTCCCCCTCTATTCTCTCCTATGCCATTTACCTTCCGTACTTCTTTTGTTAGACTCTGGTGTATAGAGACACTAGTTTCCTTCTGTAGCTTGTAACTTACGATGTTCCAAGTTTTGGAAAGACTATGTATATATAGAGTATTGTTTATTGTACATGTCGAGCGGTATTGTTACTAGTTACTCAGTAATCTACTGCTGTTAGTTGCCAAGTTCTACTTTTGTTTTGTTATTTTCTGCAATTTGTTAGGCTTACCTAGTCGCAGAGACTAGGTGCTGTCACGATGACTAGGTGTCGTCACGATGTTATATGGAGAGAGGTTGGGTCGTGACACTCACCACATCATAATTACCCCTATAAGTACCACAACCGAGACACCCACTCTGAAAAGACCTTATGTGTATTTAAAATTTTTCTTTTTACCTTTCTTATACTGAAATATAGAATCCATAGTCATACATAATTACTACAAGTCCCGGCACCATCCAATGTAAATAACCGATTTTAGCAATATACAAATCCGAAAAGTTTTCAATTGCCACATATACATTTTGAATCCATTAGAACCCTCTTGAGAGTCATCCACTATGCTCAAATCTCAATTGTACCACCCAAGCAACCAAACAACTTGTGCCCCACTAGCACAACAACACCCAAAGAAGTAAATCCCACCTTAATGCAACCGGTCAATTTCATACTCCATATGTACTACATCTCGAGTCATCCTCGGTCTCAACCTCCGCAAGTCATAACTTATCCACAAGTACACCTCAAACCAAAAACTAATATTTACCCCATAACCGTACGATCAAATCATCAATAGTAGGCTCCCCTACTTGGCTTAAAGCCATAGGGTAAAACATTCGATAACTTACAATACCCATACTCTATTACTGCCATAATCCTGCACCGAAATTCAACTAAATCCTTCATAAGCTCATGTGGCACACGCCATATAATACCTCCGCATTCATTCTCGTGATGTTCAGTTCGACTTCCTTGACCATTTCAAATTCAAATCTCAACACATACACCCCGCTCCCTTTTTCTATCTGTTGCTTACTAAATGGCCATAGTTTTATTTCTATTGCAACTAATGAACATTTTAACCTATGGTCTAAAGATATTTTTAGCAAACTCAAAATATTATAAGAATATTGTTTACCCTAAAATCAGATAACAATTGAATTTATAAATCCTTTTAAAGATACGTGGATTAACTTGACACAAAATAATAAATTAGAGTGCAATTAAAATAAATAACGATAAAGCAAATACAAATCACTCGAATTGGACAATTTCAGCCTTGGAAGGTTAGCCACCCTCGAGCTGAATGCCCTTCGATCGGTATCAAGACTCAGAAGAATAAGAGCTTAAAGAGAATAATAATAATGTGTTGATTTGGAATGCGTGTTACAATGTGTTAAATGAATTATCAGATCCCCTTTATATAGTAGAGGAGTCCTAATTTAGGTATAATTCTATAAAAGGTAAAAGATCTCTTGATTTGCCGATTGCCAGTTCCTCATTGATACGTGCCGAGATTCCCGCCGTAATATCCGACCAACCATGGATATTTCGGTCTTCTGTTATGCTAACAATATTTCTTCGAACTCGTCCGGGGCTGGGATCGATTCCAGGATCACGGCCCGATACTCTCGAAGGCAGGCACTCCAACCTCAGGTTCTATCCGAGTGTGACTTGGGGTCGATCTTCAGTCCTTTATTGCCATGTTCTGAACTTGACCAACTATGTCGTAGGCAAGCTCGATTTCGAACTGTATACAGATAGTCCCCTCATTTTTTGGAGAATAGACAACGAGAAATGACATGAGCTCCCGATTCTTACTTCGATATCCCGTGACAGAAATGACAAAATAAACGAAACGTCTCGTCCGTCAAGTGTTAATGGCATTAAATGCATGTCAGCCGCCGGGCCATTACTGGATGTGAACCGCCACTGAAGAACTATAAATACCCCATCATTTGTTCATTCAAACTTTACGTTCAAACCTTCTGTCATTGTACTTCGAAATTTTAATACTTTCTAGCAGTTATACTTTGGTTATTTTGATATCCTTTGCAAGAACCCTTGTTCATTTCCATCTCAAGACATCAAGTGTACTCCTTGAACTTCCTATTTTTCCTTATATTTCCTACATTTTCAAAGAAATGGCGAAGACCTCAAAATTCGTTCCCCAAAAAGAAACTCCATCTACCTCGTGGCCGACTAACGAGGAGACTGTTCCACGTACTGCTACAGAGGAACAAGTACCGGCACCTCCCATTGAAAATATTCATCCCTAGAGGATGCTCGGTAACCGCCAATTTCAAGGTTGAAAAACCTTCCCCCGCACAAGGTCGGTGTGAGTAGGTCTCGTGATATGTATGCTCGATCACCGAAGAGGTCCTCCCTACGGTAAAAAGGATTGAAATGTTGGCAAGCACGTGGTGGTTCCCGGACCCGATGAAGACATCACCACCCACGTCGAGGGATACTTAAGTGTTTACATTAATCCCTTTACATTGAACCCATTTGATCCTGTGATCATCGACTTCTGCAAAAGATACGAGGTATGCCTCGGTCAAATTCACCCTTCATTCTGGAGGATCGTGATCATCCTCCGGTTCTTCGTGACAAAGATCAAGGGATGCTCGTTCACCATCGACAACCTCATGCGCCTACTGAGCGTTCATGGCGCGAACTTTCAAAGGGTCGATGGGAGGCCCATTCTCATGGTGGGATTCCTTTCCCGTGTAAGTAACATTTGAGTTCCTCTTGTGTTGTTAAGTTTTGACTTGTTTCATTTCCTTTTGAAGGTTTATCCAAGGGTGTCAGACTGAGGCTTACATCCGGTGGCGAGAACTTCCCTGTCGAGTCCCATGTTCCAAGACAGGGTGGTGAGAAGAAAAGAAAGAGGGCCCCGAGTTCTCCGACCTCGGAGAAAAAGAAACCAAGGCAAAGGTTGGTGCACAAATCTAAAGAAAGCACGAGCGCTCGAGCACCATCTTCAGATTCACTCTATTGGTTGGGGGATGAATCTGAAGAAGAACAAAAATAAGAAGCCTTCAATCTGGTGGCCCGAGTGCCATCACAACTCGAAGGGCAAGGGGCCTCCAAACCGGAGAGAGATAAAGGTGATCCGCCTCAAGTTAGGGGGGCGACGAGGAGGCCATGGCCGAAGCTTCTCCGGATGTGGGAAACGCCCTGAAGGAGGCACTCGGTATGATAGACATCACTGAGTCGCCTTCGTTAACTGAGTCCATGTATAACGAGGATCAGACAATGAAAGAACGTCCCAACGACGGGGCCCACAGAGCGGACGACCCCCTCTGCAGCTTTTTTGATATCGTAGATTTTACCGCCACGGAGGATGTCGCCGGGTTGGGTAACTTGGAGGGGCCGAAGAAGGTCCATATAATGACCCGGTCGGTCGTTTTGAGAATTTATGTCCCATTCGGCGGCATAAGGCCCTGAGAAGCTTTGTATTATGTGTATTGACTTGCATGCGTGGTTGAATTCAGTTACCGGATGATTCGGAGTGATTTGGGACACTTAGTCCCTAAAACGAAAGCTTAAGTCTTAGGATTTTGACCGTAGTTGGATGTGTGAAGACGACTCTGGAATGGAGTTTCGGCGGTTCTGTTAGCTCCGTTGGGTGATTTTGGACTTAGGAGCATATCCGGACGGTGAATTTGAGGTATGTAGCTGATTTAGGCTTGAAATGGCGAAAGTCGAATTTTGAGAGATTTTGACCGAAAGTGGACTTTTTGATATCGGAGTCGGAATGCAATTCCGAGAGTTGGAAAAGATCTATTATGTTATTTGGGACTTGCCTGCAAATTTTGACGTCATTCCGAGTTGATTTGATAGGTTTCGGCACGAGTTTTAGAAATTGAAAGATTTAAAAGTTCATAAGTTCAATTCATAGTGCGATTCGTAGTTTTGACGTTGTTTGATGTGATTTGAGACCTCGAACGAGTCCGTATTAGGTTATGGAACTTGTTTGTGTGTTTAGACGGGGTCTCGGGGGCCTCGGGTGTGTTTTGGATAGGCTACGGGCCAATTTCTTCTATTTTTGGACTGCTGGTTTCTGCCATCTGGTTTCCTTAATCGTGTTCGCGTCACTTCCTCCCCGTTCGCGTAGTGCAATTTGTGTAGAATGAATTATTGTTCTTCGCGTTCGTATGACTCCATTCGCGATCGCGAAGGTATGCTTTTCCCTTCTTCGCGTTCGCACCCGTCTCTTTGCGTTCGCATAGCTCAGTTCTTGGGCCATCAATTTCCTTATTTTCCATCGCATATGTTTGTTCGCGATCGCGTAGAACTAATTCCGGGCAGTAATTATTTCTTCTCCGTGTTCGCTAGCTTGTCTTCGCGTTCGTGAAGCACTTCTTCGCAGCCTCATTTTCTTCTGCGCGATAGCATTATTTCTTTCGCGATCGCGATGTACAAATACCTAGGCAGAATATAAAGTTCTCTATTCCAAGGGTTAGCCATTTTTAACATTTTTGGAGTTCTAGAGCTCGGTTTTGAGCAATTCTTTGTGGGTTTTTCAAGTAAATCGATTGGTTATTTTGATTAGATTTGAGCCGTCTGGAGGCCATTTCACCGAGAAGTACATTTTAGAATATCAGTTTGTCTTCTTTGAGGTAAGTATCTTGCATAATCTTGAGTGGGGGAATTACCCCTTAGACATTGAGTCTTATGTGGAAATTGTGTGATTGGAAGCCGTATACGCGAGGTGACGAGTACTTACTCGGGCTTATATGTGCAAATTTTATTGGTTTAAAGTTTTAGGCATTTTTATGTATTAAATTAGATAATTGTTGGCATTTAGTAAATCTTTGAATTATCACGCCTCATTCCTTATTTGTCAAGTTTGTATTTTATATAATAATTTGGTGTTATTGTCACTTGAATTTTATGTGAATTCCGTGTGTTTGTTGATTTGGTATTTTTCTTGGAATTAAATTCATGATGAAATCCTTATCTGTAAATATTTATTAAATAAGTTTAAATTGAGGAGTTGATATAATTATCAAGAATTTGGATTAATGAAGGCGTTGCCCTATACTGAGTATTTTTTTACCTCTGTTGATTGTTTTGAGGTTTTTTATATATGTTGTGTGGAGCCTTGGGCTATTTGTTGAGAAATTTATTGATTCTGCTACAAATTTCGAAGTTTGTTGTGGTCAGTGGCAAATTGTGATATGAATTGTTGTATTGTGTTTTGGTTTAAACACTCTCCTTGATGTTATTTATGCTTCCTACCTTGCTTGTTAATTATGTACATGTGCTTGGTAAGGAAGAGTGTAAAGCACGAAGGGTGATGCCGTGTCATTTGAGAGTGTAAAGCACGAAGGGTGATGCCGTGCCATTTTAATTCTATTATCATGTGAGGGAGAGTATAAAGCACGAAGGGTGATGTCGTGCCATTTGAGAATGTAAAGCACGAAGGGTGATGCCGTACCATTGAGAGTGTAAAAGCACAAAGGGTGATGCCGTACCATTTTATTTATATTATCAGGTGAGGATGAGAGTAAAAGCACGAAGGGTGATACCGTGCCATTATTTTTATATTATCATATATCCATGGCACGAAGGGTGTTTCCATGCAAGCGAGGACGAGAGACATACATTATATTGTGATATCGTATTGTCAACAAAGTTAGGCACTTTCCATTTTCTTCAACAAAGTTGTCAACAAAATTAGGCACCTCCTATTTTCTTCAACAAAATTAGGCACCTCCCATTTTCTTCTTTGTTTTTCTTTAATATGAGCACCACAACTATAACCAACCTGAATTAGATGGCCTTCAACATTCAGTTTCCCCAATTCAACATGCTTTGTAGATAATAGTAAAGCCAAAGCAGTAGCGGTGACTTTAATTTGGTAAAGGAAAGATCTTTTACATCTTGTTTATCAAATCACTAATTTAAAATCAAAGCAACAGCAGAGACATCGTAATATGTGATTGTTGTCATAAGATACAAATGCTGGCAAACGATTGCTTAAATTTCAGTTTCTAGAAAAAACGAAAAGAAAATAACAATTTTGTTTTGGCTCTCATCCTAAAGCATCCCAAAACATTGTGAATTATTAGACCCTTTGTCTGTGTAGAGTCAGCAACATTGTGTTAGTGTCTACTCCTTACTTCCTTTAACATTTACCACCAAAAAGTAGCATGTCTATATATGCAAATTTAGTTCATTGTGCGATTGAAACGAGACTACATAGTTCTTGCCTTCAGGTTGTACCCCTCTCAGAGCCACGCCCCCACCCCACAAAAGAAAGAAAGAGCACATGAGAACTGAGAAGCATAAAGCTCCCAAACATTTAAACGTCTAAAAGATTTCGGCTTTCACCTTATAATCTTTCTTTTTCATTCTTATCCTATGGGCATTCCAATTATAACAGCAAAGTCGCATAGTCCTAAACAGATTAATCAACTTATGTTATGTATGTATCTTGATATGACATCTATACATCATGTTAAAGAGGAAAATCAAAGAGATTCATTGAGCAAAAAAAGATGATGGCAAGTGGCCGATGAGCTCTACCAGCCCCATATTACAAAACGAAGCATTAAAATCTAAAGTTGTTATCTTGAAAATAAGAGAGGTTACAATAATTAAAGCTGACCAGATATATAAAAAGGAGAAAAATAATATATAGAGAGAGAGAGATGTACATTCTTTATTAAATTGTAGTTATCCCTTCTTTCGTTCAGTAAAACAGCAGCTACACCCCTCTAGTTTTTCAAACTACAACTAGCGCGAGGTTTTAGGCTGTATTTGCAAAAGAAACCCTTATGTTCTTTTTTAGACAAAATAGACTAAGAGGCAGTATTACCGGTCAAAATAAGGATTTTTACCCATATGTACTACATTATAAACTTATTTACCCTCATTATTTAAGTTTTAACTTAATTACAAGTTGATATACAATTTACCAATTATATATAAATTAATATTAATGAGTATCTGTCACGACCCGAAATTCCCACCTTCGGACCGTGATGGCGCCTAACATTTCACTTGCTAGGCAAGCCAACGTTAGAATAATATTATCCATTTTTAAAATAATTTTAAATTTATTAATAACAAGGAAACAAATGCGAAAGCAAAGTTTGAAATATAGTGAAATAATCCATCAAACAATGGTGTCTAAATACCATCTCATAATTGGTGTCACAAGTGCACGAGCTTCTAGAATAAATACAAGTAAATGTCTGAATAATATAAAGCTGTCTGAAAATAAACACACAGCTAAAGTACAATAGACGGGGACTTCAAAATTGTGGACACCATGCAGTTATACCCCAAGTCTCCTCTGATAGCTGAAATCCGAGCAAGTCTATGGTACGCCGCTGGGACCAACTCCAAAATCTGTACAAGAAGTGCAGAGTATAGTATCAGTACAACCGACCCCATGTACTGGTAAGTGCTGAGCCTAACCTCGACGAAGTAGTGACGAGGCTAAGGCGGTTCACTTACATTAACCTGTACGCAATATTGATAATAACAACAAATAATATAAATAAAACAGGTAACTCATTTATAATAATTGAAACTAACCCAGCAGTCATAATTCATTATTATTTCATCTAATTCTGTTGCAGCGTGCAACCCGCTCTCATAATATATTCACATTCAATTATGTTGCAGTGTGCAACCTGCTCTCACAATATATTCACATTCAGTTCTGTTGCGACGTGCAACCCGATCCTCCAATATTGACTTTTAATAAGTCTATTGCGGCGTGCAACCCGATCCTCCAATATTGACTCTTAATAAGTCTGTTGTGGCGTGTAACCCGTTCCTCCAATATTGACTGTTAATAAGTCTGTTGCGGCGTGCAACCCGATCCTCCAATATTGACTTTTTAATAAGTCTGTTGCGGCGTGCAACCCGATCCTCCAATATTGACTTTTAATAAGTCTGTTACGGCGTACAACCCAATCCTCCAATATTAACTTTTAATAAGTCTGTTGCGGCGTGCAACCCGATCCTCCAATATTTTTATTTACCAACTAATTCTTATAGAAGAAATTCCCCAATAAACACAATAATTAATATAAAAATCATAAGACAACAAGCATACAATAATTATGAAGCAACCAATAATAAATAACAATTATTATGAAAATCAGGAAGCAAATAGGCAGTATAGTATTTAATCTGCTAAATGTCAAATAACAAT
The DNA here is from genome assembly GCF_000715075.1 of Nicotiana tabacum. Classification (NCBI taxonomy): domain Eukaryota; kingdom Viridiplantae; phylum Streptophyta; class Magnoliopsida; order Solanales; family Solanaceae; genus Nicotiana; species Nicotiana tabacum. The sequence goes on along the minus strand of NC_134103.1, from coordinate 11,033,645 downwards.
TAAGGCACATAATTCAAATAACATGTAACAATTAATGCAGGAATTCAAGAATTAATATTTGACAAAGAATGAGAGAGAAATAATTATTATAATAATTAATTTATGATTAAAAATAATTTACGATTTTTCAAGTAAGCAGGCAAACAATTAATTTGACGACGTATAGACACTCGTCACCTCGCCTATACGTCGTTTACATGCAATTCATATAACAAACAATTTAAGGGTTCTATTACCTCAAGTCAAGGTTAACCCCGACACTTACCTCGCTTTGCAAATTCCAATCAATTATTCAACCACAGCTTTTCCTTTTAAATTTGCCTCTGAAAGCTTTAAATCTATTCACAAACAATTCAATATATTCAATACTAATCATAGGAATTAATTCCATATGAATTTACAAATTTTTCAGATAAAAATCCAAAATTCATTAAAATATTCGGCAGTGGGACCCACATCTCAAATTCTGGAAAAACTCACAAAATCCGAATACCCATTCCGATACGAGTTCAACCATACCAAATTTGTCCAATTCCGATATCAAATGAACCTTCAAATTTATATTTTTCGTTTTTGGAAAGTTTTAAAAAAATTCCAATTTCTTCCATCTAAATCCGTAATAAATGATGAATATAGACATGGATTTGTGAAATATAATCACTTTATGATAAAGAATACTTACCCAGTTCAAAGTCGTGAAAATTCCCCTTGAAATCGCCCAAATCCGAGACTCAAAACTCAAAAATGAGTAAAAATAGCTAAGACCCAATTTTATGTATTCTGCCCAGCATTTTCGCACCTGGGCTCTCACATGCGAGCTCGCATCTGCGAATAGGGGCTGCCAGGCGAGGTTCCGTATTTGCGGACAAAATTTCGCACCTGCGACGTGCGCTTCTGCGCACAAGGGCCGCACCTGCGAAGGCCGCATCTGCGATGGATGTCTCGCTTCTGCGAGCTCGCACCTGCGGTCAAAATTCCGCAGGTGCGATTATACCAGAACCCAAATTTCAGATTTTTGCTTAAGTCCAATTCTTGTTCCGATTTCAATCCGTTTCACTCTTGGGGTACTCAGGACCCCGCTTGAATATACCAACAAGTCCCGTAACATAATACGGACTGACTCGGGGTCTAAAATCACATCAAACAACACTGAAATTACAATTCACACCCCGATTCGAACTTTGAGTTTTATACTTTTAATTTGCAAATCTCGTGCCAAAACATATTAAATAAATCCGGAATGATTTCAAATTTGGCACACAAATCATAAATGACATAACGGAGCTATTTAAATTTCCATAATCGAATTCCGGCTCCGATATCAAAAAGTTAACCCCGTGGTCAAACTTGGAATATTTATCCTTTAAATTGCTAGTTCCGTTAAATTGTCATAACTTGAGCTAGGGACCTCCAAATTAAATTCCGGGCATACGTCCAAGTCCCAAATCATGATACGGACGAAATTTTCAAAACACTTATCCGGATCCGTTTGCTCAAAATATTGACCAAAGTCAACTTAGTTGAGTTTTAAAGCTCTATTTCCCATTTTAATCCATTTTTCACATTTTAGGGACTGCGCACGCAAGTCGAGCAATAATAAATGGTACTTTTCGAGGTCTTAAAATACAGAATTACTTATTAAATTTAAAGATGATATTTTGGGTCATCACATTCTCCACCTCTAAAACAAACGTTCGTCCTCGAACGGAGTTAGAAAACAAAATACTTGAGCTGGAGAAAAGGTGTGGATATTTACTCCGCATGTCCAACTCGGACTCCCAGGTAGATACCTCCACCGGCTGACCTCTCCATTGCACCCGAACTGAAGGATAACTCTTTCACCTCAACTGTCGGACCTGCCGGGCTAGAATAGCCACCGGATCCTCCTCGTAAGTCAAATCTTTGTCCAATTGGACTGAGCTGAAATCTAACACATGGGACGGATCACCATGATATTTTCGGAGCATAGACACATGGAACACCGGATGAACCGCTGATAAACTAGGTGGTAATGCAAGCATGTAGGCTACTTCACCCACCCTTTCAAGAATTTCAAAGGGTCCAATATACCTAGGGCTTAACTTGCCCTTCTTTCCGAACCTCATTACACCTTTCCTAGGTGAAACCCGGAGCAATATTCATTCTCCAACCATGAATGCAATATCACAAACTTTACGGTCGGCATAACCCTTTTGCCTAGACTGAGGTGTGTGAAGTCGATCCTGAATAATCTTGACCTTATCCAAGGCATCCTGCACCAAATCGGGACCCAACAACTGAGCCTCTCCTTGTTCAAACCAACCAACTGGTGATCGGCATCGCCTTCTGTATCATGCCTCATATGGAGTCCTCTGAATACTCGACTGGTAGCTATTATTATAAGCAAACTCCGCAAGTGTCAAGAATTGATCCCAAGAACCTCCAAAGTCTATAACACAAGCGCGAAGCATATATTCCAATATCTGAATAGTGCGCTCTGACTGTCCATCTGTCTGTGGATGAAATGATGTACTCAACTCAACCTGCGTGCCTAACTCACGCTGTACAGTCCTCCACAAATGTGAGGTAAACTGCGTGCCTCGATCTGAAATAATAGACACGGGCACACCGTGAAGGCGGACAATCTCACGAATATAAATTTCAGCTAACCTTTCTGAAGAATAGGTAACTGCCACTGGAATGAAATGGGCCGACTTGGTCAACCTGTCCATAATGACCCAAACTACGTCAAATTTCTCTGAGTCCGTGGGAGCCCAACAACAAAATCCATAGTGATACGCTCCCACTTCCACTCAGGAATTTCTAACTTTTGAAGCAAACCACCAGGTCTCTGATGCTCGTACTTAACTTGCTGACAATTCAGACACCGAGCTACATGTGTAACTATATCCTTTTTCATTCTCCTCCACCAATAATGTTGCCGCAAATCTTGATACATTTTAGCGGTACCTGAATGAATAGAATACCTGGAACTGTGTGCCTCTTCAAGAATTAATTCACGAAGCCCATCCACATTAGGCACACAAATACGGCCCTACATTCGCAGAACTCCATATTCCCCCATAGCAACCTGTTTAGCATCACCGTGCCGCACCGTGTCCTTAAGGACAAGTAAATGAGGATCATCATATTTCCTCTCTCTGATGCACTCATATAAAGAAGACCGAGCGACTGTACAAGCTAGAACCGGACTGGGTTCTGAAACATCTAACCTCACGAACTGATTAGCCAAAGTCTGAACATCTGCAGCTAATGGCCTCTCACCAACCGAAATATACGCAAGACTGCCCATACTCACATCCTTTCTACTCAAAGCATCGGCCACCATATTAGCCTTTTCGGGGTGATACAAAATGGTGATATTATAGTCTTTCAACAACTCCAACCATCTTCTCTGCCTCAAATTAAGATCTTTTTGTTTGAACAGATACTGAAGGCTACAATGATCAGTAAATACCTCACACGAGACACCGTAGAGTAATGCCTTCAAATCTTCAGCGCATGAACAATGGCTGCCAATTCTAAGTCATGAACAGGATAATTCTTCTCGTGAACTTTCAACTGCCGCGATGCATATGCAATTACCTTGCCATCTTGCATTAATACTGCACCAAGCCCAATGTGAGATGCGTCATAATATACCGTATACGATCCTGAACCTGTGGGTAATACCAACACTGGCGCTGTAGTCAAAGCGGTCTTGAGCTTCTAAAAGCTCAACTCATACTCGTCTGACCATCTGAATGGAACACCCTTCTGGGTTATTCTGGTCAATATGCTTGCTATAGATGAAAATCCTTCCACGAACCGACGATAATAACCTGCCAAACCTAGGAAACTCCGGATCTCTGTAACCGAAGTAGGCCTAGGCCAATTCTGAACAGCCTCAATCTTTTTAGGATCCATCTTTATGCCTTCTGCCGATACAACATGTCCCAAAAAGGCAACTAAGTCTAACCAAAACTCACATTTTGAAAATTTGGCATATAACTGATTATTCTTCAAGGTGTGAAGAACACTTCGAAGATGCTGCTCATGCTCCTCTCGACTGCTGGATTAAATCAAGATATCATCAATGAATACAACCACAAAAGAATCCAAATAAGGCTTGAACACCCGATTCATCAATTCCATAAATGCTGCTGGAGCATTTGTCAACCCAAATGACATCATTAGGAACTCGTAATGCCCATACCGAGTCTAAAAAGCTATCTTAGGGACATCAGATGCCCTAATCTTCAACTGATGGTAACCAGATCTCCAATCAATTTTCGAAAATACCTCGGCACCCTGAAGCTGATCAAATAAGTCATCAATTCTTGGCAGCAGATATTTGTTTTTGATAGTGGCCTTGTTCAACTGCCGATAATCTATACACATCTGCATTGAGCCATCTTTCTTCTTTACAAATAATACTGATGCACCCCAGGGCGAGACACTGGGTCTAATGAATCCCTGATCAAGCAAGTCTTATATCTGCTCTTTCAATTCTTTCAACTATGGCTGGGCCATACGGTATGGTGGAATAGAAATGGGCTGAGTGCCTGGAGCCAAATCAATAAAAAAGGCAATATCTCTGTCAGGTGGCATCCCCAGCAAATCTGCAGGAAATACTTCTGGAAATTCACGAACAACTGGTACTGAGTCCATAGAAGGGACATCCGCACTGGGATCGCGACTATAAGCCAAATAGGCTAGACACCCTTTGTCTACCATACGTCGAGCTTTCATATAAGAAATAACCCTGCTGGCAGAATGGCCAGAAGTTCCTTTCCACTCTAACCGAGGTAACCCTGGCATAGCTAGGGTCACTGTCTTGGCATGACAGTCCAATATAGCATGGTAAGGAGACAGCCAATCCATACCCAAGATGACATCAAAATCTACCATATCAAGAAGTAGAAGATCCACACTGGTCTCAAGATTACCAATAGTAACCACACACGAACGATAGACATGATCTACTACAACAGAGTCTCCTACTGGTGTAGATACACACACAGAAGCACTCAGAGAATCACAAGGCACAACCAAATATGAAGCAAAATAGGAGGACACATAGGAATAAGTAGATCCTAGATCAAATAGAACTGAAGCATCTCTATGGCAAACTGGAATAATACCTGTGATCAAAGCATCAGATGACTCGGCCTCAGGCCTAGCTAGAAAAGCATAAAAGCAGTGCTGGGCCCCACCACTCTGAACTGCATCTCTGAGACGGCCTCTAACTAGCTGGCCTCCACCTCTAACGGTCTGACCTCCACCTCTAATGGCATGACCTCCACCTTTAACTGCCTGACCCCTACCTCTAGCTAGCTGAGTAGGCGGTGAAGCAACCGATGCCGGTATGATGGCACGAGAATCTTGCCGAGATCTGTTACTCTCCAATCTAGGGCAATCCCTCCTGATGTGACCAATGTTCCCTCCCTCATAACACTCATCCTGATGCCGTGGCTACTGAAGCTGAAGCTGACCCAGATGGGTCAGATAACCACTGTAGTAACTCTGGAGTGGTGGTGCATTGATAGGAGCTGAATGTGCACTGAATACTGGCTGCCCAGAGTAAGGCATAATAGGACCGTGACTCCCTGAAGCACCGGGAGATACATGAAGTGCTGAATGAAATGGTCTGGGAGGATGACCCCTACCAAAATTACCCCCGCCTCCAGACGAGGCACCACTGTAACCACCGAACTGACGAGACCTCTTATCGGACCTCTGCCCTCTTTCCTGTGCAAGAACCATCTTGATCCTCCTTGCGACATTACCAACTGCCTGAAAAGAAATCTCACTTCTGGTCTCCTTGGCCATCTGAAGTCTGATAGGGTAAGTGAGTCCCTCAATGAACCTCCTCACTCTCTCTCCCTCCGTAGGTAGTAAAAGGAGAGCATGACGGGCCAAATTCACAAAACGGGACTCATACTGAGTAACAGTCATACTGCCCTGTTGTAGACGCTCGAATTGCTTGCGGAATTCCTCTCTCAGTGTGATAGGGAGGAACTTCTCTAGAAATAGCTGAGAGAACTGCTCCCAGGTAAGTGCAGGTGATCCGACTGGTCGGGTCAATGTGTAATCTCTCCACCACCTCTTGGCGGAACCTATCATCTGGAATACTGCAAAATCAACTCCATTGGTCTCAACTATACCCATGTTTTGCAGCACCTCATGGCAGCGTTCAAGATAATCATGTGGGTCGTCAGAAGGTGTACCACTGAAGTGAACTGGAAAGAGCTTAGTGAACTTATCCAGTCTCAATAAGGCCTCAAAAGACATGGCGGGCCTATCACCGGTCTGTGCTGCAATAACTGGCTGAACTACCCCAACTGGCGGGGCTGCTGGAGCCTGATTCTGGGGAGCCATATGCTCCAGAGCGGGAGTAGTGGGAGTTTGTGCTCCTCCCCCAGCCTGTGAGACGGCTGCCACTCGAAATGTACCATTCTAAGCCACGCCCTCCATAAGACTTACCAAATGGACTAGAGCATTCTGAAGTACCGGAGTGGCTATGAATCCTTCAGGGACCTGAACTGGTCCAACTCGTACATTCTCAACTGGGACCTCATCCTGAAGGTCTACCTGAGGTTCTTCAACAGGTGCAGCTGCTCGAGGTCTGGACTGAGCTCTACCTTGGCCTTTGCCTCGGCCTCTAGCATGACCTCGGCCTCGACCTCTACCCCTGGCCATAGTTGCCACAGGGGGTTCTGGTCCCTGTCCATCGGTAGAGGTATTATGTGTTCTCACCATCTGCGAGAGAATAAGAGTAGAATGGTTAAATCATCGATGATAGAATAAAATCACATGACAGAATAAGAAAGAAGTGATATTGTTCCTAAACTTCATAGCCTCTGAGAGATAAGTACAGACGTCTCCGTACCGATCCTTCAGACTCTACTAAGCTTGCTCGTGACTCGTGAGACCTATGTAACCTAGTGCTCTGATACCAACTGTCACGACCCGAAATTCCCACCTTCGGACCGTGATGGCGCCTAACATTTCACTTGCTAGGCAAGCCAACGTTAAAATAATATTAGCCATTCTTAAAATTTTTTTAAGTTTATTAATAACAAGGAAGCAAATGCGGAAGCAATTTTAAAATAATCCATAATAATAACGATGTCTAAATACCATCCCAGAATTGGTGTCACAAGTGCACGAGCTTCTAGAATAAATATAAATAAAGGTCTGAATAATATAAAGCTGTCTGAAAATAAACACACAGCTAAAGTACAATAGACGGGGACTTCAAAACTGCGGACGCCATGCAGTTATACCTCAAGTCTCCTCTGATAGCTGAAATCCGAGCAAGTCTATGGTACGCCGTTGGGACCAACTCCAAAATCTGCACAAGAAGTACAGAGTGTAGTATCAGTACAACCGACCCCATGTACTGGTAAGTGCTGAGCCTAATCTTGACGGAGTAGTGACAAGGCTAAGGCGGTTCACTTACATTAACATGTACACAATATTGATAATGACAACAAATAATATAAATAAAACAGATAACTCATTTATAATAATTGAAACTAACCCAGCATTCATAATCCATTATTATTTCAACAAATTCTGTTGCAGCGTGCAACCCGCTCTCATAATATACTCACATTCAATTCTGTTGCAGCGTGCAACCTGCTCTCACTTTTAATAAGTCTGTTGCGGCGTGCAACCCGATCCTCCAATATTGACTTTTAATAAGTCTGTTGCGGCGTGCAACCCGATCCTCCAATATTGACTTTTAATAAGTTTGTTGCGGCGTGCAACCCGATCCTCCAATATTAACTTTTTACCAATTCTTACAGAATACAACCCGATCCTCCAATATTGACTTTTAATAAGTCTGTTGCGGCGTGCAACCCGATCCGACTTTTAATAAATCTGTTGCGTTGTGCAACCCGATCCTCTAATATTGACTTTTAATAAGTCTGTTGCGCCTGCAACCCGATCCTCCGATATTGACTTTTAATAAGTCTGTTGCGGCGTGCAACCCGATCCTTCAATATTAACATTTTAATCAAGTCTGTTGCGGCGTGTAACCTGATCCTCCAATATTAACTTTTTAACAAGTTTGTTGCGGCGTGCAACCCGATCCTCCAATATTGACTTTTAATAAGTCTGTTGCGGCGTGCAACCCGATCCTCCAATATTGACTTTTAATAAGTCTGTTGCGGCGTGCAATCCGATCCTCCAATATTGACTTTTTAATAAGTTTGTTGCGGCGTGCAACCCGATCCTCCAATATTAACTTTTTAATAAGTCTGTAGGGGCGTGCAACCCGATCCTCTAATATTAACTTTTAATAAGTCTGTTGCGGCGTACAACCCGATCCTCCAATATTGACTTTTAATAAGTCTGTTGCGGCGTGCAACCCGATCCTCCAATATTGACTTTTAATAAATCTGTTGCGGCGTGCAACCCGATCCTCCAATATTGACTTTTAATAAGTCTGTTGCGGCGTGCAACCCGATCCTCCAATATTGACTTTTAATAAGTCTTGTTGCGGCGTGCAACCCGGTCCTCCAATATTGACTTTTATTAAGTCTGTTGCGGCGTGCAACCCGATCCTCCAATATTGACTTTTAATAAGTCTGTTGCGGCGTGCAACCCGATCCTCCAATATTGACTTTTAATAAGTTTGTTGTGGCGTGCAACCCGATCCTCCAATATTAACTTTTAATAAGTCTATTGCGGCGTGCAACCCGATCATCCAATATTGACTTTTAATAAGTCTGTTGCGGCGTACAACCCGATCCTCCAATATTGAATTTTAATAAGTCTGTTGCGGCGTGCAACCCGATCCGACTTTTATTAAATCTATTGTGGCGTGTAACCCGATCCTCCAATATTGACTTTTAATAAGTCTGTTGCGGCCTGCAACCCGATCCTCCAATATTGACTTTTAATAAGTCTGTTGCGGCGTGCAATCCGATCCTTCAATATTGACTTTTTAATAAGTCTGTTGCGGCGTGTAACCCGATCCTCCAATATTAACTTTTTAATAAGTCTGTTGCGGCCTGCAACCCGATCCTCCAATATTGACTTTTAATAAGTCTGTTGCGGCGTGCAACCCGATCCTTCAATATTGACTTTTTAATAAGTCTGTTGCGGCGTGCAACCCGATCCTCTAATATTGACTTTTAATAAGTCTGTTGCGGCGTGCAACCCGATCCTCCAATATTGACTTTTAATAAGTTTGTTGCGGCGTGCAACCCGATCCTCCAATATTAACTTTTTATAAGTCTATTGCGGCGTGCAACCCGATCCTCCAATATTGACTTTTAATAAGTCTGTTGCGGCGTACAACCCGATCCTCCAATATTGACTTTTAATAAGTCTGTTGCGGCGTGCAACCCGATCCTCCAATATAGATAAATCTGTTGCGGCGTGCAACCCGATCCTCTAATATTGACTTTTAAAAAGTCTGTTGCGGCCTGCAACCCGATCCTCCGATATTGACTTTTAATAAGTCTGTTGCGGCGTGCAACCCGATCCTTCAATATTGACTTTTTAATAAGTCTGTTGCGGCGTGTAACCCGATCCTCCAATATTAACTTTTTAATAAGTCTATAGGGGCGTGCAACCCGAACCTCCAATATTGACTTTTAATAAGTCTGTTACGGCGTGCAACCTGATCCTCCAATATTGACTTTTAATAAGTCTGTTACGGCATGCAATCCGATCCTCCAATATTGACTTTTTAATAAGTTTGTTGCGGCGTGCAACCCGATCCTCCAATATTAACTTTTTAATAAGTCTGTAGGGGCGTGCAACCCGATCCTCTAATATTAACTTTTAATAAGTCTGTTGCGGCGTACAACCCGATCCTCCAATATTGACTTTTAATAAGTCTGTTGCGGCGTGCAACCCGATCCTCCAATATTGTCTTTTAATAAGTCTGTTGCGGCGTGCAACCCGATCCTCCAATATTGACTTTTTAATAAGTTTGTTGCAGCATGCAACCCGATCCTCCAATATTGACTTTTATTAAGTCTGTTGCGGCGTGCAACCCGGTCCTCCAATATTGACTTTTATTAAGTCTGTTGCGGCGTGCAACCCGATCCTCCAATATTGACTTTTAATAAGTCTGTTGCGGCGTGCAACCCGATCCTCCAATATTGACTTTTAATAAGTTTGTTGCGGCGTGCAACCCGATCCTCCAATATTAACTTTTTACCAATTCTTACAGAAGAAATTTTCCCAATAAATGTAATTTTAATAAGTCTGTTGCGGCGTACAACCCGATCCTCCAATATTGACTTTTAATAAGTCTGTTGCGGCGTGTAACCCGATCCGACTTTTATTAAATCTGTTGCGGCGTGCAACCCGATCCTCCAATATTGACTTTTAATAAGTCTGTTGCGGCTTGCAACCCGATCCTCCAATATTGACTTTTAATAAGTCTGTTGCGGCGTGCAACCCGATCCTTCAATATTGACTTTTTAATAAGTCTGTTGCGGCGTGTAACCCGATCCTCCAATATTAACTTTTTAATAAGTCTGTTGCGGCGTGTAACCCGATCCTCCAATATTGACTTTTAATAAGTCTGTTGCGGCGTGCAACCCGATCCTTCAATATTGACTTTTTAATAAGTCTGTTGCGGCATGTAACCCGATCCTCCAATATTAACTTTTTAATAAATCTATAGGGACGTGCAACCCGATCCTCCAATATTGACTTTTAATAAGTCTGTTACGGCGTGCAACCCGATCCTCCAATATTGACTTTTAATAAGTCTGTTGCGGCGTGCAACCCGATCCTCCAATATTGACTTTTAATAAGTCTGTTGCGGCGTGCAACCCGATCCTCCAATATTGACTTTTAATAAGTCTGTTGCGGCGTGCAACCCGATCCTCCAATATTGACTTTTAATAAGTCTGTTGCGGCGTGCAACCCGATCCTCCAATATTTTCTTTTACCAATCAATTTTTATACAAGAAATTCCCCAATAAACGTAACAATTAATATAAAAATCATAAGACAACAAGCATACACTAATTATGAAGCAACCAATGATAAATAATAATTATTATGAAAATGAGGGTACAAATAGCAGTTTAATATTTAATATGCAAAATGTCAAATAACAATTAAGGCACATAATTCAAATAACATATAACAATTAATGCAGGATTCATGAATTAATATTTGACAAAGAATGAGAGAGAAATAATTATTATAATAATTAATTTATGATTAAAAACAATTTACGATTTTTCAAGTATGCAAGCAAACAATTAATTTAACGACGTATAGACACTCGTCATCTCGCCTATACGTCGTTTACATGCAATTCACATAACAAATAATTTAAGGGTTCTATTCCCTCAAGTCAAGGTTAACCCCGACACTTACCTCGCTTTGAAATTCCAATCAATTATTCAACCACAGCTTTTCCTTTTAAATTTGCCTCTGAAAGCTTCAAATCTATTCACAAACAATTCAATATATTCAATACTAATCATAGGAATTAATTCCATATGAATTTATAAATTTTTCGAATAAAAATCTGAAATATATTAAAATATTCGGCAATGGGACCCACGTCTCAAATCCCGAAAAAACTTGCGAAATTCGAACACCCGTTCCAATACGAGTTCAACCATACCAAATTTGTCCAATTCCGCTACCAAATGGATCTTCAAATCTAAATTTTTCGTTTTTGGAAAGTTTTATAAAAATTCCAATTTCTTCCATCTAAATCCGAAATAAATGATGAATATAGACATGAATTTGTAAAATATAATCACTTTATGATAAAGAATACTTATCCAGTTCAAAGTCGTGAAAATTCCCCTTGAAATCGCCCAAATCCGAGACTCAAAACTCAAAAATGAATAAAAATGGCTAAGACCCGATTTTATGTATTCTACCCAGCATTTTCGCATCTGCGATACCTGGGCTCGCACATGCGAGCTCGCATCTGCGAATAGGGGCTGCCAGGCGAGGTTCCGCATCTGCGGACAAAATTTCGCACCTGCGACGTGCGCTTCTACGCACAAGGGCCGCACCTGCGAAGGCCGCATCTGCGATGGATGTCTCGCTTTTGCGAGCTCGCACCTGCAGTCAAAATTCCGCAGGTGCGATTATACCAGAACCCAAATTTCAGATTTTTGCTTAAGTCCAATTCTTGTTCCGATTTCAATTCGTTTCACTCTCGGGGTACTCGGGACCCTGCTCGAATATATTAACAAGTCTCGTAATATAATACGGACTAACTCGGGGTCTAAAATCACATCAAACTACACTGAAATTATAATTCACACCCCGATTCGAACTTTGAGTTTTAAACTTTTAATTTGCAAATCTCGTGCCAAAACATAGTAAATGAATCCGGAATAACTTCAAATTTGGCACACAAGTCATAAATGACATAACGGAGCTGTTCAAATTTCCAGAATCGGATTTCGGCTCCGATATCAAAAAGTCAACCCCGTGGTCAAACTTGGAATATTTAGCTTTTAAATTGCTAGTTCCGTTAAATGGTCATAACTTGAGCTAAGGACCTCCAAATTAAATTTCGAGCATACGCCCAAGTCCCAAATCACGATACGGAGCTACCGAAATTTTCAAAACACTTATCCGGATCCGTTTGCTCAAAATATTGACCAAAGTCAACTTAGTTGAGTTTTAAAGCTCTATTTTCCATTTTAATCCATTTTTCACATGAAAACTTTCCGAAAAATTTTACGGACTGCGCACGCAAGTCGAAAAATAATAAATGGTATATTTCGAGGTCTTAGAATACAGAATTACTTATGAAATTTAAAGATGACATTTTGGGTCATCACAGTATCCCATTATATTAAAAATTGAATAGGAAATTCTCTCTTCGATCTCTCTCTCTCTCTCATTCTCTATCAGTATTTTTATATTAATATCTTCATGTGGATTAACCGAAGAAATGATACTACTGTTAAGCGAAAAAAAAAAAAGAGAGATGGTTATTAGTACCTAGCAAAGTTCTTGCTTCACATCCTATGAAAACGAGGAAGTAAATAAGAAAAAATTAGCTATGATGAAAAGAATTATTTTAGTTATCATTCTTTTAGCTTTTTGGAATCAATAAATAAAATAGTATTAATTAGAAGCGAGTTAGCCATTAAAAAGTTTCAAAGCTTTGAATTCAAAAATAAAATTTTATGAAATTATTTTTTGTTTGGATTGGGTGTTGTTGCAAATGATTAGGAATATCCGTTGGAGTTTATATCTCAAATTTAAGACAATTTGGTGAAGATTCAAGATAATTTTGGTTGAAATTTCAGATGTAAATTAGAAAAAGAAGAACAAATTGTATATATTCTTTTATGTCGAATGTAGAAACGGTATACAAAATATCTACAACTTACATAATTGTATATAAGTTGTATATAAATTTTATATAAATTATAGTTTTTGACCGGATTCTATACAAAATATGTGTACTTATGTTGTAGATAAATTGTAGATTTTGACCGGATTTGTATATATTTTGTAAAAAAAACTTTTGTTACTTCCTGTAAATATGAAAACTTAGACATAACCGGATAAATAAATTTAAAATCTTATATATATACGAAAAAGTCCCGCCAAAATATACACAATAAAATGCTCATATAATATGATCATCTTGTTTAGTTCGATATAATCCAGCGAATTAAATATATTCATCTTAACTTAATAATTTTGGTAGCATCAACCTTAAAACGAATACAAGAAAGAAATTATGTCGAGCTTTTCCTTCTTGTTTGGAAATTTTTAAGAACGGGAAAAGGATTAAATTTGTCCCTATACTATATATATGAAATTGATCAACTTCCTCCTTTTCAGACATGGTAATTTTATCCCCGTCGTTAAAGAAAAGGTTTTGTTTTTCTTGTTCCCCTACGGTGTTCCAATCTATACGTAATTTTAATCCATAATCATAAATTAAATTTAAACTTTTACTTATTGGATTTGTATAACAGCCCAGCCCATTAATGATATTGTCCATTTTAGGCCTAGGCCCGCACATTGTTAAGTCACTAAGGTCGCTTGTTTACTTATATATCCAGCATCTCTCCCGTATTTTGTCGATGTGTGATTTGCTTAGGGTGTCACAGTTTGGACACGTGAAGTCCGTCCATTTCACGTTGTAGTTCGGTTAATGATAAAAACAAATACAATGTCTTTTCTTAACGGGAAGGATATAAATGGATCTAAAGTTTAACATATACAAATTGTTCAATTTGGACTAGTATGGAGAAAATTGTGTATTTTTTCACCCTTCAAAAAAAAAATTAAATAGAACAAGAGCTACACCAGTTCCTCCTGCTACTTTAAAGGAAGAGGCAATACCAAATATCATAAGAATATTAATAATCCATTTGCCAGTCAAAAGGTCAAGTTAGAAATGTGGAATTCAAATCAATTGACTGAACTAGTGCTAGCCTACTAGGCTATGTGCAATGAATCCTCATAACTTCCAGTCACAGTTGATAGTGATACGTTTCTATAGTTCCAAAATTGCATATACTAATTTTGCCAAATTTCACCAAGAAAATTAGAAAGTTTAATGAACCAAACTACAAATTGGCTTGCACGTTTTGGTATTCTGTTGAACTTTTTACAATGATAATTTTCCAAAGGCTTGTGGAACAACGGTGAATTATAGCATCATTCTTTTAAAAAGTTGAAAAGTACGGTCAGGCTTATAACAACCGTCCTTTATAATAGCACTTCACTATAACGGTCATATTTTTTTTGACGCCAATTTTTCATGTTATATTACAATATATATTCTCTATAGTAGTATTTCACTATAACAGCAAAAAAATATTGAAACAAACGAATCTATGGCAGAAAGGTTTGAATATATCTCCTCCTTAAAATTGTAAAGACTTATTCAAATGTTAAATATATCATTACGACCGCCACGATTATGTTTATGTCTATGATTAGTGAGGTTAAACAACAAAAGACGGCGTTAATAGAAAAATATTATCTGTTTCCATTTTCAACCTTTCCTTAATTTATGTACAGTCCATTTGACAAGAGCTATTGTAAAAATTTACATCTTCTTTGAAACAGTAAAATTCTAAACAATGAAAAAAGATATTCTAAAACATAGACTAGTCAACATTATAATTCTGCTAGTGTGAGTTTGCTCACATTAATGGTATCGAGTCCGGATAAAGGAGAAGGTTGCATACGTTAGTAGCAGCATAAAACTCGTCAATTCACAATCAATCTTAATACTATAGTGAATTTAAATGGGGAACATCGTCCACAGAAATATTTGTTGGTTGTCCCTTTTTCTATCCGTTGCTTACTAAATGGCCATAGTTTTATTTCTATTGCAACTAATGAACCTTTTAACCTATGGTCTAAAGATTTTTTTAGCAAACTCAAAATATTATAAGAATATTGTTTACCCTAAAATCAGATAACAATTGAATTTGTAAATTCTTTTAAAGATACATGGATTAACTCAACATAAAATGATAAATTAGAGTGCAATTGAAATAAATAACGATAAAGCAAATGCAAACCACATGAATTGGACAATTTCAGCCTTGGAAGGTTAGCCACCCTCGAGCTGAATGCCCTTCAATCGGTATCAAGACTCAGAAGAATAAGAGCTTAAAGAGAATAATAATAACGTGTTGATTTAAAATGTGTGTTACAATGTGTTAAATGAATTATCAGATCCCCTTTATATAGTAGAGGAGTCCTACTTTAGGTACAATTGTATAAAAGGTAAAAGAACTATTGATTTGCCGATTGCCAGTTCCTCATTGATACGTGCCGAGATTCCCACCGTAATATCCGACCAATCATGGATATTTCGGTCTTCTGTTATGCTAACAATATTTCTTCGAACTCGTCCGGGGCTGGGATCAATTCCAGGATCACGGCCCGATACTCTCGAAGGCAGGCGATCCAACCCAAGGTTCTAGCCTGGTAGGACTTGGGGTCGATCTTCAGTCCTTTATTGCCATGTTCCGAACTTGACCAATTATGTCGTAGGCAAGCTCGATTTCGACCGTATACAGATAGTTCCCTCGTTTTTCGGAGAGTAGACGACGAGAAATGACATGAGCTCCCGATTCTTACTTCGATATCCCGTGACAAAAACGACAAAATAAATGAAACGTCTTGTCTGTCAAGTCTTAATGGCATTAAATGCATGTCAGCCGCCGGGCCATTACTGGATGTGAACCGCCACTGAAGAACTATAAATACCCCATTATTTGTTCATTCAAACTTTATATTTAAACCTTCTGTTATCGTACTTCAAAATTTCAATACTTTCTAGCAGTTATACTTTAGTTATTTTGAGATCATTTGCAAGAACCCTTGTTTATTTCCATCTCAAGCCATCAAGTGTACTCCTTTAACTTCCTGTTTTTCCTCATTTTCCCTACATTTTCAAAGAAATGGCGAAGCCCTCAAAAATCGTTCCCCAAAAAGAAACTCCATCTACCTCGCGGCCGACTACCGAGGAGACTGTTCCACGTACTGCTACCGAAGAACCAGTACCGGAACCCCCCATTGAAAATATTCGTCCCTAGAGGATGCTTGGTAACTACCGATTTCAAGGTTGAAAACCCTTCCCCCGCACAAGGTCGGTATGAGGAGGTCTCGTGATACGTATGCTCGATCACCCAAGAGGTCCTCCCTACGGTAAAAAAAGGATTGAAATTAGGTTGACAAGCACGTGGTGGTTCCCGGACCCGATGAAGACATTACCACCCACGTCGAGGGATACTTAAGTGTTTACATTAATCCTTTTACACTAAACCCATTGGATCCTGTGATCATCGACTTCTGCAAAAGATACGAGATATGCCTCAGTCAAATTAACTATTCATTCTGGAGGATCATGATCATCCTACGGTTCTTCGTGACAAAGATCGAGGGATGCTCGTTCACCATCGACAACCTCATGCGCCTACTGAGCGTTCATGGCGCGAACTTTCAAAGGGTCGATGGGAGGCCCATTATCATGGTGGGATTCCTTTCCCGTGTAAGTAACATTTGAGTTCCTCTCATGTTGTTAAGTTTTGACTTGTTTCATTTCCTTTTGCAGGTTTATCCAAGGACGTCAGACTGAGGCCTACATCCGGTGGCGAGAACTTCCCTGTCGAGTCCCCTGTTCCGAGACAGGGTGGTGAGAAGAAAAGAAAGAGGGCCCCGAGTTCTCCGACCTCGGAGAAAAAGAAACCAAGGCGAAGGTTGGTGCACAAATCTAAAGAAAGCACGAGCGCTCAAGCACCATCTTCGGATTCACTCTATCGGTTAGGGGACGAATCCGAAGAAGAAGCCTTCAATCTGGTGGCCCGAGTGCCGTAATGACTCGAAGAGCAAGGGGCCTCCAAACCGGAGAGAGATGAAGGCGAATTATTGCTAAGGTACGACCCCAATTATTTCTTCTATTTTTCTTTTTTATATTTCAAACTGACACTTGCAGGCAACTTACAAAGGATGATACAAGATACTAGGTCTGAAAGCACACGTTGCTTAAGTTCTTCCAAGGACCGTTGGTATTCCGGGGTCTAGGTAAAGTTGTTTTTCTTCTTCAGCAACGAGAAGAAGAAAAATTGCCAAAGGGCGGCAATGTGCCCGGTTTGCCTTTGAACGACCTTCATGTTGTCCACTATCGTGATATTTTCGATAGCTTTGATTTTGTCAGGGTTGATTTCGAGTCCTCGGTTGGATACCATGAATCCGAGAAATTTACCTAATCCGACTCCGAACGCGCATTTTTCTGGATTCAGCTTCATGTTGTACTTCTTCAATATACTGAAGGTTTGCTGCAAATGCTTTAAATGGTCCTTTGCTCATAGGGATTTAACCAACATATCGTCAATGTAAACTTCCATCGATTTTCCTATTTGTTCTTCGAACATCCGATTTACTAGGCATTGGTATGTGGCACAGGCATTTGTTAATCCAAATGGCATTACATTATAACAGTATGTGCCGTTTTTAGTGATGAAGGAGGTATTTTCCTGATCATCCGGGTGCATCCGTATTTGGTTGTACCCGGAATAGGCATCGAGAAAACTGAGGATCTTGTGGTCGGCCGTAGCATCGATCATACGATCGATTTTAGGCAAAGGAAAAGAGTCTTTGGGGCATGCTTTATTCAAATCTTTGTAATCTATAGAGATTCTTAGTTTATTTAATTTTTTAGGGACTACCACTACATTTGCTAGCCAATCCGAATATTTAACCTCTCGAATGGACCCTATTTTGAGGAGTTTAGATACCTCGTCTTTGGTGAAAGCATGTTTGACCTCGGACTGGGGCCTCCTCTTCTGTTTGACCGGATTTTGGGGTCCATGATTAGCTGTGAGTGGTTATTTCTGGTAGGACCCCTGTCATATCAAGGTGGAACCAAGCAAAACAATCTATATTAACTATAAGAAATCGAATAAATTCTTTCTTGAGTTCGGGAGTTAGTCCCGTACCCAAGTATACCTTTCGATCGGAAAAATGCTCGATTAATACAACCTGTTCTAGTTCTTCGACCATCGATTTGGTTGCGTCGGAGTCGTCAGGGATTATAAAAGATCGGGGAACCCCATAATCATCGTCCTCGTAAGTCTTTTGCATATCTGATTGGATCGTTACCGGAATTAGTAATTTCTATTTGGCCTCTAGGTCGGCGCCAGAGTTCCGTTCCTTCGGTGTTGTGAGTGTTGATATCGGAACCACTTCCTCGATGGCAAACATCTCTTTTGTGGCCGGTTGAACCCGTATATTGTCTTGATCCCCCCTGGGACTGCGAATTTTAACACTTGGTGAATAGTTGAGGGTACTACCCTCATGTGATGGATCCATGGCCTTTCGATAAGGGCATTGTACCTCATGTCTCCCTCGATTACATAAAACTTGGCTTCTCGTATGATTCTGGCA
This sequence comes from Nicotiana tabacum, assembly GCF_000715075.1. Taxonomy (NCBI): domain Eukaryota; kingdom Viridiplantae; phylum Streptophyta; class Magnoliopsida; order Solanales; family Solanaceae; genus Nicotiana; species Nicotiana tabacum. The sequence continues at coordinate 11,014,775 of NC_134103.1, read as the reverse complement.
GTGTTGATTGGTAATGTTATCTCTCCTTTGGTGGTTTCACGTGCCATGTTGAACCTGTTTAGGACTCAGACTGCATGCACGATCCTATCTTATAGACCGAGCTATTCTACAATCTTCGATCGGATAATGTTGGCCGAGCTACCTGGATCAATTAACACACGTTTGATTCAAGTTTTATTTAGGAGTACAAATATTACCAGTGCATCATTGTAAGGTTGTATGATCCCTTTTGTGTCCTCATCGCTGAAGGATAAGGCTCCTTCAGGTGTGTGGTCTCGAGTTTGTTTCTCCCTGGTAACAAAAATTCTGGTGCATTTCAACATTGGCCCTTGTGGGATATCGACTCCACCGATGATCATATTTATGATGTGTTGAGGTTCGGTATCTTCTTGTCCTGTCTGTTTGTTAGAATCCCTGTTTCTAAAGTGGTTCTTGGCTCGGTCGCTCAAGAATTCTCGAAGGTGCCCATTGTTGAATAAATGGGCTACTTCTTCTCTCAACTGTCGACAATCTTCCATTTTATGACCGTGAGAGCCATGATATTTGCACATCTCATTAGGGTCCCTTTGAGATGGATCGGATTGTAGAGGCCGAGGCCATTTGGTATCACTAATGCACCCGATAGCAGATACGATGGCGGCAATATCGATATTAAAGTTGTATTCCGATAGCCTCGGTGCTTCCTTAGGCCTGATGGAACTATCGAAGCCATTTTTGGTCACGAGCCCCCGGTCACTTCGACCTTGATCACTTCTTCTGTCGTTTCTTCCAGGGTCCTCCCCAACCCAATATTCCTTCGATCTCCACTATAGGGTCGATATCGATCCCCGTTTGATCCTGGTTCATGCTCTATCGAGATTCCTAGCAGGATATACGGACTTTGAAGGCGACCAGAGTTGATCATCTTCGACTCTGATTTTCGATTGATACCGATTGTTTACATCGGTCCAGGTAACAACAGGGTATTCTATCAGGCTTTGCTTTAATTGTTGCGAAGCTACCGAGCTTCGAATATTGAGTCCCTGAGTGAAAGCCTGAACTTCCCAATCATCAGCGACCGGCGGCAGATCCATTCGTTCCATTTAAAAACGGGACACGAACTCCCTGAGCATCTCGTTCTCCTTCTGTTTGACTTTAAAAAGATCCGATTTCCTGGTTTAGATCTTGATGGTACCGGCATGTACTTTTACGAAAGAGTCTGCAAGTATAGTAAATGAGTCAATAGAATTATGAGGTAAGTTGTGATACCATATCATGGCTCCCTTCGACAAGGTCTCCCCAATTCTTTTCAACAAAACATATTCGATTTCGTCTTCTTCTAAGTCATTCCCATTGATGGCACATGTATAAGAGGTCACATGCTCATTCGGATCGGTCATTCTGTTGTACTTAGGTATTTCGGGCATACAAAATTTCTTGGGGATCGGATTTGTGGCCACGCTTGGGGAAAAGGTTTTTGTACGAACTTCTTGGAATCCAGTCCCTTCAATATCGAGGGCACTCCTGAGATTTGATCAACCCTGGAATTATAAGTTTCGACTCTTTTACCATTCGCTTCGATCCTCTTTTCCCCTGACTCTATCTGCTTTGTCAGCTCCTCGAACATTTTTATAATTTCGGGGTTCGTCCTCGATTCTTGTTCATTCGACCTTACCACGGCCGGTTCCGTTCTGCGGGTGACTTCTTGGGGTGGATCGGGTTCAACCCTGATCGGTGCCTGGGTTTGTCTTTGCAACTGAGCTATCGACACCTGTTGAGCTTGTAGCATTTCGAAGATCATGCGTAGACTAATCCCGTCTTCTTGAATGTTCTGTGTGTTTCGAGCTGCAGATTGGACTCCACCACGGACGCTATTTTCAGTGTCGGTTTGCAAGTCCGCGTCGATGGCCACATGTGGATTTACGTCGATTGGATTTACAGTCTGAAGCCCAACGACATCAGCGGGTGGCCCTACTGCGGACTCCATGTTGTTATTGTCACCTTGATGACCAGCCTCGTTGTCGATATGTGGAGGTTCCAGTTGAGAGTTTGCCATTTTTCGGTCTGAGATCAAAGATACTTCAAAGAGCAAGTGTAAAGTAGTGTGTGTTATGAAGATTTGTACCAAATAACCACTATTATCCTTAGTCCCACGGTGGGTACCATACTGTTTACCCAAAAAGTCGGATAACAATTGAATTTATACGCGGCTTTAAGGATACGCGATCTAATTAGATACAAAGCGGGAAATCAGGTTCAATATGGAATAATAAATAGAAAGATAAATACAAACCATGCAGATTGAATAACTTAAGCCTTGTAGGATTAACTTCCTTCGAATTTAGGAGAGATATTTACTGAATATTATTGAAGCCAAAATAATATGAACAAAGCTGAAGAGATCTAGTATGTTGTTCTTTTAAGTCTGTTATCATATATTTTCATGAATTACTCAGTTCCCTTTATATATTGAGGGAGATGAAGTTTTAAGACATTATTTTATAAGAAACTACGTAGACCGTTGGCTCATTTTTTAACTTAATTCCGTGATTTTTGCTATAATGATTGATTAATGGCGAGAATCATGGATCCTTGTCGGAAGAGTTGGCGAAACTTTTCCTTGAGGTCGTTAGAAGCAAGATCGGTCTTACCTTTGGTAAACTCGGTAGTAAGTATTATGGTCTTTGTCGCGCTTCGAACCTCGATATCGGGCTCGATTTCATTTGTAACTTCGATCTATTGCAAATGTGTCGAACCTGGTCTATTGTTCCACATGCTCGATCGAGCATCGAACTCGATTTTACCTCTATATAATAATACGTCTTTTTTCTTTCTATCTCCGATATGAATTTGCATAAGGTATTATATTCGCCCTTTCTCTTCTAGTTTCTTGACTAGCCCTTATCAGCCGGCCCTCCATCAGGACATCACATATATGATACACCTCCCACTAGGGACACATCATCCTCCCTAAGATTTGTTCCAGCATCGTACAACTAGAGTTAGGCTCTATTACCATATTTATTATAGGCCAAGCTTATGATAAGCATTTTGCCTTTTGGTCCAACATACCTCATGGGATGTTCCTTGAGCTACGCTATCGATCCCAAAAGTGCATATACAATGTGAACTTATACTCAATCTTATATAGCGCTTTACTTTTCTCAGCTTTTTCTATGTGGAACTTATCTAAAGTATCATATGCACCCTTTTAATTTTTCGAGAGCTTGCCAACATAAAAGTGTGTTAGTCTTTTTTCTTGATCCGCCCCACATTAGGGCGTCACATTATGACATTTTCAAAAAACAAAATTACTCTCAAACACTAACAGATTTGTGACAACATTTTTCAAAGTGATCTAACTATCTGTTCCTAGTTATGTCTTATTTCTTAACAATAAATCAGAAAATAATCACACCAACCCACTATGAGGATTTGGATTCGGGAATCCGTGAAAAGTCGAAACTCAGACAACTACCAATTACCAAATACCATCAGAAGAAGTCCATCGGTAAAACATTAACGTAACAAATGTTTATTGTTTTATTTAAGAAGTCTACTTATATCATATATATAAGGTAACTTTTTCAATGTTAATTTTGATTTTTTTTTACCATTTCCAGCCTTTGTTCTGCGTAAAATATTAAAGGAATTTTCCGAAATAATATGAAGTACCAACTATTGCTTACAGAGGTTGAAAAAGGACAAAACTAGTATATGGACTAAGGCAGTTTCTTTAATATGTAATAGCTTGTTTGACCAAGTTTTTAATATCAACTTATTTTGAAAAATGCTTTTTCTCTAAAGTATTTTTCAAAAAAGTAATTTTGGTGAGAAACAGTTTGTGTTTGGCTAATTAATCTAAAAAATACTTTCCAGCAGCTATTAGTGTTTGACCAAACTTTTAAAAAGTGTTTCTAAGTATATTTTTGTTATAACTGCTTTTTCAAAAAAGATGTTTTTGAAAAGAAATTACTACATTTTTTTCTACTTCTCAACAGCAACTTCTGCTTCTACTTAAATGTATTTTTTTTTCTTCAAAAAGTGTGGCCAAACAACTCAATTACGAAACAAAATCACCTTTTTTTTTTTACCTTGGCCAAGCAGGCAATAAGTCAGTAGAAACCCTAATTTCATAAAGATACTCTTTTCATTTAAAAGTTGGAAAGAACTTTAATTTTTAAACATATTTTACTGTTAAACCTATGGACATCACATGATTCAATGAGACTGGTTGATGTTGACTGATGTGGCTAGAATTGAACCTATGCTAAAATTAAATGGTTAATATTATTTTATATTTCTAATAGCTAGTACGTCCATAATGTACAACTAATTATAGATTTTCTTTAAAAAAAATAGACAACAGAAATGGAAAAACCTTGAATTTGTTGGGTTAGGGCTATTGTGGAACTATTCATCTTTTCCTTTACCTAATCTGGAGTGGAACAACTAATATATATGTCATGGTTGTATTTGTGATTTTGTTAAAAAATAATTTCTTATAACAATTTTTTATGGAAAAAGAAAACTTCCTTTCTACAAATTGTCATTAATATGTCGTAAATCCACAATATGTCACCCCTATTTACGTATAGACAATAACCATGCACAAATAAATGGCTTACCTTCAATCTCACCAAAAGGATGTTGTAATTTGGCACTTTTCTTCAATATTTGTTCCTCTGCGCGCTTCATTCATGAAAGAAGTAGAAAACAACAATAATCCAGTATAATCTCACTAGTAGAGTCTCTGAGGAGGGTAGTTTATACGCAAATTTTACCCCTACCCTGGGGTAGAGAGGTTGTTTCCGATAGACCCTTGGCTCCCTACCTCCAAGAACTCCCTACCTTGCTCTTGGGGTGACTCGAACTCACAACCTCTTTATTAGAACAGGAGAGTGCTCACCACTAGAGAAACTCACTCTTCTTAGTTAAATATAATAATAATAATAATTTCATTTATGTAAATGTTTCCATTTTAAGCTATTGTTAGGTTTTGTCTCTATTCTAAAAAGTAGCCCTTGAGAAATTACCCTTTCCGGAAGACGTTAGACTCTGATATAATATTTTCTCATATAATTTTTAATTACTCACAAAATATTAGAGTGATGTCTAGCATATACAAAAACTTACAAAATTTTAGACAATGGTCTAATATATTTATATACGGTCGAAATCAAGCTCGCCTACGAGGTCAAGTTCGGAACATGGCAATAAAGGACTGAAGATCGACCCCAAGTCCCACCAGGCTAGAACCCGGGGTTGGAATGCCTGCCTTCGAGAGTATCGGGACCGTGATCCCGGAATCGATCCCAACCCCGAACGAGTTTGAAGAAACATTGTTAGCATAACAGAAGACCAAAATATCTGTGACCGGTCGGATATTACGCCGAGATTCTCGGCACGTATCAATGAGGAACTGGCAATCGGCAAATCAAGAGATTTTTTACCTTTTGTAGAATTGTACCTAAAGTAGGACTCCTCTACTATATAAAAGGATATGATAATTCATTTAACATATTGTAACACGCATGCCAAAGCACCACGTTATTATTATTCTCTTTAAGCTCTTATTCTTCTGAGTCTTGATACCGATTGAAGTGCATTCGACTCGAGAGTGGCTAACCTTCCAAGACTGAAATTGACCAATTCGTATGGTTTGCATTTACTTTATCGTTATTTATTTTAATTACACTCTAATTTATTATTTTGTATCAAGTTAATCCACATATCCTTAAAATCATTTACAAATTTAATTGTTATCCGATTTTGAGGGCAAACAGTTTGGCGTCTACCGTAGGGCTAAGGATAATAGTGGTTATTTGATACAAATCTTCATAACACACACTACTTCTTTACACTTGTTCTTTGAAGTATCTCTAATTTCAGGTTAAAGCTCAAAATATCAAACTCTCAGTCAGCACCACTACACATTGACAATGAGTCTGACCATCACAGTGAAAATAACAACATAGTGCTCAGTGACGAGGTACCGCCCGTTGATCCCATCGGAATTCTGGTCACGGACCCGATTGACGCTAACTCGCATGTGGCTATCAACATAAATCTGCCTACCGACCTCGAGAATAGCGTCTGCAGTGGAGCCCGATCAGCATCTCAAAATACACAAAACATTGGAGGAGACGGGATCAATTTACGGATGATATTCAAAATATTACATGCTCAACAGGCGGTGATAGCTCAGTTACAGAACCGAAGCCACGCACCGAGCAGAATTGAACCCGATCCATCCCGGGAAGTCACCCACAGGGATGAACCGGTCGCAGAGAGTTCGAATGAAAACGAATCGGGGATTAACCCCGAGATCATAAAGATGCTCGAGGAACTGACAAAACGGGTAGAATCAGGGGAGAAGAAAATCTAAACTAATGACAAAAAAGTAGAAACCTACAATTCCAGGGTCGACCAAATTCCGGGCGCACCGCCGATATTCAAAGGCCTGGATTCCAAGAAGTTCGTGCAAAAACCTTTTCTTCCGAGCGCGGCTGCAAAGCCGATCCCTAAGAAGTTTTGCATGCCCGAGATCCCTGAGTACAACAGAATGATCGACCCAAACGAGCATGTTACTTCCTACATGTATGCCATTAAAGGGAATGACTTGGAGGATGATGAGATTGTATATGTCTTGTTGAAAACGTTCGAAGAGACCCTGTCAAAAGGCACTATGATATGGTATCACAACTTACCTCCTAATTCTATTGACTCATTTGCTATGCTTGCAGATTCTTTTGTGAAAGCACACGCCGGGGCTATCAAGGTCGAGACCAGGAAGTCAGACCTTTTCAAAGTAAAACATAAGGATAATGAGATGCTCAGAGAGTTCGTGTCCCCGTTTCAAATGGAACGGATGGACCTGCCACTGATCGCTGATGATTGAGCCGTTCAGGCTTTCACCTAAGGACTCAACGTACGAAGCTCGTTGGCTTCACAGCAGTTGAAACAAAACTTGGTGGAATATCCGGCTATCACTTAGGCCGATGTCCATAACCGGTATCAATCAAAAATCAGGGTCGAAGATGATCAATTTGGGGCCCCTTCCGGGTCCGTGTATCCCATCAAAACCATCGATAGAGTCAAGAGAGATATCGATCATGAACTGAGATCAAACAGGGATCGGTATCAGCCGTACAATAGATACTGAAGAAGTAGTGGGTCTGGGCGGAACTCTATGAAAAATGAAAGGAGAAGTGATCGAGGTCAGAGCAACCGAGGACTCATGAGCAAAAACAGCTTCGACACCGTCGGGCCTAAAGAAGCACCGAGATTATCGGAGTACAACTTCAACATCGATGCCGCCGCTATTGTATCTGCCATCGGACTCATCAAAGATACCAAATGGCCTAGACCTTTACAGTTTGATCTATCCCAAAGGGATTCCAACCTAATGTGCAAATATCATGGCACTCATGGCCATAGGACGGAAGACTGCCGACAATTAAGAGAAGAGGAGGCCCGACTGTTCAACAACGGGCATCTCCAAGAGTTTCTGAGTGATCGGGCCAAGAACCACTTCAGGAATAGGGATTCTCATAAGCAGACCGAGCAGGAAGAGCCTTAGCACATCATTAACATGATCATCGGTGGAGTCGACATTCCCTAGGGTCCGATGCTGAAACGCAGCAAAGTATCCATCACAAGGAAAAAATGGACTCAGGATTATGTACTGGAAGGAACCTTGTCTTTCAACGACGAAGACGTTGAGGGGATCGTGCAGCCCCACAATGATGCACTGGTAATATCGATACTCATAAATAAATCTTGAATTAAGAGTGTGTTAATTGATCCAGGTAGCTCAGCCAACATCATCAGATCAAGGGTCGTAAAACAACTCGGCGTACAAGATCAGATCGTACCTGCGGTCTGAGTCCTGAACGTGTTCAACATGGCATGCGAGACCACTAAAGGGGAAATATCATTACCGGTGAATGTTGCCGGAACCATGCAGGAAGCCAAGTTCTATGTAATCGAATGGGACATAAGATACAATGCTTTGTTTGGGAGGCCATGGATTCATAACATGAGAGCAGTACCCTCGACACTACACCAGGTGCTGAAATTCCCAACACCCGGAGGAGTCCAAATAGTTTTTGGGGAACAACCGACCTCCAAGGAGATGTTCGCGGTCGATGAGGTGATATCGGCTTCCACACTCTTGACATCGGATGATCCGAATCAGATGGTCAAAGATGGGGCCAAATAGTAATCACCGATACCAGCCTCGACAAAATTGGAGGAACAAAAAGTAGACGAGGACGACAACTACGGAGTCCCCAGATCTTTTATAGCCCCCGATGGTTTCGACGCTGCAAAATCAACGGTCGAGGAAATGGAACAAATTATGCTAAACGAACATTTGCCCTATCGAAAGGTATACCTGGGCACGGGGTTAAGCCCCGAGCTCAGGAAAAAACCCATTCAATTTCTTATAGCTAACGAAGATTATTTTGCTTGGTCCCACCTTGATATGACAGGGATCCCTCCGGAGATAAATACTCCCAAGCTAAGCCTAGACCCGAAGTTCCACCCGGACAAGTAGAAGAGGAGGCCCCAGTCCGAGGTCAAACATGCTTTCATCAAGGACGAGATATCTAAACTCCTTAAAATAGGGTCCATTCAGGAGGTTAAATACCCGGATTTGTTAGCAAACGTAGCGGTAGTCCCTAAAAAGGCAATAAATTAAGAATGTGTGTAGATTATAAAGACCTGAATAAGGCATGTCCCAAGGACTCCTTCCCTTTGCCCAACATCGATCGCATGATTGATGCCACGGCCTACCACGAGATCCTCAGTTTTCTCGATGCCTACTCCGGGTACAACCAAATATGGATGAACCCGGGTGATCAGGAAAAAACCTCCTTCATCACTAATACGGCACATACTACTATAATGTGATGCCATTTGGATTAAAAAATGCCGGTGCCACTAACCAACGCCTAGTAAACCGTATGTTCGAGGAAAAAATAGGAAAATCAAGTTTACATTGATGATATGTTGGTTAAGTCCCTGCGAGCAGAGGACCATTTAAAATATTTGCAGGAAATCTTCAGTATATTGAAGAAATACAATATGAAGCTGAACCCAGAGAAATGTGCTTTTGGAGTTGGATCAGGTAAATTCCTCAGATTCATGGTATCCAACCGGGGAATCGAGATCAACCCCAACAAGATCAAAGCCAACAGAGATATCACTATTGTGGACAACGTGAAGGGCGTGCAAAGATTAACCGGGCGTATAGCCGCCCTGGGGCGATTCATCTCGAGGTCCTCCAATAAGAGCCATTGATTCTTCTCATTATTAAAGAAGAGGAATAATTCTCGTGGACCCTGAAGTGCCAACGGGTCTTGGAGGAACTCAAGCGGTATCTATCGAGCCCCCCGCTGCTTCACACGCCAAAGACAGACGAACAACTACACCTATACATGGCTGTATCGGAGATAGCAGTAAGTGGAGTCCTGGTCCAGGAAGAGCAAGGTACGCAATTTCCAATTTACTATGTTAGTATAACTCTAGGTGAGGCCGAAACTAGGTATCCTCACCTAGAAAAATTGGCGGTCGCTTTGCTAAGCGCCTCTAGGAAGATGAAACCATATTTTCAATGTCATCCTATATGTGTTGTGACTACTTACCCATTGCGAAATATAATGCATAAACCCGAGCTCTCGGTACGATTGGTCAAATGGGCCGCGGAGATCAGCGGGTACGATATCGACCCCGGACCGCTATTAAATCTCAAATATTGGTGAACTTCGTGGCCGTCTTTATGCCGACCCTAATACCCGAGGTCGAAAGAGATTTGTTGGTGAACTTGGGGACGTCTTCGGGGACCTGGACCCTCTTTGCGGACGGTGCCTCAAACGCAAAAGGGTCCGGACTTAGTATCATATTGAAGCCACCAACGGGCAATGTAGTTAGACTATCTATTAGGAATGTGACATTAACTAACAACGAGGCCGAATATGAGACCATGATTGCAGGTCTCGAACTAGCCAAAAGCTTGGGGGCGGAGGAGATCGAAGCTAAATGCGACTCCCTCCTCGTGGTGAACCAAGTTAATGGGACATTCGAGGTCAGAGAAGAACGAATGCAAAGGTACCTGGATAAGTTGCAGGTAACATTACATCGGTTTAAGGAGTGGACTTTGCAACATGTACCTCGGGATCAAAACAGTGAGGCTGATGCCCTTGCTAACTTAGGATCATCGGACGAGGATGACGAGTTCAACTCGGGGGCAGTCGTACAACTTATGAGATCGGTAGTGGAAGAAGTCCATGCCGAGATTAACTCAACGAGCCTAACTTGGAACTGGCGAAACAAATATATAGAATATCTGAAGGTCATAAAACGGCCTTCGGATCCAAAGGAATCGAGGGCCCTGCGTACAAAGGCAGCCCGATTTAGTTTGTCCGAAGATGAAACCCTATTTAGAAGAACATTCGATGGACCACTCGCTATATGTCTAGGACCAGGTGATGCCCAGTACGTTCTGAGGGAAATATACGAAGGCACCTCTAGAAATCATTCGGGCGTCGAATCATTGGTTTGACAAATAATCAGAGCCGACTACTACTGGATCGATATGGAAAAAGGACGCGAAGTTCGTACGAAAATGTGATGAATGTCAAAGACATGCTCCGATGATTTACCAACCCGGGGAGCTGCTGCATTCGGTTTTGTCGCCATGGCCGTTCATGAAATGGGGAATAGACATCGCTGGCCCCCTTCCATGGGCACCTGGTAAGGCTCAATTTATATTATTTATGACTGACTATTTTTCTAATTGGGTGGAAGCCCAAGAATATGAGAAGGTCAGAGAAAACAAAGTCATCGACTTCATTTGGGATCACATTATACGTCGGTTTGGAATGCCGGCCGAGATCGTGTGTGACAATGGGAAGCAGTTTATCGGCAGCAAAGTGAACAAGTTTCTCGAAGACCATAAAATTAAAAGGTTCCTATCAACACCCTACCACCCTAGTGGGAACGGACAAGCAAAATCAAACAACAAAACTATACTGCAAAACCTCAAATAGAGGTTAACCGACACTAAAAGAAAATGGAAGAAAATCCTGCCCGAAGTCCTATGGGCATACCGTACGACCTCGAAGTCCAGTACCGGGGCCACCCCATTCTCGCTGGTTTATGGTGCTGAAGCTCTAATATCGGTTGAAGTCTAAGAACCAAGTCTCAGGTTCCGATATGCAACTAAGAAATCGAACGACAAGGAGCTATTAGATGAAAGGCGTGAAGCCTCCCTTGTTCGATTAGTCGCCCAAAAGCAGCGGATCGAGAGGTATTACGATCGTAGATCTAACCTTTAATATTTTAATATCGGGGACTTGGTGTTAAGGAAGGTTACGCTAAGTACTCGGAACCCGAACAAAAGGAAGTTGGGACCGAACTAGGAGGGTCCTTATCAAATTATTGAGATCACCGGTAAGGGACCGTACAAACTCGGAACAATGAACGGTGAGCAACTACCGAACAACTAGAACGTAATTCACTTGAAGCGATATTACTGCCAAGGTACAATCCCATTCATTCCTTTTACTTATTTGCAATTTGAACTAATACTTGCAGGCGACCGTCAAAGAAAGACACAAGTTTAAGGCCTGAAAGTACGCGTTGTACTCTTTTTCCCTTAAACTAGTTTTGTCCCAAATGGGTTTTTTGGTAAGGTATATAACGAGGCAACAATAAATCGTGCTAACTTAGAATTGAAGGCAAGTTTTGAACCGGTATCGAAGATCACATCAACAGTATTCGAGGCCTCTCTACGATCGGTCCCGAACACTGGGGGCATCACCCTCGGATAACAACTTTAACAAGGAAAGAAACTTTTTTATTGAATGGTCTCGGCTCGGACGATAGGATTTACTGTAAGGGCCAAACGTTCGAATGTATCGTGCCCACATATACTGCTCGCGCCCTGACATAAAGCTTGTATGCATGTGTAATCATATATATTATGCACAAAAACAAAATGAAGTCTTTACCTTGCGGATGAACATCTTGCCCCTTAAAAATTTTCTTTTCTTTCTGAATTTCCTACATTCGATCCCCTAAAGGTATCGAGCCCAAGGGCCGCCTTTATCCGGGTTCAAATGATCGCTCCCACTAGGGGCCTGCTGTCTAGAAACAAACTTGAATGGACCGGGCTATCAGAGCCCGGGGGCACAAGACCTATTAGGCAGCGCCCGAACTAAAAGGCTACGTCCATCCCCATTAGAGGACTGTTATCTTAGGCACATTCGGATAATTTGAGGTGACAAGACCATAGGGAAACATCCGAACTAAAAGGCTACGAACATATTAAAATGGCTCGGAGACATCCGAGACCCGTAACAAAAAATAAGGCCTTGAAAAATTTCTAAACCGGTTCTAAAGGCTACCCTCGGCAAAATATAATCCAAAAAATTATAAGTACTTTGGGAAAACGTTCTAGTCATACCGAACCCCGACGATTCCTTACACAAAATAATGTCAAAGGCAAGGCTTGATCAAACCACCGAACATGACCTAACTAGTTCATGCTAAGGCATCTCGATCTTTGCAAACATAAAGAAAAAATCAAAAGAAAACAAAACTCAGAAATTGTCGAAAGGAAAATAAAGCCTTGTATTATATATACATGAAGTCTTTACAAAGGCCAAACGGCCTTGACAAAAAATTACGAAAGTAAAAAAATACAAATAATAAAGAAAAAATGTATAAGGCACTTAAATGGCCTGGTCTTCTTCGGAGCCCGCCTCGTCGCCAAGGTCTTTGGAGTCTCCTCCACCCTCGGATCTGCTCGAACCCTCAGAGCCTTCTTCATCCTCGGGATAAGACAACTTCTTGGCCTCGGCTTCAAGCCCCTTAGCACTCTCCATTTTGGCCGATAAGGCGAAACCCCGAGCATGAATCTTCTCGAAGGCCTCCCTTCGGGATTGTTGCTTCGCATGCTCGATGATATCCTTCGTTCGATCCTGGGCCACCTCGGTATCAGCCTTATATTGGGCCACCATCTTATCAGCATCGACTTTAACCACCAAGACCACCGACTTGACCGTTTTGATCTCATTAGTAAGATTTTCTCGATCAGAGACGGGCACACTTAGCTGATACTGGAGTTCCTCAACCTTTTTGACCTGCACCTCGGCCTTTTCCTTTACCCCTAGAAGTTAGGTCTCAGCCGAGGTCAGTTGCACCCAAGAAGTCTTTTTTCCGAGGCCATACAGTCCATCCTTCCTCTTCATTCATCAGTCTCGGCCTTGACAGCATCCATCTCAGCTCGAAGTTGGGCGATCCGGTCGATTTTCTATTGGACCTGTGGATTTCGACCATTAGTCACCGAGTCTTGCTCGTCGTCACTAACCTCAAATATTTTTACCTGCTCGACCAGGTCAGCATGTTCCTTCCAAGCCACCTCCAGCTCAGCTCGAAGGCTCTTAGCCTCCCCTTCGCGTTGCTCACTGAGAAGTTTGTAAGTATTTCTCTTCTCAGTGAGCCCTCGAACATCGGTCTCAAGCTGGTTCAGCTCATCCCGATATCGTAAAAAGGTCTCATGATGAAGCACCGAGGCCTGCAGACATAAAGAAAAATGTTAGAATTATCTACAAATTAGTCTAAGTATGAATTGAAGTCATCAAGAGATATTTGAAGTTACCCGGTTTAGCGCATGTTGTGCTTCATTGAATAGGCAGGGCGCGTCCACCACGTTCATCTTAGCTTGATCTTTCTTGGTCACCAAACGCCGAAGGGAGATGGCCACCCCTACGGGAACAGAGAGGACCCGGGCATCCTCCGGAAGGGAGAAGACGATCGACCACTTCTGGTCGGGATCCACACTAGGAGCTGGGAACCGGTTGACCCGTTTCGGCCTTGAAGAAGGCCCGCTTGTTCCCGAAGATGGACCGTCATGACCCAAAATCCCACCACAGGCCTCGTGATGGTACTTAGTCTCTAATACTAAGTAAGCCGATTATAATTACAATTCAAGCCAAAAATTTTTTTTGTAAAACATATAATTTAATACAACCTCCTAAGACTGGTAATACTGAGTCACGAACATGAAGTGAATACATGAAATGATCTCAAGGATCGAATACTCAATACCGTTTGATTAATAATTAACAGTACCATAAAATGGAAAGACTCCAAGGGACTGCGATGACCAAGTAACTCTACCTTGAATCCTTGCGATCACACTCTAACCTTTTTCGAGTCCAAGGGACTGCGGGCAATATTGGGCTAGGCAGGATGCGTAGGTGCAAGTTGGAGGTCGCATCTGCGAGCCCGCAGGTGCGAAACCTGAGGCGCAGATGCGAAAAGGGGGATGTTGGGCAGGCTTTGCATATGCGGCGCACCACACGCAGGTGCGACGAGTTTGCCTCAGATGCGGAGACTAGGCGGGTAAGTGAGTCGTGCAGGTACGGCTCCTTAGACCGTAGGTGCGGTCGCGCGGGTGCGAGTAAATGGCCGCAGGTGCGAGAAGCCTGGGCAGAGGGTACATATTGCACACTTTGTGAATTTTGGTGCATTCTTCACCATTTTTATTCGGTTTTGGAGCTTTTAGGAGAGATTTAAAGAGGGAATCAAGGGGGGTTTCATTGAGTTAAGTTACTTGAGTCCTAGTACTCGTATATATGGTGATTTCCCGTTGTTTAATCATGTAATTAGTGAGAAATGAGGGGTTAGAGCTTGGGATTTTTTGAGAAGTAATTTATGGATTTGAAGGACCAAATAATGTCGGATTTTGATGAATTTTGCATGGTTAGACTCGTGAGTGAATGAGCTTTCTAGTTTTGTGAATTTTGTCAGATATTTTTGAGACTAGTCGGGTATTGGCTTGTGTGGTCTCCAGGTCTTCTCTTTTTGACCGTATCAGGGAGTGTCAGTATGATGACCCCCACTTGCTCGTTCTACGTGACAAGGTTCGGAGAGGTGATGCTAGGGATGTGACTATTGGTGATGACGGCATGCTGAGAATGAAGGGCCAAATATGTGTGCCTAATGTAGATGGGCTTTGAGAGTTGATTCTTGAGGAGGCCCACAACTCGCGGTATTCCATCCATCCGGGTGCCGCGAAGATGTACCAGGATTTGAGGTAGCACTATTGGTGGAGGCGGATGAAGAAGGATATAGTTGGGTTTGTAGCTTGGTGTCTCAACTATCAGCAGGTTAAGTATGAGCATCAGAGACCAGGTGGCTTGCTTCAGAGATTAGACATTCCGGAGTGGAAGTGGGAGCGGATCACCATGGACTTTGTATTTGGGCTCCCATGGACCTCAAGGAAGTTCGATGCTATTTGGGTTATTATGGATCGGCTGACCAAGTCCGCGCACTTCATTCCAGTTAGTACTACTTACTCTTCAGAGCGGTTGGCTGAGATTGACATCCGTGAGATTGTTCGCCTGCATGATGTCCCAGTTTCTATCATTTCAGATAGGGGTACTCAGTTCACATAGTAGTTTTGGAGGGTCGTGCAGCGAGAGGTGGGTACTCAGGTTGAGTTGAGCATAGCTTTTCACCCTCAGACGGACGGGTAGTCCGAGCGCACTATTCAGATATTGGAGGACATGTTACCTGCTTGTGTGATTGACTTTGGGGGTTCATGGGACCAGTTTCTGCCACTCGCGGAGTTTGCATATAACAACAGTTATCAGTCGAGTATTCAGATGGCTCCGTACAAGGCTTTATATGGGAGGAGGTGTAGATCTCTGGTTGGATGGTTTGAGCCGGGTGAGGCTAGGCTCTTGGGTACAGACTTGGTCCAGGATGCATTAGATAAGGTGAAATTGATTTAGGAGCGGCTTCTCATGGCGCAGTCTAGGCAGAAGAGCTACGCGGATAGGAAGGTCCGTGATGTGTATTTTATGGTTGGGGAGAAGGTTTTGCTGAAGGTATCACCCATGAAGGGTGTTATGAGGTTTGGGAAGAGGGGAAAGTTGAGCCCCCGGCTTATTGGGCCTTTTGACATAATTCAGAGGATAGGAGAGGTGGCTTATAAGCTTGCCTTGCCACCCAGCTTGTCGAGTGTACATCCAGTGTTTCATGTTTCCATGCTCCGGAAGTATATTGGAGGTCCGTCCCATGTTTTGGATTTCAACACGGTTCAGTTGGAGGGTGATATGACTTATGATGTGGAGCCAGTGGCTATTTTAGATTGGCAGGTTCGAAGGATGAGGTCAAAGGATATAGCTTCAGTGAAGGTGCAATGGAGAGGTTAGCCTATGGAGGAGGCCACCTGGGAGACCGAGCGGGAGATACGGAGCAGATATCCACGCCCATTCGAGACTCCAGGAATATTTCTAGACCCGTTCGAGGACGAACGGATGTTTAAGAGGGGGAGGATGTAACGACCCGACCGGTTGTTTCGAGAGTTATAGCCCCGTTTTCCCCATTTCTACTTCTTTTTGTGTTATTCATCTATATTATGTTATATCGGGTTAGTTGTTTCGGGACCGGAGTGGTTTCAGAGTGAATTGAGACACTTAGTCTCTTAAGTAGAAACTTAAGTTGGAAACGTCAATCGGATATTGACCTATGTGTAAGAGATCTCAGGTTTGAATTTTGATGGTTCCGTTAGCTCCGTTAGGTAATTTTGGACTTAGGAGTGCGCCCGGAATTTGATTTGGAGGTCCGTGATAGAATTAGGCTTGAATTGGTGAAATTGGAAATTTGGCGATTTCGGTCGGAAGTAGAAAATTTGATATCGGGGTCGAAATGGAATTCTGGAAGTTAGAGTAGGTTTGTAGTGTAATTTTTGATGTGTGTGCACAATTTGAGTTCATTAGGACGTGGTTTGGTTTGTTTCGGCATCGGTTGCCGAATTTGGAAATTTAGAAGTTCTTAGGCTTGAATCTGAGGGTAATTTGATGATTTGATGTTGTTTTGAGTGATTCGAAGGTTGGGCTAAGTTGGTATGTTGATATATTACTTGTTGGTATTTTTGATTGAGGTCCGGAGGGCCTCGGGGTAATTCCGGGTGGTTAACGGATTTGTCAAAGTTGGAAAAATGCAGCTGAAGCTGCTGCTACTGCTATTTTCGCACCTACGGAAGAAAGAGTTGCAGGTGCGAGGCCGCTGGTGCGTGTGGGGAGTGCGCAGGTGCGGGAAATGCTGGGCTAGGCAGGATACGCATGTGCGAGTTGTAGGTCGCATCTGCGACCCCGCAGGTGCGAAACCTGGGACGCAGATGCGGAAAGGGGGATGCTGGTCAAGCTTCGCAGATGCGGCGCGCAACGCGCAGGTGCGATGAGTTTGTCGCAGATGTGGAGACTGGGCGGATAAGTGAGTTGTGCAGGTGCAGCTCCTTGGACCGCAGGTGTGGTCACGCGGGTGCGAGTAAATGACCGTAGGTGCGAGAAGCCTGGGCAGAGGGTACATATTGCACACTTCATGAATTTTGGTGCATTCTTCACCATTTCTATTCGGTTTTGGAGCTTTTGGGAGAGATTTGAAGAGGGAATCAAGGGGGTTTTCATTGAGGTAAGTTACTTGAGTCCTAATACTCGTATATATGGTGATTTCCCGTTGTTTAATCATGTAATTAGTGAAAAATGAGGGGTTAGGGCTTGGGATGTTTTGAGAAGTAATTTAAGGATTTGAAGGACCAAATGATGTCGGATTTTGATGAATTTGGCATGGTTAGACTCGTGAGTGAATGAGCTTTCTAGTTTTGTGAATTTTGTTGAATTTTGAGCCAATTTCGGGTTTTGGTCTAATTCTGTTTCTTTTTCATTGGAATTCATTCCATTAGCATATATTGATGGTATTGTACTGATTGTGAATAGATTTGGAGCATTTGGAGGCCAAGTTCAGAGGCAAGAGCATTGCGTAGTAGAGATTTGACCGGTTTGAGGTAAGTAACGATTGTAAATCTAGTCCTGAGGGTACGAAACCCCAGATTTTGTATCATTCTACTATTTTTAGTGACGCACATGCTAGGTGACGGGCGTGTGGGCGTGCACTGTTGGAGATTTGTGACTTGGTCCGTCCCGTAGCAACTGTAAAGTTGCATACTTTGTTGAAACTATATGATACTTATATGTTTTAGAAGAGTTTCTGTAAATTGGGCTGAATGCCATGTTTGGGCCTTGCACCAGTGCTGCTTGGACCCTTAGGGGCTTTTCTTACTATCCTCTCATTGTATTCGATTGAAAATCTATACTCAGTCATGTTTAGACTTGTTTATCGCATAACTTAGTTTTATGACTCAATTTTGATGCACATAAATGTTTTGGGCCGAATGACCTGTTTTACTGAAATGCCCGAGTGGCTTGAGAGGGTTATAACTAAGTGAGGCCGAGGGCCTGATTTGTGAGGATATTTATGGGATCGGGCTGCACGCCGCAGCATGTTTGATATCGGCCGAGGGCCTGATTGTGAGGATGAGTATGGATCGGGGTTGCCCGCCTGCAGCATACTTTATTATTATTATAGCACGTGAGTTGTCCGTGCAACACGTGAGTTGTCCGTACAGATTATAGCGCTTGGACTGAAGGAGCCCCTCCGGAGTCTGTACACACCTCCAGTGAGCGCAAGTACCTACTGAGTGCGAGTGTCAAGTGCTGAGTGACTGGGAGGTATGAGTGATTATGAGGTATGCCCGAGTGTCAATAGTGATTGTGAGGTATGCCTGAGTGGCAAGAGTGATTGTGAGGTTTGCCCGAGTGGCACGAGTGACTGTGAGGTTTGCCCGAGGGCTGTATATGAGTGATGTTTTGCCCGAGGGGCTGTTTATGATTTCATCATTTTGCTCACCTTTGCATTTTTCCTCTGTTTGAAAACTGTTGAAAAATATCTTTAAATGATTTTTACTGGAACTGGGTTTAAATGAGATGTTTTGATTCAAATCCTGATTTTAAAAGCATGTGGTATTTTACTGAGATTTCCCGATATGAATGTTATATGCTTTATTGCTCGTCACTATTGCTCAGCCTTTATTTATTATTGTTACTTACTGAGTTGGCGTACTCACGTTACTCCCTGCACCTTGTGTGCAGATTCAGGTGTAGCTGGACACGGTAAAAGTTTTTGATTGTTCTGATTGCAGATTTTTCCGGGGATAGCAAGGTAGCTGCCTGGCGATCACAGCCCTGCTCTTCTCCCTCTTACCTTCCTCTAGTTGTATTTAGCTATTTTCGAGGCTGAGTTAGCCTTGATATTGTTAGATAGATTGTAGTAGATGCTCATGACTAGTGACACCCCGATGTCGGACTTTTCCTTTCGTACTTTTATTTTGATTGGAACTCTTTTACGAAGGTTTTGTGTTAAATAACATTGAAATTATCTTTGATATGAAAATATCAGTTTGTTTTGGAAATGAGTCGGCTTGCCTAGTTCCACGATAGCTGACATCACGACAGGGGTTAGTTTGGGTCGTGACACAGATAAGGATTCCATCATGAATTTAATTCCAAGAAAAATATCAAATCAACAAACACACGGAATTCACATAAAATCCAAGTGACAATAACACCAAATTATTATATAAAATACAAACTTGACAAATAAGGAATGAGGCGTGATGATTCAAAGATTTACTAAATGCCAACAATTATCCAATTTAATACATAAGAATTCCTAAAACTGTAAACCAATAAAATTTGCACATATAAGCCCGAGTATGTACTCGTCACCTCGCGTACACGGCTTCCAATCAAACAATATCCACATAAGACTCAATGCCTAAGGGGTAATTCCCCCACTCAAGGTTAGGCAAGATACTTACCTCAAAGAAGACAAACTGATACTCTAAAATATACTTCTCGGTGAAATGGCCTCCAGACGGCTCAAATCTAATCAAAATAACCAATCGATTTACTTGAAAAACCCACAAAAGAATCACTCAAAACCGAGCTCTAGAACTTCTAAAATGTTAAAAATGGCTAACCCTTAGAATAGAGAACTTTATATTCTGCCCAGCTATTTGTACATCACGATCACGGAAGAAATAATGCGATCGCGAAGAAGAAAAATGAGGCTGCCAAGAAGTGTTTCGCGAACGCGAAGACGTGCTCGCGAATACGAAGAAGAAATAATTACTGCCCTGAATTAGTGCTACGCGATCGCGAAAAAACATATGCGATTGCGAATAAGGAAATTGATGGCCCAGGAACTGAGCTACGCGAATGCAAAGAGACGTGTGTGATCACGAAGAAGGGAAAAGCAGACCTTCGCGATCACGAATGGAGTCACGCGACTGCGAAGAACAATAATTCATTCTCTACAAATTGCACTAACAGAATGCGGAAGAAGTGGCGCGAACGCGATTAAGGAAACCAGATGGCAGAAACCAGCAGTCCAAAAATAGAAGAAATTGGCCCGTAGCCTATCCGAAATACACCCGAGGCCCCCAGGATCCCGTCTAAACACACAAACAAGTTCCATAACCTAACACGGACTCGCTCGTGGTCTCAAATCACATCAAACAATGTCGAAACTACGAATCGCACCATGAATCGAACTTATGAACTTTCAAATCTTCCAACTTCTAAAATTCGTGTCAAAACCTATCAAATAAACATGGAATGACTTCGAATTTAGCAGGCAAGTCCCAAATAACATAACAGAGTTGTTCCAACTCTCAAAATCGCATTTCGACCCCTATATAAAAAATTTTACTTCCGGTCAAAATCTCCGAAAATTCGACTTTCACCATTTCAAGCCTAAATCAGATACAGACCTCAAATTCACCGTCCGTACATGCTCCGAAGTCCAAAATTACCCAACGGAGCTAACGGAACCGCCAAAACTCTATTCCGGAGTCGTCTTCACACAGTTCCAACTACGGTCAAAATCCTAAGACTTAAGCTTCTGTTTTAGGGACTAAGTGTCCCAAATCACTTTGAATCATCCGGTAACTGAATTCAACCACGCACGCAAGTCAATACACATAATACGAAGCTGCTCAGGGCCTTATGCTGTCGAATGGGACTTAAATTCTCAAAATGACCAGCCGGGTCGTTACATCCTTCCCCTCTTAAGCAAACGTTCATCCTCGAACGTGCCAAGAATCATCTCGAAGTCTTCAAATCCCTGAAAGCACATATCCAGCATACACCCGCGGGTGACCACACATCACCCCAATCCACATAAGCCTGACGACACCATCTCAACTGTAATTTATCCTTTCTACCAACACCGATAAGCCTTAGATTCAAAATACTCAACTTCCATTCATCTCCAAAAGACCCGATTCTAAATCCATACCCGGTATCAGTCTCAACCAGTTGTAACAACTCATGCCTACACCCACAAGGCACAACCACCCAACATGACACACCACACATAGGCCCATAATAACATTTCTGATCACAATAGCTGCCCATAATCAAAACCAGCACTGGCACTTAGCCTTATATCTGTTAGAACCCTGTTTCAAGCCTCCACAATACTGACAACGATGCAAGAAACATGAATACCTCTTAGCTATACACCCGAATCAACAAGTCACAACTAACACCGCCGGGAAAAAACCCTCAAGTTAAAACTTAAGAAGCACAGACGAAAAATAACTGAATATGTAAAGAGAAAACACATAAGAAAAATATCAAACAAGCCCGACAGGCACAACTCTCTATGAGTACCATCCCACAAATCAATTTAAAACGAAAAAAAAATTAAAGTATATGAACAAATCACAAGGATCTCATCCTGATATACCTTCCACCGCGGCACGCAGCCCGTCTCAAACATATCAAATCACATGGAATCGTGAGGGTCTCACCCTTAACTCTGAATCACAAGCCGAATACACATCATACCAATTAAAATCTTCCACTAACTTAATTCTGCCAATAAAATCACAACACTTACTGGACTCTCACCCGGTAGAGTATCAAATCACAAATCGTAACAAAATTACTCAAGAATCGCATCAAACCTGCCATAATAGACAACATGAATTCACTTATAGTCTTGTAATTTTCAATAATGACTTAAAACAACGATAGACACGGCTATCACTCATAGAATCTCCCAATAGGGGCAAACACATGTATAGAATACTAAGTCATGAACTCACCCATAGGTGGAGAAACAAATAGGGGACTCACCCCGATAAGCAGAACTGAAACAAAATAAGAATGGTGCCCCTCTGTAAAAAATCAAAAGCATACATGTATGGCATCATCTAGCACAGTGGCCTCAAGCCTACTATATGAAACACATTAACGGGTCGAGCCTTCCCCTCTTGGGTGCCCTTTACTCGACTGAATACTCCGTTGTGACATACCTGTCCGGAGTCTAGGACAATATCTCACCCTGTGGCTGGTATCTCCACACTCGAAGCAACCTCTCTGCTAATGTGGATGTGGGAACTGTGCGGTATGGGTACTCTGAAACCCATGAGCACCTGAAACACTGTGCGAAGCTTGAAGTGCAAACTGAACTGGCTGACCCACAAAACCTCTACCATGTCGTACCCTGCCTCCAAAATAAGGACCAGTAGATCTCTCTGGTCTACGAGGCCTCCTCGCCTCCCTGTCCTCTCTCTCCTGATCTCGCCTGTCCTCTCTCTCACGGCCCTGCCTTTCCTCTCTCTCCTGATCTGACATGTCATCTACTCAGCGAGCGATCCCTACCACCTACTGAAATAGAATATCCGACTCTAACTCTCGAGCCATGCTGAACCGAATATCATGCTTGAGCCCCTCAATAAATCTACGGACACGTTCTCTAACTGTAGTGACCAAAGCAGGTGCATGTCTGGCCAAATTACTGAATCTAATGGCATACTCTAACACTAACATAGTGCCCTGGCATAGCTGCTCAAACTTTGTGCGCCATGCATCTCGAAGGGATTGAGGTGCAAACTCTCTCAAGAACATCTCTGAAAACTGAACCCATGTAAGTGAAGCTGACTCGGCCGGGCTACCCAACTAATAAGCAGCTCCCCTAAGCTGGAACGTAGTAAAAGCAACCATGCTCGTCTCCACAATAGCCATAGTATGGAGAATGCGGTGACACTCCTCCAGAAATCTACTGAAGGTAGGAGGGTGGTACTTCTTGTACCTCTCAAGTCTAAGTTGTTCTTCCTCAGATGTTGCTGCCCTAACCACGGGATGAACTGGGATCACATGCTATGTCGCCATGACACCTGGAACCTGACCAACATGAACTCGTTGCTCTGGAGTGTGGGCGGCGGGAGTTTGAGCTCCTCCCCCGGTCTGTGAAATAACTGGTGCAACCAGAATCAACCACGCCTGAGCCAATGTACCAAACATGCTCAAGAACTGTGCTAAGGTCTCCTGAAGTCCGGAGTAACAGCAGGCGCCTCTGGTACCTGCCCCCCAACTGGAGCTACTGGCGGCTCCTCAACTACTGCTCTGGTAAGTGTTCTAGTTGCGGCACATGCTCCTCGTAGGCCTCTGTCTCTGCCACTAGTGACATCTGGTCCGGGGGGTAATGTCATCAGCAACTGCGGATCATGTCCTCACCATCTGTGAGAGAATAGAATGATAATAGTTCAAACTTCGAGACCAATGAACAGGAATGAAGGAAGTGAAACTGTCCTAATAATTCCGTAGCCTGTCGAAGATAAGTAAAGACGTCTCCGTACCAATCCGCAAGACTCTACTAAACTCGTTCGTGACTCGTAAAACTTATGAACCTAAAGCTCTGATACCAACTTGTCACGACCCAAAACCCCACCACAGGCGTCGTGATGGCACTTAGTCTCTAAGACTAAGTAAGCCGATTATAATTACAATTCAAGCCAAATACTTTTTTTTGTAAAACATATAATTTAATACAACCTCCCAAGACTTGTAATACTGAGTCACGAACTCTAACTGAATACATGAAATGATCTCAAGGATCGAATACTCAATAATGTTTGATTAATAACTAACAGTACCATAAAATGGAAAGAATCCAAGGGGCTGCGATGACCAAGCAGCTCTACTTTGAATCCTTGCGATCATATTCTAACTTTGTCCGAGTCTGATATCTCCAATACCTGGCTCTGCACAAAAATGTGCAAAAGTGTAGTATGAGTACACCACAGTCGGTATCCAGTAAGTATCAAGACTAACCTCAGTGGAGTAGTGATGAGGTACAATCAAGACACTCACTAGTCTAATAATCTATGCAATATAGTATACAAAAATAATAGGAAACAAATAAAAATGATGGCAACACTAATCAACCAGTGATACACACAGCAAGGCAACAAAAACACCATTAATATTGTTCAACAAATAATGAGTACAAGTACAACCAAATAATCAAGTCCTTCAAATATAAATCGTTCGCCTATATGCTTCAAATAATAATCTTCAAGATATAATACTTTCCAATAAATATATTTCGAATATACTCCCTTCAAATAAATATCTTTCAAATATAATTCTTTCAAATAAATCTCTTTCAAATATAATTCCTTCAAATAAATATCTTCAAATATAGTTCTTTCAAATAAATCTCTTTCAAATATACTTCCTTCAAATAAATATATTTCAAATATAATTCTTTCAAATAAATCTCTTTTAAATACAATTCTTTCAAATAAATTTCTTTCGAATATAATTCTTTCAAGTAAATCTCTTTCAAATAAATGTCTTCTAAATATATTTCTTTCAAGTAAAAGTCACCATGTGACACCTCATTTAACTTTTCTGGTATGAGAAATATATTCAATATATTACATCAAATGGTACGGAAATACCTTCGTGCACTTGTCTCATTCTCACCCAATGTATATATGTAGATCAAATCAATTGGCACGGCAACACCCTTCGTGCATTTGTCCCTTTCTCACCGTGCTTACATATAACAATATCAACTAAGTAGAGAAAATGCCAATAACAATAAAAAAAAATAAAGGGGGAGGCACACATGAAGCAACTACGACTACAAGTCACATAGAAAACGTAGTTGCACAATAAAATCTCAAGATAAAGGTATGAATAAATACACAACAATACGATATCATAATATAATGTATGTCTCCCGTCCTCACTTGCACGAAAATACCCTCCGTGCCATGGATATATGATAATATAAAAATAATGGCACGGCATCACCCTTCGTGCTTTTACTCTCATCCTCACCTGATAATATAAATGAAATGGTACGGCATCACCCTTCGTGCTTTACATTCTCAAATGGCATGACATCACCCTTCGTACTTTATACTCTCCCTCACATGATAATAGAATTCAAATGGTACGGAATCACCCTTCGTGCTTTACACTCTCAAATTTCATTTTTGAATTCAAAGCTTTGAAGCTTTTTAATGGCTCACTCGCTTCTAATTAATACTATTTTGTTTATTGATTCCAAAAAGCTAAAAGAATGATAACTAAAATAATTCTTTTCATCATAGCTAATTTTTTCTTATTTACTTCCTCGTTTTCATAGGATGCGAAGCAAGAAATTTGCTAGGTACTAATAACCTTCTCTCTTTTTTTCGCTTAACAGTAGTATCATTTCTTCGGTTAATCCACATGAAGATATTAATATAAGAATACTGATAGAGAGAGAGAGAGAGAGAGAGAGAGATCGAAGAGAGAATTCCCTATTCAATTTCTAGTATAATGGGATACTCATTAATATTAATTTGTATATAATTGGTAAATTGTATATCAACTTGTAATTAAGTTAAAACTTAAATAACGAGGGTAAATAAGTTTATAATATAGTACATATAGGTAAAAATCCCTATTTTGACTGGTAATACTGCCTCTTATTCTATTTTGTCTAAAAAAAAAACATATGGGTTTCTTTTGCAAATACAGCCTAAAACCTCGCGTTAGTTGTAGTTTGAAAAACTACAGGGGTGTAGCTGCTGTTTTACTGAACGAAAGAAGGGATAACTACTATTTAACAAAGAATGTACATCTCTCTCTCTTATTTTTCTCCTTTTTATATATCTGGTCAGCTTTAATTATTGTAACCTCTCTTATTTTCAAGATAACAACTTTAGATTTAAATGCTTCATTTTGTAATATGGGGCTGGTAGAGCTCATCGGCCACTTGCCATCATCTTTTTTTGCTCAATGAATCTCTTTGATTTTCCTCTTTAACATGATGTATAGATGTCATATCAAGATACATACATAACATAAGTTGATTAATCTGTTTAGGACTATGCGACTTTGCTGTTATAATTGGAATGCCCAAAGGATAAGAATGAAAAAGAAAGATTATAAGGTGAAAGCTGAAATCTTTTAGACGTTTAAATGTTTGGGAGCTTTATGCTTCTCAGTTCTCATGTGCTCTTTCTTTCTTTTGTGGGGTGGGGGCGTGGCTCTGAGAGGGGTACAACCTGAAGGCAAGAACTATGTAGTCTCGTTTCAATCGCACAATGAACTAAATTTGCATATATAGACATGCTACTTTTTGGTGGTAAATGTTAAAGGAAGTAAGGAGTAGACACTAACACAATGTTGCTGACTCTACACAGACAAAGGGTCTTATAATTCACAATGTTTTGGGATGCTTTAGGATGAGGGCCAAAACAAAATTGTTATTTTCTTTTCGTTTTTACTAGAAACTGAAATTTAAGTAATCGTTTGCCAGCATATATATCTTATGACAACAATCACATATTACGATGTCTCTGCTGTTGCTTTGCTTTTAAATTAGTGATTTGATAAACAAGATGTAAAAGATCTTTCCTTTACCAAATTAAAGTCACCACTACTGCTTTGGCTTTACTATTATTTACAAAGCATGTTGAATTGGGGAAACTGAATGTTGAAGGCCATCTAATTCAGGTTGGTTATAGTTGTGGGGCTCATATTAAAGAAAAACAAAGAAGAAAATGGGAGGTGCCTAACTTTGTTGAAGAAAATGGGAGGTGCCTAACTTTGTTGAAGAAAATGGGAGGTGTCTAATTTTGTTGACAACTTTGTTGAAAAAAATGGGAGGTACCTAACTTTGTTGATAACTTTGTTGAAGAAAATGGGAGGTGCCTAACTTTGTTGACAATACGATATCATAATATAATATATGTCTCTTGTCCTCGCTTGCACGGAAACACCCTTCGTGCCATGGATATATGATAATATAAAAATAATGGAACGGCATCACCTTTCGTGCTTTTACTCTCATCCTCGCCTGATAATATAAATGAAATGGTACGGCATCATTCTTCGTGCTTTTACACTCTCAATGGCACGGCATCACCCTTCGTGCTTTACATTCTCAAATGGCACGACATCACCCTTCGTGCTTTACACTCTCCCTCACATGATAATAGAATTTAAATGGCACGGCATCACCCTTCGTGCTTTACACTCTTAAATGGCACGGCATCACCCTTCGTGCTTTACACTCTTCCTTACCAAGCACATGTACATCATTAACAAGTAAGGTAGGAAGCATAAATAACATCAAGGAGAGTGTTTAAACCAAAACACAATACAATAATTTATATCACAATTTGCCACTGACCACAACCAACTTCCGAATTTGTAGCAGAATTAATAAATTTCTCAACAAATAGCCCAAGGCTCCACACAACATATATAAAACCTCAAAACAATCAACAGAGGTGAAAAATACTAAGTATAGGGTAACGCCTTCATTAATCCAAATTCTTGATAATTTTATCAACTCCTCAATTTAAACTTATTTAATAAATATTTGCAGATAAGGATTCCATCATGAATTAATTTCCAAGAAAAATATCAAATCAACAAACACACGAAATTCACATAAAATCTAAGTGACAATAACACCAAATTATTATATAAAATAAAAACTTGACAAATAAGGAATGAGGCGTGATAATTCAAAGATTTACTAAACACCAATAATTATCCAATTTAATACATAAAAATGCCTAAAACCTTAAACCAATAAAATTTGCACATATAAGCCCGAGTAAGTACTCGTCACCTCGCGTACACGGTTTCTAATCACACAATTTCCACATAAGACTCAATGTCTAAGGGGTAACTCCCCCACTCAAGGTTAGGCAAGATACTTACCTCAAACAAGATAAACCGATACTCTAAAATGTACTTCTCGGTGAAATGGCCTCCAGACGGCTCAAATCTAATCAAAATAACCAATCGATTTACTTGAAAACTCCACAAAGAATTTCTCAAAACCGAGCTCTAGAACTCCAAAAATATTAAAATTGGCTAACCCTTGGAATAGAGAACTTTATATTCTGCCCAGGTATTTGTACATCGCAATCGCAAAAGAAATAATGCTATCGCGAAGAAGAAAAATGAGGCTGCCAAGAAGTGCTTCACGAAAGTGAAGACAAGCTAGCGAACACGGAGAAAAAATAATTGCTGCCCGGAATTAGTGCTACGCGATCGCGAACAAACATATGCGATGGCAAATAAGGAAATTGATGGCCCAGGAACTGAGCTATGCGAACGCAAAGAGACGGGTGCGAACGCGAAGAAGGGAAAAGCATACCTTCGCGATCGCGAATGGAGTCACACGAACGCGAAGAACAATAATTCATTCTACACAAATTGCACTACGCGAACGGGGAAGAAGTAACGCGAACGCGATTAAGAAAACTAGATGGCACAAACCAATAGTCAGAAAATAGAAGAAATTGGTCCGTAGCCCATCCAAAACACACCGGAGGCCCCCGGGACCCCGTCTAAACACACAAACAAGTTCCATAATCTGATACGGACTCGCTCGAAGTCTCAAATCACATCAAATAACGTCAAAACTACGAATCGCACTATGAATCGAACTTATGAACTTTCAAATCTTCCAACTTCTAAAACTCGTGCCGAAACCTATCAAATCAACCCGGAATGACATCAAAATTTGCAGGAAAGTCCCAAATAACATAATAGAGTTGTTCCAACTCTCGGAATCGCATTCCGACCCCGATATCAAAAAGTCCACTTCCGGTCAAAATCTCCGAAAATTCGACTTTCGCCATTTCAAGCCTAAATAAGATACATACCTCAAATTCACCGTCCGGACATGCTTCTAAGTCCAAAATCATCCAACGGAGCTAACGGAACCGCCGAAACTCCATTCCGGAGTCGTCTTCATACAGTTCCAACTACGATCAAAATCCTATGACTTAAGCTTTCGTTTTAGGGACTAAGTGTCCCAAATCACTCTGAATCATCCGGTAATTGAATTCAACCACGCACGCAAGTCAATACACATAATACGAAGCTGGTCAGGGCCTTATGCCGCCGAACGAGACTTAAATTCTCAAAATGATCGGCCGGGTCGTTACATGGACTCATCTTCGGCCTATCCAAGTTACCCAACCCGGTGACATCCTCTGTGACGGTAGAATTCACGCCATAAAAAAGCCGCAGAGGGGGTCGTACGCTCTGTGGGCCCCCTAGTTGGGACGTTTTTTCATCGTCTGATCCTCGTTGTACATGGACTCAGTGAACGAAGGTGACTCAGTGATGTCTATCACACTGAGTGCCTCTTTCGAGGCGTTGCCCACATCCTGAGAAGCTTAGTCCATGGCCTCCTCGTCGGCCCCTGCTCGCCGTTCATTATTCTGGGCTCGTAGGATCCTTTTCCGATGATCCCGATAATTTGGTACAGTCCTTCCCAGTTCAGCCCCAATTTCCCTTCGTTCGGGTTTCGGGTGTTCAGTGTAACGTTTCTTAATACTAAGTCCCTAGAATTGAAAGATCGAAGGTTCGCCCTTCGATTATAATATCTCTCGATCCGCTATTTTTGGGCAGGCAAACGGACAAGGGTGGCTTCGCGCCTTTCATCTAATAGTTCCAGACTCACACTCATAGCCTTGTCCTTTGATTCCCATGTTGCATGTCGAAATCTAATGCTTGGCTCCCCAACCTCGACCGGTATTAAAACTTCGGTGCCATAAACCAAAGGGAACGGGGTGGCCCCGGTACTGGATTTCGAGGTTGTGTGGTATGCCCATAGGACTTCAGGTAGCATCTCCTTCCATTTTCCTTTGGCATCGATCAACCTCTTTCTGTGGTTTTGGATTATGGTTTTATTGGTGGATTCTGCTTGTCCATTCCCACTGGGTGGTAAGGAGGGGATAATATTCTTTTTATCGTATGGTCTTAAAGAAACTTGCTTACTTTGCCGCCAATTAACTGTTTCTCATTGTCACATATAATCTTGGCTGGTATTCCGAATCGACATATGATGTGGTCCCAGATGAAATCGATGACTTTTTTTTCAATGACTTTTTCATACACATGTGCTTTCACCCATTTAGAAAAATAATCAGTCATAAATAAAATAAGCTGAGCCTTACCAGTTGCCCGAGGGAGAGGGCCGATGATGTACATCCCCCATTTCATGAAAGTCCATAGTGACAAGACTGAATGTAATGGCTCTCCTGCTCGATGAATCATCGGAGCATGCCTTTGGCATCCATCGCATTTTTGAACTAACTCCTTTGCGCCTTTTTCTATGACGATCCAGTAGTAACTAACTCTGATTATTTTTTGAATCAATGATTCGGCGCCCGAATGATTTCCACAAGTACCCTCGTGGATTTCCCTCAGAACGTACTCAGAATCCCCCTGCCCCAGGCATTTTGCAAGTGGACCATCGAA
Source organism: Nicotiana tabacum (assembly GCF_000715075.1). NCBI lineage: Eukaryota > Viridiplantae > Streptophyta > Magnoliopsida > Solanales > Solanaceae > Nicotiana > Nicotiana tabacum. The sequence continues at coordinate 10,984,290 of NC_134103.1, read as the reverse complement.
TGTTCTTCTAAACAAAGTTCCGTCTTCGGCCAGGCTAATTCGGGCTGCTTTTGTACGTAGGGCCCTCGATTCTTTTGGGTCTGATGGCAAATTTCCGGTCCTGAGATATTCAACATACTTGTTCCTCCAGTCCCAGGTTAGGCTCGTCGAGTTAATCTCGGCGTGGCTTTCTTCCACCACCGATCTCATAAGCTGTACGACTTCTCCTGAGTTGAACTCATTATCTTCGACCTACGATCCCAAGTTAGCGAGGGCATCGGCTTCACTGTTTCAATCCTGAGGTACATGTTGCAAAGTCCATTCTTTGAACCGATGTAATGCCACATGTAATTTGTCTAAGTATCTTTGCATTCGTTCTTCCCTGACCTCGAATATTCTGTTAACTTGGTTTACCATATGGAGGGAGTCGCACTTGGCTTCGTTCACCTCTGCTCCCAAGATTTTGGCTATTTCAAGGCCTGCAATCATGGCCTCATATTCGGCCTCGTTGTTAGTCAATTTCACAGTCTTAATAGATTGTCTAATTATAATACATATTGGTGGCTTCAGCACGATACCAAGTCCGGACCCTTTGGCATTTGTGGCCCCGCCTGTAACTAGGGTCCAGATTCCTAAAGATGTCCCTGAGATAACCAACAATTCTCTTTCGTCCTCAGGTATCAGGGCCGGTGTAAAGTCGTCCACGAAGTCTGCCAATATTTGGGAGTTAATGGCGGTCTGAGGACGATATTCAATATCGTAGCCACTTACTTCCACGGCCCATTTGGCCAATGGGCCAGAGAGTTCGGGTTTATGGATAATGTTCCTTAACGGGTAAGTAGGTTCAAAACATATGGGGTGACATTGTAAGTATGGCTTTAGCTTCCTAGAGGCACTTAGGAAAGCGAGCGCCAATATTTCTAGGTGGGGGTATCTAGTTTCGGCCTCACCCTAGGTCCGGCTAACATAATAAATTGTAAATATAGCAATAAAACGATATTATTGCTAAGGTACGACCGCAATTCTTTCTTCTATTTTTCTTTTTTATATTTCAAACTGACACTTGCAGGCAACTTACAAAGGATGATGCAAGATACTAGGTCTGAAAGCACACGTTGCAATCTTTTTCCCTTGGAATGGTTTTGTCCCAAATGGGTTTTTCGGTTAGATTTTTAACGAGGCAAACCGGCATGCTCCTTCCGAACCGCTTCTAAATCGGCCTGAAGTTTCTCACTAAGATGCTTATAAGTATCCTTCTTCTCGGCAAGATCCTGAGTCTCACCCTCGTGACATTTGAACTCCTCCCGGTATCAGAGAAAGGCCTCATGATGAAGCATCGAGGCCTGCAAACACAAAGGAAGATGTTAGGATTATTCACTATTGAATCTAAGTATATAACAAAAGGATATGCAGAATTACCCGATTCAGCGCCTGTTGAGCTTCATTGAAAAGGCAGGGCACCTCTACCTCATTCATTTTGATTTGATCCTCTTCGGTCACCAAGCACCGAAGGTAACTAGCAATCCCCGCCGGAGCGGAAAGAATCCGAGCATCCTCCGGGATGGACATATAAATTGCTCGCCTCCGAGTAGGATCAACACTCGGGGTAGGGAACTGATTCACTAAATTCGGGATCGATGAGGACCTACCATCTCCTGGGGATGGTATCTTCCTTGGTACCGGTAGGTCGCCCAAAATGGTAATATCCTCAAAAGAAGTGGAATCTAGGCTGTCAAAAATATTATGAAAAGAATCGGCTACTCCTTGGGCCCCTTCGCAGAGGTTACCTTTCAACACCTGGGCCTCGTTTATCATAGAAGTTGTAAACGAAGGCGATCCAGAAAGGTCAATCACCTCAAGCGCCTCTTTGGGTGCGTTATCTTCTGACGGGGATATTCCGGTCATATTTTCTTGCTCGACTGCACTAGCTCGGGCCAAATCGGTCTCAACCCTCTCGGAAACTTCGGTAGCTGTTTCTTCTATGACCTCTATGGCTCGAGGCATTTCGAAGCTGCTCCTCACGCGGGCAACTAACTCAGAATTCTCTTCTTCCTCGGATTCATCCCTCAAACGATTGAGTGAGTCTGATGAAAGTTCTCGGGCACCGGTTTTCTTAGGGTTTTGCGCAAGTCGCTTCCTCGGTCTTTTCCTTTAGGGGCAGAGGGACTCGGAGCTTTTCTTTTCTTCTTCTCTTTACCCTGTTTCAGAATAGAGAGTCGGTATGTATATCATCGTCAGCTGAGGGAGTCCTCATCTCGAAGTCCTTTCCTAAACCTGCAAAATGAAAGTATAACGGATCAGAGACTGATGATAGGAAAACGAGATCAGATGCATTATTAGGGAAAAATCCTTACCATGAATACGGGCCTCCCATCGGCCCTTCGATAGCTCACGCCATAAACACTCGGAGTAAGGTTTCTGTGTCGCGATGCCCTCGACCCACTCTTTAAGTTCAGGAATGGGGTTCGGCATTTGGGCAACAACTGCATTACATAACATCAATAAGAAATAAACTAAATGAAAAGTAATAAAAAGAATACTGAAGGCAGAGCTAAACTTATGTTTCATGTTCCATTTCTCGAAAAATGGCATGTCCGCAGTCGGGATGAAGTCCGAGGTCCTCACTCGAACAAATCGACCTAGCCAACCCAATCTCGATCCTCGTCGATACGCGAGAATAAGGTCTTGGTGGCTCAACGTGCGAGCTTAATTAACCCTCCTCGGTAAAGTCGAGGGTTGTACAGGCGCATGAGCGTCACAAAGAATCGAAGCAGAATAATGATCCTCCAAAAGGAAGGATGTATCTGCCCGAGCGTCACATCATACCTTTTGCAAAAGGCTATGATAACCGGGTCTAGAGGACCCAATATAAAAGGGTAAGTATAAATGCTTAAGAAACCCTCCACGTGGGTGGTGATTGATTCTTCAGAGGTAGGAACCACTACGAGTTTGTCTACCCAGTTGCAGTCCTCTTTGACTTTTTCGAGGATGCTCTCCGTGATCGTACATATGTACCTAGAGATCGGTTCGCATCGACCCAGTACAATGGGCGTGCTCTCCATTTTGAAATCGGCCACAGTAGGGCACCCAGTAGGGATATATGATCTCAGAGGGGGTTTCTCTGTAGCAGCATGAGGAGCATTTTCAGAAAGTTTTGAAGAAGAAAGTGCTTCTTTTTTAGGAACAGACTTTGAAGTTTTTGCCATTTTTATAAAAAAATGAATGGAACGAGACTGTTGATAAGGGGAAGCTTTGTGGAAATGAGAAAACTAGAAGATAACGCTCTTAGAACGAAAGAATGATATGACGGAATTAAGTTAAAAAGGAGCCAACGGTCTACATAGTTTCTTATAAAATAATGTCTTAAAAGCTTCATCTCCCTCAATATATAAAGGGAACCGAGTAATTCATGAAAAATCATGGTAACAGATTTAAAAGAACAACATACTATCTCTTCAGCTTTGTTCATATTGTTTTAGTTTCAATAATATTCAGTAAATATCTCTCCTAAATTCGAAGAAAGTTAATCCTACAAGGCTTAAGTTATTCAATCTGCATGGTTTGTATTTATCTTTCTATTTATTCTTTCATATTGAACCTGATTTCCCGCTTTGTATCTAATTAGATCGTGTATCCTTAAAACAGCGTATAAATTCAATTGTTATCCGATTTTTTGGGTAAACAATTATGTAATACAAAGTATATGTAGTTCACGTGGTACCGCACTTTTCTGCTCAATACTGATGTAATCGAAGAGATAAATTTGTAAAATCTGTTGGAACAAAAGCTGATAATACGTGCTATGAGATTCTTGGTTTCCTTACTATTTGCGATAAGTCGAAGCATGACCAAAGATTATGGATTAAATGAGACCTTATTACATGTAATATTTTAATTTGTTTTACATATGTGTATATAAATTGAACCGAATGTAATGAGGTCAACTAAATTCTCAACTTTCATCCGAAATCCGTCTCAACTTAAGTATAGAAATTAACAGCAGACATTGACAATAGCTCCAATAACACAAGTCTAAACAATTATTTCAAATGGCTACCAGTTACGTACAGTGTAGTAACTAATTGTGGAAAAAATGAAGAGCAAAAAACATAAGCAGGCACTATTCTAGAAAATTTAACATAAGCATAGCAGTAATCCATAATTAACAAAAATGGCATTTATAATTAAAAAAAAAAGGCAGCAACTTAACGTCATTCTCGGCTGTTACGAATCTATTATGGCAACTAATATTAACAATACCATAATAAATTCCTAAATCAGAGGAGGGAATAAGGTATAATAACTCTAATATTTTCATTTGTATTTTTTAAGTGAAAAAATATTTCAAATATGTTTTACAAATAAATTACAATTACGAAAAGATAATTGTATCCTAAAATAATTAATGTATAATCTTGTATATTGAATTGATAATTTGATATGATACATGTATCTTATGTTTAATTCTATCTTGTATATTAATAAATGTGATATCCCCTATATGTCGACATATTTTGTATTTAACAAAATTACATATTGAAATTATATATCATCCGGTATATTTTTAAAAAAGAAGAAATGTAAGGTATATATGTGGTATATATACATTATAAACTATTTATGCATGGTATAATAAAATACCTTAAGTATATATATATATATACACACACACACACACACACACACACACACACACACACACACACACACACACACACACACACACACACACACACACACACACACACACACACACATATATATATATATATATATATATATATATATATATATATATATATATATATATATATATATATATATATGTATGCTTGTGGTTTCAACACATTATAAATCATGTATAACGATATTGTATAATCTCATCAAAATAATAATATACCTTGAAATATATCAGGTTTATTAGAATTGGTAAATAAATTGAAATTTTAAAGTTGGTAAGAGATATTTCCAAAGTGGTGGCCAGCGAGGAGTTTTCTATCGATTGAAAATCTTTTTAGATCGAAGAGCAGTTTTATGTTTAATTCAAAGCTTCGATCAGAATATGGTGTCAAAAGAAAAAAAAGAAATTATAAAAAGAAACGTGTAGATAAGATGATTATGAGGTAACTTTTAAAATAGAAGATTAGAGGAGAGAGTATGAAAATAAAAGGCAATCCCATGATTTGTGCTGTGTGTTGACTAATTAACTGTCCCATTTTCTTTGCAATATGCTAATTATGTAAAAAAATATGCTATTTATGGAATAAACAAAACGTGATATCATTTTCTTAAATAATTTTTAAAAAGTGCTTAGCCAGGTAGTTTCTCCAAAAATGAATACTCATGGACAAATATTCCTTTATATTCCTTTAGGGGTGTACATGGATCGGGATGGTTCGGTTTTTATCAAAATCAAATTAAACCAACTACATCGGTTTGGATTGGTCTGGTTTTATAGGATTTTTCGGATTTTGTTTTTGTTATAAGAGTATTATTTCAATCTTATTTTGTTAAATTTTTTAAAAGTAAATATATGTTTAGTAAAAATTGACAAACATATGATCTATTAACATAATCTTATGGGAGAATTTTATTAGTAACATATGATAGTTATTTTTTAGTTGTCTGACAATAATTTTTCGTTGATGTATAATTTCAAGGTTAATTGAATTTAATAATTAAAAATATAATCAATATGTTCTATTTAATTGTAAATTATCGAAATACCACTTAAAATTCGAAAAAGATATAAGAATTTAATAGATCTTGACATATAAATATGAAAGAATAGAGAGATTGACGCATTTCACTAACACTTGATAAGGAGGTCATCATACAACCGATTAATTAAAGTTAATAAAGAGCACTTCATATTTAACTAAATATTACATCCCATAAGAGAATCGCAAATATTTTTAGAATTTTTTAAAGAAAATTCTATGAAAAGTCTTAAAAGTATATATAAAAATTATATATTTATACGTCGGTTTGGTTCAGATTTTTTTACTTAATACCAAATCAAATCTAATCAAGTTTTTTAATCGATTTGATTTGACTTTTCGATTTGATACAATTTTTCGATTCGATTTGGACACCCCTATATACTCCTTTATACTCTCGTTCAAATGGGAAATAAAAGGGAAGAGTACGTGAAGAACTCTTTGTTTACTTCTATTCCAATTTGCAGCTGTAACAATTAACCGGAGAGTCGAGATGCGTGCAACCTAAGTTTATTGAAAAACAATTATCAGAGATCAACCAGTCAACATCAGTCAAAATAATATTAACCATTTAATTTTAGCATAGGTTCAATTCTAGCCACATCAGTCAACATCAACCGGTCTCCCTGAAATCATGTGATGTCCATAGGTTTAACAGTAAAATATGTTTAAAAATTAAAGTTCTTTCCAACTTTTCAACGAAAAGAGTATCTTTATGAAATTAGGGTTTCTACTGATTATTGCCTGCTTGGCCAAGATAAAAAAAGAGTTATTTTATTTCGTAATTGAGGTGTTTGGCCAAACTTTTGGAAAGAAAAAAATTACTTTTAAGTAGAAGCAGAAGTAATTTTTGAGAAGTAGAAAAAATGTAGTAGTTTCTTTTCAAAAATATTTTTTTTAAAAAATAGTTATAAGAAAAATACACTTAGAAATACTTTTTAAAAATTTAATCGATTTTAAAAACTTGGCCAAATAAGCTATTAATATTAAAGAGTCCATATACTAGTTTTGTCCTTTTTCAACCTCTGCAAGCAATAGTTGGTACTTCATATTATTTCGGAAAATTCCTTTAATGTTTTACGCAGAACAAAGGCTGGAAATGGTAAAAAAAAATCAAAATTAACATTGAAAAGGTTACCTTATATATGATATAAGTAATTCTTAAATAAAACAATAAACATTTGTTACGTTAATGTTTTACCGATGGACTTCTTCTGATGGTATTTGGTAATTGGTAGTTGTCTGAGTTTCGACTTTTCACGGATTCCCGAATCAAAATCCTCATAGTGGGTTGGTGTGATTATTTTCTGATTTATTGTTAAGAAATAACACATAACTAGGAACAGATAACTAGATCACTTTGAAAAATGTTGTCACAAATCTGTCAGTGTTAGAGAGTAATTTTTTCTTTTGAAAATATGTCATAATGTGACGCCCTAACGTGGGGCGGATCAAGAAAAAAGACTAACACACTTCTATGTTGGCAAGCTCTCGAAAAATTAAAAGGGTGCATATGATACTTTAGATAAGTTCCACATAGAAAAAGCTAAAAAAAGTAAAGCGCTATATAAGATAGGGTACAAGTTCACATTGTATATATACTTTTGGGCTCGATGGTATAACTCAAGGAACATTCCATGAGGTATGTTGGACCAAAAATCAAAATGCTTATCATTAGCTCGGGCTATAATAAATATGGTAATAGAGCCTAACTCCACCAGTAGAAGACCGGAAGAGAAAGGGCGATTATGACACCTTATGCAAATTCATATCGGAAATAGAAAGAAACAGGGCGTATTATGTAAGACAGAGTATATGTAGTTCACATAGTACCGCACGTTTCTGCTCAATAATGATGTAATCGAAGAGATAAATTTGTGAAATTTGTTGAACCAAAAGCCGATAATACGTGCCATGAGATTCTTGGTTTGCTTACTATTTGCGATAAGTCTAAGCATGATCAAAGATTATGGATTAAATGAGACCTTATTTCATGTAATATTTTAATTTGTTTTACATATGTGTATATAAATTGAACCGAATGTAATGAGTTCAACTAAATTCTCAAATTTCATCCTAAATCCCTCTACTTAAGTATAGAAATTAACAGCAGACATTGACAATAGCTCCAATAACAACAGTCTAAACGATCTATCGATTGAAAATCTTTTTAGATCGAAGAGCAGTTTTATGTTTAATTCAAAGCTTTGATCAGAATATGGTGTCAAAAGGAAAAAAAGAAATTATAAAAAGAAACATGTAGATAAGATGATTATGAGGTAACTTTTAAAATAGAAAGATTAGAGGAGAGAGTATGAAAATAAAAGGCAATCCCATGATTTGTGCGGTGTGTTGACTAATTAACTGTCCCATTTTCTTTGCAATATGCTAATTATGTAAAAAAATCTGCTATTTATGGAATATACAAAAAGTGATATCATTTTCTTAAATAATTTTTAAAAAGTGCTTAGCCAAGTAGTTTCTCCAAAAATGAATACTCATGGACAGATATTCCTTTATACTCCTTTAGGGGTGTACATGGAGCGGGTTGGTTCGGTTTTTATCAAAACCAAATCAACCAACTACATTGGCTTAGATTGGTCCGGTTTTGTTGAATTTTCGGATTTGTTTTGTTATAAGAGTATTATTTCAATCTTATATCCACTAGCCATACAAAAAATATATACTCTATATAAAATGTATATTATATATATAATATACAAAAATATATATATTGCCGACTATTATTTTTGGGAGCCACTATACTGTATATTTTGTTTTTTGGGTAATTAAAAAGGACAAATTTATGCATAATGGGCTAGCTTAGTAGAGGTGAAAAGGTCTTCGTGCATGTGCATGGATTTACAGTCCTATGTTTACTACTAATAAATTCCTGGACTTATATTCTTCATGACTTAAATGTCCCGATTCACTTGTCTCTACTTGGACTGGCAAATTGGTTGGTGACACTTTTCTTGACTTTTGATATATTAAGGAACCACATATGACTATGGAAGATCCAGATTTTCTTATTGTCGTCACTTTTTGAATATTCTAGCGAAAATGACATCTCTTTTAATTAAAAATTGCTATAGTAATCCAACGGATAAATTAAATATCCTGTTAGATACTTCCATTAATAGAAAGGCAATTTAGAACATCGCGACTTTGAACGACCTAACCGTTTTCTTGCTTGTAATTTCCTAATTGTCATCGAGCGAAGGGCTACACTCGCTAAAGGGTCAAGAGTGATGAATCAAACATTATTTTCGTGAAAGTATAAACCTTGTATAGAAATATATATATATATATATATATATATATATATATATATTATTGATAGAATATTAGAATAAAGCTGTGGAATTTTTCTCTGATTGTATTCACTGTTCAGACCCCTATTTATACAAGTAATTTCTGTAACTAAATTAAATGAAAAATAAAAGTAAAAGAATATTCATGTACACTTGTACTATTTCTATTACCTACTTGTATAACTACCTAACAGATTTTATTCTCATACATGTGCTCATCATGTGTAGGAAGCTTTTTATTATTTGCCAGCTCACCTTCTCTCTTATACCTCAAACAAACAGCTGAGTTTTATTCTTCAATGATGGGTTTTGTGTTGTGTGATGTTGACACGTGTAGATATTATTTATCTACACATTTAGACACATAAGAATGAGAACATCGTAGTGTCCAAAATTTCTAACTCAAGCTCAAACTTCGACCTTTCTCTTTTCTCTCAGAGATTGCTTCTTCCTCATTCTTCTTCTGCAAATTGATATGGGGCTTTTTATCTTCAACATCCCCCCTCAAGTTGGAGAGGAGAGAATGGACCCCCAACTTATTCAAAATGTGTCAGTGTGAAGCCTCTGATAAGGGTTTAGTCAACAGATCTGCTAGCTGATGCTCCGATGGAAGGAACAAGAGACTGATTAGCCTAGAAATTAGTCCATCTTTCTGTTTGTAGAACAGGGAGTAGTCATTGAGAGAGCTAGAATATCCTTTGAAACTTAGAGCTCGGGCAAGCCTAGAATACCACTATCTTGATGCCTTCTTCAAACCATAGAGAAACTTCCTTAATAGACATGCTTGATTAGGCTTAGGGGGAAGAAGGCCTGCAGGAAATCTCATGTACACTTCTTCCTGTGAGTCCCCATGTAAGAAAGCATTGTTAACATCTAGTTGAGACACTTTCCAACCTTTTTTTACAACCACTGTTAAAAGACATCAGATGGTAGTCATTTTCACCACTGGTGAAAATGTTTCAAAATAATCTATGCCTTCCCTTTGAATGTCCCCCCTCACTACCAACCTTGCTTTTAATCTCTCCATTGTTCCATCTGAATTGTGATTTACCTTATATACCCACTTGCAAGGTAAGGCTCTCTTTCCCTGTGGCAAGTCCACTATATCCCAAGTGTGATTAAGTTCAAGTGCAGCAATCTCTGCATCCATAGCTTTCCTCCAGCCTGGATGTGTAGATGCTTAAGCATAATTGTTGGGTTCTGAAATAGTAGACAATGACTGAATAACCTTTTGGTTGTTGAGTGAAAGAGCACCAAAAGAAAATATACTAGGCTTAAAGGATTAAGTGAAGCAAGAAGAGGTAAGATCAGAAAGAATGATAGTATTGCAGACATAGTCATTCAAATATGTAGGCTTCTGAGTAATCCTTTCAGACTTCCTAATTGGAGGAGGTGGAATTCAAATAGGGCTCCTAAATAAACTTGGGATTGGAGTATGAACAAGAGACTATCTATCAGTAGGAAAAGGAATAACACTAGTGTGCGAGTAAGGGGATGAATTGGTTCTAGAAATAGTGATAGGAGTGGCAGGAGAGTTTGAATGAGTAGTACTAGGTGACTAAGTAAAATTAGTGGATGGTTTATTTGTAGGATCAACATGTAATAACTTGTCTGTTGGATCTGCTTGGTCAACATGTGCAGGATAGAGAGGAAGTTCAGATGGTAAGTCTGATGTGGTGAAAAGGAAGTAATGCTCATGAAACTTTATATCTCTGGAAACAAAAACTTTCCTGCTGCCCATATCCAAAACTTTATACACATTTTGATTGTGAGGATAACCTAGAAACACACAACTCTTAGCTCTTGGTTCAAACTTTCCTCTATTGTGAACTAGAGTTGAAGCATAACATAAGCATCCAAAGGATCTTAGACAATCATACTTGGGTAGCTTCCCAAACAGTACCTCATATGGTTTCTTCCCTTTTAGAATCTTTGAGGAAAATCTATTTATTAGATAGGTAGCAGTCAAGATACTTTCTCCCCAATATTGAATAGGGACTCTTGATTGAAATAATAGACCCCTGAAAATTTTCAAAAGATGCCTATGTTTCCTCTCCACAACACTATTTTGTTGTGGAGTAGCAACACAAGATGTTTCATGTAGTATACCTTTTGAATGCAGAAATGTAGATTCTTGTGTCCCCTTCCCCAATTCCAAAGCATTATAAGTTCTTAGATTCTTGACCTTCTTGTTAAATTGTCTCTCCACCATAGTAAGAAAAGACTTCAAAACTGAGAATACATTACTCTTTTGTACTTAACAAGAAAGTCTAGGTTGCTCTACTAAAATCATCAACTATGGTTACAAAATATTTGTATCCATTGTATGTACTGGTATTAAAAGGTCTCCAAGTATCTATATGAATAAGATCAAATATGTTTGAAGATCTGATTTGACTAATTGGGAAAGGAAGCCTAGTTTGCCTGGCTTGAGGACAGACATCACACACATAATCAAAATTCGAAGGAAAATGAATGAAACTGAAATTTTTTATTACTGTAAAGGGCAAGTGACCCAATCTGACATGCTATTATCTTACATTAGATGTTGCATTAGCAAACACATATGCTGAAAAAGAAACACTAGTAGAAGACAGACTGGAATTGCTTCATTTTGGAATTAAAACTACAATTTGATTGAAAAAAAAATCTAGACTCTAAACTACTGGGCTGGAATAAGTACAAACCATCCCTCACTTCACCAAAAACTTGTCTCTTCTCATTAAAGGGACCTACAACAGACATTTGTTGGAAGTCAGATTGATAGAACAATTGAATTGGCTACATAACTTTTAAACTAATAATAAGTTATATTTGAAAGAAGGAACATATAGAACCCTTTCCAAAATCATGTCTGGCTGAATACTTACCCTCCATATATGTGTAACAAATAATTTAAAAGAGTTAGGCAAACTTATATACAAAGGTATAGGAAATGGACAGAGTTATAAGAATGATTTTGAGTCAAAACACATATGCTCAGAGGCACCTGAATAAATTATCCAGGTGTTAGTGTTAAAAACGCTAGGCATGTTCCAGAGTATTTAAGAATGGTACTAGCTACTACATTACCATTGATCTCTGTTCCTGCATTTACACCATTTCCAATTTGCATTTGCTTGATTATGTTGACTAGCTCAGAGACTTGTTCCTTGCTGAAGAAATGGTTCTGATTGCTTGAATTTCCTTCATTGCAGCCATTTGTTTGTCCATCAATTTCTGCTGCTGGTACCAATACATTTTCCTTCAATGCTCCATCAGGAATGTTTGACTTGGTGAATTGGAAGTCATCAGGAAATCCATTGAGCCTGTAGCAGTCAGCCCTCACATGAACTGGCCTCATACAGTGAGAACAGGTAACATTTGGATTGTACCTAGTCTTCTTGGCTTTGAATTTCTGTTGTGTGTTGCCTTGCTTCTGTTGTGGATTCCAATTTCTTTGGATCTGAATGTTTCTCTGGGGAGTCTTGTTCTGTGTTCCCACCATGAATGATGCTCCATCAGTGGGGTATTTTGGGCTCATGTATATATCCCTTTGGCTCTCATCTTGCAACAGTAGGGAATAAGATTGATCAATACCAGGGAGTGGACTCTTCATGAGTATGTTCTCTCTTGCTTGAGCATAAACATCATTCAATCCCATAAGGAATTGAATAACTCTTTGATCCTCCATGAACTTAGCAATTTTCTTCTTTCCATCACATATACAATCACAAATGCACCCGAAATGTGAGTTGAGAGAATACAATTCATCCCAAAGTCTTTTGAGAGTTGTGAAATAGCTTGCTATGCTGCTATTTCCTTGAGCTAACTTTGAGATCTCCTTTTGCAGGTGATAGAGCTTTGCTCCACTCGATTGCCCAAACCTGTGCACAAGACTGCTCCAAAGGTCCTTCGCAGTTCTAGAATAGATCACACTATCTCATATCTCCTTGGTGAGTGAATTCAGTAACCCAGAGGTCACCATATCGTTGCACCTGCTCCATTGTGGATATTTTGTAGCATTCAAAGCTGGCTCACCCCAAGTTCCATTGATGAAGCCAAGTTTGTTCTTGGCTGAAATTGCAATTAGCACAGATCTCCTCCAGTATGAGAAATCTCTTTCATAAAATGACGTGCTAACTAGAGACATTTCGGGAGCATCAGAAGAATGTAAATAGTAAGGGTGATTGGCATCAGGTGTGCTCACACTGCTGGTAGATCCAGTGACAGTGAGAGTAGGTGCTGCTTTTGTTCCTGTCATTACTAAAGAAAAGATATGAAGAGAAGAAGAATAATGATTGAATTTTGAGAGAAAGTTGTGAATGGATCGAGTTACTGTTGCTCTGATACCATGAAAGAAAGATAGAATAAAGCTGTGGAATTTTTCTCTGATTGTATTCACTGTTCAGACCCCTATTTATACAAGTAATTTCTGTAACTAAATTAAATGAAAAATAAAAGTAAAAGAATATTCATGTACACTTGTACTATTTCTATTACCTACTTGTATAACTACCTAACAGATTTTATTCTCATACATGTGCTCATTATGTGTAGGAAGCTTCTTATTATTTGCCAACTCAGCTTCTCTCTTATACATCAAACAACTGAGTTTTATTTTTCAATGATGGGTCTTGTGTTGTGTGATGTTGACACGTGTAGATATTATTTATCTACATATTTAGACACATAAGAATGAGAACATCGTAGTGTCCGAAATCTCTAACTTAAGCTAACCTTTCTCTTTTCTCTTGGAGATTGCTTCTTCCTCATCCTTCTTTTTCAAATTGATATGGGCCTTTTTATCTTCAACATATATTGTGATGACCCAAAATATCATCTTTAAATTTAATAAGTAATTATATGTTCTAATACTCGAAAAATACCATTTATCCTTCCTCAACTTGCGTGCGCAGTTCGTAAATTTTCTAGAAAGTTTTCATGTGAAAAATGAATTAAAATGTGAAATAGAGCTTTAAAATTCAAGTGAGTTGACTTTGGTCAATATTTTAAGCAAACGGATCCGGATCAGCATTTTGACAGTTCCTGCAGCTCCGTATCGTGATTTGGGACTTGGGCGTATGCCCGGAATTTAATTTGGAGGTCCTTAGCTCAAGTTATGACCATTTAACGGAACTAGCAATTTAAAGGCTAAATATTTCAAGTTTGACCACGGGGTTGACTTTTTGATATCGGAGATGAAATCCGATTCTGGAAATTTGAACAGCTCCGTTATGTCATTTATGACTTGTGTGTCAAATTTAAAGTCATTCCAATTTCATTTAATATGTTTTGGCACGAGATTTGTAAATTAAAAGTTTAAACCTCAAAGTTCGAATCGGGGTGTGAATTGTAATTTCAGTGTTGTTTGACGTGATTTTAGACCCCGAATCAGTCTGTATTATGTTACAGGACTTGTTGGTATATTCGAACGGGGTCCCGAATACCCCGAAAGTGACACTGGTCGATATCGGAATAAGAATTGGACTTAAGCAAAAAATCTGAAATTTAGATTCTGGTATAATCGCACCTGCGGAATTTTGATCGCAGGTGCGAGCTCGCCGAAGCGAAACTTCCATCGCAAATGCGGCCTTCGCAGGTGAGGCCCTTTTGTGCAGAAGCGGACGTCGCAGGTGCGACATTTTGTTCGCAGATGCGGAACCTCGCCTGGCAATCCCTTTTCGCATATGCGAGATTTTTCTCGCAGATGCGAGGTCGCATGTACGAGCCCACGCACCGCAGATGCAAAAATGCTGGGCAGAATACATAAAATCGGGTCTTAGCCATTTTTACTCATTTTTGAGTTTTGAATCTATAATTTGGGCGATTTCAAGGGGGATTTTCACGACTTTGAACTGGGTAAGTATTCATTATCATATAGTGATTGTATTTCACAAATCCATGTCTATATTCATCAAGAAATTGGAATTTTTGTAAAACTTTTCAAAAACAAAAAATTAAGATTTGAAGGTCCATTTGTTATCGGAATTGGACAAATTTGGTATGGTTGAACTCATATCGGAACGGGTGTTCGGATTTCGTGAGTTTTTTCGGGATTTGAGACGTGGGTCCCACTGTCGAATATTTTAATGAATTTCGGATTTTTATCCGGAAAAATTATAAATTCATATGGAATTAATTCCTATGATTAGTATTGAATATATTTAATTGTTTGTGAATAGATTTGAAGCTTTCAGAGGTAAATTTAAAAGGAAAAGCTGTGGTTGAATAATTGATTGAAATTTACAAAGCGAGGTAAGTATCGGGTTTAATCTAGACTTGAGGAAATAGAATTCTTAAATTATTTGTTATGTGAATTGCATGTGAGCGACATATAGGCGAGGTGACGAGTGTCTATACGTCATCAAATTAATTATTTTCCTACTTACTTGAAAAATCATAAATTAGTTTTAATCATAAATTAAATATTATAATAATTATTTCTCTCTTATTCTTTGTCAAATATTAATTCTTGAATTCCTGTATTAATTGTTATATGTTATTTGAATTATGTGCCTTAATTGTTATTTGACATTTAGCATATTAAATACTAAACTGCCTATTTGCTCCCTGATTTCCATAATAAATTGCTATTTGTCATTGTTTGCTTCATAATTAAATCATAATTATTGTATGCTTGTTGTCTTATGATTTTATATTAATTGTTGCGTTTATTGGAAAATTTCTTCTATAAGAATTGATTGGTAAATGAATATGTTGGAGGAGCGGGTTGCACGCCGTAACAGGATTGATTATAATGAATATATTGGAGGATCGGGTTGCATGCCACAACAGACTTATTAAAAGTCAATATTGGAGGATCGGGTTGCACGCCGCAACAGACTTATTAAAAAGTCCATATTGGAGGATCGGGTTGCACGCCGCAACAGACTTATTAAAAGTCAATATTGGAGGATCGGGTTGCACGCCGTAACAGACTTGTTAAAAAGTTAATATTGGAGGATCCGGTTGCACGTCACAACCGACTAGATTAAAATGAATATGTTGGAGGAGCGGGTTGCACGTCGCAACAGAACTGAATGTGGATATATTATGAGAGCGAGTTGCACGCTGCAACAGAAATAATGGAAATGATAATTGGTTATGACTGCTGAGTTGCCTTCAATTATTATAAATGTATTACCTGATTTATTCCTATTATTGTTGTTGTTACTAATATTGCGTACAGATTAATGTAAGTGAACCGCCTTAGCCTCGTCACTACTTCGTCGAGGTTAGGCTCAACACTTACCAGTACATGGGGTCGGTTGTACTGATACTACACTCTGTACTTTTTGTGCAGATTTTGGAGTTGGTCCCAGCGGCGTACCATAGACTTGCTCGGATTTTAGCTATCAGAGGAGACTTGAGGTATTATTGCATGGCATCTGCAGTTCTGAAGTCCCCGTCTATTGTACTTTAGCAGTGTGTTTATTTCCAGACAACTTTATATTATTCAGACCTTTATTTGTATTTATTCTAGAAGCTCGTGTACTTGTGACACCAATTCTGGGATGGTATTTAGACACCGTTGTTTGATGGATTATTTCACTATATTTCAAACTTTGCTTCCGCATTTGTTTCCTTGTTATTAATAAATTTAAAATTGTTTTAAAAATGGATAATATTATTCTAACGTTGGCTTGCCTAGCAAGTGAAATTTTAGGCGCCATCACGGTCCGAAGGTGGGAATTTCGGGTCGTGACAGTTGGTATCAATGCACTAGGTTACATAGGTCTCACGAGTCACGATCAAGCTTAGCAGAGTCTGAAGGATCGGTACGGAGATGTTTGTACTTATCTCTCAGAGGCTATGAAGTTTAGGAACAATATTACTTCTTTCTTATTCTGTCGTGTGATTTTATTCTATCATCGATGATTGAACCATTCTACTCTTATTTTCTCGCAGTTGGTGAGAACGCATAATACCTCTACCGATGGACAGGGACCAGAATCCCCGGTGGCAACTATGGCCAGGGATAGAGGTTGAGGCCGAGGTCGTGCTAGAGGCCGAGGCAGAGGCCGAGGTAGAGCTCAGTCCAGAGCTCGAGCAGCTGCACCTGTTGTAGAACCTCAGGTAGACCTTCAGGAGGAGGTCCCAGTTTAGATTGTACCAGTTGGACCAGTTCAGGTCCTGGAAGGATTTATAGCCACTCCAGTGTTTCAGGACGCTCTAGTCCGATTGGTGAGTCTTATGGAGGGTGTGGCCCAGAATGGTACATTTCCAGTGGCACCAACCATCTCACAAGCTGGGGGAGGAGTACAAACTCCCACTACTCCCGCCCCGGAGCAGATGGCTCCCCAGAATCAGGCTCCAGCAGCCCCGCCATTTGGGGTAGTTCAGCCAGTTATTGTGGCATAGACCGGTGATAGGCCCGCCATGTCTTTTAAGGCCTTATTAAGACTGGATAAGTTTACTAAGCTCTTTCCAGTTCACTTCAGTGGTACACCTTCTGAGGACCCACAAGATTATCTTGAACGCTGCCACGAGGTGCTGCGAAACATGGGTATAGTTGAGACCAATAGAGTTGATTTTGCTGTATTCCAGATGACGGGTTCCGCCAAGAGGTGGTGGAGAGATTATACATTGACCCGGCCAGTCGGATCACCTACACTTACCTGGGAGCAGTTCTCTCAGCTATTTCCGGAGAAGTTCCTCCCTATCATATTGAGAGAGGAATTCCGCAAGCAATTTGAGCATCTACAACAGAGCAGTATGACTGTTACTCAGTACGAGTCCCGTTTTGTGGATTTGGCCCGTCATGCTCTCCTTTTACTACCTACGGAGGGAGAGAGAGTGAGGAGGTTCATTGAGGGACTCACACACCCTATCAGACTTCAGATGGCCAAGGAGACCGGAGGTGAGATTTCTTTTCAGGCAGCTGCTAATGTCGCAAGGAGGATCGAGATGGTTCTTGCACAGGAAAGAGAGCAGAGGTCCGATAAGAGGCCTCGTCAATTTGATGGTTACAGTGGTGCCTCGTCTAGAGGCCGGGGCAATGTTGGTAGGGGTCATCCTCCCAGACTATTTCATTCAGCACTTCATGTATCTCGCGGTGCTTCAGGGAGTAACGGTCCTATTATGCCTTACTCTGGGCAGCCAGTATTCAGTGCACATTCAGCTCCTATCAGTGCACCACCACTCCAGAGTTACTACAGTGGTTATCCGGCCCATCTAGGTCAGCTTCAGCTTCAGCAGCCACGTCATCAGGATGGGTGTTATGAGTGTGGGAACATTGGT
This sequence comes from Nicotiana tabacum, assembly GCF_000715075.1. Lineage (NCBI taxonomy): Eukaryota > Viridiplantae > Streptophyta > Magnoliopsida > Solanales > Solanaceae > Nicotiana > Nicotiana tabacum. Next base: position 10,966,055 of record NC_134103.1, on the reverse strand, counting down.
CACATCAGGAGGTATTACCCTAGATTGGCGAGTAACAGATCTCGGCAAAATTCTCGTGCCATCATACCGACACCGGTTGCTTCACCACCTGCTCAGCCAGCTAGAGGTAGGAGTCAAGCACTTAGAGATGGAGGTCAGGCCATTAGAGGTGGAGGTCAGACCGTTAGAGATGGAGGCCAGCCAGTTAGAGGCCGTTCCAGAGATGCAGTTCAGAGTGGTGGGGCCCAACCCCGATTTTATGCTTTTCCAGCTAGGCCTGAGGACGAGTCATCTGATGTTGTGATCACAGGTATTTTTCCAGTTTTTCATAGAGATGCTTGAGTTCTATTTGATCCAGGATCTACTTATTCCTATCTGTCCTCTTATTTTGTTTCATATTTGGTTGTGCCTTGTGATTCTCTGATTGCTTCTATGTGTGTATCTACACCGGTGGGAGACTCTGTGGTAGTAGATCATTTCTACCATTCGTGTGTGGTTACTATTGGTAATCTTGAAACTAGTGTGGATCTTCTACTTCTTGATATGGTAGATTTTGATGTCATCTTGGTTATGGATTGGCTGTCTCCTTATCATGCCATATTAAACTGTTATGCCAAGACAGTGACCCTAGCTATGCCTGGGTTACCTCGGTTAGAGTGGAAAGGAACTCCTGGCCATTCTGCTAGCAGGGTTATTTCTTATATGAAAGCTCGGCGTATGGTAGAGAAAGGGTGTCTAGCCTATTTGGTTTATATTCGCGATCCCAGTGCGGATGTCCCTTCTATGGACTCAGTACTAGTTGTTCGTGAATTTTCGGAAGTATTTCCTATAGATTTGCTGGGGATGCCATCCGACAGAGATATTGACTTCTGTATTGATTTGCCTCCGGGCACTCAGCCCATTTCTATTCCACCATACCGTATGGCCCCGCCAGAGTTGAAAGAATTGAAAGAGGAGTTACAAGCCTTACTTGATCAGGGATTCATTAGACCCAGTGTCTCGCCCTGGGGTGCATTAGTATTATTTGTAAAGAAGAAAGATGGCTCGATGCGGATGTGTATAGATTATTGGCAGTTGAACAAGGCCATTATCAAAAACAAATATCCACTGCCAAGAATTGATGACTTATTTGATCAGCTTCAGGGTGCCAAGGTATTTTCGAAAATTGATTTGAGATCTGGTTACCATCAGTTTAAGATTAGGGCATCCGATGTCCCTAAGACAGCTTTTCGAACTCGGTATGGGCATTACGAGTTCCTAGTGATGTCATTTGGGTTGACAAATGCTCCAGCAGCATTTATAGATTTGATGAATCGGGTGTTCAAGCCTTATTTGGATTCTTTTGTGATTGTATTCATTGATAATATCTTGATTTACTCCAGCAGTCGAGAGGAGCATGAGCAGCATCTTCGAAGTGTGCTTCACACCTTGAAGAATAATCAGTTATATGCCAAAATTTCAAAATATGAGTTTTGGTTAGACTCATTTGCCTTTTTGGGACATATTGTATCGGCAGAAGGCATAAAGGTGGATCCTTAGAAGATTGAGGTTGTTCAGAATTGGCCTAGACCTACTTCGGTTACAGAGATCCGGAGTTTCCTGGGTTTGGCAGGTTATTATCGTCGGTTCGTGGAAGGGTTTTTATCTATAGCAAGCACATTGACCAGACTAACCCAGAAGGGTGTTCCATTCAGATGGTCAGACGAGTGTGAGTTGAGCTTTCAGAAGCTCAAGACCGCTTTGACTACGGTGCCAGTATTGGTATTACCCACAGGTTCAGGATCGTATACGGTATATTGTGACACATATCACATTGGGCTTGGTGCAATATTAATGCAAAATGGCAAGGTAATTGCATATGCGTCACGGCAGTTGAAAGTTCACGAGAAGAATTATCCTGTTCATAACTTAGAATTGGCAGCCATTGTTCATACGCTAAAGATTTGGAGGCACTACCTCTACGGTGTCTCGTGTGAGGTATTTACTGATCATCGTAGCCTTCAGTATCTGTTCAAACAAAAAGATCTTAATTTGAAGCAGAGAAGATGGTTGGAGTTATTGAAAGACTATGATATCACCATTTTGTATCACCCCGGAAAGGCCAATGTGGTGGCCGATGCTTTGAGTAGAAAGGCTATGAGTATGGGATGTCTTGCGTATATTCCGGTTAGTGAGAGGCCATTAGCTGCAGATGTTCAGACTTTGGCTAATCAGTTCGTGAGGTTAGATGTTTTAGAACCCAGTCGAGTTCTATCTTGTACAATCGCTCGATCTTCTTTATATGAGTGCATCAGAGAGAGGCAGTATGATGATACTCACTTACTTGTCCTTAAGGACACGGTACGGCACGGTAATGACAAACGGGTTGCTGTGGGGGAAGATGGAATTCTGCGAATATAGGGCCGTATTTGTGTGCCTAATGTGGATGGGCTTCGTGAATTAATTCTTGAAGAGGCACACAGTTCCAGGTATTCTATTCATCCAGGTACCGCCAAAATGTATCAAGATTTGCGGCAACATTATTGGTGGAGGAGAATGAAAAAGGATATAGTTGCACATGTAGCTCGGTGTCTGAATTGTCAGCAAGTTAAGTACGAGCATCAGAGACCTGGTGGTTTGCTTCAGAAGTTAGAAATTCCTGAGTGGAAGTGGGAGCGTATCACTATGGATTTTGTTGTTGGGCTCCCACAGACTCAGAGAAAATTTGATGCAGTTTGGGTCATTGTGGACAGGTTGACCAAGTCAGCCCATTTCATTCCAGTGGCAGTTATCTATTCTTCAGAGAGGTTAGCTGAAATTTACATTAGTGAGATTGTCCGCCTTCACGATGTGCCTGTGTCTATTATTTCAGATCGAGGTACGCAGTTTACCTCACATTTCTGGAGGGCTGTACAGCGTGAGTTAGGCACGTGGGTGGAGTTGAGTACATCATTTCATCCACAGGCGGACGGACAGTCAGAGCGCGCACTATTAAGATATTGAAAGATATGCTTAGCGCTTGTGTTATACACTTTGGAGGTTCTTGGGATCATTTCTTGCCACTTGCGGAGTTTGCTTATAATAATAGCTACCAGTCGAACATTCAAATGGCTCCATATGAGGCATTATACGGAAGGCGATGCCGATCACCAGTTGGTTGGTTTGAACCGGGAGAGGCTCGGTTGTTGGTTACCGATTTGGTACAGGATGCCTTGGATAAGGTCAAGATTATTCAGGATCGACTTTGCACAGCTCAATCTAGGCAAAAGAGTTATGCCGACCGTAATGTTCGTGATATTGCATTCATGATTGAAGAACGAATATTGCTTCGGGTTTCACCTATGAAAGGTGTAATGAGGTTCGGAAAGAAGGGCAAGTTGGGCCCTAGGTATATCGGACCCTTTGAAATTCTTGAAAGGGTGGGTGAAGTAGCCTATAGGCTTGCATTACCACCTAGTTTATCAGCGGTTCATCCGGTGTTCCATGTGTCTATGCTCCGAAAATATCATGGTGATCCGTCCTATGTGTTAGATTTTAACTCAGTCCAATTGGACAAAGATTTGACTTACGAGGAGGAGCCGGTGTCTATTCTAGCCCGGCAGGCTCGACAGTTGAGGTCAAAGAGTTATCCTTCAGTTCGGGTGCAATGGAGAGGTCAGTCGGTAGAGGCATCTGCTTGGGAGTCCGAGTCGGACATGCGGATTAAATATCCACACCTTTTCTCCAGCTCAGGTAATTTTTCTCTAACTCCGTTCGAGTACGAACGTTTGTTTTAGAGGTGGAGATTGTGATGACCCAAAATGTCATCTTTAAATTTAATAAGTAATTTTGTGTTCTATGGCCTCAAAAAATACCATTTATCCTTTCTCGACTTGCGTGCGCAGTCCGTAAAATTTTATGGAAAGTTTTCATGTGAAAAATAAATTAAAATGTAAAATAGAGCTTTAAAATTCAAGTGAGTTGACTTTGGTCAATATTTTTAGCAAACGGACCCAGATCAGTATTTTGACAGTTCCAGTGGCTTCGTATCGTGATTTGGGACTTGGACATATGCCCGAAATTTAATTTGGAGGTCCCTAGCTCAAGTTATGACCATTTAACGAAACTAGCAATTTAAAGGCTAAATATTCCAAGTTTGACCACGGGGTTGACTTTTTGATATCGGAGCCGAAATCCAATTCTGAAAATTTGAACAGCTCTGTTAAGTCATTTATGACTTGTGTGCCAAATTTGAAGTCATTCCTGATTCATTTAATATGTTTTGGCACAAGATTTGTAAATTGAAAGTTTAAAACTCAAAATTCGAATCGGGGTGTGAATTGTAATTTCAGTATTGTTTGACGTGATTTTAGACCCCGAGTCAGTCCGTATTATGTTACGGGACTTGTTGGTATATACGAACGGGGTCCCGAATACCCTGAAAGTGAAACAGATCGATATCAGAACAAGAATTGGACTTAAGCAAAAAATCTGAAATTTGGGTTCTGGTATAATCGCACCTGCAGAATTTTGACCGCAGAAGCGAGACTTCCATCGCAGATGCGGCCTTCGCAGGTGCGGCTCTTTTGCGCAGAAGCAGACGTCGCAGGTGCGACATTTTGTCCGCAGATGCAGAACCTCGCCTGGCAGCCCCTTTTCGCAGATGCGAGATTTTTCTCGCAGATGCGAGCTCGCATGTGCGAGCCCAGGCACCGCAGATGCGAAAATGCTGGGAAGAATACATAAAATCAGATCTTAGCCATTTTTACTCATTTTTGAGTTTTGAGTCTCGGATTTGGGCGATTTCAAGGGGGATTTTCATGACTTTGAACTGGGTAATTGTTCTTTATCATATAGTGATTGTATTTCACAAATCCATGTCTATATTCATCATTTATTTTGGATTTAGATGGAAGAAATTGAAATTTTTGTAAAACTTTCCAAAAACGAAAAATTAAGATTTGAAGGTCCATTTGATATAGGAATTGGACAAATTTGGTATGGTTAAACTTGTATCGGAACGGATGTTTGGATTTTGCGAGATTTTTCGGGATTTGAGATGTAGGTCCCACTGCCGAATATTTTAATGAAATTCAGCTTTTTATCCGGTAAAATTATAAATTCATATGGAATTAATTCCTATGATTATTATTGAATATATTGAATTGTTTGTGAATAGATTTGAAGCTTTAAGAGGCAAATTTAAAAGAAAAAGTTGTGGTTGAATAATTGATTGGAATTTGCAAAGCGAGGTAAGTGTGAGAGTTAACCTTGACTTGAGGAAATAGAACTCTTAAATTATTTGTTATGTGAATTGCATGTGAACGACGTATAGGCGAGGTGACGAGTGTCTATACGTCATCAAATTAATTGTTTGCCTGCTTACTTGAAAAATCATAAATTATTTTTAATCATAAATTAAATATTATAATAATTATTTCTCTCTTATTCTTTGTCAAATATTATTTCTTGAATTCCTGCATTAATTGTTACATGTTATTTGAATTATGTGCCTTAATTATTATTTGACATTTAGCATATTAAATATTAAACTGCCTATTTGCTCCCTGATTTCCATAATAAATTGCTATTTATCATTATTTGCTTTATAATTAAATCATAATTATTGTATGCTTATTGTTTTATGACATAATATATTCGGGATACAATTAAATGTATCCCGAATATACTTCCTTCAAATGAATAATTGTTGCGTTTATTGGGGAATTTCTTCTATAAGAATTGATTCGTAAATGAATATGTTGGAGGAGCGGGTTGCACGCCGCAACAGGATTGATTATAATGAATATATTGGAAGATCGGGTTGCACGTCGTAACAGACTTATTAAAAGTCAATATTGGAGGATCGGATTGCACGCCGCAACAGACTTATTAAAAAGTCCATATTGGAGGATCGGGTTGCACGCCGCAACAGACTTATTAAAAGTCAATATTGGAGGATCGGGTTGCACGCCGCAACAGACTTGTTAAAAAGTTAATATTGGAGGATCGGGTTGCACGCCGCAACAGACTAGATTAAAATGAATATGTTGGAGGAGCGGGTTGCACGCCGCAACAGAACTGAATGTGGATATATTGTGAGAGCGGGTTGCACGCTGCAAGAGAAATAATGGAAATGATAATTGGTTATGACTGCTGAGTTGCCTTCAATTATTATAAATGAATTACCTGATTTATTCCTATTATTGTTGTTGTTACTAATATTGCGTACAGGTTAATGTAAGTGAACCGCCTTAGCCTCGTCACTACTTCGTCGAGGTTAGGCTCAACACTTACCAGTACATGGGGTCGGTTGTACTGATACTACACTCTGCACTTCTTGTGCAGATTTTGGAGTTGGTCCCAGCGGCGTACCATAGACTTGCTCGGATTTCAGCTATCAGAGGAGACTTGAGGTATAACTGCATGGCGTCTGCAGTTCTGAAGTCCCCGTCTATTATACTTTAGGTGTGTGTTTATTTCCAGACAGCTTTATATTATTGAGACCTTTATTTGTATTTATTCTAGAAGCTCGTGCACTTGTGACACTAATTCTGGGATGGTATTTAGACACCGTTGTTTGATGGATTATTTCACTATATTTCAAACTTTGCTTCCGCATTTGTTTCCTTGTTATTAATAAATTTAAAATTATTTTAAAAATGGATAATATTATTCTAACGCTGGCTTGTCTATCAAGTGGAATGTTAGGCGCCATCACGGTTCGAAGGTAGAAATGGATATATATATATATATATATATATATATCTCTCTCTCTCTCTCTCTCTCTCTCTCTCTCTCTCTCTTCGTCTCTATTTCGAGTTACGGTTTTCTTCTTCAGATTTTGCTTCCGCGATTCGATCTTGTTGATCTAACATATATAATTATATATACACAAATTAAGTAAGATATGTTTACGCAAGTCTATAATCAGTGACGGAGCTAGACTGCTGGCCGCGGGTTCGGCCGAATTCAATACCTTTAATTTAAATTATGTAGTATTTAATTTTAAAATTTATTAAATATATATAAATTATTAATTTAGAATTCAATAATTTAAAAGGATTAACAATTTTGAACCCATAGACTCAAAATCCTAGTTCCGTGCCTATGAGTCTACTCTTAGTTTACCATCATTATTATTTTCTTATAAAGTACTTTTGTTGTATTTTATCATTTTAGGGTTTGGCTTTTAGCACGCCAGAGCCAACTAGACCGCTGGATACACTCTTTTGTTGGCTGCAGAAAAATTCCAAAATGACACGCGTTAAAGAATCATTAAAGAAAAAAGAAAAATAGAAACTAATCGTGTTATCGTTTATTTCTTACTATGAAATAAAGGAGAAGTATAGTAATTTTCTAAGAGGTAATATTGCCATTTTTTCTTTTGTGAAGTGAAAATATAAATTACTCGGAAATTCAGTAATTTCGCTATGACTATTAAAAAAAAAAATAGAACAAGTGGAAACTATTTTTTAAAAAAATGGGAATTATATATGGTAGCACCGAGTGTTCTTTAAATAATGTGAGAATTTCTTTTTTGTTTATGTAGTATTCTCTTATACGTTTTCAATTTTTTGGGGGGTTTTAGTAGATGTTGATCTACAGTTTTATTAAGGGTTCACATGAACTCAGTAATTTTTGCACAAACCTTATATACTAAAGAAGTCATTAACTTTTTATAAATATTTGACTGTGAACCAAATTAAGATTGTATATTAACTTAACGCTATTGTATGAATTCATAAATTTCAAATCGCGAATCCGCCTCTAGGTGAAAGTTTATATTTCAAATTATGCATTTATTTTATCGTAAGGAAACTATTTTAGATTAAGACAATCAGATTTTCAAAGAAAGCGAAGAGTGATACTTTAGATACTTTCTTGAAAAACTGGCATCTTGTCGTCAGAGGCGTATCTAGTGTTATGGTTCAACTGAACCCATAGCTTTCCCTCATATCCTATATTTTTACCTAAAAATTATTAAATATGTACATGTAATAAATTTTGAAATTATTAAATTAGATGAGATGTGGTAAGATTGCAAATCTGAACCCATAAAATTTAAATACTGGATCCGCCTCTACTTGTCGTTCCTTTTATATTGGAAAATTTGGTTTTATTCTATCTCTTTTGGGGTTTGGTTTTTTGCCCACCTGACAATTCAGTAACATGTCACATTGACTGCAGCTTGTTCTATTATCTTGGATAAATGATCATCAATTATACAAGTTGTTGATAGTACTTTCAAAATGAATAATGAAATACATAAGAATTAATAAAGGGAAATTGCATATTTTCTAGTCAATTTTATCCAACTTTCACCTATACCTTTCTTTGATATTTAAGCAAAATATTATTCTTTTATTATGATCGAAATGTTTATTATTCAATCGATAAATGATCTAAAGCTTATTTCGTAGAAACTAAAATCAGGCAATGGGGCTTTTGTCTGCATATTCCCTTGTAAAATGGCGTACCACTTGTATAAGAGATGACTTTCTTAGTTTATTTAGCAATTTTCTTTTTAGTTTTGTTGACAACATAATTAAGTAAATAAAAGTAAGACAAAATAAATAAAGAGATTTTGCTTTAAATTTTTACAAAAATATCTATTAAAGAAGATTTCTACATGTTAGGCCAAAATATTGTCCATACGTGTGTTAATAGAAGAATTATCAAGCTCACACAAGATAGGGATAAAATCTGCGTACATTCTATCTTTTCTCGATCCCACTTGTGGAATGATATTGAGTTTGTTGTTATTGTTGTTTAACTATATCAAGCTCGCGCGGGATCTATTTAAAAATAAAATAGAGAATTATATATGGGAGTAATGCGTGCTCTTTTAGCTGAAATAATTACTATTTCTTTTTGTTCTGATTTCATTTTCCTTTTTTGTTTTTGGGTGCAGGCAGTTCATATTTCAGTATGCATCTATTTAATTGTACGGGGTATATTTCAGATTAAGACAATCAAATTTGCGAAGAAAACGAATGGTGATATTTTTTTTTTAGATATTTTCTTGAACTGGCATTCTGTCGACCCATTTGGAAAATTTGCTTCTATTGTATTCTTTTTGGGGTGGGTTTCATTTTTAGCCCGCCAAACAATTATCAGTAACATTTTTATTAATTCTTGACTGCAGCTTCTTGTATTATCTTCGATAAATATTTATCAGTAACTTGTGCATATTTTCTGGTCTATATATAAATTTTTTCAACTTTCACCCACTTGCAGATCGAGAGTGTAACATATGAGTTAACGTTAATTCAATTCCTTTTGTTCAGAGCCGGTATATGTATTAAGAAATTTATTAAATACCTATAAATTTTGACTGTAAACTTAGTTATTATTGTACATTAATTTAAGGTCGTTTTCGGAGCTAGGAACCAATAATATGCGTATGCTTTCAGTCAAAGAATGCAAATTTAAGGGAAAAGAACACAGGGTACATTATGAGAGGACAACGAACCATAATATATTTTTAGTGATACGATGATCCAAATGGACCAAAAACAAAATAGAATATAAATTTCTAGAGAAGTCTAAGAAAAAATGCAAGATAGTAGTCGATTTGTCGGAAAATATTAATCTAATGGCATAGCAAATATCTTCCAAAATTATGATGTTGCTTTTTTTTTTTCCTTCTCAAGGCATGTTACTTCTAAACTTAGTGGCTTGGGTAAATAGTTCAAATTAGAACAACATTGATGTCCCTCCTTCGTGATGACTATAAAATATTTAAATATTATATACTTAAAAATAAATTATTTTAAATAATATATATATAAATATGTCAATTCTCTGTATTTTCTAATAGTATTTTGCAGGAAATAAAAATATCGTGATAACACAAATAAAGGAAATAAAAAAGAGCAGGGGCATCAAGGCCAAAAAACACGAAGCAACATGGCAAAAAAAAAGCATGAGGCAACATGACACCTTATGGGATTTGATTTCTATAAATAGTATGCCATATTTGTGTTGAAGGAGAGATACGTGCCAATTAGCAGCTTTTTCTCTAGGTTTGGTCTTTGCTTCTTTCTTTATCTATTTCACTTTCCTTTTGAAGTTTTTGAATTTTCTAAAAGTATTGATAGTATTTTAAGAATTCCTTTCTTTGTGAAATTTAATTACTCCATAATAGAGTAATCTCTTTTGTTGGAATAGTTGATGAAGCTCGATATAGTTAGAATATTAATCTCAGTTTTACTTCTTGCTTGACCTAAAACTTTCTACTTATATTTTTATATTGTGCTGGAATATTATTTTTAATTAATTATTATCACTTCTATCTATTTCTTCTCCAAAGTTAGTTGTATGTAAATTTTGTAATTCTTACGAAGCAAAATTAATATATAATAACTATTGGGTAAAATAATAGAGTGAGAGTAATTCTTATTAATCTATTATTCCAAGTCTATAATCTTGCTTACTTCCATTCCAAGCCATATATATAAGTTTATCTAGTTTGTTTCTTTTCTTTTTACTGTTTGATATCATGAGCATGTGCATTCTAACTCTGTACATCCACATAAGATCGAAATATTCAATCCTTTTTATTTAATGCATGGATTAACTACTGTGTTTCAATTTATAACACTGGAATCACTTGTTTATGTAAAGATAAGAAGTAACATTTGATTTTCATAATTTCCTTTCTTCTCTTAAATTTTATTTCAACTAACAGTACTTATTGAAACCAGTATTTTAAAAGGCGTGGGCGTAAGGCGAGGCGTTTTACATATATCTCAGCGAGGCGTAAGTCCCGAGATACGAGACGTAAGCCCCATAGGTATTTAATATTTAATATTTTATAAAATAATATAATGACAGTAAATATTTATAAACAGGTAAAATTGCATAAAAATTGAAGAAAACTATAAATATGTGAAATATATATGTGCTCCATCCCCACAAAAAACTAGTCAAAATAATCTATTATACGCTACTTACAAGCACAAGTAACTTGAGTCTAAAGAATAAAGTTTTCTACATGGAGGAACAAAAAAGATGATTAACCTGTAATTTGAATTTTGAACTTGCTTCTATGAAGGAAAATGAAGTTCTCTTTGTATTTGTAAAAAAAAAAAAAATTCGTTGCTTTTGGGAGATATTAGAAGACTAGCGGACAAGATAAAGAATTGGGAAAGACCATGAATTAGGGCTTTAATCAATAAAAAAGATCTTAACTTTTAAATTTAATACTTTTGAGTTCCTTTTTAAACCTTTTGAGTAATTACCAAACTGACTTTTGAGAATTTGGGTATTATATGAAGGACTTATTTAACAAATTTTATTTTAATTTAAAAAGTCTATGGGGCTTACTCCTGTCACGACCCAAAATTTCTCACCGACGGGACCGTGATGGTGCCTAACATTTTACTTGCTAGGCAAGCCAACGTTAAAGAATCATTAACCAATTCCTTATTCCCATTCAGTAATTAACAATAATTAACTAAGATAAAATATAATAAATGCGGAATATCATAAATCTATATTAACTACTACCTCCCGGATCTGAAGTCACAATTCACGAGCATTCTAGAATTTACTACAAGTAATAGTGTGAAAGAAATAACTGTCTAAATGAAAGAAACAATAGAACAAAAAAGATGGACGAGGACTTCAAGGTATGTGAACGCCGACAGATCTACCTTGAGTCTCCGGACAGCGAACCAATAGCAAAATCTCGATCAACCCGAGCCGGTATCAAAATCTACACAGAAAGTGTAGAATGCAGTATCAGTACAACCGACCCCATGTACTGGTAAGTGTCGAGCCTAACCTCGACGAAGTAGTGACGAGGCTAAGGCAAGGCACCTACAAATCAACATGTACAATTTAACAGTGTATATGAAAATAGCAGAAATAAAGGGCTAAACAGGAAATGTCGGGAGGGGAACATACTGAGGGGAATACAAAATAAAGAACTACAACAGAATGATCACCGAAGCAGTCAATATACCATGAATCAACAGGAATAGTGAATACAGTAAGGAAAAATGCACGACATCACCCTTTGTGCTTTTACTCTCAATCTCACCATAAAAATTAATAGAAATGGCACGGCATCACCCTTCGTGCTTTTACTCTCATATCATGGCACGGCATCACCCTTCGTGCATTAACACTCACAATATGGCACGACATCACCCTTCGTGCATTAACACTCACAATATGGCACGACATCACCCTTCGTGCATTAACACTCACAATATGGCACGACATCACCCTTCGTGCATTAACACTCACAATATGGCACGGCATCACCCTTCGTGCATTAACACTCTCCCTTACTATAATGCAATGCATAAATAACAACAGGGAGATAGAATAACAAGTACAAACCTTACCTCAATATTTGGTACCAATAACATCAATCTCAACTTGAAATAAAACTCAATTATCACCAAAAAATCCGTAAACATGATGAGAACGATAAATTGAACACTAGTATAACACATCACAATTAGGCATAGGGTTGAGACAATATAAGAAAAACTGAGAAACACGGAAAACAGGTAAATTGGCGGCGCATAAGTACTCGTCATCTCACATATACGCCGCTCACATAATTTTCACTTAGCAAGTAATCTAAGGTTCCTAATTCCCTCAAGTCAGGGTTAGACACAACAGTTATCTTACTCCGAAGGCCACTTAATTCTTAATCACAGCTTTTCCTTTGGAATTCACCTCCAAACCACTCGTATCTATTCAAAAATGACTCAATAACATCAAATATTGCTAAAGGAATCAATTATATTTCATAAATTTAGATTTCCTAAATTTTCCTCCAAAAAGTCAAAAATCGACCACGGGCCCACTTGGTCAAAACCCGAGGTTCGGACCAAATTTTATTTACCCATTCACCCCCGAGCCCGAATATATAATTGGTTTTGAAACCCGACCTCATATTTAGGTCTAAATTCCCAAATTTCCGAAATCCCTAGTTTCTACCCAAAACCATAATTCTACCATGAAAACCTTAGTTTTTTGGTTGAAATCTTGTAAAATGTAGTGAAAGATTGAAAGAAACCAGTTTAGAATCACTTACCTATGATTTGGGGAAGATCTGGTCTTTGGAAAATCGCCTCTTGTGTTTTAGCTCTTGAAAATTTGGGAAATGAATGAAAATACCCGTCCAAAAGTTATTTTGTTCAGCTGCAGACGTCGCATTTGCGACCTGAGCTTCGCAATTGCGAAGAGGCTATCGCAATTGCGAAGCCTTCACAATCATGCTTCCCTTATCAAATGCGAGGAAAATGTTGCAATTGCGATCACTGACCTCGCAAATACGGACAAAATATCTCATTTGCGATCCATACCCCTTCCAGACTCCCTTCGCAAATGCGAAGAAAAGTTCGCAATTGCGAACACCGGCTGGCCCAGCTTCTCTTCGAATTTGCGATGAGAAGCTCGCAAATGCGACCTCAACAGTGGTCGCAAATGCCAACCCTGACCTCGCATTTGCGAGGTTTGAGGCCTGCAACACAACTGAAGCACACCAGCTATTTTTCTAAGTCCAAATCACTCCGTAGCCGATCCAAAACTCACCCGAGGCCTCGGGGCTACAAACCAAACATGCACGCAAGTATAAAAATATCATATGAACTTGCTCGTACGATCAAATCGCCAAAATAATACCTAGAATTACGAATTTAGTATCAAATCAAATGAAATTCTCAAGAACACTTTAAAAATTTCTATTTTCTCAATTGGACGTCCGAATCACATCAAATCAACTTCGTTTCTCACCAAATTTCATAGACAAGTCTTAAATATCATAAGGAACCTGTATCAGGGTTCGGAACCAAAATATGGACCCGATACTAACAATGCCAAATATCAATCAATTCTTAAAAATAATTAATTTCCAGACTTTTAATTTTAGTCAAAAAATCATAACTCAAGCTAGGGACCTCTAAATTCAATTCCGGGCATCCGCCCATGTCCCATAATTCGATACGAACCTACCGAGACCGTCAAAGCACGGATCCAGGACCGTTTACCAAATATGTTGACCGAAGTCAACTAAAATTAACTTTTAAGGCAGAAATTCTTATTTTCATTAATTTTCAACATAAAAGCTTTCCGAAAAACCTGCCTGGACTGCGCACGCAAATTGAGGAGGGTAAAAAATGAGATTTTTAAGTCTTAAGAGCACATATTCGAGTTCTAAAACATAAGATGACCTTTTGGGTCATCACATTCTCCACCTCTAAACCAACCGTTCATCCTCGAACGGACTTAGAAAAGTACCTGGGTTGGTGAAAAGGTAGGGATATCTACTCTGCATATGGGATTCGGACTCCCAAGTAGCTGCCTCAATAGGCTGACCTCTCCACTGCACTCGAACTGAAGGGTAACTCTTTGATCTCAACTGGCGAACTTGCCGGGCTAGAATTGCCACCGGCTCCTCCTCGTAAGTCAAATCCTTGTCCAACTGGACAGAGCTGAAATCTAACACATGGGACAGATCGCCGTGATACTTTCAAAGCATGGACACATGGAATACCGGATGAACAACTGCTAAACTAGGTGGCACAAGCCACCTCTCCCACTCTCTCCAGAATCTCAAAAGGTCCGATATACCTAGGGCTCAACTTGCCCTTCTTTCTGAACCTCATTACACCCTTCATAGGTGATACCCGAAGTAACACTCTCTCTCCGACCATGAATGCAACATCACGAATACTACGGTCGGCATAACTCTTCTGCCTGGACTGAGTTGTGCGAAGTCGATCCTGAATAATCTTGACCTTATCTAAGGCATCCTGTACTAAGTTTGTGCCCAACAACCGAGCCTCTCCCGGCTCAAACCACCCAACTGGCGACCGACACCGCCTACCATATAATGCCTCATAGGGAGCAATCTGAATGCTCGATTGGTAGCTATTGTTGTAGGCGAATTATACTAGGGGAAAGAACTGATCCCACGATCCTCCGAAGTCTATAACACAAGGACGGAGCATATCCTCCAAGATCTGAATAGTATGCTCAGACTGCCCATCCGTCTGGGGATGGAATGCTGTGCTCAACTCAACCCGCGTACCCAACTCACACTGTACTGCCCTCCAAAAGTGCGAGGTAAACTGTGTACCTCGATCAGAAATGATAGACACGGGCACACCATGAAGACGAACGATCTCACGAATATAAATCTCTACTAACCGCTCAGAGGAATAGGTAACTGCCACAGGAATGAAGTGCGCTGAGTTAGTCATCCTGTCCACAATAACCCAAACTACATCGAACTTCCTTTGAGTTCGTGGGAGTCCAACAACAAATTCCATAGTGATATGCTCCCACTTCCACTCAGGAATATCTAACCTCTGAAGTAAACCACCAGGTCTCTGATGCTCACACTTTACTTGCTGGCAATTTAAGCATCAAGCTGCATAGGCAACTATATCATTTTTCATTCTCCTCTACCAATAATGTTGCCGCAAATCTTGATACATTTTGGTGGTACCTGGGTGAATAGAATACCTGGAATTGTGTGCTTCTTCAAGAATAAATTCACGAAGTCCATCCACAATAGGCACAAAAATACGACCCTGCATCCTCAAAACTCCGTCATATCTAACAGTAATCTGCTTGGCACCACTGTGCTGTACTGTGTCTCTAAGGACAAGTAAATGAGGATCGTCATTCTGCCGATCTCTGATGCGCTCAAACAAAGAAGACCGAGCAACTGTACTAGCTAGAACATAGCTGGGCTCAGAAACGTCTAACCTCACGAACTGGTTGGCCAAGGCCTGAATATCCAATGCAAGCGGTCTCTCACCAACTGGAATATATGCAAGGCTACCCATACTAACCGACTTTCTACTCAAAGCATCGGCCACCATATTGGCCTTCCCGGGATAATACAATATGGTGATATCGTAGTCTTTCAATAGCTCCAGCCACCTCCTCTGCCTCAAATTGAGTTCCTTCTTCTTGAACAAATACTGCAAGCTCTGATGATCAGTGAATACCTCACATGGCACGCTGTAAAGATAGTGCCTCCAAATCTTCAGCGCGTGAACAATGGCTGCCAGCTCTAGATCATGAACATGGTAATTCTTCTCGTGAACATTCAGCTACCATGAAGCATATGCAATAACCTTTCCATCTTGCATCAATACCGTACCCAGACCAATATGAGATGCATCACAATATACTGTATAAGATTCTAAACCAGTGGGTAACACCAATACCGGTGCCGTAGTCAAAGCTGTCTTGAGCTTCTGAAAGCTCGCTTCATACTCGTCTGACCACCTGAACGGGGCACCCTTCTGGGTCAATCTGGGTTGCTATGAATGAAAACCCCTCCACAAATCGACGGTAATAGCCCACCAAACCCAAAAAACTACGGATCTCTATAGCTGATGTGGGTCTATGCCAATTCTGGATTGCCTTAATCTTATTAGGATCCACCTGAATACCCCTCTACTGATACAACGTGACCCAAGAAAGCAACTGAACTCAACCAAAATTCGCATTTTGAGAACTTAGCATATAACTGGCTGTCTTTCAGAGTCTGAAGAACGACCCAAAGGTGCTGCTCATGCTCCTCTCGACTGTGGGAGTAGATCAAGATATCATCAATAAACACAACCACAAAGAAATCCAAGTAAGGTTTGAACACTTGGTTCATCAAATCCATGAATGCTGCTGGGGCATTTGTCAGCCCAGATGACATCACTAGAAACTTATAATGCCCAGACCGAGTCCGAAAAGCTGTCTTAGGAACATCAGATGCCCTAATACTCAACTGATGGTAGCCAGATCTCAAATCAATCTTTGAAAACAGCTTGGCACCCTGAAGCTGATCAAATAAGACATCAATTCTTGGCAACAGATATTTATTTTTAATAGTGACCTTGATCAGCTGCCAATAATCTATACACATCTGCATAGAGCCATCTTTCTTCTTTACAAATAATACTGGTGCCCCAGGGCGAGACACTGGTTCTAATGAATCCCTGATCAAGCATTTCTTGTAACCGCTCTTTCAATTTTTTCAACTCCGGTGGAGCCATACGGTATGGTGGAATAGAAATGGGCTGAGTGGTCGGAGCCAAATCAATACAGAAGTCAATATCTCTGTCGGGTGGCATCCGCGGTAAATCTGCAGGAAATACTTCTGGAAAGTCACGAACAACTGATACTGAGTCCATAGAAGGGATATCCACACTGGGATCGCGAATATAAGCCAAATAGGCTAGACACCCTTTCTCTACTATACACCGAGCTTTCATATAAGAAATAATCTTGCTGGCAGAATGGCCAAGATTCCCTCTCCACTCAAATCGATGCAACCCCTACAAGGCTAAGGTCACCGTCTTGGCGTGGTAATCTAATATAGCATGGTAAGGTGACAGCCAATCCATACCCAGTATGACATCAAAATCAACTATGTCAAGAAGTAGAAGATCTACACGAGTCTCAAGACTCCCAATGGTGACCACACAAGAACGATAAACACGATCTACAGCAATAACATCTCCCACTGGTGTGGACACATACACAAAAGCACTCAAAGAATCACGGGGCACAACTAGATAGGGAGCAAAATAGGATGACACATAAGAGTAAGTAGATCCCGGATCAAATAGAACTGAAGCATCTCTACTGCAAACTGAAACAATACCTGTGATAACAACGTCAGATGACTCAGCCTCAGGCCTGGCTGGGAAAGCATAACACCGGGGCTAGGCCCCACAACCCTGAACTACGTTCCTGGGATGGCCTCTAACTGGCTGGTCTCCACCTCTAACTGGCTGGTCTCCACCTCTAACGGCCTGACCTCCACCTCTAACAGTCTGGCCTCTACCTCTGGCTGCCTGACCCGTGCCTCTAGCTGGCTGAGGAGGTGGTGCAGCAACTGGTGCCGGAACCATGGCACGAGAACTCTGATGTTGTGAGCTGCCCGTTGCTCAAGGGCAAAATCTAGCAATGTGTCTCGGATCACCACAAGTATAACAAAACCTCGGTTGCGGTGACTGCTGACCCTGAAACTGACCATGTCGACCCGAATAACCACCCTGATAACTCTGGAGTGGAGGTGCACTAATAGGAGCTGGTGGTGCACTATAGGCTAGCTGGTCAGAATAATGTATCTAAGGACCACGGCCACCTGAGGCACCATGGGATGCCTGAAGCGCTGAATGAAAAATCCTGGGAGGATGGCCTCTACCAAAAGTACTCTTGCCTCTAGATGAGGCACCGCTGAACTCACCGAAATGACGAGGCCTCTTGTCAGACCCCTGACCTCCCTGAGTAAGAACTATCTCGACTCGTCTGGCGACATTAGCAGCCGCCTAAAAAGAAATCTCACTCCCAGTCTCCTTAGCCATCTGCAATCTGATTGGCTGAGCAAGTCCATCAATAAACCTCCTCACCCTCTCTCTCTCGGTGGGAAGAAGAAGAATGGCATGACGGGCCAAATCCACCAAATGGGTCTCATACTGAGTAACAGTCATACTGCCCTGCTGGAGACGCTCAAACTGACAGCGACGCTCCTCTCTCAATGTGATAGGCAGAAACTTCTCTATAAAAAGTTAAGAGAACTAGTCCCAAGTAAGAGCAGGCGACCCAGCTGGTCTGGTCAACAAGTAATCTCTCCACCATTTCTTGGCGGAACCAGTCATTTGAAATGCAGCAAAATTGACCCCATTGGTCTTCACTATACCCATGTTTCGTAAAACCTCGTGACAATTGTCAAGATACTCCTGGGGTCCTCTAAAGGAGCACCACTGAAGTGAACAGGAAAGAGCTTGGTAAACCTGTCCAATCTCCATAAAGCCTCAGAAGACATAGCTGGCCCATCTCCGACCTGTGACGCAATAATCGACTAAACTAATCCGACTGGCTGTGCTGCTGGAGCCTGATACTGGGGAGCTATCTGCTCCGGAGCGGGAGTGGTAGGAGTGTAGGCTCCTCCTCCAGCATGAGAGACTGCTGGTGCCATGGGAAATATGCCAGTCTGGGCCACACTCTACATAAAGCCCACCAAACGGACCAAAGCATCCTGAAGTACTGGGGTAGCAATGAACCCCTCCGAAACCTGAGCTGGTCCGGCAGGAACAATTTTGGCTCGAACCTCCTCGCCAAGCTCTATCTGAGGCTCCACTGCTGGGGCTGCTTCTCGAGCCCTAGGCTGAGCCCTGCCCCTGCCAAGGCCTCTGGCACTACCTCAGCCTCGACATCTGCCCCCGCGTAGGAGCTGTTACTAGGGGCTCTGGCTGCTGCTCAGCTGAGGAAGCGGTACGTGTTCTCGCCATCTATGAGAGAATAAGAGTAGAAGATTTCAATAAGTATTGAGAAAGCAAGATCGCACGATAGAGAAGAAAAGAAGTGAAACTTGTTCCTAACTTCATAGTCTCTGGAAGATAAGCACAGACATCTTCGTACCGATCCTACAGACTCTACTAAGCTTGCTCGCGAATCGTGAGACCTAGGCAACCTAATGCTCTAATACCAACTATCACGACTCGAAATTTCCCACCGACGGGACCGTGATGGCGCCTAACATTTCACTTGCTAGGTAAGCCAACGTTAGAGAATCATTAACCAATTCCTTATTCCCATTCAGTAATTAATAATAATTAACTAAGATGAAATATAATAAGTACGGAATATCATAAATCTGTATTAACTACTACCTCCCGGATCTGGAGTCGCAATTCGCGAGCATTCTAGAATTTACTACAAGTAATAGTCTGAAAGAAATATAACTGTCTAAATGAAAGAAACAACAGAACAGAAAAGATAGACGGGGACTTCAAGGTCTGTGAACGCCGACATATCTACCTTGAGTCTCCGGACAGCGGACCAATAGCAAAATCTCGATCAACCTGAGCCGGTATCAAAATCTGCACAGAAAGTGCAGAGTGCAGTATAAGTACAACCGACCCCATGTACTGGTAAGTGTCGAGCCTAACCTCGACGAAGTAGTGACGAGGCTAAGGCAAGGCACCTACAAATCAACATGTACAATTTAACAGTGTATATGAAAATAGCAGAAATAAAGGGCTAAACAGGAAATGTTGGGAGGGAAACATACTGAGGGGAATACAAGATAAAGAACTACAACAGAATGATCACCGGAGCAGCCAATATACCATAAATCAACAGGAATAGTGAATATAGTAAGGAAAAATGCACGACATCACCCTTCGTGCTTTTACTCTCAATCTCACCGTAAAAATTAATAGAAACAGCACGGTATCACCCTTCGTGCATTAACTCTCATATCATGGCACGACATCACCCTTCGTGCATTAACACTCATAATATGGCACGACATCACCCTTCGTGCATTAACACTCACAATATGGCACGACATCACCCTTCGTGCATTAACACTCTCCCTTACCACGACATCACCCTTCGTGCATTAACACTCACAATATGACACGGCATTACCCTTCGTGCATTAACACTCTCCCTTACCATAATGCAATGCATAAATATCAATAGGGAGATAGAATAACAAGTACAAACCTTACCTCAATATTTGGTTCCATAACATCAATCTCAACTTGAAATAAAAACTCAATTATCACCAAAAAATCCATAAATATGATGAGAACGATAAATTGAACAACACTAGTATAACACATCGCAATTAGGCATAGGGTTGAGACAATATAAGAAAAACTGAGAAACATGGAAAACAGGTAAATTGGCGGCGCATAAGTACTCGTCACCTCACATATACGCCGCTCACATGAATTTCACTTAGCAAGTAATCTAAGGTTCCTAATTCCCTCAAGTCAGGGTTAGACACAACACTTACCTTGCTCCGAAGGCCACTTAATTCTCAATCACAGCTTTTCCTTTGGAATTCACCTCCAAACCACTCGTATCTATTCAAAAATGACTCAATAACATCAAATATTGCTAAAGGAATCAATTATATTTCATAAATTAAATTTCCTAAATTTTCCTCCAAAAGGTTGAAAAATTGACCCCGGGCCCGCTTGGTCAAAACCCGAGGTTCGGACCAAAATCCTTTTACCCATTCACCCCCCGAGTCCGGATATACAATTGGTTTTGGAATCCGACCTCAAATTAAGGTCTAAATCCCAAAATTTCTGAAATCCGTAGTTTCCACCCAAAACCCCTAATTCTACCATGAAAACTTTAGATTTTTGGTTGAAATCTTGTAAAATATAGTGAAAGATTGAAAGAAACCAGTTTAGAATCACTTACCTATGATTTGGGGAAGAGATGGTCTTTGGAAAATCGCCTCTTGTGTTTTAGGTCTTGAAAATTTGGGAAATGAATGAAAATTCCCGTCCAAAAGTCATTTTGTTCAGCTGCAGACGTCGCATTTGCGACCTGAGCTTCGCAATTGCGAAGCTCAAAATTGCGAAGAGGCTATCGCAATTGCGAAGCCTTCACAATGCTGCTGCCCTTCGCAAATGCAAGGATAGTGTCGCAATTTCGATCACTGACCTCGAAAATGCGGACAAAATATCGCATTTGCAATCCATACCCCTCCCAGACTCCCTTCGCATATGCGAAGAAAAGTTCGCAATTGAGAACACCGGCTGTCCCAGCTTCTCTTCGCATTTGCGATGAGAAGCTCGCAAATGCGACCTCAACAGTGGTCGCAAATGCCAACCCTGACCTCGCATTTGCGAGGTCTGAGGCCTGCAACACAGCTGAAGCACACAAGCTATTTTTTTTAAGTCCAAATCACACCGTAGCCTATCCAAAACTCACCCGAGCCCTCGGGGCTCCAAACCAAACATGCACGTAGGTCTAAAAATATCATACAAACTTGCTCGCCGATCTAATTGCCAAAATAACACCTAAAACTACGAATTTAGTACCAAATAAAATGAAATTCTCAAGAACACTTTAAAAATTTCTATTTTCTCAACTGGACGTCCGAATCACGTCAAATCAACTCCGTTTCTCACCAAATTTCACAGACAAGTCTTAAATATCATAAGGAACCTGTACCCGTCCCAAAACCAAAATACGAACCTGATACTAACAATGCCAAATATCAATCAATTCTTAAAAATAATTAATTTTCAGACTTTTAATTTTCATCAAAAATTCATAACTCAAGTTAGGGACCTCTGAATTCAATTCCGGGCATACGCCCAGGTCCCATAATTCGATACGGCCCTACCGAGACCGTCAAAGCACGGATCCGGGCCCGTTGACCAAAAATGTTGACCGAAGACAGAAATTCTTATTTTTATCAATTTTCAACATAAAAGCTTTCCAGAAACCTACCCAGACTACGCACGCAAATCGAGGAGGGTAAAAAATGAGATTTTTAAGGATTAAGGGTGCAGATTCGAGTTCTAACACATAAGATGACCTATTGGGTCATCACAACTTCTCACTAAAAAAATGCGTCTCAAACGCCCGCGCATATGCCCCGAACGCCCGGGCGTATGCCTCTTGAGATATTCACCCCACACCATTGCCTCGTGGTGTTTTTGGTATGCCTCGCTCCGGGACTCGCCCCGAAAATATCTTTTAAAACACTGATTGCGACAGGGGTAAGGGTTATATTATGATTGTGCATAAGGTACTTGGAATAAAGAAGTATAATGGACTTTTGGCTACATAAAGAAGAAAGATGTATTGTTCTTTCCTGAAGACATTTGCAAATGTACACTCTTTTTGCAGATCAATTGTTATGGCATCTATTTCTCTCTCTCTCTCTCTCTCTCTCTCTCTCTCTCTCTCTCTCTCTCTCTCTCTCTCTCTCTCTCTCTCTCTCTCTCTCTCTCTCTCTCTCTCTCTCTCTCTCTCTCTATATATATATATATATATATATATATATATATATATATATATACACACACACATCCACCTTTTATTTTATTCTTAATTGTTGTTCTTGTACATTATTAAAGTTTTAAAGTAATTGATTACATATTTTCAAACATAATTTTTTTTTCATTTATGCCATATAACTTCCAAGTTTGTGATTTTATTTTTGTGAAGGCAAGAATGAGTATCTCCAAATTTGAGAAAGTGTTGGAATTGAGAAGAATTATGATCTCAACAGCTAGAATCAATAAAATTCTACTAGAACTTGCCACAAATGTCTATTAAGGCAAAATTCTAGATGTCACGATCCAAAATCCGCATGTCGTGATGGCGCCTATCTCAATACTAGGCAAGACGACAATATAAACCAAACTTTCTTTTAACTTTAAAAACATAATATTTAAATTTAATAGAAAATCCCACAAATACTCTTATAAATACATTCCCCAAAACCCGGTGTCACTGAGTACATGAGCATCTAAATAGTAATAACGTCTGACTGATAAACACATTGTCTGAAAATATACAACAGAACAATAATTTAAAGGAAAGAGAGTCAAGGTCTGCAGACGCTAAGCAACTACCTTGATAGTCTCCAACAGAATAAACTCTGAAATCTTGCAGTCGCCGTATCCGGGAGCACCTGGATCTGCACAAGAGGTTCATAGTGTAGTGTGAGTACAACCAACTCAATAAGTAACAAGACTAACCTTTGAGCTAAATGTAGTGATGAGCTCAACAGGTACAGTCCAATGTAGAAATAACAGTACAGAAATGTAGGCATGCTTTTAAGTTTAACAGTTAAACTCAGTACAATTAAAATAGTCTAATTCTGAATTATATGAGGTTTATGACATCTCAATGTCTACATGCTAATGTACATACTGTATGCACCTCAGTGAAAACCCCGTGTACTCAAATCTCAAAATACTCAATCACTCAGTACTGTATATGGCCAATCCAGCCCAGGGAAGATCCATCCCATATATATATATATACACACACACACACACACACACACACACACACACACACACACACACACACACACACACACATCAACTAACAGTCAGTCACTCAGTACTGTATAAAGACAATCCAGCCCAGATAAAATTCATCCCTCACTATCAATGCTTCGGGCAAGATCCATGCCCAGGGAAGATCCATCCCAGATATATATATATCAATTGCGCTCACTGTAGGGGGTGCAGACTCTAGAGGGGCTCCTTCACCCAAAGCGCTATAATAGCCAGATCCAGGCATAAATAAATAAACATGATGCGGCGTGCAGCCCGATCCCATAAATATCACTCAAAATCTCCAGTCTCTCGGGCTCTCAGTGACATGAAAATCAACCCGATATGATGATATGATGTATCAATAAATGACAAAAGAGACTGAGATATGATGTGCAAGTGATAGATTTGACTGAGTACAAAATTGTAAATTTAAACAAATAATTCAACAGTAATACGACCCATGTGGGTCCCAAAATATATCGGTGCGTAGCCTAAACATGATCTTTAATATGAGTCTCAGCTCAATTTCTCTAATACGTGGAGTATATGTGGATAATGACATTTACTTAATTATGCAACTCCACAGAATAAATTAAGTCACAATTCCTATGATGCATGCCCACACGTCTGTCACCTAGAATATGCGCCATCTCAAAAAAATTCATACAACATGTAATTCAGGGATTCATACCCTCAAAACCAAGCTTAGAAGTGTTACTTATCTCAAACCGTGTAATTCTTTATTCTGCTACGCCTTTGCCTCGCGAATTATCCTCCGAAAGACTCGTATCTAGTCACAATTAATTTGATTCATTCAATACAAATCATAGAAATTTATTCCATATGAAAATACTAATTTTCCAACAAAATCCAAAATTTAACTCAAAAATTGCCCGTGAGGCCCACGTTTCGGAACCAGACAAAAGTTACAAAATATGATCACCCATTCAACCACGAGTCCATCCATACAAAGTTTACCAAATTCCGACATCAACTCGACCTCCAAATCTTAAATTGTTATTTTGAAATTCCTAGGCCCAAATCTTCTAATTTCACCTAAACAAATACGTAATCTAGTCGGAATACTCAATGATAATCCATTATTATTGACTAACAATGATCACAAGTGAATTACCTCAAGTTTTCCCGTGAATTCCCTCTTAACATCGCCCCAAAACCGTGTTGGAAATGTTCAAAAATGGCAAAACTCAGAACCCCTTCGAAATGTATATTGTCCAGGGGTTCCGCACCTGCGACTCACTTAGCCGATTATGTGGTCTCGCAGGTGCGAGAAACCAACCGCTTCTGCGGACAAGAAGTCTGCTTCCGCGGACTAGCTTTTGTGGTTTATTTTGCCCAGCTTCCCTTGCCTCCGCATCTGCGACCTTGGTGTCTCTTTTGCGGACTCGCTTCTGTGAGTTTCTGTCTGTTTTTGCATACTTCCAGCTCCTGCGATGCCAGGCTTGCTTCTGCGAACTCGCACATGAGAGCCAAATTCCGTAGGTGCGATTGCATCAGAAGGAAAAAATTTCCAGATTTCTTCCAAGTCCAAAATTTAGTCTGTTAACCATCCAAAACTCACACGAGGCCCCCGGGACCTCAACCAAATACACTAACAAGTCCTAAAATATCATATGAACTTAGTCAAAATCTCAAATCACATCAAACAATGCTAAAACCACGTATCATACCCCAATTCAAGCTTAATGAAACTAAGAACTTTCAACTTCTACATTCGATGCCGAAACCTATCAAATCAAGTCCGATTGACTTCAATTTTTTCACACAAGTCATAAATGACACAACAGACCTATTCCAATTTCTAGAATCGGATTCCAACCCCGATATCAAAAAGTCAACTCCACGGTCAAAATTCCAAACTTAAATTTCTAATTTTGCCATTTCATGCCTAATTTAGCTACATGCTTCCAAATAATTTTTCGGACACACTCCTAAATCCAAAATCACCATACAGAGCTATTAAAATCATCAAACTTTATTTCGGGGTTGTTTACATATAGGTAGATATCAAGCCAACCTTTTCAACTTAAGTTTTAAACTTTGGAACTAAGTGTTCCAATTCATTACAAGACCTCACCGGACTCGAACCAATTACCTCGGCAAGTCATATAACAACTATAAAGCACAAATTGAGCAGTAAATGGGAGAACAGGGTTGTAATACTCAAAACGACCGGTCGGGTCGTTACACTAGACAACACTATTTTTATAATACAATTAGGCTTTCTTTGATACACTTTATAGCCTATCTATTTTTAACCACAAATATTTATATTTTTCCTTTTAGCACCCAACTTTGAGGGAAAAAAAACGAATAAAGAGAAAAAAAGAAAAAAAAAGAAACAAAAAGAAAAAAAAGGAAAAAAAGAGAGGATAAACCAAATTTTATTGATATACCATATTGGTTTATCCTACAAAATATCGATACTACGCCTTCCGGCTATAGTTGAGCAAGAATGATTATTAAAGCAAGCAATGAGGGAATACTTGTGGAGTAAATGTTCTATTTCACTCTTTAAAAAAGAAAACAAAAGAGGAAAACAAGGTGTATATATCTATAGAATAAATTCTTGATTCAAGAAGCTTGAATTTAAGTAATCTATTGAGAGAAATGATGATTTAAGTGATATTAATTATGGAATTGGAGACCGGAGCCTTTAGCCCAATCCCTAGAGTTATTTTCTTTGTGTTGAGTTGTACATAGTTACTTTGGTAAATAATCGGCTCTCATAATAAAGCTAGATGGAACAAAGTCACTAAATATATCCTTTTATCTTACCATCATTAAGTCTATCATTACAAGCCTGAAAAAATCCTAAAATAATTTTAGAAATTAGTGTTGATTCAACATTAGTGGAAACTGACATGAAGGGGAAGCTTATGGACAAAAATTTGAGAAACTCGAAATTGTGATCATAATGTTATCAATCTCAAAAGGTTCATCAAAAGAGGAGTTGAAAGTATTTGGCAAACAAAAGCAGAAGCAGAAACAAGTGTAATGACCCAGCCAGTTGTTTTGAGAGCTATAGCCCTATTCCCCCATTTACTGCTTATTTTGTACTTTATAGTTGTTATGTAACTTGCCGAGGTAGTCGGTTCGGGTCCGATTAGATTTGTGGATGAAATGAGACACTTAATCTCAAGGTTGAAAGCTTAAGTTGAAATGATTGATAAGTTGGTATTTTACCCACTTATCTCTTCTTGATACTTAAGCTTTTGTATGATTTTGTTGAGAAACTAAGGCATTTATTGAGGTTTATTGGCGTATTTCATGTATCAAGTGATTTAGAAGTGATGGTGAAGAAACCAAGTGAAAACGAGTCAAAAAGAAGCTAAAATGGACAAAGAAAATCTGCCTAGTGAATTACCCTTCGCGAACGCGAAGGGTTAGATAGACTATGAAGTTTAGGAACAATATCACATCTTTCTTATTCTGTCGTGCGAATTTATTCTATCATCGATGATTGAACCATTCTACTCTTATTCTCTTGCAGATGGTGAGAACACGTAATACCTTTACCGATGGACATGGACCAGAAACCCCGGTGGCAACTATGGCCAGGGGTAGAGGTTGAGGTCGAGGTAGAGGCCGAGGTAGAGCTCAGTCTAGAGCTCGAGCAACTGCACCTGTTGAAGAACCTCAGGTGGACCTTCAGGAGAAGGTTCCAGTTCAGAATGTACCAGTTGGACCAGTTCAGGTCCCGGAAGGATTCATAGCCACTCCAGTGCTTCAGGACGCTCTAGTCCGATTGGTGAGTCTTATGGAGGGCGTGGCCCAGAATGGTACATTTCCAGTGGCACCAGCTATCTCACAGGCTGGGGGAGGAGCACAAACTCCCACTACTCTCGCTCCATGGCAGTCCAGCTCAACGTGCTTAGTCCGTTCATGAAAGACGGGATTGTGAGAAATATCAATGGTAGCTTGGCTATCTGAGTGAACATGCACTGGTAAGGTAGGGGGTGTTGATAGATCGGCAAGCAAGCGGACTAACCAAGTTATTTCTGTAGTTACTCTCCTCATAGACCTGTATTCTTCTTCTGCGGAGGATAGAGAAATAGTGATTTGTTTCTTCGATTTCCAAGAGATTGGAGCTCTACCAAGAGTGATGAAGAAGCCACTCACTGAACGACGGGAATCTCTGCACACCGCCCAATCGGCATCACAAAATGCAATCAAATCGAAGGAAGGATCTGCAGATAAGAAAATTCCTTGGGAAGGGTCTGTTCTCAGATATCTCAAGACACGCAGAGCGACTGAATAATGTGAAAACATGGTCTTTGCATGTACTGACTTAAACACAAGACAACAGAACTAAGATCTGGTCTTGTGTTGGTCAGGTAGTTTAATGTACTAACCAAATGTCGATAAATGGTTGGATCCTCTAGTGGTGGCCCTTGGTCTGCCTGTAATTTGAATTATGGATCCAGAGGAGAAGACACTACTCCTTCTGAGCAATCAAATTCCTGCAGCAACTCTGAGGTAAATTGTTTCTGACTGATGATGAAACCCTGCTTTTCCCTTAAGATTTCCATGCCCAAAAATAGTGTATATCACCTAAATGCTTGACTTTGAATTTCGTGTTCAGAAAAGTTCAAATGCGAATGCGAAGCATTAGGACAACAAGCTTTCGCAAACGCGAGCTGCTCTACGCGAACGTGAAGAAGGAGGAAGCCAACCTTCACGAACGCGAAGGTATAATCAAGAAACGTGATGAAGCAGGAGACAAACCTTCGCGAACGCGAAGGAGATATCGCGAATGCGAAAGAAGCAGAAATCAAACCTTCGCGAACGCGAAGTATTATTCGCGAAAGCGAAGAAGAAACTGGGCAGTTCTGGAATTTCATGATTTTTACCCCAAACTATTTAATACACGACCTAGCTCATTTTTGGATAGATCATTAATCAGACAATCATATCTTGGAACATCTTTTGACTTATTTTCAGTCCATATACTAGAGAGAACAAGTTTTGGAAGCTAGGGTTCTTGCACACACACTTGGGTCTTGAAGATTTTAAGCTTTTGATTGAGAATTTCTTACTCCTTTATGCTTACTTCTTCATTTTCTTGCTTTGTATTGTATATCTAAGTGTGTAGTATTTATTTCCAACACTTAAATCTTGTTTATGAAATATTCAGATTTAAAGTGTCGATTAAATATCTTGTTGTGCTTATATATTGAACAATTTTTATTTATTATGAAGCGAGTTGTTGTTTCTTTAATTATTCTTGTTCTTAAATGTTTCCAAAGGGATTAGATAACCCTAGGACTCGCCCATTCACTTCGGATTAATTTTGAAAAAAATAATTCGGGGTTGGAAAAGATTAATTAACAAGAACTTGAGACGTTAACCCTCACTTTATAGATTCTACCCAGTGATAGGAATGAACTACTTGTAGCCATATTCGGGTGTGCTAAATCTCTTAATTGTTTTAGGGATAATTCAATTAGGAAGTCTTGTTAGTCTTCGAGAGAAGGTAATATAGATTTATTATCCGAGGCTAATAAATAATAAACTCGCTCATATTTATAAAATTGTGAAATATATTGGATCATTACTTGAGTATAAATCCCGATGCACCCATGCTTGTAGCCATTGATCATTTTACTTGCTTTCTAGGTTAGTTTACGTTTTCGCATTTAGCTATAATATTTTCTCAACAACCATTCTAAGTGTTTGGAATTCCATAATAAGTGATAATTCTCTTATATTCCTAATTGCCTATATATTGTTCTCTCTAAGATTCAACCCCGACTCATAGTTTGGTAAATTATATTACATGCGACCGTGTCCATTTACGTTTTAGTAGTGGATTTGGACGTCATCAAAATTGGCGCCGTTGCCGGGGAATACGGTCTTGAAATTACTATTTGGTGTGTGCTTCACTTCACATTTTGAATCCATCACACTTTGCTTGCTTTGCTTGGTGTGCTAGATAAACATGGCAGAGTATGACGAAGAAGAGAATCCTTTTGCAGATATAGATGAGTACATCGAGGACACAAATGCCATTGTCCCTCTGCGAGTTGAGGCTGCTACCTTCAAAGTGGAACATAGTTTGATCCTAATGCTTAAAGCAAAGGGTTTTTTTTA
The DNA here is from genome assembly GCF_000715075.1 of Nicotiana tabacum. Taxonomy (NCBI): domain Eukaryota; kingdom Viridiplantae; phylum Streptophyta; class Magnoliopsida; order Solanales; family Solanaceae; genus Nicotiana; species Nicotiana tabacum. The sequence goes on along the minus strand of NC_134103.1, from coordinate 10,936,185 downwards.
GGAATTCTACCGATAATGATCCAACACAACATCTTAGAAACTTCTTGGGTGTGTGCGCGATTCACAAACAGAATAACATGTCAGATGATGCCCTAAGACTGAGGGTATTCAAGTACTCACTAGTTGGAGAGGCAAGGAAATGGATCCAAAATCTACCACCTCACTCCATTCGCTCTTGGCATGAGCTAGTTCATGGTTTCCTAGCCAAATGGTTCCCACAAAGCAAGAAATCCGAGCTCAGGGATAAAATTTTCTTCTTCAAGCAACTACCGGGAGAACACCTAGATGAGGCATGGGATCAGTTCAAGCTATACCTAGTGAGGTCACCTAATCATGGTTTTTTGGACAAAATCTTGTTAGAAAGGTTTTACATGGGTTTGGATCCGTTGAACCAATCCATAGCAAAGAATGCAGCGGATGGATATTTTATGGACCAAAAATTCACAAGGATCACACAAATTCTCGACAAGATGGCAGAACACAATCAAGCTTGGCACTCAGAAAAAACCATAGGTGGAATTGCATACGGTACTCCCTCTTTGACCAACATGATTAAGGAGAACCAAGAGAGAGATCAATTAATTGCCGGTCTTGCCACAAACATTAATGTGTTAACCAAGATGTTCACTGAAAACCAAACTAAAAAAGTAAATGTTGTGGAAGATGTGTAACCCTTGTCAAACGAAGATTGCGAGGAGGCAAACTATGTCCATAATTCTCAAGGTGGTTATCACCAACAAAATCAATAGAGGCCTAACCCACAACGGCAAGGCCATCAACAGTGGCACAATGATCAAGGTGGATCAAGTTAAGGAATTGGAGCAACAACAACAACAACTATGCAAACCGGAGTTCAAACCCTTATGTTCCACCAAAGGGGCAATACTCTAACTCATCGCATTATAAGGAAGGTTCTTCAAGTGAGTCCAAGTTGGAGAGCATGCTTGAAAGAATATTGCAAAATCAAGAAAGATGCGACACTACAATGAAAAACATGGCCGAACTTGTGGGGTCACACACCGCATCCATACAAAAGCTAGAAATGCAAATTAGAAATTTGTCAAGAGAGCATCATCCAAAGCCGAAGGGCATGCTCCCAAGTGACACAATTGCAAACCCTAAAGGAAATGGGAGTGGTCCAACTTCTCATTTCATGGAAATCACCACGTGAAGCGGAAAGGTACTTCAAGGAGAAAAGGAACAAATTGTTGGAGTAGATGATCTTGAGCAAGAGGCTAAAGCATAAGTTGAAGTGCCGATTGTTATTGAAGTTGAAAAACTCCCAAAGGAGTAAAAGTTCAAGAAGAAAATCATGAAAAGGTAAAGGAAAAGGCGAAAGAGGCACCAAAAGCTCTAGCACAAATTCATATACCTTCCCTTCCGTTCCCTCAAAGATTTGCTAGGAGGGTTGATGATATCAAATTCGAGAAATTTTATGACATTCTCAAGCAATTGTCGGTGTGCATACCATTTGTGGAAGCCTTTCAAGAGATGTCGGGTTTTGCTAAATACTTAAAGGACTTGATAACCAAGAAAAGAACCACCAAGAATGAAGTGGTGAATGTGACTCACCGGGTTAGCTTCATTATTGCAACAACCACCGTTGAAAAGAAAGAAGACCCGAGAGCATTCACCATTCCATACACTATTGGCTTGTGAGATTTTGCAAGGGCTCTTTGTGACAATGGGGCTTGCATTAATTTGATGCCTCTTGCTATTTACAAGCAAGCGGGGTTAAGCATGCCGAGACCTACAAGCATGAGGTTGCAAATAGTCGATTGTTCAATCAAAAGACTAGTGGGAATTATTGATGATGTCCTAGTGAAAGTGGGAAAGTTCCTCTTTCCGGCCTATTTTGTGATCCTTGACTGTACCATTGACAAAGAAATCCCTATCATCTTGGGGAGGCCATTCCTTGCTACCGGAAGAGTACTTATGGATTCAGAACGAAATGAAATCAAGTTCCGAGTTAATGATAAAGAGGTCACCTTCCAAGCGAGTAAGGGTATGAAGTTGCCACATGCATATGAAGGCATCTCAGTTATTGATGTTGTTGATGAGGTAGAGGACGCAAGTGAAATGAAGATGGAAGAAGAATTTCCTAGGTGAGGCTTTGGTGGCGATATTGGTAAATTTCGATGGTGAAAACATGGCGGGGTACATGGAATCTATGAATGCATTAGAAGGACGTGGGTCTTACACTTACGCACCAAAGAAGCTTTCTCTTGACTTAGAGAATAGAGCCACTCCCCCAGCAAAGCCTTTAATTATTGAGCCGCCACAACTTGAAATCAAGCCACTGCCACAACACTTAAGGTATAAATTTCTTGGCTCTAATGATACTTTACCGGTAATCATTTCTTCCTTGTTGAATGATGTGCAGGTAGATCATTTATTGAATGTCCTAAGGAAACATCAACAAGCCATTGGGTGGACAATAGCGGACATCCGAGGGATTCCCGTAGGAATCTGTGAGCACAAAATACAATTGGAGCAAGGAAGAAAACCTAGTGTGGAGCACCAAAGAAGATTAAACCCGTCCATGCAGGAGGTGGTGACGAAGGAAATCATCAAGTGGTTAGACACCGGGGTAGTCTACCCCATTGCCGATAGTTCTTGGGTGAGCTCGATGCAATGTGTGCCAAAGAAAGGAGGCATGACCATTATCCAAAACGAGAAAAATTAGCTCATCCCAACAAGGACTGTGACCGGATGGAGAGTTTGCATGGACTACCGGAAGCTCAACAGTGCCACTTGCAAAGACCATTTCCCTATGCCTTTTATTGATCAAATGCTTGATCGGCTAGCGGGAAGGTCATTTTATTGCTTTTTGTATGGATACTCCGGCTATAACCAAATCAACATTGCATTGGAAGATTAGGAGAAGACAACATTCACATGCCCATATGGGACTTTTGCTTTTAGCCGGATGCCATTTGGGCTATGCAACGCTCCGGCTACCTTCCAACGATGCATGATGTCAATTTTCTCGGACATGGTGGAATATTTCCTTGAAGTGTTTATGGATGACTTCTCTGTAGTGGGTGATTCCTTTGAGCATTGTCTTGACAACCTTAGACAAGTGCTCAAAAGATGTGAAGAAACAAACCTTGTACTAAATTGGGAAAAGTGCCACTTCATGGTGGATGAGAGCATTGTTTTGGTCCACAAAATTTCCAAACAAGGCATAGAGGTTGACCGAGAAAAGATTGAAATAATTTCTAAGCTTCCTCCACCCATTTCAGTAAAGGGTGTCCGAAGCTTTTTGGGGCACGCCGGCTTCTATAGGCATTTTATCAAGGACTTCTCAAAAATATCAAACCCCATGTGCAAGATCCTTGAAAAAGATGCTACGTTCGTATTTTATGAAAAGTTTCTCAAAGCATTTGAGGAGTTGAAATAAAAGCTCACCACGGCACCTATTATTGTCACACCGGATTGGTCTCTTCCATTTGAACTCATGTTTGACGCCAGTGGTGTATCCATTGGGGCGGTGCTTTGTCAACGGCATAAAAAAATCCTTCATCCTGTCTACTATGCAAGAAAGACTCTCAATGGTGCTTAAATGAATTATACTGTGACCGAGCAAGAATTTCTTGCCATTGTCTATGCTTTTGAAAAATTCCAGGCCTATTTGTTAGGATCCAAGGTGATAGTCTACACTGATCATGCCGCTCTTCGCTATCTTATGGCGAAGAAGGATGCCAAGCCAAGATTGATTCGATGGGTCCTTTTGTTGCAAGAGTTTGACTTTGAAGTCAAGGATCGAAGAGGGACAGAAAACCAAGTTGTGGATCACTTATCTAGGCTTGAAGAAGCAGGGAGGCCAAAAGAAAACTTTGACATCAATGATGCTTTTCCAGATGAGCACATATTGGCATTGTCTGACACATTTTCTCCTTGGTATGTCGATATTGCTAACTATCTGGTTAGCGACCTTGTCCCCGATGGATTAGAAACATATCAAAAGAAAAAGTTCATGTAGGAGTGTAGGCAATACTATTGGGAGGAGCCCTTCTTGTTTCGTATTTGTGCCGACAACATCATTCGGCGATGTGTTCTGGAAGATGAAGTGATGCCAATTCTCAAAGCATGCCATGACTCCCCGGTTGGGGGTCATCATGGAGGAAATCGGACGGACGCGAAAGTGCTTGAATGTGACTATTATTGGCCATCTATCTACCATGACGCGAATCAAATGGTCAAGGCTTGTGAGCAATGTCAAAGGCAAGGATCAATCTCTAAAAGTCATGAGATGCCTATGAAGTTTGTAATGGAGGTCGAGATCTTTGATGTGTGGGGGATTGATTTCATGGGTCCCTTTGTGAGTTCTTATGGCATGAAATATATCTTGGTGGGAGTGGACTATGTCTCCAAGTGGGTTGAGGCAATCGCATTGCCCAACAATGAGGCAAGGAGTGTGACCACATTCTTAAGGAAGAATATTTTCACACGGTTTGGTACTCCCCGGGTGTTGCGACGAAACACACTCACGCAAGTATACGCGGTCGTCAAGTAATAAAGTGACTAAAAGTCGAATGTCGAACCCACGAGGACTTATGATTAACTATTAACTAAATTAGACCATCCTAATTATCTAAACAAGAATTAAACCTAAAAATATTTGATTCTAAACTAATTAAATAAAAAAATATAAATAATGAACTTTGAACAGAGAAAGATCGGATTTTTATGATATCAATGTAATGAAAACGATCTAGGGTTATGGGCTATCTAACAATCCTATTGTATTCTTCAATTGAATTGACAGACTAATTTATCTAGCTTATTGGTTGACAGGGTTAATATTGCTCATAAGAATCTGTCGAGTTCTTACTCGCCTATTCAAGCTAACCTAACGCCTATATGTCTATGGAGTTAGAATCAACAAGAACGCATTTATAAATCCTGTAAATCAACCAAGCAAGGCAATTAGGTATATGTCTATCCTAACCACGAATCCGTTCCCCGATGCCCGAGTTCAAGAACTTTCCCTACTCAATCCTGTATGCAATATAGAATTCCCACTTTCGAGTTCAATTCTAGATTCGTAGATAATATTCAATTGGTGATCAAGCAATCAAATAAATAAGCGCAAGATTGAATAAATAAACTAATATGATAAATCAAGAAGTCAAAATCAATATCCGAATAACAATAGTCATGAAAGAACCACAACCCTAGAACGTGAAGTTTAGCTCCATATAGACATGGTAGCCAAACAACAAATCATACAAAGAAACATAAAGATGACTAATTTTGGTGGGAGAAAGATGAAACTTGATGAATTTCGGCCTCCACAGCTTTGTCGTGGCTTTTTCCCCCTTCCCAATATGTTAGATGACCTAAAAGAGGCGTTTTTGGCTTATATATTGCGTACAAAAGTCGTGGGCCAAAGTTCTCCTATTTCTAATCCAAATCAGCTTCAGGGATTGATGCTAGGGTGGATGCGTCGCATCCACCTCGTCCTCCACTTCTCAGCTTCGCATGCTAGGGTGGATGCTTTGCATCCACCTCGTCCTCCACTTCTCAGCTTTGCCCAGGTGCGGATGCTAAGGCGGATGCTATGGGCCGACTTCACTGCTAAGGGTGCACGAAATCTGATCTTTTTCTAGATTGGATGTGATGCATCCAATCTCTCTTCCTCTACCTAGAGCACCTTTTATTTATATTTTTGCACTCCAAACACCCTAATTCACCACACACAACTCAATTAGTCATAAAACCAATAATTTAACCATGTTGAGCATTTTAAAGATCAAATAACATCAAGAAGCGGTTAAAACATGGGTAAAATAACATCAACACATATCGAAATATGCCAAACATCACTACCCCACACTTAAACCTTTGTTCGTCCTCGAACAAACCATCCTATAGTCGACGAAACAAAATTAAGCTCTTATCATTCAAAGCACACTGCACCTATGACCATGGTTATTTGCAACAATTAGGCTCTAGACTATACATCACATACACTTCCCTTTACTTATGCCCTTCTTTAAACATATTCGAACAAAGACAACATGCTCACAACAACCCTAACCTCAAAAACCGACTCAATGTCACTATGTACTCATGGCTTGAACACCCAACATCATAGAGAAGTCTAATAACGTTACCTATCCCTCGTGAAACCATGTGCCCTCACAACAAGAACAAGAGAGCGAGTTCAATCCACACATTCGAATCTCATGATCAAATATATTTTAATGACTCACATATATCAAAGAAAATCGCTCACTCTCACAAAGAAGTCACATGCATGAAATTGGTACCATAGGCTTGCCCTTAATGTAAATCTCTACTAATGTAAGCTCGCTCGATCTAAAATCAATTAGGACTTTTTCATGGTTGTACTGTGGGCTAAGGGACGGGTAGGATATATTTAAGGAATAGTGACTCACCCTCCTAAGCACTTTAATACATCACAAAATTACTTTAAGCGTATTTTCTTCAACACCACTTCAATTTCACAAACAATATCACCCCCAAAACAGTCCCTTTTTCTTTAAGCACTACTTTAGTTCATACCCACTAGCAAGAACAAGACAACAATTTATTCATTTCTATTTTTCCTTTTTTTTTTCAATTTCCGCTAGTGGTGTAGTATTTTACAAAATAAGTGCACCCTTCTTTCTTTCATTGGTTCCACTCAAAAGTCACCCCACACTTAGTCCCTTCTTACTTCTTTTAGCGCTCATCTAACAATTAAAGTGTTTTAAGAGATAAAAGGATCAAAACAATGTCAATTAAGAATAAAAAGGGTATAGGCTTGTAATGTGGGTACCAAATAAAAGGTCTACAGGCTCAAAAGGGTTAACTAGGGATAGATTTTATTTGTGATAAGTAATAAGCTCAAAAAGATCAAAGAAAGCCTAAAATCATTTTTAAAACCGAGCATCACCTAAAATTTTGCTTCAACTCACATACCGGGCAAGTTCTAGATACAAGTACAATACATGGACAACACAAAAACCTCATCACACATGGCACATGACTCACTAAGGACGATCACATTCCGACTCTCAAGCAATGCAAGTATTCACGGAGCCACGAGATATTAAGTATTAAGCGCAAAGTGAACACAAGTCATGAAAACGATAAATAGTCGTCACAAAACATGTTATCCAATATATAAAGGCATCATCAATAAATTCAAATGATACAGAAGATACTACACATGCCAAAGTATAAATATGTTACTTATTAAACAAGTCAAGGGTGCCTAGGTTCATCATTCTTGCTCCTTTTATTCCCTAAATTCCTAATCTACTCGGAAAGAAAAAAAACTACCCGGTTCAACCTACATCCCATGGAAAAGAACCGAGGCACAAAGAAAAACCACAGGGGATTATTACTACCTAAAGAAAGCTAAAAGACATATTTTGGATTTTTGTTTAGACTTTAATCCCTCAAGAAAACTGTCTAGGAGATCAATCATCGGGAAAAGTCCAATTTTTCTACTTTTTTCGTTTTTTTTTCTTTCACAAAAGCTACTACACTTAAGAATGAGTACTACAACTAAGCTAAAATAGCACAGAAACTCATCTAAATGATCTCCTCACCGCACGCTTAAAATTTTTCAATGTCCTCAATGCATACTATAAATAATAAGAGGGTAAACGAGACTCCCTGGTAGGCCAAAGGCCGAAGCAATAGCGGCTCACGAGGTACTCAGACTTCCCCCAAGCATCGTCCTTTGTGTGGGCACCCCACACTTAGTCCTTACCATCTAGCTCGCTTTTGTACTCTTCTAATGGCTTTGCTTCCTATGCTCATAATCCTACAAAACAAAAATAAATACTACAAAATAATAAAAATAAAATAAAATAAAATGTAAACAAAAATAAAAGAAAGCAGTAAAGCTGGGTTGCCTCCCAACAAGCGCCTGATTTAACGTAGCGGCACGACATGAACCACTTTTTGCCTCCACCTCGAACTTATGAATTGAGCCCCTAACATGGCATCCAGTCTGCGGCTATGCTCAAATGGTGGGCTACAAATATAACCAGGCCAAGTAATAAATTTTTCACTCTACACTTCTCGGCCTTTAGATGAGGAATGTAATTTTTGCTTTTTGGCACAACAAATTCAAGAATATAGGCACTCTCATCCTCACCCTTTGACCCCCTCATTGGCTCAGATGGCTCGATTACTATCTTATAATCTAAACACAATGTGGAAAAACGATTGGAATGAGGTCTAATACGCCTTAACTCATGAATTGTACTACTATTTACATCCCCATATATACACACACTCAAGTCTCCCAAAGTAATGTTATCTATTCCCTCATATGACTCTAGAGCATTCTTCTCAACATTGGCATACTCAAGAAAAACATGGTATAATGATTGGTATTCTCGTTTTAGCTCCTCAATTTGGTCTAGAAGATTTTTTTCAGCTTCACACAACTCATCATTAAATTGTTGGCCATTACACGCATAAACCTTTTCATTCAAATTTGCATCCAAGTTATGCACAACCAAGCCAAAATTATCAATTTTATGTGCAAGATCATCTCTCTCCTTAGACCAAGCATTCACCAATGTTGTCAGAAGACAACGTCGTTCCGCATATTCCCTTAATCGAGAATATTCGTCCCAATACCAACCCTTACTCCCATATTCAAATTCAGCTTTCCAAGAGTTCAGGTCATGACAAGCCCAAAATGACGGGCCATATAAGTCTTCCGTCAACCAAGAGTCTTCATCAATAACCTTACCTCCATATATTTCATCCCCAGATGTCATGGTGAAAGAACTAGAAACACACTAAGAGAAAAATAAAATAGTTATAAAAATAAAATATTTACAAAAAGAGAAGAAAAAAAACTTGTAAAGATAAAAGTAAAAGCCTAATGTAGAAAAATAGTTAATTTCTAAGTCCCCGGCAACGGCGCCAAAAACTTGTTGCGACGAAACACACTCACGCAAGTATACGCGGTCGTCAAGTAATAAAGTGACTAAAAGTCGAATGTCGAACCCACGAGGACTTATGATTAGCTATTAACTAAATTAGACTATCCTAATTATCTAAACAAGAATTAAACCTAAAAATATTTGATTCTAAACTAATTAAATAAAAAAATATAAATAATGAACTTTGAACAGAGAAAGATCGGATTTTTATGATATCAATGTAATGAAAACGATCTAGGGTTATGGGCTATCTAACAATCCTATTGTATTCTTCAATTGAATTGACAGACTAATTTATCTAGCTTATTGGTTGACAGGGTTAATATTGCTCATAAGAATCTATCGAGTTCTTACTCGCCTATTCAAGCTAACCTAACGCCTATATGTCTATGGAGTTAGAATCAACAAGAATGCATTTATAAATCCTGTAAATCAACCAAGCAAGGCAATTAGGTATATGTCTATCCTAACCACGAATCCGTTCCCCGATGCCCGAGTTCAAGAACTTGCCCTACTCAATCCTGTATGCAATATAGAATTCCCACTTTCGAGTTCAATTCTAGATTCGTAGATAATATTCAATTGGTGATCAAGCAATCAAATAAATAAGCGCAAGATTGAATAAATAAACTAATATGATAAATCAAGAAGTCAAAATCAATATCCGAATAACAATAGTCATGAAAGAACCACAACCCTAGAACGTGAAGTTTAGCTCCATATAGACATGGTAGCCAAACAACAAATCATACAAAGAAACATAAAGATTACTAAGTTTGGTGGGAGAAAGATGAAACTTGATGAATTTCGGCCTCCACAGCTTTGTCGTGGCTTTTTCCCCCTTCCCAATATGTTAGATGACCTAAAAGAGGCGTTTTTGGCTTATATATTGCGTACAAAAGTCGTGGGCCAAAGTTCTCCTATTTCTAATCCAAATCAGCTTCAGGGATTGATGCTAGGGCGGATGCGTCGCATCCACCTCGTCCTCCACTTCTCAGCTTCGCATGCTAGGGTGGATGCTTCGCATCCACCTCGTGTTACAACCCAAATTCGCATATCATAGATCATGCCGTAAGGTAGTCGACGTAAATCCAAGAAGAGATTATCTTTGAGATGATAATAAGTTAATCCTATTGGTCTTAAACGATACAAGGGTGTATAAGAGTGGTTAACAAGTATTTGAAGTTAAGCTAATCAAGGATGTTGTAACCCGTATTTTCGGATAACACTAGAGGTGATTAACTGTCCCAAGAGGTCTTGTTTTAATGTATTTGAATCATATAATATCCGCATCATAAGTCTTGAAGTCAAGCGAGTTATGAAATAAAAGTCGATAAAAGTTGTCGCAACTTAGGTTTATAATTTTACTTAAACTTTAGGTCAAATGTTACTGCATTTTACTCCCAATGTGCTTGGAATTATGGGGTGATCTACCTATCAAATTGAAGATCTATGGGTCTAGTTTCCAACGCATTAAACCGTTCGTCGATACGATCTCGGAATAGAGAGATATACGCATTTTCGCAAGAGTGCGCCAAGCTGCTCTCTATGGGGCCCACAAAGGCGGTTTAAGACATTTGGACATATATAAGATAACTCAACCCCGTTTTAAGTCATTATTTTTCAGTATATTCAGACCTTATAACCCTAAAAACATTCTCTCAAGGTTCTCTCATGATCCAAGACCCAAACAAAGGGCAAACAACACAAATTAAATGTCGGGAATCCTGTGGTGCTAGTAAGTTTCTTGTTTTTCTTGTTGTTACTGATTTTTGTGTTGTTCCAGCTCGTGTGGGAGGTTGTTTTAAGTGCTTTATGTTCTATAAATACACCTTCAAGTTTTTAATATCAACCCTAGGTGATTTCAAGTCTTCTAAAGTAATTCTAGTGCCGAAAAACCTGAATTAATTGCTAGTTTCGCTTCCTTGTTCTTGTGGTAGAATTGAAGGGATATTTCGTGGAAAATTAAGGTCAAATTGGAGTTGTTCTTTCTGTTTAAAAGTAAGGAACCTCTTAATCTATATATATTTAAGATTATCCAAGTTGCAGCTAAGTCGTTGAAGCTAGAACTTGTGAAATATATATCGAAAAGCTTGGTAGTAATGTTGTTGGTTGGTGGACTATTTTGGAGGCTCAATATGATTATTAATGATGTTGTTTGGGCTGTTTGGTGATTGTATTGACTTGTGGGAAGTCATATAAATAGGGGAGGTGCTGTCCGTTTCATCGTAAAATAGGTTGTGGTGGATACATAATAGTTACGACGCTTAAACGATAATGATAGTGCCATTTCTCTTATTGTAGACTAAGGAGTCGTGACATTTGCATAGCTTGAGGTTGGGCAGTATATACAAGGTATGTGAGGCTATCCCCTTCATTCTTTTGCACGACTCCAATTGTACATAATGTAATGAACGAGCTCCCAAAGATACTCTACTCTTAGAAGCTAGCAGTACTTACATTGCTGCCCTTCTTATGAAACGATTGATATTGATGTTACTTCTCTTATTCTTATATTATCAATGTTGTTGGTAGTTCCTGATTCTTATAAGATTCTTGATGAAGAGTTAATCCTAATAACGTGTACGAAGGATACCGACCTTACGTCACTCCGAAAGGTTCAAATTATGATTCCAACGAGTCCAGCATGCATCATATATATGTATCTATTTTACTCTACCGAGCCGCGCTATAGTCGGCCGGGTATGGCACCTATTGTGCAACCACTGATCAGTTGGGTTTTACCGAGCTCCACGTGGCCGGGTACGATTCTACCGAGCCCTATGATGGCCGGGTACGTTTTACCGAGCCTATTATGGCCGGGTACGATATGATGATGATGATGCCCACAAAGGCATATGTTTTAAACGTTTATGTATATATATATGTATGTATCATGTATTTCATGTCAGTAGCCCTCAGAGGTACCCAGATGTCACAGGTTGTATATTCCCTATCACTGTTTACATTACTGTTCTTGCTTATGCTTTCTTGCCTCACATACTCAGTACTTTATTCGTACTGACGTCCTTTTTATTTGTGGACGCTGCATGTCGTGCTGCAGGTCCTGATAGACAGGTAGACGTAGCTCCCCCACCACAGTAGGCTGTCCAGTTCAGCGGTTATTGGCGAGATCCCTTCTCCGGACTTGCCGTGGTCTTGGTATGAATTTTTGTTATAGACATTATGGGTATGTCGGGGCCCTGTTCCGGCAATGTTGTAGAACTTATGTTCCTTTAGAGGCTCATAGACAGGTGTCGACTCATGGTAGCTCGTACCTTATATATAGTTTCTTGACAGTCTTGTCGTCTCATGTTATGTATGTTCATGACATTATCTTTCATTGTTGGATGTTCATGATCCATGTCTACTATTTATATTGATCTTGTCGGCCCTTAAAGATAATAAGGAAGGTTAGATAAAATGTACGTTGGTGCTCGGCAAGTATGGCCCGGGTGCTAGTCATGACCCTCCAGTTGGGTCGTGACAAACTTGGTATCAGAGCAAGTCTGTCCTAGGGGTTGTCTATGAGCCGTGTCTAGTAGAGTTTTGATTATGGATGTGTAGCGCGCCACATTTATAATCAGGAGGCTACGTGACATCTAGGGTTGTTACCTTCTTCCTGAATCTAGATCGTGCGTAGAGTTGAGTCATAAGTGTTCATATCTAATATTCACCTTGTTTTCTTTTAGCGATGCCTTCGACTAGGAAGAAAGAGATTAGTAAACGGCTTGATACAACTGTGGGAGAGGGTAACATTCAGGTGCCTCCAGCCAGAGCAGGCCAAAGTGAGCCTCAGAGTGAGATGCCGTCTCATACCTCTCTGTCTCCTCCAGAGGATATTAGGAGGCACCCAGTACATCCAGTTCCTCCGTCTGGCACTACAGACCACGATATGCGCAGTGCGGTGCAGTTGTTGAGTAGATTAGTAGCTGCTCAGGCTCAGAGGTAGAATACTGGTGCTGCTGATAAACCGGTTAGTGCGAGAGTTCATGATTTTATTAATCTAGACCCTCCAGTGTTTACCGGATCAAACCCCAAGGAGGACCCACAAACATTTATTGATCAGGTTCATTGTACATTACGGGTTATGCATGCTAGTGATACAGAGGCAGTAGAGTTGGCTTCTTATCGGTTACGGGATTTAGCGATTTTATGGTATGATAGTTGGGAGAGATCTAGGGGTCCGAACGCTCCTCCAGCCGTGTGGAAGGAATTTTCTGAGGCCTTTCTTCGTCACTACTTGCCAGCTGAGATACGACGAGCTAGAGCTGATAAGTTCTTGAACCTTCGACAGGGTAATATGAATATACAAGAGTATAGTATACAGTTTGATTCTTTAGCAAGGTATACTCCCCATATCGTGGCCGAGATGAGTGATAGGGTGCACCTGTTCGTGAACGGGTTGGGACCACATCTGATAAATGAGTGCACAACAGCCTCCTTGGTAGAGGGCATGGATATTTCCCGTATTCAGGCTTATGCCCAGACCCTTCAGGATCATAAGTTATATGCTAAGTTCTCTAAATGTGAATTCTTGCTGAACTAAGTAGCATTCCTTGGCCATGTGATATCTGATGAGGGTATTAGTGTCGACACTCAGAAGATCGATGCAGTGAAGAATTGGCCGAGACCTACAACACCGTCAGAAGTCCGCAGCTTCCTGGGGCTAGCAGGATATTATAGGCGGTTTGTAGAAGGGTTTTCCTCTATATCAGCACCATTGACTAAGTTAACACAGAAAACTAAGTTCCAGTGGTCTGATTCTTGTGAACATAGTTTTCAGGAGCTAAAGAATCGATTGACATCCGCGCCAGTGCTCACTCTCCCAGAAGGAACAGAAGGTTATGTGGTATATTGTGATGCCTCAGGTATAGGTTTGGGGTGCGTATTGATGCAATGTGGGAAGGTGATTGCTTATGCATCAAGACAATTGAAGAAGCATGAAAAGAATTACTCGACTCATGATTTGGAATTGGCTGCAATAATATATGCTTTGAAGATATGGCGGCACTACTTATACGGCGTCCATGTTGACATCTACACAGATCACAAGAGTTTACAATACATCTTCAAGCAGAAGGAGTTGAATTTGAGGCAGAGTAGGTGTCTTGAATTACTGAAAGACTACGACATTGAGATATTGCACCATCCTGGTAAAGCCAATGTTGTGGCAGACGCTCTCAGCCGTAAGTGAATGGGAAGCTAAATACATATTGAGGCAGGTAGACAAGGGTTGACCAAAGAGCTTCACCTGCTGGCCAATATGAGAATCAGATTGTTGGACTCTGATGACGGAGGTGTTACTGTACAGAATACAGCAGAATCATCTTTGGTAGCCGAGGTAAAAGCACGGCAATATGAAGATCCTACCTTAGTAAGATTGAGAGAGGGAATTCAGCAGTGTAAGATTACAGCTTTCAAGATCGGAGGAGATGGGACACTAAGATACCAGGGCCGATTATGTGTACCTAGTGTGGCAGGGTTACGAGAGAAGATTATGATTGAGATTCACCAGTCCCGATATTCTATCCATCCTGGCTCGACAAAGATGTATCATGACGTTAAGGAGCAGTATTGGTGGGATAACATGAAGAAGTCTATTGCAGAATTTGTAGCCCAGTGTCCTAATTATCAACAAGTAAAGATCGAGCATCAGAAACCCAGTGGATTGATTCAGAATATAGAGATTCCGACCTACAAATGGGAGGTGATTAATATGGACTTCATTATTGGATTACCTCGCTCTTATCATAAGTTTGACTCCATCTGGGTGATAGTTGATCGACTTACAAAATCTGCCCATTTTCTACCAGTTAAGACAACTTACACGGCTGAAGATTATGCGAAGTTGTATATCAAGGAGATTGTTAGGCTTCATGGTGTGCCGGTATCTATTATATCAGACCGAGGAGCTCAATTTACGGCTAACTTTTGGAGGTCTTTTCAGAAGGGTTTAGGCACACAAGTAAATCTCAGCACTGCATTCCATCCGCAGACTGACGGACAGGCTGAACGTACCATCCAGACGCTGGAAGATATGCTACGAGCATGTGTTCTAGATTTTAAGGGGAATTGGGATGACCATCTGGCACTTATAGAATTTGCCTACAATAATAGCTACCATTCCAGTATTAAAATGGCCCCGTATGAGGCACTGTACGGGAGGAGATGTAGATCACCAGTTGGATGGTTCGAAGTCGGTGAGACAGAATTATATGGGCCAGATTTGATTTACCAAGCCATTGAGAAGGTGAAACTGATACAAGAGCGGCTGAGGACGGCACAAAGCAGGCAAAAATCTTATTCCGATGTCCGACGTCGTGATCTGGAATTTAAGGTTGGTGATTGGGTTTTCCTGAAGATCTCGCCGATGAAGGGTGTTATGCGTTTTGGGAAGAAGGGTAAGTTGAGTCCGCGGTATATTGGGCCGTACAAAATTCTTCGACGAATTGGACAGGTTGCTTACGAGTTAGAATTGCCATCTGAATTGGAATTTGTCCACCCGGTATTCCATGTATCTATGTTGAGGAAATGTATTGGAGACCCTTCTCGGGTCGTCCCTATCAAAGATGTACAAGTTACAAAGGATCTATCATATGATGAACTGCCAGTGGCTATATTAGATCGACAAGTCCGCAAGCTGAGAACAAAGGATGTAGCTTCCGTGAAAGTATTATGGAGGAACAAGAATATAGAAGAAATGACATGGGAAGCAGAAGAGGAGATGAAGTCTAAATACCCTTACCTATTCCAGAGTGAAAATAACGAGGATACCGGGGGAAAGAAGGACGCATTATAAGGTGAAACGGCTCTATGAGGTAAGCAATAGCTTGTGAATACTCTTTTTTTAAATACAAAATGGTGATATGCAGATAATGTACATATTCATAATGCTTTGTATAGTCTTGTAAGGCCATAGGTTGGGTTTAACTGCTTGCAAGTTTGGCTAGTGTCCATGTTATAAGGGAAACTCAGCCGGAAATCTCCGTCGGAATCCACGATGAGTTAGACACCCCATAAACCCTTACATTCGAGGACGAATGTTCCTAAGGGGGAGAGGATGTTACAACCCAAATTCGCATATCATAGATCATGCCGTAAGGTAGTCGACGTAAATCCAAGAAGAGATTATCTTTGAGATGATAATAAGTTAATCCTATTGGTCTTAAACGATACAAGGGTGTATAAGAGTGGTTAACAAGTATTTGAAGTTAAGCTAATCAAGGATGTTGTAACCCGTATTTTCGGATAACACTAGAGGTGATTAACTGTCCCAAGAGGTCTTGTTTTAATGTATTTGAATCATATAATATCCGCATCATAAGTCTTGAAGTCAAGCGAGTTATGAAATAAAAGTCGATAAAAGTTGTCGCAACTTAGGTTTATAATTTTACTTAAACTTTAGGTCAAATGTTACTGCATTTTACTCCCAATGTGCTTGGAATTATGGGGTGATCTACCTATCAAATTGAAGATCTATGAGTCTAGTTTCCAACGCATTAAAACGTTCGTCGATACGATCTCGGAATAGAGAGATATACGCGTTTTCGCGAGAGTGCGCCAAGCTGCTCTCTATGGGGCCCACAAAGGCGGTTTAAGACATTTGGACATATATAAGATAACTCAACCCCGTTTTAAGTCATTATTTTTCAGTATATTCAGACCTTATAACCCTAAAAACATTCTCTCAAGGTTCTCTCATGATCCAAGACCCAAACAAAGGGCAAACAACACAAATTAAATGTCGGGAATCCTGTGGTGCTAGTAAGTTTCTTGTTTTTCTTGTTGTTGCTGATTTTTGTGTTGTTCCAGCTCGTGTGGGAGGTTGTTTTAAGTGCTTTATGTTCTGTAAATACACCTTCAAGTTTTTAATATCAACCCTAGGTGATTTCAAGTCTTCTAAAGTAATTCTAGTGCCGAAAAACCTGAATTAATTGCTAGTTTCGCTTCCTTGTTCTTGTGGTAGAATTGAAGGGATATTTCGTGGAAAATTAAGGTCAAATTGGAGTTGTTCTTTCTGTTTAAAAGTAAGGAACCTCTTAATCTATATATATTTAAGATTATCCAAGTTGCAGCTAAGTCGTTGAAGCTAGAACTTGTGAAATATATATCGAAAAGCTTGGTAGTAATGTTGTTGGTTGGTGGACTGTTTTGGAGGCTCAATATGATTATTAATGATGTTGTTTGGGCTGTTTGGTGATTGTATTGACTTGTGGGAAGTCATATAAATAGGGGAGGTGCTGTCCGTTTCATCGTAAAATAGGTTGTGGTGGATACATAATAGTTACGACGCTTAAACGATAATGATAGTGCCATTTCTCTTATTGTAGACTAAGGAGTCGTGACATTTGCATAGCTTGAGGTTGGGCAGTATATACAAGGTATGTGAGGCTATCCCCTTCATTCTTTTGCACGACTCCAATTGTACATAATGTAATGAACGAGCTCCCAAAGATACTCTACTCTTAGAAGCTAGCAGTACTTACATTGCTGCCCTTCTTATGAAACGATTGATATTGATGTTACTTCTCTTATTCTTATATTATCAATGTTGTTGGTAGTTCCTGATTCTTATAAGATTCTTGATGAAGAGTTAATCCTAATAACGTGTACGAAGGATACCGACCTTACGTCACTCCGAAAGGTTCAAATTATGATTCCAACGAGTCCAGCATGCATCATATATATGTATCTATTTTACTCTACCGAGCCGCGCTATAGTCGGCCGGGTATGGCACCTATTGTGCAACCACTGATCAGTTGGGTTTTACCGAGCTCCACGTGGCCGGGTACGATTCTACCGAGCCCTATGATGGCCGGGTACGTTTTACCGAGCCTATTATGGCCGGGTACGATATGATGATGATGATGCCCACAAAGGCATATGTTTTAAACGTTTATGTATATATATATATGTATGTATCATGTATTTCATGTCAGTAGCCCTCAGAGGTACCCAGATGTCACAGGTTGTATATTCCCTATCACTGTTTACATTACTGTTCTTGCTTATGCTTTCTTGCCTCACATACTCAGTACTTTATTCGTACTGACGTCCTTTTTATTTGTGGACGCTGCATGTCGTGCTGCAGGTCCTGATAGACAGGTAGACGTAGCTCCCCCACCACAGTAGGCTGTCCAGTTCAGCGGTTATTGGCGAGATCCCTTCTCCGGACTTGCCGTGGTCTTGGTATGAATTTTTGTTATAGACATTATGGGTATGTCGGGGCCCTGTTCCGGCAATGTTGTAGAACTTATGTTCCTTTAGAGGCTCATAGACAGGTGTCGACTCATGGTAGCTCGTACCTTATATATAGTTTCTTGACAGTCTTGTCGTCTCATGTTATGTATGTTCATGACATTATCTTTCATTGTTGGATGTTCATGATCCATGTCTACTATTTATATTGATCTTGTCGGCCCTTAAAGATAATAAGGAAGGTTAGATAAAATGTACGTTGGTGCTCAGCAAGTATGGCCCGGGTGCTAGTCATGACCCTCCAGTTGGGTCGTGACAAACTTGGTATCAGAGCAAGTCTGTCCTAGGGGCGGATGCTAAGGCGGATGCTATGGGCCGACTTCAGTGCTAAGGGTGCACGAAATCTGATCTTTTTCTAGATTGGATGTGACGCATCCAATCTCTCTTCCTCTACCTAGAGCACCTTTTATTTATATTTTTGCACTCCAAACACCCTAATTCACCACACACAACTCAATTAGTCATAAAACCAATAATTTAACCATGTTGGGCATTTTAAAGATCAAATAACATCAAGAAGCGGTTAAAACATGGGTAAAGTAACATCAACACATATCGAAATATGCCAAACATCACCGAGCCATCCTTAGTGATGGTGGTTCTCATTTCTGCAACAAGCCTTTCGCCGGGCTGCTCGACAAGTATGGTGTAAAGAACAAGGTGGCCACACCTTATCATCCTCGGTCGAGTGGTCAAGTTGAAGTTTCCAAGAGGGAGATTAAAAATATCCTAGCAAAAACTGTCAATGCAAACAAGACCGACTGGTCAAGGAAGCTAGATGATGCGTTATGGGCATATCGCAGTGCATTTAAGACTCCCATTGGCACCTCACCGTACCGGTTATTCTTTGATAAGGTGTGTAATTTGCCCGTGGAGCTTTGAACACAAAGCCATGTGGGCTCTAAAAAGGTTGAATCTTGGCTGGGCTGAAGCTGCTATTCTGAGAGTGACACAACTCAACGAAATGGAAGAATTCCGTCTCCATGCCTATGAGAGTGCAACCATGTATAAGGAACAAATGAAGTTTGTTTATGACAAGAAGATCTTGAAGCGAGAATTCAAATCTGGTGACTTGGTCTTGCTCTTCAACTCGAGACTCAAGTTATTTTCGGGCAAACTCAAATCCAAATGGTCTGGCCCATTCAAAACTGTGAATGTGTCCCCTTACGGTGATATTGAATTAGTGTCGGAGGATGGACTTTGAACTTTCAAAGTAAATGGCCAACGGGTTAAGCATTACCTGGGCACAATAGAAGACAAGCACTTGGTAGAGCAAATTGCTCTCAAGGATAGTCCAACCCCCACCACTGAGTAGCCGAAAAAGGGACCAACATCGTAGTGCCGCGACGTTAAATCAAGCGCTTCTTGGGAGGGAACCCATGTGTAGTAAAGTTATTTTATTTTATTTTTAGTTGTCAGTGATTGAACAGGTTGACATGTGTATTAGAGTGCAGGTAGCCCAATATACCATGAAACAGAGTGCAAGGACTAAAGCAAAAATTGTGGATCAGGGGTTTTCGGCAACTATGCGGTCGTATAATGACTTTGCGAACCGCATAGTTGTCGCAAACACGGTAAGAGAATTTGGGGAACTTGGGTCTAAAAACTGCGGTAAAAGTTCAAGTTCTGCGGTCCGCATAGCAATTATGCACTCGTAGAATGCATCGCAGAATGGAGGTAAAATAACTCAACACTAAAATAATCGCATAACACATATGCGACCGCATAATGTGTTATGCGACCACTTGCCCGCCGCAAAACGTCCAGGTATAAATCCCTAACCCTTCGCATACTGTCAACCGCACTCGCACATGAACACTTAAAAACTCTCACAAAATCAAAAACACAAAAACAAAAGAAACAAAAGAAAAGCCTAAAACATTTTAATCACACACACAGACCACATATCAAGGATCAGAATTAAGGTATTTACCTCGCTCAGAACTCAGATTTCACCTTCGTCTTGCTCCGATATCTGGTGTGTGACTCTTTTATTTTTTTTTCTTTTTCTTGTGGATTCATTGCATAATGTCCATCATTTGAACTCCATATCTCATTTTTGTTCTCAAACATGTGCGTTGGGTACCTGTGTGGGCGATTGGTGGTTAAACTCTTGCCTGCGAGTGTAGGGAATTGTGTAGGTGGGAGGCTTGACCATTGTTGACCGAAGAAGATAATCTTTGCGGCCCGCATAATTGGGTTGCGATCCACAAAGTCGTCGCAAACAAGATCCTAGAAGGCCTAGTAATTTGAATTTATGCGACCACTTATGCGATCGCAAAGGTGTTTTGCGTACCGCATAGCTACCGCAAATACAATCAGTTAAACTACCTTTCATGTGTGCAATTCTGCGATCCCTTTGCGGTCGTAAAGCTAGTTTTGCAGTGGTTTTTGCGATCTCATATTACCTTAAGTCTGGGGTGTGAAATTCTGCGATACGTGTGCGGTCCGCATTGTGGGTATACGACCACATAACCCATCGCATAAATTGTTTACCTCTATTATTTTTCCTCCACATAATTTTTATGTTATGCCCATTACTCACACATTGTTTTATTGCAGAAATGGCACCAAGGAAATCTATTGCAATACGATCACCACTTGCTCGTGGAAAGAAAAAAGCTGCTCCGAACCAACAAGCACAACAGTCTAAACGTCAACGGCCGGAAACCACCTGCAACACTTCTCAGCACTCCTCCTAGTCTGAAGAGGAGGGGGCACAAACGGACATCCTTCCATTAGTTGACCTACAAGCTAAAGCAAGGCGGAAGAGTGGAGAAGATTTGAGGTTTGGGATCCCACGCTCATGGAACCTATACATAGAGGGGATAAAAAAGAGAAATATTCTCGAGGAGAAGAAGTTAAGCCTGAATGGACTGAAAGAGAACTACCCTCACATAATTGAAAACATTCAAAAGAGGAAATGGGGATTCTTTACGGATGCCCTAGATGATTACAATGCAACACTTGTGAGGGAGTTCTATGCTTCCTATGCTGCCTCAATAAATCCTGAGCAAAAGCAGAATAGGATATTTTTGGACTCAGTTCTGGTTCGAGGGGTTCAGGTTCTCTATGACGCAGGCACAGTCAATGATCTATTCTTTAAGGACTAGTCATCAGGCACAGCTGAATATGATGCAAAAGTAACCAACAAAGATAACGAGCGAGCTTGGATAGCATATGTCATAGCAAAGGGAACCCCCTCCTGGATTGACCCGCGCCACAAGATTTACAAACGGGATTTCACCCAGGAGACCCGATATTGGCTCAGCTTTGTTTGCTCCCATCTGATGCCGACTAGGAATGAGACAGACATCAACATTGAAAAGGTCCTTATAATAGCATGCATCATGTCGGACATCAAGATTGATGTGGGACACATTATCTTCAAGGAGCTGGGAATCAGGGCAAACCAAAAGCAAACCTCTCTTCCTTTCCCATGTTTGATCATGGCTCTTTGCAAAGCTATAAGCATTCCACATGTCCCAAAGCATGATCGTTTGGAGAAGGCTCTCTAGTGCATTGACATCAGTTGGGTAAGTGATGCAGTAGACAAGGAGACAGACATCCAACTCGAGACCTCATTCCCTCATGCATCAGACTCATCAGCACCTGCACCTGCTCTCCCATCAATGTCTGACACTCATGTTGCTCCTCCTGCTCCCGCTGATTACTCAGCCACTCCTCAGCCTCAGCCAAGCAGTGCACAACCACTTTTTTCCTTGCCAGCTATCGCAAAGCTGGGTCTACTAGCCCAGCATGCCAGTGCCAAGGTAGACCGGCAGACAAAGGAACTACCAAAACTCATCAAGCAAGCATTGGGTCCCATCCAAGCATCAATGAGTACGCTTCAACAACAGCATAAATCATATGAGGATCGCCTTACGCACTTTGAAGTGCGACTTGAAGAGGTCGAGCGAGGTGAGGATGGAGATATGCCACAACTTAAGAAAGATGTTACTAAACTGAAAATAGAGCTGCACAAACTGCAGAACTTAGAATTCGATTTGACTTCTCTCCTTCCATAGGGCGGTGAGCAGGGTACAAACACCTCCATTTCGGGCCTAAATTTGGACTTCTCCAACCTCATGACAGACCCAGAGACACAGGGTGTGGAGACTTCAAAGACTCCAGCTACCATTGTCCACATTGACACTCATTCAGAGGAGGATTCCAGAGAGTCGGAAGGAGAATCTGATGAAGGAGCGACCGAAGATGAGGAAACTGATGAGGAAGCATTGGCAGAGGAACCTGAGAGTCAGTGAGACTATAAGGGTAAGCAGGTGGCTGCTTCTACAGAGGATGCTTCTACAAAGACTCGGGTTGCAGAGGAAGCAGACGTGCAAAAAGCAATTGCACATTCACTCGCTGACATGGTCGCCAGGGCACATCCAGCTACCCCACAGGCATCACTGGGAGAGTCCAGCAGCTCCCAAACTCCTGTTTCAGCCACACAACAGGTGGAGCTTCCTGCTCCAGCCTCAGAGACCACTACCACACATTCTGAGGTTCTGCTTGCTAGAGCTACAGAGTCTGGAGTTGATCCCACAGTTGCCCAGCATGCTCCAGACCCTCCGAGCGCCTAGTGCGCCCGAGGAAGCCCCTAAACTTTGCTTTTTAATTTTTCTGCATTGGGGACAATGCATGCTCTTCATGTTGGGGTGGGGTATATATTTTTTGTAAATAGTTGTCTGAAATCCCTTTTCATAAATCCCTCTTCATTAAATCCCTTTTCTTTAATAGTATAGACTGGTAGCTAGTAGTAAAAATTCCCCTTGGTTTTTCTTTGCCAGGTTCTTTTACAAGGGTGTAATAGTAGAACCATGGAAGTAGCATGGAACATTTTGACTTGTTTGGTGTGATTATCTAGTTTCAAGCATGTGAGGAAATATTTGGTGAATAAATTGTACCCTTCCTTCTTTGACTTTGTATGGTTAGTCATTCTGGTGAACTTGAGGCTCGCTCTTTGACTTTATGTTTACTCAGAATCTTATATATCATGTGATAAAAGCTGTGAGTTGCCTTGCATTCATTTGAGGGCTGAAACTATGTTGAGTCGAACAGTTCATGCTTCGTGAGTGAGTGAGGATTTGTGTAAATAATGTGCATGCTTAACTTGTGATGTCTAGAACTTGCCCGGTTGGTTTCTTTGTGCAAATCTTAGGCTAATGGTTGGGTGATGAGATGATCTTAGGCTATCTTTGTGACTGCTAGCTAATTTTGACAAAACAAATTGACCTCCCCAGTACATAAATTACCCTAGTTACCCCCGTTGAGCTTTTAACCATTTCTTTGTCTACCACATTACAAACCTTTACCCCATTGTGAAATAATTCCTTCTTTTGAACCTAACCCTCCTTGAACGAGTAAGAATGAGGCTAAAAGCCTAAGTTGGGGGTGCCGGTACAAAGTGGAGATTAGAAAGGTTAACACTATATGTAGAAGAAACAAATATGGTTCCTCAAAGTTGTATATATATGAAGAAACTCAAGCTCCGAAAAGAAATGCTGTTATATAAAATTAAAAAAAAAAGTGGAGTCTTGTAGAAATTGAATAAACACTTTGAGGTGATTCATTGTCGGTAACTCGAGGTCGATCAATGCTATGTAGTAAAGAAGCAAAGTATATGTAGAGTTCAAGGAGGGTATAGCCACTACGTTCCCAGATATTCATCCAACTCCTCCCGAAACCTACATTACAACCTGTGAAAAGTCCCAGGTGATCTTCAACCAATCATTCCTGAGATAGGAACAAGTTTAAATAAGGGCAAGCATATGGACTGATACTTGTAACATATAGGTTTCGTTCCGAGTGAAAGAGTGTTCGATTGCATCCCCTGTAAATATGTGTGAGTTGGGGATTTTCTTTGTTATGAGCGCGCATGAACTACAAGATTTAACAGAAGTTAAGTTCTTGAAGTAGAATACGAGTGCACTTAGCTGTGAGTAATATTTTGTCAGTTTGGTTAAGGCTCAAAGTTTACAAGTTGATTGGTCGCATTGTTAAGTGATATTTGTCTTCCATGAAGGGTCAATAAATGAAGTTACATGCTTGTTAACTAACAGTCAATACCATCTACGGTCATTACTGTTCGTGAAGTGTCGGTAAGAGTTTAGAAAAGGATAATATTTGTTCTAGTTGCTTGAGGACAAGCAAGAGTTTAAATTGGGGGTGTTGATGCGCCGTAGAATTTAGGCACATTTGATACCAATTACATAGATTTTAGCTCATCTTTCAATGCATTTTTAGTTAATTCTTATGAAGTTTTAGTGTTTTGCAGTGCATGACGCTTGAGAACCCAAAAACATGGAAAAGAAGTCAAAAAGCCACAAAAGGGCAGAAATGATGCAAGTATGCAGTCGCATAAAGCATATGCGGACCGCATAACCATCGCAGACTGAAGCAGATTGTTGGTTAACTGAAGAGGAGAAAATGCGACCCATTATGGGGTCGCATAACGATTATGCGGACACCATAGTGATCGCATAACTGAAATCAAGAAAGCTGAGAAGCACTTATGCGGAAGAATATGCGGTAGCATAATGTATATGCGGACCGCATAATTAAAATGCGGTCAAGAGCTGGGTTTGGAAACATGAGATTATGTGATGATTTCGAATAATATGCGGACCGCATACGTGATCTGCGACCAGTATGCAGTCGCACAAATGCTCTGCGGGGTTATTTTTGTTAATTTTTGGCTCCGACTTTTAGCCCACTATAAATAGATTTATTAGGGTTTTTGTGGGTCAGCAAAGTCATAAAAAGAGACTACCTTTGGAGCATTGAATGCACCATTGCTTTGGAGACTTTTGAAGAAAGAATCTTGTACCTTTGTAAGCTTTATGACTGTATTTATCGCTTTGTTCTTAGATTTCAGTATGTGTAGCTAGTTTGAATTACTAAGGTTGTGGACCCTAGATGGGTATAATGTTAATGGGTATTTATCATTGAATATATATATAATGATTGGTTGATATTTATTCAGTTCTTATGCTTCATGTGATGTTAGTGGTTGCAAACATTAACTAATTCCATTTCACTCTATCTTCACTTGGAAAAGTGGGCTAAGGTTTGGCAGAATTGAATATCAAAAACTCAAGGCTTTAAACCTTGTTTAATGGAATCGTCTAGGAATAAGTGGGTTCTATTTTGCATAAATTGATTCCTTTCAATCGCAACTCTTTTACATTTGGGAAAATCTTAAAGAGTAGATATTACCCAACTATTGGGAAATATTGGGTTGTCACTTAGAAACCATTTGTATTTCAAAGAACCTTCCATTATAAATATATCATATTAACACCAATAGCATTACATTCCATCAATGGGGACACAACCATGGTTTTCTTAATCAAATTAATTACAACCTCACAATATTATACTTGTATTCATTTCACTCAATTACAACATTCTTTTTTAGCTAACGGAATAGAATTACAAATTAAGTCAAGTTTCACACTACTCAAGTAACCTTCTCACACCTATTCCCTGTGGGATTCGAACCCAACCTAGTTGGGTTATTATATTTGACATCGACCGCTTTACACTATTTATTAAGGTGTAATTTGAGCGTATCAATGATTGACCGGATGTTGATCTTTGAGTAAACGACTCTAGAACGGAGTTTTGATGGTTCTCTTAGCTCCGTTAGGTGATTTTGGACATAGGAGCATGTTCGGATTGTTATTTAAAGGTCCGTAGTGGAATTAGACTTGAAATGACGAGAGTTGAATTTTTGGAAATTTTGACGGGAGTGGACTGTCGACCCAATTTCAACTATAGGTAATGATGATGCCCAACACTACAGCTAGGCAAGCCAACTTAATAAATTAAGCATATATTAACAAAATTTAAAACCAAGAAAATATAAAACCCAAATTCTACCAATGTGTGTGCCAAGACCTGGTGTCACAAGTGTATGAGCATCTAGTAGATTATACAAAACCTCAAATACTGTCTGAAATAAAAATAGACAGAATGAAAAATACAAAGAGAGACACTAGTAGCTGCAGAACGGATCAGAGAAACAACTCGCCACTATGCCCCTGGATAACGTGGGTATAAGACGATAGGTCCCCCATTAGTACTTGCCTCATTTCCTGCACAAAAAGTGCAGCAAGTGTAGTATGAGTACGTAAACAACGTGTACCCAAAAAGTGTCAAACCTAATCTCGAAGTGGTAGAGACGAGATGACCGACTTTGACACTCACTATGGGTCAATAATAATAATTGAAATATAACTAGGAGATTTAAATCAACATGATTTACAGAATTTAAAATAATTTATTTAATCAACGGAAATAATCAAATTTCTTCAAATGCAACAAATCTCAATATATTAATTAAATTCCTTCAATTCAAATAATTTTCAATTTATCAATTAAATATTATTTACAGGAATAACAATAAATTCTTTACCAAGCAAGAATAATAATTCATTAAATTTCAAAGATTTTTCAATTTATCAATTAGCTTCGCAAGCTGAAATAAATTATTAAAGTATCGTGTAATTATTATTATTAAGCACGATTTCTGCCGAGGACGTACGGCCCGATCCAGAGTGTCGTGTACACTGCCGAGGGACGTGCGACGCGATCCATAGATGCATCTATCTTGCCGAGGCATTCGGCCCGCTCCACAAGAAAGGAGGACATTTTTCTTATGTGCCTCCAGAATGAGAGTATTTTTATTATAAGATAAATTCGGGAGGAGAATAATTTTTTTTTAGCAATTAATTGATTTAAACAGAAAATCAAGCATATGAGATTTCTATCCTTTAATATCTTTATCTAACAATTCACAATATATTCATATATATATATATATATATATATATATATATATATATATATATATATATATATATATATATATATATATATATATATATATATATATATATATATATATATATATATATATATATATATATATATATATATATATATCAAAGAATACTATTTACACAAGTAATTCATGCTTTGAGTCCTAAACTACCCCGACTTTAGCATTTATAGTAGCTACGTACGGACTCTCATCACCTCGTGCATACGTAGCCCCCGCAATTAGCAACAATATTCAATTTAATCCCTGTGTGGTAATTTTTCCCTCACAAGATTAGACAATAGACTTACCTCGTCTTGCTCCAATTTAATCCACTAGAAGGCCTTTTCTACGATTTTCCAACTCTGTGTGGCTCGAATCTTGCCAAAAATAATTCGATACAATCACTAAAAATTATAAGAATCAATTCTATAAGAAAATATTACATTTTTAATAAAAATTCTGAAATTAATTAAAAATTCGTCAGTGGGACCCACGTCTCGGAATCCGGCGAAAGTTACGAAATATGAACACCCACTCAATCACGAGTCTACCCATACCAAAATCACTAAAGTTTGATAACAATTCGCCCCTTAAATCCTCAAATCTATCCAAGAGGGTTTTCAAACTTTTCTAGTTCAATTCACCAATTAAATGATAAAAATAGTGATTGATTCGGGTAATTTAACCAATATTGAGTTAAGAACACTTACCCTGTTGTTTTCTCTGAAAGTCTCCCAAAACTCGCCTAAATATGAGCTCCAAATCGTTAAAAATGGAAAATTTTCAGAACTTAAACTCTCTGCCGAGTGATTTCTTCTACGCGATCGCGAACTTCCTCCCGCGATCGCGTAGCACAAATTTTACTGCCCAAACATTAACCCTACGCAATCACGGAAAATCCCATGCTATCGCGAAGCACAGTCTCCACAAGCCTTCGTGATTGCGAGCCTCCTCACGCGAACGTGAAGAAATAAACATGTGGCCCAGCTCCTCCCGAGTTTCCCCTACGTGATCGCAAACAACTACACGTGATCGCGATGTACAAGCTAGCCTAAACTACGCGATTGCAAACGTGCCCACGCGATCGCATAGAACGAATTTCTAGCTCCCCAAAATAAGCCTACGCGATCGCAACCCCATTCACGCGATCACGTAGAACAAATCCACCTCTGTCCAAATTACTCTATGTGATCACAGACCAACACACGCGATCGCGTATAAGGATATCAGAAGAAAATACTAGCAGTTATCAGCAGTGTTTCAAAATCCAAAAGTGATTCGTTAGTTGTCCGAAACTCACCCGAGCCCCTCGGGACCTCGACCAATTATACCAACAAGTCTCAAAATATCATACGTATTTAGTCGAACCCTCAAATCACACCAAACAACGCTAAAACCACGAATCATTCCCTAATTCAAGCTTAATGAAACTTAAGATTTCCAATTTGTACATTATGTACCGAAACCTATCAATTCAAGTCCGATTGACCTCAAATTTTGCATACAAGTCATAAATGACATAACAGAGCTATGAAAATTTTCAGAACTGGATTCCGACTCTGATATCAAAAAGTCAACTCCCAGGTCAAACTTCCAAACTTAAATTCCTATTTTAGCCATTTCAAGCCTAATTTAACTATGGACTTCCAAATAAAATTTCTAACACACTCCTAAGTCCAAAATCACCATATGGAGCTGTTGCAATTGTCAAAATTCTATTCCGGGGTCGTTTTCTCAAAATATTGACCGAAGTCAAACTTAGCACTTTAAGGCCAACTTAAGGAACTAAGTGTTCAGGTTTCAACCCAAACACTTCCAAATCCCAAACCAACCATCCCCGCAAGTGATAAATCATTAAAAGCACATACGGGAAGTTTTATTTTACGGAACAGGGTTCTAAAAGTGAAAATGACCGATTGGTTCATTACATTATCCACCTCTTAAAGAAACTTTCGTCCTCGAACGGGTTTAGAATTGTACCTGGAGTACTAAATAAGTGTGGATATTTTCACCGCATGTCTTCCTCGGCCTTCTAAGTTGCTTCCTCGAGTGGTTGGCCCCTCTACTGGACCTTTACTGCAGAAATCCTCTTGGACCTAACTGGCGAACTTGTTTATCAACAATGGAAAATGGATCTTCTTCATAACCCAAACTCTTATCTAGCTGAACTGTGCTGAAATCCAACACATGTGATAGGTCAGCATGATACTTCCGGACCATAGATACATAGAAAATCGGATGAACTCCCGCTAGACTAGGAGGCAATGCAAGCTCATAAGCAACCTCCCCAACTCGTCTCAACACCTCAAATGGGCCTATAAACCTTGGGATCAACTTGCCCTTCTTGCCAAATCTCATAATTCCCTTTATCGGCGAAACCTTCAAGAGAACTTTTTTACCTACCATAAATGATATATCACGCGCTTTCTGATCCGCGTAACTCTTCTATCTGGACTGTGCTGTATGACGTCGCTCCTGAATCAACTTTACCTTTTCCAAGGCATCCTTTACCAAATCAGTACCATATGACTTAGCCTCACCGGGCTCAAATAATCTGATAGGTGAACGGCATCGACGGCCATACAAAGCCTCAAATGAAGCCGTCTCGATGCTGGATTAGTAACTGTTATTATAAGCAAACTCGGCCAAAGGCAGGAAACGATCCCACTGACCTCCAAAGTCAATCACACATACCCTGAGCATATCCTCCAAAATCTTAATTGTCCGCTCTGACTGCCCGTCGGTCTACGGATGAAAGGTTGTGCTGAGCTCTACATGGGTCCCTAATTCACTGTGTACTGCTCTCTAGAAATGTGAAGTAAACTCAGGACCTCTATCTGATATGATGGAAATTGGTATACCGTGCAACCGAACTATCTCTTGAATATAAATCTAGGCCAACCTCTCTGAAGTATAAGTAGTCACAACAGGAATAAAATGTGCCGACTTGGTCAATCTGTCAACAATCACCCAAACTACATCAAACTTCCTCAAGGTCCGCGGCAACCCAACTACAAAGTCCATAGTGATGTGTTCCCATTTCCACTCTGGTATAGTCATCTGCTGAAGTAGGCCACCTGGCCTCTGGTGCTCATATTTAACTTGCTGACAATTTAGACACCTAGCTACATACTCAGCTATGTCCTTTTTCATTCGTCGCCACCAATAATGCTGCCTCAAGTCACGATACATCTTCGTAGCACCTGGATGAATAGAATACCGAGAACTGTGTGCCTCCTGCAGGATCTTTTTCCTCAGTCCATCCATATTAGGAACACATAGACGATCCTGGAGTCGCAGAACACCATCCGTACCAATAGTAACTTCCTTGGCACCACCTCGTATTACCGTTTCTTGAAGAACCATTAAGTGTGGGTCATCATAATGGCGAGCCTTGATCTGCTCAAATAGTGAAGACTTAGCTATGACACATGTAGAACTCGGCTGGGCTCTAAAATATCTAGCCGCACAAGTCTGTTGGCCAAGGACTGGATATCCAAAGCTAATGGCCTCTCTTCTACTGAAATGAAAGCCAAACTACCCATACTCTCCGCCTTTCTACTCAAGGCATCTGCAACTACATTTGCTTTACCTGGATGATATAGAATAGTAATATCATAATCTTTTAGTAATTCCAGCCATCTGCGCTGCCTTAAATTTAGGTCCCTCTGCTTGAACAAATGCTGCAAACTGTGATGATCAGTATAAACTTCACATGACACCCCATAAAGATAATGCCTTCAAATCTTAAGGGCGTGAACAATCGCAGCTAACTCCAAACATGTACTGGATAAATCTTCTCAAGGGGCTTAAATTGATGTGATGCATATGCAATAACTCGCCCTTCCTGCATTAATACACAACCCAAACCAACGCGTGAAGCGTCGCAATACACTGTATACATTCCCAAACCGGAAGGTAACATTAACACTGGTGATGTAGTCAATGCTGTCTTGAGTTTCTAAAAGCTTGACTCACAATCATCGGACCATCAGAACTGAACACCCTTCTGGGTTAATTTGGTCAAAGGTGCTGCAATAGATGAAAAACCTTCCACGAATCGACGATAATAACCTGCTAAACCCAGAAAACTCCCGATCTCACTCGCCGAAGTGGGATGATGCCAATTATGAACTGCCTCAATATTTTTGGGATCAACCTTAATACCATCACCCCATAAAATATGTCCCAAAAATGCTACAGACTCAAGCCAGAACTCACATTTAGAGAACTTAGCATATAACTTTTTTCCCGCAATGTCTGAAGCACTACTCTCATATGCTACTCATGTTCCTCCTTACTGTGCGAGTAGATCAAAATGTCATCAATGAAGACAATGACAAACGAATCAATATATGGCCTGAATACCCTGTTCATCAGATCCATAAACGCTTTCGGGGCATTAGTCAAACCGAAAGACATTACCAGAAACTTATAATGCCCATATCTAGTACGAAAAGCAGTTTTCGGAACATTCAAACCTAACCATATGTTGAGCCTTTATAAAAGAAATAACCCGATTAAATGAACTAACCGACGAACCCTTCCACTCTAGCTTAGGCAATGCTGGAATAGCCAAGGTAACAGTTTTGGCATGATAATCTAGAATAGCATGATATGGAGATAACCAGTCCATACCCAGAATAATTTCAAAATCGATCATCTCGAGCAATAAGAGATCTACTCTAGTTTCATAACCACAAAATTTAATAATACAAGACCAGTAGATCCGGTTCACAATAACAGAATCACCTACAGGAGTGGACACATAAACAGGAGTACTCAAGGACTCAATAGAAACACCCAGGAATGGAGCAAATAAAGATGACACATATGAATACATGGATCCTGGATAAAATAATACTGAGGCATCTTTACCGCAAATAGAAATAATACCTATAATCACAACATTTGAGGCCTCTGTATCTGGTCTAGCCAGAAAAGCATAGAACCGAGCTGGAGCGCCAACTGGCTGGCCTCTGCCTGGCTGACCTCTACCTCTGGGACGGCCCCTACCCATCTTTCCTCCACCTATTGGTGGTTGGACTACTGGTGGAGCAACTGGTCCGGTAAGCATAGGTTGCTGACCCTGCTGCACTAGTTTACTCCGAAGCCTGGGGCAAAACCTCTGCATGTGACTAGGATCCCCGCACTCGTAATAACTCTTCGGTGCTATGGGCTGCTGACTAAGTGTCTGGCCTTGGGGAACTGAATACCCACTGGGAGGACCCTGAATATCTGGTGGGCGGTAGGAACACTCTTGTATAGCGTTAAGATAAGGTCGCACTGGAGCACCTCGAGGAGGTGGTGGTGCTGGAAATGGGGGTCTGCTGGACTGCCCCCTCACGAACTGACCTCTGCCCCCAGACGGAGCACCTCTAAACTCTCCAGAGTACCTAAACCGCTTATCTCTCATAATCTGCTCTTGGCTTCGCTGACGCACACCCTCAATCCTCCGAGATATCTCCACAACTCACTCATAAGAAGTACCCATCTCAAACTCTCGAGCCATAGTGGCCTGAATACCAGTATGTAAACCGGCTACAAATCTCCGCACTCTCTCCGCCTCGGTAGGGAGTATCATAAGTGCATGGCGAGATAATTTAGAAAACCTTGCCTCATAATGAGTCACTAACATCTGACCCTGCTGGAGCTACTCAAACTGAAACCGCAACTCTTCCCTCTGGGAGGGTGGAATATACCTGTCCAGGAAGATACGGGTGAACCTGTCCCAAGTCATGGAAGGAGAATCTATTGGTCTGCCAAGAACATAAGACTGCCACCATCTACGGGCTCCGTCCTCTAGCTGAAAAGTAGCAAAGTCAACCCCATAAGATTCCAATCTCCTCATGTTGTGCAGTCTGTCCCTGCAACAATCAATAAAGTCCTGTGGATCATCATGTCGCTCACCCCCGAAGATAGGGGGATGTAGTCTAGTCCATCGGTCCAATAATTTCTGAGGATCGGCGACTAAAGCTGGCCTGGGCTCAGGTGTAGCTGCTGCCACTGGCGGGGCTTCACCCACGGGTAGTGCACCCTGGGTCTGATATACAGCAGCTGCCAGTCCATGAGCCTGCGCGGTATGGGTCTGTGCTCCCCCGCCCGCCTGAGATGTGGCTGGGTCTACTGGAAATAAACCGGCCTAAGTCATATTGTCCATGAACCGCAGCATCCGACGCATGACATCCTGAAATCACGGTGCAGATGTGAAATCCATCGGAGCTGGCTCTGTCACAGGCACCTCATCCTGTTCCTCAACAATGGGGTTCTCTGTTGGACCCACTGGCGGCATAACTGGAACAGTCCTGGGACGTCCTCGCCCTCTACCACTGGCTGGAGCCCTCCCTCGACCTCTAGCAACTGGGGGAGTAGCTCTTCCTTGGCCTGGAACCTTATTCGAGCGCGTTCTCACCATCTGAGAGAGAATAAGAGAAGGATATTTAGAACTAAATCAATTGCACAATGGAATATGAAGAAAGGTAATTTCCTAACACCCTATAGCCATTCGAAGATAAGTACAGACGTCTCCGTACCGATCAGCAAGACTCAATTAGGCCTGCTCATAACTCGTGAGACCTACGTGAACCTAGTGCTCTGATACCATGTTTTCACGACCCAATTTCACCTATAGGTCGTGATGGCGCCCAACACTACATCTAGGCAAGCCAACTTAATAAATTAAGCATATATTAACAAAATTTAAAACCAAGAAAATAATAAAACCCAAATTCTACCAATGTGTGTGCCATGACCTGGTGTCACAAATGTATGAGCATCTAGTAGATTATACAAAATCTCAAATACTGTCTGAAATAAAAATAGACAGAATGAAAACTATAAAGAGAGACACTAGTAGTTGCAGAACGGATCAGAGAAACAGCTCACCACTATGCCCCTGGATAATGTGACTTTAAGACGATAGGTCCCCCACTAGTACTTACCTCAGTTCCTGCACAAAAAGTGCAGCAAGTGTAGTATGAGTACGTAAACAACGTGTACCCAGTAAGTATCAAACCTAATCTCAAAGTGGTAGAGACGAGATAGCCGACTTTGACACTCACTATGGGTCAATAAGAATAATTGAAATACAACTAGGATATTTAAATCAACATGATTTACAAAATTTAAAATAATTTATTTAATCAGCGAAAATAATCAAATTTCTTCAAATGCAACAGTTCTCCATATATTAATTAAATTCCTTCAATTCAAATAATCTCCAATTTATGAATTAAATATTATTTACAGGAATAACAATTAATTATTTAACAAGCAAGAATAATAATTCGTTGAATTTCAAGGATTTTCCAATTTATCAATTAGCTTCGCAAGCTGAAATAAGCTATTAAAGTATCTTGTAATTATTATTATTATCAAGTACGATTTCTGTCGAGGACGTACGGCCCGATCTAGAGTGTCGTGTACACTGCCGAGGAACGTGCGGCGCGATCCATAGATGCATCTATCCTGCCGAGGCATTCGGCCCACTCCACAAGAAAGGAGGATATTTTAATGTACCTCCGGAAGGAGAGAATATTTATTATAAAATAAATTCGGGAGGAGAATAATTTCTTTTTTTTTTTAGCAATTAATTGATTTAAACATAAAATCAAGCATATGAGATTTCCATTTTTTAAAATCTTTGCCTAACAATTCACAATATATTCATATATATCAATTAATATTAATTAATCAAGGAATACAATTTACACAAGTAATTCATGCTTTGAGACCTAAACTACCCGGACTTTAGCATTAATAGTAGCTACGCACGGACTCTCGTCACCTCGTGTGTACGTAGCCCCCGCAATTAGCAACAATATTCAATTTAATCCCTATGGGGTAATTTCCCCCTCACAAGATTAGACAAGAGACTTACCTCGTCTTGCTCCAATTTAATTCACTAGAAGGCCTTTTCCATGATTATCCAACTCTGTCTGGCTCGAATCTAGCCAAAATTAATTCGATACAATCACTAAAAATTATAAGAATAAATTCTATAAGAAAATACTATTTTTTAATAAAAATTCGTCCGTGGGACCCACGTCTCGGAATCCGGCGAATGTTACGAAATATGAATACCCACTCAACCACGAGTCTACCCATACTAAAATCACTAAATTTCGATAACAATTCGCCCCTCAAATCCTCAAATCTATCCAAGAGGGTTTTCAAACTTTTCCAACTCAGTTCACCAATTAAATGATAAAAATAGTGATGGATTCGGGTAATTTAACCAATATGGAGTTAAGAATACTTACCTTGTTGTTTTCTCTGAAAATCTTCCAAATATCGCCTAAATCCGAGCTCCAAATCGTTACCATTTTCAGAACTTAAACTCTCTGTCCAGTGATTTCTTCTATGCGATTGCGAACTTCCTCACGCGATCGCGTAGCACAAATTTTACTGCCCAAACATTAACCCTACGCGATCGCGGAAAATTCACGTGATCGCGAGGCATCATCTCCACAAGCCTACGCGATCGCGACCCTCCTAACGTGATCGCGAAGCATTAAGCGCATGGCCCATCTCCTCCCCAGTTTCCCCTATGCGATCGCAAACAACTACATGCGATCGCGATGCACAAGCTCGCCTAACCTATGCGATCACAAATGTGCCCACGCGGTCGCATAGAACAAATTTCCAGCTGCCCAAAATAAGCCTACGCGATCGTAACCCCATTCACGCGATCACGTAGAACAAATCCACCTCTGTCCAAATTACTCTACGTGATCGCAGACCAACTTACGCGATCGCGTATAAGGAAATCAGAAGAAAATACCAGCAGTTATCACCAGTGTTCCAAAGGCCAAAAGTGATTCGTTAG
The DNA here is from genome assembly GCF_000715075.1 of Nicotiana tabacum. Classification (NCBI taxonomy): domain Eukaryota; kingdom Viridiplantae; phylum Streptophyta; class Magnoliopsida; order Solanales; family Solanaceae; genus Nicotiana; species Nicotiana tabacum. The sequence continues at coordinate 10,900,342 of NC_134103.1, read as the reverse complement.
TCGTCCGAAACTCACCTGAGCCCCTCGAGACCTCTACCAATTATACCAACAAGTCCCAAAACATCATACGAACTTAGTCGAACCCTCAAATCACACCAAAGAACGCTAAAACCACGAATCATCCCCTAATTCAAGCTTAATGAAACTTAAGATTTCTAACTTCTACATTATGTACCGAAACCTATCAATTCAAGTTCGATTGACCTCAAATTTTGTACACAAGTCATAAATGACATAATGGAGCTAAGAAAATTTTCAGAACTAGATTCTGACTCCGATATCAAAAAGTCAACTCCCCGATTAAACTTTCAATCTTAAATTCCTATTTTAGCCATTTCAAGCCTAATTTAACTACGGACTTCCAAATAAATTTCTGAACATGCTCCTAAGTCCAAAATCATCATACGGAGCTGTTGCAATTGTCAAAATTCTATTTCGGGGTCGTTTTCTCAAAATATTGGCCGAAGTCAAACTTAGCACTTTAAGGCCAACTTAAGGAACCAAGTGTTCCAGTTTCAACCCAAACGCTTCCAAATCCCAAACCAACCATCCCCGCAAGTCATAAATTATTAAAAGCACAAACGGGAAGTTTTATTTTAGGGAACAGGGTTCTAAAAGTAAAATGACCGGTTGGGTCATTACATAGACCTTTTGATATCGGGGTCAGATTTCGATTCCGAAAGTTGGAGTAGGTCCATGGTGTCATTTGTGACTTGTGTGCAATATTTGGGGTCAATCACATTGTTTGTAGAAATTGGGAGTTTAAAGTTCATTAGGCTTGAATCTATATGCAATTCGTGTTTTTTATGTTGTTCGAGGTGGTTTGAAGGCTCGACTAAGTTCGTATGAGGTGTTAAGACTTATTGGTATATTTGGTTGAGGTCCTGGGGGCCTCAAGGTGATTTTGGATAGTTATCGGATCGAAGTGAAGTTTGAGGGAAGTTCTGAAGCTCACCAGCTTCTGGTGTAATCGCACCTCCGGAGTGGGGATCGTAGATTTGATCTCACAGAAGCAAGAGGTGAACCGCAGAAGTAGAGCCGGTTTGGCCTGGGTAGGGTGCCGATGCGAGGAACTTACCGCATCTGCGAGCCTGCAGGTGCGAGCGAGGCTCTGCAGATATGGAATTTAGAGGGGCCTGTTTTCACAGAAACGGATAGAAGGTCACAGAAGCGGCTCCGCAAGTGCGAAACATGGAGCGTAGATGCAGGCCTGAGAAATTTAAGTGGCTTCCCCAGAAGCGGAGAATTGGCCACAGAAGCGGTTCCGCAGGTGCGGATATATGGCCACAGGTGCCAAAAGCCTGGGCAGATTATTAAAACAAGGGTTCGCGATTTTGGCTTCATTTCAAACATTTCAAGCACGGTTTAGGCGATTTGTGAGAGGGTTTTTGAGGGGATTCTTGAGGTAAGTCCCTTGTGCTTATTTTTGATCAATAAAATTGCTTCCCCATTGATTTTCCCACCTAGTTGATGTATATTTAAGGTGTAAATTGGGAGTTTGAGGTTAGGGATTTGGAGAGTTTGATTTGGGGATTTAGGGGACGATTTGGGGTCTGATTTTGATAGATTTGGTATGGTTAGACTCTTGGTCGAGAGAGCTTTCGGGTTTTGTGACTTTTATCGAATTTCTAGAAATAGGCCTGGGGGCCGGCTTTTGAGCCGATTTTTTATTTTGATCAATGACTTAGCATTTTCTTATGGAGTTGATTCCTTTAGCCCATATTGATTATATCGCATTGTTTATGCCTAGATTCGAGGCATTCAGAGGTCGTTTCGCGAGGCAAGGGTGTGTTGGAGTAGAGATTTGCTCGGACTGAGGTAAGTAACAGTTCCAAATTTGGTTCTGAGGGTACGAAACCCCGTATTACGTGTCATGTATTTGGTTTTGAGATGACGGGTGTGTGGGCGTGCACCGTAGGAATTGCGACTTGGTCAAATTCCATTGAACCGTGTAGTTGTATAATCTATTTTTTTCTGTACATTCTCCATGTATTAGAGAAATTGAACCACAAATCATGTTTAGACTACGTGTTGGCATTATAGGGATCCATATAGGTCATGTATGGGTTGAATTATTTGCTAAATTGTTGTTTTGTACTCAGAGGAAAAAGGGGGAGCTCGAAAACGGTGAATTTCTTTCTAAGAGGTGGAATAGAATAACCCGGTTGTGTATATTAAATCTCAGTCTCTATTGTTCATTTTTTTATGCATTATATTATTATGATTTTTGGGAGCCCGAGAGCCTGGAGAGGTTGATGACTGAGTGAGGCTGAGGGCCTGATTGTGAGGTATTATACTATAGCACGTGAGTTGTCCGTGCAGATCCAGATATTATACTATAGCACGTGAGTTGTCCGTGCAACACGTGAGTTATCCGTACAGATCCAGATATTATATTATAGCACGTGATTGTTCGTGTAGCACGTGAGTTGTCCGTGCGGATTATAGCGCTTGGACTGAAGGAGCCCCTTCGGAGTCTGCACATACCCCCAGTGAGCGTAGGTACCTACTGAGTGCGAGTGCCGAGTGCCGACTGCTGAGTGAATGGGAAGGCTGACTAACTGTGGCCCTGAGAGGATGCATTTGATTTCATTATTGTTGCACTTAGCTGCCATGTATCATTGCCTTGTAATTTCTAAAAGGTATTACACTTTGTTTCACTTGAACTTGTCATGGAATAACTATTGACCTAATTTATCTAACTTGAGATCATGCCTACTTTCTTATGTTGAAATCACTGTAATTGAACTATAACTGTGAAGCTCGTCACTACTTTAAGTTCTTTATTTAATATTGTTACTTGCTGAGTTGGTTGTACTCATATTACACCCTGCACTTCGTGTGCAGATCCAGGTATTTCTGGACGCAGTGGGTCTTGATTTCCGCGCATAGTTGATCTTCTAGAGATTTCAAGGTAGATGTCGGCGTTTCGCATACCTTGTTTCTCCTTCCCTGCCTTTCCACTTATTGTATTTAGTTTCAAGATTATCATAGAAAGTAGTTTTCGGACCTGTGATGTATAAATGCTCATGTACTCGGTGACATCCCGATATTGGGAATTTTCGCGTTGTATTTTGGATTTTTATCCTATTTATGAGAAGTTGTTATCATTTAAACTACTTTAAATCCGTTTTCTGTTAAGTGTTGGAGTTACTTCATAAATGTCGGCTTGCATAGTACCATGATAGGTTCCATCACGACAGGTTAGGATTTTGGGTCGTGACAACAAGGTATTAATTTGGCGACTTGAAAAACTTATAGGTTTTGAATTTTATGTGAAATTTTATTTCTTTTTTACTTTTCTACTCTACAAGAAAAAACAACTATTAATAAAATACTCCCTCAAGGACGAGCAAGGATTCAAGTGCGGGGGAGTTTGATGACTATAAAATATTCATATATTTTATACTTACAAATAAATTATTTTAAATAAAAAAATATATATAATATGTCAATTCTCTATATTTTCTAATAGTATTTTGCAGGAAATAAAAATATCATAATAACGCAAATAAAGGAAATAAAAAAGAGCACGAGGCATCAAGGCCAAAGAGCACGAGGCAACATGAAAAAAGAAGCATGAGGCAAGATGGCACCTTATGGGATTTGATTTCTATAAATAGTATGTCATATTTGTGTTGAAGGAGAGAGCATACGTGCCTAATTAGCAACTTTTTCTCTAGCTTTGGTCTTTGCTTCTTTCTTTATCTATTTCACTTTCCTCTTGTAGTTTTTGAATTTTCTAAGAGTATTGATAGTATTTTAAGAATTTCTTTCTTTGTGAAATTTAAATACTCAATAATGGAGTAATATCTTTTGTTAGGATAGTTGATGGAGCTCGATATAGTTATAATATTAATCTTAGTTTTACTACATGCTTGACCTGAAACTTTCTACTTATATTTTTATATAGTGCTGGAATATTAGTTTTAACTAATTATTATCACTTCTATCTATTTATTCTCCGAAGTTAGTTGTATGTCAATTTTGTAATTCTTATGAAGCAAAATTAATATATGATAACTATTGGGTAAAATAATAGAGTGAGAGTAATTCTTATTAATCTACTATTCCAAGTCCGTAATCTTGCTTACTTTCATTCTAATTCTCACGGAGGAGTTGTAGTAGGCAAGACTATTGTTTTTTAGTAAAATGTAATCGCAAGAGGGTTTTGCTATCTTTTAGCACAATTCATGCAGGAAAATTATTTCAGTTTAATTGTCACGAGCGATATTTCAATTGATTTACATAACCTCACGGAGTGTTATTAATTGATTATTTCTTAGTGAGCAAAATATAATTGTATTAGCAATAAGCAGTTATTCCTAAGAGAAATACATGCAGAAGCTACGATTTTATTATTATCACGATATCGTGTGAATTCAATGATTCCCAACTCTTTTTAAATATAAATATTTTGAAAGTTATTTTGTTTCAACTTACGCAATTTAAATTTTCAACAAACAAAATATCATCAATTTGATTCTCTCAAATGGTAGTAAGAATATTATAAGTTTATAGCTAGATTCTTCAATCTCTGTGTCACGATCTAAAATCCAACTAGCCGTGATGGCATCTAAGTTCACCCTCTAGGTAAGCCAAATAACAATAATCCGATTCAGTTATTATTTAACTGACTCTAATACACTCCCCAAGGACTGGTAGTAGAAATCATGAGCTTCTAAGATTAGAATTTACAAAGCTGGTGTGAAATAAAAATACATCATCTGTTTGAAATATATATAAAAAGATTAATAATTCTGGAGCTACCATGAACAAGAGGCAGCGATGACTAGAACGCAGGTACATCTTCAAATCCAGCTCACGCCATACGTAGCAACATCATCATCAGAAATCTGCACACAAGGTGCAGAAGTGTAGTATGAGTACAACCGACCCCATATACTCAATAAGTAACAAATCTAACCTTAGGTTGAAAGTAGTGACGAGCTGAAATAAAGGTCAGCGTACAACACCAATAGCTAGCAACAGTTCATAACAATATAATGAAAGTAACACCAATAATAACTCAACGATAAAATGCTCAGCTCGTATACAATTTCGGAAAATAAACATTTTCTTATCAATTATAACAGTAAAACTCAAATTCTTTACCGAAATTACCGAAAATATGAGTAAATCCGAAATCTATGATTTTTCTCAAAAACTTTAACAACAGATAAGAAATTTCATTATGAGATGACATGAGGAAAAATACTTCTCTATGCTTACATATCAAGTATGCATGTCTAATGCAATGCAGCACAGTGATGAACTCATATACTCACACTCTTAGAGTACTCAATCACTCAGTATTGTATATGGTCAATCCAGCCTAGGGAAAATCTATCCCATATATATACACATAATAACTGACATTCAGTCACTCACTACTGTACAGGGCCAATCCAGCCCAAGGAATTCCATCCCAAATATAAATAAATAAGGCAACTCCATGGACTAGGAAGTCCATCCCAAATATTATATCATCTGCTCTCATTGTGGGGGGGGGGGGAGGTGCAGACTGCGGAGGGTCTCCTTCAGCCCAAGCACTATAATAAGCCAATCAGGCCTGTTGCGGCGTGCGGCCCAATCCCATAATAATAAAACATATAAGGCCGATTGCGGCGTGCAGCCCGATCCATAAATCACATAACACGTATATTCAGGGTTCATACCCTCAGCCCCAAGTTTAGAAATGTTACTTAACTCGAACAAGATGGATTCAATGCCGAGCAAGATAAACAATAGTCTGAAAATTCCATTCCGCGCTAATCAACCGAACGCCTTCATATCTCCTCAATTCCAAGCCAAACGATTCGAAACTAGTCAAACAACATGTAAATTAATTAAAATATACTCCAATGCTTACAATTTAACAATTTATAAAAATTCTCAACTTCGCTCAAAAAGTCGACAGTGGGGCCCACGTGTCGGAATCTGACGAAACTCACAAAATCCTACAACCCATTCAACCATGAGTCCAACCATACCAAAATTACTCAAATTCGACCATAACTCGGCCTTCAAATCCTCAATTAAAGTTTATGAAATTTTCTACCATTTCTAACCCAAAACACAAATTTAATGATAAAAACAATAATATATTCATGTAATTTAACAAAAACCGAGTTAGAATCACTTACCCCAATTCAAATGGTGAAACTCGCCTAAAGATCGCTTCAATCCGAGCTCCATAGCTCCAAATATGTTAAAATGGCCGAAACCTAGAAATATAGCTTCTGTCCAGGCATTTAATCTTCGCGATCGCGAAGCACAAAATTTTGCAGCCCCAAAATTGCCCTTCGCGATCGTGGAAAACCAATCGCGATCGCGAAGAACGAACTCCCAAACTCTTCGAGACAGCCTCTAGTATAATAGTATTAATGTTTCGTGCAAAACTCCAAATGACAAATGGTTTGACATTCTGAAAACTAGACATCAAGGATACAACTTTCTTTTTTGGATCATCTCCGAATTCCTTATAGATTGCAAGATATAAGCTTCCAAAGCTGGATCAGTGCAGCAGAGATTTTGTTCTATGCGATCGAGAAAGAGCTCCCGCGATCGCAATTCACAAGGCCCCAAACTGCTGTTTGCTCTTCACGATCGCGATCAAATATTCGGGATCGCGATGCACACCTCTGTAGACAAAAACTAGTAATTAAAAATGGCATATAAATGGTCCGAAACCACCCCGAAACTCACCCGAGCCCCTCGGGACCTCAACCAAATATACCAACAAGTGCTAAAATATCATACGAACTTAGTCGAAGCCTCAAATCACATCAAACAACGCTAAAATCACGAATCATGCCCTAATTTAACCTTAATGAAACTATGAAATTCCTACTTCTACATTCGATGTCGTAACCTATCGAATCAAGTCTGATTGACCACAAATTTTGCAAACAAGTCATAAATGATATAACAGACTTATTCCAATTTTCAGAATCGGATTCCAACCCCGATATCAAAAAGTCAACTCCCCGGTCAAATTTCCAAAATTAAATTTCTATTTTAGCCATTTCAAGTCTAATTTAACTACGGACTTCCAAATAATTTTTCGGATACACTCCTAAATCCAAAATCACCAATACAGAGCTATTAGAATCATCAAAACTCTGTTCTGGAGTCATTTGCACAAAAGTCAAAATTTTGGTCAACCCTTTTCATTTAAGTTTCCAACATGAAATTTATTCCTCCGAACTAATCCCGAAACACCTGAAACATCCAACCCGACAATTCACACACGTCATAATAATCATATGAAGCTATTCAAGACTTCAAATAGTTGAAATGAGCGTAAATGTTCAAAATGACAAGTCGGATCATTACACTTTGTGGGACGATATCAAAAACTATACTAGAATTTGACAGAGTACGAGTAGCAAAATCTTATACACATTGGCCTCGTCAAAGTTTTGGCGTCGTTGTCGGGGATTGACATACATCTACTTCAAATTAAATATTTTATTACTAATTTGAGAACGCATTATTATAATATATTTTTTTATCGGTGTTTCCTAAATTGCACTTAACTATTACATTTATATTAATAATAATGTTTTTTTGACTCAATCATAGTTATAGTAACAATACCATTTTATTTTTCTTTCTCATTATAACTACTACCAACTATTTTTATTAAATCTCTTAGTATATCTACTACAATTAGACTATTGTCAATATTTTATTAACCGAGAAAAAAACATTATAATCAATACTTTCACAGTCTCACACACTATTAACTGCCCTTATATATATTATCGTTGCAATTTTAGATACTATCACGAATATTAACACTATTACTTTAAATAGTATTATATCTTCTTGTCACGATTTACTTGTTGCGTCATTTTTATATATCTATTTTATTACAAGTGTAGTATAATATTACTATTATCTATAAATAATAAAATTATTGTACTAATACTTTTTGCTTTGGCACCTATTTTGTTTATCATCTATGCAATCTTCTTTATTATTGCTATTATTATTAGTTTTTGTTTATTGCTATTATTATTTTAGGAACTAACTTTCTTTACTTTATGAATTTCAATTAGTTTATGACCTGCTATTCTACAAAAGATTTTAGCAAGTTACGATCCTGAAATTGAAAGATCTCTTCGATCGCGTAGGAAAGGACAAATGTCTTCTCAAACAATAGCTTCTGATGGAATGGAGAGTCAGGAAGTAGAAAATATCAACCCACACGGAGTACCACCACCAGTCTAAATAGAGGATTAGTTTGGTGAAGTGGTGCCAAGGCCAACAAACAGAATCCTATGGAATTATGCTAGACCAGACCACTTCAACTGTGAATCTAGTATTAGGAAGCCCCCAGTGGCAGCTAACAACTTTGAAATCAGGACCGGCCTGATTCAAACGATCCAACAATCTTGTATCTTTACTGGAGATTCAAGTGAAGATCCACACAGTCATTTAATTGATTTTCTGGCACTAGTTAAAACTGCTAAGTATAATGGAGTATTCCCTGAAGCAATCAAGTTAATGATATTTCCTTTTTCTTTAAAATGAGATGCTAAAATTTGGTTGCAAAATTTCCTCAAGGATCAATTACCACATGGGACCAAATGACTCAAAATATTTTAAATAAATACTTTTCACCTCCTAAAATCATATCTAATTTCTTGCAGACTGACACAGAGTCAGTTTATAAAGCTTGGAAAAGGTTAAAGGCAATGTTAAAAAATGTCCACACCACGACATTCCTAAACATATACAGTTGTATATTATTTATCACGAGCTAAAATCCTCTTCCAAAAATGTGATAGATGCAGCTGCAGGAGGTTCTATAATGGGAAAAATGTCACGACCCAAAATCTCACTTGTCGTGATGGCGCCTATCTCAATACTAGGCAAGCCAAAAATCCCAATAAACTACCATTTATTTTAAATTTAAAAATAAAATATTTAATTTAGCGGAAGAAATCTCAAAATTTCAAATATATCACTCCTAAAACACGCTGTCACTGAGTACATGAGCATATAATATGAATACAATGTCTGACTGATAAAAAGCCATTGTCTGAAAGTACAGAACAATACAGTAACTGAAGAAAAGAGAGACAAGGTCATTGGACGCCAAACAACTACATTGATAGTCTCTAACTAATAGTACTCTAAAATCTAACAATCTCCGTGTATGAAAGCACCTGGATCTGCAAACGAGGTGCAAAGTGTAGTATGAGTAAAACTAACTCAATAAGTAATAAGACAAATCTCCGGTCTGAAAGAAATGATGAGCTCTACAGGTACAGTCCAGTAAAAATAATGGTACAAAAATATAGGCATGCTTTCCAATTCAACAGTAAACTCAGTACAAGTGAAATAGATCAATACTGCATGATATGAGGCATATGACATCTCAGTAGAAAGACCTCAAGTAAATACTGGTCACAAATTATCCGGTCACTTGGTACTATTTATGGCCAATCCAGCCCAGGGATGTTCCAACCCGTATATATATGCACATCGATATGGCCAATCCAGCCCAGGGGTGTTCCAACCCGTATATAAGTACACATCGACTGATAGTCAGTCACTCAGTACCGTATCAGGCCAATCCAGCCCTGGGATAATTTATCCCTAAATATAAATGATACAGACAAGATCCATGTCCAGGTAAATTCATTACAATATAAATAAGTAAGGCAAGTCCATGCCCTGGGAAAAATCCATCCCAAATATATATATATATATATATATATATATATATATATATATATATATATATATATATATATATATATATATATATTGCCCTGGGAAGTCCATCCCGAATATCGATGATCATCTACGCTCACTGGGGGTGTGTACAGATTCCGGAGGGGCTCCTTCAGCCCAAGCGTAATAGTTAGGCCTTTAAGGCCTGTTGCAGGCGGGCAACCCCGATCCATAAAATAGTAAAGCCAATAAGGCCTGCTGTAGGCGGGCAGCCCCGATCCAGAACAATAATAATGTATAAAGCCATTCTGGCCTGATGCAGGCGGGCAGCCCCGATCCATTTAATAATAACATATATAAAGCCAAATGGCCTGCTGCATTGCGCAGCTCAATCCCATAAATATCCTCACAATGGAAAATTATTACTGAGTGTGAAATATATATTTTAGAATAATTAATTCAACAGCATCACGACCCCATGGGTCCAAAAATATCGGCACATAGCCTAAACATGATCTTTATTACTAGCCTCAGCTTAATTCTTCTATCAAGTGCCACACGTTCAGATAATAACATGATTCTTTAATTTTACTACTTCACAGGATTTAATCAAGACATAATTTCTGTGGTGCACGTCTACATGTTCGTCACCTATCGCGTGAGTTACCTTCAACAATTTATATCATACCAAATTTGTAGATTCATACCCTCAGAACCAAGTTTAGGAGTGTTACTTACTTCAGAGCTAGAAATTCTTCGCGAACGCGAGCTCCCCGTTGCGAACGCGAAGGCAGAAACCCATGCCCACTATTTTTCCCTTCGCGAACGTGATACCCAAATGCGAACGCTATGCACAACCCAGCTCCTCTTCGCGAATGCGAGACCCCATCGCGAATGCAAAGAGTAAATCCTGCCTGCCTGAAATTCCCCTTTACGAACGCGAGGGCCCACTCACAAACGCGAAAGAGAAAATCCAAAAACTGCTGCAACAGATATCAGCAATCCCACCAAGGCCACAAATGATCTGTTAACCATCCCAAACTCACCCGAACCCTTTGGGACCTCAACCAAATATACCAACAAGTCCTAAAATATCATACGGACTTAGTCGAACCCTCAAATCACCTAAAACAACGCTAACACAATGAATTACGCCCCAAATTCAAGCCTAATGAACTTTGAAATTTCTAATTTCTAAAAACGACTCCGGAACCTATCAAATCACGTCTGATTGACTTCAAATCTTGCACACAAGTCATAAATGACATAACGGAGGTATTTTAATTTTCAGAATCGGATTCCGACCCTGATATCAAAAAGTCAACCCCTCGGTCAAACTTTTCAAAATTTTAATTTTCGGCATTTCAAGCCTAATTTCACTACGGACCTCCAAAAAATTTTCCAAACACACTCCTAAGTCCAAAATCACCAAACGGAGCTATTGGAATTATATGAATTAAATTTCGAGGTTGTTTATACATAAGTCAATATCCGGTCAACTATTTCAACTTATGCTTCCAAGCTAACTCTGAAATACCTTAAAACCAAAACCAACAATTCACACAAGTCATAATACCTCGTAGAAAATTATTCAAGACTTCAAATAGTTGAAATGAGCGTAAATTCTCAAAACGACCGGTCGGATCGTTACAATCTCCCCCACTTAAACATACGTTCGTCCTTGAACGTGCTGGGAGTTGTTCTTAACCTTCAAATCTCTATTCCACCTTACCACGCACATACCCGGGGGTGATCTCATGTCACCCTATTCTATATAGGCCTGACAACATAACATAACTGAAAATCATTAATTTAACCTTAGCCCAAAAACCATGGAGCCAAATTTCTAACATCCAAAATTCTTTTCAATACCCGAATCTCACATCTACACACTGTATAAGTATGAACAAGCTGTATCCAGCCATAACCATAGTCCAGATATAATCACTTTCTATGCCGACCTTCAATATTATCCTCCCAATATACCGGAATCCAACCCGATAGTATACATTCTCGGTCCAATGACCTTATATTATTAAACATAACTATCCTATTGACATGCCACTCCAATACAACTCAATCCACAACTGCGCAACTTTGTACCCAAAAATGGAAAATGTCTCAAAGTAGAGAACAGTATTGTAAGTTCAACAAGCACCACCACAACTGTAATGCTACAAGCTCATTATATGTAGTAGTACCAATACACACAAGTTTAATAACAGTAACCAGCTCTTCTAGAGCTCACATTAACATCACTTGCACGGACAACTCACGTGTTATTGTATCAATATCTGAACCTGCACGGACAACTCACGTGCCAATAATATCAATAATTTGAGTATCAACAGTCTATCAACCAAGAGATTACCGTAACACCAATGAACATCTGTAAATCAAAACACAATGCCCCTTTCAACCGCATACCCTTCTCAGGGATTACCGAGCAACTATAACATTCATCTAAATATACAACACTGACTATTCCGTTCAGAATTTGTGATCTTCCTTTCAAGAATCAACTGCCACCTCATACATATAAATCTAAATCCCTCACAACACACCACATCTATCAAATGAAAAGAACAAAAATCTCATTATAAACTCTAAGTCACTAGCAAATTACATACCCTATTAGTTGGAAACTTTTCTCTTGCTTCTTTCTAGGAGGAAATCATAATGTACAACACGTTCCCCATACCGGTAGGAAATATCCGGTTCCAGTGGTCCTATTTTCTCTGAGGTTCTCCTGAATTACCCTCAAGTTGACGTTTCTCCTTATCACAACACTACTATCCTTACCCAAAACTCACTAAGTATGCTCAAATTTAAATTACTCTGCCCGAACGGGCCAAAAGACACAAGCCCCCAAAGAAGTAACTCTGCCTTAACACCACCAATCTAATCCATACTCCGTGCGCATTACATCCTTCAAAATAACAATTTAATTATCTCATAATTTTTCATAAAGTGCAATATAACCCGCATTTAAGAAGTTTTCATACTTGAGTTATCCCCAATCTCAACCTTTGCAAGTCATAACTAATCAACAAGTATGCCTTAGACCAAAACCAATACCAGACCTAATCATGGAATCAAATCGTAGATAGCAGACCCCCCCCCCCCCCTCCCGCCCACTTAGCCTTCAGCTGTAATTATATAAAATTATAACCCATAAGGATTTCTCCTTCTCAATTACCGAGGTCTCGCACCGTTACCCTGCCAGACTTCTCGAAGTCTTTTATTAATCCTTTCATGAACATTCTGAATCTCCAGCCAAAATCATATACGCGGCCTCCTACCGGGTAGCAAGTAATATTCCTCGCAAAAGCTTCATCAACATCACGCCACCGCTAGCTGCACACAGGAGATAACCCACATGTGGAATTCCTTACCGACATCTTCCAATGACACTGCACTGAGTGCAACGACCACTAAATCCGTAAATTCTCCTGAGTTCATGCTCGCCCACCATTTGTATAAGTCTGCACTTTCCCTATTGACATCAACTGTACGTCAACAATACCTTCCAAACTCAAGTCATATTGCACCTGACACGATAATCAGATCTTCACGCCTCTATTCATTTCAAACACACTCCTTTCTGCCATATTCAATTTTTCCTTTGTACACTAACCATTACTCCAAATATATATAAGCAGTAAGTAAGGCAAGTCCATGCCCTGGGAAGTCCATCCAGAATATCGATGATCATCTACGCTCACTGGGGGTGTGTACAGATTCCGGAGGGGCTCCTTCAGCCCAAGCGTAATACAAGCCAATATGGCCTACTGCAGGCGCGCAGTCCCGATCCGTATAATAATAAAGTCTTTAAGGCCTGCTGCAGGCGGGCAACCCCGATCCATAAAATAGTAAAGCCAATAAGGCCTGCTGCAGGCGGGCAGCCCCGATCCAGAACAATAATAATGTATAAAGCCATTCTGGCCTGCTGCAGGCGGGCAGCCCCGATCCATTTAATAATAACATATATAAAGCCAAATGGCCTGCTGCATTGCGCAGCTCAATCCCATAAATATTCTCAGAATGGAAAATTATTACTGAGTGTGAAATGTATATTTTAGAATAATTAATTCAACAGCATCACGACCCCATAGGTCCAAAAATATCGGCACATAGCCTAAACATGATCTTTATTACTAGCCTCAACTTAATTCCTCTATCAAGTGCTACATGTTCAGATAATAGCATGATTCTTTAATTTTCCTACTTCACAAGATTTATTCAAGACATAATTTCTATGGTGCACGTCTACATGTTCGTCACCTATTGTGTGAGTCACCTTTAACAATTTATATCATACCAAATTTGTGGATTCATACCCTCAGAACAGAGTTTAGAAGTGTTACATACTTCAGAGCGTGAAACTCTTTACTCTGCTATGCCTTTGCCTCGCAAATCGGCCTCCGAATGCCTCGAATCTAGTCACAAATAATTCATTTCAGTCAATAAAATTCATTTGAATTAATTCCATAAGAAAATAATGATTCTCCATAAAAATTCGAAAATTAGCTCAAAAATCATCCTTGGGGTCCACGTCTCGGAACTCGACAAAAGTTATAAAATTCGAAAGCCCATTCAACCACGAGTCTAACCATACCAATTTTACCAAACTCCGACCCCCACTTGACCCTCAAATCTGCAATTTAAACCAAGAGGGTTTTCAAACTTTTCCAACTCAATTCACAAATTAAATGATAAAAACAACCATGGAGTTAGGTAATTTAACCAATAATGAGTTAAGAAATTCCATTATGCCCGTATCAACTTCCAAACAGCTCGAATCTAGTCACAATTAATTTGATTCATCCCACAAAATTTATAGGAATTAATTCCATATCAAAATACTAAAATTTTCCAAAAATCCGAAATTATGCCCCAAAAATTATCCGTGGAGCCCACGGCTCGTAATCCGATAAAAGTTATAAAATCCGGATGCCCATTCAACCACGAGTCTAACCATACTAATTTTACAGAAATCCGACCTCAACTCGACCTCCAAATATTCAAATCTTATTTTCAAATCCCTAAGTTTAAACCCCCGATTTACACCTCAAAAACATGTAATCTAGTCGGATTATTCGATGATAATTCAATATTATGGAGTAGAAATGATCACAAGTGACTTACCTCAAGTTTTCCTTGAATTCTCTCTCAAAATCGCCCCAAAAACCGTGCTTTAAGGCCCAAAAAGGGCAAAAACTGGGAACCTTTCTGTTTTTAATATTCTGTCCAGGATTTTCGTACCCGCGGCGATTATTTTCGCTCCCGCGGTCTTCGCACCCACGGTGATTTTTTTCGCACCCGCGGTGATTTTTTCCGCACCCGCGGTGCCTGGACAGTCCATGCATTTTCGCTTCTGCGAATAATTCCTTGCATACGCGAGCTCGCACATGCGGCCCTTATTTGCGCAGGTGTGATCACACCACCAGCTCAGCTGCTTCAGCTCCTCCTCCAAATCCAAATTCGATCTGTTAAACATCTGAAACTCACACGAGGTCCTCGGTACCCCGTCCGAGCATAACAACAAGTTCCATAACAAAACACGGACCTACTCGAGGCCTCAAATCATATCAAACAACATCAAAATGACGAATCGTACCTCAAATCAAAATCTATGAACTTTGAACTTTCAAATTCTATATCTTGTGCCGAAACATATCAAATCAATCCGGAATGACTTCAAATTTTGCACACAAGTCATAAATGACATAACAAAGCTATTCAAATTTCAAGAAACAGATTTTCACCTCGATATCAAAAATTCAATCCCCCGGTCAAACTTCCCAAAATTTAATTTTCTGCATTTCAAGCCTAGTTCCACTACGGACTTCCTAATAATTTTCCGGACACGCTCCTAAGTCTGAAATAACCTTACGGAGCTATTGGAATCATCAAAATTAAATTCTGAGGTCGTTTACTCATAAGTTAATATCCGGTCAACTATTTCAACTTAAGCTTCCAACATGAAAATTCATCCTTACAAGCTATCTCCGAAATACCTTAAAACCAAAACCAACAATTCACACAAGTCATAATACCTCTTAGGAAGTTATTCAAGACTTCAAATAGTTGAAAGGAGTGTAAATGCTCAAAATGACCGGTCGGGTCGTTATAATCTCCCCCACTTAAATATACGTTCGTCCTCGAACATGCCATGATTTGTTTTTAAGCCACCAAATCACTATTCCATCTTATCACGCACGTACCCGGGGGTGAATCCACGTCACCCTATTCCATATGTACTTGACAACACAATACAACTGAATATCCTTAATTTAACCTTAGCATAAAAACCTTGGAATTCAATTCCCAACTTTCAGAATTTCTTTTCAAGACACGAATCTTACATTTACACCATGTATGAGTCTGAACAAGCTACATCGAGCCATAACTATAATCACAGATACAATTTACCCAGAATATTAGACAACTCGCCCGCTCGTAGCACCATTCATGATCACAGTTACTACTTCAAACTAACCAAGTACTAGCATCAAACCCCATATCGAACAAAACCTCATCCCCACACCTTCGTACACTGTTGATAATAAAAGAAACACGCAGAATCTCGTTACCTCTTATCAGATCAACAAGTCATGGAGATGTCATGCCCTAACCAGAACTATAATCACTTTTTGAGTCGACTTTCAATATTATACTCCCGAATATACCAAAATTAAACATGATAGTACCCATTCCATGTCCAATGACCTTATATTACTAAACATAACTGTTCCACAAACATACCGCATCAATATAACTCGGAGCCACAACCCGTGCCATCCGTGCACCAATACAACATTCAAATGTACCCAGTCATGGAAAATGACTCAAATGGAAGAACTGCCCCGCCAGATTAACAAGTACCGCCACAATGAAACACTAAAAATTCATCATACACTGTAGAACCATCACCCGATTCTAACACGAGGTTCATATTATATACCCCGAGCCACCCTGCTCCAAATTAATAACGTCAGAGAGGCAAATGACAAAAATACCACACAAAACCTGAAAGGACATAACCATTACGCTATCGATCATGCAACACCCAAATACTCACCACACTCAAATTCCGCTATAAAGCTCAAATAGAACCGCACCATCTGTGCACATAACCAATGAATCACAACTCCTTGTAGCATAAAGGAGTAACTCACAGATCATTTGAGAACATGAATAAGTTCAACATCAACCAAATGACACATCCCTCAATAATAGTAGTATGGAGACAACCATTCCGGCTCAGTGTAGAATACATATCTTTATTGGGCATACCTATGGACCCCCAAATCAACTCGGGTTACCCACAAATAGATAAAAACCCTTACGAAAATCCATAATGACTGAATCATAACACATATTATGATCTGGCTAGCTTCGGCCACAACTTCGCAGTCCACAACCATGAAACAATCGGCTCCTGGGAATCTCCAAATCTCCAAATCCATAGAACACACGAACCACCATATTCTATTCCATCTCCATCGCCCGAATGTCTAACACATCTCTCATACACGATCATTCCACGAGGAATATTTCTCCTATTCTTTCGTGCCACATAGCAACGTTTTAAAATCAACAGTCGATCAACCAGGAAATTGTCGCAATACGTATAAAATATCCATAATTCATAACATACTGTGCCTTTTTTTTGGAATGTACCCTCTACTCACGTAATACCAAATAGTTATAGCATTCATCTAATCATCGAAAACTATTCATGCCCTCTAAGAATTTTTGACCTCCCTTTCAAAGCTAAACCGTGACCTTGCACAAGCCAACCTTAATCCCACACAACACACCGCATTTATCATTCCATCATGTGAAAAGCACAAAAATCTTATTATCAACTTTGAGTCACCCATAATTTACATACCATTTTAGTTAGAAACCTTTCTCTTGCTTCTTTCCATGAGGATATCACAATACACAACACGTTCTCCACATCGGTAAAAACCATCAAGAATACTTTGGAATCTATTTTCACATAATCAAGCCCTTAAAACTAAATTCCTCTAACTCGACCATGCCACGCAGGTCACCAAGTCCAGGCACCATCAAACGCAAATCTCAGATTTTATCCATACATAAGTCCGGAAATATTCTCAATTGCTATATATAATTGTCAAACCCATTGGAATTTTTCTCGGGAGACACCCACTTTGCTCAAATCTAATTGCACCGCCCAAATGGGCCAAACGACACGTGCCCCATTAGCACCACAACACTCAAAGAAGTAACTCTACTTTAACACCACATATCAAATTCATACTCCGTGCGCACTACATCATTCACCAATAACAACTCACTCATCCCGCGAATTTTATTTACTCATACGTGCAATATAATCCTTAACCAGGAATTTCCTTATTCGGGTAATCCTCAATCTCAACTTCTGCAAGTCATAGCTAACCCACAAGTATGCCTCAGACCAAAATTAAAATTTAACACCTAACCATGAAATCAAATTGTTAATAGTAGACTACCCCACTTGGCTCAAAGCCATAGATTAAAACATTCCATAAATCACAATACCAATACTCTCTTACTGCCATAATGCCACAGTCAGTCCAATGAAACTTCTTCCCAAGTTCATACACCGCCAACCATAAAAATACCTCAATCATCCGCTAAGTTCGTATTCATCCTCTTAACACACAATTTAACTTTCTCAACCAGATTCAGATTCAAATCTCCACCCATACACCCCGTCGGCAGAAAAGAAACTCTCTACTCACATCATAAGAAATACACCTACGTAGATTACTTCGCAGGGGATAACCCACTTGCTTAGCCTCAAACTGGTATCTTGTTATACCCTTTTGCAGTCACAATTACTTTGCAATCACTTAATCTTTCTGAGTCCAAACTCATTAGCCAGACATGAGACTTTAATTTTTCCCAAAATTTAAACACGTGAAAGATCATTCAAAACATTCACACTCGAGACTGTACGTCACATCAAATCAAAAATCAAGCACCCAATGGCCTTCCCTTTAAATTTCAAGGAAACACTTCTCGTTATGTTCAAAAAATATTAACACATCCCACAGTCACATCATACCCATCATACCGCCATTCCACCGCACATCGAGCCACAAATTTCACTGTAGGGTCATCACCGGACATATGAGTCCAATTGTACAAGTTACAACCGAAGCTATCGAGCTTAAGTTGCGATCTAAACCTGGCCTCAAGTCCTCTAGACTAACCCATCACCAAAACATAGAATACTCATATCGAACTTCGTCCATGAAATCACAAGCCGGCGATGCACAACTGATACCGAGCGCTCATGTGCGCATACGAATAAGTGGAAGGAATTCAAAGAGTTATGTCTCAAGCTGAATTAATCTCGCACGATAAGGAAAGAAATATGGGAAGTATATATCCTAAATGCCCTGTAGCCTCTCGAAGATAAGCATGGACGTCATCATACTGATCCGTAAGATTGTACTAGACACTTGCTCATAACTTGTAGAACCTATGAACCTAGGGCTCTGATACCACCTTGTCACGACCCAAAATCTAACTAGTCATGATGGCACCTAACCCAACCCATTAGGCAAGCCAATTACCAAATATCCCATTCCAATAATGATTATTAAAGTAATTTAAGTAAATAAAGGTCTTAATCTTATACAATCACCCAAGAACTAGTAGTACAAATCATGAGCTTCTAAGAATAGAGTTTATAAAGCGGAGATGAAATAAATACATAGTTTGTTTGAATAGCACATAAACAGGGCTTTTATAAATCTAACGCTACCATGAACAAGAGGCAGCTACAACGGGAACGCATATACATCTTCAAATTCGGCAACTGTCGAGCACATCAATAACAACAGCCAACATATGCACGCAATGTGCAGAAGTGTAGTATCAGTATAACCGACCCCATGTACTGAGTAAGTAACAAACCTAACCTTAGGTTGAAAACAGTGACGAGCTTTTACCAAGGTTTGGTCCAAAACCAATAGTTCACCACAATCCATAACACAATAATATAAGAAGTAACTCAGAAATAAAATATTCAGCTAAATCATGATTTCTAAAAATAGTACTTCCCTTTCAAGTACCTCAGTGAAAAACCCAAATCGTTTACCAAAAATTCAAAAGAAATTATGAATAAGTTTAAAAGCAATAATTTTCCCAAAATCCTTTCAATAATAAATAATATGTTTCATTTTCTTTCCAGATAACCCGTGTAAAACAAATGCATTACTATGCCCATATTTCAACATGTGTGAGAAATCATGAATGATGTGATACTGTACAGCATGAGAAAAATACATCTCTATGCATGTATGTCATGTGTGCATGTCAAAGCAATGTATCTCAGAGATTGTACTCATGTACTCACACTCTGTGAGTACTCAATCTCACTGTCTCGCATTCTTTCTCACTATGCTCAACACACTCAATCACTCAGCGTTATACCATACCTGCTGCGGCGTGTAGCCCGATCCCTGTTTATAGTCGACTGCGCTCACTGGGGGTGTGTACAGACTCATGAGGGGCTCCTACAGCCCAAGCGCTATACGCACGGATAACTCACGTGCTATAATATCATATCTGGATCTGCACGGACTACTCACATGCTATAAAAATATCTGGATCCGCACGGCCAACTCACATGCTGCATGGCCAACTCACGTGCAATAGTATAATATATGGATCCGCACGGCCAACTCACGTGCAATAGTATAATATATATATAAAGCCAACATGGTCTGCTGCGGCGTGCAGCCTGATCCCAAAAAAAGAATATCTTCACAATCAGTCCCTCGGCCTCTCTCAGTCATCAATCTCTCCACTCTCTCTCTCTCATGGGCTCACAATGTCATGAGAATAGCCCAAAATGATGATATGATGTATCAATAAGTAACAACAGAGACTGAGATATGATATGCAATAAAATGTATATGACTGAGTATGAATTTTCAATTTAAAATAAATAATTCACAATAATATGACCTCTGTGGGTCCCAATAATACTGGCACATAGCCTCAACATGGTTTTTAATATGCTTTTCCGCTCACTTTCTTTGACTCATAAAACCGCATGGAAAAATGCCAAGATCATTTAACAACAAAATTCCACAGAAACAATTATGTCTCAATACGCTCACACGCCCGTCACCTAGCATGTGCGTCACCTCCCAATAATTCATGAAATACATAAATTCAGGGTTCATACCCTCAACTCCAAGATTAGAAGAGTTACTTACCTCGAACAAGCTGAATCCAATGTCGAGCAAGCTAAGCAATACTCCAGAAATTCCATTATGCGCGTATCAACTTCCAAACAGCTCGAATCTAATCACAATTAATTTGATTCATCCCACAAAATTTATAGGAATTAATTCTATATCAAAATACTGGTATTTTCCAAATATCCGAAATTACGCCCCAAAAATCACCTGTGGGTCCCACATCTCGGAATACGATAAAAGTTATAAAATCCGGAAGCCCATTCAACCATGAGTCTAACTATACTAATTTTATAGAAATCCGACCTCAACTCGACCTCCAAATCTTCAAATCTTATTTTCAAATCCTTAAGTTCAAACCCCGATTTACACCTCAAAAACATGTAATGTAGTCGAATTATTCGATGATAATTCAATATTATGGAGTAAAAATGATCACAAGTGACTTACCTCAAGTTTCCCTTGAATTCTCTCTCAAAATCTCCCCAAAGACCGTGCTTGAAGGCCTAAAAATGGCAAACACTCCGAACCCCTCTGTTTTTAATATTCTGTCCAGGATTTTCGCACCCGCGGTGATTTCTTCACACCCGCGATGATTCCTTCGCACCCGCAGTCTTCGCACCCGCAGCAATTCTTTTCGCACCCGCAGTCTTCGCACCCACGGTGATTTTTGTCGCACCCGTGGTCTTCGCACCTGCGGTGATTTTTTTTTTTTTTGCACCCGCGGTGCCTGGACAGCCCATGCATTTTCGCTTATGTGAATCATTCCTCGCATCTGTGAGCTCGCACCTGCGGCCCTTTTTCATGCAGGTGCGATCACACCAGCAACCCAGCTGCTTTAGCTCCTCCTCCAAATCCAAATTCGATTTGTTAAGCACCCGAAACTCACCTGAGGCCCTCGGGACCCCGTCCAAACATACCAACAAGTTCCATAACATAACAAGGACCTACTCGAGGCCTTAAATCATATCAAACAACATCAAAACGAAGAATCGTACCTCAAATCAAAATCTATGAACTTTGAACTTTCAAATTCTATATCTTGTGCCGAAATATATCAAATCAATGACATAACAAAGCTATTCAAATTTCAAGAAACAGATTTCCATCTCGATATCAAAAATTCAATCCACCGGTCAAACTTCCCAAAATTTAATTTTCTGCATTTCAAGCCTAGTTCTACTACGGACTTCCTAATAATTTTCCGGACACGCTCCTAAGTCCGAAATAACCATACGGAGCTATTGGAATCATCAAAATTAAATTCTGAGGTCGTTTACTCATAAGTTAATATCCGGTCAACTATTTCAACTTAAGCTTCCAACATGAAAATTCATCCTTACAAGCTATCTCCGAAATACCTTAAAACCAAAACTGACAATTCACACAAGTCATAATACCTCGTAGGAAGTTATTCAAGACTTCAAATAGTTGAAAGGAGTGTAAATGCTCAAAATGACCGGTCGGGTCGTTATAGAATGACCCGATCCTATTAGAATAAGAAGCTTTGACGGGTCCTTG
Source organism: Nicotiana tabacum (assembly GCF_000715075.1). Classification (NCBI taxonomy): domain Eukaryota; kingdom Viridiplantae; phylum Streptophyta; class Magnoliopsida; order Solanales; family Solanaceae; genus Nicotiana; species Nicotiana tabacum. The sequence continues at coordinate 10,877,894 of NC_134103.1, read as the reverse complement.
ACCCCACTCACGAATAAACGTGTGAGTTGTAATTTCTTTAACAAAAACCTTTCAATGAAGTATATCTTTCATGGAAACATGCCGTAAGAGGAGTAGAATTATTCGGTGACTAATCATGTACTCGTGAAGCCTCTAAAATAACAAGTCCAGTCTCAAGTAGTAATGTAAAATAGAGGAATTTAATAGACCAGAGACTGCTCAAATAATACAGCTATAGCATGATGTAAACCTAAGCCTACCTGGACAATAACATGAATGTAGCTACGTACGGGCTCTCATCTCCTCGCGCGTACGTATCCCCTACAACAAGTAGCACACATCAATATACATCACCTAGGGGTAATTTTCCCCTCACAGAGTTAGACAGGAGACTTACCTCGCTCCAAAATTCCATAACCAGCTCCAAAGCCCTCTAACACCTCAAACTGATGCATGTCACTCCAAAACTAGTCAAACAATGTGCAAACCAATAAAAATATACTCTAATACTCATAACAAATCAATTTAAATAAATTCCCAACTCTGTTCGAAAAGCCGATAAAGCAACCCTCGGGCCCATGTGCCCGAATTCCAAAACTGTTCGAAGATAAACACTACTCATAACATTACGAACTCAAATATATGATTTATTCTCAATTTCATGCCCAAATTCGTGATCAAAATCCAAGAATACCAATTTCTACGTTTTTCTTCAAAATTCCAAATTTCTACTAATTTCCATGTTTAAATCCATATATAAACCATGTATTTAACCAAAAATGAGAAGAAGTCACTTACCCCATAATATAGGATGAAGATGGCACTCCAAACCTGCTCCCAAAATCGGCTCCCATGCACAAAATGAAGTGAAATTGAACCCAACTCCCGTTTTAAAGAATTCACTGCCCAGCCACGATTTCCAGTTCTGCGGTTCATCAGCCTCTTATGCGGCTACGCACCTGCGGAAATTCCATCACAGGTGCGGTTCAAGCTCGGTCCAATAGCCCCTGCATCTGTGCCCCATGCAGCGCATCCGCGCGCGTGCACCTGCGCATTTGTGCCCGCTTTTGCGACCCCATGCCTTTTGGCCAACTTCGCTTCTGTGCTTGCCTCACCGCTTCTGCGGCGTCGCACCTGTGACCCTTTTTCCACAGGTGCAACTACAACAGAACTCAGGCCCTTCAGCAACAGAACAAAACTCCATGTTGATCCGTTGACCACCCGAAACTATCCCGAGGCTCTCCGGACCTTAACCAAATATAACAACACGTCCCAAAACACATTACGAACTTAGTCAAGGCCTCAAACCGTGCCAAAAAATATCGAAACTATGAATCACCCTTCAACTCAAACTTAATGAACTTTGAAATTTCAAACTTCTACAATCGATGGCGAAACTTATCAAATCACGTCCGTTTGATCTCAAATTTTGCACACAAGTCATAATTAACATTACGGACCTACTCCAACTTCGGGAATCGGAATCCGACCCTGATATCAAAAAGTCCACTCCCGGTCAAACTTCCCAAAACCTTCAAATTTCTAACTTTCGCCAAATGACCCCGAAATGACCTACGGACCTCCAAATCCACATCCAGACGCGCTCCCAATACTAGAATCAACATATGGAGATATTCCTAGACTCGAAATCCCAAACGGACATCAATAACATTGAAAATGCACTTTAATCCAAATTTATGAAATTCTTCCAAAATACCAACCTTCCACAATAGGCGCCGAAACGCTTCCGGATCATCCAAAATTCGATGCGGACATACGCCCAAATCAAAAATCATCATACGAAACTGTTGGAAACTTCAAATCCCTATTCCGAGGTCGTCTACCCAAAAATCACATTTTAGTTAAATCATTCAACTTAAAACTTCCGAAATTAGAATTGTCTTTCCAAATCAACTTTGAACTTTCCGAAATTAAATTCTGACCACGCGTACAAGTCATAATACCTGAAGTGAAGATGCTCAGGGTCTTAAACCACTGAATGACATGATAGAGCTCAAAATGACCTGTCGGGTTGTTACACTCAGAGTGCTATCAGTTGTAGACTATCAAGGTTGCTTCCTGGAATTCGTTGACCTTGACTCTCATTCTTTCAGTTATTGTACTGTTCTATAATTTCAGACAGTGTTTTATCAGTCAGACTTTATTATCATTTAGATGCTCATGTGCTTAGTGACACCGAGTTTTAGGAGTGTAATTGTACCAGATATTGTGGGATTTTCAGTAAAAAATCTAATTATTATATTATCAAACTTAAAAGAATTTGGGATTTATTGAGGTTATTGTCTTGCCTAGTATCTAAATAGGCGCCATCACGACATGTGAGATTTTGGGTCGTGACAAGTTGGTATCAGAGCCCTAGGTTACATAGGTCTCACGAGTTATGAGCAAATGTCTAGTAGAGTCTTGCGGATCGGTATGATGACGTCCATACTTATCTTCGAGAGGCTATATGACATTTAAGGATAAACTTCCCATCTTTCTCTCCTTATTGTGCGAAATTGATTCATCTTGAAATATATCTCTCTGAATTCCTTCCATGCATTCGTGTGCGCATGTGAGCGCTCGGTATCAGTTGTGCATCGCCGGATTGTCATTCCATGAACGAGGTTCGAGAGGTGTATTCTATATTTTGGTGATGGGCCATTATAGAGGACTTGAGGCTAGGTTTAGACCGCAGCTTAGGCTCGGTAGCTTCAGCTGTGTGAAGTTGTATATTTTGACTCATATGTCCGAAAGTGTCCCTATGAGTGTAATTTGTGGCGTGATGAGCGGTGAAATAACCATATGATGAGTATGATGTGACTGTGAAATGTGTCCAAATGGTTCGGATATGACGGGATGTAAAAAGGACTATTGGGTGCTTGATTTCTATCTTGATGTGAAGTATAATCTCGAGTTATGAGTGTGTTGAAAGATTTTTTTTCTTTTCATGTTGTTTTATTGTGGAATGAAGTATATTTTTCATGTCTTGTGGTGAGTTCAGACCCAGAAAGATTAAGCGATTGCATAGTAATTGTGGTTGCAGAAGGGAGTATCAAGATGGCAGTTTGAGGCTAAACATGCGGATTATCACCTGTGGAATAAACTACAGAGGTGTGATCTTTATAATGTTGTGTGGAGAATCTTATTTTCTATCAGTAAGGTAGATGTATTGAGATTTGAATTTGAATTAGTTAAGAAAGTTGACCTGACCATCACGGGAATGAAGGCGAGCTTAGTAGACGATTTGAGGTACCATATAGGTTGTGTTGCATGAGCTTGGGAAGAATATAGTTAAATCTTACTACGGTGTTAGGGCAGTAATTGAATATGGGTATTGTAAATTATTGAATGTTTTGATCTATGACTTTGACAATTCGATTTCATGGTTATAGGTTAAATTTAGGTTTTGTTTTGAGACATACTTGTGGAGCAGTTATGACTGCATAAGCTGAGATCAAGGATGACTCGAGTAAGGATATTTCCTAAATACGGGATATAATGCACTTATAAAAATATGAAAAAGAAATCATGGAATGATTAAGTTGTTAATTGCGAAGAATGCAGCTCGCATGGAATATGAATTCGACCTGTAGTGTTAATTTACAAAAGAGAAAAGCTTGATAGCCAATTTACAAAAGTTTTAGAGATTTTAAAATAAATTCATATCAATATTCCTTTCACTGATGCTTTGTTACAAATGCCCTCATATGCCAATTTTTTTAAAGGAAATTTTGTCAAGTAAAAGAAAATTAGAATAAGTTTCTGTGGTAATGCTTACAGAAAAATGCAGTGCTATACTTCAAAATATTCTACCACAAAAACTTGGTGATCCAGGCAGTTTTACAATTCCATGAACTTTGGGAGGAGTATATTTTGAAAAAGCACTTTGTGATTCTGGGGCTTCAATAAATTTGATGCCATTTTCTTTCTTTAAAAAGTTAGATCTTAGTTAAATGAAAGACACAAGTGTTTCTCTTCAGTTTGCATATTAAAGTACTATGAGACCTAAGGGAATAATTGAAAATGTACTCGTAAGAGTAGATAAGTTTGTTTTCCCTGTAGATTTTATAGTGCTTGAAATGTGTAACGACTCGGCCGTTTGTTTTTCGTATTTACGCTCCTTTAAACTATTTGAAGTCTTGAATATCTTCATATGATGTATTATGACGTGTGTGAATCGTCGGATTTGGTTTTCAGGTGTTTCGTATTAGTTCGGATGAATGAAATTCATGTTGGAAGCTTAAATGAAAAGGGTTGACCGGAGTTTGACTTTTGTGAAAATAACTATTGAATGGAGTTTTGATGTTTTCAATAGCTCTGTATGGTAATTTCGGACTTAGGAGTGTGCCTGGATATTTATTTTGAAGTGCGTAGTTGAATTTGGCTTGAAATGGCGAAAGTAAGAAATTGATGGTTTGGAAGTTTGACCGGAAGTTGAATTTTATGATATCGAGTCCGGATTATGATTCCGAAAATTTCAGTAGCTTCGTTATTTCATTTATGACTTGCGTAAAAAAAATTGAAGTTATTCCGTATTAATATGATACGTTTCGACACGAGTTTTGGAAGTTGAAAGATTCGAAGTTCATTAAGTTCGATTTGAGATGTGATTCATGATTTTGATATTGTTAGGTATGATTTGACGCCTCGAATAGGTTCGTGTTATGTTACGGGACTTATTTGTATATTCGAACGGGGTCTCGATTGGCTCGAGTGTATTTCTGGGTGAGTTTTGAGCGAGTCTGGGCATTTCGGCTCTGTGATTTTATTCTGGAACGTTTGAAGTGCAGGGGCACATTTTGGAGTGATGAGGCAAAGCCTCGAGTGCGGACCGCAGAGAAAATGTGCAGACCGCAGAAATCCTCTCGCGGCCGCAAAAAGAAGATTCTGCAAATTCTATGGGCCGACTTCGGAAGCTTATATCTTTTAATCTACAAGGAACTTGGAGATGATCCAAAAACTAAAGTTGTAGCCCTTTGAATCTAGTTTTCAAAAAATTAACCATTCATCATTTGGACATTTGTACCAAAAGTTATGGTCAATTTACTGAAACCTGGTAGTGCACTAGCTGTTGAAGTGTGGCCGCAGAACTTGGAATGTACGGACCGCACAAAAAATGTGCGGTCAGCACAATGTGATGTTAGAATGTTGTACCTTATAAACAAGGGTTGGAGTATTATTTCCTATTTAGACTCTGGGAGCTCGGTTTGTGGCTATGTTTTGTGGGATTTTTAAGAAATTCACCGGGGTAAGTGATTCTATCTCGGATTTATTTAATATACATGAATATATCATTATTTTCATCATTTAATCAGTATTTTGAGATGGAAATTTGGGAAAAATTATAAAAATTTCATAAAACGAAATTTTGAGATTTGAATGTCGATTTGGAGTCGAATTTGAGTGAAACTAGTATGGTTGGACTCGTAATTGAATGGGTTGTTAGATTTTGTGAGTTTCATCGGATTACAAGACGTGGGTCCCACTGTCGACTTTTCGAGCGGAGTTGGAAATTTTTATAAATTGTTAAATTGCAAGCATTGGAGTATATTTTGATTAATTTGCACGTTGTTTGACTAGTTTCGAATCGTTTAGCTTGGAATTGAGGAGATAGGAAGGTGTTCGGAGGTTGATACGCGCGGAATGGAATTTTCGGAGTATTGTTTAGCTTGCTCGGCAGCGGATTCGGTTTGCTCGAGGTAAGTAACTTTTCTAAACTTGCAGCTGAGGGTATGAACCCTGATTATACGTGTTATGTGAATTGTTTGGAGGTGACGCACATGCTAGGTGACGGGCGTGTGGGCGTGCACCGTAGAAATTGAGACTCGGTTGATTCCGTAGAGTTGTATAATGTATTTATCCATGTATTTTTATGTATAGGTTGTAATCTAAAGTTGCTCGGTTAGTGAAGTTGAAATCCTATGAGTGTAGGTCATGGTTTTAAATCACGTGAGCTGGGAGTTTTTTTACGTAAAATACTGATGTGTCATTTACTTACTATTGTATGTGTGTGTTCTGTGGGAACTGATAGAGAACCAGGTTCTCTATACAATTTGGTGGACTCTATGTTTACATTAATTGGTATCAGAGCAGGTTCTTTCTATAAGGCTAACACCTAGAAAGGATCCACATGGCTGCTCCACCAAATTTTAAAGAAGGTCAATCAACCTACAGACCACCAAGAATACTACATCTGATGGAAGACAAGAGTGCATGATTTTATCATGGTTAAAGATTCAGAGCTTTGGGATGTCATTTGTGATGGACCCTTTGTCCCCATGAAGACCATTGGCGAGACAACAGTGACTGTCCTAAAGAGAAGGAGGGAGTACAATGATGTCGACCGCAAATCTATAGAGAAAAACTTCCGAGCAAAGAAGATCCTCGTCTGTGGTATTGGACCAGACTAGTACAACAGAATCTCAGCTTGTCAATCTGCTAAGGAGATCTGGGAGGCTCTCCAAACCGCACATGAAGGAACAACCCAAGTCAAGCAGTCAAAGATTGACATGCTCACTACTAAGTACGAACTCTTAAAGATGAATGATGATGAGTCCATTCAGGACATGCATACTCGCTTTACTTCCATCATCAATGAACTCCATTCTCTAGGAGAGATCATTCCAAGGAACAAACTGGTCAGGAAAATACTCAGTGTGTTACTCGGTTCTTGGAAAAGTAAAGTCAATGCTATCATGGAAGCAAAAGATCTGCAAAAGTTGATGATTGACAAACTCATTGGAAATTTGAAGACCCACGAAATGAAGAAGAAGAAGAAGGACAATGAAAGAAGAGAACCCAAAAAGGAGAAGAACCTGGTTCTCAAGGAAGACAATAGTGACTCAAGTGTTGATGATGCTGACATGGCCTATTTGACGCGAAGATTTCATAAAATGGTTCACAGAAATAGGGGTATTCCAAAAAAGGACAGCTCTAGTATACCAAAAGGCTATGATTGTTGTCACAAATGTGAGAAGCCAGGATATTTCATCAAAGATTGTCCTCTCCACAAGCAAGACCAGTACAAGCACAACACAAACAAAATGACTAAGAGGAACCCGGTTCCTGACAGGAAATTCAAGAGAAAAGATGCCGCTGACAATGTTGTGAAATAAGCTCTTGCTGCATGAGGAGACTCCTCTAGTGAATCTGAGGGAGATGATGAACAAGGCGTCTTTCAATTAAAAGATAAAATTAAATTCATGTCTAAAGAAAGACTGTCTGAATTACTGTTGGAATTAATTGATGAGTCTGACGATGTGAATAATGAAAAGGAAGTGTTGTCAAGGGAGTGTGTCATTTTGAAAGTAAGGTGCAAAAACCTGGGATTTAGGGCTTGTGAAACTGAAAATGAAAATACTGTGTTGAAGAACCAAGTTCATGCCCTTGACACATCTGTTCTAGAACTTAGAACTGAAAATCTAAAACTGAAATTAGGAATAGGTTAAAAGATAGCTAGTGACACACAACTCTCACTAGAAAAGGATCTAGAGAGGGTAAAAGATGCGTTGTATAAAAGAGATAAACTGGTGAGAAAATTGAAAGAAAACTTGACTAAGGTTAAGCACGAGCTAGATAGAACTTGTAAATGGAACAGCTTCATTTAAGCTTCCGACATGAATTTCATTCATCCGAACTTATTCGAAACACCTGAAAACCAAATATGACGATTCACACACATCATAATACATCATATAAAGCTATTCAAGACTTAAAATAGTTTAAAGGAGTATAAATACTAAAAATGAACGGTCGGGTTGTTACATTCTCCCCTACTTAAACATACGTTCATCCTCGAACTTGCAAAGAGTTCTTCCTAAACCTTCAAATCACTATTCCAGCTTACCACGCACATACCCGGGGTGATCCTACGCCACCCTATTTCATTTAGGCCTGACAACACAACATAATTGAAGATCATTACTTTAACCTTAGTCTGTGAAACATAGAACCCAATTTCCAACATCTAGAATTTCTTACAAGACCCGGGTCTCACATCTACATACTGTATAAGTTTGAAAAGGTTGTATCAAGCCATAACCATAGCCCCAGATATAATCACATAACATACTACACAACTTGCATACTGACAGCACTATTCCCGATCACTGTAACTACTCAAAACCAACCTGGTACTAGTATTAAACCCCATATCAAATAGAACCTCATTCCAAAACCTTTGTACACTATCGATAGTGAAAGAAACACGCAGAATCTGATAACCACTTATCAGATCAACAAGTCATGGAGCTCTCTCGCTCCAACCATAACCATAATCCCTTTCTAGGCCAACTTTCAATATTATCCTCCTAAATATACCGTAATTATTCCTGATAGTACCCATTCTAGGTTCAATGACCTTATATTATTAAACACAACTATCTCACAGACATGCCACACCAATATAACTCAAGCCACAACTGTGCAATCCGTTTACCCAAAAATGGGAAATGTCTCAAAGGAGAGAACCGTATTGCAAGTTCAACAAGCACCACCACAACCGCAATGCTATGAGCTCAGCATATATAGTAGAACCAAGACACGCGAATCTAATAACGGTAACCAGCTCTCCTAGAGCTCACATTAACATCAACTACACAGATAACTCACGTGCTATAGTATCAATATTCGGACCCGCACGGACAACTCACGTGCCAATAATATCAGTATATGGATCCGCACGGATAACTCACGTGCCAATAACATAATTCGCTTGGCATGGTCATAGGCCTCCAATCCAAGCATATCATACAGGAGCAATCAATTAAGTATACATGTATATGATAAAAGAAATAAGATTCACATGCTCCTGGAGTGGTATAATTAACACACCATAGAGTAGGCATGTGCAAAGTGTTCTATCACAGCTCAAATTAGCAAGTTAACGCAGAAATAGTAAATACCCAGTTTATTCAAGGATTTACCCTCTTTGTAACCTCAAATATAGCCTAGATAGTTCTCCACAAAGGTACGAATATGAGAAACATTGTAACTTTACACTTAACAGTCAACTCTAGGCATATCATAGCCTAAGTATTCTTCCGAGTATGAATACTCGCCCCGGTGACCGCACATGGGCTCAAACCTCGCATATATACGCACTCCTAGCGCGTAGCTATCACATTTAATTAAGGCAACTAGTGCCTCCACCGAGTTTAAATAAAATACTCACCTCAAACCGACCGCAACCATGAAACAATATGCTTTTGAGAACTCCAGACTCCAAATTCATAGAACACATGAATCACCGTAACTGGTCCCAACTCCAACACTCGAATGACTAACACATCTTTCATGCACGATCATCCCACTATGAATACTTCCATAATTCTTTTGTTCCACATAGCAATAATTTGAATATCAGCAGTCTATCAACTAGGTGAGTACCGCAATACCAATGAACATCCGTAAGTCAAAACACAATGCGCCTTCTGAAATGCACACCATTCTCAGGGATTACTGGGCAGTTATAACATTCCTCTAAATATTTGAAATTGACCATTCTATCCAAAATTTGGGACCTTTACTTCAATACTAAACTGCCACCTTGTACATGTAAATTTTAACCCCGCACAACACACCACATCTATCATGTGAAAAGCACGAGATTCTCATTATCAACTCTAAGTCACCCACAAGTTACATATCCGGTTAGTTAGAAATCTTCCATTTGCTTTCTTCCAAGAGGAAATCACAATACACAACATGTTCCCCACACCGATAGAAAAAATCTGGTTCAAACCATGGTAGAAATCATCAAGAACACTTTGAAATCCATTTGCACATATCCAAGCTATCTGAACTGAATTCCTCTGACTCGACCTAGACTGAATTCCTCTGACTCGACCTAGCCACGTAGGTCACCAAACCCAAGGATATTGCCACCAAAACATCTATAGAGCCTCACCACATCATAATTACCCAAAAGAATCGAGCATACCATTACCATATTGGTCTAGCCTACTACCTAGTTGTCTTATTTTCTCCGATTTTCTTCTGAATTACCCTCAAGTTGACACTTCTCCTTGTCAGAACACTACGATCCTTACCCAAAGCTCACTACAAGACATCCCATCATAAAACCACACTTCCCTAAGTCCCATAAGCCATTGTATTATTCTTAAGCACCTCCATAAGTACCACAACTGAAACACGCACTCTGAATATACCTTATGTGAATTTACAATTGTTCTTTTACCTTTCTTATACTGGAATGTAGAATCTATAGTCAAATAGAATTACCTCACATTCCCGACACCATCTAATATAAATAACCGATTCTAGTGCTATACAAATTCGAAATATTCTCAATTGCTTACATATAAATCTTTAACTCTTTAGATTCTTCTTATGAGTCATCCACTCATCTCAAATCTAAATTGCACCGCCCAAATAGGCCAATCTACCTATGCTCAATTAGCACAACAACACCCCAAAGAAGTAACCATGCCTTAACAACCGAGCATATTCATACACCGTGCACACTACATCCGTCACGAATAACAACTCAACTCATTCCGTGATTTTCATATACTCATAAAGTGCAATATAACCCATATCCAAGAATTTCCTTACTCGACTCATCCTCCATCTCAACCTCTGCAAATCATAACCAATCCACAAGTATGCCTCAAACCAAAACCAATACAACACGCAACTGTGCAATCAAATTGGTGATAGAAGACTCCCCCACTTGGCTCAAAGCCATAGAACAAAACATTTCATACTCTATTACTGCCATAATACCACAGTCAGTTTAACAAAAATTCTTTTCAAGCTCATGTAACACCAACCATAAAATACCTCAATCAGCCGCTAAGTTCGCATTTATTCTCTTGACAATTAAGACAACTTTCTCAACCAGATTCAAATTCAGATCTCAATACATACACCCGTTGGTAGAAAGGAAACTCTCCGCTCAACATTAATTCAATTGCTTTCAGTTTTGATTCTGATATCCGGGCGGACCTTGTACAGGTTTCTTCTGAAAGTTTTGAGAGTTCTTAGCACCATTTGGATTGCTCCATTGAAATCCAGTGTCACGACCCAAAATCCATTAAGGTCGTGATGGCGCCGGACACCACTATCAGGCAAGCCAACAATAATTTCTTAATTTGGTTCTCAACTTAATATTTTAGAAATCATATTTTTCTTCAATTAAACAGTAATATATGGAATCTACAGTGCAAATAATAATATTTTTAATAATTTTAATACAGAACAACCCATAAAAACCCCAAAACCCGGTGTCACAAGTGCATGAGCATCAACTAAGAGATAAAAATAAAGTACAACATCTGTCCGGAATGCAACTTAGATAGAAAAAATATAAATACTCTGAGGGAGACTCTGTTGGCTGCGGGTCGTAATAATGAATGCAGCTCACGTAAGTCCCCGCGTGCATACACGCCTCTGCTCTCACAAGGCCACTAGTCACATACGTACCTGCACAAAAATGTGCATCAAGTGTAGTATGAGTATGTAATCAACGTGTACCTAGTAAGTATCTAGCCTAACTCCGGAGAAGTACTGATGAGGGGTCGACATCGACACTCACTAGTGGTCCAATAATATCAAGTATAGTAAAGAGGTAAGTAAATATGAGGCAGAGTAAATAATTGAGATAAACAAGTATGAATCAGGTGGTACAAATCCCCCTCTTTAAGAAGAACTCAAGCTCTCCATTAGAAATTTTGTCCTTAACCGGAGCATATATATAGATATAGTGGATCTCATCAGATAGATTGTTATAACTCAAATCGGGAAAACTCACAGATACAATGGCTTTTTGCCAAAGATTACGCACGATTCCATGAGGATATGATATAGGAAATGCCGAGGCGTATGGCCCGATCCAACATAAAATTTAAACTGTGTATTGCTGAGGGTCGAACAGCCCGAACCATAGATACATCTATTAATTTGCCGAGGCGAATGGCCCACTCCCATGAGAGTGTGGTACATAAATCCTATCGAGGCGATCGGCTCGATCCCATAAGAATGAAATACATAATCCTGCCGAGGCGAACGACCCAATCCCATAATAGTGAAATACATAATCCTGCCGCGGTGAACGGCCTGATCCCATTAGAATAAGAAGCTTTGACGGGTTCTTGACCCCACTCATGAATAAACGTGTGAGTTGCGATTTCTTTAACAAAAACCTTTCAATGAAGTATATATTTATCACGGAAACATGCCGTAGGAGGAGTAAAGTTATTCGGTGACTAATCGTGAACTTGTGAAGTCTCTACAATAGAAAGTCTAGTCTCAAGTAGGGATGTAAAATAGAGGAATTTAATAGGCGAGAAAATGCTCAAATAGTGTAGCTATAACATGATGTGAACCTAAGCCTACCCGGACAATAACGTGAATGTAGCTACGTACCGGTTCTCGTCACCTCGCGCGTACGTAGCCCCCACAACAAGTAGCACACATCAACATACAACACCTAGGGTTATTTTTCGCCTCACAGAGTTAGACAGGAGACTTACCTCACTCCGATGTTCCAAAATTGGCTCCAACACCGCCCTAACACCTCAAACCGGTGACCGTCGATCCAAAACTAGTCAAATAAGATGCAAACCAATCAAAATATACTCTAATACTCATAATTAATCAATTTATAACAATTTTTAACTCCGCTCGAAAAAACGATAAAGAAACCCTCGGGCCCACGTGCCCGGATTCTGAAAATATTCGAAGATAAACTTTACCCATAACACCATGAATTCAAATATATAATTTATTCCAAATTCCATGTCCAATTTCGTCATCAAAATCCAAAAATATCAATTTCTATGTTTTTCTTCAAAATTCCAAATTTTCACAAATTTTCAAGTGTAAATCCATATATAATCCAAGTATTTAACTTACTATAGGTGGGAATCACTTACCTTGATATAGATGACGAAAATCTCCCTTCCAAGAGCTCCAAAAATTGCCCAACCAAATGATAAAATGGAGGAAAATGATCAAATCCCGTCTTTTAAAAACCTCACTGCCCAGGCGACCCTTCTTCGCGAATGCAGCACATCCTTCGCGTTCGCGAGGCTCAACAACCTCATGCCCATAAATCTCTCTTCGCGTTCGCGGCGCTCTGATTGCGTTCGCGAAGGCTAGCTGCCCAGAACCCTCGCATTCGCGTTCGTGTTCGCATTTGCGTAGGCAAAATGGCCTTAGGCCCATCTCCCCCTTTCTTCTTTGCATTCGCATCGCCTTGGCCACGTTCGCGAAGGCTTGACCAGCTTTTGCCTCACGTTCGCGTCCACTTGCTCGCGTTTGCGAAGGCCAACCCAGCAGCCTCATAATTTCCTCTACGCGAACGCGGGACTTCCTTTGCGTTCACGAAGAAGGATACCAAATTAGAGAAACTGAGCTGTGACTCATGTTAGAAATCATGCTTAGGCAATTGTTGGTATTATTGGGACCCACTGAGGTCATTTCTGCTGTTGAATTATTTGTTTAAATAGTAACTTCATACTCAGTCATGTTCATTCATTTCATATCATCTCTCAGTATCTGTTGCTATTTATTGATTTATCATATCATCATTTTTGGACTGATTTTTATGACATTGTGAGCCCGAGAGACTGGAGAGATTGATGAATGAGTGAGGCCGAGGGCAAGATGTTAGGATAATTATGGGATCGGGCTGCGCGTCGCAACATGTTTTATTGATTTATGCCATGATTGGCTTGTTATAGCGCTTGGGCTGAAGGAGACCCTCCGGAGTCTGTACACACCCCTAGTGAGCGCAAATACCTACTGAGTGCGAGTGCTAAGCGATTGGGAGGATTGACTGACTGTGAGGACTGAGTGAAATGATAGTTTGAGAGTATGCATATGGTTTTATAACTGAGTTGCATCGCATTGACATGCACACTTGACATACAAGCATAGCGATGCATTTTTGCTCATGTTGTACGATATTTTGTCATTCATGACTTCTCCTACATATTGACGTGTAGGTATAGAGATGTATTTTCCTCATGTTATTTAAAAATGAAACAATTACCTGTTGAAAGTTTTGGGGAAAATCACAATTTTCAAACTTTCTCATAAATTGGTGATTTTGGTAAAAAGATTTGGGTTTTCAATGATATATTTGAAAAGCAGGACTATTTTTCTGGAACTGTGAACGAGCTGAGCATTTTATCTCTGAGCTACTTCTTTTATTACTTCTATCATGTTATTATGAACTGTTGTTGGCTATTGGTGTTGGACCCTGACCTTCGTTCCAGCTCGTCACTACTTTCACCCTAAGATTAGGTTTGATACTTATTAGGTACATGAGGTCAGTTGTACTCATACTACACTTCTCCACCTTGCGTGCATATATTGGCTGTTGATGTTGCTGTGATCGACGAGAGCTGGATTTGAAGATGTACCTGTGTTTCGGTCATAGCTGCCTCTTGTTCATGGTAGCCTTAGACTTATAAAAATTTGTTTATGTACATTTCGAACAGATGATGTAATTATTTCATACCAGCATTGTAAATTAAAATCTTAGAAGCTCATGATTTGTACTAACAGTCCTTGGGGAGTGTATTATAGTCAGTTAAATATTAATTAAATTGGATAGTTATTAATTAGCTTACCTGACGGGTTGGGTTAGGTGCCATCGCGACTAGGTGGATTTTGGGTTATGACAAGTTTGTATCAGAGCCCTAGATTCATAGGTTCTACAAGTCATGAACAAGTGTCTGGTAGAGTCTTGTGGATCGGTATGATGACATCCACACTTATCTTTGAGAGGCTACAGGATATTTAGGATAATTTCCCATATTTCTTTCCTTATCGTGAGGAATTGATTCATATTGAAACATAACTCTTTGAATTCCTTCCACGCATTCGTATGCGTATGTGAGCGCTCGGTATCAGCTATGCATTGCCGACTTGTGATTCCATGAACAAGGTTCGAGATGTGTATTCTATGTTTTGGTGATGGGCCAGTCTGGAGGACTTGAGGTCAGGTTTAGACCGCTGCTTAGGCTTGGTAGCTTTAGTTCTGTGAACTTGTACATTTGGACTCACGTCTGATAGCATCCCTATGAGTGGAATTTGTGGCTCGATGAGCGGTTGAATAGCAACAGCAGTCCAAAACAGACCGAAGTGATCCGAAACCATCCCGAAACCTACCCGAGGCTCCCGGGACCCCGTCCAAATCGCACAAACCAATCCCATAACATAAAACGGACCTGCTCGAGGTCTCAAATCATATCAAACAACATCAAAATCATGAATCGCACCCCAATTCAAACTTAATGAACTTTAGAACTTCAAACTTCTACATTTGATGCCGAAACCCATCAAATCACGTCCAATTGACCACGCTCAGTCAAACTTCTCATAAACCTTCAGATTTCTAACTTCCGCCAAATGACCCCAAAATGACCTACGGACCTCTGAATCCACTTCCGGACGTGCTCCCAATACCAGAATCACCATACGGATCTATTCCCACACTCGGAATCCCAAACGGACTTCGATAACATTGAAATACACTTCAACCCAAATTTATGAAATTCTTCCAAAATGCCAACTACTACAATAGGCGCTGAAATGCTTCCGGGTCATCCAAAACCCGATCCGAATATACATCCAAGTCCACTATCATCATACGAACCTGTTAGAACCTTCAAATTCTAGTTCCGAGGTCGTTTACTCAAAAATCACACTTTAGTCAATTCCTCCAACTTAAGTCTTCCGAAATTAGAATTCTCTTTCCAAATCAACTCCGAACTTTCCGAAATTCAATTTCGACCATGCGTACAAGTCATAATACCCGAATTGAGGTTTCTCATGGCCTCAAACCATCGAATGACGCATTAGAGCTCAAAATGACGCATTAGAGCTCAAAACAACCGGTCGGATCGTTACATCCAAGATGTTTATGTGCTATTGGACTTCCAGAAGGGTAAGATTTGTAGCCGATAGCATTTACTTGTTCATCATATTGATGGATTGCTTGGCATTCATTATTTAGATGATTTCCTCCACACATGTCAAAAACTTCAGAGTGGTTTGGTTGTTGTGTATTCAGCTGAAAAGATTCAAACTTTTGTGCCAAAGAAATAATCTGTTGTGTCAGTGTATTTAAAGCATCGGCCTAATTTACTGCAGCGGCCTTCTTGATAATTACACGCTCAGATGGCCATTGGATGGCATTCTCAGAAATTTCAATCAACAATTGCAATGCTTCCTCTGTAATTTTTTCCATTATAGAACCTCCTGCAGCTGCATCTATCATATTTCTAGAAGAGGGTTTTAGCCTGTAATAAAAAATATACAACTGTATATATGTTCAGGAATGTCATGGTGTGGACATTTGCTTAACATTTCATTTAACCTTCCTCAATCTTGATAAACTGACTTTGTGTCAGTCTGCAAGAAATTAGATATGTCTTGTCATAACTTTGTGGAAGGGGAAAAGTACTTACTTAAAAATTTTGAGTCATTTGGTTCCATGTGGTAATTGATCCTTGAGGCAAACTTCACAACCAAGTCTTAGTATCTCCTTTTAAAGAAAAAGGAAATAACCTTAAGTTGATTGCTTCAGGGGATACTCCATTATACTTAGCAGTTTCTACTAGTTCCAGAAAATCAATTAAATGACTATTTGGATCTTCACTTGAATCTCCAGTAAAGATATAAGATTGTTGGATCATTTGAATTAGGTCGGTCCTGATTTCAAAGTTGTTGGCTGCCACTGGGAGCTTCCTGACACTAGATTCACAGTTGAAGTGATCTGGTCTAGCATAATCCCTTAGGATTCTGTTTGCAGGCTTTGGCGCTACTTCATCAATCTGATCCTCTATTTGGACTGGTGGTGGTACTCTACGTGGATTGATATTTTCTACTTCCTGATTCTCCATTCCTTCACAAGCTATTGTTTGAGAAGACGTTTGTCCTTTCCTGCACGATCGAAGAGATCTTTCAATTTCAGGATCGTAACTTGTCAACTCTTTTGTAGAAGAGCGGGTCATAAACTAATTGAAATTCATAAAGTAAAGAAAGTTAGTTCCTAAAATAATAATAGTCATAAACTAATTGAAATTCATAAAGTAAAGAACGTTAGTTCCTAAAATAATAATAACAATAAATAAAAACTAATAATAATAACAATAATAAAGAAGATTGCATAGATAATAAACAAAATAGGTGCCAAAGCAAAAAGTATTAGTACAGTAATTTTATTATGTATAGATAGTAGTAATATTATACAACACTTGTAATAAAATAGATATATAAAAATGACGCAACAAGTAAACCGTGACAAGAAAATATAATACTATTCAAAGTAATAGTGTTAATACTCGTGATAGTATCTAAAATTGCAACGATAATATATATAAGGGCAGTTAATAGTGTGTGAGACTGTGAAAGTATTGATTATAATGTTTTTTTCTCGGTTAATAAAATATTGACAATAGTCTAATTGTAGTAGATATACTAAGAGATTTAATAAAAATAGTTGGTAGTAGTTATAATGAGAAAGAAAAATAAAATGGTATTGTTACTATAACTATGATTGAGTCAAAAAAACATTATTATTAATATAAATGTAATAGTTAAGTGCAATTTAGGAAACACCGATAAAAAAATATATTATAATAATAAATTCTCAAATTAGTAATAAAATATTTAATCTGAAGTAGATGTATGCCAATCCCCGGCAACGGCGCCAAAAATTTTACGAGGCCAATGTGTATAAGATTTGCTACTCGTACTCTGTAAAATTCTAGTATAGTTTATGATATCGTCCCACAGAGATTGGAGAATCTAGCTACAAACTTATAATATTGTTACTTGTCACGACTCAAACTAATCCTGTCGTGATGGCGCCAATCGTGGAACTAGGCAAGCCGACTCATTTTCAAACAAACCGATATTTTCATTTCAAAGAAACATTTCAAGGCTATTTAACATAAAAACCTTTGTAAAAGGAGTTCAAATAAAAATAAAAGTGCGGAAAAGAAAAGAAAAATCCGACATCAAGGTGTCACTAGTCATGAGCATCTACTACAATTTGTCTGACAATATAGAGACTAACATAGTCTGGAAAATAGCTAAATACAACTAAAGGAAGATAAGAGGGAGAAGAGCAGTGTTGCGATCGTCAGGCAGCTACCTTGCTATCCCCGTGAAAATCTGCAACCGGAATAGTCAATAGCCACTACCGTGTCCTGCTACAGCTAGATCTGCACACAAGGTGCGGGGAGTAACATGAGTATGCCAACTCAGTAAGTAACAATACTAAATAAAAAATGAACAGTAGTGACGAGCAATAAAGCATATAAAGTTCATATCTTGAAATCTCGGTAAAATACAACATGCTTTACAAATCAGTGTTTGAATCAAATCATCTCGTTTAAACCCAATTCCAGTAAAAAATCATTTAAAGATATTTTTTCACAGTTTCAAACAAAGGCTCAATGCAAAAGTGAGCAAAAATGATGAAATCATAATCAGCCCCTCGGGCAACATCACTCGTATACAGCCCCTCGGGCAAACCTCACAATCACTCATGCCTCTCGGGCATCAGTACTCGGTACTTTGCACTCGCACTCAGTAGGTACTTGCGCTCACTAGGGTGTGTACAGACTCCGGAGGGGCTCCTTCAACCCAAGCGCTATATCAAGCCAAATAATGGCATAAATCAATCAAGCCCTCGGCGTATATCAAACATGTTGCGATGTGCAGCCCGATCCCATAAATATCCTCACAAATCAGGCCCTCGGCCTTACTCAGTCATAAACCTTTCAAGCTACTCGGGCTCTCAGTAAAAACATGATATTCAGCCCAAAACGGCATTTATATGCATCAAAACAGAGTAATAAAACTAAGTTATGCAGTAAACAGGTATAACCATGACTGAGTATAGATTTTCAAGTGAAAAAAGTGAGAGGATAGTAAGAAAAAGGCCCCTAAGGGTCCAAACAGCATTGGCACAAGGGCCAAACATGGCATTCCTACCCAATTTACAGAAACTCATTTCTAAATCGAAGATCGTTTACTCATAAGTCAATATTCGATTGACCTTTCCAACTTAAACTTCTAAATAGGAGACTAAGTGTCACATTCCACTCCGAATACCCGAACCAACCAACCCGACACAACACAATACAGCTGAATACCACATAAAGAAGCAGAAATGGCGAAACAGGGCTATAACTCTCGAAACGACCGGTCGAGTCATTACATTACTACTATTTAAGAGAATAAAATTGATGAACTTTTGTTTGTTGAAAATCTAAATTGCTTAAGTTGAAACAAAATAACTTTCGGAAGATTTATATGTAAAAAGAGTTGGGAATCATTGAATTCACTCGATAGCGTGATCAAAATAAAATCGTAGCTTCTACATGTATTTCTCTTAGGTATAACTACTTATTGCTAATACAATTATATTTTGCTCACTAAGAAATAATCAATTAATAATACTCTGCGAGGTTATATAAATCAATTGATATATGACTCGTGATAATTAAACTGAAATATTTTTCCTGCCTGAATTGTGCTAAAAGATAGCAAAAACCTCTGGCGATTACTTTTTACTAAAAATTAATAGTCTTGCCTACTACAACTCCTCTGTGAGAATTAGAATGGAAGTAAGCAAGATTACAGACTTGGAATAATAGATTAATAAGAATTACTCACACTCAATTATTTTACCCAATAGTTATCATATATTAATTTTGTTTCGTAAGAATTACACAATTGACATACAACTAACTTTGGAAAAGAAATAGATAGAAGTGATAATAATTAATTAAAATTAATATTCCAGCACAATATAGAAATATAAGAGAAAGTTTCAGGTCAAGCATATAATAAAACTGAGATTAATATTATAACTATATCGAGCTTTATCAACTATCCCAACAAAAGAGATTACTCCATTATGGAGTATTTAAATTTCACAAATAAAGGAATTCTTAAAATACTATCAATAATCTTAGAAAATTCAAAAACTACTAGAGGAAAGTGAAATAGATAAAGAAAGAAGCAAAGACCAAAGCTAGAGAAAAAGTTGTTAATTGGCACGTCACAAATATGGCATACTATTTATAGAAAACAAATCCATTTTGCCATGTTGCCTGATGCTCTTTTGCCTTGATGCCTCGTGTTCTTTTTTATTTCTTTTATTTGCATTATCATGATATTTTTATTTCCGAAAAAATATTATTAGAAAATACAGAGAATTGATATATTATATATATTTTTTATTTAAAATAATTTATTTTTAAGTATATAATATATGAATATTTTATAGTCATCACGAAGGAGGGACATCAATGTTGTTCTAATTTGAACTATTTACCCAAGCCACTAAGTTTAGAAGTAACATGCCTTGAGAAGGAAAAAAAAAAAGCAACATTTTTGGAAGATATTTGATATGCCATTAGATTAGTATTTTCCGACAAATCGACTACTATCTTGCATTTTTTCTTAGACTTCTCTAGAAATTTATATTCTATTTTGTTTTTGGTCCATTTGGATCATCGTATCACTAAAAATATATTATGGTTCGTTGTCCTCTCATAATGTACCCCGTGTTCTTTTCCCTTAAATTTGCATTCTTGGACCGAAAGCATACGCATATTATTGGTTCCTAGTTCCGAAAACGACCTTAAATTAATGTACAATAATAACTAAATTTATAGTCATAATTTATAGGTATTTAATAAATTTCTCAATACATATACCGGCTCTGAACAAAAGGAATTGATTTAACGTTAACTCATATGTTACACTCTCGATCCCCAAGTGGGTGAAAGTTGAAGAAATTTATATATAGACCAGAAAATATGCACAAGTTACTGATAAATATTTATCGAAGATAATATAAGAAGCTGCAGTCAAGAATTAATAAAAATGTTACTGATAATTGTTTGGCGGGCTAAAAATGAAACCCACCCCAAAAAGAATACAATAGAAGCAAATTTTCCAAATGGGTGGACAGAATGCCAGTTCAAGAAAATATCTAAAAAGAATATCACCATTCGTTTTCTTTGAAACTTTGATTGTATTAATCTGAAATACATCCCGCATAATTAAATAGATTCATACTGAAATATGAACTGCCTGCACACGGAAAAAATAAAGGAGAGTGAAATCAGAACAAAAAGAAATACTAGTAATTATTTAAGCTAAAAGAGCACGCATTTCCCATATATAACTCTCAATTTCATTTTTAAATAGTTCCCGCGCGAGCTTAATAGTTAAACAACAATAACAACAAATTCAGTGTCATCCCACAAGTGAGATCAAGGAAGAATATGATATACGCAGATCTTATCCCTATGTTGTGTGAGCTTGATAGTTCTTTTATTAAGAACGTCACACCCGCGGACAATTTTTTGGCCTAACATGTAGAAATCTTCTTTAGTAGATATTTTTTATAAAAGTTTAAATCAAAACCTCTTTATTTATTTTGTCTTACTTTTATTTACTTAATTATATTTTCAACAAAACTAAAAGAAAATTGCTAAAGAAACTAAGAACGTAATCTCTTATACAAGTGGTACACCATTTTACAAGGGAATATGCAGACAAAAGCCCCATTGCCTGATTTTAGTTTCTACGAAATAAGTTTTAGATCATTTATCGATTGAATAATAAACATTTCGATCATAATGGTCACGACCCAACTTTTCCTCTGTTTGGGTATCGTTATAGCACCTACTCTTAGAGACTAGGTAAGTCTAACAATAATTGAAACAACAACATTATTTAAATAGAATCTCTTATAATTCCCAAAACCGGTAGTGCAAGTCATAAGCTCTACAGAGTTTGCTACAAATTTCTAAATACAACTGTTCAGAAATAAAAATAATGAGTGCAAAACGAAAACTTGAAGGTGACTCCGAAACCTGCGAACGCAGCAGCAGGTTTACCTTGAGTCTCCACAGCAACGACCTACACAGCTACTAACGATCAATACCTGGATCTGCACAAAAATGTGCAGATGAGTAGAATGAGCACACCACAACGGTGCCCAGTAAGTATCAAGGCTAACCTCGGTAGAGTAGTGGCGAGGAACAGTCAAGACACTCATTGGTCTAATAAAATGAGCAAGTATAAGTATAGGAAACAATAGAAAAATGATATCAACATAAAGACTATGCAATATGGCTCACAATACAGTAATTTCAACAAGAAGGGAAACAACAAGTATCGATGGAATACCATAAAAGTGACACAGAAAAGTCAATAGAATACAACCTATATCTGAAATCACAAATAAAGCAAGGACAAATAATAACTCAACAACTACAACCTCTTTTACGTCAAGTTTTAGTCAACAACTCAACGAGGTACCGAACCTCGGACAAATCACAATTTACGGGTTTCAATACCTGAACCCTAACACTTGGCATCATGTGCCCTCATAACCGCACTGACGACTCACGTGCCAATAGAGCCATTCTCACATAAAAGGCAAGTAAACAAGGGTGAGCATATATGTTCAACATTATCAAGAACACCTCTTATCCTATAAGAGTGCTTAACTACGTGCATGTTTGGGCAAGTGTCCTAGCATAGTCCATACCAGCAAATAAGCATAAGGAAAAAAAAGAACGCACAACACGCAGAATATTTTTCTCACAACTTTCACAAGATAAAGCTCACGCAGGTAAGTGTACCACTACACAAATATCAACAACAAGAATGCTCCCACGCCATCACAAATCATCACAAAACGATCCCTGACACAGCTCACTTTATCTCGCCACGTGTGCAATAATAAAGTAAATGCCCGCCTTATCTCACCACACATGCATAACAATGCTCCGACACACACACACACACACACACACACACACACACACACACACACACACACACACACACACACACATATATATATATATATATATATATATATATATATATATATATATATATATATATATATATATATATATATATACACACACACACACACACACACACACACTCGCTGCATGTGCAAGTATCAGTAGTAACATTAGCACAACAGAAACCTCGTGCATCACAATAATAACAACTGCACGGCAGAAACCTCGTGCATCACCACAATAAGTACAACAGCAACAATGGCAATAATACAATGTACAACAAGTAAATCAACTCAAGAATTTTAAATCACAAGAAAAGATAGAATCCGATTCACAAGGAATAACCACAGTAAAGAATGTTAGGCGTAAAGAGAATAGCTCAGCAAGGGGAAACTAGTATGTAGCAATGATCCCATGATATATGTTTCAACAACAGGGATGCTAACACGAGACAAATAATTCCAAATACAACAAGTCGACTAAGATAGAGGATATCTAAACTTACTTTAAGGTTGAGAAATTACGAAGGATATTCAACAATTTAATTAAGGATAAACAGCGTAAAAATAATCATAACCTCAATTAAGACTGAACAATTATAGGATGAGATAATAATAATTCTAAATAAAGATAAGCAGTTATTAAAAGATAGCAAGACAATAGAGGAATTAAAAAAATTTCAATTAAGTCGAATAAGAGTCAAATAGGCCATAAGAGTGAATCCTGAAGCAATTAATTCTAATTAAAGTATGTAGAGGTGAAAATAGTAAATAGGAACTTAAATCATATCCCGAACAACTTCATACTCGATGAATATAAGGACCTAAGAATCCTAAAAAGCCAACTTTTCACTAATAAGTCCGAGTACGCCCTCGTCACCTCGCGTACATGGACTACAATCAATATAGAAGACTCAAATCCTAAGGGAAAAATCCCCCACACAAGGTTAGACAAGATACTTACCTCGAACCAAGCTCAATCAGTCCGTAAGAATGCCCTTTTCTCAATTATCCAACTCTAAATGGTCCAAATCTAGCCAAATACAATTGCATATCATGAAAACAACCATAATAGACTCATCTAATTAATGAAATAAATATTTTAACAAAAATTCCGAAATTCGCCCTAAAAAGTCGACCCGAGCCCACATCTCGGAATCGGGTAAAAATCACAAAATATGAACACTCATTCACTCACGAGTCCAACCATATAAGAATTACTCAAATCCGATTACAAATCCCCTTTCAAAACTCGAAATCTTTATTGAAGAAGTTCATCCAATATGTCTCAATTTCAACCACAAAAATCCGAAATTAAATGGAGAAAACAACTATAGATTAATGGAATACAACCAAGAACGAGTTAGGAATCATTACCCCAAAGCTTCCTCTGAAAATCCCTCGAAAAATCGCCAAATTTCGAGTTTTCAAGTCCAAAAACAAAGAATGAAATCAAACCCTCAATTTTCTCTTTTCTGCCCAGGCGTTACAGCACCTGCGACATAATTAGCCGCATCTGCGCAATCGCATGTGCGCATGTCCAACCGCACATGCGCTTAACCTAGCTTCTGGGCGCCACAATCCGCTTCTACGGAGCCGCTGATGTGCACAAATTATTCGCATCTGCGGAGGCTGCCAAGAACAACTCTTCTCATACCTGCGCCTCCACCTTCGCACCTGCGACCATTGCACCTGCGCCCAAGTTCCACAGGTGCGATTACACTAGAATGCAGACCTCTTCACAACCACGAAAACCATCTGAAACTAGTCCGAAATACACCTCAGGCCTCCGGGACCCCGTCCAAGCATACGACCAAGTACCATAACCTAACACGGACTCGCTCAAGGTCTCAAATCACATCAAACAAATGCCAAAAATACAAATCGCACCAAGAATCGAACTTACAAATTTCCAAATCTTCAAACTTCTAAAACTCATGTTGAAACCTATCAAACCAACCCGGAATGACATCAAATTTTGCAAACAGGTCCAAAATAACATAATGGAGCTGTTCCAACTCTCGGAATCGCATTCCGACCCCGATATCAAAAAGTCCACTACCAGTCAAAATCTCCAAAAATTCGACTTTCGCCATTTTTAGCCTAAATGAGCTACAAACCTCCAAAACACAATTCGGACATGCCCCTAAGTCCAAATTCACCCAACGGAACTGACGAAACTCCATTCCGGAGTCATCTTCACATAGTTCTGACTACGGTCAAAATCCTAAGACTTAAACTTTTGTTTTAGGGACTAAGTTTCCCAAATCACTCTGAATCATCCGGTAACTGAATCCGACCACGCACGCAAGTCAATACACATAATACGAAGCTGCTCAGGGCCTTATGCCGCCGAACAGGACTTAAATTCTCAAAACGACCGGCCGGGTCGTTACATCCTTCCCCTCTTAAACAAATGTTCGGCCTCGAACGTGCTAAGAATCGCCTCGAAGTTTTCAAATCACTGAAAACACATATTCAACGTACACCCGCGGGCAACCCCACGTCACCCAAATCCATATAATCCTGACAACACCATCCCAACTGTAATTCATCCTTTCTGCCAACACCGATAAGCCTTAGAGTCGAAAATTCTCCCCTTCCATCTATCTTTAAAAGACCCGATTCTAAATCCATAAACGGTATCAGTCTCAACCAGCTGTAACAACTCATGCCTACACCTACAAGGTATGACCACAAAACAAGACACACCACATATAGACCCATAATAACATTTCTGATCACAATAGTTGCCCGAAATCAAAACCAGCACCGGCAATTAGCCTCATATCCGTTGGTAACCTGTTTCAAACCTCCACAACGCTGACAATGATGCAAGAAACAGAAAGACCTCATAACCATACACCCGGATCAACAAGTCACAACTGACACCACCGGGCACACACCCCGAAAGCTAAAACTCAAGAAGCACATAACGAAAATGATTGAATATGTAAAAAGAAACACATAAGAGAAATATTAAACAATGCCCGACATGCACAAATCTCTATGAGTACCATCCTACAAATCAATTTAAAAGGAAAATTAAAGTATATGAACAAATCACAAGGATCTCATCATGATATAACTTCCACTGCAGCACGCAGCCCAACTCAAACATATCAAATCACATGAAATCGCGAGGGTCTCACCCTCAACTCTGAATCACATGTCGAATACACATCATACCAATGGAAATCCTCTATTAACTCAATTCTGCCAATAAAATCACAACACTTACTAAACTTTCACCCCGTTAGAGTATCAAATCACAAATCGTAACCAAATTACTCAGGAATCATATCAAACCTGCCATAATGGACAACATGAATTCACTTCTAGTCTTGTAACTTTCAAAAATGAATTAAAATAATGATAGACACGGCTATCACTCATAGAATCTCCCAATAGGGGAAAACACATATACAGAATACTAAGTCATGAACTCACCCATAGGTGGAACAACAAATAGGGGAACTCGCCCCGATAAGCAAAACCGAATCAAAATACGAGTTGTGCCCCTCTGTAACAATTCAAAAGCATACATGCATGACATCATCTGGCGTAGTGGCCTCAAACCTACTATATGAAACACATCAACGGGTCGGGCCTTCCCCTCTTGGGTGCCCTCTACTCGCCTAAATACTCTACTATGACACACATGTCTGGAGTCTAGGACAATCTCTCACCCTGTGGCTGGTATCTCCACACTCGAAGCAACCTTTCTGCCGATGTGGCCATGGGAACTGTGCGGTACGGGTACTCTGAGACCCATGAGCACCTGAGACACTGTGCGAAGCCTGAAGTGCAAATTGAACTGGCTGACCCACAAAACCTCTACCATGTCATACCCTGCCTCCAAAATAAGGACCAGTAGATCTCTCCAGTCTACGAGGCCTCCTCATCTCCCTTTCCTCTCTCTCCTGATCTCGCATGTACTCTCTCTCTCTCATGGCCCCGTCTGTCCTCTCTCTCCATATCCCACATGCCCTCAACACGGCGAGCGATCCCTACCACCTGCTGAAACGAAACATCTAACTCTAACTCCCGAGCCATGCTGAACTGAATATCATGTCTGAGTCCCTCAATGAATCTACGAACACGCTCTCTAACTGTGGCGACCAAAACAGGTGCATGCTTGGCTAAATTACTGAATCTCACGGCATACTCTGATACTGACATAGTGCCTTGGCGCAGCTGTTCAAACTCCGCGCGCCATGCATCTCGAAGGGACTGAGGTACAAACTCTCTCAGGAACATCTCTGAAAACTAAACCCATGTAAGTGAATCTAACTCGGCTGGGCTACCCAACT
Source organism: Nicotiana tabacum (assembly GCF_000715075.1). NCBI lineage: Eukaryota > Viridiplantae > Streptophyta > Magnoliopsida > Solanales > Solanaceae > Nicotiana > Nicotiana tabacum. The sequence continues at coordinate 10,850,774 of NC_134103.1, read as the reverse complement.
CATATGCCCTCCACCACTGATAAGCCGCTCCCCTAAGCTGGAACGTAGTAAAAGCAACCCCACTCATCTCAACAATACCCATAGTGCGGAGAATGCGATGGCACTCGTCCAGAAATCCATGTGCACTATCTGAAGCCAAACCACTGAATGTAGGAGGGGCATATTTCTTGAACCTTCCAAGTCTAAGTTGCTCTTCCTCAGATGTTGCTGCCCTGACCACGGGCTAAACTGGAACCACAGGCTGTGTCGTCATGACACTAGGAACCTGAACATCATGAACTCGTTGCTCTGGGTGTGGGCGGCAGGAGTTTGGGCTCCTCCCCCGGTCTGTAAAATAGCTGGTGCAACCGGAATCAACCCCGCTTGAGCCAATATACCCAACATGCTCAGGAACTGTGCTAAGGTCTCCTGAAATTATGCAAAATCATACGTATTTAACTGTAATTCATTAAACTTAATACCCACTACTAAGGGTGGCATGTGGGCCGGTTAGGACCGACCCCGACCCAGGACTGCAAGCCCAAATGGGCGGTGGGCCTAAATGGTCCTAACCGGATAGGACCGGGACCGTGGAGAGGTGGGCTGGGTAGTGGGCCGGTCCCATAGGCGAGGCCCGCGAGACCGGGACCGATTGGGACAGGACCGGCTAGGAAGTGGGCCGGTTCAAGCGGTCCTAAACAGGCCTATCCGGGCCCAATGGCTAATTTGTTTTTTATAAAAAATCTGTCACATTATAGCCGTTATGGCATTTAAAATCTAGCTGTTTCCCCTGCCAAAATAGTCGTTGGCTAGTTACAAAATATCCATTTTAACCCCCTAACTTTGTTTTAACCCCAAACTTTTTATAATTATAACATCCTAAATTTTAATATTCAATATTTAATATCGAATATAGCTTAAATATATATACTATATTATATGTACATCTTGTCTTAAAATTTGAATTAAATATTTTAGGTCACAATTCTATAATATAATTTACAAGGAATTGACTTAGATATTTTTATTACCAATTTTTTTCTCTAACTTCTATAAAATTTTAAAACCACTTAGGTCCGGGACCGGCCCACTTAACCCGGGACCGTTAGTTCGTGGTCCCGGTCCCGGGCCGGTTCCAACAAGAAGCCCGCGAAGCCCGGGACCACTTAGGACCGGGACCACGAAGCCCACTTAGGACTGGGCCCGGCGCACATGCCACCCTTAGCTGCAGCACGTACTCCTCGTCGGCCTCTGCCTCTGCCTCTGCCTCTAACGACATCTACTCCGAGGGCAACGTCATCAGTAACTGCAACTCGTGTTCTAACCATCTGTGAGAGAATGGAATGATAAAAGTTCAAACTTCGAGATCAATGAACTCACATGATAGGAATGAAGGAAGTGAAATTGTCCTAATATGATATTTTCGTACTCTCTCAAAGATAAGTACAGACGTCTTCGTACCGATCCGCAAGACTCTACTAAACTCGCTTATGACTCGTAGCACCTATGAACCTAGAGCTCTGATACCAACTTGTCACGACTCAATTTCCCCTCTGTTTGGGTATTGTGATGGCACCTAATCTTAGGGACTAGGTAAGCCTAACAATAATTGAAACAACAATATTATTTAAATAGAATCTCTTACAATTCCCAAAACCGGTAGTACAAGTCATAAGCTCTAGAGAGTTTGCTACAAATTTCTAAATACAACTGTTCAGAAATAAGAATAAAGAGTGCAAAAAAAACTTAAAGGTGTCTCCGAAGCCTGCGAACGTAGCAACAGGTTTACCTTGAGTCTCCACAGCAACGACCCGCACAGCTACTAATGATCAATACCCCTCAGCTGGAAAGCGGTGAAAGAAACCCCACTCGTCTTCACAATGCCCATAGTGCGGAGAATACGATGACACTCATCAAGAAATCCCAGAGCATCATCTGAAGCTAGTCCGCTGAAAGTAGGTGGGTGGTAGTTGGTATCAAAGCACTAGGTTCGTAGGAGTCGCGAGTCACAAGCTAGTTTATTAGAGTCTCGCGTATCGGTGCGGAGACGTCTGTACTTATCTTCGGGAGGCTATGTAATTGTTAAGAACAATCATATTTCTTTGATTTCCTTGTCGTGCGAGTTATTGACACCAAAAATTCTAAGATTATATTCTATTCTTTCTCACAGATGGTGAGCACCCGTACTGGGAGGACCGACGATCAGGCACCCAAGCCCCCTACCAGAGCCGCCAGAGGCCGGGGTCGGGGTAGAGGACGACCACGTGGTGCAGCCCGAGCACCTACGAAAGCTGCGTCAGAGGATCCCCCAGTAGCTCCAGCTGGAGGGCCAGCGCCGGAGATCCCTATTGCTACTCGAGCCCTCCAGGAGACTTTATCTCAATTCATGAGCATGTTCAGCACTCTGGTTCAGGCTGGACTATTTTTGATAGCTCCCGCTACATCTCAGGCCAGGGGAGGGGCACAGACTCCCGCAACCCGCACTCTTGAGCAGAGGGTCCAGGTTGATCAGGCCCCACTCGTCTCCACAATGCCCATAGTGCGGAGAATACGATGACACTCCTCAAGAAAATCCAGAGCATCATCTGAAGCTAGTCCCGCTGAAAGTATGTGGGTGGTACTTCTTGTACCTCTCAAGTCTGAGCTGCTCTGCCTCAGAAGCAGCTACCCTAGTCTCATGCTGAACCGGAGCCACTGTGGGAATAGGAATATACTCTGGGGTCTGATAAACCTGGACCCTCTGCTCAGGAGTGCGGGTTGCGGGAGTCTGTGCCCTTCCCCCGGCCTGAGATGTAACAGGAGCTATCAGAAACAGTCCAGCCTTAGACAGAGTGCTGAACATGCTCAAGAACTGAGCTAAAGTCTCCTGGAGGGCTGGAGTAGCAATACGGATCTCCGGCGCTGGCCCTCCAGCTGGAGCTACTGGGGGCTCCTCTAACGCAGCTCTCGCAGGTGCTCGGCTGCACCACGTGGTTGTCCTCTACCCCGACCCCGGCTTCTGGCAGCTCTAGAAGGGGGCTTGGGTGCCTGATCATCGGTCCTCCCAGTACGGGTCCTCACCATCTGTGAGAAAGAATAGAATAGAATCTTAGAATATTTGGTGTCAATAACTTGCACGACAAGGAAATCAAAGAAATATGATTGTTCTTAATAGTTACATAGCCTCCCGAAGATAAGTACGGACGTCTCCGCACCGATCCGCGAGACTCCAATAAACTGGCTTGTGACTCGCAACTCCTACGAACCTAGTGCTCTGATACCAACTTATCACGACCCAAATTAACCCTCAGTAAGGTGTCGTGATGGCACCTAGTCTTTACGACTAGGTAAGCCTATTATTACGAAAAATATAAAGAAAACACAACATTTTTAAGATAAATAACATATTGTGAATAACCAAGAGTAGTACGACTCAACATATACAAAATAATTTCCTCAAGACCCGGAATATCACTAAGTCACAAGCTGCTATAATCTATGTAGCTCTATACAAAAGTATGAAGATAATAAAGAAAACAAATCTCTAGGCGAGGGAGTAGAAGGGGACTCCAAAGATCTGCGGATGCAAGCAGAAGTACCTTGAAGTCTCCTAGAATCAGCAGCACGCACTAAACTCGAGGCTGATAGCTCGCACCTGGATCTGCACACGAAAACATGTGCAGGAAAGGGCATGAGTACACCACAATGGTCCCAGTAAGTGCCAAGCCCAACCACGGTTGAGTAGTGATGAGGTCAAGTCAAGGCCCTACCGGAGTAAATATAATAAATTAAACAGTAAAAGATATAAGTAAAATTTACGGTAACACAATTAAAGAAATTCTCAAAAATTTAGCAGTTAAGGGAGCCCTCAGCTTAGAACAAAGTAAAATACAATGGGGAATCTCCAGGGATACCCCGACCCCGGCCTCTGGCGGCTCTGGAAGGGGGCTTGGGTGCCTGATCATCGGTCCTCCCAGTACGGGTCCTCACCATCTGTGAGAAAGAATAGAATAGAATCTTAGAATATTTGGTGTCAATAACTCGCACGACAAGGAAATCAAAGAAATATGATTGTTCTTAATAGTTACATAGCCTCCCGAAGATAAGTACGGACGTCTCCGCACCGATCCACGAGACTCCAATAAACTTGCTTGTGACTCGCAACTCCTACGAACCTAGTGCTCTGATACCAACTTATCACGACCCAAATTAACCCTCAATAAGGTGTCGTGATGGCACCTAGTCTTTACGACTAGGTAAGCCTATTATTACGAAAAATATAAAGAAAACACAACATTTTTAAGATAAATAACATATTGTGAATAGCCAAGAGTAGTACGACTCGACATATACAAAATAATTTCCTCAAGACCCGGAATATCACTAAGTCACAAGCTGCTATAATCTATGTAGCTCTATACAAAAGTATGAAGATAATAAAGAAAACAAATCTCTAGGCGAGGGAGTAGAAGGGGACTCCAAAGATCTGCGGATGCAAGCAGAAGTACCTTGAAGTCTCCTAGAATCAGCAGCACGCACTAAACTCTAGGCTGATAGCTCGCACTTGGATCTGCACACGAAAACATGTGCAGGAAAGGGCATGAGTACACCACAATGGTCCCAGTAAGTGCCAAGCCCAACCACGGTTGAGTAGTGATGAGGTCAAGTCAAGGCCCTACCGGAGTAAATATAATAAATTAAACAGTAAAAGATATAAGTAAAATTTACGGTAACACAATTAAAGAAATTCTCAAAAATTTAGCAGTTAAGGGAGCCCTCAGCTTAGAACAAAGTAAAATACAATGGGGAATCTCCAGGGATACTGTCCCGTAGTTTCAAATGAATATGCAGTGATGGGGGATCTCCCGGAATAAGTCCGTATACCCAAAGTAAATATGCAGTGTTGGGGGATCTCCCGGAATACGTCCGTAGTCCCAAAGTAAATATGCAATGCAAGATAACATGATAGGTATGGCCTCGAATTATACAGTTTACAATAATCACAAATAAGAAAAATAGGGATTTAACTAAGCATAGTGCACAGAATGTTAAATAGGCAGTTAAAACACGTTAGCATGCCTTTCTAGTCTAAACTAAACAATTAAACATATTAGTGCGATTTAATAAGAGAAACAATTTATGATTTAAAAAATATAAATAGGATTTTTGCAATAACAACCCGTATACGTACTCGTCACCTCACGTACACGGCACCCACATACCAAATAATATCAAGATATCCTAAGGGGAAAGTCCCCAACACAAGGTTAGGCAAGCCACTTACCTCAACCGCTCAAATCATCTCGATATCACGTTCTTGCCACGAGTATCCGACTCCAAATGACCCGAATCTATTCAAATCAATTGCATAATGTAAGTATAACTATAAGTAACTAATTTAGCTAATTAATTCGAAGCTAAAGCGTGAAATTAGGGAAAATGCCCAAAAATCTCCCCGGGCCCACGTTGCGGAATCGGGTAAAAATTACAAATTATGAACACCCATTCAATCACGAGTTCACTCGAACAAAAATCATCTAAATCCGACATCAAATTCCCATTCAAATCTCAGATTTTCAATTGGGGAACCTTTTCCCCCATTCCCAAAGTTTTACCCTCAAATTCCTTAATTAGACTAGGAAAACAACAAGAGATTATTGTATTATGATCAAAATAGAGTTAGAATTCGTTACCCAATAGTTCTCCTTCAAAATCCCTCGAGAAAACGTCTCCCACCGAGCTCCAAATCGAATTTTGTGTTATGAAATTTTCAAACCCTCGAAATCCCCTTTTCTGCCCAACGATTTCCGCATCTGCGCTCATGGGCTGCATCTGCGGTCCCGCACCTGCGAAAAAATCAACGCAGGTGCGGAAATCACTTATTGGGTTGGGTCCACATCTGCGACCCCCTGCGCCGCATCTGCAGCTCTGCTTTTGCGGACGACTAGCCGCATCTGCGAGCCCAGCATTCCCTGTCCATTTCCGCATCTGTGAACTCCCAAGCGCACCTGCGGACTCGCCTCCGCAGGTGCGAAACACCAGAACCAGCAATGCACCAGATTTTCCTAAGTCCAAATTTCTTCTCGTTAAGCATCCGAAACACACTCGAGGCCCCCGGGACCTCAACCAAACATACCAACCAATCCTAAAACACCATACAAACTTAGTCGAGCCTTCAAACCACATCGAACAACAACAAAATCATGAATTAAGCACGGATTCAAGCCTAAGAATTTAAAATTTTCCCAATTCTACAAACGATGCTGAACCATCTTAAATCTAGTCCAAATGACCTCAAATTTTACACACAGGTCACAAATGACACTATGAACTTACAGCCACTTTCGAAATTCCATTCCGAGCTCGATATCAAAATTTTCACTATCAGCTGAAATCGCCGAAAAACTAACTTTCACCAATTCAAGCCTAAATCTACTACAGACCTCCAAAACACATTCCGGATGCGCTCCTAACCCCAAAATCACTCAACGGAGTTAACGGAGTCGACGGAATTCCATTCTGGATCCGTTTTCACACAATTCCGACTACGGTCCAAACTCTAAGGCTTAAACTCACAACTAGGGACTAAGTGTCCCAAAACTCCCCGAATTCCATAACCAAACACTCCAGCATATCCCAAAAGCAGAAACAAATATGGGGAAAGTAGATATTAGGGGATCGGGGCTCTAATTCTCAAAACGACAGACCGAGTCGTTACACAATTATAGGATGAGATAATAATAATTCCAAATAAAGATAAGCAGTTATGAAAAGATAGCATGATAATAGAGGAGGTAAAATCTTCAGTTAAGTCAAATAAGAGTCAAATAGGATATAAGAGTGAATCCTGTAGCAATTAATTCTAATTAAAGCATGTAGAGGTGAAACTAGTAAATAGGAACTTTAATCTTATATAGAACAACTTCATAATCGATGAATATAAAGACCTAAGAATCCTAAAAGGCCAACTTTTCACAAATAAGTCCGAGCACGCACTCGTCGCCTTGTGTATATGGACTACAATCAACATAGAAGACTCAAATCCTAAGGAAAAAATCCCCCACACAAGGTTAGGCAAGATACTTACATCGAACCAAGCTCAATCAGACCGTAAGAATGCCCTTTTCTCAATTATCCGACTCAGAATGGTCCAAATCTAGCCAAACATAATTGCATATCATGAATACAACCACAATAGACTCATCTAATTAATGAAATCAAATTTTAACAAAAGTTCTGAAATTCGCCCTAAAAAGTCGACCCGGGCCAACATCTCAGAATCGGGTAAAAATCATAAAATATGAACATCCATTCACTCACGAATCCAACCATATAGGAACTACTCAAATCCGACCACAAATTCTCTTTCAAAACTCAAAATCTTTATTGAAGAAGTTCTTCCAATGTTTTTCAATTTCAACCCTCAAAATCCGAAATTAAATTGAAAAAATAATTATAGATTAATGGAATACAACCAAAAATGAGTTAAGCATCATTACCCCAAAGCTTCCTCTGAAAATCCCTCGAAAAATCGCCAAATTCCGAGCTCTGAGGTCCAAAAACGAAGAATGAAATCAAACCCTCAAATTTCTCTTTTCTGCCTAGGCGTGACCGCACCTGCGACATAATTAGCCGCATCTGTGCAATCACAGGTGCGCATGTCCAACCGCACCTGTGCTTCCCCTTGCCTCTGTGCGCCACAATCCGCTTCGGCGGAGCCGCTGATGCACACAAATTCTTCGCATCTGCGGAGGCTGCCAAGACCAACTCTTCTCGTACCTGCGCCTCCACCTTCGCCCCTGCGACCATCGCACCTGCGCCCAAGGTCCGCATGTGCGATTACACCAGAACACAGACCTCTTCACAACCACGAAAACCATCTGAAACTCGTCCGAAATACACCTCAGGCCCCCGGGACTCCGTCCAAGCATACGACCAAGTTCCATAACTTAACACGGACTCGCTCAAGATCTGAAATCACATCAAACAATACCGAAAATATAAATCGCACCAAGAATCGAACTTATAAATTTCCAAATCTTCCAACTTCTAAAACTCGTACCGAAACCTATCAAACCAACCCGGAATGACGTCAACTTTTACAGATAGGTCCCAAATGACATAACGGAGCTTTTTCAACTCTCGGAATCACATTCCGACCCCGATATCAAAAAGTCCACTACCGGTCAAAATCTCTAAAAATTCGACTTTCGCCATTTCAAGCCTAAATGAGCTACAGACCTTCAAAATACAATTCGGACACGCCCCTAAGTCCAAAATTACCCAACAGAGCTAACGGAACCGACAAAAGTCCATTTCGGAGTCGTCTTCACATAGTTCTGACTACGGTCAAAATCCTAAGATTTAAACTTCCGTTTTAGGGACTAAGTGTCCCGAATCACTCTTAATCATCCGGTAACTAAATCCGACCACACACGCAAGGCAATACACATAATACGAAGCTGCTCAAGGCCTTATATCGTCGAACGGGACTTAAATTCTCAAAACTACCAGCCGGGTCATTACAATAATAAAAGAATAATTTTTTGCTTAAATATCAAAGAAAGGTATAGGTGAAAGTTGGCAAAAATTGACTGGAAAATATGTAATTGCCCTTTATTAATTCTTATTTATTTCATAATTCATTTTGAAAGTACTATCAACAACTTGTGCAATTGATGATCATTTATCCAAGATAATATAACAAGCTGCAGTCAATGTGATATGTTACTAAATTGTCAGGTCGGCAAGAAACCAAACCCCAAAAGAGATAGAATAAAACCAAATTTCCCAATATAAAAGGAGCGCCAAGAAGAGGCGGATCCAGTATTTAAATTTTATGGGTTCAAATTCGCAATTTTACTACATCTCATCTAATTTAATAAGTTCAAAATTTATTATCTGTACATATTTAATGATTTTTAGGCAAAAATACAGAGTATGAGGGAAAGTTATGGGATCAGTTGAACCATAACTTATACACTGGATACGCCTCTCACGACAAGATGCCAATTTTTCAAGAAAGTATCTAAAGTATCACCCTTCCAATTCTTTGAAAATTTGATTGTTGTATGGGTTAAAATTATCATAATTATATGTGGGCCAAGTCAACATAAGAAAGCCTTCGAAGGCTGCCACGCGTCATCGATTTGTCTTCAACAAAGGACGAAGGTGAGGTCGAGTTGTCTCAATAGAGGATAAGGACGAGGACGAGTACTCCCTTTAGCAGAGCAGTAACTGCTAGTTTTAGAAATGAGACCTTATAGAGAATACTCTAGGGAATATTCCTCTCATCTGTACTATTAGGGTTTTTGTGGCTCATGTGCCCTTATAAATTGAAAGAGAGAGGATTGTAGAGGGGATTGGATACTCATTGTTAAAAATAACATATTGACATTCTCTGAAGATTCTTGCTTTATCTTTGACATACAAAATACGTCTTTTCTTGAGATCTTTGTGTATCTTTTTTTCCCACGATACAAGGAGGATCCGAATACTCTAAGGCTTATCATCATCAATCTTTGTAAGAATCTCACCTTTTTGGGTGACTATTATGCATTTATTTACATAAATGTCATTCATTATTATTTATTGCTATTTAATGCCACCATCTTTGTTCTTCGGTCATTGAATATTGCTTTATTATCACCATTTATTGCTACTCAAATAGTACTCGTAACATCTTACTAGAAAATCGGTTAATCAATCTTTTGGATATTAATATTGACTAAGATTAACTCTATTCTATTAGAAAATTTAATTGTTTATACTTAGATTTAAATTTTGGGTCAAACAATTTGGCGCCGTCTTTGGAGATTTTCTCAGCCAATCAAATGTAATGTAGCAGTTTGTAGCTTCATATCTGTGTGTGTCAATCGTAAAACTACATGACGTGATTCATTCTTTCATTCCAATTAAAATTTCACTTGCCTCAAACTTCCCCATTATTATCATCTTATTTTGATAGAAACAGTCCTGGTTGTATACAGCTAGTTCTGTAGCAATTGATTAATATGATATTTGTGAAAGCAGCAGCCTTTTGTGTTTTACTTCTCTTTTGACAAATCATTGATAGGGTGAACTAATGTAGCATTTCCAATTAAGTGAAAGTATAATGGGTACTAATCAGACTATAATTTTAATGGACATGATTGTAGAGGAATTTGTTCACACATTTTCTCTCCGATTTTCTTAACAAACATTTAGTGAGTTGATCGAGTGTCTGCTCATCACTTGGGCCTGCGAGTGAGATTTCTTCTGGGAAAATGACATATATAGTCACTCTTAAAATAATAGTCGAAAAATGAATATTTTTATTGTATATATATATATATATATATATATATATATATATATATATATATATGTGTGTGTGTGTGTGTGTGTGTGTATATATTTTATACACTTTCGACTATAGAATATAAATAGTTTCTAGCGCGGGTTAAAAGTAAAAAAAGACCATTTCATCTCATTGTAGTCACCTCAGCGAGATACATATTGTAAATTTAAAATGAAAACAGGTAGAAGTATTCCTTTTTAAAAGGGAAAATGCATAAGTACCCTCTTGAACTATAGTCAGATTTTCAGTGACACACTTTATCTTTGCGAGGTTTTTGTTGCCCCTGAACTACTTTAAAATAGAATAAATACACCTTTAATGCTGATGTGGCAGGGAGAGTGTGCTCACTCGCTTGAGGCATGTGAGGCGAAGAAGTAAAGTAAAATCTGATTAATATAGACACATGCCATTTTTTAATTGGACAACTCTCCATTTAATTAGTACACATAATTAACTAATATCTTAACTTAAGCTAATAGTATCTTTTTTTTATTATTTTTCTACCTTTTTGTCAAATTGAGTCAATATTTTTCATTTTTTAATAGAAATACAATTAATTTCTGGACGAAAATTTCACCGGCAGACAACGGCAAAATCCATCAAAAACATCACTAGAACCTCCATAAAACCCATTTCCTCTACACCATTCCATCACCTACTTGACAATCCACCCTTGGATATCATAAAAAAATATTGAAACACCTTCTATGTTGATCGATTTACACAACAACTGGATTTCCTTCTTTTTCTGATGTTGAACCTGTCACCGCTATTGAAATCCGCCGCAGAAGTCCACATCACCCTGCATCAGTGGTGGCACTGGTGGTGTAGAACCACGTCTACTGAAAAAAGAGAGAAAAAGACACAGAAAGAAAGAAAGAAAGAAAGAGGGAGGAAAAGAACATGAAAAAAGTAAAGAAAAACATAAAAAAAGAATGTATCGTTTGGAATTTGTTCGTCGCCGACAAGCAGCGGCTGGTAGAAACCAAATGAAGAAAAAAATAAAGAGAAAAAGGAAGAATAAGAAAAATAAAATAAATAAATATACACTCAATAGGCGCGTGTTTTTCAAAGCTTTGACATAGATTTGGTTTTGACTTTTTAGGGAGGTATTTATTCTGTTTTAAGAAGGGGCAGTAACAATGGTGGATCTGTGGTATACATGGTCGACATGAGTAATTGATTAAAAAAAGGAAAAAGAAAAGAAAAAGTAAAAGAGAAAAACTAATAGAACACGAAACAAAAGGGGCAAAGACAAATGATGGAAAAGAAGCAGCAGCCATGCTTGGTTTGGGATGAATAGCAGGCCCGACGAAAGAAGTTGGAAAGAAGAAAGAGAACAGAAAAGAACGAAAAAAATAAGAAAAAGAATAAGAAAGAAAGGAAAAACGATTTTTTAAAATTAAATATACACGTGGTTTAGCATGTATATCAGTGCTAGGAGTGTCAATGGTTCGGTTCGGCCGGTTATTTTATAAAAATTATACCATATCATTTTTTCGGTTATTTTACTATGTATAACCAAAATTAGACTTTCCGAAACCGCCTCAATCATGTCGGTTTCTATTCGGTATCGGTATGGTTCGGTTAATTTTCGGTTATTTTTTTAGTGTCATGTAAAAGTTACTAGTAGAATGCAATAACCTGCGTACTTTTATAGGATTTCACAAAACTTTCTGGACATTTTTACTATTTAAAAGGTGATGAATTAAGAAAATATGAAAGATGGACAAAGTATAAATCCATCAATTATTCTATAACAGTATAAAAGAAACTAAGTAAAGACAAATAAAATATAAATCACATGAGTAGAAAGATATGAACCAAGTTAGGACTCAAGAATAAAGTCTATAGAAGATTAAATATTCAAAAAGATAAATCTAAATCATACGAAAGGAAACATATTCAAAACATTATAATTTGTTACTCATAATTGCTAGAATACCTTGTGTCTTGCTAGTAAATATGTTGGAGATAATTTAATTTCAATAGGAGTAGCATAATAGGTTTGGGAATTAGGATTTTGAGTTTACTTGTTGGCTTGTAACCGTTTTCATAATTCTACGGCCCAAGGAAGAATTTAATGCTTTGTTATTTTAAAACATAATATATAAATATATCTTTCACATATAAATTTATTCGGTATGGTTCGGTAGTTTTTCGGTTTATTTTCATAAAATAAAAAATCTACCTTAATTATCGGTACGGTTATAGATTTATATTAAAACCTACTGTTTTATTAAAAGAAACCTGAAAATCGATTCGTTACGGTACGGTTCGGTCGATTTAGTCGGTTTTTAAATATCCATTGACACCCCTAATCACTGTCTTAAAAAAGTTTATGGTGGTACTAAGACTCCCGAAAAGATAAAGTGTGTAGTTAAAAATCCGACCTTAGTTCAAGGGGTACTTATGCATTTTCCCTTTTTAAAATTTAGTTCTCACAATTCAAAATTATACCAAAACACTTAAGGAGAGGCGGTTCACTAAATTTGAAATATACATGCATGGTTTCCTTTAAAAGAAAATATCCTCCATGGGATAAAAGAGTGGATTTCATTCATATCATTGATAGTATAAATTAAACTGTTGTAATAGCTAATTTATCGTATGTTTTAGTTTACTCCACAATTTTTAGGAGATAGTTACTTGTAGTTATTTTTTAGGTTATCTAACATTGGATATAACTCTTAAAGAATAATTGTAATGAGAAGTCGTACGGGAAATTGCAAGTAAAATATGGGAGAAGGTAGGCGCTGATTCTACCTTACGAGTATTCGAACTATAACAATTCCAATTAATAAAAAGTGAAAAATATTTTGAAGCTAATTTAGAAAGAGAAGCAAGACGTATTTGAGATTATCATTATGACTTCCTAGCTGACTATAACGACTACTATTCTCAATCCTTTTTCCTAATTGTAAATTTGTTTTATTTTATCACCTAAAAAGTGGAAAAAGAAATTAATTCTTTTTGACTCACTTAAAGCAATGACATAAATTTGAAACAACTCCATTGAATTGAACGCCAAAAATTTATTAAAATGATAAAAAAAAATCCACACTTGACTATTACAATCTTGCTTCTAAAGTGGTGGCTGTGGAATTAGTACGCATGCGACTCAGTTCTTCCTTTCTTTAAAACAATTATTGTCACGACCCAAAATCTAACCATGGTCGTGATGGCGCCTATCGTATTACAAGGCAAGCCTATTCCCCAAAATATTACTACTAAATCGATTATTAGAATTTAATAAAGCATTTCAACATTTGAATTTCTCATAAACTAAATCAACTTTAAATATAATTTTAGAAATACGGAAACGCCCAAACATCGGGGTGTTACTAAGTCACGAGCGTCTAAATCTATGAACTAAGAAATGAAACTGTCTAATTGTCAATACAATCCAAAAGAAGAAATGATAAAAGGAGTGAAAAGGTCCTGCGGACGCTAGCAGCTACCTTGCAATCTCTACAGATAGCCGGCCTGAACTCAACGATTGCCGCGCTGTAACTCACCTGAATCTGCACATAAAGTGCAGGGTGTAGCATGAGTACAACTACCTCAGCAAGTAACAGAAATAACTAAGAAACTGAGCAATAGTGACAAGCTAAGTAAAACAGTCCAATTATTTATTTTTCACAATTTAAAATATAAACAGAAATAAACAGGTAAATTCCATAACTCAGCAATTGCCACAAAGAAGTTTAATAAATAAATGCAGCAACCACACAAATAAATGCAACCTCACAGTAGTGCCACTCCATCACTCATCACTCGCACTCAGCACTCAATACGCAAAACACTCAACACTCTACGCTCACTGGGGATGTGTACAGACTCTGGAGGGGCTCCCAAAGCCCAAGCTCTAAGCACGGACAACTCACGTGCCATCATATCAATACATAGATCCGCACGGTCAACTCACGTGCTACGCAAACAACTCACGCGCTATGGTATCAATACCTGGACCCGCACGGTCAACTCACGTACTACGCGGACAACTCACGCGCTATGGTATTAATATCCTCACAACCAGGCCCTCGGCCTCACTCAATCATGTACCTCACTAGCCTCATCATCACCAACAAATAAGGGAACACAACCCACATCAAATATCACCATATATTAGCAAATAATAGAGACTGAGGTAAATAGGTACAATAATTTCTATGACTGAATACAAATAATGTGAGCATGAATAAAGCTTAAGCATGATCTCTAACATGAAGGTAAACTAGTTCAACAACAAATAAACACATAACCACAGATAATAGCCATTAGGCCTCACAACCTCACGGGACGGACCAAGTCTAAATTCCACGTGGTGCACACCCACACGCTCGTCACCTAGCGTGGGTATCACTTCCAAACCATCGCATGATGTCAAATCTCCGGGTTTATACCCTCAAAGCTAGAGTTAAAACTGTTACTTATCTTAACAGCGTAAAGATCCTACTCCGGGATATCCTCGTATCTGGACTCGGTCTCCAAATGCTCTGAATCTATTCACAATCAGTACAATACCATTAATATACGCTAATGGAATGAATTCCACAAGAAAAACTATCAAATTATGCCAAAAATTCGAAACCGGCCAAAATTTGACCCCTGGGCCCACATCTCGAAATCAGTCAATAATGGCAGAATAATAAACCTTGACCTCTCCCGAGTCTAACCATACCAAATTCATCAAAATCCGACATCGTTTGGTCCTTCAAATCCTTGAATTACTCTCCAAATATTCTAAGCCCTAACCCCTCATTTTCACTAATTACCATGATTAAATGACGAAAAATCACCATATATACAAGTATTAGGGCTCAAGTAACTTACCTCAACGAAACCCCCTTGATTCCCTTTTCAAAACTCTCCCAAAAGCTTCAAAACCAGATAGAAACGGTGAAGAATGCACCACAATTTGCGAAGGGTTCTATTTATGGTTTCTGCTCAGGTTTTTCGCACCTGCGTCCCTTTTCTCGCACCCGCGCGACCGCACTTGCAGTCCAAGGAGCCTCACTTGTGCAACTCACTTAATTCCCCAGCTTTCGCACCTACTGACACCTTTCTCGCACCTGCGGTCCCAGGTGCGCATCTGCGAAACCAGCCCAAAATCCTCATCTCCGCATCTACGCTCAAGGCCTCGCACCTGCGGGCTCGCAGATGCGGCCAATTCATCACACCTGCATTCCCAGCCTTGGCCCAGCGTCGCCTGCACCTGTGCACTCCCCAAGCGCACCAGCGGCCTCGCACCTGCGAGGCTTTCTTCCGCAGGTGCGAAAATAGCAGTAGCAGCAGCTCCAGCTACAAATACCAACTTCGACAAATCCGTTAACCACCCGGAATCACCCCGAGGCCCTCGGGACCTCAATCAAAAATACCAAGAAGTCATATATCAGCATACCAATTTAGTCGAACCTTCGAATCACTCAAAACAACATCAAATTACCATCGGATTCAAGCCTAAGAACTTCTAAATTTTTAAATTCGGCAAACAATGCCGAAACTAACCAAACCACGTCCGAATGACCTCACATTTTGTACACACATCACAAATGACATTACGAACCTACTCCAACTTCCGAAATTCCATCTCAACCCCGATATCAAATTTTTCACTGCCGACCGAAATCGCCAAATTTCCAATTTCACCAATTCAAGCCTAATTCTACCATGGACCTCCAAGTCACAATCCGCACGCACTCCTAAGTCCAAAATCAACTAACGGAGCTAACGGAACCATCAGAATACAAATCCGAGGTCGTTTACACATAGGTCCATATCAGGTCCACTTTCTAACGTAAATTTTTAAATTATGAGACTAAGTGTCTCATTTCACTGCGAGTTCCTTCCGGGCCCGAACCAACTAACCCGATAAGTCATAAATCAATTGCAAGACATAAATTATATAGTGAATGGGGGAACGGGACTATAATATTTAAAACGACTGGGCGGGTCGTTATAATTATTTTTACAATTTCCTTCTTGGAGAATTCTACGAAATTTATTAAGTATTCTGTTTTTTTCCTTCTAACTTCCATATCTCACTGTGAAAAGAAATACTCATCAGTCATCACATATTTTGCTTTTTTTACGCATAATTATTATTGTTTCTAGTGAAATTAAAAAGTCCTGATTAACTGATTAAAAAGGTCAAAATTGTATGTATTGTTGATTCAAAGTTTAGATGGAAACTAGTTAATGCCAAAGGTATGGTAAGGTGAATAAGATCCGTCCATCATTAACTAAAGATTTGGCTTCGAGTCATCAGAAATAAAAAATCCTGGGAGTGCCTTCCCCTTTAGTGAGGCTTACATGACGCTAATTAGTTGATGCTCCAATGATAGTACTGGATATCGGGCAGAAAACAAAATTCCATCATTTCAGAGCCAATGTCCCCTTTTCTGCCTTTCTATCTATACTTTCAATTCCAGCAAATTCTTCTTCATTTCATCATTTTGTTGTGTTGTTCTATTCATAGGTTCCAAGCAGGGGCGGATCTATGTTGTAGGGAAGGTGTGGTACGCCACCCGCAAACTTCGGTCGAGATTGTGTTTATATTTCTATGTACATAGTAGATTATGTATAAATATTAGAGGTGGCACCCGTACTAGTAAACTGGTGCGAGTTGCCACTGGCAGAGGGCAACGTACACCTCCTAAATGGCGGGTGTTCGAACCCAGACTGCAAACAATTTACATTTTTCTGTGTATTTTGCTCTTTTTGGCTCGCTGCAAATACACATTTTTACATGTATTTTGCTCTTTAGGCTTGGTGCAAATACACTTTATTTTTTGTAAGAATTCCTCTTTTTACTATCCTTTATTAATCCTAGTTGACTGTTTTTCAATTAGTTCTTGACTTTTTCTCGCTATTTTAGGTACTAGTCTCACTAAGTGCTAAATTTAAAAAATCACATAAGTATTAATAAAAGTGTGTTTAAATAGTAAAATATAAATAGAAAAAATGTTTAAATTTTGAAAAAGATAAATGTGGATTATATTAGTGTCACAACACAAAATCCCACCTCAGGTGTCGTGATGGCACTTAGTCTCTAAGACTAGGTAAGCCGATTTCAATTTCATTTCAAGCCTTTTTTAAAACATATAATTTAATACAAGTGTCGAAACCAAAAGCGAAAACAAATATAACAACCTCCCAATACTGGTAATACTGAGTCACGAACTCTAACTAAATACATGGAATAATCTCGAGGACCGAATATATAATACTGTTCGAATAAGAAATTAACAGTACAATAAAAATGGAAAGACTCCAAGGGACTGCGACGATTAAGTAGCTCTACCTTAAGTCCTTGCGATCACACTCTAACTTTGTCCGAGTCCGATATCTCCAATACCTGGCTCTGGACAAAAATATGCAGAACTGTAGTATGAGTACATCACGGTCGGTACTCAGTAAGTATCAAGACTAACCTCGGTAGAGTAGTGACGAGGTACAGTCAAAACACTCACTAGTCAAATAAACTGGGCAGTATAGCAGTACATAATAGTACTGGAAAATAACTAGCAGTGATAGCAACAAAAATCAACCTGTGATATAAACAGCAAGGCTACAAGAACACCATAATTATTACTCAAACGAATAAGGAACACAAGTACAACCAATTAAACAAGTCCTTCAAATAAATATCCTTTGAATAAAAACTCTTTCAAATAAATATCTTTCGAATAACAGTCACTCTGTGACATCTCGTTTCATAATCATAAGATACGAGTCTCAGTCCACTTTCATATTTTCACTGCACCTCATGCCCATATTTCTGTCAACACTATACGGACAACTCACGTGCCAATAATAAAAATTATTATATTTCCCCGTCACCTCTTGCCCACATTTCATATCACATCTGCACGGACAGTTCACGTGCCAATAATAAAAACCATCATATTTTCTCCCTGTACCTCATGCCCACATTTCATATCACGTCTGCACGGACAGTTCACGTGCCAATAATATAAACTACCCGGCAATAGCCACAGGCTCGCAATTTCAACATGAATCAGACTATTATCAAGTTTACCGAAATAACAAGACAAGTTGCACAAGAGATAAAATAAACACAAGAAAAATCACAACATCACATAAAAATCACCAACACAATAATCCCACATCATCACGTATCATCCCTGATAATAGCCACCCTTATCTCTCATATAACCACCCGTATCACTCTATAATAATAGTTACCCGTATCACTTTGTCCTGACAATATCAATAGTCACCCTTATCACTCTTATAGTCACTTTTATCACTCCACCCAGATAATATCCCAGCACGCATAACAACAGTGAAATGCCACCCTTATACCAATATAATATCAATAGTGGAATGCTACCCTTATATCCTCGTAATAATAACTCAAATCACATAATAATTTACTCGGAATATTATCACGGCAACATAACAAAATCAATTCATATCACAAATTGCCCGATGTCCACAACCAATTCCAAAGATATAACAAAATTAATTAATTTAACAACAAATAGCCCAAGGCTCCACACAATGTGTATAAAATCTCAAAACAACAACAGAAATGGAAAAGTAACTCAGCATAGGACAACACCTTCCTTAATCCAAATTTTTGATAAATATACTAATGCCTCTTTTTAAGCATATTTAATTAATTATTTGCAGATGAAAAATTCATAATGAAATTAATTTCAAGAAATATCAAATAAAAAAACACACAGAATTCACATAAAAATTCAAGTGACAGTAACACCAAATTATCATATAAAATACAAATTCGACAAATAAGGAATGAGGCATGACAATTCAAGGATATACTAAGTATCACGACCCAAAATCCCGCCACATGCATTGTGATGACACCTAGTCTCTAACACTAGGTAAGCCGATTTCAATTACATTTTAAACCCATTTTTTTGTAATTAAATAAGAAATCAAAACTAACAGCGGAACAAATATGAATATACAACCTCCCAAGACTGGTAGTACTTAGTCACGAACTCTAACTGAATACATGGTATGATCACGAGGACCGAATATTCAATACTATTTGATTAAAAAATTAACAGTACAATCAAATGAAAGGACTCCAAGGGACTGCGACGACCAAGAAGCTCTACCTTGAATCCTTATGATCCCGCTTTAATTGTGTTCAAGTCCGATATCTCCAATACCTGGCTTTGCACAAAAATATGCAGAAGTGTAGTATGAGTACACCACGGTCGGTACCCAGTAAGTATCAAGACTAACCTCAGTGGAGTAGAGACGATGTACAGTCAAGACACTCACTAGTTTAATAGCCTGTGCAGTATAATATACAAAATAATAGGAAACAGATAATAATAAGGGCAACATAAAACAAACAGTGATATGCACAGTAAGACAATAAGAACACCATTAATAAATACAATTACACCCAATTAAATCAAATCCTTCAATTAATGTCTTTCACCTATAATTCTTCCAAATAACTCTCTTTCAAATATAATTTTCTCAAATAATTATCTATCAAATATAGCTCTTTCATATAATACTTTCTAAATAAAAATCCTTCAAAATAAATATTTTGAATATAATTCATTCAATTAAAAAGTCACCATGTGACACCTCATTTTATAATCATAAAAATACCGGTCTCACCCCATTTTTAAATTTTTCGAAAACACGGGTCTCAGCCCATTTTCATATTTTTCGTAAACACGGGTCTCGGCCCATTTTTCATATTTTTACGGCACCTCGTGCCCATAATTAAATTATCATATTTTCCCGACACCTCGTGCCCTTATATCATATCACAACTGCACGGACAATCCACGTGCCAAATATCATTATCAATGCATATAAGAACCACACGATCAATTTATTTCCGATAAAGTAAGCTTAAAATTTTTAAATCAAGTAAGAAAATCAACAAAGAAATGAATTTATTTTAGAAATTATTTGGATGAAGAAAATAATATTTCAATTAAAATGAAGCACCCGATAGTTGCTGATTTGGATGTAAAACTTATAAGAACTAAAGCACACAACAATTTCTTTTATTCAAAGAAACTTAACTTTGAAAACTAATAAATACTAGAACCACAAATCCTCAGAGTCTCGTACAAGAGCCAAAGCTAACACATTACAACAAAGGATACAAACACATAATAAAATCAAATATTACATCACAGAAAAACACAACAATTTACCTATCACGGAATACAAAAAAATAACCGAAGACAAGTGCAACCACAAAGAATGTCAACAAAGACACTCCCGAGATACCGTCTCGTAGTCCCAAAAGTAAATTTGCAACAACAACAATGCCCCAGGCCATCACAAGTCATCACAATTCAATCCCCGACATAGCCCACGCGCACAATAATGTTCCCACACGCGCACAATAATGTTCCCACATTGTCTCGCCACATGCGCAAACCCATATATATATATATATATATATATATATATATATATATATATATATATATATATGAGAGAGAGAGAGAGAGAGAGAGAGAGAGAGAGAGAGAGAGAGAGAGCCCGCCTTGTCACGCCGCATGTACATAAATCAATAGTAATAATAGCACGGCAGAAACCTCGTGCAAACACCCGAACAAAACTTTCCAACAGAATAACGTGCAATATCACATCTCATAAACTGCACGTCAAGTGCTCAGATATTATAACATATCACAAATTGCACATCAAATGCTCAATTATCACAACTTATCATAAATTGCATATCAAGTGCTCATGTCACGACCCGAAATTTCCCACCGATGGGACCGTGATGGCGCCTAACATTTCACTTGCCAGCCAAGCCAACGTTAGAGAATCATTAAACCAATTTCCTATTTCCATTCAGTAAATAACAATAATTAACTAAAATGAAATATAATAAGTGCGGAATATTATAAAACTGTATTAATTACTACCACCCAGATCTGGAGTCACAATTCACGAGCATTCTAGAATTTACTACAAGTAATAGTGTGAAAGAAATACAACTGTCTGAATGAAAGAAAATAGTAGGACATAAAAAGAGAGACGGGGACTTCAAGGTCTGTGAATGCCGACAGATCTACCTTGAGTCTCCGGACAGCAGGCCAATAGCAAATCTCGATCAACCTGAGCCGGTATCAAAATCTGCACAGAAAGTGTAGAGTACAACATCAGTACAACCGACCCCATGTACTGGTAAGTGTCGAGCCTAACCTCGACGAAGTAGTGACGAGACTAAGGCAAGGCACCTACAATCAACCTGTACAATTTAACACTATATATGCAAATAACAGGAATGAAGAACTAAACAGGAAATGTCGGGAGGGGAGACGTACTAAGGGGAATACAGATAAAGAATTATAACAGAATGATCACCGGAGCAGTCAATATACCATGAATCAACAGGAATAATGAATACAGTAAAGAAAAATGCACGGCATCACCCTTCGTGCTTTTACACTCAATCTCACCATAAAATTAATAGAAATGACACGGCATAACCCTTCGTGCTTTTACTCTCATATCATGGCACGACATCACCCTTCGTACATTAATACTCACAATATGGCACGGCATTACCGTTCGTGCATTAACACTCACAATATGGCATGGTATCACCCTTCGTGCATTAACACTCACAATATGGCACGACATCACCCTTCGTGCATTAACACTCACAATATGGAACGGTGTCACCCTTCGTGCATTAACACTCTCCCTTACCATAATGCAATGCATGAATAACAACAGGGAGATAGAATAACAAGTACAAACCTTACTTCAATATTTGGTTCCATAATATCAATCTCAACTTTGAAATAAAAACTCAATTATCACCAGAAAATTACGTAAACATGATAAGAACAATAATTTGAACAGCACCAATATAACACGTAGCAATTTGGCATCGAAATAAGACAATATAAGAAAAACAGAGAAATATGGAAAACAAGTAAATTGGCAGTGCATAAGTACTCGTCACCTCACATATACGCCGCTCACATGAATTTTACTTAGCAAATAATCTAAGGTTCCTAATTCCCTCAAGTCAGGGTTAGACACAACACTTACCTCGCTCCGAATGCCACTTAATTCTCAATCACAGCTTATCCTTTGGAATTCACCTCCAAACCACTCGTATCTGTTCAAAAATGACTCAATAATATCAAATATTGCTAAAGGAATCAATTATATTGCATAAATTAAATTTCCCAAAATTTTCCTCCAAAAAGTCAAAAAATCGACCCCGGGCCTTCTTGGTCAAAACCCGAGGTTCGGACCAAAATCCTTTTACCCATTCACCCCCGAGCCCGAATATGTAATTAGTTTTGGAATCCGACCTCAAATTGAGGTCTAAATCCCTAAATTCCCAAAATCCCTATTTTCTACCCTAACCCCTAATTCTACCATGAAAATTCTAGATTCTAGGTTGAAAATTCAAGAAATGTAATGGGTAATTGAAAGAAAATGATTTAGAATCACTTACCAACAATTTGGGGAAGGAATGACTCTTGAAACATCGCCCCTCACCATTTGGCTTTTGAGAAAAATGAGTTTTTTTCGCAAAAATCCCGTTTTGGATTCTGTTAAGTGCTGGGCGACAGTGTTCATCGCGTTCACGAGAGCACTGTCGCGTTCGCGAAGTGTATGGCCTGCCAAGCCTTCGCATTCGCGAGGCAGTGCTCACGTTCGTGTAGGCTACCCTTCCCTGGTCTTCACGTTTGCGAGACATTACTCGCGTTCGCTATGAAGAAAAGGCTGACTCCCCCTCCCAAGTGCCTAACGCTACACGTTCGCGATGGGCTTGTCGCGTTCGCGAAGGGTAACGCCCCCATTTCTTCGTGTTCGCGACCAACCCTTCATGTTCGCAAAGAAGAAATCCTCACCTCCCCAGTTTACTCTTCGCGTTCGCGAGAGTGCCTTCGCGAACGCGAAGAAGGACATGCCAGAACACAGATTCTGCAGAAAAACCAGATTTCCAAAGTCCAAAACAATCTGTGGCCTATCCGAAACTCACCCGAGCCCTCGGGGCTCCAAACCAAAAATGCACACAAGTCTAAAAATATCATACGGACCTACTCGCGTGATCAAATCGCCAAAATAACACCTAGAACTCTAAATTTAGCATCAATTTAAATGAAATTCTCAAGAACACTTTAAAATTTTTATTTTTTCAACTGGACGTCTGAATAACGTCAAATCAACACCGTTTCTCACCAAATTTCACAGACATGTCTTAAATATCATAATGAACCTGTACCGGGCTCCGAAACCAAAATACGGACCCGATACTAACAAAGCCAAATATCAATCAATTCATAAATACAAATAATTTTCAGACTTTTAATTTTCATCAAAGATTCATAACTCAAGCTAGGGACCTCCAAATTCGATTCCGGGCATACACTCAGGTCCCATAATTCGATACGGACCTACCGGGACCGTCAAAGCACGGATTCGGGCCCGTTTACCAAAAATATTAACCGAAGTCAACTAAAATTAACTGTTAAGGCAAAAATTCTTATTTTCATTAGTCTTCAACATAAAACCTTTTTTTCGGAAACCTGCCCGAACTATGGACGCAAATCGAGGAGGGTAAAATGAGATTTTTTTAGGCGTAAGAGCACAGATTCGAGTTCTAAAATATAAGATAACCTTTTGGGTCATCACATTCTCCACCTCTAAAACAACCGTTCGTCCTCAAACGGACATAGAAAAACACCTGAGCTAGTGAAAAGGTGGGTATATCTACTCCGCATATCGGACTCGGACTCCCAAGTAGCTGCCTCAATAGGCTAACCTCTCCACCGCACTCGAACTTAAAGGTAACTCTTTGACCTCAACTGTCGAACCTGTCGATCTTGAATGGACACCGGCTCCTCCTCGTAAGTCAAATCCTTGTCCAACTGGACAGAGCTGAAATCTAACACGTGGGACGGGTCACCATGATATTTTCGGAGCATAGACACATAGAATACCAGATGAACTGAGGATAACCCTGGAGGCAACGCAAGTCTATAAGCTACCTCCCCCACACTATCAAGGATCTCAAATGGCCCGATATACCTAGGGCTCAACTTGCCCTTCTTCCCAAATCTCATAACACCCTTCATGGGCGATACCCGAAGCAATATTCTTTCTCCAATCATGAATGCAATATAACGAACTTTACGGTCAGCATAACTCTTTTGCCTGGACTGAGCTGTACGAAGCCGATCCTGTATAATCTTGACCTTGTCCAAGGCCTCCTGAACTAAATTTGTACCCAATAACCGAGCCTCCCTCGGCTCGAACCACCCAACTGGTGACCTACACCGTCTACCATATAATGCCTCATAGGTAGCCATCTGAATGCTCGACTGGTATCTGTTATTGTAGGCAAACTCCGCTAACGGAAAAAACTGATCCCAAGAACCTCCAAAGTCAATAACACAGGCACGGAGCATATCCTCCAAGATCTGAATAGTACGCTCAGACTGACCGTCCGTCTGAGGATGAAATGTTGTGCTCATCTCAATCCGCGTACCCAACTCACGCTGAACTGCCCTCCAAAAGTGTGAGGTAAACTGCGTACCTCGATCAGAAATGATAGACACGGGCACATCGTGAAGACGAACGATCTCACGAATATAAATCTCTGCCAACCGCTCCGAGGAATAGGTAACTGCCATAGGAATGAAATGCGCTGACTTAGTCAGCCTGTCCACAATGACCCAAACTGCATCGAACTTCCTCTGAGTTCTTGGGAGTCCAACAACGAAGACCATAGTGATACGCTCCCA
Source organism: Nicotiana tabacum (assembly GCF_000715075.1). NCBI lineage: Eukaryota > Viridiplantae > Streptophyta > Magnoliopsida > Solanales > Solanaceae > Nicotiana > Nicotiana tabacum. The sequence goes on along the minus strand of NC_134103.1, from coordinate 10,825,712 downwards.
CTTCCACTCAGGAATATCTAACCTCTGAAGTAAACCACCAGGTCTCTGATGCTCACACTTTACCTGCTGGCAATTTAGGCACCAAGCTACATAGGCAACTATGTCCTTCTTCATTCGCCTCCACCAATAATGCTGCCTCAAGTCTTGATACATCTTGGCGGCGCCCGGATAAATAGAATACCGGGAACTGTGGGACTCCTCAAGGATCAACTCACGAAGTACATCCATATTAGGCACATAATTACGACCCTGCATCCTCAAAACTCCGTCATCTCCAACAGTAACCTGCTTGGCACCACCGTGCCGTACTGTGTCTATAAGGACAAGTAAATGCGGATCGTCATCCTGCCGATCTCTGATGCGCTCAAACAAGGAAGACCGAGCAACTGTACAAGCTAGAACACGGCTGGGCTCAGAAACATCTAACCTCACGAACTGGTTGGCCAAGGCCTGAACATCCAATACAAGCGGTCTCTCACCAACTGGAATATATGAAAGGCTACCCACACTGACTGACTTTCAACTCAAAGCATCGGCCACCACATTGGCCTTCCTGGGATGATACAATATGGTAATATCATAGTCTTTCAATAGCTCTAGCTACCTCCTCTGCCTCAAATCGAGTTCCTTCTGCTTGAACAAATATTGCAAGCTCCAATGATCAGTGAATACCTCACATGGCACGCCGTAAAGATAGTGCCTCCAAATCTTCAGGTGAACAATGGCTGCCAGCTCTAGATCATGAACAGGGTAATTCTTCTCGTGAACCTTCAGCTGCCGTGAAACATATGTAATAGCCTTGCCACACTTCAATAATACCGCACCTAGACCAATACGAGATGCGTCACAATATACTATATAAGATCCTGAACCTGTGGGTAACACCAATACCGGTGTCGTAGTCAAAGCTGTCTTGAGCTTCTGAAAGCTCGCTTCACACTCGTCTAACCACCTGAACGGGGCACCCTTCTGGATCAATCTGGTTAACGGAGCTGTTATGGATGAAAACCCCTCCACAAATCGATGATAATAGCCCGCCAAACCCAGGAAACTACGAATCTTTGTAGATGATGTGGGTCTAGGCCAATTCTCGACTTCCTCAATCTTCTTAGGATCCACCTGAATACCCTCTATTGATACAATGTGACCCACGAAAGCAACTAAACTCAACCAAAACTTGCATTTTGAGAACTTAGCATATAACTGGCTATCTTTTAGAGTCTGAAGAATGATCCGAAGGTGCTGCTCATGCTCCTCTCGACTGTGGGAGTAGATCAAGATATCATCAATAAACACAACCACAAAGGAATCAAGGTAGGGTTTGAACACCCGGTTCATCAAATCCATAAATGTTGCTGGGGCATTTGTCAGCCCAAACGACATCACTAGAAACTCATAATGCCCATACCGAGTCCAGAAAGTTGTCTTAGGAACATCGGATGCCCTAATCCTCAACTAATGGTAGCCAGATCTCAAATCAATCTTTGAAAACACCTTGGCACCCTGAAGCTGATCAAATAAATCACCAATCCTTGGCAATGGATATTTTTTCTTGATGGTGACTTTGTTCAACTGCCGATAATCTATACACATCCTCATAGATCCATATTTCTTATTCACAAACAACATAGGTGCACTAGAATCGTGGACATAAGCCAAATAAGCTAGACACCCCTTCTCGACCATATGACGAGCCTTCACATAAGAGATAACCCTATTGGCAGAATGGCCAAGATTCCCTCTCCACTCTAATCGAGGCAACCCCCTGCAAGGCTAAAGTCACCATCTTGGCGTGACAATCTAATATAGCATGATAAGGTGACAGCCAATCTATACCCAGTATGACATCAAAATCAACCATGTCGAGAAGTAGAAGATCTACACGAGTCTCAAGACTCCCAATGGTGACCACACACGAACGATAAACACGATCTACAACAATAGCATCTCCCACTGGTGTGGACACATACACAGGAGCACTCAAAGAATCACGGGGCACAACCAAATAGGAAGCAAAATAGGATGACACATAGGAGTAAGTAGATCCCGGATGAAATAGAACTGAAGCATCTCTACTGCAAACTGAAATAATACCTTTGATAACAGCATCAGATGACTCAGCCTCGGCCCTAACTAGAAAAGCATAACACCGGGGCTGGGCCCCACTACCCTAAACTACGTCCTTAGGACGACCTCTAGCTGGTTAGTCTCCACCTCTATTTGTCTGGCCCCTACCTCTGGCTGCCTAACCCCTGCCTCTAGCTGGCTGAGCAGGTGGTACAACAACTGGTGCCAGAATAATAGCACGAGAACTCGGATGTTGTGAGCTGCAAATTGCCTGAGGGAAAAATCTAGAAATGTGCCTAAGATCACCACAAGTATAACATAACCTCGGCTACTGTGACTGTTGACCCTGACACTGACCCTGTCGACCTGAATAACCACCCTGATAACTTTGGAGTGGAGGTGCACTAATAGGAGCTGGTGGTGAACTGTAGGCTAGCTGGTCGGAATAATGCATCTAAGGGCCATGACCACCTGAGGCACCGTGGGATGCCTAGAGCGCTGAATGAAATGGCCTGGGAGGATGGCCTCTACCAAAAGTACTCCTGCCTCTAGATGAGGCACCGCTGAACTCACCGGAATGACGAGGCCTCTTGTCAGACCTCTGACCTCCCTGAGTAAGAACCATCTCGACTCGTCTGGCGACATTAGCAGCCGCCTGAAAAGAAATCTCACTCCCAGTCTCCTTAGCCATCTGCAATCTGATAGGCTGAGCAAGTCCATCAATAAACCTCCTTACCCTCTCTCTCTCTCGGTGGGAAGCAAAAGAATAGCATGACGGGCCAAATCCACAAAACGGGTCTCATACTGAGTAACCGTCATACCGCCCTGCTGGAGATGCTCAAACTGACGGCGACGCTCCTCTCTCAATGTGATAGGCAGAAACTTCTCTATGAATAGCTGAGAGAACTGGTCCCAAGTAAGAGCAAGTGACCCAGCTGGTCTGGTCAACAAGTAATCTCTCCACCATTTCTTAGAGGAACCAGTCATCTAAAATGCAGGAAAATCGACCCCATTGGTCTCCACTATACCCATGTTCCGTAGAACCTCGCGACAACTGTCAAGATACTCTTGGGGGTCCTCTGAAGGAGCACCACTGAAGTGAACAGGAAAGAGCATGGTAAACCTGTCCAATCTCCATAAAGCATCATAAGACATAGCTGGCCCATCTTCGACCTGTGCCGCAATAACCGGCTGAACTAAGCCGATGGGTGAGCTGTTGGAGCCTGATACTGGGGAGCTATCTGCTCCAGAGCAGGAATGGTGTGAGTCTGGGCTCCTCCTCCAGCCTGAGAGACTGCTGGTGCCATGGGAAATGTACCGATCCTCCAGACTCTACTATGCTTGCTCGTGAATCATGAGATCTATGTAACCTAGTGCTTTGATACCAAATGTCACGACACGAAATTTCCTACCAACGGGACCGTGATGGCGCCTAACGTTTCACTTGCCAGGCAAGCCAACGTTAGAGAATCATTAAACCAATTCCTTATTTCCATTCACTAAATAACAATAATTAACTAAAATAAAATATAATAAGTGCGGAATATTATAAAACTGTATTAATTACTACCACCCGGATCTGGAGTCACAATTCACGAGCATTCTAGAATTTACTACAAGTAATAGTCTGAAAGAAATACAACTGTCTGAATGAAAGGAAAAAGTAGGACATAAAAAGATAGACGGGGACTTCAAGGTCTGTGAACGCTGACAGATCTACCTTGAGTCTCCGGATAGCAGACCAATAGCAAATCTCGATCAACCTGAGTCGGTATCAAAATCTGCACAGAAAGTGCAGAGTGCAGCATCAGTACAACCGACCCCATGTACTGGTAAGTGTCGAGCCTAACCTCGACGAAGTAGTAACGAGGCTAAGGCAAGGCACCTACAATCAACCTGTACAATTTAACAGTGTATACACAAATAATAGGAATGCAGAACTAAACATGAAATGTCGGGAGGGGAGAAATACTAAGGGGAATACAGATAAAGAACTACAACATAATAATCACCGGAGCAGTCAATATACCATGAATCAATAGGAATAATGAATACAGTAAAGAAAAATGCACGACATCAACCTTCGTGCTTTTACTCTCAATGTCACAATAAAATTAATAGAAAAGGCACGGCATCACCTTTCGTGCTTTTACTCTCATATAATGGCACGGCATCACCCTTCGTGCATTAACACTCACAATATAGCATGGCATCACCGTTCGTGCATTAACACTCACAATATGGCACGGCATCACCCTTCGTGCATTAAGACTTACAATATGGCACGGCATCACCCTTCGTGCATTAACACTCACAATATGGCACGGCATCACCCTTCGTGCATTAACACTCTCCCTTACCATAATGCAATGCATGAATAACAACAGGGAGATAGAATAACAAGTACAAACCTTACTTCAACATTTGGTTCCATAATATCAATCTCAACTTTAAAATAAAAACTCAATTATAACCAGAAAATTCCGTAAACATGATAAGAACGATAATTTGAACAGCACCAGTATAACACGTAGCAATTTGGCATAGGAATAAGACAATATAAGAAAAACAAAGAAACATGGAAAACAAGTAAATTGGCTGTGCATAAGTACTCGTCACCTCACATATACGCCGCTCACATGAATTTAACTTAGCAAATAATCTAAGGTTCCCAATTCCCTCAAGTCAGGGTTAGACACAACACTTACCTCGCTCCGAATACCACTTAATTCTCAATCACAACTTTTCCTTTAGAATTCACCTCCAAACCACTCGTATCTATTAAAAAATGACTCAATAATATCAAATATTGCTAAAGGAATCAATTATATTGCATAAATTAAATTTCTCAAATTATTCCTCCAAAAAGTCGAAAAATCGACCCCGGGCCCGCTTGGTCAAAACCCGAGGTTCGGACCAAAATCCTTTTACCCATTCACCCCCGAGCCCGAATATGTAATTAGTTTTGGAATCCGACCTCAAATTGAGGTCTAAATCCCCAAATTCCCGAAATTCCTATTTTCTACCCTAAACCCTAATTCTACCATAAAAACTCTAGATTTTAGGTTGAAAATTCAAGAAATATAATGGGTAATTGAAAGAAAATGGTTTAGAATCACTTACCAATTACTCTTGAAAAATCGCCCCTCACCGTTTGGTTTTTGCGAAAAATGAGTTTTTTTGGCAAAAATCCCGTTTTGGATTATGTTAAGTGCTGGGCGACAGTGTTCATCGCGTTCGCGAGAGCACTGTCACGTTTGCGAAGTGTATGACCTGCCAAGCCTTCGCATTCGCGAGGCAGTGCTCGCGTTCATGTAGGTTACGCTTTCCCTGGTCTTCGCGTTCGTGATGAAGAAAAGGTTGACTCCCCCTCCCCAGTGCCTAATGCTACGCGTTCGCAATGGGCTTGTCGCATTCGCGAAGGGTAACGCCCCCATCGCTTCGCGTTCGCGAAGAAGAAATCCTCAGCTGCCCAGTTTACTCTTCGCGTTCGCGAGAGTGCCTTCACGAACGCGAAGAAGGACATGCCGGAACACAGATTCTGCAGAAAAACCAGATTTCCAAAGTCCAAAACATCCCGTGGCCTATCTGAAACTCACCCGAGCCCTAGTGGCTCCAAACCAAACATGCACACAAGTCTAAAAACATCATACAGACCTGCTCGCGCGATCAAATCACCAAAATAACACCTAGAACTCTAAATTTAGTACCAATTCAAATGAAATTCTCAAGAACACTTTAAAATTTCTATTTTCTCAACTAGACGTCCGAGTCACGTCAAATCAACTCCGTTTCTCACCAAATTTCACAGACATGTCTTAAATATCATAATGAACATGTACCGGGCTCAAGAACTGAAATACGTACCCGATACTAACAATGCCAAATATCAATCAATTCTTAAAAACAAATAATTTCCAAACTTTAAATATTCATCAAAGATTCATAACTCAAGCTAGGGACCTCCAAATTCGATTCCGGACATACGTCCAGGTCCCATAATTCGATACGGACCTATCGAGACTGTCAAAGCACGGATCCGGGCTCGTTTACAAAAATGTTGACCGAAGTCAACCAAAATTAACTTTTAAGGCAAAAATTCTTAATTTCATTAGTCTTCAACATAAAATCTTTTTTTTCGGAAACCTGTCCGGACTGCGCACGCTAATTGAGGAGGGTAAAAATAAGATTTTTAAGGCTTAAGAGCGCATATTCGATTTCTAAAATATAAGATGACCGTTTGGGTCATCACAGCTCAAATATCACAACTTGCCACAAAAATCAACAATACCGTATTTTCCACAATAAGGACCCATGGCTTGACCATAATGTGCACAAAATCTTATCAAAATATCCGAAAGTGAACAACTCAACAAAATAATATTTCACATAAAAATCAAGGTGGCAAACCCACCAAATCATCATGTAAAAATAATTTCAATAAACAAGGATCTAGGCATGACAAATAGAGGATTTAATAAGTGCCAAGGATTTTCAATTTACTACACAATATGCCTAAGACTTAAACCCAATATATTTTGCACATATAAGCCCGAGTACGTACTCGTCACCTCGCGCACACGGCATTTCACATTTCACAAATGGCACATAAGACTCGATGCCTAAGGGGTAATTCCCCCACTCGAGTTTAAGCAAGACACTTATCTTTTTGAAGTTAGGCCGATATTTCAAAACATCCTTCTTTCTTGAATTGACCTCCGGACAGCTCAAATCTATCCAGATTAATTGTATAACTCTATTAAAATTCATCGAAAATAATTCCAGATAATAATACATTGACTTAAAAATTTATTCCAAAAAGTCAATAAAAGTCAATACGGGGCCCACCCCTCGGAACCCGACATAATTTTTGTGATATCCGAACACCCATTCTAATACGAGTTCAACCATACAAATTTTATTGAATTCCAATAACAACTCGACCTCCAAATCTTAAATTTTTATTTTTGGAAGATTTTTGTAAAAATCTAGATTTCTTTCATTTAAATCTGAATTAAATATTGGATTCAAAGGCATAATCATGGAAATTAATCAAAACTGGATAAGAATTACTTACCCTAAACACCCACGCAAGAATCTCTCCAAAAATCGCCTTCCACCGAGCTTCCAATTTGATTTTCTGTTATGAACTCAAACGCCCGTTTTTGGGACTTTTAATTCTGCCCAGGCATCAAAGCATCGCGATCGCGGAAGAATGAATGCGATCGTGTAGAAGGAAAGTGGCTACTGCCCAAAAGGTGTTACGCGATCGCGGATAGAGTTGTGCGATCGCAAAGAAGGAAAATCCGGTGCCCACAAATTGAGCTACGCGAACGCGTGAAGAAGCAGGCGAACGCAGACGAGGGAAAGGCATACATACGTGTTCGCGGACTGAAGAATGCGAATGTGTAGAGGAAGTGATCACCCGTCTCCAGCTCACAGTTTCTTCTACGCGAACGCGAATGTGGAGCTGCGAATGCGAAGAAGGGAAATGCAGACCTTTGCAATCGCATGAGGTACTATGCGAACGCGATGAAGAAAAATGGGGCAGATCAACAGAACACTACGCGATCGCGACTGGAGCTACGTGATCGCGAAAGAGTGCACCAGATACCAGAAACCAGGAATCCAAAAATAGAAGAAATTGGCCCGAGGCCCATCCAAAACATACCCGAGGACCCCGGGACCCCGTCTAAAAACACAAACAAGTTCCATAACTTAACACGGGCTCGCTCGAGGACTCAAATCACATCAAACAACATCAAAACGACAAATCGCACCTCAAATCCAAATATATGAACTTTGAACTTTTAAATTTTATATATTGTGTCGAGACCTATCAAACCAACCCGGAATGACGTCAAATTTTGCAGGAAAGTCTCAAACAACATAACGGAGTTGTTCCAACTCTTGGAATCACATTTTGACACCGATATCAAAAAGTCCATTTTCGGTCAAAATCTCCAAAAATTCGACTTTCGCTATTTCAAGCCTAAATCAGCTACAGACCTCAGATTCACAGTCCGGACACGCTCCTAAGTCCAAAATTACCCAACGGAGCTAACAGAACCGACAGAACTCCATTCTAGAGTCGTCTTCACGTATTTCCGACTACGGTCAAAATCCAAAGACTTAAGCTTCCGTTTTAGGGACTAAGTGTCCCAAATCACTCAGAATCATCCGGTAACTGAATTCAATTATGCACGCAAGTCAATACACATAGTACGAAGCTGCTCAGGGCCTTATGCTGCCGAACTGGACTTAAATTCTCAAAACGACCGGCCAGGTCGTTACATTCTCCACCTCTTAAACAAACGTTCGTCCTCAAACATGCTAAGAATTATTCTGAGTTTACCAAATTGATGATTTTACTTTTACACATATACTCACGGTTGATCCCACGTTACCATATTTGAGATAAGCCCGACAACATCGTCTCATTTGAGATTATTTCTTTTATCCATATTTGTGAACTTTAAGACGAATTCTTACACTCTAAACATTTTCACAAGACCTGATTTTCACAACAACGCACGATTTTTAGTCTCAACTGGCTATAGCAACTCGTGTCGACGCACACATCAACTTTCTTGATAGTGTTAAAGTACTTCAAAAATTTTCTGGGGTGTTACATTCTCCCCCCGCTTAGGATCATTCGACATAACATAACTTATCTCTTCCTTTGCAAATCTCAATCCTTCAAATTTTACTAACTCCCAAATTTTTCAGAAATTTCGGCAGAGTCTCCCCTGTAATTGGGCCTATCCACCTACTAGAGTAACACCAAAAGAACTCCTAACAATACATCCACAACCCAACAAAATACCACAAGGTATATATCAATAACACCAATCTCAACATTACAAATACTGCATTATTATAATGATATCAGGACATGAAGCACATCATATGTATGCTCATCACCACATCTTTAGTCTTAAAAGTTGTTCATAATTAATTCCAATATCATCAATTAATCTCATATTAACCACCACCTCATTTCAAATTTCCACAATACTGACAACAGAATGTGAGGCATGAATACCTCATGATTACCTACTTAGATTAATGAGTCACATTTACTGCCACCTCGGCACTCATCTCATAGGTTAAAACTCAATGTTTACAGCACAAAAGTGGCTAAATATGCACAGAAAATATACAAGATTTATCAAATAAGCCTAACAGGCAAGACTCACTATTAATAATATTGTACAAATTAAATTTCACAAAGGGAGAATTTTAAACTCATAAATATTTCACCACAAGGACCTCATCCTTATATAACTTCTACCGTGGCTTATAGTCCAGTTTAAATATTTCATCTCATATAAAAATGCGAGGATCTCTTCCTCAACTCCGAATCACAAGTATTTTGCACATTGTGCCAATTGAAATTTTCAAATTCCTTTCTTTCTTCTTTTCAATAAATTTTGTAAACAATTATTCACAACACATAATGAACCCTCATACCAATAGGGCATATAATTCATAAAAATTAAGATCAATTATTCCAAAATCACATCAAAACCCACTGTAGTGAGTCACATAAAGTCACTTTTGGACTTATAGCCCTTAGTAGTGTACAAAATAAAAATGATAGACACGGGCTAACATCTTTAATTCTCCCAACAGGGATAAACATATAAGGGTTTCACAAAATTACGAAGCTCACCCATAAGCGGAGCATAATAGAAGGACTCACCTCAATATTCGGATCCGAATCAAACTAAGGAAAAATATCCTTTTATAACAAAATCAGGATCGTACCTGTAACAACACCATTTGTTGTATTGGCCTCAGCCAAATCATAGAGATTATATCAACGAGTCGGGCCTCCACCACTTAGGTGCCCACTACCCTCCTGTCCTACAGCTCTAACTGACTGTGCACATGAAGTATTAACTGGAATAAAGCTTGTGGTTGGAGTGTTCTGATGAAATCCACCCCTCCCAAGTCTGGGACAATTTCTCTTGATGTGCCTTGTATCACTACACTCATAAAAACCCCTCTGCGGGTTCGGCTGCTCACTCCGAGTCTGTGTCGGATAACTAGAATAACCATTATAGGAACCCCGTGTCGGTGGTGCATTAAAAGAACTTACTGGAATACCCCGAGTATTCTAAAATTATTTCCATGGCCCCGTTGATAATGAAATGTAGAATTATTAACGACGCGGGAATACCACAAGTCCCAGCATCATCCCATACTAATTTTAGCTCTTAATCATATACAAGTTTCGGAGAACCTTTCAATACCACATAAATACATCTTAGGCCATTTATTTGTTGCATGTCATCCTCGTGATAGTTAAACTCGCTCCCCCCCAGTGCCTTGGTTGCGTACGTACCCTTTGCTAAATAGAAATCCCATACGAATTACATAGTCTCTAATACCACCAGCTATTTCAGATCTACATCCACCTCGTGACCCTACCACAATTGTGATGATTAGGCAATTAATTAAACCTTCTTAATATCATACTTATCAACCAAATGTTAGAACCTGTTGCACCCCAATGTGCACAACTGAATGATCTCTCAATACTTCCGCATCCTCGATCTTGACAACACGTTGTAATAATGGTTGAGCAACCCTGGCTCTCTTATAACCCCTCTATAGTATCATGAACCGTTGGCGCATAGTTGATACCGAGTGCACAATTTCATACACGAGTGGATGCAAAAGAACATAAGATATATGCTTCAAGCTGAATAAATGCCGCACGATGAGGAATGAAAGAAGTGAATTTTTTCCCTACTAGCTCTGTAGCCTCTCGAAGATAAGTACAGACGTCTCCGTACCGATCCGCAAGACTCTACTAAACTCGTTCGTGACTCGCAGAACCTATGAACCTAGAGCTCTGATACCAACTTGTCACGACCCAAAATCCCGCCACAGGCATCGTGATGGCACCTAGTCTCTAAGACTAGGTAAGCCGATTTCGATTACATTTTGAAGCCATTTGTTTTGTAATTAAATAAGTAATCAAAACTAACAGCGGAACAAATATGAATATACAACCTCCAAAGACTGGTAGTACTGAGTCACGAACTCTAACTGAATACATGGAATGATCAAGAGGACCGAATATACAATACTGTTTGATTAAAAAATTAACAGTACAATGAAATGAAAGGACTACAAGGGACTGCGACGACCAAGCAGCTCTACCTTGAATCCTTATGATCCCGCTTTAACTCTGTTCAAGTAAGATATCTCCAATACCTGGCTCTGCACAGAGTGTAGTATGAGTACACCACGGTCGGTACCCAGTAAGTATCAAGACTAACCTCAGTGGAGTAGAGACGAGGTACAGTCAAGACACTCACTAGTCTAATAGCATGTGCAATATAATATACAAAATAATATGAAATAGATAACAATAAGGGCAACATAAAACAACTAGTGATATGCACAGTAAGACAACAAGAATACCATTAATAAATACAATTACACCCAATTAAATCAAGTCCTTCTATTAATGTCTTTCACCTATAATTCTTCTAAATAACTCTCTTTCAAATATAATTTTCTCAAATAATTATTAATCAAATATAACTCTTTCATATAATACTTTCTAAATAAAAATCCTTCCAAATAAATATTTTGAATATAATTTTTTCAATTAAAATGTCACCATGTGACACCTCATTTCATAATCATAAAAATATGGGTTTCAGCCTAATTTTATATTTTTCGTAAACATGGGTCTCAGCCCATATTTCATATTTTCACGGCACCTCGTGCCCATAATTAAATCATCATATTTCCCCGATACCTCGTGCCCTCATTTCATATCACAACTGCACGGACAATTTACGTGCCAAATATGATTATTAATGCCTATAAGATCCATACAATCAATTTATTTCCGATAAAGTAAGCTTAAAATTTTTAAATCAAGTAAGAAATTCAACAAAGAAATGAATTTATTTTAGAAATTATTTGGGTGAAGAAAATAACATTTCAATTAAAATGAAAGCACCCGATAGTTGCTGATTTGGATGTAAAACTTATAAGAACTAAAGCATACAATAATTTTTTTTATTCAAAACAACTTAACTTTGAAAACTAATAAAGACTAGAACCACAAATCCTCAGAGTCTCGTACAAGAGCCAAAGACAACACATTACAATAAGGGATACAAACACATACTAAATCAAATATTACATCACAGAAAAACACAACAATTTACCTATCACGGAAATACAAAAAAATAACCGAAGACAAGTGCAACCACAGAGAATGTCAACAAAGGCACTCCCGAGATACCGTCTCGTAGTCCCAAAAGTAAATATGCAACAACAACAATGCCCCCAGGCCATCACAAGTCATCCCTATTCAATTCCCGACATAGCCCACCTTGTCTCGCCATTTGTGCAATAGTAAAGTGAATGCCCGCCTTGTCTCGCCACACGCGCACAATAATATTTTCACCTTGTCTCGCCACATGCGCAAACCCTCCCCCCCCCCCACACATATATATATATCCCGCCTTGTCAAGCCGCATGTGCATAAATCAATAGTAATAATAGCACGGTAGAAACTTCGTGCAAACACCTGAACAAAACTTCCCAACAGAATAACGTGTCAATATCACATCTCATAAACTGCACCTCAAGTGCTCAGCTATTATAACATATCACAGATTGCACATCAAATGATCAATTATTACAACTTATCACAAATTGTACATCAAGTGCTCAAATATTATAACTTATTACAAATTGTACATCAAGTGCTCAAATATTATAAATTATCACAAATTGCACATCAAGTGCTCAAACATTACAAATTATCACAGATTGCACATCAAGTGCTCAAATATCACAACTTGCCACAAAAATCAACAAATACCTTATTTTCCACAATAAGGACCCATGGCTCGACCATAATGTGCACAAAATCTTAACAAAATATCCCGAAGTGAACAACTCAACAAAATAATATTTCACATAAAAATCAAGGTAGCAATCCCACCAAATCATCATGGAAAAATAATTTCAACAAATAAGGATCTAGACATGACAAATAGAGGATTTAATAAGTGCCCATGATTTGCATTTTACTACACAATATGCCTAAGACTTAAACCCAATATATTTTGCACATATAAGCCTGAGTACGTACTCGTCACCTCGCGCACACGGCTTTTCACATTTTACAAACGGCACATAAGACTCGATGCCTATGGGGTAATTCCCCCACTCGAGGTTAAGCAAGACACTTACCTTTTTGAAGTTATGCCGATATTCCAAAATAGCCTTCTTACTTGAATTGACCTCCGGACAGCTCAAATCTATCCAAATTAATTGTATAACTCCATTAATATTCATCGGAAAGAATTTCAGATAATAATACGTTTACTTAAAAATTTATTCTAAAATGTTAACAAAAGTCATCGCGGGGCCCGCCCCTAGGAACCCGACATAATTTTCTTGAAATCCGAACACCCATTCCGATACGAGTTCAACCATACCAATTTTATCGAATTCCAATAACCACTCGACCTCCAAATCTTAAATTTTTTTTTTTGGAAGATTTTTGTAAAAATCTTGATTTCTTTCATTTAAATCCGAATTAAATGATGGATTCAAAGGCATGATCATGGAAATTAATCAAAACTGGATAAGAATCACTTACCCCAAACACCCACACAAGAATCTCGGCAAAAATTGCCTTCCACCGAGCTCCCAATTTGATTTTGTGTTATGAACTCAAACCCCCGTTTTTGGGACTTTTAATTCTGCTCAGGCGTCAAAGCATCGCGATCGTGGAAGAACGAATGCAATCACGTATAAGGAAAGTGGCTACTGCCCAAAACGTGTTACGCGATCACGGACAGAGTTATGCGATCGCTAAGAAGGAAATTCTGGTGCCCACAATTTGAGCTACGCGAACGCGTGAAGAAGCAGGCGAACGCGGACGAGGGAAAGGCATACTTTCACATTTGCGGACTGAAGAATGCAAACGCGTAGAGGAAATGATCACCCATCTCCAGCTCACAGTTTCTTCTAAGCGAACGCGAATGAGGAGCTGCGAACACGAAAAATGGAAAGGCAGATCTTCACGATCGCGTGAGGTACTATACGAATACGATGAAGAAAAATGGGGCGGATCAACAGAACACTACGCGATCGCGACTGGAGCTACGCGATCGCGAAAGAGAGCACCATACACCAGAAACCAGCAATCCAAAAATAGAAGAAATTGGCCCGAGGCCCATCCGAAACACACCCGAGGCCCACGGGACCCCGTCTAAACACACAAACAAGTTCCATAACTTAACACGGACTCTCTCGAGGGATCAAATCACAACAAACAACATCAAAACGACGAATCACACCTCAAATCAAAATCTATGAAGTTTGAACTTTCAAATTCTATATCTTGTGTCGAGACCTATCAAACCAACCCAGAATGACGTCAAATTTTACAGGCAAGTCCGAAATAACAAAACGGAGTTTTTCCAACTATCGCAATTGCATTCCGGCCCTGATATCAAAAAGTCCACTTCCGGTCCAAATCTCCAAAAATTCGACTTTCACCATTTCAAGCCTAAATCAGCTACAGACCTCAGATTCATAGTCCGGACACGCTCCTAAGTGCAAACTCACCCAATGGTGCTAACAGTATCGATGAAACTCCATTCCGGAGTCGTCTTCACACAGTTCTGACTACGGTCAAAATCCTAAGACTTAAGCTTCTGTTTTAGGGACTAAGTGTCCCAAATCACTCAGAATCATCCGGTAACTGAATTCAACCATGCACACAATTCAATACACATAGTACGAAGCTGCTCAGGGCCTTATGCCGCCGAACGGGACTTAAATTCTCAAAACGACCGGTTGGGTCGTTACACTAAGTTCCAACAAATTTCCAATTTAATACATAAGGGCATCTACGAATTTCAACCATTATAATTTGCAAATATAAACTAAGTACGTACTCGTCACCTTACGTACACGGCTTTAAATCACACAATTTACACAAAAGACTCAATGCCTAAGGGGTAATTTCTTTCACTCAAGGTTAGGCAAGATACTTACCTTTTTGAAGTTATGCCGATATTCCAAAATAGCCTTCTTGCTTGAATTGACCTCCGGACAACTTAAATCTATCCAAATTAATTATATAACTTCATTAAAATTCATTAGAAATAATTTCGGTTAATAAAATGTTGACTTAAAATTTTATTCTAAAAAGCCAATCAAAGTCAACGCGGGGTTTGCCTCTCGGAACCTGACATATTTTTTGCCTCTCGGAACCTGACATATTTTTCGCGAAATACGAATGCCCATTCCGATACGAATTTAACCATACCAATTTTATCAAATTCCGATAACAACTCGGCCTCCAAATCCTAAATTTTTGTTCTTGAAATATTTTTCCAAAAATCTTAATTTTTTCCATTTAAATCTGAATTAAACGATGAATATAACCACGTATTTATAGAATTTAATCACTTTCGGATATAGGATACTTACCCAAGTCAAAGTCGTGAAGAACTCCTCCAAAATTGCCCAAATACCGAGCTCCAAAATCTCAATTGAAAATGGCAAAGTGACTGATTTTTTGTCCTTATGTTTCTGCCCAGTTTCGCACCTGTGGGCAGATTTGTCTAGGGGTGCTTATCGGGCGGATAATTACGCTTAACGGTTCGGCTTAACTGTTATCAGATTATAAATATAGTAATCCGCTAGCCATCCAAAAAGACAATGGACAGATTGGTATCGGATTAACAATTATCAGGCGGTTATCGGACGACTTATCGGTTAAACCAAATAGAAATTTTTGAACAATCATTCAATCAATACCAAAAATTTTTAAATCAATAAAAAATTTATAATACCATCTAAGATCTAACCAAACGGTATTTTTTAATTGAAAAGTCTTCAAGACTTCTCATACTGTCATACATGTATTAACCAAATTTTTAATACCATCAAGACTACTCATACAGACATACACGTAGTAATCATTGAAATTTTGATTTGTTGACTTCTCTACCTCTGGTGGCTATAGACAATTGAGAAATAGAAAATAAAAATTAGGGATTTAGCCTTTTATGGTTTCAATAGTACTTTATATACATATGGGTAAAAGTATAAATTATAAAAATTCTTAACGGGTTAACGGTTTACCCAATAAGAAAATTGAGTAATCCTCCCCCAAACCATTAAGCCATTAATTATAAAATCTCAATCCGTTCACCATCCATTACCCCGATAATCCGGTGCCAATAAGTCATCGGTTCGGTTCGGTTAACGGTTTCGATTCGGTTTTGAACAGCCCTAGATTTGTCGCGCCTACAAGCTCGCTTCTACGAGCATTGTTCATGCTTCTGCGCTGCCTCCGCTTCTGCGAACACTATTCACACTTCTGCGAGAAAACCAACAAGCTACCATGAGCTGCCAGCTTCGCTTATGCGTTCTTACTTGTGCTTCTGCGATCGCGCAGGTGCGCAAAAATGTCCGCTTCTGCGAGTTCAAGCTAGCCTCTGCCCAGCTCCCTTTCCAGTCACTTCTGCGATGATTTCCACACTTCTGTGAGGTCGCTTCTGTGATGAAGCTTCCGCAGAAGCGAAAGCATCAGCTACTGCCCAGAAATTCCAACGGCTTTTCTTCAAGTCCGAATTGATCCATTAACCTCCCGAAATCCACCCGAGGCCCTCGGGACCTTAACCAATTATACCAACAAGTCCCAAAATATAATACAAACTTAGTCGAGGCTTCAAACCACGTCAAACAATGCCAAAATAACGAATCGTGTATCGAATCGAATTATGCGTTTTTAAATCTTTTAACTTCTATATTTTGCGTTGAAATGTATCAAATCAATCCGGAATGACTTCAAATTTTGCACACAAGTCATAAAGGACGTAATGGAGTTGTTCT
Source organism: Nicotiana tabacum (assembly GCF_000715075.1). Taxonomy (NCBI): domain Eukaryota; kingdom Viridiplantae; phylum Streptophyta; class Magnoliopsida; order Solanales; family Solanaceae; genus Nicotiana; species Nicotiana tabacum. The sequence continues at coordinate 10,808,744 of NC_134103.1, read as the reverse complement.
AATTTCTGAAATCAAAATCCGACTTCGTTATCAAAATTTCAACCTTCGGTTGAACTTTCCAAAATTTTCTATTTTCCAACTTTCGCCAAAATGCGTCGAATTATCCTACGGACTTCCAAATCCAAATCCGGACATACACCTTAGTCCGAAATCATTATACGAAGCTATTGACATTATCAAAATTTCATTGCGGAGCCGTTTGCTCAAAAGTCAACTCTTCGGTCAACTCTTTTCATTTTAGCTTCTAAAATAAGAGAGACAAGGTCAGCGGACGCCAAGCAACTACCTTGATAGTCTCCAACTGATAGTACTCTGAAATCTAACAATCTTTGTGTCCGAAAACACTTGGATTTGCACACGAGGTGCCGAGTGTAGTATGAGTACAACTAACTCAATAAGTAACAAGACTAACCTCTGGGCTGAAAGAAATGATGAGCTCCGCAGGTACAGTCCAGAAAGAAATAATGGTACATAAATGTAGGCATGCTTTCAAGTTCAACAGATACACTTAGTACAAGTGAAATAGATCAATACTGTATGATATAAGGAATATAACATATCAGTAGCAAGACCTCCTATAGATACTGGTCACCAATCATTCGTTCACTCGGTATAGTTTATGGCTAGTCCAGCCCCGGGGTGTTCCAACCTGTGTATATATATACACATCGACTGACAGTCAGTCATTCAGTACCGTATAAGGCCAATCCAGCCCTGGGGTAATTTATCCCCAAATGCAAATGATACGGACATCCATGTCCAGGTAAATTCATTACAATATAAATAAGTAAGGCAAGCCATGCCCTGGGAAAAATCCATCCCAAACATATATTTAAGCAGTAAGTAAGGCAAGTCCATGCCCTAGGAAATCTATCCCGAATATATAAAATTATCTACGCTCACTGGGGGTGTACAGACTCCGGAGGGGCTCCTTCAGCCCAAGCGCTATAAGTCGACCGCGCTCACTAGGGGTGTGTGCAGACTCTCGGAGGGGATCCTTCAGCCCAAGCGTGATATAAAGCCAATAAGGCCTACTGCAGGCGGGCAGTCCCGATCCGTATAATAATAAAGCCAATGAGGCCTGCTGCAGGTGGGCAGCCCCGATCCATTTAATAATAAAGCCAATAAGTCCTGCTGCAGGCGGTCAGCCCCGATCCATAAAATAGTAAAGAAAATAAGGCCTGCTGCAGGCGGGCAGTCCCGATCCAAAACAATAATAATGTATAAAGCCATTCTGGCCTGCTGCAGGCAGGCGGCCCCGATACATTTAATAATAATATATATAAAGCCAAATAGCCTGCTGCGTTGCGCAGCTCAATCCCATAAATATCCTCATAATGGACAATTATTACTGAGTGTGAAATGTATACCTTAGAACAATAAATTCAACAACATCACGACCCCATGGGTCCTAAAATATCGACACACAGCCTAAACATGATCTTTATTACTAGCCTCAGCTTAATTCCTCTAACACGTGCCACATGTTCAAATAATAACATGATTCTTTAATTTTACTACGTCACAGGATTTATTCAAGACACACTTTCTGTGGTGCATGTCTACATGTTCGTCACCTATCGTGTGTGTCACCTCCAAACAATTCATATCATACCAAATTCGGGGATTCATACCCTCAGAACCAAGTTTAGAAATATTACGTACCTCCAACCGTATAATTCTTTACTCCGCTATACCTTTGCATTGTGAATTGGCCTCCAAATGCCTCGAATCTAGCCATCATTAATTCGATTCAGTCAATAAAATTTATTGAAATTAACTCCATAAGAAAATGCTAATTTTTCATAAAAATTCGAATTTACGCTAAAAAATTGCTCGTGGGGCCCACATCTCAAAATCCGGCGAAAGTTACAAAATATGAACGCTCATTCAACCACGAGTCCAACCATATAAATTTTACTCAAATCCGACATCAAATCGACCCTCAATCTCCAAATTAAACTAAGAGGGTTTTTCACAATTTTTCCAACTTAATTCACCCATTAAATAATAAAAACAACCATAGATTCGGGTAATTTAACCAATATTGAGTTAAGAACACTTACCCTGTTGTTTCCTCTGATAATCTTTCAAAAATCACCTCTTCCCGAGCTCCAATCCGTCAAAATTCCCATTTTCAGAACTTAAACTCAATGCCCAGTGATTTCTTCTACGCGATCGCATAGCACAAATTTTTACTGCCCATAAAAATAACCCTACGCGATCGCAAACTATCCCATGCGATCGCGAAGTTCAAACCTATAAGCCCACACGATCGCAAACCATTTCACGTGATCACGAAGCACAAATGCGTGGCCTTCCCTGTTGCTCCGCTTACTCTATGCGATCGCAGCCCTATTCACGCGATCGCGAAGAACAAAAATATCACTGCCTCAAATAAGCCTACGTGATGGTAAACCATCTCAGGCGATCGCGTAGAACAAAGTCGCCTCTGCCCAAATTACACTACGCGATCGCAGATAAACTTACGCGATCGCGTATAAGGAAATCAGAAGAAGAAAAATACCAGCAACTATCAGCAGTCTGCCAATAGCCAAAAGTGATCCGTTAGCCATATGAAACTCACACGAGCCCCTCGGGACCTCAACCAAATATACCTACAAGTCCTAAAACATCATACGAACTTAGTTGAACCCTCAATTCACCTCAAACAACGCTAAAACCATGAATTACACCCCAATTGAAGCCTAATGAACTTTGAAATTTCTAATTTCTACAAACGACTTTGGAACCTATCAAATCACGTCTGATTGACCTCAAATTTTTCACACAAGTCATAAATGACGTAACAAACCTATAAATATTTTCAGAATCGGATTTTGACCTCAATATCAAAAAGTCAACTTTCCAAAAATTCAACTTTTGGCATTTCAAGCCTAATTCTTCTACGGACCTCCCATTAATTTTCCGGACAGGCTCCTAAGTCCAAAATCACCATACGGAGCTATTGGAATCATCAGAATTCAATTCTGAGGTCGTTTACTCATAAGTCAATATCCGGTCAACTTTTCCATCTTAAGTTTTCAATTATGAGACTAAGTGTCTCATTTCACTCCGAATTCTCGGCAAGTCATAAAACAACTGTAAAGCATAAATTGAGCAGTAAATGGAGAAACGGGGCTATAATACTCAAAACGACAGGCCGGGTCGTTACATCTCACCTCGATAATCATAACTGAATCAAAATAAGAATAGTGCTCCTCTATTATAATTAAAATTATACCTGTGATGACACCATCTGGTGTATCGGCCTCAGCCAAATCATAGTAATTATATCAACGGGTCGGGCCTCCCCTTCATAGGCGCCCACTACCTGCCTGTCCTCTACCCCTAACAGGTTGAGCACGTAAAGTATTAACTCGACTAAAGCCTGTAGCCTAAGTTTTTTTGATGAAATTTGCCTCTCCCAAGTCTGGGACAATCTCTCATGATGTGCCCGATATCACCACACTCATAACAACCCCTCTGAGGTCACGACTGCTCGTACTGAGTCTGTGTCGGATAACTAGAATAACCACTATAAGAACCTCATGCCGATGATGCACTAAAAGTGTTAACTGGAGCACTACGAGTGCTCTGAATTGCGGACTGGGCTGACCGACTGCCCGAGCCTCCGCCATGATGATTCATAGCTGCAGAGTAGAATCCACTGAATCCTCTAGAGTTCCGAGACCTTTTGGCCTCTCTAGACTTCTTTTCCCCACTTCAAACACGTTCTAACATCCTGGAAATCTCTACTACTTGCTGAAATGGAATGTCAGTCTGCAACTCCCGAGCCATGCTTATTTAAAAATCATAATCGATGCCTTCAATGAATCTGCGAACTCGCTCTCTAACTGTAGGAACCAAGATAGGTGCATGATGGGCTAATTCACTGAACCTGATAGGATATTCTGACACCGTCATGGTGCCCTGACACAACCGTTCAAACTCTATGAACTATGCATCCCGAAGAGTTTGGGGAACAAACTCTTTCAAAAATATTTCCGAAAATTGATCCCAAGTTAGTGCCTTCTTCATAAGCTTGCCACCATCGATATGCTGCTCCTAACAACTGAAATGTAGTAAAGGCAACTCCGCTCACTTCCACAATACCTATGATGCAGAGAATACGGTGACACTTTTCTAGAAATCCTTGGGCATCCTCAGTAGCTGTGCCACTGAAGGTAGGTGGACTATACCTCTTAAATCTTCCATGTCTCTTTTGTTCTTCTTCTGATGCCTCTGGCCTGACCTTAGGCTGAACCGGAATAACAGGCTGTACAGGTACTATACCCAGAACCTGACCAATATGAACCTGCTGCTCTGGAGTACGGGCGGTAGGAGTATGAACTCCTCCCCCAATCTGTGAAATATTTGGGGAAACGGAGATCAATCCCGCCTGAGTTAATGTACCAAACATATTCAGGAACTGTGCTAAAGTCTCCTAAAGTCCGGGGGTAACAACAGGTGTCTCTGGTACTTGTCCCCCAACCGGAGCTACTAGCGGCTCCTTAACTGCCCCTCTGACTGGTGTTCTAGCTGTGACACGTGCCCTTCCTCGGCCCCGGCCTCTTGCGGCCTAGCAGTATGCGTGGGTGTCTGCTCAGCTGATCCGGTAGCACGTGTCCTTACCATCTATGAGAGAATAGAGATACAAAGGCTCAAATTCCAAATTCAACAAATTTCGCATGACCGGAATGAAAGAAGTGGATATTTCCTAACAGTTCTGTAGCCTCTCCAAGATAAGTACAGACGTCTCCGTACCGATCTGCAAGACTCTACTAGACTTGTTCGTGACTCATAGAACCTATGAACCTAGAGATATGATACCAACTTATCACGACCCAAAATCCTACCTCAAGTGTCGTGATGGCACTTAGTCTCTAAGACTAGGTAAGCCGATTTCAATTTTATTTCAAACCATTTTTTTAAAACATATAATTTAATGCAAGTGTCGAAACCAAAAGCGGAAACAAATATAACAACCTCCCAAGACTGGTAATACTGAGTCACGAACTCTAACTGAATATATGGAATGATCTCGAGGACCGAATATACAATACTGTTCGAATAGGAAATTAACAGTACAATAAAAATGGAAAGACTCCAAGGGACTGCGACGACCAAGCAGCTCTACCTTAAGTCCTTGCGATCACACTCTAACTTTGTCCGAGTCTGATATCTCCAATTTCTGACTCTGCACAAAAATGTGCAGAAGTGTAGTATGAGTACACCACAGTCGGTATCCAATAAGTATCAAGACTAACCTCGGTGGAGTAGTGACAAGGTACAGTCAAGACACTCACTAGTCAAATAATTTGTGTAATATAGCAGTATACAATAGTACTGGAAAACAACTAGCAATGATAGCAACAAAAATCAACTAATTATATAAACAGCAAGGCTACAGAAACACCATAATTATTACTCAGACGTATAAGGAACACAAGTACAATCAATTAAACAAGTCCTTCAAATATAAATCTTTCACATAGAATTTTTTTGAATAAATACCTTCCGAATATATTTCTGTCAAATAAATATCCTTTGAATATAAAACTCTTTCAAATAAAAATCTTGGAAATATACTCCTTTCAAATAAATATCTTTTGAATATAAAACTCTTTCAAATAAATATCTTTCGAATATACTTCTTTCAAATAAATATATTTTGAATATAATTCTTTCGAATAATAGTCACTCTGTGACACCTCGTTTCATAATCATAAGATACGGGTCTCAGCCCACTTTCATATTTTCACTGCACCTCGTGCCAATATTTTTGTTAATGCTGCACGGACAACTCACATGCCAATAATAAAAATCATTATATTTTTTCGGCAACTTGTGCTCATATTTCATATCACATCTGCACGGACAGTTCACGTGCCAATAATAAAAACCATCATATTTTCCCCCGGCACCTTGTGCCCATATTTCATATCACGTCTGCACGGACAGTTTACATGCCAATAATATAAAACGTCCGGCAATAGCCACAGGCTCACAATTTCAATATGAATCAGACTATTATCAAGTTTACCAAAATAATAAGACAAGTTGCACAAGAGATAAAATAAATACATGGAAAATCACAACATCACATAAAAATCACCAACACAATAATCCCACATAATCACGTATCATCCCTGACAATAGCCACCCTCATCTCTCCTATAGCCACTCGTATCACTCCATAATAATAGCCACCCATATCACTCTGCCCTGACAATATCAATAGCCACCCTTATCGCTCCTATAGCCACCCTTATCACTCCACCCAGACAATATCCCGGCACACATAACAACAGTGAAATGCCACTCTTATACCCACATAATATCAACAGTGGAATGTCACACTTATATCCTCATAATAATAACTCAAATCACACAACAATTTACACGAAATATTATCACGGCAACATAACAAAATCAATTCATATCACAAATTACCCAATGGCCACCACCAATTCCAAAGATATAACAAAATCAATTAATTTCACAACAAATAGCCTAAGGCTCCACATAATGTGTATAAAACCTCAAAACAACATAGATAGAAAAGTAACTCAGCATAGGACAATACCTTCTTTAATCCAAATTTTTGATAAATATACTAACGCCTATTTTTAAGCTTATTTAATTAATTATTTACAAATAAAAAATTCATAATGAAATTAATTCCAAGAAATATCAAATCAACAAACACACGGAATTCACACAAAAATCAAAGTGACAGTAACACCAAATTATCATATAAAACACAAATTCGACAAACAAGGAATGGGGCATGACAATTCAAGGATTTACTAAGTTCCAATTTATGAAATATAATAACTTTCGACAAACAAGGAATGGGGCATCTACGAATTTCAACTGATATTATTTGCACATATAAACCAAGTACGTACTCGTCACCTTGCGTACACGACTTTAAATCACACAATTTACACATAAGACTCAATGCCTAAGGGGTAATTTTCCCCACTCAAGGTTAGGCAAGATACTTTTCTTTTTGAAATTATGCCGACATTCCAGAATAACCTTTTTTCTCGAATTGACCTTCGAACAGCTCAAATCTATTTAAATTAATTGCATAACTTCATTAAAATTCATCGAAAACAATTCGGGATAATAAAACGTCGACTTAAAATTTTATTCTAAAACATCAACCAAAGTCAACGCGGGGCTCGCCTCTCGGAACCCGATATAATTTTTACGAAATTCGAACAATCATTCCGATACGAATTCAACCATACCAATTTTATCAAATTCCGATAACAACTCGATCTCCAAATCCTAAAATTTTTTTTTTGAAAAGTTTATCCAAAAATCTTGATTTCTTCCATTTAAATCCAAATTAAACGATGAATATAACCACAAATTTATGAAATATAATCACTTTCGGATATAGGACACTTACCCAAGTCAAAGTCGTGAAGAATTCCTCCAAAATGGCCCAAAAATCGAGCTCTAAAATCTAATCGAAAATGGCATAGTGACTAATTTTTGGTCCTTATGTTTCTGCCTAGTTTCGCACCTGCGGGCAGATTTGTCGCTTCTGCGAGCTCGCTTCTGCAACCACTGTTCACACTTTTGTGCTGCCTCCATTTCTGCGATCACTGTTCACGCCTCTGCGCTGCCTCCGCTTCTGCGAGCATTGTTGACGCTTCTGCGAGAAAACCATGAGCTGCCAGCTTCGCTTCTGCGTTCTTACTTGCGCTTCTGCGATCGCGCAGGTACACAGAAATGTCCGCTTATGCGAGTTCAAGCCAGTCTCTGCCCAGCTCCTTTTCCAGTCGCTTCTGCGATGAAGCTTTCGCAGAAGCGAAAGCATCAGCTGCTGCTCAGAAATTCCAGCAGCTTTTCTTCAAGTCCGAATTGATCCGTTAACCTCCCGAAATCCACCCGAGACCTTCGGGACCTTAACTATTTATACCAACACATTCCAAAATACAATACAAACTTAGTCCAGGATTAAAACCAAGTCAAACAACGCCGAAATTACGAATTACGCATCAAATCGAATTATGAGTTTTCAAATCTTCCAACTTCTATATTTTGCGTCGAAATATACCAAATCAATCCGGAATGACTTCATATTTTGCACACAAGTCATAAAGGACGTAATGGAGCAGTTCTAATTTCTGGAATAAAAATCCGACCTCGGTATCAAAAATTCAACTTTCGGTCGAACTTTCCAAAGTCTTTTATTTTCCAACTTTCGCCAAAATGCGTCGAATTATCCTACGGACTTCCAAATCCAAATCTGGATATATGCCTAAGTCTTAAATCACCATACAAAATTATTGACATCATCAAAATTTCATTCCGGAGCCGTTTACTCAAAAGTCAACTCTTTTCGTTTTAGCTTCTAAAATAAGAATTGTTCTTTCAATTTAATTCTGAATCTTCCGAAAACCAAACTCGACGGCACACGCAAGTCATAATACATATTACAAAGTTTTTCGGGACCTTAAGTCGCTGAACGAGGCATTAATTCTTAAAACGACAAGTCTAGTCGTTACAATTAGTCTATTAAATTTGCAGTATTTTTTTGATCTTTCACCAAAAAGAGTGAAGTATTTGTAAATGTAAGTAATGATGACTTTATTGACCGTCTTCAAATTTTGAAAACTCGTCGAGGACAATTTACATTTTTCTGTGTATTTTGCTCTTTTTAGCTTGCTGCAAATACACATTTTTACATGTATTTTGCTCTTTTCGCTTGGTGCAAAATACACTTTTTTTTTTGTAAGAATTCCTCTTTTTACTATCCTTTATTAATCCTAGTTGACTGTTTTTTTAATTAATTCTTGACTTTTTCTCGCTATTTTAGGTACTAGTCTCACTAAGTGCTAAATTTAAAAAAGTCACACAAGTATTAATAAAAATGTGTTTAAATAGTAAAATATAAATAGAAAAAAATTTTAAATTTTAAAAAAGATGAATGTGGATTATATTAGTCTTTTAAATTTGCAGTGTTTTTTTTGACCTTTCACCAAAAAGAGTGGATCATCTGTAAATGTAAGGAATGATGACGTTATTGACCGTCTTCAGATTTTGAAAACTCATCGAGGACAACTGCAAATAAAAGATCTATATTTATAATATTAGTAATGCAGTAAAGTTTTATGCTTTGTGCAAAGTTATCATAATTATTATACTTTTTTTCAAGCAATTTATCTATATAAACCGAAACGGAGAATAATCCGAACATAAGTCTAAAATGGATCAAATTGACCAATATTTATCCTATTTTGATCGTGAAAATAGTAATCCTACGCTCAAAGTAGTATGGCACTGGGAAATTCCAAGTCCTAGATCCGCCTCTGATCCCAAGCCCTTCTTAGAAAGCCCAATAAAGTTAAAAAAAAAAAAAAAAACCTAATGGAAAATAGTTGAATAAGAAGAAAAGAACAATGAACATAGATTGAACATGTAACCTCAGTTAAGAAGACAATTGAAAGACATGTCTGCTGAAAATACAATTAACTGAGATTAATTAAGGGGAATGTCTAGCTGTTAATTAAGCAAAAAAGTCAGAGGAAAAAAAATTTAATAGAGAACCAGAAAAATGATGGAAAAAACTAAAAACTAAGGTAATTTCTTTTTAATTATTAAAACTTGGAAGTGTGTATTTTAATTACATCGTTATTTTTGAGAATTTTCAACTATTCTGGGAAATTTTAGGTTATTTATTTATTTATTTATTGGTTTTTTGTTTTGTTTTGTTCCACTCTAATAAATAAGTTATTTTTCCAGGGCTGTTGGTGATATTGTGTAAAAATTGATAGACAAGTTTTATTAATCACTTAATAACGTCGATATATATAGCTAATATTGCTTCTTGAGTTTTGAATCATTTTCTTTTTCATTTAAACTAACTTACGAGGACACAAATCATGAATAATAGTCATTGTAGATGACTATGTGACAATTAGTTAATAGAGAAAAAACACGTGCCACTTGTTTTTTTCACTTTTTCTTTTATTCCAAATGACAACAAAGTGAAATCAATTTTTCGTAGCAAATTCAAAATTTAAATTTGATAGATTCGACTAAGATAATTCACAGTATTAGACTCATTACACTTCTAAAATTATGGATTTATATTAAATATTTATTAAAATTTTAATGGGTTAGGTGCACGAGGTGTTAAACACTGATTTTGGATAACTCCGGAACACTCCTTAGCACGTTCGAGGACGAACATATATTTAAGTGGGAGAGAATGTAACGACCCAACCGGTCGTTTTGACTTTTAGAACCCCGTTCCCCTAAATAAAACTTCCCGTATGTGCTTTAAATGATTTATGACTTGTGGGGATGGTTGGTTCGGGATTTGGAAGTGTTTGGGTTGAAATCGGAACACTTGGTTTCTTAAGTTGGCTTTAAAAGACTAAGTTTGACTTTGGTCAACATTTTGAGCAAACAGACTCGGATCAGTGTTTTGACAGTTTCGGTAGGTCCATATCGTGATTTGGGACTTGGACATATGCCCGAAATTAAATTTTGAGGTCCCTAACCCGAGATATGAAATTTTGATTTAAAAACAAAATTAAGTTTAAATAGTGACCGGATGTCGAATTATGTGCAAACAACCTCGGAATAGAATTCTGATGATTCCAACAACTCCGTATGGTAATTTTGGACTTAGGAGCATGATCGAAATTTTATTTGAAAGTCCGTAGTGAAATTAGGCTTGAAATGGCTAAAACAAGAATTTATGTTTGGAAGTTTGACCGGGTAGTTTAGGACTCAAAGCATGAATTACTTGTGTAAATTATATTCCTTGTTTAATTAATATTAATTGATATATATGAATATATTGTGAATTGTTAGATAAAGATATTAAAGGATGGAAATATCATATGCTTGATTTTCTATTTAAATTAATTAATTGTTAAAAAAAATTGTTCTTCCTCCCGAATTTATCTTATAATAAATATACTCTCCTTCCGGAGGTACATAAGAAAATGTCCTCCTTTCTTGTGGAGCGGGCCGAACAACTTGGCAGGATAGATGCATTTATGGATCGTGCCGCACGTCCCTCGGCAGTGTACACGAAACTCTGGATCGGGCCGTACGACCTCGGCAGAAATCGTGCTTAATAATAATAATAATTACACGATACTTGGACAGTTTATTACAGCTTGTAAAGCTATTTGATAAATTAAAAATTTATTGAAATTGAATTATAGCTTGTAAAGCTATTTGATAAATTGGAATTTTTTTTACTGAAATTGAAGGATTTAATTAATATATTGAGAATTATTGTAATTGAAGGAATTTAATTACTTCTGATAGTTCAATAAAATTATTGTTAACTCTGTGAATCACGATGATATAAATATTTCTATTTTCATGATTATTTAATGTTATTGACCCATAGTGAGTGTCATAGTCGGCCATCTCGTCTCTACCTTTTCGAGATTATGCTTGATACTTACTGGGTACACGTTATTTTCGTACTCATACTGTACTTGCTGCACATTTTATTATGCAGGTACATATATGTATAGCGGCCTTGTGGGCGCAGAGGTGTGGTTAATAATTGTGGGGACATAGGTGAGCTGCATTCTATATTACGATCCGCAGCTAACAGAGTCTCCTTCAGAGTTATTATATTTTCCTGTCTAATTTGTATTCTAGACAGATATTATATTTTATTTTAATTCCCTAGTAAATGCTCATGCACTTGTGACACCGGGTTTTGGAATGATTATGGGTTGCACTGTATTGGAAAATTTTAAAAATATTAGTACGTATTTGGTAAATGTCATCTTCTGCTATTTAATTGAGGGGAACAACTATGACTTCAAAAATATTAAAATGAGAATTTATTTAGTATTTATTGTTGGCTTGTTTCACAGCGGTGTCCGGCGCCATCACGACCTATAGGTGTAATTGGACCGTGACAATATGGTATCAAAGCACTAGGTTCACTTAGGTCTCACGAGTCATGAGCAAGTCTAGTAGAGTCTTGCGGATCGGTACGGAGACGTCTGTTCTTATCTTCGAGAGGCTACAGGGTTGTTAGGAATACTTCTCATTTTGATTCCTCATCATGCGATTTGATTCCTTTAAGGCTTATGCCTATATTTCCTTCCTATTCAATTTTATGCCACGTGAAGCGCTTGTTATACATTGAGGATCGAGGAAAATTTTAATGGTACTACAGATGTAGTACAAGATACTTCTCCTTGTATAATTAATTGGGCTATTGTCATCGCCTTGCGAAAGGCCGCTCTGTCATTTAAAATTAAGTATCATTACTACCTAAGGTTTTGAGATTTGGCATTGATTGTTATGACGATTTGTGCGTTGTTATCGCACAATGTTTATGAAATGGAAAAATGCTCGTCTATGTGTCAGGGCAGTAAACGACTTGAAAGAAGGTTTTCTCAGTACATGATTCAGAGGTTCCATGTTTTAATTCCATCGGAGAAAAGGCAATCGGACTATGAATGTTTAGGTTTAGGGTTGATGGAGTAACGAAGCTTGATATTTTCGAGTGTGGTAGAGTTCTCAATTTTGATATGGTGTCATCGCCTTGTAAAATGCGTTAAGGTTCACCAGTGTTATGGTTTTCTTCAACTCGCCTTCACGACGGGGTGTTAGGAATTGGTATAGGGGAGACAGTCGTTAGAGATCACGATGTGCAGTAATTCAGGATTAAAGCAGCGTTTCTAGTATTGATATCTTGAGAAGGATGATCGTCAGAAAGGTTTAAAGCTGGTAACGAGCTATTGGTTTAAGTGCTACAGAGACGGATTTTGTGTTAAGGCAACAACTGGGAAGCGAAGGATGAGGAAGGACATGTGGAAGGTGCCTTGCGGTGGTTAGGTTCCGAAAAGGCCAAGTGTAAGAAAATAAAAGCAGAGTAGTTGCTTAAAGGAGATGGTTGACCAAAGTGGGAGAGTAGCAAGGTAGCACATGGGTTACGTGGTATGATGATTACATGTCTTGAGGAGTGTTTGGAGTGATTTGGGATGTAAAATGGATAGTGACTAGGTCTACGGACTTAATTTAGAATATTGGCTGCTATATTGAGGAAGATTGGATACAACGGGAGGGAGTTTCTTAATATGAAGAAGAATACAACATGACTTTGGATTGGAATGCATTGTCGCACCTTTAGTTGATGTCCATGAGGAGCGAACGGACTGGTGCAGCTGGTGAATGAGCTCGGACTCAGGATGATCTACTGTTTTCATAGTAATTGCACCCAGTGCAGCGACGTTGGAGTATGTCAGCATGTAATTTCCACATGTGGGTTATCTCCTGTAAGCAGGTTAGCGGTCGCGTGGTGTTGATGAAGCTTCTACGAAGAATTCTACTGCCTATCCGGTAAGAGATTTAATATGTAAATGTGGCTAGTGGTTCAGAGTGTTTATTAAAGGTTAATAGAAGGATTTCGAGAAAATTTGGTGAGTTGTGTGTACAGGATCATGTCAACGATGAAGAAAGAATCTCGGTGGATTCTAGAATTTTGTAATTGTAGCTTCAAGCTATGTGGGAGAGCCCCATTGTCTATGATTGGATTGTGTAGTGTTAAGTTGTGCGGTTTTCTGGTTATCGGTGTATTGGTGGGTCATTGCAACTAAGGAAAGAAAATATCAGTGGTAATTTTAGCAAAGGATTTGGGAAATGTGTGCCATATTTGGCCTTATCAATTCATATTCAGGTTTTTGGAAGACTCAGAGTTTATGCTTCGTGTAGATGTAATGCACAGGAAAGTGAGACAGTTGGATGTTTCCTTGATAAAGTGTCCATGTGCTAGCAGGGCCTTGGAATTGATCATGTTTGAGAACAAGTCAGAGCAAGTGACTCTAAATAACTGTCTTAGCGGGTTCAAAAATTTAAAGTGTGGTGTCTGAGGATCTCGAGTCTATAGTATGGTTGAGTATCGAGCTTTTGCAGCAGATTATGAAATGGGGCTTGGAGTACTCTGCATTATCTTCAGGTTGTGGTGTAGCATTGGAAAAACGGAAGAAAATAACTTCGGATTCATAAAAGAAGTATCAGAATGGGTGTACTAGTTGAAGATGTAAAAAGTGCGCACAAGAAGGGATATGAGATAATTAGTGGGTTTTGAAATAAAGTGGTCTCGTGAAATAAGGTCACTTAGGATGAGTGCGGATTTGAGTTTGTGATGTAATGAATGGAGCTATTATTATATTCTAAGTCAAGTTGAGAGTAAATTGAAAAAAGACGGATCGGCTAACAATGGTTGAATCGGTACGATGGTGGCAATGATAAGTTTCTTCAGCGCATTGAATTATGCATGTGATTTGTGGCGGTACGTGCGAGGCTTGATGGCCTCCGTAATTGATTTTATTTGGAGGAATTCAAGTATTATGACATGTTTTGTGTAGAGGGATCCCAGAAGATTTATGGTGGTTTAGACCACTACTTGAGAATGATATTTTCTACGGATATGGGAATTCAGTCACGTGTTGTAATGGTTCTCTTGAAATGAGTTAAGAAGAAGGTTTCTATATGATGAAGTGTTTACCCTATTAGTGGTTCGGGGGTTATGATGAAATTCTTGTACTCCTGCGCATTAGCGTGGTTAAGTGCACTAAGTAGCATGGGATTCGATAGTTGAGGATTTAAGATTTCGGTTCGGTGTTGACAAGGATGTCATGAGCTCGGATGAGCAGGAAAGGGATTTAGATGTTTAAAATAAAATGGTATTGTTTTTAGCATCATCTAAGGTCGATGTCAGGTGTATGAGACCTTGTGTATTGATTTGTGGATTCTTGATATGCTTTACAGCATTAGTGTAACCGGTAGCATGGATGTGCAGACTAGTTACCTGGTGCGGAAGGTCGTGGGAGCGTGTCTCACGGAAAGATTATGTAAGAGTGACATGTAGTCACTTGATTGAGTGAAGATTGAAACCAAGTATAAAGATTGTGGTAATATCGCTGATTTAAGAATTTATGCCTGGAGGGCGCTCGGTTCACTTGGTTGTGGACTGTGGAAGTTTGTTCTGATTATGATGGCTATTCTTGTGTATTATGGGAAAAGGGTTATTATGGATCCTTGAAAGGTTATTAGCCTAGTACGGTGCGATCAGAATCGGCTTGAGGTCTGTGGATGGATTTAAATATGAATACGGGCTCTATATCAGGCCGGATGTGTTCATTTCATGCATAAAAGCTCCCTATGGAGGAGTATTCGGACGTTAGATGTCGTTTCGTCGTCGGTTATTTCATGTAATACTATATTGTGCCGTGTGAGTTATGAAACGGCTTGATAAATTTCTTATGTGATGAGGTTCCGCGTAGCGATGGTGTTATGTGAGCAGGATGGCTCTCGAGATTCAGATCATATATCGCACCTTAGTTGTGCTTGAGTTTTGTAGCGTATGGCACTGTCGGTCCTTCCAGGGATGATATTATGCACTGAGCGTGCTTGTGTCCGATATTCGGATATTTTATAGTAATGAGCATTCTAGCTCGGTAAGTATTTTCTTATAGATTCTTTTCGTGCAGATAGAGTGGCACGCCGCCACGGGTATGTTGTTTGGATCGGGTTGCACACCGCAACAGTATCATGTATGGATCGGGTTGCACGCTGCAACAGTGTGATGTTCAGTACAGTCCCCTATATTGTATTTTGTGTGTTTGTGTCCCATTTTCTGAGGAAGGTTCATGACACCTTTTCAGTTGTCTAATTAGTCACGTGGGTCGAGAAATCCTTTCCAAAGTTCGTGTTTCCTATGTATCGCAATCGAGTCCGTATCTTATTAGCTCATTGTGGCGTCATATGAGGCTTTTTGATCGTGTCTGAGGTAGTTTATTGCCTAAGCAGTTTATACTTGGTGAGACGAGATTATTGGATTCGGGATCAGTGCGATCGGATTATATGAAGTGTAATAAAGAGCAAATACCATTATTTGGTTATAATGAGGCAATGATTCTTGTCAGAAGGAGAAACTCAATAATTGTTGACTCGGCAGTTTGTTATAAATTTCTACACATTTCTTCCATCGCGGAAGTATTTCAAGAGTTGGAACAGGACTTATATGTATAATGAGGTGTGTTGTGAACATCAGATTCGTGGAATTTTGGCTATTGTTATCGGAGGATATTATTATAGTCATGTGAATGATGCGGTGCATGGTCTAAATTCAACAAAGGTATGCAATTCTGTATTAGTACATCGTGTAGTGATTGATACGACATTCATATGTTGGAAACATGCATGGTGGAGAATTCTGGATATTAGAATTAGGCTTTAAGGCTTATTTGCCTAAATAAATGGGAGAATTTTAAGATTGGCTCGAGTTAATGTGCTCAACTAGGTGTGGTAGCACGGTTAGGTGCACGAGGCATTAAACAGTAATTTTGGATAACTCCGGAACACTCCTTAGCACGTTCGAGGACGAACGTATATTTAAGTGGGAGAGAATGTAACGACCCAATCGATCGTTTTAACTTCTAAAACCCCGTTCCCCTAAATAAAACTTATCGTATGTTCTTTAAATGATTTATGACTTGTGGAGATGGTGGGTTCGGGATTTGGAAGTGTTTGGGTTGAAATCAGAACACTTGGTTTCTTAAGTTGGCTTTAAAAGGCCAAGTTTGTCTTTGGTCAACATTTTGAGCAAACAGACTCGGATCAGTGTTTTGGCAGTTTCGGTAGGCCTGTATCGTGATTTGGTACTTGGGTATATGCCTGAAATCAAGTTCCGAGGTCCCTAGCCCGAGATATGGAATTTTGATTTAAAAAAAACAAAATTAAGTTCAAATAGTGACTAGATGTGGAATTATATGCAAACGACACCGGAATAGAATTTTGATCATTCCAACAGCTCCGTATGGTGATTTTAGACTTAGGAGCGTGATCAGAATTTTATTTGGAAGTCCGTAGTGAAATTAGGCTTGAAATGGCTAAAACAAGAATTTAAGTTTGGAAGTTTGATCGGGTAGTTTAGGACTCAAAATATGAATTACTTGTGTAAATTATATTCTTTGTTTAATTACTATTAATTGATATATATATATTGTGAATTTTCAGATAAAGATATTAAAGGATGAAAACTTCATATGCTTGATTTTCTGTTTAAATTAATTAATTGTTAAAAGAAATTGTTCTCCCTCCCGAATTTATCTTATAATAAATATACTCTCCTTCAGGAGGTACATAAGAAAATATTCTCCTTTCTTGTGGAGTGGGCCGAATGCCTCGGCAAGATAGATGCATCTATGGATCGTGCCGCACGTCCCTCGACAGTGTACATGAAACTCTGGATCGGGCCGTACGACCTCGGCAGAAATCGTGCTTAATAATAATAACAATTACACGATACTTGAACAGTTTATTACAGCTTGTAAAGCTATTTGATAAATTGAAAATTTATTGAAATTGAATTGTAGCTTGTTAAGCTATTTGATAAATTGAAAATTTATTGAAATTGAATTGCAGCTTGTAAAGCTATTTGATAAATTGGAATTTGTTTTTACTGAAATTGAAGGATTTAATTAATATATTGAGAATTATTGGAATTGAAGGAATTTAATTACTTCTGCTGGTTCAATAAAATTATTGTTAACTCTGTGAATCACGATGATATAAATATTTCTATTTTCATGATTATTTAATGTTATTGACCTATAATGAGTGTCATAGTCGACCATCTCGTCACTACCTCTTCGAGATTAGGCTTGATACTTACTGGTTACACGTTGTTTTCGTACTCATACTGCACTTGCTGTACATTTTATTGTGCAGCTACATATATGTATAGCGGCCTTGTGGGCACAGAGGTGTGGTTAATAATTTTGGGGACATAGGTGAGCTGCATTCTATATTACGATCCGCAGCTAACAGAGTCTCCTTCAGAGTTATTATATTTTTCTGTCTAATTTGTATTCTAGACAGATGTTGTATTTTATTTTAATTCCCTAGTAAATGCTCATGCACTTGTGACAACGGGTTTTGGGATGATTATGGGTTGTACTGTATTGGAAAATTTTAAAGATATTAGTACCTATTTGGTAAATGTCATCTTCTGCTATTTAATTGAGGGGAACAACTATGACTTCAAAAATATTAAAATGAGAATTTATTTAGTATTTATTGTTAGCTTGTCTGGCAGCGGTGTCCGACGCCATCACGACCTATAGGTGAAATTGGATCGTGACAATAGTATAGTTATTATCATCCAAAAAAGAGGTAAAAGTATGTATCAAATATATAGTTTGCAATAAATATCTAGTGACTAGTGTTTCACAGAATTGAGTGGTCAGACTTTGGTAAGAAGAAACCAAATTTGAATGGGAAAAAGAAAAAGAAAAAGAAAAGTGAGGAAATTATCATTATATCGCTGATTTATAGTGCTAAGAAAGATAATGATTCGTGATTGAATATACCAGTAATTAGTTACCACTAAATGATTAAAAAGGAATATTAATTGATACATGGCATATCAACAATAGGGTACTTTATTTTTCATCATCATCATCAAGTATTCAAGTTTATCATTCCCATATAATTTACAGGAGGTGCATGAAAATGGCCATGAAAAAAAAAAGTCTCCTAAGAACTATATATATATTGTTCATCTTCCTCTACCATAATCATGCAAAATCTATTTTTATTTACCGTATCCACCATTCATAACGATCTCTCGACCTCGTCCCCGAGGCGAAATCGAATAAAATAACCTCTTGTTGCAAATTAGCAACGAGAGTAGGTGGCTTGAGATGGTTTCTACATAACGGACACGTCATATGTCCCGTACCAACCCACCTATCTAAACAAACCCTATGAAAAAGATGATCACATCTTAACTCTCTAACTTCTTCTCCTTCTTCAATCTTGCACAAACAAACTGCACATTCTAGTGAACCCGAAGACTCTGATTCGGGTTCATAATGCATAATTTCAAGCTCATGATCATGATCCTGATCATGAGCATTTAGAGAAATAGAACTAAGATTATAAGGATGAGAAAAAGATTGAAGGAGGAGAATTTCCCAAGCCCATTTCAACTGATTAGCCATAAAAACTACGTAGTTTAGTGCTATGGTTATCGATGATTTGGGAAACTTTTTTAGGGTTTTCTTCAAAATATAGATGGAGATAAAAAGAAGAAGAAAGAAGGTGATAACTGATGAAGCTGGACGCATCTTTTTTCGTCTACTTCTTCTTTTTTTTTTTTTCTTTTAAATGTGCAGTTTTTGTGATTTTTCAAGATTCTCACAAAAGCTGCTTGGTGTATGTTTTGGGAAGGATACAGGAGCTTTATATATAGAAGAGGAGAAGTAGCAAATTGGTTACCTGAATAATATAGTCAAAATAAAATACAGTAATATTTTGGTCATGGATATACACGTTTTAAATATTTCCAAAAAAAATAAATTGAAATTTCAAATTTTGTGGTAATGTCTGCCGCTGTACGTACTATGGATAATAAGTCATGGGTCTATAACATGCGGCAGTGACTTTTACTAGTCGCGTGTTGTCTGTGGTGGAGCCGCATGCACTTAAGGAGTGTCAACCCATACCCCTTTATCAGAAAATTACATTGTGTAATTAGATAAGTTTTTATAAAATATGCATATGTACTATGTATTAACACCCTTTGATTTCTTGGTGAGTTTATTTTTTTATATTTTGACCCCCTTGATGAAAATCCTGGCATCGCACGTTGCGCGTGTACTCCATTTTAATGAACATAATTTTTTTAAAATTACGCAAATATTATTAAACCATGTAATTGAGTTGTTGAATATTATTTTTCAAAATATAGACTTTGTAAAATAATTAATACTGATCATATTTAGCCAACTTAATAGGGAAAAAAACTATGCCACACAAAAGTAATCTAATGCTTTATTTTAACTTTAATGTATGGGTTATGCATCTGCTTTAGTAGCTTAGAGTCGAATATATAGTATGTTGACTTGTACTTAAATATAATGCAACGATACTATATTTTTCATTGTCTTAGAAATATGAATTATATTTGCCCAAGTCCCTAATATGAACTTCATCATATTCCTGTTGGAACTCAAATTGAAAATACGAAAAATAAGAAGAGAGTTCATATGGATGGTAATATTCAAATCCAATTAAATTAGCTACAATTTGAATTTCATAGCTAATTCTTATTTTTTTTAAGTCAAATTATGTAATAAACTATCTTAGTAATAATATTAGTTTTTTTTTTTTTTTTTTTCCAAAACTGTTTCCATATAACGCTATTGTGCATTTCGGTAATTCAGTTAATGTTGTAAATTCAATTATGTACTACATTTTTATTACAAATATATTTTTTTGTTCCAACAATAATTACTATTTCAAAATCTAATGGTAGATTACAGTTCATAACAATACTTGCCGTAGTATTTTAAGAATAGAAACTAACGGATTCAACAACAAAGCTGCTAAAGAAATATGTATGCTTTAAATTTTAAAAACAGCAAATAATTCATAAGGAAAATAAAAAGGTAAAATCGGTCTTGTATGATTAAAGGACAAAGAATAAAAAACATTACACAAATCGTGGTCTTTCCAAAGAAAAAGAAACTTTTCTCCTACTTTTTGTATTCTTTTTATTGTCTTAATATATTTTTTTCTTATTAGGAAAAGATATCAAACACATAATTATATTTGGACAAAACTTATTTGATTTCGAACTCCTAAATAGTATGAAAGTTTTTTGAGTTTACAATTTTATCCAATGTAAAATATATTTTTAAAGGGTAAAAAAGACGAACAACATTTTTTAAGGCTTTCGTGCTTTTAATATAGTACTAGTATCTACGTTCGTGCGATGCACTGTCACGACCCAAAATCCCACCACAGGCATCGTGATGGCACTTAGTCTCTAAAACTAGGTAAGCCGATTTCAATTATATATTCGAGCCATTCTTTTTAAACATATAATTTAATACAAGTGTCGAAACCAAAAGCGGAAAACAAATATAATCACCTCCCAAGACTGGTAATACTGAGTCACGAACTCTAACTAAATACATGCAATGATCTCAAAGATCGAATATACAGTAATGTTCGAATAAGAGTTGATAGTACAATAAAATAGAAAGACTCCAAGGGACTGCGACGACCAAGCAACTCTACCTTAAATCCTTTCAATCAACACACTAACTCTGTCCGAGTCCAATATCTCCAATACCTGGCTCTGCACAAAAATGTACAGAAGTATAGTATGAGTACACCACAGTCGGTACCCAATAAGTATCAAAACTAGCCTCGGTGGAGTAGTGACGAGGTACAGTCAAGATACTCACTAGTCAAATAACCACAACTCAACACAATATATATAAAATCTCAAAAACAAGCACAAGGATGGGAAATAACTCATCATAGGACAACACCTTTTTAATCCAAACTTTAGATAAATATATAAACGCCTCAATTTAAACTTATTTAATTAATGATTTACAGATAAAAAAATCCATAATGTGATTATTTCCAAGAAATATCAAATTAACAAACAAACGAAATTCACATAAAAATTCAAGTGGCAATCACACCAAATTATCATATAAAATACAATCTCAACAAACAAAGAATGAGGCATGACAAATCAAGGATTTACTAAGTTCCAACAATTTTTCAATTTAGTACATAAGGGAGTCTACGAATTTCAACCGATATAATTTGCACATATAAACCAAGTACGTACTTGTCACCTCATGTACATGGTTTTCAATTACACAATTTTTACATAAGACTCAATGCCTAAGGGGTAATTCTCCCACTCAAGATTAGGCAAGATACTTGCCTCGACAAAACTAAGTCAATGCTTTATATGATCTTCGTGAGTAAAGCCACCTCCGGACGGCTCAAATCTAAAATTTGCCCCTTAATAATACTATGATGGTCCACCACACTAAATAAATTTCGATCTACAATAATTTAACATAATTGCACCAATATTAGTAAACATATTTCTAGATTTTTGGTCATTTAGGTATTTTATCAAACACCTAGAGTACATAGCATTTTACTACCTCTAGTAATGGTGTTTCTTCATCCAACAATCCCTCCTTCCCACCAACAAGAGATACTAAGCCATCCTTTGTCTACAAACAACCTTCTTTAGCACCATTAAAATTATCAATGAACTCATATCCACTCAATTGTTGCTAAATAACTCATTATAAAATTTCTACAACACCCAATAATCTAGTTTAAGTAAGCACCATCCAATAAGAGTTAATACTTATTTATTGCTCACATACTCATAATAAATCCATACATATAAGTCTAAGGGTGTAGGATTACCTTTTTGGAAGAAATCTTGTAAAACCCTCCTTTAAGTTCTTGAAGAACTAAGTATTTTTTATGTAAATTTCATCAATACTAGTGTATAAATGATGGAATTTCATACCAAGATAATGGGGATTTCTTACCTTGAAGAAGAGAGGAGTTGGTGGTCTTGAGAGAGTGGAGAAGAGCTCCAAAATTCGTCCAAATAAAATGGGAAAAATGAACCCCGAATTGGCTTAAAAAGAGCTGGAGTTGGGGCGCGTATACTCTAGCAAAGTGTGCCTCACTTCGCTGTCCACTGCAGGCACAAGATCCGCGTCTAGTCTGGAGAAGTGACCCTCACTTCGCTGTCCGCCAAAATAAGCTGGGTGATCTAACTTTGATAGTTTGATCATAACTTTTAGTAGGAATGTCCAATTGACGAATGACTTGATGCGTTATATACTAAACTCAAAGGGCTACACTGTAAGTGAAACATTTATGGAAAGTATCTTCACATTATGTGAGAGATACCCGTTCAAAGATAGGTGTTGTGCAAATTAAGACACCTTTTTCACTTAATATTTTCAACTTTCGCCAATTGGTGGCGAAACCTTCTAGACCTATCCAAATGCAAATCGGGGCATACGCTCAAGTCCAAAATCACCATCAGATCCTAACGGAACCATCAAAATTCCGATCCGAGGCCGAATACTAAAAAGTTAAATTTGGTCAACTCTTTCAACTTAAGGCTTCCAATATGGAATTTATTCTTTCGAACTAATCTCGAAACACTTGAAAATCAAAACCGACGATTCACATACGTCATAAAACATCATATGAAGCTATTTAAGACTTCAAATAGTTGGAAGGAGTATAAATGTTCAAAATGACAAGTTGGGTCGTTACATTCTCCCCCACTTAAATATACATTCGTCCTCGAATGTGCCAAGAATCTTTGTGAGGACATTAAATTACTGAGTGTATTATTACACACATACTCGCGGGTGATTCTAAGTCACCGCAAATTTAACATGGATCCGACAACGCTATCTCAGTTGAAGATTATTTCTCTCATCCATACTTATAAACTTTAAAACCAAA
Source organism: Nicotiana tabacum (assembly GCF_000715075.1). Classification (NCBI taxonomy): domain Eukaryota; kingdom Viridiplantae; phylum Streptophyta; class Magnoliopsida; order Solanales; family Solanaceae; genus Nicotiana; species Nicotiana tabacum. Next base: position 10,785,398 of record NC_134103.1, on the reverse strand, counting down.
TTTCTTATACTCTAAACATTTTAAAGAGGCGTGATTTTTTGCACATCAACACACGGTATTAGTCTCAACCGGTTATAGCAACTCGTGCCTACACTGGCATGACACAGCCAAATAACGTAACACATTATACATAGACCCATAATAATAACTCTAGCCACAATAGTTGCCCATAATTAATTACAACACTAGGAAGTAACTTCATCTCAATTTAAGCCTTGCTTCAAACCTTCACAATACTGACAACAATTTGAGGAACATGAAAACATCGTAATTAATCACCCGAATCATCGAGTCACATTTAACGTCACCTGGGCATTCACCTCGTGGGCTAAAACTCGATAATTACATCACGAAATGGCTAAATATGCACAAAAAACACATACAAGAATTATCAAATAATCCTAACAAGCATGACTCCCTATCTGTACTATAATGCAAATATTTTCAAAAGGGAGAATTTAAAACATATAAATTTAACCACTAAGATCTCGTCTCGATATAACTTCCACCGCGGCATGTAGCCCTGTTTAAACATATCAATTCACATTAAAACATGAGGATCACATCCTCAGCTCTGAATCACAAGTATTATGCACATCGTGCCAACTGAAATTTGTCCATTTCTTTTTCTTCTTTTAATAAATTACTTCAAACAAATTCACAATAATTAATGAACCCTCATACCAATAGGGCAATCAATTCACAAAGTTTAATCAAACTATCCCTAATTTACATCAAAATCCACTATAGTACGTAATAAAAAGTCACTTTTGGATCATAGCCCTCAATAGTGTACGAAACGAAATGATAGACACGAGCTAACATCATCAAATCTCCCAACAGGGATAAACAAGGGAGTGGAGTACAATTTCACAAACTCGCCATATAAGGAGCATGAAAGGAGATTTCACCTCGATAATTGGGATTGAATTAAAATAAGAATAGTGCTACTCTTTTATAAATTAAATCATACCTGTAACGACATCATCTGGTGTATCTGCCTCATCCAATTCATATTTTGTGCAGATCCAGGTTCTTCCTACCATACCAGATACCAACTAGCTGGACCGTAATGGAGACTTCAAGGTATATCTGTCAGTGTCCGCAGACCTCGGAGTCCCCCTTTATCCTTGTTATGTTGCTTTCCTTATTCTCTTTAGACTCTGATGTATAGAGACACTCAGTATTTGCTCTTAGAAGCTTGTGACTTATTTCTACCGGATTTTGGAAGTTGTAATCATTTAAATCGCAGTTCTTGTTTATATTTCATATGTTGAGATTTGATTTCCGTTTTATATTCAGTTATTCCGCAAATTATTATGCTTACCTAGTCTTAAAGACTAGGTGCCATCACAACATCTTACGGAGGAAAACTGGGATTGTGACACTATGCATCGGATAACAATCTCCGCATAATTATTTACCACATGAATAATCTATGCATTATAATTCTAGCAAAACTAGTTAAGATCTTTCATCTGTTATCAATCTTGAATCTTCTCCGGGGAGTTTATGAAGTATAGCAGCAGAAGAGACTAGTAACTCCACGGCACACGAGTTTTTTTAGAGAAAAATAAAGAGAAAATGACTTTCTATAGCCCCTCAAAATTTTAATAGCATATATTTTTTTTTATTGACCCGAAATGTCTCTCCAGCCCAAACATATTTTATCTAATAGCCTGAAATATCTATTTTGTATATTTTTTGTATAGTGGCAGTCTATTTTGTATATTTTTTGTATAGTGACAGTCTATTTAGTATATTTTTGTATAGTGACAGTCTATTATTTATAAATTGTACAATGAAAGTCTATTTTGTATAATTTTTATATAGTGACAGTCTATTTTGTATATATTTTGTATAGTGACAGTCTATTGTATATAAATTATATAGTGACAGTCTATTTAGTATATTTTTTGTATAGTGACAGTCTATTTTGTATAGTGACATTCTATTTAGTATATTGTTTGTATAATGACAATCTATTTTGTATATATTTTGTATAGTAACAGTTTATTGTATATAAATTATATAGTGACAGTCTATTTAACATATATTTTAACGTTATGCATAGTTATATGAGAAAGAACAATCATAAAACTTCTACAATTCAAAAAGATAATTCCAATTAGAAAAATTAATTCAAATTTATCATTAAGGAGAACTCTAGCTATATAGCAATTACTTTACCTCTAACATAGTCACGAGATAGCAACTCGAGCATCCCTTTACACCAACGTCATGGGACTAAAAGAAAGAGGGACGAACTGAAGACATAATGTTTTCAAACTTGTTAACTAATTTAGAGATGGCAGCGACGCGATTGCAATACATGTTCAGTCTTAACTCAAAAAGACTTCAATACCCCCCTCTCCCCCCCTCCCCCGCCATGTATAGCGAAAATTTCTTCTTTTTTTTGTGTGTAACCACATCTTGACTAAAAATAAATTCTATTAAGTGCATGTAATATCAATCTTACTAGAGGAACTATCAAATTTGATCGTTAAGGTCTTTAGGAGAGTTGATCAATAATGTGTCAATGAGAGAGTATATAAATTAAATTGTTTAAACACTAAACTTGATAAGTATATGCTTTATCTATTAAACTAACTTTTTTAACCCAACAATTCCAAATTTAAATCTGCGAACTCGCTCTCTAACTGTAGGAACCAAGATAGGTGCATGACGAGCTAACTCACTGAACCTGATAGCATATTCTGACACCGTCATGGTGCCCTAACGCAACCATTCAAACTCTGTGCGCCATGCATCCCGGCGAGTCTGGGGAACAAACTCTTTCAAAAACATCTCTGAAAATTGAGCCTAAGTTGGTGGTGTTGCATCGGCTGGTCTACCCTCTTCATAAGCTTGCCACCATTGATACGCTGCTCCTGATAGCTGAAACGTAGTAAAGGCAACTCCGCTCACTTCCACAATACCTATGGTGCGGAGAATACGATGACACTTTTCTAGAAATCCCTGGGCATCCTCGGTAGATGTTCCATTAAAGGTAGGTGGACTATACCTCTTAAATCTCTCAAGTCTCTTTTGTTCTTCTTCTGATGCCTCTGGCCTGACCTTAGACTGAACCAAAATAACTGGCTGTACAAGTACTATGACCGTAACCTGACCAATGTGAACCTTCTGCTCTGGAGTACGAGTACCAAACATGTTTAGGAACTGTGCTAAAGTCTCCTGAAGTCCGAGGGTAACGACATGTGTCTCTGGTGCCTGTCCCCCAACCGGAGCTACTGGCGGCTCTCCGATTGATGCTCTGACAGGTGCTCTAGCTGCGACACGTGCCCTTCCTCGGAGCCTGCCTCTTGCGACCCTAGCAGAATGCGCAGTTGTCTGCTCAGCTGACCCGGTAGCATATGTCCTCACCATCCGTGAGAGAATAGAGATACAAAGGCTCAAACTCCAAAATCAATAAATTCCACACGAAAGGAATGGAAGAAGTGGAAATTTCCTAATAGTTATGTAGCCTCTAGAAGATAAGTACAGACATCTCCATACCGATCCACAAGACTCTACTAAATTCGTTCGTGATTTGTATAACCTATGAACTTAGTGCTCTGATACCAACTTATCACGACCCAAAATCCCACCACAGGCATCGTGATGGCATTTAGTCTCTAAGACTAGGTGATTTCAATTATACATTCGAGCCATTTTTTTAAAACATATAATTTAATACAAGTGTCTAAACCAAAAGTGGAAAACAAATATAACCAACTCCTAAGACTGGTAATACCGAGTCACGAACTCTTACTGAATACATGCAATGATCTCAAGGATCGAATATACAGTACTGTTCGAATAAGAGCTGACAATACAATAAAATAAAATGACTCCAAGGGACTGCGATGACCAAGTAGCTTTACCTCAAATCCTTGCGATCAACACACTAACTCTGCCCGAGTCCGATATCTCCAATACCTGGATCTGCATAAAAATACACAGAAGTGCAGTATGAGTACACCATAGTCGGTACCAAGTAAGTATCAAGACTAACCTCGGTTGAATAGTGACGAGGTACAGTAAAGACACTCACTCGTCAAATAATCTGTGTAGTATAGCAGTATACAATAGTATTGAAAAACAACTAGCAGTGATAGCAACAAAAATCAACCAGTGATATAAACAGCAAGGCAACAAGAACACCATAATTATTGCTCAAACGAATAAGGAACACAAGCACAACCAATTAATCAAGTCCTTCAAATATATATCTTTCACATATAATTCTTTCGAATAAATACCTTCCGAATATACTTCTTTCAAATAAATATCTGTCGAATATAAAATTCTTTCAAATAAATATCTTTCGAATATACTTCTTCCAAATAAATATCTTTCGAATATAAATTCTTTCAAATAAAAGTCACTTTGTGACACCTCATTTCATAATCATAAAACACGGGTCTCAGCTCACTCTCATATTTTTGTAACACGGGTCTCAGCCCACTTTCATGTTTTCATAACACGGGTCTTAGCCAACTTTCATGTTTCCATGGCACCTCGTGCCCATATTTCTATCAAAACCGCATGGACAACTCACGTGCCAATAATAAAAATTATCATATTTTCCCCGGCACCTCGTGCCCACATTTCATATTTGTTGCAGCGTACAACCCGATCACATATAATATTAATCATACCTGTTGCGGCATGCAACCCGATCCCATATAACATAATCCGCTGGGCACTAGCCACGTGCTCACAATTTCAAGATAGATCAAACATAAAACTTACCAATACAATAATGCTACATCACCACATATCATCCCTGACAATAGTCACCCTTATCTCTCCTATAGCCACCCTTATGTCACGACCCAATTTCCCCTCCGTGTGACGTCGTGACGACACCTAGTCTCTACAACTAGGTAAGCCTAACACTTTGCGAAATAATAAAATAAAAATAAAAATTTAACCAACTATTCAAAAATACACAACAATCCCCAAAATCCAAAACATCGTGAATCACAAACTACAGAAGGAAAAGTCTAGTGTCTCTATACATCAGAATCTAACACAGAAGATACAGAAAATAATGGACATGAGAAAGAGTACAAGGGGACTCCGAGGTCTGCGGACGTGGCAGAAATACCTTGAAGTCTCTAAAGTTGTCCCGACTCACTGATAGTACGACTGATAAGGTGCACCTAGATCTGCACACGAAAAATATGTGCAGAGAGTAGCATGAGTACACCACAATGGTACCCAATAAGTGCCAAGCCTAACCTCAGTCGAGTAATGACGAGGTCAAGTCAAGGCCCTACCGGAGTAAATATAATAAATTAAACAATAAAAGATATAAGTAAAATTTACGGTAACATAGTTAAAAAAATTCTCAAAAATTTAACAGTTAAATGAGCCCTCGGCTCAGATCAAAGTAAACACAATGGAAAATCTCCCGGAATACGTCCGTAGTCCCAAATAAATATGCAGTACAGGGGAATCTTCCGAAATACATCCGCAGTCCCAAAGTAAATATGCAGTGCTGGGGATCTCCCGGAATACGTGCGTAGTCCCAAAGTAAATATGCAGTGCTGGGAAATCTTCCGAAATACGTGCGTAGTCCCAAAGTAAATATGTTGTGCTGGAGGATCTCCCGGAATACGTCTGTAGTCCCAAAGTAAATATGCAGTGCTAGATAAAATGACAGGTATGGCCTCGAATTACACAGTTTACACTAATCACAGATAAGGAAAATAGGGATTTAACTAAGCATGGCGAACAGAATATCAATTAGGCAGTTAAAACACGTAATCATATTTTTCTAGTCTAAACTAAACAATTAAACATATTAGTGCAATTCAATAAGAGAAACCATTTATGATTTAAAAAGGATAAACGAGATTTTTGTAATAACAGTCTGTGTACGTACTCATCACCTCACGTACATGGTGTCCACACACCAAATAATATCGAAATATCCTAAGGGAAAAGGCAACAACACAAGGTTAGGCAAACCACTTACATCGAACCAAGCTCAATCAATCGGTCACAATGCCTTTCCCACGAATATCTGGCTCCGAATGACCCAAATCTATCCAAAAGCAATTACATATCATAAATACAACCATAATAGACTCATCTAATTAATGAAATTAATATTTTAACAAAAATTCCGAAATTAACTCAAAAATTGCCCGTGGGGCCCACGTCTCGGGATCGGGTAAAAGTCACAAAATACGAACACCCATTCACTCACGAGTTTACTCATACCAAAATTGCTCAAATCCGATACCAAAATCTCGATCAAAACCCCAAAATTCGGCCTAAGAACCTTTCTCCATTTTCCACCCCAAATCCGAAATTAAACGATGAATTCAAGCATAGATTAGTGGAATATAACCATAAAGTAGTTAAGAATCTTTACCTAATCAATATCTCTGAAAATTTCTCAATCCCTTGTCCAAAATCCGAACTTCCAACTCAAGTTTTTGATAAAAATAGCATAACCCTCATTTTTGGAAACTTTAATACTGCCCAGACGCGTCCTTCTTCGCGAACACGGCCACACCCTCGCGTCGCATTCGCGAAGTACAATTTACTTCAGCCAAAAAAATCCTCCATCGCGAACGCGATGCACATGTCGCGAATGCGAAGACTACTCAGCTTGACCCTTCGCGAACGCGGGATCTCTATCGCGAACGCAAAGCACGAAATCTCGCATGCCTCTAGTTCTTCTTCGCGAACGCGAGGACTATGTCGCGAACGCATAGTCCCTTTTATTTCCCATTTGAACGAGAGTATAAAGGAATATCTAGAGTCGTAATTTCATGAAATCAAAGAGCTTGCACGTTTACAAGACTAAGAGGGTTGCATTGCGAGGGGACCATTTTATTTCAACTATTTAAGTCTTCTTTAATACTTACTTGTCTGGACTGGCATTGATGACATTGGAGCTAATGTCTACTCAAACTAATGATTTATGCCCATGAGTATTCATTTTTCCACTACTGTAACTGGTAATCCATTTAAAATAATTGTTTAGGCTTGTGTTATTGATCTAACAAATCGAATCGGAAGCCCGTCAAACCCAAAAGTCAAACCAAACTGATTAAAAAATTCGATTAGGTTTGGTTTGATTTTGTTTGGTATATTGAGTAAAAGAACCCGAACAGAACCAACATATAAATATATATTATTTATATATACTTTTAAGACATTGTATAAAATTTAGTTAAAATTGTCTAGAAATATCTGTGATTATCTTATGGGATTTAATATTTAGTTAAATATGAAGTGATCCATATTTATTAACTTTAAATAATGAATTTTATGATTACTTTCTTATCAAGTGTTAATAAAATGCGTCAATCTCTTTGTTGAAACTTTTCTAAAGTATCATATGACCCTTTTTTTCGAAAGCTTGCTAACATAGAAGTGTGCTAGTCTTTTTTCTTGACCCGCCCTATCTTAAGGCGTCACATTATGACAAATAAAGTGATATATCGGTTTTAGTTATTTCTTATTTCTTAACAAATAATCAGCAAATAATTACACCAACCCACTATAAGGATTTGCATTCGGGAACCGTGAAAACTCGAAGCTCAGAACACTACCAATTACCAAATACTATCAGTAGAAGTCGTCACAAAACATTAACGAATGTTTAATGTTTTAATTGAGAAGTCTCTTTAAATTATAAAAGATAATTTTTTCAGTGTTAATTTTGATCTTTTTTGGACCATTTCCAATCTTTGTTCTGCGAAAAAAATTAAAGAAATTTTCCGTAATAATATGAAGTACTACCAACTATTGCTTGCAGAGGTTGAAAAAGACAAAATTAGTATATCGGCAGAGGCAGTTTCTCTAATCTGCTTTTGTCAGTAGAAACCCTAATTTCAAAAAAATACTCTATTTATTGAAAAGATGGAAAAAGCTTTAATTTTTTAACATTTTTTACTGTGAAACCTATGGACATCACATGAGTTGATGTTGACTAATGTGGCTAGTTGAAACTTGAACCTATGCTAAAATTAAATTGTTAGTACTATTTTATATTTCTAACAGCTAGTAGGTCCATAATATACAACTAAAGATTTATTTATTATTTAAAAATAGACAACAGAAATGGAAAAACCTTGAATTTGTTGGGTTGGGATATTGTGGAACTAAATGTCTTTTCCTTTACGTAATCTGGAGTGGAACAACTAATATATATGTCGTAGTTGTATTTGAGATTTTGATAAATGTTAAGATATAATTTTCTTATAACAATTTCTATAAATTAGCTAGTTATAACTGATGTTTGGCATATTTCGATATGTGTTGATGTTACTTTGCCCATGCTTTAACCACTTTTTGATGTTATTTAATCTTTAAAATACCCAACATGGTGTAATTATTGGTTTGATGACTAATTAAGTTATGTGTGACGATTTAAGGTGTTCGGAGTGCAAAATATGAAGAAAAGGTGGTTTAGCTAGAGGAAGAAGGGTTGGATGCGTCGCATCCAACCTAGGAAAACATCATCCTGCATGCAACCTTAGCAGTGAAGTTGGGCCATCGCGTCCGCCATCGCGTGCGAAACTGGGAAGTAGAAGTGAAGCTGGATGCGTCGCGTCCACCATCGCATGCAAGCTGAGAAATAGAGGACAAGGTGGATGCGTCGCATCCACCTTCGCAGGCAAAAATTGAAATAGAGGACAAGCTGGATGCGTCGCATCCACCTTAGCATCAATCCCTGAAGCCGATTTGGACTAGGAATAGGAGAGCTTTGGCTCACGACTTTTGTACGCAATATATAAGCCAAAAACGCCTCCTTTAGGTTATCTAACATATTGGGAAGAGGGAAAAAGCCAGGAAAAAGCTGTGAAGGCCGGAATTCATCAAGTTTCATCTTTCTCCCACCAAACTTAGTAATTTTTATGTTTCTTTATATGATTTGTTGTTTGGCTACCATGTCTATGTGGAGCTAAACTTCACGTTCTAGGGCTGTGGTTCTTTCATGACTATTGTTATTCGGATATTGATTTTGACTTCTTGATTTATCATATTAGTTTATTTATTCAATCTTGCACTTAATTAATTAATTGCTTGATCACCAATTGAATATTATCTACGAATCTAGAATTGAACTCGAAAGTGGAAATTCTATATTGCATATAGGATTGAGTAGGGCAAGTTCTTGAACTCGGGCATCGGGGAACGGATTCGTGGTTAGGATAGACATATACCTAATTGCCTTGCTTGGTTTATTTACAGGAATTATAAATGCGTTCTTGTTGATTCTAACTCCATCGACATATAGGCGTTAGGTTAGCTTGAATAGGCGAGTAAGAACTCGACAGATTCTTATGAGCAATATTAACCCTGTCAACCAATAAGCTAGATAAATTAGTCGGTCAATTCAATTGAAGAATACAATAGGATTGTTAGATAGACCATAACCCTAGATCGTTTTCATTACATTGATATCATTAAAATCTGCTCTTTCTCTGTTCAAAGTTTATTATTTATATTTTTCTTATTTAATTAGTTGGAATAAAATATTTTTAGATTTAATTCTTGTTTAGATAATTAGGATAGTCTAATTTAGTTAATAGTTAATCATAAGTCCTCGTGGGTTCGACATCCGACTTTTAGTCACTTTATTACTCGACGACCGCGTATACTTGCGTGAGTGTGTTTGGTCGCAACAATAACTTTCAAATAAAAGAAAACATCCTTTCTTCAAATTGTTTATACTATGTGCTAAATCCACAATATGTCAACACTATTTACGTATAGACAATAACCATGCACAAATAAATGGTTTACCTTCAATCTCACGAAAAGGATGTTGTAATTGGGCACTTTTCTTCAATATTTGTTCTTCCACTTCATTCATGAAAGAAGTAGACAACGAAATAAATACAATAATAAATTAATTCTTCACCGTCATTGTAAATAGGAGAGAAAATTGGATTGAATTCTTCGTTTTCCACAGCTAGTTGCTCGTACCAGATAGTCAAGGAGACAATCTGTTTACACAAAGTACCCATATGATCTGCTCAAGTTTCTACTAAACAAGAGCATGCTTAGAACAGTTGCTGATTAATTAGGAATGATCTTCGTTTTAGAAGCTTGAGATGGCACTAAATTATCCTATATACTAACAAGAAAAATAAATTTAAGATCTTACCGGAAATTAATCAAGACTTTACATATACAAGGAAATCAATCTCCATCCATATATCATGCCAACGCTGACCTCGAATAAGTGTCGGATTTTAGGAAAAAATTCAATAAGTGTCAGATTTTAGGACAAAATTCAATAAGTGTCAGATTTTAGGACAAAATTAGTAAAGTTAGTTAATAATTAGTTACTCTTTTCGAATTTGAATTTAAAATAATTAAATATCTATATAGTTTTAAGGAATTATAAAAAATTAAAAAATATATAAATATATAACTTCAATATATAAATATATAACTTCAAGGAACAAAAAAATATAAATTTTTGAGAAAATATAAAAATTTAAGACTTATAATTAGAATTATGATGAGAAAAGTCGTGCATATACACATAACTAGATCATAATAAACAAATAGTCATAAAGGAAGAATACTTAAAAAAAGAGAATTTCAAGCGATAGCGTAAAAATGTATATACTAATTAAATTTCTTATGTAGGAAATTTTAGTTAATATATAGAACTCATAACACCATAATGAAAAATATAAAGATACTATCAGGATATTTATACATAAGATAAGCATATTATATAGATAACACAAAATAATAATTATTAAAAATATTGGTAGCTTTTTTACAAATATAATAAAAGGCTTATCTCTTTATACATTTGATGAATAAAAAAATATAATTTAGTAACAAAAATTATTGTAATGACCCGACCGGTCGTTTTGAGCAGAGCGCATCGTTCGGCGATTTGAGGCCTTGAGTAGCTTCATGTAACGATCCGGCCAGTTTTTTTGAGAGTTGTAGTCCCGTTCCCCCATTTACTGCTCATTTTGTACTTTATAGCTGTTATGTGACTTGTCGGAGTAGTCGGTTCAGGTCAAGAGAGATTTTGAAATGAATCAAAATGAAAACTTAAGTTGAAAAAGTTGACCGAATATTGATTTATGTGTAAACGACCCCGAAATAAAATTTTAATAATTTCAACAGTTCCGTATGGTGATTTTGGACTTAGGAGCGTGTCTGAAATTTTATTTGGAAGTTTGTAGTTAAATTAGACTTGAAATGGCTAAAATAGGAATTTAAGTTTAGAAGTTTGACGTGGGAGTTGAATTTTTGATATCGGGTTCGAAATCCAGTTCTGAAATTTTTTATAGTTCTGTTATGTCATTTATGACTTGTGTGTAAAATTTGAGGTCAATCAGAGTTGATTTTATAGGTTTCAGCATCGAATGTAGAAGTTGCAAATTCATAAGTTCATTAATCTGTATTTAAAAAAAAAGTAAAAAAAAAAAAAAAAAAAGATCTGATAAAAGGAGAGAGAGCACGGGAGAACGGAGAAAGAACCGATCTCGGGAGGAATTCATACAAAAATAACGCAGCCTCCTCCTTCATCCAAAAACCAGCCATCCTTTCCTCCATTTTTAGCCATGTAAGATTGCTTTTAGCCACTAAAACTCTAGCTCAAAATCAGCAGAAAACCCAGCTGCACAAACGCACCAAAATCCACCCAAAAGGTCAATCTAAAACAACCCCAGAATACTTCAAAAATGCTGCCAAAAACCAGTTGAAAACCCAGCAAAAACGAGCTCGAATCACCTCTGAACTCCAGCCAAAAGGAGCAGCAAAACCAGCCATGAAATTACTCGAGTTTAGCTCTAAAACAGTCCAAAGAAGCAGTAAACAAATATAGCTGCTTCATGCGACAAAAACGCAGCAGCTGCTGCTTGTCTTGTTCCTCCAAAAACCGACCCGTAACCACCTGAAACCACCACGAAAACAGCCCAAAAATACAGCATAAAATAGTCATGAAACCAGTCACGATTTGCCTCCCAAAAGCACACCTGCATCGTCCATCTTCTGTTTCTTTGAGTCGAGTTTCGCGCCGGTGATTCAGTTCGATATCGTTGGTCCTGTTCGCGGTCTTGCTTTTAGTTTGAGTATTCAATATTCACTATTATACTAGCTAGTTCGCATGTGAACTTTCATCAATAAAATAACAAAGAAGCTTCATTGAGATTCGAGCCGATCGGAGTCGGAAAATCGAGGGAATGATATTCTTATTGACTGATTGAGCGTGGTTGGAGGTAAGTGACTTGTCTAATTTTGTGCAGGAGAACTTTCCCTTAGGATTGGTATCGATGTGGCGTGTTGAAAGTCGTATACATGAGGTGACGAGTGTGTACACAGACTAAATATGGAAGGTTATGTCTTTAAATTGTGTAGATCACTATTGCATATTAATTAAATCATTTCATCATGTTATATTCATCATCATTGATTTATTTTTATATTTTGAAAATTTGCTTGACCTTTTCTTGCTAATTGTCTTACTTGTTTAGTTGGAATTTTGTTTCTTTTATTCTGTGCATTAATCGAAGGTTGAATTTCTTAATTGAATTATTATTAATATAAAGTAGTTGACATTTTTAAATTTGGTATTGAGCCGTGAGCTCCTTATTGTGAAAAATATTATTATTGTTGATTTATTGTGGCAAGTTAAAATATTTGGGCACTTGAAGTGCAAATTGTGAAATATTGTGATATTGATACGCATGCGGTGATATAAGGTCTGGGTGTTGAAACGCATGCAGTGAGATAAGGGTGGCTTGATACGCGTGGCTAGTAGGGAAACTACTAAAAGTCATGCGGTGTGATAAGGGTGGCTAAAACGCGGGATGCTATTTCGGAAAAAATAATTTCTTTAAAATTTATTGTGAAGGCTCCCGCGATGATATAAGAAAATGAGATATTGTGAATTTATTTATGATTTGGGACTACGAGGCGGTACCTTGGGAGTGCCCTTATTGATATTTCTCTATGGCTGCATTTGCCTTTGGTTATTTTGTGACTTTCTTTAAAGTTGTAAATTTCTGTTTTCCTTCCGCGAGGTATTATTTGTTCTTATTCTATGTAGTTAAATTGTGACATACTAATTATTTGATTAATTTTCATTGTCATTTTATTATTATTATATTGTTTAACTTTTTACCCTGTTTTTTATTATTTCCAGTAGGGCCTGACTTGACCTCGTCACTACTCTACCGAGATTAGGCTTGGCACTTACTGGGTACCCCCTGTGGTGTACTCATACTATGCTTCTGCACATTTTTTTTCGTGCAGATTCAGGTACGTCCTATCAGACCAGGTATTTGTGAACTAGTCGTACGCGGAGACTTCAAGGTATATCTGCCAACGTCTGTAGACCTCGAAGTCCCCTTCTATCCTTATTATTTTGTTTTCCTCATTCTCTTTAGTCTGTGATGTATAGGGACACTTAGAATAAATTCTTAGAAGCTTGTGACTTATTTCTACTGGGTTTTTAGAGTTGTATTGGTTTAATTTGCAATTCTTATTTATTCAACTATTAAGGATTTAATTTCAGATCTATATTTAGTTATTCCGCATTGATAGTCTTACCTAGTCTTAGAGACTAGGTGCCATCACGACATCTTACAGAGGGAATTTGGGGTCGTGACAAGTTGGTATCAGAGCTCTAGGTTCGTAGGTGTTATGAGTCACAAGTAGATTTAGTAGAGTCTCGCAGATCGGTACGGAGACGCCTGTACTTATCTTCGGGAGGCTATGGAACTGTTAGGACAAATGTTCACTTCTTTGATTCCTTATCGTGCGCATTTTTTTACTTCGAAGTTTTAAACCATTTTCTTTCTATTCTCTCACAGATGGTGAGGACACGCATAACTGGATCCGATGATCAAACACCCGCGCCCCCTATTGGAGCCGTAAGAGGCCGGGGTCAGGGCATAGGCCGAGGAAGACCAGGTGGTGCAGCTAGAGCACCTACACGAGCTGCTGTAGAGGAACCACCAGCAGCTCCAGTTGGAGAGCAGGCACCTGAGACGCCTATTACTACCCCTGCACTTCAGGAGACTCTTGCCCAGTTTTTGAGCATGTTTGGCACTCTAGCTCAGGCAGGGTTGATTCCACTTACTCCTGCCACATCTCAGACCGGGGGAGGAGCACATACTCCCGCCCCCCGTACCCCAGATCCATGGGCCCAAGTTGACCATGCCCCAGAGGTTATACCAGTGCAGCCAGTTGTCCCAGTTCGGCCCGAGGCTAGGGCAACAGTTTAGGAGGGGGAGTAACTCAGGCTCGAAAGGTACAAGAAGTACCCCCCTCCTACTTTTAGCGATTTGGTTTCAGAGGATGCTTAGGGTTTTCTTGAGGAATGTCACCATATCCTCCGTACTATGGCTATTGTGGATTCCAATGGGGTTTCTTTCACTGCATTCTAGCTTAGAGGAGCAGCCTACCAGTGGTGGCGGGCATATAAGTTGGACAGTCCGGTTGAGGCAGCTTCATTCACTTGGACTCAGTTTTCATATATGTTCTTGAGGGAGTATGTTCCTCAGAGTCTCAGAGATGCATGGCGCGCGGAGTTTGAGAAGTTGCGCCAGGGTTCTATGACCGTGTCAGAGTATGCGGTCTGATTCAGTGATTTGGCTAGGCCTGCACCAGCCTTGGTTGCTACTGTTCGAGAGCGGGTTCGTCGATTTATTGAGGGGATCCATAATAGTATCAGATTCAGTATGGCCCGAGAGCTGGAGATGGACATCTCATACCAGCAGGTGGTGTCAATTGCTAGGAGATTGGAGGGTATGCATACCCGGGAGAGAGAAGAGAGGGAAGCTAAGAGACCTCGAGATTCTGACACATATAAGAGTTGTCATGCCCCAGCCGCAGCCCGTCATGGTAGAGGCTATGCGAGTCGTCCTATTCATTCAGCACTTTCAGCTTTCAACAGTATTCCGGCTACTCCCAGACCTCAGGTTCCATATTATGCACCGCCAGTGTCTACTGTACCTCCTGTACGGGGTACTTTCAGCGGTCAGTCTAGTCGATCAGGCCCGAGCCAGTATCGGCAGCCGATTCCTCCGAGGGCTTATTTTGAGTGTGGTGACACTCGTCATATCATGAGGGATTTCCCCAGACTTAGGAGGGGTGCACCTCCACAGATTTCTCAGGCCCCACCCATTCCATAGGGCCCTCAGGCTTCTCCATGATTACTGCACCAGTTGTCACTCCACCTGCATAGCCAGCTAGAGGTGGAGGTCGGACAGGTAGAGGTTGCCCTATAGGGGGAGGCCAAGCCAGATATTATGCCCTTCCTGCTAGGACGGAGGCAGTCGCATCCGATTCTGTTATCACAGGTATTATTCCAGTCTGTCATAGAGATGCATCAGTCTTATTTGATCCAGGCTCCACTTATTCTTATGTGTCATCTTATTTTGCCCCGTATTTGGGCGTATCCCGTGATTCTTTGAGTTCTTCTATTTATATATCTACACCCGTAGGTGAATCTATTATTGATGACCGCGTGTATCGATCGTGTTTGATTGTTATAAGTGGTATTGAGACTAGAGTTGATTTATTATTACTCAGTATGGTGGATTTCGAAATTATTTTGGGCATGGACTGGTTGTTGCCCTATCACGCTATCCTTTATTGTCACGCTAAGACGGTCACGTTGGCTATGCCAGGTCTATTGCGGCTAGAGTGGAGAGGTACCATGGATCATGTTCCTAGCAGGGTTGTTTCATTTCTTAAGGCTCAACGAATGGTTGAGAAGGGGTGTGATGCGTATCTGGCCTATGTGAGAGATGTTAGTGTTGATACTCCTACCGTGGAGTCAGTTCCTATAGTAAGGGATTTTCCTGATGTATTTCCAGTGGATCTTCCGGGTATGCCACCCGACAGGGATATTGACTTTGGCATTGACTTGTTACCGGACACTCAACCCACTTTTATTCCACCATATCGTATGGCCCCAGCAAAATTGAAGGAACTAAAGGAGTCATTACATGAGCTGATTGATAAGGGTTTTGTTCAGCCCAGTGTATCGCCTTGGGGTGCTCCTGTCTTATTTGTGAAAAAACAAGATGGTTCGATGCGGATGTGTATTGATTACCGCCAGTTGAACAAGGTTATAGTGAAGAACAGGTACCCATTAGCACGTATTGATGACCTATTTGATCAGCTTCAGGGTGCCAGAGTGTTCTCTAAGATTGACTTGCATTCAGGCTATCACCAGTTGAAGATTCGGGAGCCAGATATCCCGAAGAGGGCTTTCAGGACTCGGTATGATCATTATGAATTCCCTGTGATATCTTTTGGGCTGAATAACGTGCCAACAATATTTTTGCACTTAATGAATAATGTATTTCAGCCCTATCTTGATTCTTTCATTATTCTTTTTATTGATGACATTCTGGTGTATTTTCGGAGTCGGGAGGATCATGAGCAACACATGAGGACTGTGCTTCAGAACTTGAAAGAAAAGAAGTTATATGCAAAATTTTCAAAGTGTGAATTCTGGCTTAATTCAGGGGGATTTTTGGGTCATATAGTTTCGTATGAATGGATAATGGTAGATCCGAAAAAGATTGAGGCAGTGTAGAGTTGTCCCAGACCGTCCTCAACTATGGAGATCCAGAGTTTCCTTGGTTTGGCATGGTATTATCGCCGATTTGTAGAGGGTTTCTCTTCTATTGCTGCACCTATGACCAAATTGACCCAGAAGGGTGCTCCATTTAGGTGGACCGATGAATGTGAGGAGAGATTTGGTATTGTGTATTGTGATGCATCACGCATTGGTCTCGGCGCAGTATTGAGGCAAGACGGTAGGGTGATTGCCTATGCATCCAGATAGAAAAAGGTACATGAGAAGAATTATCCGGTCCACGAACTTGCGTTAGAAGCTATTGTTCATGCCTTAAATATTTGGCGGCATTATTTGTACGGTATCCATAGTGAGGTTTATACCGATCACCGGAGTCTACAGCATCTGTTTAAATAGAAGGATCTTAATTTGCGGCAGCGGAGGTGGTTGGAGTTGTTTAAGGATTATGATATCACCATTCTCTATTATCCCAGAAAGGCTAATGTGGTGGCCGATGCCTTGAGTCGTAAGGCGAAGAGTTTGGGCAGCTTAGCATATTTACCGGTAACAGAGAGGCCTTTAGCCTCGGATGTTCAGGCCTTGGCCAACTAGTTTGTTAGATTAGATATTTCCGAGCCGAGCCGTGTTTTGGGTTGTGTGGTTTCTTAATCTTCTCTGTATGATCGTATCAGGGAGAGTCAATATGATAACCCCAATCTGCTTGTCCTTAAGGACACAGTTCAGTATGGTGATGCCAAGGAAGTCACTACTGGAGATGACGGTGTACTACGGATGCAAGGCATGCTATGTGTGCCTAATGCAGATGGTTTGCATGAGTTGATTCTCCAGGAGGCTCACAGCTCATGGTACTCTATTTCAACCAGGTGTCGCGAAGATGCATTAGGATTTGAGGCAGCACTATTTGTGGAGGCGGATGAAGAAAGACATAGTGGAGTATGTCTCCCGGTGCCTAAATTGTCAACATGTGAAATATGAGCATCAACAACCGGGTGGATTGCTTTAGAGGTTAGAGATTCCAGAATGGACATGGGAGCGGATCACTATGGATTTTGTTGTTGGGCTCCCACGGACTCAGAGGAAGTTCGATGCAGTTTGGGTGATTGTGATTGACCAAGTCAGCTCATTTCATTCCTGTGGTGACTACTTACTCATTTCATCTCTGACCGGGGTATGCAGTTTACATCACGGTTCTGGAGAGCAGTACAGCGGGAGTTGGGTACTCGGGTAGAGTTGAGTACATCATTTCACCCTCAGAAGGACGGGCACACTATTCAGATACTGGAGAATATGCTTCGTGCTTGCATGATAGATTTTGGGGGTGCTTGGGATCAGTTCTTGCCACTTGCGGAGTTTGCTTACAACAACAGTTATCAGTCGAGCATTCAGATGGCGCCGTATGAGGCCTTATATGGTAGACGGTGCCGGTCTCCAGTGGGTTGGTTTGAGCTGGGCGAAGCTAGACTATTAGGTACGGACTTGGTTCAAGATGGTTTGGAAAAGGTTAAATTGATTCAAGATTAGCTTCGTACAGCCTAATCTAGACAGAAGAGTTATGCGGATCGGAAGGTTCGTGATGTTGCATTCATGGTTGGTGAGCGGGTCTTGCTCCAGGTTTCGCCCAAGAAGGGTGTTATGAGATTTGGGAAGAAGGGCAAGTTGAGCCCTAGGTATATTGGGCCTTTTGAGATTCTTGAAAGAATAGGAGAGGTGGCTTATAGACTTGTACTACCACCTAATCTCTTTGCAGTTCATCCAGTGTTCCATATTTCCATGCTCCTGAAGTATCACGGCGATCCGTCTCATGTGTTAGACTTTAGTTCAATACAGTTGGATAAGTATCTATCTTATGCTGAAGAGCCAGTGGCCATTTTGGACAGGCAGGTTAGAAAGCTAAGATCGAAAACCATTGCTTAAGTAAAAGTACAATGGAGGGGTCATCCGGTTGAGGAGGCGACTTGGGAGACTAAACATGATATGCGTAGCTGTTATCCCCATCTTTTTAAAACTCCTGGTATAATTCTAAACCCAAAATTTGAACATCATCGCTCCCGATCTATCGGAGTGAGTGACCCTTCTCAGAGAGGGTTTCACATATTTTTATATGTATCCCTTTACCTTGGGTACGTTTTCTTTGACTGGGGAACTTGATTCTGTGATAGTAGAATTTTGTCTCCGCTATCAGGTATGTTTGGCACAGGTAAGCCCCTCTGTGTGGAGGACGGTTGCCTGCATCCGACGCTTGTGTTCTGAAACCGGAGAAGAGTTATCCTTGGCTCACATGATGAATTTGTATTCACCCCCCTCCAAGATCTGTATGTAACGGCCCGGTCGGTCGTTTGAGAGTTGTAGCCCTGTTCCCCCATTTACTGCTCATTTTGTACTTTATAGTTGTTATGTGACTTGCCGGGGTAGTGATTGGTTCAGGTCTGGAGAGATTTCGAAATGAATTGAGACAATTAGTCTTCAAAATGAAAACTTAAGTTGAAAAGGTTGACCAGATATTGACTTATGAGTAAACGACCCCGAAATAGAATTTTGATGATTTCAACAGCTCCGTATGGTGATTTTGGACTTAGGAGCGTGTCCGGAATTTTATTTGAAAGTCTGTAGTTAAATTAGGCTTGAAATGGATAAAATAGGAATTTAAGTTTGGAAGTTTGACCTGGGAAGTTTGACCTGGGAATTTAAGTTTGGAAGTTTGACCTGGGATAAAATATCCAGTTCTGAAAATTTTTATAGCTCTGTTATGTCATTTATGACTTGTGTGCAAAATTTGAGGTTAATCGGACTTGATTTGATAGGTTTCGGCATTGAATGTAGAAGAAATTCATAAGTTCATTAATCTGTATTTTAAAAAAAAGTTAAAAAAAAACAGATCTGAGAAAAGGAGAGAGAGCACGGGAGAACGAAGAAAGAACAGATCTGGGGAGGAATTCATAAAAAAAATAATGCAACCTCCTTCTTCATCCAAAAACCAGCCATCCTTTCTTCCATTTTAGGCCATATAAGATCACTTTTAGCTACTAAAACTCCAGCTGAAAATTAGCAGTAAACCCAGCTGCAAAAACGCACCAAAATCCACCCAAAAGGTCACTCTAAAACAACCCCAGAATTTTCCAAAAATGCTGCTAAAAACCAGTTGAAAACCCAGCAAAAACTAGCTCGAATCACCTCTGAACTCCAGCCAAAAGGAGCAGCAAAACCAGCCATGAAATAGCTCGAGTTTAGCTCCAAAACAGTCCAAAGAAGTAGTAATAAAATACAGCTTCTTCATGCGACAAAAACGCAGCAGCTACTGCTTGTCTTCTTCCTCCAAAAACTGACCCGTAACCACCTGAAACCACCACAAAAACTGTCACGACCCAATTCTCCCTCCTTAAGATGTCGTGACGACACCTAGTCTCTACGACTAGGTAAGCCTAACAAAGATATGGAAATAACAAAAATGGAAACAAAACTTAACAACTAACTGTAACAGATAACTAAATAACTGATAACAATGCTGCTCGACATTTACAATAACCAACACTCTAATAATACATAGTATTTCCAAAACCCGAAATATCATAAGTCACAAGCTACATGAGGAAACTAGTATCTCTGTGCGCCAGAGTTTAATAAAAGTAGTAAGGAAGGTAAATGACATAGGAGGGAATAGAGGGGGACTCCGAGGTCTGCGAACGCGGCAGATATATCTTGAAGTCTTTGTACAGCAGCAAGCACTCTCAGCTAGTAGCGGGGCTGATAAGAAGTACCTGGATCTGCACACAAAACATGTGTAGAAGAGTAACATGCGTACACCACAACGGTACCTAGTAACTGCCAAGCCTAACCTCGGTAAAGTAGTGACGAGGTCAGGTCCGGGCCCTACTGAGATATAAGAATAAGACAGATGCTATAATAAAAATGAAGTAAAATGGAGAACACAACAACAAGTATTCACAAAGCAATAACAACACCGCCCAATGATATAACAACAGGGGTGCTCCCGAGATACCGTCTCGTAGTCCCAAAAGTAAATATACAGGGAGAACTCCCGAGGTACCGCCTCGTTGTCTCAAAACTAAATATGCAGGGAGAACTCCCGAGGAACCGCCTCATAGTCTCAAAAGTAAATGTGCATGGACAACTCCCGAGGCACCGCCTCGTAGTCTCAAAAGTAAATATGCAGGGAGAACTCCCGAGGAACTGCCTCGTAGTCTCAAAAGTAAATGTGTAGGGACAACTCCCGAGGAACCGCCTCGTAGTCTCAAAAGTAAATGTGCATGGAGAACTCCCGAGGAACCGCCTCATAGTTTCAAAAGTAAATGTGCAGGGAGAACTCCCGAGGAACTGCCTAGTAGTCTCAAAAGTAAACACACAGCTCAAACCGATAAATACAACAGTTAAGACTGATAAATATCAAGGGAAAATAGGAAATCAATTAGGTATGCTGCACAGAGTTCAAATAAGCATTTAAAGCACGTAGACATGGGATATTAGACTAAATAGGGTAACTACACATGCTGATACAACTCAATTAAAATGAAAACAGATCACTACTCAATGAAAAAACCTATTTTACAACAAATAGCCCGTGTATGCACTCGTCACCTCACGTACACGGCGCTCACATATCACAACAGTACCAAATCCTAAGGGGATTTCCCCCACACAAGGTTAGGCAAGCCACTTATCTTGAACCAAGCTCAATCAATTGGTAACAATGCCTTTTCCACGAATATCCGAGTCCGAATGGCCCAAATCAAGCAAAAACAATTACATATCATAAAAACAACTATAATAGACTAATCTAATTAATGAAATCAAGACTTTAACAAAAATTTTGAAATCCTTCCTAAAATGTCGACCTGGGTCCACGTCTCGGAATCGGGTAAAAGTCACAAAACACGAACACCCACTCGACCACGAGTTCACCCATACTAAAATTACCAAAATCCGATACCAATTCGCCACTTAATTACTCAAATCAACTCACCAAATCCCTAACCTCCAACTCCTAATTTCCACCTTAAATACATACTAACTAGGAGGAAATATAAATGGGGAAGCAAGATTATTGATCAAAAATAAGCACAAGGGACTTACCTCAAGAAATCCCTCGAAAATGCTCTCAAAAATCGTCCTAAACCGAGTTTGCAAAGTCCAAAATGACAAAAATCACGAAGCCCTTCGGTTTTAAATACTGCCCAGGCTTCTCGCATCTGCAGTCACATTAGCCGCTTCCGCAACATCGATTTTTCGGTCCGGCCCTCGCATCTGCGAAGGCCACTAAGCCGCCCAACAGCTTCTGCAGTCAGAACCCCGCTTCTACGCAACAAAACCTGCTTCTGCGGACAAGCCTCAAACTCCCGCGTCCACTTCTGCGACACTCCAAGCGCAGGTGCAAGTTCGCACCGGTGGAACACCCTCTGCATATGCGCTCCACAACCCAAGCTTGACCAATCCATACCTACACTCCTCCTTCCGCACGTGTGAGTCCGCACCTGTGGTCTTCCCTCCGCAGGTGCAAAAATACCAGAAACCAGAAACTTTAGCAATTTGCATAAGTCCAAATTCAATCCGTTAAGCATCTGAAACACAACCGAGGCCCCCGGGACCTCAACCAAACATACCAATAAGTCCTAAAACACCATACAAACTTAGTCGAGATCTCAAATCACATCAAACAACGCTAAAAACATGAATCATCATCCGATTCAAACTAAATGAACTTGAAACTTCCAATTTCTACAACTGATGCCGAAACCTATCAAACCACGTCCGATTGACCCCAAAATTTGCACACAAGTCATATTCAAAATCACGGACCTACTCCAACTTCCGGAATCGGATTCTGACCCTGATATCAAAAAGTCCACTACCGGTCAAAATCTCCAAAAATTCGACTTTCGCCATTTCAAGCCTAAATGAGCTACAAACCTCCAAAACACAATCCAGACACGCCCCTAACTCCAAAATTACCCAACGGAGCTAACAGAACTGACAAAACTCCATTCCAGAGTCGTCTCTACATAGTTCCAACTACGATCAAAATCATAAGACTTAAACTTCTGTTTTAGGGACTAAGTGTCCCAAAACACTCCGAAACCACAAACAAAACCTCCCGGTAAGTCACAGGAGCAGAAACAAGATACGGGGGAAATAGTAAATATGGAATTGGGAATATTACTCTCAAAATGACCGGTCGGGTCATTACATCCTCCCCCTCTTAAAACAACTGATCATCCTTGAACGAGCATAGAGACATACCTGAAGTGGTGAAAATATGAGGATAACGGCTACGTATATCATGCTCGGTCTCCCAAGTCGCCTCCTCGACCGGCTGACCCCTCCACTGAACCTTCACTGATGCAATGTTCTTTGACCTTAGCTTTCGAACGTGCCTGTCCAAAATAGCCACCGGCTCCTCAACATAAGATAATTCCTTGTCCAACTGGACTGAGCTGAAATCCAACACATGAGACGGATCACCGTGATACTTCGAAAGCATAGAAACATGGAATATCGGATGAACTCCTGCTAGATTTGGAGGCAAGGCAAGCTCACAAGTAACCTCCCCAACACGCCGCAATGCCTCGAATGGGCGGATAAACCTTAGGATCAGCTTTCCCTTCTTTCCAGACCTTATAACACCCTTCATGGGTGATACCCGGAGCAGGACCCATTCTCCAACCATGAATGCAACATCACAAAAATTTCGATCCGTATAAATCTTCTGTCTGGATTGGGTTATGCGAAGTCGATCCTGCATTACCTTCACCTTATCCAGGGCATCCTGAACCAAGTCTGTACCCAATGATCTAGCCTCGCCCGGCTCGAACCAACCCACGACCGACACCGCCTACCATACAGAGCCTCATACGCTTCCATCTGAATGCATGATTGATAACTGTCATTGTAGGAAAACTCCGCAAGTAGCAAGAACTGATCCCAAGAACCTCCAAAATCTATCACACAAGAGCGGAGCATATCCTCCAGTATCTGAATAGTGAGCTCGGACTGTCCATCCGTCTGAGGGTGAAATGTTGTGCTCAGCTCAACCCGAGTACCCAACTCCTATTGTACAGCCCTCCAGAACCGTAATGTAAACTGCGTACCCCAGTCAGAGATGAAAGATACTGGTACGCCATGAAGCGTGACAATATCGCGGATATAAATTTGAGCCAACTGCTCGGAAGAATAGGTAGTCATCACAGGAATGAAATGAGCTGACTTGGTCAGCCTATCCACAATCACCTAAATTGCATCAAACCTCCGCTGAGTCCGTGGGAGTCCAACAATGAAATCCATAGTGATCTGCTCCCATTACTCCAGAATCTCTAACTTTTGAAGCAATCCACCTGGCTGCTGATGCTCATACTTAACCTGCTGGCAATTTAGACACCGAGCCCCAAACTTAACTGTGTCCTTCTTCATTGTCCTCCACCAGTAATACTATCTCAAGTCCTGATACATCTTCACGGCACCCGGGTGAATGGAGTACCACAAACTGTGAGCTTCCTGAAGAATCAACTCTCGCAAACCATCTACATTGGGCATACATAACCTGCCCTGCATCCTCAAAGCACCATCATCCCCAATAGTGACCTCTTTAGCATCACCATGCTGGACCGTGTCCTTAAGGACAAGTAGATAGGGGTCATTATACTGATGCTCCTTAATATGATCATAAAGAGAAGACCGAGAGAGACACAAGCCAACACCCGACTCGGCTCAGAAATATCCAATCTAACAAACTGGATGGCTAAGGCCTGAATATCCAATGCCAATGGCCTCTCTGCTGCTGGTAGATATGCTAAGCTCCCCAAACTCTCCGCCCGATGACTCAAAGCATCGGCCACCATATTGGCCTTCCCGAGATGGTACAAAATGGTGATATCATAATCCTTAAGCAACTCCAACCACCTCCGCTGACGCAAGTTAAGATCCTTCTATTTGAACAGATGCTGCAAACTCCGGTGATCGGTGTAAATCTCACAAGGAATACTGTACAAATAGTGCCGCCATATCTTCAAGGCATGAACAATAGCTGCTAGCTCAAGGTCGTGGACAGGATAGTTCTTTCTATTCACCTTCAGCTGTCTGGACGCATGGGCAATCACCCTACGGTCCTGCATCAACACCGCACCGAGACAAACTTGCGACGCATCACAATATACAGTATAAGACCCCGAACCTGTAGGCAATACCAATACTGGTGTTGTAGTCAAAGTTGTCTTGATCTTCTGAAAGCTCTCCTCAAACTCCTCTGTCTACCTCTACGGAGCACCTTTCTGGATTAGCCTAGTCATCGGTGATGCAATAGATGAGAATCCCTCAACGAACCGAAGATAATACCCCGCCAAACCCAGGAAACTTCAGATCTCCGTGGCTGAGGATGGTCTGGGCCAACTCTACACTGCTTCGGATCCACCTGGACCCCATCACTCGATATTATATGGCCCAAGATTGCCACTGAGTCTAGCAAAAACTCACACTTTGAAAATTTTGCATATAACTTATTTTCTCTCAGGGTCTGAAGCACAGTCATCAGGTGCTGCTCATGATCCTCCCGAGTTCGGGAGTACACCAGAATGTCTCCAATAGACACATCGATGAATGAGTCAAGATAGGGTCGAAACACACTGTGCATCAAGTGCATAAATGTTGCTGGGGCATTGGTCAGCCCAAATGACATCACAAGAAACTTGAAGTGACCATACCGAATCCTGAAAGCAGTTTTCGGGATATCTGGCTCCCGAATCTTCAACTGATGATAGCCTGAACATAAGTCAATCTTGGAAAACACTCTGGCACCCTGTAACTGATCAAATAAATCATCAATATGAGGCAATGGATACCTGTTCTTCACTGTAACTTTGTTCAGCTAGCGATAATCAATGCACATATGCATAGAGCCATTCTTCTTCTTCACAAACAAGACTGGAGCACCTCAAGGTAACACACTGGGCCGAATGAAGCCCTTATCAAGCAACTCCTGTAACTGCTCCTTCAACTCAGGAGGAGCCATATGATATGGAGGAATAGAGATTGGCTGAGTGCCTGGCAACAAATCAATGCCAAAATCAATATCTCTGTCGGGCGGCATGCCCGGAATATCAGCTAGAAACATATCTGGAAAATCCCTCACTACTGGGACTGACTCAACTGTAGGGGTATCAATACTGACACCTCTCACATAAGCTAGATACGCATCACACCTATTCTTAACCATTCGTTGAGCTTTAAGAAATGAAATAACACTACTGGTAGTATACTCTAAGGTACCTCTCTACTCTAATCGCTGTAATCCTGGCATAGCCAGCGTCACGGTCTTAGCGTGACAATCAAGAATAGCATAATGGGGCGACAACCGGTCCATGCCCAAGATAACATCAACCATACTGAGCAATAATAAATTAGCTATGGTCTCAAAACCACTAAGAGCAATCAAACATAACCGGTATACACGGTACACAACAAGAGAATCTACCACAGGAGTAGACACATAAATAGGGGAACTCAAAGAATTTAGAGATACGCCCAAATACGGGACAAAATAAGAAGACACATAGGAATATGTAGAGCTTGGGTCAAATAATACCTACACATCTCTATGACAGACTAGAACAGTACCTGTAATGACAGAGTCGAAAGGAACTGCCTCTGTACGATCAGGAAGAGCATAATATCTGGCTTGGCTTCCCCCTCTAAGGTGACCTCCACCTCGAGCTGGCTGAGCAGGTGGGGCGGTAGCTGGTATTGGAATCATATCCTGAGGACCTGGTGGAGCACGCTGTGCCTGAGAAGTCTGTGGAGGTGCACCCCTCCTAAGTCTAGGGCAATCCCTCACCATATGGCGGTACCTCGAGAGTGACCTTGTTGATATTTCTTTATGGCTTCATTTGCCTTTGGTTATTTTGTGATTTTCTTTAAAGTTGTAAATTTTTGTTTTCCTTTCGCGAGGTATTATTTGCTCTTATTCTGTGTAGTTAAATTGTGACATACTACTTACTTGATTTATTCCCATTGTCATTTTATTATTATTATATTGTTAAAATTTTTACCTTGTCTTTTATTATTTCTAGTAGGGCCTGACTTGACCTCGTCACTACGCTACCGAAGTTAGGCTTGGCTTTTACTGGGTACCGCTGTGGTGTACTCAAACTACGCTTCTGCACATTTGTTTTTCAGATCCAGGTACGTCCTATCTGGCCAGGTATCAGTGAACAAGCCGTACGCGTAGACTTCAAGGTATATCTACCAGCGTCCGCAGACCTCATAGTCCCCTTCTATCCTTATTATGTTATTTTCCTCATTCTAGACTCTGATGTATAGAGACACTTAGAATAAATTCTTAGAAGCTTGTGACTTATTTCTACCGGGTTTTGGGAGTTGTATTGGTTTAATTTGCAGTTCTTATTTATTAAACTGTTAAGGATATAATTTCAGATATATATTTAGTTATTCCGCATTGATAGGCTTACCCAGTCTTAGAAACTCGATACCATCACGTCATCCTACAAAGGGAATTTGGGATCGTGACATTTCACTTCAGGTATTATGACTTATACATGTGGTCGAAATTGAACTTCGGAAAGTTCGGAGTTGATTTGAAAATCAACTTCTAATTTCGGAAGCTTTAAGTGGAAAGAATTGGCTAAGGTTTGACTTTTGAGTAAACGACCTTAGAATCTGGATTTGAAGGTTCTGATAGGTTCGTATGATGATTTTGGACTTGGGAGTATATTCGGGTTGGAGAGTGATAAACTTGCTATTGTAGAGATTTAACAGGCTTCATGATTAGCCGCAAAATAATTATACTCCTATTACGAATTTCTCCCGCATCATGCATTTTCATCGAAAGGTTTTCCTAAAAATTTATAACTTACATGTCTATTGGTGAGTGGGGTCAAGGACCCGTTAAAACTTCTTATTCTAATGGGATCGGGCCGTTCGTCTTGGCTGTATAATAGATACATCTATGGTTTGTGTCGTTCGACCCTCGGCAATACGCACATTATGATGGGATAGGGCCGTTCGCCTGGGTAGGATTATGTATTACACTCTCACGGGAGCGGGTCGTTCGCCTCGACAATGTAATATATGTATCTATGGTTTGTGTCGTTCGACCCTCGGCTGTACACACATTATGATGGGATCGGGCCGTACGCCTCGACATTTCTCTAAGATACCTTATGAAATCGTGCGTAATATTTGGCAAGAAGCTAGTATATCTGTGAGTTTTCCTAATTTGAACTGTGAAGACCTATCTGGTGAGGTCCATTATATATATACTCCTATTGAGGAGGTAACTACTAGCTGAGAGCTTGAGTTTATTGTTGAGAGGATGATTTTATCACGTATTTATATACTTGTTATTTCGTTTATTTACTCTACCTCACATCTGTATACTTCTACTCTATGTCTTATTGGACCACTAGTAAGTATCGATTTCGACCCCTCATCACTACTTCTCTGGGGTTAGGCTAGATACTTACTGGGTACGCGTTGATTTACATACTCATGCTATATTTGCTGCACTTAGTGTGCAGGTACACATAAGTCTGGTGGTCTTTGGGATGCAACGATGCAGCTATTGAAGGGACTTTACCGTGAGCTGCATTCCATGTTACGATCCGCAGCCTGCAGAGTCTCCATTAGAGTTCTTTATATTCTCCTATCTAATTTATATTCCAGACAGATATTGTATTTTATTATATTTTCTAGTCGATACTTATGCACTTGTGACACCGGGTTTTGGGGGTTCCTACGGGTTGTTCATCATTGTAGTTCGTGTAAATATTATCATTTACCCTGTAAATTCTATTTCATACTATTTAATTAATGAAAATTATGATTTCAAAATACTAAAATGAGTAATTAAGTTGATCAATCACCGTTGGCTTGCCTGACGGCGGTGTTAGGCGCCATCACGAAAAAATTATAATTTAGTAACAAAAATTATTATATTATTTAAATTTTCAATAAAATACAAAATGTGAGAACTAATCAAATATTACAGTAGAAAAGAACGTATGAAGAGAGGGGGGTAAAGATAATCTTATGATATTTATAATTTTAATTAATCAAAAAATAAAACATATGTAAATAACACTCAAAAAAATTATTGATAAATTTAGACAATTGAATAATTTTGAATAGTACTTATAACATAAGTTTAAAAAAAAAAATATTCCCAGAGTACGAAAATATATATCTATGTTATATTAAAAGAGATTTAATATCAAAATATTAAGCCAATTGATAAGTTAATAAAAAGTCACATTAGTAAATGTATAATACTAAGTACTTAGTAATCTAATAAAAAAAAAATAAGGAACAATCAATTTATTTGATTACTAAATAATGTGTATCTTTTGATTTTGTATAGATTTTATTATATTTATGCACACTATATTAAAAAAAATAAAATAACAACTAATATTTATTAAAATAATATGATATATTAGATCATAATTTTATAAGATTAATATTTTGTCAAAATAATATAATAACACTAGTCATTTGAAAAAAAAGAAAGGAAAGAGATGAGGAGCTTTTTAGTGGATAAACCCAGGAGGCGCACCACTATAAAGCAAGCAAATACCTAACAATCTGAAAAATGAACGGACATATATTTATATTGTCGGGGTAATTGAAAACAAGGAAAAACAGTAAAAATTGCTATCTACTATACGAAATATATATTTTAATTTAAATATTCATTATATTTTTGGGTCATCTACAGTACTCTTGTTATATTTTTGGGTCATCTACAGTTCTCTTGTTATATTTTTGGGTCATTATCCTTGCACTTCATACTAAGGAACTCCAACGTGAAATATTACAAATTAAAGGTTAGTTTTAAACTCCAGTTTTCTCTGAGTTGTTTTGACACGTGACAACCATTCAGACCAAGCTGGAGCCCCGTTAAAATCATGAGCGAATACAAGGGCTTGTTCATTTACCTTCACTGGGAAAAATATCTGTTCTCTCTCATAGGCGGATGTAGAGTTGCAATATCGGGTTCAATTGAACTAGTATTTTCAATACGGATCACAAATTTATGCCTAAAAGTTCAATAAAATTATACCAAATAGTAGGTTAGAACCCATAATTTTTAAAAATTCAATGCGTTCATAACAAAAAATCTTCAGAATTAAACCCATAAAAATTAAATCTTGCATCCGCATATGCTCTCTCCGATTTTTTTTTTTTTTAAAACTCAGATTGCACGAATCTCGACTCTCCGATTATTTGTTACAGCTGCAAATTGGAATAGAAGTAAATAGAGACGTGAAGTACTCTTCCCTTTTACTTCCCATTTGAAGGAGAGTATAAAGGAATATCTAGAGTCATAATTTCATGAAATCAAAGAGCTAGCACGTTTACAAGACTAAGAGGGTTGCATTGCGAGGGGACCATTTTATTTCAAGTATTTAAGTCTTCTTTAATACTTACTTGTCTGGACTGGCATTGATGACATTGGAGCTAATGTCTTCTCAAATTAATGATTTGTGTCCATGAGTATTCATTTTTCCACTACTGTAACTGGTAAGCCATTTGAAATAATTGTTTAGGCTTGTGTTATTGAATCTAACAAATCGAATCGAAAACCCCATCAAACCGAAAAGTCAAACCAAACTGATTAAAAAATTCGATTAGGTTTGATTTGATTTTGTTTGGTATATTGAGTAAAAGAACCCGAACCAAACCAACATATAAATATATATTTTTTATATATACTTTTAAGACATTGTATAAAATTTAGTTTAAAATGTCTAGAAATATCTGTGATTATCTTATGAGATTTAATATTTAGTTAAATATGAAGTGATCCATATTTATTAACTTTAAACAATGAATTTTATGATCACTTTCTTATCAAGTGTTAATAAAATGCGTAAATCTCTTTGTGGAACTTTTCTAAAGTATCATATGACACATTTTTCTCGAAAGCTTGCTAACATAGAAGTGTGCTAGTCTTTTTTCTTGACCCGCCCTACCTTAAGGCGTCACATTATGACAAATAAAGTGATCTATCGGTTTTAGTTATTTCTTATTTCTTAACAAATAATCAGCAAATAATTACACCAGCCCACTATAAGGATTTGGATTCGGGAACCTGAAAACTCGAAGCTCAGAACACTACCAATTACCAAATACTATCAGTAGAAGTCGTCACAAAACATTAACGAATGTTTAATGTTTTAATTGAGAAGTCTCTTTAAATTATAAAAGATAATTTTTTCAGTGTTAATTTTGATCTTTTTTGGACCATTTCCAATCTTTGTTCTGCGAAAAAAATTAAAGGAATTTTCCGTAATAATATGAAGTACTACCAACTATTGCTTGCAGAGGTTGAAAAAGACAAAATTAGTATGTCGGCAGAGGCAGTTTCTCTAATCTGCTTCTGTCAGTAGTGTTATTCCCGGTTAATATTGCTGTATTTGTAAATATTAATTCTGCAAAATATAAGTTAACGTAATGAAACAATAATAATAAATTCGAGCCCACTGAATTCACAGTGTTTCCTTAAGGAATTTAATCCCCTCCTAGTACCCAAGGTAATGGATTATTTCCTCCCAGGATAGAACGAATAACACACTGGTGTAGCGGTACTTCAAACCCCAGTGTTTCGGCGAACACAAAGTTCGGTAGCAAATCACACTTACAGTTGCTTTGTTTGAAGTTAAAAAACAATGCAGAACGAAGGAGTATATACTCAGAAAAACGTATGGAAGTTCTGAGAGGAAGGAATGCAATGTATAGCCAATTTGTTGAGCGAATTGTATGTTGAGTTTTTGGTATCTTTCTTCAACATTTGCTGCTCATATATATAGCAGCCAAGAAGGAGTGCAAGACCAAACGTCCACCCTTCATGGTGGAGCAAGCATTACATGTTTGTGGAGCAAGCACTTCATGTTTGTGGAGCAAGCACTTCATGGTGGGAAGACCATTATCCGGCTGCCAAATTATCAATACACGGATTGGAAAATATCCGTTTACAAATACGGATAATCTTACGTTAATATTTACTATTAACAAATAAATTTGGTCCAAAAAATTAATCAATCAATCGATCATTTGACCAAATCCGAATCCGAATCCGAAGCCGAAGCCGAAGCCGAAGCCGAAGCCGAGCCGAGCGAGCGACGACGACGACGGCGCGAGGCTTGCTTTCTTCTTAACTCTTTAAGAGCTACAAGAAGAGCAATTATATATATACCCACCAAAAATGTCTTCCACTTCCAATATGGGACAATGTCTCATTGTTAAGAGGGGGAAACTTAAAATTTTACTCAAAATTTCATTTTCCCTCCATTTCCCATTCACCCTCATTTTAAGAATATTACATCTTAAAAAATAAAACCTCAACAATCCCCCACATGAATGGGGAATGGCTATATCACGGAAGTATGCATGAAAAAACTGTGTGATTTACAAGCAAGGATTAATTGCATCTGGATAAGTAGGTTTCCCTTTGAACTTTCCGTAGTAAACTTATGTCGGATATACTCGGTCAATCGGTAGATTTGATATCTTTGAACCGTCGATCTTTGGTGTATACCTAGACAACCATAAGTCACACAATCAACCCTTAACCGTCTTTGGTTCTCATTGTTGTGTTCGTTTCAGCCATGAACACCGCCTGGTTTCATAAGTGCGTAGAGAACTGGCCTTACAAAGTTCTCCTTGAAGCGGCTCACACTTCACACTTAAATAGGTGATTCCTAAACGTGTCATCCTGTAGATACACTATTTGATATACCCCGTATCAAATTTAGAAATCATTAAAAAGCCTTAATGCTTTATCCTTGGTACTGAACATTGTCTCATCACGAGAATGGACTAAAATTTTATTTGACAATGTTGAACCGTCATTAATGACTTTGTTTGATCTCTTTGAACCTAGATCTTGGGATCTCCAGTCTTCTAGGTAGAGTTACCGCCACAATGAATTGTTCTCGGCCATAGCCCCATTCCCCTTGATGATTTCTCAACTACCTCTCTAGTTAGGCCTTTTGTAAGTGGATCCGACACATTATCACTTGACTTTACATAGTCAATTGTGATAATTCCTCTAGAGAGTAATTGCCTAACGGTTTTATGTCTTCGTCGTATATGACGAGATTTACCGTTATACATGACGCTCCCAGCCCTTCCAATTGCCGCTTGACTATCACAATGTATGCATATTGGTGCCAACGGTTTGGGCCAAAATGGAATGTCTTCCAAGAAATTCCGGAGCCATTCAGCTTCTTCACCGGCTTTATCTAAGGCTATGAATTCAGCCTCCATTGTAGAGCGGGCAATACATGTTTGTTTGGACGATTTCCAAGATACCGCTCCTCCACCAATAGTGAATACATATCCACTCGTGGACTTAGAATCAGTTGAACCGGTGATCCAATTTGCATCACAGTATCCCTCAATCACCGCAGGGAAATTACTGTAGTGCAATTCAAAGTTCTGGGTATGTTCTAAATATCCCAAAACTCGTTTCATTGCCATCCAATGAGATTGGCCTGGATTGCTCGTATATCGACTCAGTTTACTTATAGCACAAGCTATGTCTGGTCGTGTACAATTCATGATATACATTAAGCATCCCAATACACGAGCATAATCCAATTGTGATATGCTTTGGCCTTTGTTCTTTGCTAATGCAAGATTCACGTCAATTGGAGTCTTTGCAACTTTAAAGCCCAAGTGCTTGAATTTTTCAAGTACTGTATAATGAGATTGTGACAATGCCAGACCTTGAGGAGTCTTATTGATCTTAATTCCCAGAATTAAATCAGCAACTCCCAAGTCTTTCATATCAAACTTGCTATTGAGCATACGCTTAGTAGCATTTATGTTGGCAATGTCATTACTCATTATCAACATATCATCCACATATAGGCAAACAATGACTATGTGATTTGGAACATTTTTAATGTACACGCATTTATCACATTCATTTATCTTAAAACCATTTGACAACATTGTTTGGTCAAATTTCGCATGCCATTGTTTGGGTGCTTGTTTTAGTCCGTAAAGAGACTTAACAAGTCTACATACCTTCTTTTCTTTACCTGGAACCACAAACCCTTCAGGTTGTTCCATGTAAATTTCTTCCTCCAACTCTCCATTTAAGAAGGCCGTCTTAACATCCATTTGATGAATTTCAAGACCATACACTGCAGCTAATGCTACTAACATCCGTATGGACGTAATTCTTGTAACTGGAGAGTATGTATCAAAGTAGTCTAGACCTTCTCGTTGTCTATACCCTTTGACTACGAGCCTTGCCTTGAATTTATCAATAGTGCCATCATCTTTGATTTTTCTCTTAAAAATCCATTTAGAACCCAAAGGTTTATTTCCAAGAGGAAGATCAACCAATTCCCATGTATGGTTGTTCAATATGGATTCTATTTCACTATTGACTGCCTCTTTCCAAAACAATGATTCCGAAGAAGTCATAGCTTCTTTAAATGTTTGAGACTCATTCTCCAATAAGAAAGTCACAAAATCTGGTCCAAATGAAGTAGACGTTCTTTGACGTTTACTACGTCTTGGATTCTCCTGATTACATGTACTTTCTTTTGTTTCTTCCCGAGGTTGTTTAGATCCTTCACCAAACGACTCACATTCCTTTTTATACGGATATATATTTTCAAAAAACTCAGCATTATCTGATTCTATAACTGTATTATTATGAATGTCGGGATTTTCTGATTTATGAACCAGAAATCGATATGCTTTACTATTTGTCGCATATCCTATGAAAACACAATCAACGGTTTTCGGTCCTATCTTTACCCTTTTGGGTTTAGGAACTTGCACTTTTGCCAAACACCCCCACACTTTAAAATAATTCAAGTTGGGCTTCCTTCCTTTCCATTGTTCATAAGGAATGGATTGTGTTTTGCTATGGGGCACTCGATTTAATATTCGATTAGCCGTAAGAACGGCTTCCCCCACAAGTTCTGTGGCAAACCAGAACTTATCAACAACGCATTCATCATCTCCTTTAATGTGCGATTCTTTCTTTCCGCAATCCCATTAGATTGGGGCGTGTAAGGGGCTGTTGTTTGATGAATAATTCCATATTCTAAACATATTTCTTCAAAAGGAGATTCATATTCACCACCCCTATCACTTCTTATCATTTTTACTTTCTTGTTAAGTTGCGTTTCAACTTCATTTTTGTATTGCCTGAATGCGTCTATTGCTTCATCTTTACTATTCAGTAAGTAAACATAGCAATATCGAGTACCGTCGTCAATAAAAGTTATGAAATACTTCTTTCCACCGCGAGATGGTATTGACTTCATGTCACAAATATCTGTGTGAATTAAGTCTAAAGGATTTGAATTCCTTTCAACTGACTTATAAGGATGTTTAACATACTTACATTCCACACATATTTGACATTTTGATTTTTCGCATTCAAACTTGGGCAGTACTTCCAAGTTAATCATTTTCCGCAAGGTTTTATAATTGACATGACCCAAACGTACATGCCATAAATCATTTGACTCAAGTAAGTAAGAAGAAGCTGAAATATTATTATTATTTTCAACAACCATTACATTTAGATTGAAAAGGCCCTCGGTGAGGTAACCTTTTCCCACAAATATTCCATTCTTACTAATTACAACCTTGTTGGATACAAAAACGCACTTAAAACCGTGCTTAACAAGAAGTCCAGTAGAGACTAAATTCTTTCTCATTTCGGGAACATGAAGGACATTGTTCAAAGTCATGACCTTGCCAGAAGTCATTTTTAGAAATACCTTCCCATATCCTTCAACTTTTGTTGTTGAAGCATTTCCCATATAAACTGTCTCTCCGGGTTTAGCAAGAGCATAGGTAGCAAAAGCCTCTCTAACTGCACAAACATGGCGAGTGGCTCCTGAATCAAACCACCACAGTTTAGGATTTCCCACCAAGTTACATTCAGAGAGCATGGCACACAAGTTATCAACATCATCATGGTTTACTACCATGTTTGCTTGACCCCTTTTCTTGTCTTTCTTCGGAGCACGACACTCCGTAGATTTCTGTCCGGTTTTCCCACAGTTGTAGCAGTTTCCACTGAACCGCTTCTTGCTTGGGTTGTATTTCGGACCAGAAGCCTTCTTCCTCTTTTTGTTAGCTTCAACAATATTTGCTCCCATTATTGTTGAATTTCCACGGCCTCTCCTTTCAGCAGCTTTATTGTCCTCTTCGATTCTCAACCGAACAATGAGATCTTCAAGGGACATTTCCTTTCGTTTGTGTTTCAAATAATTTTTGAAGTCCTTCCACAACGGAGGCAACTTCTCAATCATTGCTGCTACTTGGAATGCTTCGTTGATTACAAGACCTTCAGCAAGTAGATCATGAATAATCACTTGCAATTCCTGGACTTGAGTAATAACAGACTTGCTATCTATCATTTTGTAGTCCAGAAATTTTGCGGCAACGAATTTCTTCATCCCGGCATCTTCAGTCTTATATTTCTTTTCAAGCGCATTCCACAATTCTTTGGATGTCTCCATGCTACTGTATACATTATACAGATTATCATCCAGTCCGCTAAGAATATAATTCTTGCATAAAAAATCAGAATGCTTCCACGCTTCAATCACGAGAAAGCGTTCATTATCTGGAGTTTTATCCGGCAGATCAGGAACATCTTCCTTAATGAACTTCTGTAGACATAACGTAGTTAAGTAGAAGAACATCTTCTGCTGCCAGCGTTTGAAATCAATCCCGGAAAATTTTTCGGGTTTTTCTGCCGGTGCCAACGCCGGTGTTCGGCTTGTCGTTGCGTTGGCAGTCGCCATCGGAACAGCTTGGTTTTCGTTTTCAGTCATCATCTTTTCTGTAAAAGAATGACACAAACAAACGTTTAATACACGTTTTCAAACTGGAGTAAAAATCACGTAGATTTTAATATCCAACAAAACGCCACGAAGGCTTAACTCTCCAAAACGGGAGTACACAAACCACAAAGGTTTTAGTTTGCAGAATAATAAGAATAACACAAGTACAGAAATAAATATTAAATTCCTTAAGATTGTTATTCCCGGTCAATATTGCTGTATTTGTAAATATTAATTCTGCAAAATATAAGTTAACGTAATGAAACAATAATAATAAATTCGAGCCCACTGAATTCACAGTGTTTCCTTAAGGAATTTAATCCCCTCCTAGTACCCAAGGTAATGGATTATTTCCTCCCAGGATAGAACGAATAACACACTGGTGTAGCGGTACTTCAAACCCCAGTGTTTCGGCGAACACAAAGTTCGGTAGCAAATCACACTTACAGTTGCTTTGTTTGAAGTTAAAAAATAATGCAGAACGAAGGAGTATATACTCAGAAAAACGTATGGAAGTTCTGAGAGGAAGGAATGCAATGTATAGCCAATTTGTTGAGCGAATTGTATGTTGAGTTTTTGGTATCTTTCTTCAACATTTGCTGCTCATATATATAGCAGCCAAGAAGGAGTGCAAGACCAAACGTCCACCCTTCATGGTGGAGCAAGCATTACATGTTTGTGGAGCAAGCACTTCATGTTTGTGGAGCAAGCACTTCATGGTGGGAAGACCATTATCCGGCTGCCAAATTATCAATACACGGATTGGAAAATATCCGTTTACAAATACGGATAATCTTACGTTAATATTTACTATTAACAAATAAATTTGGTCCAAAAAATTAAGCCGAAGCCGAAGCCGAAGCCGAAGCCGAGCCGAGCGAGCGACGACGACGGCGCGAGGCTTGCTTTCTTCTTAACTCTTTAAGAGCTACAAGAAGAGCAATTATATATATACCCACCAAAAATGTCTTCCACTTCCAATATGGGACAATGTCTCATTGTTAAGAGGGGGAAACTTAAAATTTTACTCAAAATTTCATTTTCCCTCCATTTCCCATTCACCCTCATTTTAAGAATATTACATCTTAAAAAATAAAACCTCAACAAGTAGAAACCCTAATTTCCAAAAAATACTCTATTTATTGAAAAGTTGGAAAAAGCTTTAATCTTTTAACATTTTTTACTGTGAAACCTATGGACATCACATGAGTTGATGTTGACTAATGTGGCTAGTTGAACCTATGCTAAAATTAAATTGTTAGTACTATTTTATATTTCTAACAGCTAGTAGGTCCATAATATACAACTAAAGATTTATTTATTATTTAAAAATAGACAACAGAAATGGAAAAACCTTGAATTTGTTGGGTTGGGATATTGTGGAACTAAATGTCTTTTCCTTTACGTAATCTGGAGTGGAACAACTAATATATATGTCGTAGTTGTATTTGTGATTTTGTTAAATGTTAAGATATAATTTTCTTATAACAATTTCTATAAATTAGCTAGTTATAACTTTCGAATAAAAGAAAACATCCTTTCCTCAAATTGTTTATACTATGTGCTAAATCCACAATATGTCAACACTATTTACGTATAGACAATAATCAT
The DNA here is from genome assembly GCF_000715075.1 of Nicotiana tabacum. Taxonomy (NCBI): domain Eukaryota; kingdom Viridiplantae; phylum Streptophyta; class Magnoliopsida; order Solanales; family Solanaceae; genus Nicotiana; species Nicotiana tabacum. The sequence continues at coordinate 10,747,376 of NC_134103.1, read as the reverse complement.
GCACAAATAAATGGTTTACCTTCAATCTCACGAAAAGGATGTTGTAATTGGGGACTTTTCTTCAATATTTGTTCTTCCACTTCATTCATGAAAGAAGTAGACAACGAAATAAATACAATAATAATATGATTCTTCACCGTCATTGTAAATAGGAGAGAAAATTGAATTGAATTCTTCGTTTTCCACAGCTAGTTGCTCGTACCAGATAGTCAAGGAGACAATCTGTTCACACAAAGTACCCATATGATCTGCTCAAGTTTCTACTAAACAAGAGCATGCTTAGAACAGTTGTAAATATAAGATCTTACCGGAAATCAATCAAGACTTTATATATACAAGGAAATCAATCTCCATCCATATATCATGCCAACACTGACCTTGAACAGTCTAAATTAAAACAGTTTAGTTTTTTAATAATTAAAATTTAAAGTAAGAATACATAATACTTAATTATGATTAAGCAATACATACTAATTTAGACGCAGGATGATTTATAACCTAGTTGGGCACATGCAGAGTCGGGTCTAGGATTTCAAGCTTATGGGTTTAGAGTTCTAAGCATTTTAAGTTACTGAGTTCTAAATTATTAAATTATGAGTAATTAATAAACTGTTTTGAGCAAATATATAGTTTGAACCAAAGTTATTGGGTTCGCCGAATTCGTAGCCTGAACACTGGCTCCTCCGATCCCCTTGGCACATGTAGTTAAGTTGATGAGGAAATAAAGGAAAGAAGGCTGTCGCAGTCGTGAAATTACCCCTTCCGGAACACATTAGACTCTGGTTACTGTCTTCTCATATAATTTTCAATTTACTCACAAAATATTTGGCTATGATTTAATGTTTGTAATAACTTACAAAATTTTTGATAATAGTCTAACGTTTAATATTTTGAGTTTGCTCAAAAAAATAATTAAAACCGTGGTATAAAAAGTCCATTAGTTGCAATAAAAATAGAACAATGGCCATTTACTAAACAACAATAGAAAAAGGGACAACCAACAAAAATGTATGTGGACGATGTTTCTCATTTAAATTCATCTTAGACCATATTAATATTAGGATTTATCGTGAATTAGTTAGTTTTATGTTGGCTACCAGCATACACAATCTTCTACTTTATTCGGGCTTAGGACCGACAACATGAATAAAATCATCAATACTAAGAGAATTATAATCTTGACTAGCCTATTTTGTAGAATATCCTTTTTCATGGTTTAGAATTTTATTGTTTCAAGGAAGATGGTATTTTTTTTACAGTAGCTCTTGTCAAATGGACTGTACATAAAGTAAGGAAAGATGAAAATGGAAACCGAGAAAATACTAAAGGTTATACTCCCTCCATTTCAAATTAGACGGGGTACTTCCCTTTTTAGTTTGTTCCAAAATAAATGATATATTTGTAGATTTGAAAATAATTCAACTTTAAACTCTTCATTTTACCCTTAATGAGAAGCTTTTAGTAACCATACAAATGTCATGGCCCCACACAGCTTTTATCCCTTAAATTTTTAAGATCACAAGTTTGAAAAGTCTTCTTCTTTTTTCTTAAACTTCGTACCGAATCAAACTACCCATCTAAATTGAAACGGAGGGAGTATTTTTCAATTAACGCCGTCTTTTGTTGTTTAACCTCACTAATTATAGACTTAAACATAATCGTGGCGGTCGTAATGATATATTTAACAGTTGAAGAAGTCTTTACAATTTTTATGAGGAAATATACTTTTCAACTTTTTAAGAGAATGATGCTATAATTCACCGTTTTTCCACAAGCCTTTGGAAAATTATCATTGTAAGAAATTCAACACACTAACAAAACGTGCAAGCCAATTGGTAGTTTGTTTCACGACCCGAAATTCTCACCTTCGGACCGTGATGACGCCTAATATTTCACTTGCTAGGCAAGCCAACGTTAGAATAACATTATTCATTTTTAAAACAATTTTAAATATATTAACAACAAGGAAGCAAATACGGAAGTAATTTTAAAATAATCCATAATAACAACAGTGTCTAAATACCATCCCAGAATTGGTGTCACAAGTGCACGAGCTTCTAGAATAAATACAAATAAAGGTCTGAATAAAAATAAAGTTGTCTGAAAATAAACACACAGCTAAAGTAAAATAGACGGGGACTTCAGAACTGCGGACGCCATACAGTTATTCCTCAAGTCTCCTCTGGTAGCTGAAATCCGAGCAAGTCTATGGTACGCCGCTGGGACCAACTCAAAAATCTGCACAAGAAGTGCAAATTATACTATCAGTACAATCGACCCCATGTACTGGTAAGTGCTGAGCCTAACATTGACGAAGTAGTGACGAGGCTAAGGCGGGTCACTTACATTAACCTGTACGCAATATTAGTAACAACAACAATAATAAAAATAATTCAGGTAACTCATTTATAATAATTGAAGCCAACTCAGCAGTCATAACCAATTATCATTTCCATCAATTCTGTTGCAGCATGCAACCCGCTCTTACCATATATTCACATTCAATTCTATTGCAGCGTGCAACCCGCTCTCACAACCTATTCACATTCGGTTCTGTTGCGGCGTGCAACCCGTTCCTCCAATATATTCATTTTAATCAAGTCTGTTATATATTTATTTCAATCAAGTATATATATAGACTTTTTAATAAGTCTGTTGCGGCGTGCAACCAGATCCTCCAATATTAACTTTTAATAAGTCTGTTGTGGCGTGCAACCCGATCCTCCAATATTAACTTTTAACAAGTCTGTTGCGGCGTGCAACCCGATCCTCCAATATTGACTTTTAACAAGTCTGTTGCGGCATGCAACCCGATCCTCTAATATATTCATTATAATTAATCATGTTGCGGCGTGCAACCCGGTTCTCCAACATTTTTATTTACCAATTCTTATATAAGAAATTTTTCCAATAAATATAACAATTAATATAAAATCACAAGACAACAAGCATACAATAATTATGGTTTAATTATGAAGCAAACAATGACAAATAGCAAATTATTATGGAAATCGGGGAGCAAATAGGCAGTTTAATATTTATTATGCTAAATGTCAAATAACAATTAAGGCACATAATTCAAATAGCATGTAACAATTAATGTAGGAATTCAAGAATTTATATTTGCAAAGAATAAGAGAGAAATAATTATTATAATAATTAATTTATGATTAAAAATAATTTATGATTTTTCAAGTAAGCAGGCAAACAATTAATTTGACGACGTATAGACACTCGTCACCTCGCCAATACGTCGTTTACATGCAATTCACATAATAAATAATTTAAGGATTCTATTCCCTCAAGTCAAGGTTAACCCCGACACTTACCTCGCTTTGCGAATTCCAATCAATTATTCAACCACACCTTTTCTTTTTAAATTTGCCTTCGAAATCTTCAAAACTATTCACAAATAATTCGATATTTTCAATACGAATCATAGGAATTAATTCCATATGAATTTATAAATTTTCCGGATAAAAATCCGAAATTCATTAAAATATTTGGCAGTGGGATCCACGTTTCAAATCCCGAAAAAATTCACGAAATACGAATACCCGTTCCGATACGAGTTCAACCATACCAAATTTGTCCAATTCTAATATCAAATGGACCTTCAAATCTTAAATTTTTGTTTTTGGAAAATTTTATAAAAATCTGATTTTTCTTCCATAAATTCACGGATTCATGAGATAAATGAGTATGAAATCATGAAATATAATCAATATAGGATAAGGATCACTTACCTCAATATTTTTCCGTAAAAATTGCCCAAAAATCGACTTACCCGAGCTCAAAAATGGGAAAGAATTGAAAATGGGTCGAAACCCCATTTCCAGAACTTAAGTTCTGTTTCTGGAATTTTTACCCTTTGCGAATGCGGTCTGTGCCTCGCGTTCGTGAAGCACATTTTTTTGCTGCCAAAACTTTGCTCTTCGCGAACGCGAAGGCAATATCGCGAACGCGATGAGTGAATTTCACCTGCCTCCAGTTTCTTCTTCGCGAACGCGAGCCACCTCTCGCGAACGCGAAGAAGGATACCAGAAGCAGATTTCTGCAGTTTTTTCCAAGTCCAAAAATGATCCGTTAATCACCTGAAATCAACCCGAGCCCTCGGAGCTCCAAACCAAACATGCACCCAAGTCCTAAAATATCATACGAACTTGCTCGCACGACCGAATCGCCAAAATAACACCTAAAACTACGAATCGGACACCAAATCAAAGGAAGTTTTCAAGAAAACTTTAAAACTTATATTTTTACAACCGGATGTGTGAATAACGTCAAATCAACTCCGATTCTAACCAAATTTGCAGACACGTCATAAATATTATAGTGGACTTATATCGGGCTCCGGAACCAAAATACGGACCCGAGGTCAATAAATCCAGCATCAATAATTTCTTAGAAATCATTAAGCTTTTACGCTTTTAATTTTTCATTAAAATTCTATAACTCGAGTTAGGGACCTCGGAATTCGATTCTGGGCATACACCCAAGTTCCAAATCATGATACGGACTTACAAAAATTTTCAAAACACTGATCCGGGTCCGTTTGCTCAAATTATTGACCAAAGTCAACTTAGTTGAGTTTTAAAGCTCTATTTCCCATTTTAATCCATTTTTCACATAAAAACTTTTCTGGAAAATTGTACGGACAGCGCACACAAGTCGAGGAATGATAAATGGTGCTTTTCGAGGTCTTAGAATACAAAATTACTTATTAAATTTAAAGATGATACTTTGGGTCATCACATTCTCCACCTCTAAAACAAACGTTCATCCTCGAACGGAGTTAGAAAGAAGTACCTGAGCTTTTGAATAAGTATGGATATTTACTCCGCATGTCTGACTCGGACACCCAGGTAGCTGCCTCTACTGGCTGACCTCTCCATTGCACCCGAACTGAAGGATAACTCTTTGACCTCAACTACCGGACCTGTCGGGCTAGAATAGCCACCAACTCCTCCTCGTAAATCAAATCTTTATCCAATTGGACGGAGCTGAAATCTAACACATGGGACGGATCACCATGATATTTTCGGAGCATAGACACATGGAACACCGGATGAACCACAGATAAACTAGGTGGTAGTGCAAGCCTGTAGGCTACTTCACCCACCTTTTCAAGAATTTCAAAGGGTCCGATATACCTAGGGCTCAACTTGCCCTTCTTTCCGAACCTCATTATACCTTTCATAGGTGAAACCCGAAGCAATATTCGTTCTCCAACCATGAATGCAATATCACGAACTTTACGATCGGCATAACTCTTTTGCCTAGACTGAGTTGTGCTAAGTCGATCCTGAATAATCTTGACCTTATCCAAGGCATCCTGTACCAAATCGGTACCCAACAATCGAGCCTCTCCCGATTCAAACCAACCAACTGGCAATCGGCAACGCCTTCCATATAATGCCTCATATGGAGCTATCTGAATGCTCGACTGGTAGCTATTATTATAAGCAAACTCCGCAAGTTGCAATAAATGATCCCAAGAACCTCCAAAGTCTATAACACAAGCGTAGAGCATATCTTCCAATATCTGAATAGTGCGCTCTGACTGTCCGTCTGTCTTTGGATGAAATAATGTACTCAACTCCACTTGCGTGCCTAACTCATGTTGTACGGCCCTCTAGAAATGTGAGGTAAATTGCGTACCTCGATCTGAAATAATAGACATGGGCATAACGTGAAGGCGGACAATCTCACGAATGTAAATTTCAGCTAACCTCTCTGAAGAACAGGTAACTGCCACTGGAATGAAATGGGCTGACTTGGTCAACCTGTCCACAATGACCCAAACTGCGTCAAATTTTCTCTGAGTCCATGGGAGCCCAACAACAAAATCCATAGTGATACGCTCCCACTCCCACTCAGGAATTTCTAACTTCTGAAGCAAACCACCAGGTCTCTGATGCTCGTACTTAATTTGCTGACAATTCAGACACCGAGCTACATGTGCAACTATATCCTTTTTCATTCTCCTCCACCAATAATATTGCCACAAATCTTGATACATTTTAGCGGTACCAGGATGAATAGAATACCTGGAACTGTGTGCCTCTTCAAGAATTAACTAACGAAGCCCATCCACATTAGGCACACAAATACGGCCCTCCATTCGCAGAACTCCATCTTCCCCCACAGCAACCTGTTTGGCATCACCGTGCCGCACCATGTCCTTAAGGACAAGTAAATGAGGATCATCATACTGCCTCTCTCTGATGCGCTCATATAAAGAAGACCGAGCGGCTGTGCAAGCTAGAACCCGACTGGGTTCTGAAACATCTAACCTCACGAACTGATTAGCCAAAGTCTGTATATCTGCAGCTAATGGACTCTCACCAACCGGAATATACGCAAGACTACCTATACTCACAACCTTTCCACTCAAAGCATCGGCCACCACATTGGCCTTTCCGGGGTGATACAAAATGGTGATATCATAGTCTTTCAACAACTCCAACCATCTTCTCTGCCTTAAATTAAGATCCTTTTGTTTGAACAGATACTGAAGGCTACAATGATCAGTAAATACCTCACACGAGACACCGCATAGGTAATGCCTCCAAATCTTCAACGCATGAACAATGGCTGCCAATTTTAAGTCATGAACAAGATAATTCTTATCGTGAACTTTCAACTACCGCGATGCATATGCATTACCTTTCCATCTTGCATTAATACTGCACCAAGCCCAATGTGAGATGCATCACAATATACCGTATACGATCCTGAACCTGTGGGTAATACCAATACTGGCGCCGTAGTCAAAGCGGTCTTGAGCTTCTGAAAGCTCAACTCACACTCGTCTGACCATCTAAATGGGGTACCCTTTTGGGTCAATCTGGTCTTAATAATTGTTCATAATCAATTACAGAATCGTCAATTAACTTCATGTTAACAAAAATCTCATTTCAAACCTTCACAATACTAATAACGAGATGCGAGGCATGAAGACCTCATAATTGTTTACCCGAATTAACGAGTCACATTTAATGCCACCTAGGAGGGCACCTACCTCATAGGTTACAACTCAATATTACAACACGAATTTGGCAAGTATGCACATAGAATTTCATACAAATATTTTAAAATAAGCCTAGCAGGCATGACTCCCTATTAGTACTATAGTACAAATTTAATTTCACAAGGGAGGATTTAAACACAAGGATTTTTATTACAAGAAACTCGTCCTTATATAACTTCCACCGTAGCTCGTAGCCTGGTTTAAACATATCATTTTATATTAAAATGCGAGGATCTCGTTCTCAGTTTTGAATCACAAGTAATATGCACATCATGCCAATCGAAAATTTCCATTTTCTCCTTTTAAATAATTTCGGTTACACAAAATCACAACACATAATGAACCCCACACCGGTAGGGCATATAATTCATAATTTGTAATTAATTATCCGAAAATTACGTCAAAACTTATTGATATGAGTAATAGAAAGCCACCTTTAGCCTCACAGCTCTTATTAGTGACCAATATGGAATGATAGGTGTAGTTATCTCCATAGAATCTCCCAACATGAGTAGACACATAAGTATATTATAGAATTACGAAGCTCACTCATAAATGGAGCACAATAGGAGGACTCGTCTCGATACTCAGAACCAAATCAAGTTAAGGAAATTATTCCTTTATATTAAATCGAGGTCGCGCCTGTAACGACACCATCTGATGTATCGACCTCCGCCATACCATAAAATAATTATATCAACGGCTGGGCCTCCACCTCTAGGACGCCTTCTACCCGCCTGTCCTCCACCCCTAACTGGTCGTGTGGGTGGTGTAGTAACTGCAATGGGGCACGTAGCCTGAGTGCTTTGATGAAATATGTCTCTCCTAAGTCTGGGAAAATTTTCTCATGATGTGCCTAGTATCACCGCATTCATAACAACTCATTTGTGAGTTTGGCTGCTCATATTGAGTCTGTGCCAGATAACTAGAATAACCATTGTAGGACACTTATGTCAGTGGTGCATTAAAAGAACTTACTGGAGTACCTCGATTAATCCGATGTGTGAACTGGGCTAGCCGACTGCCCGAGCCCCCGCCATAATTATTTATACTCGTAGAGTAGAATCCACTGAATTCCCCAGAACCTCGAGACGTCTTGGTCTCCTTAGTTTCCTTTTTCCTCACCCCAAACATGTTTTAATTGTTACACCCTATATTTTCGTACGTAAAAATGCATCGTAAGCAAATTAATGTAGGACCAAAAATGAGATAATATTTAAAAGTATATAAAGTAAGTTAATCATGTTACCTCTGAGGTTACAAATATTGAAGATCATGAACAACAAGTACAAAGAGGGTTGGACAGTTCAGAAGCAAAAGCAATTGAATAAAACAATGTTTCGTCAAAAGTCGACAAGTTGGGAATGTTATAACATGTACCTTAAGGGTGAGACTAGGGTAATTAACATGATAAGGAGATTATGTTATGATTTATATTAGTCGTATGACATCCGTGTGTTATGTTTTGAAGTCAAGCGAGTTGTGGAACAAAAGTCGATGAAAATCATCACAAGTTACATTCATAAGTTTTACTGAAACTTTGGGTCAAATGTAACTGCGATTTTCTCCCAATATACTTAGAGTTATGGGGTGTTCCACCCATCAAATTAAAGATCTATGCGTCTATTTTCCAACTCATTAAACCGTTTGTCAATACGACATCGGAGTGGAGAGATATGGGCATTTTTGCGATACTGCGCAAGCTGCTAGGTGACAAGTAGGTGTGTCACCTACTTGCTTAAATGAAAGCCCAAAAATGGGCCATTTTGGGTCGTCCAAAGAGGCCTTTCAAAGGCCTATTTTCTTCATATATTAGACTTAAAATAGATCATAATAACCAGACATAAGCTCTGCAAAAAAATCGTCCCAAAAATTTCTCACAAACCCTAATTGATTTTCTCTCCCTTTCAAGTTCTAATTGGAGGTAAAACCTAGAGTTTGAAGAACCAAGTTAGGAGCTGAGTTATCCAACAAATAAGCTGAGTTTACTGCTCTCTTTCATCCATTTTTTCTTCTGTATATTCATGGTAAGTCGTTCTATACTTGTAAGAACTCACGGGACAGTGATCGAAAGCCGTGAGTTCGAGTTATTCACTTGTAGCGGACTGTTTTGTGGACTGTTTTGTGTGGCTGCTGGGCTGCGTGTTTTACTACTGTTTTGTGGAGTTTTGTAGGAGGAAGGGGGTGTAGAAACACCATATAAATGTAGGGTGGTTGGCTGGTCGTTCGTCATAACATTTCCGGGTCGTTTGACACTACTATGGTGGTCGTTTTGTGTATGAAGAGATTGGGGTGTGTTGGGCTGTTTTGTAGTATTTGATGGTGTATATAGGGCTGGAAAATGATGTATATATGTTGTTATTTTTCTGTTCTTGTATTGTTGGTGTTATCTTGAATTTGGAGGAAGTAAGGATTATAGGGGAGATGCTGCCCGTTTTAATACAAAATAAGTTTGTCGTTCGTTGTGCGATAGTTGTACCTTTCGTAACTTAACGATAGTATTATTATCATTCTTGTAGATTAAGGTGCGAAGAGGTGAGTTCAACTTGGTGATTGGAAAGATTGTGATAAGGTATGTTAAGGCTAAGCCCTTCCTTCATTTTGGAATGATCTCGTAGCTACATGTGTTAATAATGAGACATAAAGAGAAGTTCGTATTCATGAATTTATTCACATTATTCTAGTCTCATAAGTTACAATATTATTCCTTATTGGGACTTCATATTCAGTTTAGTTTTGTCTTTATTCAGTCAAGAGAGCAGAGGGTGTATATATATAGTTTTGTCTTTATTCAGTCAAGAGAGCAGAGGGTCTATATATATATATACACAATATTATAGTATTTGCACCACCATCGAGCTATAATCGGTGGGCAGGCCCCTATTGGGCGACCTCTGATCAGATGGTAAGTTATATACCAAGCCTACTGTGGCCGAGTGCCTATGAGCGAGCCCAGAATGGCCAAGATACAGAGCCTAGTATGGCCGAGCGCCTATGAGCGAGCATACTACGGCAGAGCAATTACACGTTCTGAGCCCTATAGGGCCGGACATTTATTTTACTTACTATATTGAGAGAGTTGAGTCAGTATCAGCAGGTAAGTATATCTCCAGATCATCTTTGACTCCCAGTTAATTTCAGTTATCATATTATCAGTTCAGTTTCAGCTTTCAGTTATTTTATTGCCTTACATAGTCGGTACATTATTTCGTACTGACATCCCTTTTCTAGGGGCGCTGCATTTCATGCGTGCAGGTTCAGACAGACAGACGGGTAGACCTCCTCAGTAGGTGTTTCCCGAGTTCAGCCTGATCGGTAAGCTCCACGTCTTTCGGAGTTGCCAGGTCTAGAGTTTTGTGTACATTTTATGTATATCTGTATATATGTTATGGGTAGGTCGGGGCCCTGTTCCGATCACAGTACATCTATCAATAGAGGCTTGTAGACATATCCTGTTGGTTAGTGCAGTATGTTGGGTTTGTAGGCCTGGTATGTATAATTTAGTGGTTTGTCAGCTGTAGTAGCTATGACGGCCTTGTCGGCCTAGCTTTATATTGATGTTTAGTTAGTGCTAGTTTCCATTCGGTTTTATATTTTGCTTCGCAAATTGTCTTGCAAGGTGGCCCCATGGCCAAAGTATGACATTATATGTTCAGAGTCCCTTAGTCGCAATTTGGTACGCCAGGTTAGGTGAGGCACCGGGTGCTGGTCTCGCTCAAAGGTTCGGAGCGTGACAAACTTGGTATCAGAGCAGTTCTGTCCTAGGGAGTCTACAAGCCGTGTCTAGTAGGGTCTTGTTTATAGATGTGTTGTGCACCACATTATATAAGCAGGGAACTACATGGCACTTAGGAGTTTGTTACCCTTCTTTGAAATCTAAATCGTGCTATAGAACTGCGTTATAGGAAATTTGAATTAAACTTATGTATTGGTGTTTGCATCCACAGATGACGGTGACTAGGAAGACTACGGCTAGCCAGAGGAGAGATACAGCAGCAGGTGAGGGGACCAGCAGGGTACCCCCAGTAGATGGGGCCCAGTCTGAGGCTCAAGGAGAGACCCCTACTCAGCCATTACCGGCTCCTCCACCAACTACGGAGATTCCTAGGGAAACCGCATATCCAGTTCCCCCTCCACTTCCATCAGATCAGGACTTGAGAAGTGCGGTGCATTTATTGACACAGTTGGTAGCTACCCAGCAACATGCTAGGGCATCAGCTAGTGCAGGAACTTCTGAGGGGTCTGGGAGTTCAAGGGTCCGAGAATTTATTGCTTTGAGTCCCCCAGAGTTCACGGGGACAGATCAGAGGGAGGACCCGCAGGATTTCATAGATCAGCTTCACAGGATCTTTTGTGTTATGCATGCCACAGAGAAAGAGGTAGTTGAGCTAGCAGCTTTTCGACTCCGAGATATAGCCATCCTTTGGTACGAGGGATGGGAGAGGTCCAGGGGACGTGATGCACCTCCAGCTATTTGGGAGAATTTTTCAGATGCCTTCCTTGACCAGTACTTACCGCGGGAGATCCGACAGGCTCGAGTCGATCAGTTTCTAGCCCTCAAGCAAGGTAATATGAGTGTTCGAGAGTATAGTCTCCATTTTGACTCATTGGCTAGATATGCACCATCCATAGTTGCTACTATGCGGGACAGGATTCACAGGTTTATAGCAGGGTTAGCCCCAGAGTTAACCGAGGCATGTGCCACCGCTGCATTGCAGGATAGTATGGATATCTCTCGAATTCAGGCATTTGCCCAGAATATAGAAAGGTGTAGGCGTCGGCAGCAGGGTACAGAGAGGGCTGAGCAAGGGCAACATAAGAGGATGAGATTTCCCAGGTCTCAGGAGCAATCTCGGGGTAGTTATAGGATCCAGTACTTCGGACGGCCACCTAGGCCTCCTCTACCTCAGTTACAGGGTTACAGGTATGACCGCTATACTCAGTCAGGACCAGGTGAGAGCTCACGGGCGTCGGGTTTGCAGCAACAGCGAGGTTCTGCGCAGACATGGTCATTTCCTCCCTGGTGTGACATCTGTGGTAGAGGACACTTGGGCCAATGCCGAGCAGGTTCTGATGCTTGTTATACATGTGGGCGTCCGGGGCATATGATGCGAGATTGCCCAAATAGAGATTCTGGGGGAATGGCACAACCAGCGAGTTCAGCAACAGGATCATCTATGTCCGTGCATCCTTCAAGGCGCGAGTCTCAGTCTTCGGCTGGTAGAGGTCGAGGCAGAGGTAGAGGTTCCAGTTCAAGTGGTAATCAGAACCGTATCTATGCTTTAGCGGGTCGACAGGACCAGGAGTCTTCACCAGACGTTGTGACAGGTATATTAACCATTTGCTCTCACGATGCTTATGCTTTGATAGACCCAGGATCTACTTTATCGTATATTACCCCATTTGTCGCGAGGAAGTTTGGTATAGTGCTTAAAATACTAAGTGATCCTTTTGCAGTATCTACACCGGTCGGAGAATCGATTATTGCTAGACGGGTTTACCGAGGTTGTACGGTGACAATTTGTAGTGGTTAGACCTCAGCTGACCTAGTTGAGCTAGAGATGATGGATTTTGATGCTATCATGGGCATGGACTGGTTGGCAGCTTGCTATGCCACAGTTGATTGCCGAGCAAAGGCAGCCAGATTTCATTTTCCGGGTGAGCCAGTCCTTGAATGGGTAGGTAATACAGCAACACCTAGAGGTAGGTATTATTGCTTATCTGAAGGCGAGGAAAATGATCGCAAAAGGGTGCATTTATCATATTGTGCGAGTTAGAGATGCAGATGCTGAGATACCTACACTTTAGTCTATTCCCGTAGTCAAAGAGTATGCAAATGTGTTTCCAGATGAGCTTCCAAGTATTCCTCCAGAGCGAGAGATTGATTTTAGCATCGATTTGCTTCCAGGAACTCAACCAATATTCGTCCCTCCGTATAGAATGGCACCTGCCGAATTGAAGGAGTTGAAGGAGTAGTTAAATGATTTGCTGGAGAAAGGTTACATCAGGCCCAGTACCTCACCTTGGGGGTACTATTTGTGCCGAAGAAAGACGGCTCGCTGAGGATGTGTATCGATTATAGACAGCTGAACAAGGTAACTATTAAGAATAAGTATCCACTTCCAAGGATCGATGACTTGTTTGATCAATTGCAGGGGGCTAGATGCTTTTCAAAGATAGATTTGAGGTCGGGGTACCACCAGGTCAGAGTTCGGGAAAAAGATATTCCAAAGACAGCCTTCAGGACTCGATATGGCCACTTCGAGTTCCTTGTCATGTCCTTCGGGTTGACTAATGCACCCGCCGTATTTATGGACATGATGAATAGCCTATTCCGGCCATTTTTAGATCTGTTCGTGATAGTATTTATTGATGATATTCTGGTTTATTCCCGTTCAGAGGATGAGCATGCGGACCACCTGCGAGCGGTACTCCAAACCCTCCGTGATAGTAAGTTGTATGCTAAGTTTTCTAAATGTGAGTTCTGGTTGAAGTCTGTAGCATTCTTGGGGCATATTGTATCAGATGAAGGTATGAAGGTGGACACTCAAAAGATTTGAGGCGGTGAAATCTTGGCCTAGACCTACCACTCCAATAGAGGTTCGTAGCTTTCTAGGCTTAGCAGGATACTATCGGAGGTTCGTAGAGGGTTTTTCTTCCCTTTCGGCACCATTGACGAAGTTGACACAGAAAGAAATTAAGTTTCAATGGACAGAGGCTTGTGAACGGAGTTTCTAAGAGCTTAAGAACAGGTTGACCTCAGCTCCAGTTCTAACACTTCCAGAGGGTCTAGAGGGTTATGCCGTGTATTGTGATGCATCAGGTGTCGGGTTAGGATGTGTCTTGATGCAACATGGGAAGGTAATTCTGTATGCTTCAAGGCAGTTGAGGAAGCACGAGAGGAATTATCCGAATACCCACGACCTCGAGTTAGCTGCGGTTGTCCATGCACTTAAGATATGGCGGCATTATTTATATGGTGTTCATGTTGATGTATTTGCTGATCATAAAAGCCTACAATATATCTTCAAGCAGAAAGAGTTGAATTTGCGGCAGAGGCGATGGCTTGAGTTATTGAAAGATTACGATGTTAACATTCTCTACCATCCAGGGAAAGCTAATGTTGTAGCAGATGCCTTAAGTCGCCGATCTATGGGTAGCTTAGCACATGTAGAGCCCGAGAAAAGACAATTAGCTAGAGAGATTCATCAATTGGTTTCGTTGGGGGTTCGGTTAGTAGATTCTGAGGATGGTGGAGTTGTACTCCAAAACACTGCAAAATCATCCCTCATAGCTGAAGTCAAGGAAAGGCAGTACGAGGACCCAGAGTTGGTCGAGTTGAGAGAGCGAGTTCCGTAGCAGAAGAAGCCATTGTTAGAGCTCAAGGGAGATGGGGTTCTCAGATACAGGGATCGTTTGTGTGTTCCAGATTTAGTAGGGCTACGAGACAAGATTATGTCAGAGGCACATTATTCATGGTATTCCATCCATCCTGGATCGACGAAGATATATCATGACATTAAGGATATGTACTGGTGGAACAATATGAAGAAGAACATTGCTAAGTTTGTTGCCCAATATACTAGTTGCCAGCAAGTGAAGGTAGAGCACCAGAAGCCCGGAGGGCTAATGCAGACTATAGAGATCCCGATATGGAAATGGGAGGCGATAAACATGGACTTTATCACGGGTTTACCTCGTTCTAATCATAAGTTCGATTCCATATGGGTGATAGTCGATAGGCTCACGAAATCAGCTCACTTCCTACCGGTCAGATCTACATATACAGCTGAAGATTATGCAAAGTTATATATTAAGGAGATAGTGCGGCTACATGGAGTACCGGTTTCTATTATATCTGACCGTGGGGCTCAGTTTACAGCACATTTTTGGAGGTCATTTCAGAGAGGTCTAGGGACTCAGGTGAATCTCAGCACAGCTTTTCATCCACAGACTGATGGACAAGCCGAGCGCACAATTCAGACGCTCGAGGATATGTTACGAGTATGTGTGTTGGATTTTAAAAGAAGTTGGGATGAACATCTACCTCTTATCGAGTTTGTATATAATAACAGTTACCACTCCAGGATCCAGATGGCTCCGTACGAGGCTTTGTATGGGTGCAAGTGCAGATCTCCTATAGGGTGGTTTGATGTTGGTGAATCTGGGTTACATGGGCCAAACCTGGTTCAGCAGGCCATAGAGAAAGTAAAGCTTATCCGGGAGCGACTGTTGACAGCTCAGAGTCGTCAGAAGTCATATTCTGACGTGCGGCGACGAGACTTAGAGTTCAGGATTAATGACTGGGTATTCTTAAAGGTATCACCTATGAAGGGCGTGATGAGGTTTGGCAAGAAAGGCAAGATTAGCCCATGGTATATTGGGCCTTATAGGATCATTCGGAGAGTGGGCCAAGTAGCTTATGAGTTAGAGTTGCCCTCAGAATTGGAGTCTGTCCACCCGGTTTTTCACGTATCTATGCTACGGAAGTGCATTGGCGATCCTACCTGAGTGGTGCCCACGGATGATGTACAGATTACAGAGGACTTGTCATACGAGGAAATTCCAGTTGCCATCCTAGACTGACAAATCCGCAAGCTACGAAATAAGGAGGTAGCTTCCGTGAAGGTTTTATGGAGGAGCAAGAATGTAGAAGAGATGACATGGGAATCGGAGGGAGAAATGAAGTCTAAATACCCCCACCTATTTCAAAC
Source organism: Nicotiana tabacum (assembly GCF_000715075.1). NCBI lineage: Eukaryota > Viridiplantae > Streptophyta > Magnoliopsida > Solanales > Solanaceae > Nicotiana > Nicotiana tabacum. The sequence goes on along the minus strand of NC_134103.1, from coordinate 10,731,629 downwards.
TGAAGATATGGTTCGAGATGGGACGCTACAACATAGCTCTATTTAGGGTAGCAGGTCATCATGTAAGCTTTTATTTTTCACTTTCAATATTTATGATTTACGGTCGATGAGGCAAATTGTTGCTATTTATAAAGATTGGCCATGTGTGGCATGCATAGTATGTTTTCTGGCTGTGTGCAGGTTGGTTTTAACCTAATGTACGAAGGATACTCTGGCAAAATTTTCCAAAGTCTCTAAGAGTAAACATTCGAGGACGAATATTCCCAAGGGGGGAGTGATGTTACACCCTATATTTTCGTACGTAAAAATGCATCGTAAGCAAATTAATGTAGGATCAAAAATAAGATAATATTTAAAAGTATATAAAGTCAGTTAATCATGTTACCTCTAAGGTTACAAATATTGAAGATCATGAACAACAAGTACAAAGAGGGTTGGACAGTTCAGAAGCAAAAGCAATTGAATAAAACAATGTTTCGTCGAAAGTCGACAAGTTGGGAATGTTATAACATGTACCTTTGGGGTGAGACTAGGGTGATTAACATGATAAGGAGATTATGTTATGATTTATATTAGTCGTATGACATCCGTGTGTTATGTTTTGAAGTCAAGCAAGTTGTGGAACAAAAGTTGATGAAAATCATCACAAGTTACATTCATAAGTTTTACTGAAACTTTGGGTCAAATGTAACTAAAATTTTCTCCCAATATACTTAGAGTTATGGGGTGTTCCACCCATCAAATTAAAGATCTATGCGTCAATTTTCCAACTCATTAAACCGTTTGTCAATACGATATCGGAGTAGAGAGATATGGGCATTTTTGCGATACTGCGCAAGTTGCTAGGTGACAAGTAGGTGTGTCACCTACTTGCTTAAATGAAAGCCCAAAAATGGGCCATTTCGGATCGTCCAAAGAGGCCTTTCAAAGGCCTATTTTCTTCATATATTAGACTTAAAATAGATCATAATAACCAGACATAAGCTCTGCAAAAAAATCGTCCCAAAAATTTCCCACAAACCCTAATTGATTTTCTCTCCCTTTCAAGTTCTAATTGGAGGTAAAACCTAGAGTTTGAAGAACCAAGATAGGAGCTGAGTTATCCAACAAATAAGGTGAGTTTACTGCTCTCTTTCATCCATTTTTTCTTCTGTATATTCATGGTAAGTCGTTTTATACTTGTAAGAACTCACGGGACAGTGATCGGAAGTCGTGAGTTTGAGTTATTCACTTGTAGCGGACTGTTTTGTGGACTGTTTTGTGTTGCTGTTGGGCTGCATGTTTTACTACTATTTTGTGGAGTTTTGTAGGAGGAAGGGGGTGTAGAAACACCATATAAATGTAGGGTGGTTGGTTGGTCATTCGTCATAACATTTCCGGGTCGTTTGACACTACTATGGTGGTCGTTTTGTGTATGAAGAGATTGGGGTGTGTTGGGCTGTTTTGTAGTATTTGATGGTGTATATAGGGCTGGAAAATGATGTATATATGTTGTTATTTTTCTGTTCTTGTATTGTTGGTGTTATCTTGAATTTGGAGGAAGTAAGGATTATAGGGGAGATACTGCCCGTTTTAATACAAAATAAGTTTGTCGTTCGTTGTGCGATAGTTGTACCTTTCGTAACTTAACGATAGTATTATTATCATTCTTGTAGATTAAGGTGCGAAGAGGTGAGTTAAACTTGGTGATTGGAAAGATTGTTGATAAGGTATGTTAAGGCTAAGCCCTTCCTTCATTTTGGCATGATCTCGTAGCTACATGTGTTAATAATGAGACATAAAGAGAAGTTCGTATTCATGAATTTATTCACATTATTCTAGTCTCATAAGTTACAATATTATTCCTTATCGGGACTTCATATTCAGTTTAGTTTTGTCTTTATTCAGTCAAAAAAGCAGAGGGGGTGTGTGTGTGTGTATATATATACAGTATTACACTATTTTCACCACCATCGAGCTATAATCGGTGGGCAGGCCCCTATTGGGCAACCTTAGATCAGATGGTAAGTTATATACCAAGTCTACTGTGGCCGAGCGCCTATGAGCGAGCCCAGAATGGCCAAGATACAGAGCCTAGTATGGCCGAGCGCCTATGATCGAGCATACTACGGCGGAGTAGTTACATGTTTTGAGCCCTATAGGGCCGGACATTTATTTTACTTACTATATTGAGAGAGTTGAGTCAGTATCATCAGGTAAGTATATCTCCAGATCATCTTTGACTCCCAGTTAATTTTAGTTATCATATTATCAGTTCAGTTTCAGCTTTCAGTTTTTTTATTTCCTTACATACTTGGTACATTATTTCGTACTGACATCCCTTTTCTGGGGGCGCTGCATTTCATGTGTGCAGGTTCAGACAGACAGACGGATAGACCTCCTCAGTAGGTGTTTCCCGAGTTTAGCCTGATCGGTAAGCTCCACGTCTTTCGGAGTTGCCAGGTCTAGAGTTTTATGTGCATTTTATGTATATCTGTATATATGTTATAGGTAGGTCGGGGCCCTGTTCCGATCACAGTACATCTATCAATAGATGCTTGTAGACATATCCTGTTGGATAGTGCAGTATGTTGGGTTTGTAGGCCTGGTATGTATAATTTGGTGGTTTGTCAGCTGTAGTAGCTATGACGGCCTTGTCGGCCTAGCTTTATATTGATGTTTAGTTAGTGCTAGTTTGCATTCAATTTTATATTTTGCTTCGCAAATTGTCTTGCAAGGTGGCCCCATGGCCAGAGTATGACATTATATGTTTAGAGTCCCTTAGTCGCAATTTGGTACGCCAGGTTAGGTGAGGCACCGGGTGCTGGTCTCGCTCATAGGTTCGGAGCGTGACACTAATATCTTGGCAATTTCTACCATTAGTGGAAATGAAATATCAACCTGTAGCTCCCGATTCATATAAAAATTTACGATCATAATTGAGTCCTTTAATGATTATGTGGACTCGCTCTCTGGCTGTAGGAAGCAAAGTAGGAATATGACGGGCTAACTTATTGAACCTGATGGCATATTATGACACCGTCATGGTGACCTGACGCAATCGTTCAAACCCAATGCGCCTTGCATTACGGAGAGTCCGGAAAACAAACTCTTTCAAAAGTATTCCTGAGAACCGAGCCAAGTGGGCAGTGTTGTATTGGCTGGTCTGCCCCTTTCATAGGCCTGCCATAGACACCTGTGGAGAATTATCTCTCCCAAAGCCAATTTCTTCTTTTGTTATGATGACTCAACACTGTTGAGCTGACCCATTTCTTAACATACTCTTCGACTCTTCTTTGGGCTAAAATTTACCCTTATTTATATACAATGATCACAAAAGTAGAGCTCCATACAGACAATGCTTAGTCCATAATCTCGTCAACCACTATACTTCCTCCGAAGAACCCCAAAATCCGCAACCGTGACGTCCATGCTGAGTAGGCCTTCTGTAAATTTAATATTGTTTTTCTAACTCCTTTGGTACTAAAGTATAAAATTATTTCGGAGGCGGACATACCGCAAGTCCCAACCTTATTCTCTGTAAATTTTGGGAGAACCTTTTAGTACCACATATATACATTTCAGGCCAAAACTGATATAACACATGACTCACAATCCATTCATTGATAGTGGACTCCCCCACTCAGCGCGAAGTCATAGTTCACCTCGTCCGATGGTCCACAATATTAACCTTCACTACTCGCATAAATCAACCAGATGCCAAGGTACGTTGCACCCCCCTCCCCCACATTATTCACTGGGTGATCTCCTTATACGTCCGTATCTTCAGTCAGAATCACACGTTGAAGCAATATTTATGCATCTCTGGCTCCCTCGTAATTCATCTGCGGCATCACGAACCATCGACGCATAACTGATACCGAGAGCGCAATGTCATACACGAGTAGATACAAAGGAATATGGGAAATAGGTTTCAAGCAAGATCAATGTAGCACGATAAGGAATGAAAGAGGTGATATTGTTCCTAAACTTCATAGCGTATGAGAGATAAGTACAGACGTCTCCGTACCGATCCTTCAGACTCTACTAAGCTTGCTCGTGACTAGTGAGACCTATGTAACCTAGTGCTCTGATACCAACTTTCACGACCCAAAATTCCCACCTTCGGACCGTGATGACGCCTAACATTTCACTTGCTAGGCAAGCCAACGTTACCATAACATTATCCATTTTTAAAATAATTTTAAATTTATTAACAACAAGGAAGCAAATGCAGAAGTAGTTTTGAAATAATCCATAATAACAACGGTGTCTAAATACTATCCTAGAATTGGTGTCACAAGTGCACAAGCTTCTAGAATAAATACAAATAAAGGTCTGAATAAAAATAAAGCTGTTTGAAAATAAACACACAACTAAAGTAAAATAGACGGGGACTTCAGAACTGCGGATGCCATGCAGTTATCCCTCAAGTCTCCTCTGGTAGCTGAAATCTGAGCAAGTCTACGGTACGCCGCTGGGACCAACTTCAAAATCTGCACAAGAAGTGCAGATTGTAGTATCAGTACAATCGACCCCATGTACTGGTAAGTGCTGAGCCTAATATCGATGAAGTAGTGACGAGGCTAAGGGGGGTCACTTACATTAACCTGTACGCAATATTAGCAACAACAACAATAATAGAAATAAATCAGGTAATTCATTTATAATAATTGAAGACAACTCAGCAGTCATAACCAATTATCATTTCCATCAATTCTGTTGCAGCGTGCAACCCGCTCTTACCATATATTCACATTCAATTCTATTGCAGCGTGCAACCCGCTCTCACAACCTATTCACATTCGGTTCTGTTGCGGCGTGCAACCCGTTCCTCCAATATATTCATTTTAATCAAGTCTGTTATATATTTATTTCAATCAAGTATATATATAGACTTTTTAATAAGTCTGTTACGGCGTGCAACCCGATCCTCCAATATTAACTTTTCATAAGTCTGTTGCGGCGTGCAACCCGATCCTCCAATATTAACATTTAATAAGTATGTTGCGGCGTACAACCCGATCCTCCAATATTAACTTTTAATAGGTCTGTTGCGGCGTGCAACCCGATCCTCCAATATTAACTTTTAATAAGTCTGTTGCGGAGTGCAACCCGATCCTCCAATATTAACTTTTAACAAGTCTGTTGCGGCGTGCAACCCGATCCTCAAATATTGACTTTTAACAAGTCTGTTGCGGCGTGCAACCCGATTCTCCAATATATTTATTATAATTAATCATGTTGCGGCGTGCAACCCGCTCCTCCAACATTTTCATTTACCAATTCTTATAGAAGAAATTTTCCCAATAAATATAATAATTAATATAAAATTACAAGACAACAAGCATACAATAATTATGGTTTAATTATGAAGCAAACAATGACAAATAGCAAATTATTATGGAAATCGGGGAGCAAATAGGCAGTTTAATATTTATTATGCTAAATGTCAAATAACAATTAAGGCACATAATTCAAATAGCATGTAGCAATTATTGCAAGAATTCAAAATTTTATATTTGCAAAGAATAAGAGAGAAAAAATTATTATAATAACTAATTTATGATTAAAAATAATTTGTGATTTTTCAAGTAAGCAGGCAAACAATTAATTTGACGACGTATAGATACTCATCACCTCACCTATACGTCGTTTACATGCAATTCACATAACAAACAATTTAAGGGTTCTATTCCCTTAAGTCAAGGTTAACCCCGACACTTACCTCGCTTTGCGAATTCCAATCAATTATTCACCCACAGCTTTTTCTTTTAAATTTGCCTCCGAAATCTTCAAAACTATTCACAAACAATTCGATATTTTCAATACGAATCATAGGAATTAATTCCATATGAATTTACAAATTTTTCGGATAAAAATCTAAAATTTATTAAAATATTTGGCAGTGGGACCCACGTCTCAAATCCTGAAAAAACTTACAAAATCTGAACACCCGTTCTGATACGAGTTCAACCATAATAAATTTGTCCAATTCCGATATCAAATGGATCTTCAAATCTTAAATTTTCGTTTTTGTAAAATTTTATAAAAATCTAATTTTTCTTCCATAAATTCACGGATTCATGAGATAAATGAGTATGAAATCATGAAATATAATCAATATAGGATAAAGAACACTAACCCAAATATTTTTTCGTGAAAATCGCCCAAAAATCGACTTACCCGAGCTCAAAAATGGGAAAGAATTGAAAATGGGTCGAAACCCCATTTCCATAACTTAAGTTCTGTTTCTGGGATTTTTACCCTTCGCTAACGTGGTCCGTGCCTCGCATTCGCGAAGCACATTTTTGTGCTGCCAAAACTTTGCTCTTCGCGAACGCAAAGGCAATGTCGCGAATGCGATGAGTGAATTTCACCTGCCTCCAGTTTCTTCTTCGCGAACGCGAGCCACCTCTCGCGAACGAGAAGAAGGATACCAGAAGCAGATTTCTGCAGTTTTTCCCAAGTCAAAAAATGGTTCGTTAACCACCTGAAATCAACCCGAGCCCTCGGGACTCCAAACCAAACATGCACCCAAGTCCTAAAATATCATACGAACTTGCTCGCACGACCGAATCGCTAAAATAACACCTAGAACTACGAATCGGACTCCAAATCAAAGGAAGTTTTCAAGAAAACTTTAAAACTTATATTTTTACAACCGGACATCCGAATCACGTCAAACCAACTCCGATTCTCACCAAATTCAGCAGACACATCATAAATATTATAGTGGACTTATACCTGACTCCAGAACCAAAATATGAACCCGAGGTTAATAAATCCAACATCAGTAATTTCTTAGAAATCATTAAGCTTTCAAGCTTTTAATGTTTCATCAAAATTCCATAACTCGGGCAAGGGACCTCGGAATTCGATTCCGGACATACGCCCAAGTCTCAAATTACGATACGGACCTACTAAAATTTTTAAAACACTGATCCGGGTCCGTTTGCTCAAAATATAGACCAAAGTCAACTTAGTTGAGTTTTAAAGCTCTATTTCCCATTTTAATCCATTTTTCACATAAAAACTTTTCTAAAAAATTGTACGGACTGCGCACGCAAGTCGAAGAATGATAAATGGTGCTTTTCGAGGTCTTAGAGCACAGAATTACTTATTAAATTTAAAGATGATATTTTGGGTCATCACATTCTCCACCTCTAAAATAAACGTTCGTCCTCGAACAGAGTTAGAAAGAAGTACCTGAGCTTTTGAATAAGTGTGGATATTTAATCCGCATGTCCGACTCGGACTCCCAGGTAGATGCCTCTACCGGCTGACCTCTCCATTGCACCCGAAGTGAAGGATAACTATTTGACCTCAATTGCCGGACCTGCCGGGCTAGAATAGCCACCGACTCCTCCTCGTAAGTCAAATCGTTGTCCAATTGGACTGAGCTGAAATCTAACACATGGGACAGATCACCATGATATTTCCGGAGCATAGACACATGGAACACCGGATGAACCGCTTATAAACTAGGTGGTAACGCAAGCCTGTAGGCTACTTCACCCACCCTTTCAAGAATTTCGAAGGGTCCGATATACCTAGGGCTCAACTTGCCCTTCTTTCCGAACCTCATTACACCTTTCATAGGTGAAACCCGGAGCAATATTCGTTCTCCAACCATGAATGCAATATCACGAACTTTACGATCGGCATAATTCTTTTGCCTAGACTGAGCTGTGCGAAGTCGATCCTGAATAATCTTGACCTTATCCAAGGCATCCTGTACCAAATCGGTACCCAACAACCGAGCCTCTCGCGGTTCAAACCAACCAATTGGCGATCGGCATCGCCTTCCATATAATGCCTCATATGGAGCCATCTGAATGCTCGACTAGTAGCTATTATTATAAGCAAACTCCGCAAGTGGCAAGAAATGATCCCAAGAACCTCCAAAGTCTATAACACAAGCGCGGAGCATATATTCCAATATCTGAATAGTGCGCTCTGACTGTCCGTCTGAATGTGGATGAAATGATGTACTCAACTCTACCCGCATGCCTAACTCACGCTGTACAGCCCTCCAGAAATGTGAGGTAAATTGCATACCTCGATTTGAAATAATAGACATGGGCACACCGTGAAGGCGGACAATCTCACGAATGTAAATTTCGGCTAACCTCTATGAAGAATAGGTAACTGCCACTGGAATGAAATGGGATGACTTGGTCAACCTGTCCACAATGACCCAAACTGCGTCAAATTTTCTCTGAGTCCGTAGGAGCCCAACAACAAAATCCATAGTGATACGCTCCCACTCCCACTCAGGAATTTCTAACTTCTGAAACAAACCACCAGGTCTCTGATGCTCGTACTTAACTTGCTGACAATTCAGACAGCGGGCTACATGTGCAACTATATCCGTTTTCATTCTCCTCCACCAATAATGTTGCCACAAATCTTGATACATTTTAGCGGTACCTGGATGAATAGAATACCTGAAACTATGTGCCTCTTCAAGAATTAACTCATGAAGCCCATCCACATTAGGCACACAAATACGGCCCTGCATTCGCAGAACTCCATCTTCCCCCACAACAACATATTTGGGATCACCGTGCTGCACCGTGTCCTTAAGGACAAGTAAATGAGGATCATCATACTGCCTCTCTCTGATGAGCTCATATGAAGAAGACCGAGCGGCTGTGCAAGCTAGAACCCGACTGGGTTCTGAAACATCTAACCTCATGAACTGATTAGCCAAAGTCTGAATATCTGCAGCTAATGGCCTCTCACCAACCGAAATATACGCAAGACTGCCCATACTCACAGCCTTTCCACTCAAAGCATCGGCCACCACATTGGCCTTTCCGGGGTGATACAAAATGGTGATATCATAGTCTTTCAACAACTCCAACCATCTTCTCTGCCTCAAATTAAGATCTTTTTGTTTGAACAGATACTGAAGGCTACAATGATCAGTAAATACCTCACATGAGACACCGCAGAGGTAATGCCTCCAAATCTTCAGCGCATGAACAATGGCTGCCAATTTTAAGTCATGAACAGGATAATTCTTCTCATGAACTTTCAACTGCCACGACGCATATGCAATTACCTTGCCATTTTGCATTAATACTGCACCAAGCCCAATGTGAGATACGTCACAATATATCGTATACGATCCTGAACCTGTGGGTAATACCAATACTGGTGCCGTAGTCAAAGCGGTCTTGAGCTTCTGAAAGCTCAACTCACACTCGTCTGACCATCTGAATGGAACGCCCTTTTGGGTCAATCTGGTCTTAATAGTTATTCATAATCAATTACAGAATCGTCAATTAACTTCATGTTAACAAAAATCTCGTTTCAAATCTTCAAAATACTAATAACGAGATGCGAGGCATGAAGACCTCATAATTGTTTACCCGAATTAACGAGTCACATTTAATGCCACCTGGGCGGGCACCTACCTCGTAGGTTACAACTCAATATTACAACACGAATTTTGCAAGTATGCACAGAGAATTTCATACAAATATTTTAAAATAAGCCTAGAAGGCATGACTCCCTATTAGTACTATAGTACAAATTTAATTTCACAAGGGAGGATTTAAACACAAGGATCTCGTCCTTATATAACATCCACCGCAGCTCGTAGCCCGGTTTAAACATATCATTTTATATTAAAATGCGAGGATCTCATTCTCAGTTTTGAATCACAAGTAATATGCACATCGTGCCAATTGAAAATTTCCATTTTCTCCTTTTAAATAATTTCGGTTACACAAAATCACAACACAAAATGAACCCCACACCGGTAGGGCATATAATTCATAATTTGTAATTAATTATCCGGAAATTACATCAAAACTTATTGATATGAGTAATATAAAGCTACCTTTAGCCTCACAGCTCTTATTAGTGACCAATATGGAATGATAGGTGTAGTTTTCTCCATAGAATCTCCCAACATGAGTAAACACATAAGTAGATTATAGAATTACGAAGCTCACTCATAAATGGAGCACAATAGGAGGACTCGTCTCGATACTCAGAACCAAATCATGTTAAGGAAATTATTCCTTTATATTAAATCGAGCTCGTGCCTGTAACGACACCATCTGATGTATCGACCTCCGCCTTACCATAAAATAATTGTATCAGCGGCTGGGCCTCCACCTCTATGACGCCTTCTACCCTCCTGTCCTACACCCCTAACTGGTTGTGTGGGTGGTGTAGTAACTGCAATGGGGTACGTAGCCTGAGTGCTTTGATGAAATATGTCTCTTCCAATTCTGGGATAATTTTCTCATGATGTGCCTAGTATCACCGCATTCATAACAACCCATTTGCGAGTTTGGCTGCTCATACTGAGTCTGTGCCAGATAACTAGAATAACCATTGTAGGACACTTATGTCAGTGGTGCATTAAAAGAACTTACTGGAGCTCCTCGATTAATCCTATGTGCGAACTGGGCTAGCCGACTGCCCGAGCGCCCGCCTTAATGATTTATACTCGCAGAGTAGAATCCACTGAATCCCCCAGAACCTCGAGACGTCTTGGTCTCCTTAGTTTCCTTTTTACTCAACCCGAACACGTTCTAATATCTTGGCAATTTCTACCACTAGTGGAAATGAAATATCAACCCATAGCTCTCGATTCATATAAAATTTTACGATCATAATTGAGTCCTTTAATGATTATGTGGACTCGCTCTTTGGCTGCAGGAAGCAAAGTAGGAATATGACGGGCTAACTTATTGAACCTGATGGCATATTATGACACTGTCAAAGTGACCTGACGTAATCGTTCAAACCCTATGCGCCATGAATTACGGAGAGTTCGGGAAACAAACTCTTTCAAAAGTATTCCTGAGAACCGAGCCAAGTGGGCGGTGTTGTATTGGCTGGTTTGCCCTCTTCATAGGCTTGCCACAGACACCTGTGGAGAATTATATCTCCCAAGGCCAATTTCTTCTTTTGTTATGCTGACTCAACACTGTTGAGCTGACCCATTTCTTAACATACTCTTCGATTCTTCTTTGGGCTAAACTTTACCCTTATTTATATACAATGATCACAAAAGTAGAGCTCCATACAGACAATTCTTAGTCCAGAATCTCGTCAACCACTGTACTTCCTCCGAAGCACCCCAAAATCCGCAATCGTGACGTCCATGCTAAGTAGGCCTTCTGTAAATTTAATATTGTTTCTCTAACTCCTTTGGTACTGAAGTATAAAATTATTTCAGAGGCGGACATACCGCAAGTCCCAACATTATTCTCTACAAGATCTCGGGCCTTAAACACATGTAAATTTTGGGAGAACCTTTTAGTACCACATATATACATTTTAGGCCAAAACTGATATAACACATGACTCGCAATCCATTCATTGATAGTGGACTCCCCCACTCGGCACGAAGTCATAGTTCACCTCGTCCGATGGTCCACAATATTAACCTTCACAACTCGCATAAATCAACCAGATGCCAAGGTATGTTGCACCCCCCACATTATTCACTGGGTGATCTCCTTATACATCCGCATCTTCAATCGGAATCACACGTTGAGGCAATATTTGAGCATCTCTGGCTCCCTCGTAGTTCATCTGCGGCATCACGAACCGTCGACGCACAACTGATACCGAGAGCGCAATGTCATACACGGGTAGATACGAAGTAATGTGAGATATAGGTTTCAAGCAAGATCAATGTCGCACGATAATGAATGAAAGAGGTGATATAGTTCCTAAACTTCATAGCCTCTGAGAGATAAGTACAGACGTCTCCGTACCGATCCTTCAGACTCTACTAAGCTTGCTCGTGACTCGTGAGACCTATGTAATCTAGTGCTCTGATACCAACTGTCATGACCCAAAATTCCTACCTTCGGGACAGTGATGGCGCCTAACATTTTACTTGCTAGGCAAGCCAACGTTTGAATAACATTATCCATTTTTAAAATAATTTTAAATTTATTAACAACAAGGAAGCAAATACGGAAGTAATTTCGAAATAATCCATAATAACAACGGTGTCTAAATACCATCCTAGAATTGGTGTCACAAGTGCACGAGCTTCTATAATAAATACAAATAAAGGTCTGAATAAAAATAAAGCTGTCTGGAAATAAACACACAACTAAAGTAAAATAGACGGGGACTTCAGAACTGCGGACGCCATGCAGTTATGCCTCAAGTCTCCTCTGATAGCTGAAATCCGAGCAAGTCTATGGTACGCCGCTAGGACCAACTCCAAAATCTGCACAAGAAGTGCAGAGTGTAGTATTCGTACAAACGACCCCATGTACTGGTAAGTGCTGAGCCTAACATCGACAAAGTAGTGACGAGGCTAAGGTGGGTCACTTACATTAACATGTACGCAATATTAGTATCAGCAACAATAATAGAAATAATTCAGGTAACTCATATATAATAATTGAAGCCAATTCAGCAGTCATAATCAATTATTATTTCCATCAATTATGTTGCAGCGTGCAACCCGCTCTTACCATATATTCACATTCAATTCTATTGCAGCGTGCAACCCGCTCTCACAACCTATTCACATTCGGTTCTGTTGCGGCGTGCAACCCGTTCCTCCAATATATTCATTTTAATCAAGTCTGTTATATATTTATTTCAATCAAGTATATATCTAGACTTTTTAATAAGTCTATTACGGCGTGCAACCCGATCCTCCAATATTAACTTTTAATAAGTCTGTTGCGGCGTGCAACCCGATCCTCCAATATTAACTTTTAATAAGTCTGTTGCGGCGTGCAACCCGATCCTCCAATATTAACTTTTAATAAGTCTGTTGCGGCGTGCAACCCGATCCTCCAATATTAACTTTTAATAAGTCTGTTGCGGCGTGCAACCCGATCCTCCAATATTTTCTTTTAACAAGTCTGTTGCGGCGTGCAACCCGATCCTTCAATATTAACTTTTAATAAATCTGTTGCGGTGTGCGACCCGATCCTCCAATATAGACTTTTAATAAGTCTATTGCGGCGTGCAACCCGATCCTCCAATATATTCATTATAATTAATCATATTGCGGCGTGCAACCCGCTCCTCCAATATTTTCATTTACCAATTCTTATAGAAGAAATTTTCCCAATAAATGTAACAATTAATATAAAATTACAAGACAACAAGCATACAATAATTATGGTTTAATTATGAAGCAAACAATGATAAATAGCAAATTATTATGGAAATCGGGGAGCAAATAGGCAGTTTAATATTTATTATGCTAAATGTCAAATAACAATTAAGCCACATAATTCAAATAGCATGTAACAATTAATGCAGGAATTCAAGAATTTATATTTGCAAAGAATAAGAGAGAAATAATTATTATAATAATTAATTTATGATTAAAAATAATTTGTGATTTTTCATGTAAGCAGGCAAACAATTAATTTGACGACGTATAGACACGCGTCACCTCGCCTATATGTCGTTTACATGCAATTCACATAACAAACAATTTAAGGGTTCTATTTCTTCAAGTCAAGGTTAACCCCGACACTTACCTCGCTTTGCGAATTCCAATCAATTATTCAACCACAACTTTTTCTTTTAAATTTTTCTCCGAAAGCTTCAAAACTATTCACAAACAATTCGATATTTTCAATACAAATCAAAGGAATTAATTCTATATGAATTTATAAATTTTTCGGATAAAAATCCAAAATTCATTAAAATATTCGGCAGTGGGACCCACGTCTCAAAACCCTGAAAAACTCGCGAAATCCGAACACCCGTTCTGATACGAGTTCAACCATACCAAATTTGTCCAATTCCGATATCAAATGGACCTTCAAATCTTAAATTTTCGTTTTTGAAAATTTTTATAAAAATCTGATTTTTCTTCCATAAATTCACGGATTCTTGATATAAATGAGTATGAAATCATGAAATATAATCAATATAGGATAAGGAACACTTACCCCAATATTTTTCCATAAAAATAGCCTTACCCGAGCTCAAAAATGGGAAAGAATTGAAAATGGGTCGAAACCCCATTTTCAGAACTTAAGTTCTGTTTTGGCATTTTTACCCTTCGCGAACGCAGTCCGTGCCTCGCGTTCGCGAAGCACATTTTTGTGCTGCCAAAACTTTGCTCTTCGCGAACGCGAAGGCAATGTCGTGAACGCGAAGAGTGAATTTCACCTGCCTCCAGTTTCTTCTTCGCGAACGCGAGCTATCTCTCGCGCACGCGAAGAAGGATACTAGAAGCAGATTTCTACAGTTTTTCCCAAGTCCAAAAATGGTCCGTTAATCACCCGAAATCAACCCGAGCCCTCGAGGCTCCAAACCAAACATACACCCAAGTCCTAAAATATCATACGAACTTGCTCGCATGACAGAATCGCCAAAATAACACCTAGAACTATGAATCGGACACCAAATCAAATGAAGTTTTCAAGAAAACTTTAAAACTTATATTTTTAGAACCGGACGTCCGAATCACGTCAAATCAACTCCGATTCTCACCAAATTCGGCAGACACATCATAAATATTATAGTGGACCTATACCGGGCTCTGAAACCAAAATACGGACCCGAGGTCAATAAATCCAATATCAGTAATTTCTTAAAAATCATTAAGCTTTCAAGCTTTTAATTTTTTATCAAAATTCCATAACTCGGGCTAGTGACCTCGGAATTCGATTCCGGGCATACGCCCAAGTCCCAAATCACGATACGGACCTACCGAAATTTTTAAAATACTGATCCGGGTCTGTTTGCTCAAAATATTGACCAAAGTCAACTTAGTTGAGTTTTAAAGCTCTATTTCCCATTTTAATCCATTTTTCACATAAAAACTTTTCTGGAAAATTGTACGGACTTCGCACGCAAGTCGAGAAATGATAAGTGATACTTTTCAAGGTCTTAGAACACATAATTACTTATTAAATTTAAAGATGACATTTTGGGTCATCACAGTTTGGTTCATTAAACTTTCTAATTTTCTTGGGAAAGTTGGCAATAAGTACATGTAATTTTGGAACTATAGAAACACATCACTATCAACTGTGATTGGAAGTTATGAGGATTCATTGCACATAGCCTAGCGTTAGTTTGGTCAATTGATTTGAATTCCACATTTCTACCTTGACCTTTTGACTGGAAAATGGATTATTCATATTCTTATTATATTTGGTATTGCCTCTTCCTTTAAAGTAACAGGAGAAACTGGTCTAGCTCTTGTTCTATTTAATTTTTTTTTAAAGGGTGAAGAAATACGTAATTTTCTCCATACTAGTCGAAATTGAGCAATTTGTTTGTATCTGCTAAACGTTTGATCCATTCATATTCTTTTGGTTAGGAAAAAGCATTGTATTTGTCTCTTTGCATTACCCGAACTCCTACGTAAAATGAACGAACTTCACGTGTTCAAGTCCAATGAGTAAAAATTTAAATTTATCTCTCAGTTTATGATTTTCGTATAAAATTACCTTCATATTGGATCAAGAAAAAACGATAATTTTTCTTAACAATGAGGATAAAATCACCAAGTTTGAAAAAGACGAGTCGATCAACTTCATATATATAGTATAGGGACAAATTTAATCTTTTTTCCTTTCTTAAAATTTCCCAAACAAGAAGGAACTAGAAGCTCGACATAATTTCTTTCCTGTATTCGTTTTAAGGTTGATGCTACCAAAATTATTAAGTTAAGATGAATATATTTAATTCACTGGATTATAATTTTTTTTTATAATAAGAGCTTGTTTGGCCAAGCTTATGATAGGTCAAAAATACTTTTTTACCCCAAAAAAGTACTTTAAAAAATAATTTAAGCTGTTAGGCCAAGACGGAGAAGTTCTTTTGGCCAAGAAACATTTTTTTTACTTTTGGGAAGAAGCAGTTTTTCTATTTTTGGGAAGAAGCACAAAATTCTAGCTTCTTCCAAGAAGCAGAAGCAGGAAATTAATTTATTCAAGACAAAACTATCCTCACCATAAATTTTTATTTTTCAAATTATCCCTTGCTAACTTAAGTTTTTTCTTTTCTTTGTTGTTTCTAGTTTCTACCATTCTTTTAAAATTAGAGATATCATGTATATGAATATATTGTAACTTTCTAAATTTTGTTTTGACTTTTTTTGGTTTAATTTTTTCTTTGTGTAATGTCTTGTAACTTTCCAAATTATCTTCTTCTTTTTTCACACTAAAGCAAATTTTACCTCCTTCTTTGGATTATCAATTCTCTTCATATAAATAATCATTTATAATTTCTTATGTTATAGGCTATTAATTCTTGAATCTTTAAAACAGTTATCAAATCTAATTTGTGAAAATTACTTTTAAATAGGTAATACATTTATAATTGCATTCCATAATCTATATATTATTAAAAGAAGAACAAAAAACCTCCACGTTAAGCCAAGCGACAGTCTCACAATAGGTCACTTAGAAATTTAGGACAAAGTTAGTTAGGTTAGGTAATAATTAGTTTTTAAAAAAAAAATAAATTTATAAAAAAATATATGCATTATGTGTTGTTAATAATTAGTTACTCTTTTTGAATTTGAATTTAAACATACTTAACTATTTTTGTTATGAAAACAAATATTATTTTTTATATATTTAAAATCATTTCTATTTTACGCTCAATGCCATCTTTCAAGTTTGACACTCATAATCATCTTGTTACAATTACCATAGATACATATAATTTCACCGACAATTTTCTTCTACCTATTATGCTAATGAAGACATTACGGCAGCGATTGAGGAAGGAAATGAGCCTACTGGTATTCCTTTAAAAATGCAAGGTAAGTTTTCTACTAATATAGAGTCGTTGTGTGATAAAATTAGAGATAAAATTGTTGAGAAATATTGTCATATGTGAGTGAGTTTGCTTATTATTTCATGGTGGATTATCAAACTATAGTAATTTATAGAATAAACTTCTAATTCATACCGAATGATGACAATAAGTAATTATACTAGATAATATTATATGCTTTGGTATAACTATATACGTTAAATTGATTTAAATCTTTAATATGCATGCTTATTTAATTTTATGTTTAATAAAAGACTCTTACGATAAATATTTAAGTTCATTGTTCTCTTTAAAATAATTATAAGACCTTGATACTATCCTTTTTGGTAATATGACACTCAAAAGCATTTTTTAGAAAGATTGGCCAAAAATAATTTATTTACCAAATGTTGTAAAAAGTACTTATTAAATGAATTGGCCAAACATAAACTATTTTTTCTCGAAATTACTTTTGGAAAAAACACTTCTGAAAAAAAATATTTTTCAAATAAGCAGATTTTGACAGTTTGGCCAAAAGGGCTCTAACAATGTATATAACTATATAATATGAGACTTGCTCTAGATGGAGTTCTTGGATTATTTTGAGAGGGAAAAAATTTGTTTTTAGACTATGCAAATCTATAGTTGGCAGATAATGCAAGGCCGTGTAATCTCTACATGGATTGCTTCCACGTACTGCTTTTGCTGTGTATCAGTGAATGCAACTTTAATTTCTTGAATTATTTATTATGCAAATTCGTGTATCTTTAAATTTTTTAAAATTCCTTCTCATTGCGTTCTTTTTCTTGTTTAAATTGAAATTAAATTATCAAGTTGCAAAATGCCAGTACATTACTCAATATGAGTTTTCAAGTAGAATCGTTGAAACTTTCAAAAAAAGTAGTTTCGTATTCATAACTTCAGAGTTCGCGTTATATTATATATCAACTCACTTTTTTTAAAAAAAACAAATCTTAATTACGTGATATTCTTCATATGGAATTAATTATTGCAAATTGCAAATCAACAATAGCATCCTTTTTGTACTTGGTCTATCATGTTTAATTAATATTTGGACACATGCAAACCGAAAAAATTGAAAGTCCTGGTAGATAAAAAAAAATCGAATCGTTGGAATGGACGGAAAATATATAAACCATAATTTTCATTCTCTCTGGCAGAGACGAAGCTAGCATATTAGATACAGTTTCACGTAAATTCAGTAACTTTTTCTCAAACCTTATAAGTATGTATTAAGAAATTTATTAAATAACTATAAATACTTGATTGTAAAATCCAGTTGTTATTACATAATAATTTGAGGTATCTATTTGAACCCATAAACATCAAATCCTATTTACGCCTATGTTCTCTGGGTGAACGCAATTACTACAAGCATAATACTAGAAAGTCGTAAATACTAGCTGAATGATTTAAATCTAATTTCGTTTTTGAAGTGTTAGGACTACATGAAGGAATATGGGATGCTGGGATGCTGGTGTTAGTCTTTTGTATTTGGGCCTAGCCCAGTTTACTTATGAGTAGCTTAGTTGTCTAATTTTGGAAAAAGAGGCCCAATGTATATATAGGGATAGAGACAGAATATTCTAGAGACTTTTGGGATTTTTGATCGTTTAGAGAATAAGAAATATCTTCTCTCTATCTTTTCCTGTTCCTTCAAGCCCTAGATGTAATTTGCCAATTTCTCTTTCACTTTTGTATGCTAACATGGTATCACAGCGGGGAATCCGATGATTCTCGTCATTCTCTATCTAGAGATGTTACCCTCGTTTGATTTCTTTGAGTTTTTTGTCTTCGTCGGAGGTTTCTGATTTCGCCGGAAATTCGTGATTTCTTTGATTTCCATCAGAATTTTGGAAGTTTTGTGTGGTTTTCTTCTCCTCTACTGCCCGAGTTTTTTTTTTTAGGATAAAGCTTTGGTGTTCACTTAGTTTCGTCGTCTCAATTTCACCGGACCTAAAGTCGATTTCTGCAACATTTTTCTTATCAAGGCCTTTGCTTCTTCAGGTTGCGAAGAAGTCTGGTATATTCGTTCTCTGTCTAACTTGGTGCATGCGTAATTGTGTATGTTGTTGTACGATTGACGATGTAGACTCTTTCATTCTTTGATCAATTCACTTGCTACTATGGTTAATTCTATTTCTGAAACATCTTCGTCTACGTACACCCCTGAGCCTTCTAGCTCGTTGTTTCTCCTTCATTCTGATGTCCCTAGCATTTTCCTTGTTCATGTGCCATTCTCGGGGACTGGATTTGGAAGATGGAGTGGTAGCGTGATCATTTCGTTATCTGCAAGAAACAAGATAGGTTTTATTGATGGGTCTTGTGCTAAACCTGCCGAAAATTATCCTCAATATAGGCAATGGGATAAGTGTAATAACATGGTTATATCATGGTTAACTAGCTCGTTATCACCGGATATAGCTGAGAGTGTACAGTATTCTGAGACTGCTGAAAGTATCTGGTTGCAATTGAATAATAGATATGGGAGTCTTAATAGAACCAAAATTTTTGAAATAAAGAGAGAACTTGCTACTACTTTCCAAGGGTCTCTCGATATTGCTTCATATTTCAACAAACTTAAAAAATTATGGGATTAATTGGGGATTATGTGCAGTAGTCATGCAAATTCTGGTGTTTGTACTGCTAAAGTGGGTCTCCAAAAGGAGAAGGAAGAGGACAAGGTCGATCAATTCCTCATAGGTCTCAATGAGGTTTATATAGGAGTTAGAAGTATTATTTAGATGATGCAACCAGTTCCATCCCTTGATATTGTCTATAACATCCCGTTGCAAGATGAAAACAGAGACAGGTTATCCCCAATACTCAGTTCAACTTAGAATCAACTTCTTTTAATGCAAATTCCAACAAGCCTTCTGCACAATTTCCACCTCAAAAGCAATATACGAAAAGAGTCAATTTTGATCAAAATGACCAGAAGGAGAACTTTGATCAAACCAAGGTTTCTCTGTCTTGCAAGTATTGTAAACAACCTGGTCACACAATTATAAAATGTTACAGATTACATGGATTTCCTCCAAATTTCAAATTTACAAAAGGGAAGTCTAAAATATTAGGTATTGTTGCAAATGTTAAAGGGCAGTCTCCTGGGATATGTAACACTCCGTAAATTTGGACTAGGTGTGGACATGTTAAATGAGTATTAATGTGACATCTTAGACATATGAAGTCCTAGCGAGATGAGCATGGGTAAAAATAGCTGTTTTGGAATCAAGACGGAGAGTGAGGTACATAAGATTCGATAAAAATGACCAAGTTTATGCAAGGTTTGTCTTGTAGAAGACTTTCGTAAACATATGTTGGGAATTTTGGAAAACATAAAACATAATAGTTGTAACCCTTTGAAATAGCTTTCCAACGATATATTGTGAAGCTAGAAAGGATTTCTGAAAAAAATGTTATGTGCATTTTACTGGACAATGCACAGTATGCAGGCCCAGGTGCGCGCCCAGATGGTGCAGTGCGGGGCCGCGCACTTGCGGCAGTGCTACTGCCCTGATGCGCGTCCAGGTGTGCGGTTGGGCCTTCAGGTGCACGGGAACGCACCGCGGGGGTCATTTTAAAAGTCCTACTTCGTCCCCTACACCCTAAAACACGAAAACTTGCTCTAGAAAGGGAAGCTCTCAAGAACCTAACTCCTCAAAGGTTCCTCCACCATCCAAGTTAAGTTCTAATGGCGATCCTAAGTTTATTTCAATTCTCCAACACCTTATTAACATGGATAAACCTTTCAAATAATTAAATATTCAATTGGGACATCCGTTTTGAGAGACGAAACTCTGAAACTTGAATTCAAGAAGATTGAACGTCAAAAGGTAATATCTTCACCCTCTCATTGATTATAGCATTGGATAAATAATTATAGACTCTATGTTCATGAGATATGAGTTGATGGATTTGATAGAAAAGCATGAACGATTATAGGTTTGGGCTATTGATTGTTGATTATTGATTAAGGGTATTGTTTATCTTATGGGTAATGAAGAATAATATTGATTATAACAATTTGAGATTTTAGAATTTATCTAGAAGCAAGAAAATGGGTTGTTGGGTGTAGAAACACCACTAATGAGGGCTATGAAGCTTTATACCCACCAAGTATTTGATAAAATGCCTAAGTGATCAAAACATGAGTATTATTGCTAATATGGAATCCCTTTGACTTGTATTGATATAGATTGAAGATGAAAGGGTTGGTGGATGTTGGTTTACGCTCAAGAGCAGGAAGTTAAGGTATGTGAGGCCAACTCTCTATGTTTGAAAATGTTAATGATTCTCCCTACACTACATTTCTTTTACGATATTACTACGTGCCTCAGAAATATAGTTAAGCCTAGTTCCTTGAATAGTTGTAGAACTTCTATTATCTAGCTTCATAACTTGTTCATGACTTTCACTTTGAATGTTGTGAGCTCAGTGCGTAATCAATATAGACATGGGTTTGATGCCCATGAGTCTCAGTCTAGATTACTCAGCATGTCATAAACAATTGAAGTTTCAGTTTTCATAATCAGTTCAAGAATACATGTCTCAGTCTAGTCCTATTCAGTATTCCAGTATCATGTAACTCAATATGATTCAGTATTTCAGTATCTCATATTGCAGTATGATTCTCAGTTCCTGAATTTAAATCCCTTAATGTTGAACACCTGTATTTGGGCCTGAGGCCGTAGTTTATGCTTTACGCATGTTTGGACTTGAGGCCATAGTTTATGCTTTATGCATTTTTGGGCATGAGGCTGTAGTTATATATACACATACTTGGGCCTGTGGCCGTATCTTGTGCACATATATATTAGGCCTGGGGTCATAGTTTATTTAGATAAACAAGTTGTTCATCATTCAGAAGAGGAAGTATTCATATCCTTAGTTCCTTTATCAATTATCAGTTATCTGTTATCATTTCAGTTATCAGTTATTAGTTATCAATTATTAGTTATCATTTCATTTTTAGTTTCAATAGTTATCAATTATCAATTCTCAGTTATCGGCTTAGTATCACTTTTGAAATATATAGTTCTTTCTTTCAATTGCTTTACATACCGGTGCAATTCAAATGTACTAACGTCCCTTTTGCCCGGGGCTTGCATCTCACGATGCAGGTAATGATTTACAGGTTGACGATTCAGAGCGCTAGGATTCTCATACCAGCTATTTGGTGACCCCAATTTTTCGGGGCATTATCATTACCTTATAGTCTTCAGTATTTTCAGATGGTCAGTGTTTTCAGTACTTCATTAGAGGCTTCATAGACTAAAGAAATAGTTAGACAGAGTCACGGGCTTTTCATGTTAAGCAATGTTTGCTACAGATATGTTTCAGAATTATATTAGTGTTTTAGCTTTTTGAGTTATATCATTTAGACTTTTATTATATCAACATGCGTTAGTTTATCTTCTGCATTCAGTATGTTATGATATCACATGTTGATTCAGCCAACCAGTTGGTTCGCTTGGTCGAATGTAGTCAGGCACCGGGTACCGTGTTACGTTCAGGCCCAGGTTCGGGGCATGAGGTTCAAGTGTCCTAGGGAGTTTATGAAGCCGTGTCTAGTGGAGTTTCCTTTATATATGTGTGCCGACCACTCATATAAATGGTTAACTACTAAGACATTCAGGATTGTCTCATTATTTTCTACTCTAGATCGTGCCATGAAGCTTAGAGCAATAGGTAACCTTCTCTTCTTATCGAATTCTAGACTTATCGAATGCCCAAGCGACACGTAGAAAAAAACACCCAAGGTCCCAGAGAGGATGATTTCCCATTGGGGTATAATTATGGAGTATATGTTGGTAACAAATAAGACTTGAAAGGATGCAATAGATAGTAGTACATATTAGAGAATAATCTTATCAGAAAGCACAAAAGCAATTATCATGTTTTATGGTTATCAGTTTACCTCAGTTACCAGTTATATAATTTTTCAGTTAGCAGGTTTATGATTATTCAGCATGCCAATATTCTGTTATTTAGTTACCAGATCTCCAATTTTCAATGTGTCCAAATTTTCGGTGACTTGTGAGTATATAGTGATGCATATGGGTGCTCAAAGAAAATGTAAGTAACAGTGATTATAGAAAAATCATTGCATGTTTTAGGTCCGGATTAAGACCCAAGACTCACCGGATGGTGCAGGAACTGATTTATCAGATAATGGTACACTCTGAAGGAGACGTTTGTGTATGGTAGTATATCCATATGTGTTTTACCTCACAGAACAATTTCTTTTAATTATTGAAAATGAATCCATAGGTGGGATGATGACAATTTAGATGTTAGACTCCACACTCAATTAGTTAAGAATAAAACTGCAACGGGCATAGAATTGATCAATATAGTTTTGGACAGAAAAGAGCCTAAGGGCAAAATACCTAGGAGTCAGAAATATTTGTTCTTAACAAAGATGTGCTTTTCTTACGACTCATGTATATGACTAAGAGGATATGATGTACGAAATGAAAACCAAGAGCAGTCGATATTGAATTTCGGGAAATGATTTTAAGTTGTTCATATTTATTCAAATCAGAATTAGAAAGTACCACGTTAGTGAGTTACTATGAGAAGCAGATATTATTGTGAGATAAAGATATGACAGTTCCCCCTTAGGTTATGTGACTAAGTGTTTACCCCACATGTTTATAGTCTGATATGATTTTGAACTGTATAGAAGTTTGGTGTTAGATATTCCAATTTCATTTAAGACAGATAAACTTTCCCTAAGTGTGATCCATGTACATAGTTCAGAAAAAAAATAGTATGCGACCGTAGAATTGGGTCTGATGGTGAGGGAAGTTAGAAATAACTTTATGCTTTAATTAGTTATTCAAAGTAGAACAAGAAAGCGTGATGCTAGCAGGTGGTTAGTAAAGGAATAACAAGTAAGTATTTAGTAGATACAGTGAATTAGCAAATTCAGCAGAGCTAGTAGATGTACGATTTGATTTATTTAGCCAGGTTAACTCTAATGAGTAGATGACAATTTGAAATACTGAACGCATGTCAGAACCCAAAGAGTTTAAGTTAAACCCGAAGTTTAGCGTGGAAGACAAAAAAATCAGTTCAGTAGTAAAAGAGCAAGCTACAGAAGAATATCCTTTAAGAGTTATCAAAAATAGGTTTCTCAAAGATTGATAGAGCGAGCAGAGTTTAATCATTAATGTTGTATATTATAGTTGTGAATACATTAGATTTCGATTTATGTAAGTAATCTAGTTTTTCCTAGTAAAGAAGCTTGGTCAGAAGTAAGTCGGAAGAGGAGTCATCACTGACGTAAAGTGAAAAAGATTGCAAAAGATAAGGAAAGTTGTTCGGATCACAACAAAAAGGAAGGATCCGCAAGTACAAGACCTTAACCTTTGGTCTAAGGGAGAGATATGAAAATCATCAGTAAGTCTGGTTGGAGATTTGAAACCTGTATGGTTAGCATGGGATATAAAAACTATAAAATCATGCTCAGTTTTGTATCATGAGGGTAGTGCCATTGCACGAGACTCTGTTATATGAAGTACTGATCAAAGACTTAGCCCACAATAATTCTATAAGTGTTTTCAGGAAGTACCTTAAAAATATAATCAAGTATGGGAAGTATATCTCATGATTGAGGCAGACAAGAGAACTATGGTGAAAGAAGTTCAACACTTATCCAAGCTAGGATTTCGACTTTCGGACACCGAAGATGGTGGAGTTGTTGTCCAGAACAAGACTTGTTCCTCCTTAGTAGCCGAAGTGAAGGAGAAACAATTTGATGATCCCTAATTGTTGCAGGTGAAAGATATGATTCACAAGCATAAGATAATGGCTTTTTTACAAGGGGGAGATGATGGTACTTTGAGGTACTAAGATGGACTGTGTATTCCATACATAGATGGGCTTAGAGAGCGGATTATGTTCTAAAGCCAAGACTTTCAGGTATTCTATTTACTCAGGTTCCACAAATATGAATCATGCCCAAGGAGATTTATTAGTTGAATGACATGAAAAAGAACGTCACGGACTTTGTGTCCAAGTGTCTGAATTGTCAGCTAATGAAATAGTCGAGCAGCAAAAGGCCTAGTGTTTTACCACAGAATACACATATTTTTAAGTGGAGATGGTAAATATGGAATTTATAACAAGATTATCTTGCTCAATTTGAAAGCATGATTTGATTGGGTGATTGTAAATCAACTTACCAAATCATCCCACTTCTTACCAGTAAAGACCACAGATTCAGCAGAGAATTATGCCAAGTTGTATATCTTGGAAATTGCTTGATTGCATGGGACTCCGTTTTCCATCATTTTAGATCGTGGTGATCACATTACAATGAACTTTTAGAAATCCTTTCAAAAAGATAGGCACAAGAGTAAACCTCAACACATATTTTCATCCTCAGAAAGATGGCCAAGTAGAGCGTATTTTTCAGACACTTGAGGATAAGTCCTTGATGTTAAAGGTAATTGGGATGATCACATACCTCTCATTGAGTTTGCTTATAATAACAGCTACAATTCTACTATCAATATGGCACCATAAGAAGATCTGTATGGGTGAAGTTGTAGATCTCCAATTGGTTGGTTCAAAGTTGGCGAAGCAGAGTTGTTGGGACCAGATTTATTTTATCTGGCTATAAAGAAAGTCAAGTTGATTCAAGAGCATTTGAAGACGGCTCAGAGTCACCAAAAGTCCTATTCGGACGTGCGGCGTAAAGACTTAGAGTTCCAAGTTGATGATTGGGTGTTTCTGGAAGTTTCGCCTATGAAAGTTTTTATAAGATTTGGGAAGAAAGAAAAGCTCAGTCCCAGCTATATCACGCCGTATATGATCCTATAAAAGATCGGACAAATACCTTATGAGTTGGAGTTGCCACCAGTATTAGCGGTTGTACACCTAGTACTTTACGTGTCATGTTATGACATTCAAGTTTCCAGATACTTATGTCAGTTCAGTACTCAAATACTCATGTCAGTTTAATACTCAGATACTAATGTCAGTCCAGTACTCAGACATTCATGCCAGCTTAGTACTCAAATATTGATGTCAGTTCAGTACTCAAATATTCGTGCCAGTTCAGTATTCATATATCCATGTTAGTTAAGCATTCACATATCCATGGCAGACCAGTATTCATATATATGTTTCATGTTATGCGCATTGTGATGCCCTGTGAGGCTTGTGACATGCTATGATAGCTAGAGGGTGTTTCGGAGAAATGTTGAAGGTAACTAACCTTTTCATTTGAACCTTATATTATAATATCCATGTCTATCAGTATTCAATCAGCTCAATATTCAGTCAATACAGTAGTTATTCAGTCTAGTATCTCAGTAGTTCAGTAATCAAGTATTCATTCAGTTTAGTATGCAAGTGCTCATGAAAGTTCAGTGTTCACATGTTTCCACCAGACCCGTTTAAGGTCCAGAGTTAGTCGTAGTTATAACCAGGACAATCATTCGAGGATGAATGATCCCAAGGGGGAGATAATGTAACACTCCATAAATTTGGACTAGGTGTGGACGTGTTAAATAAGTATTAATATGACATCTTAGACATATGAAGTCCTAGAGGGATGAGTATGGGTGAAAATAGTTGTTTTGGAATCAAGACGGAGAGTAAGGTGCATAAGATTCGATAAAATCAACTAACTTTATGAAATGTATGTCTTCTAGAAGGATTTCATACACATCCGTTTGGAATTTTGGAAGACGTAAAACATAAAAGTTGCAGCCTTTTGAAATCGCTTTCCAACGATATATTGTGGAGATCGATCGGATTTCTGAGCAAAGATTTATGTGTATTTTACTGGACAATGCGCAGTATGCACGTCCAGGTGCGCGCTTAGATGGTGCCATGCGCGGCCGCGCACTTGCAGTAGTGCTACTGCCCTGCTGTGCATCCAGGTGCGCAGTTGGGCCTTCAGGTGCACGGGAGCGCACCCCGGGGGTGATTAGTGGGGATTTTGACTACTTATTAGCCCCTTTTAGCTTTTGTTTTAATCTAAAAGCATTGAATTGTGTTCCCGAAACTAATGAAATGTGCAAAATTACAGGAATGTTAGAAGTTGGACTCCCGAGATGAAATCAGGCTCAAAGAGGAGTAGTCTGAGGACAAGGCAACAAAAAGGCACAGAAGCATACAAAGTGCGGTCCGCAGAAGAAATTCTGCGGTCGCAAAAGAAATTGCGGTCCGTAGAATTTCATCTGTGACCGCAACCAAAGAAGGAAAACCCAGCATACTATCGTGCAAATTTTGAACCGCATATGAATTGTGCGGCTGCAAAATAAGGGCTCAAGACCAAGATTAGAGAGATGAAAAATCAGCCAAGTCCAGAACTTCATTGAATTGTGGTCCGCATAAGATTTGTGTTGCCGCAGAAGATTGTCTTGTTGCCGCAATCATACTATTGCAGATCGCAGAAGAGGGCCTTGCGACCATAATTCTAAATCTATGGACCGTAGAAATATTGTCCCGCGGCTCAGTTCAGAATTATGTGACCGCAGAATACTAGCTCCTGCAAGATGAAGAATTTTGCGAACCGCACATGGAATTGTGCGGCCACAGAACCTCCCGAAGGGCATTTTTGTACGAAATCTCTAGCATTTTATAAATAGACGAGCTTCACAAAATTGTGTTACGTTTTGACATCAGCAAGTTCTGTAGTCATTTTTCTTTGCCTCTTTTGGAAGTTTTCTATATTTTGGTGTATTTTACTCTAGATTTTATCATTTTAACTTTACATTATGAGTTTAATTAGTATTTCTTCTTCTTTTTCTTCAAACCCAAGCATGAGTAGCTAGATGTTTACTAGGGTTGTGACCCAACCCTAGTGTGTTAACCTTATGGGTAATTAAATTAGTGCTAGTTTATGATTGTGTGTTTATTATTTAGCCTAGTTCATGCTTTAATTTGTGGAATTAATGGTTGCAAACATTAGTTCATTCCTATTTGACTTCGTCTCTACTTGAGAAAGAGAGACTTGGTCTAGGAAAACTTGGCTAACAAGGAATTGGTTCAATCAAAAGATTGATTAACCCAATCAAAGGATTCAACCTAGAGATAGTAATAACCCGACTTGAGCTTTGATCAACTGTTTTGTGTGATACCCATTTGGTCTTAAGAAAGCCAAATTGGAAAAATCACTCTCTGACCGAGAGGTATTGAGTGGGTAATTGAGTGTTCATATCTATAATACACCCCGATTAGCAAAACATGTATTTAGGTTTTTATCCCATAAGGAAAATACCTAGGTGATGGTCACAACCCTAGGTTATTTACCAATTTGAAACACATCAAAAACAATCATCCTAGTCTTATTTCTTTATTCTCCAAACTTTAGTGTAAAATTAGAAATAGAAACAAAATCCTTTTTGTGGAAGTGCAAATTAAGATAATTCAATTTCGCGCATTAGAATATATACCCCTAACTCTCATCTAGCCCCCTGTGGATTCGACCCCGACTCTTCGTTGGGTTACTATAATTGCAATCGACTGTTTCATACCTTATTTTGATGTGTGCATTTGAGCGCGATTCAATTTTTGGCGCCATTGCCGGGGAGTTAAAAACGGTGTTAGCTATATATTTGGGTGTGTTTTTGGAATATCTTCTTTTCCTTTCATGTTACTAACATGTTTGAGAAATTGTAGGTGCAATGATGGCAAACAATGAGCTCGAAAATATTGCTTTGGGTGATGTGGACATTGAGGATGATCAAGTGGATGAGGTTCCTCTTGAGCCTCAAGCCAATAGAAGAGGTCGAGTGACTCAAGACAATGTGCATGTTCCACCCCCACCTGCACCATGAGCGGCTCCATACCAGGTGTTGCCCAATAAAGGATATGCAAGTGCAATAGTCCCTCCCCATATTAGGGCGGGCAACTTTCAAATAACCAATGTGATGCTCACTTTGCTAGAGCAACGAGGCTTCTTCACCGGTGCTCCAGGTCAAAATGCATACAAACATTTGAAGGGGTTTGTGGACACGTGTTGGGGGAGTAAACAAATAAATATCTCCGAGGATGCTTTGAGGCTAAGAATTTTTCCCTTCTCTTTACGGGGGAAAGCCTTAGATTGGCTGGAACGTTTGTCGAACCATTCCATTCACACTTGGGATGAATTGGCGGAAAAGTTTATTTATAAGTATTTCTTTCTGGGGCACATGGCTACACTTAGGGATGATATTCTAGCATTCAAGCAAGAGCCCAGTGAACCACTACACGAGATATGGGAGCGATATAGAACAATGGTTAAAGAATGTCCCAACAACTACATGACAGAGAACATGATTCAATAAACTTTCTATCGTGGGATCAACACAACCAACTAATGTGTAGTGAATCAACTTACCGGTGGGAACTTTATGACTATGCCTTATGGGGAGGCGTGTGAGATCTTAGATGAAATGGCGGACACATCATCGACATGGGAATCTCTGGCTAATGTTCCACAAGGTGATCCCAGCGTGATTCACCTCCACAAAGAGTTGCATGACCATAGGCAAGCCATAGCGGAATTGACTACTACCATAAATCAACTAGGAAAGGATCTACTTCAACAAGTGCAAAATCCTAGGCAAGTCAATGCCATGGAGGGAGTAAACATAATGGTGAACAAACGGAAAACTAAGGGTCCACAAGTGCAACAACGAGTGGACAATTTTGTGCAAGAAGATAGTGGGTTTGATCAAGATGATTATTACAATGACCAAGAAGAGGAGGTGCAATATGTGAACAACTTTCAAGGGCAACGAAACAATTTCCAAATCCCAAATCAGCAACAATGACGATCTCAAAACAATCAAGGCAATTGGAATTATAATAAACAAGGTAATTGGAGTGGTGGAAATAATCAAGGGAATTGGCATAACAACAACAATTTAGGAAATTGGAATGGCAATAATCAAGGTAATTTTGGAGGTAACAATCAAGGTAGATGGAACAATAATCAAGGCAACCGGGGGTCGGGTTTTCAAAGGCCCCTGATGTATCAACAACCGAGCAACCCGCCTCCTTATCCTTTCCATGGTCCTAGTTCTTCAACCAATAAGATGGGACGTATTGAGAACATGTTCAAGCAAATGATGGAAAAGAATGTTGATTTTGATGCCCAACTTGCCTCATACAACACATCGATCCCCAACTTAGAAGTTCAAATGGGGAAAATCTCTCAAGCTCTAAATTCTCGTCCTAAGAGGGCACTACCAAGTGACACGGTTGTGAACCCAAAGGGTGGGAACAACATGGGGCATGCCATGACTATTACTAAAAGAAGTGGAAGAGGTGGGAATACACCCACCTCAAGTCAAAGGAAACTTGTGGATGATGAGCAAGTGCTACAAGAAGAAGAGGTCCCGAGCAATGTGATGCAATCAAATAATGAAGTTCGGATTGATATTGATGACAATATGGAAGAGACTCAAGAGGAAGTGAACCTGTCTAGGGATCACGTTACTGACATACCGAAATCAATAGTGCAAAAGGCTAAGGCACCATTTCCTAAGATTCCTCCTCCATATCCTCAAAGTCTTGCCAAGAAAAATGGCGAGAATCAATTCAATAAGTTCATTGACATGATGAAGAGTCTCTCGATCAATGTGCCATTAGTTGAAGCTTTGGAACAAATGCCCGGTTATGCAAAGTTTATGAAGGATTTTGGTGACCAAGAAGCGGTCAATGAATTTTGAAACTATCAAAGTCACTCATCAAGTGAGTGCAATTATGCATTCAATGGCTCATAAATTGGAAGATCCCGGTGCTTTCACAATCCCTTGTACCATTGGAAGTGCTGTGTTTGCTAAAGCTCTTCGTGATCTTAGGGCAAGTATCAATTTGATGCCATATTCAGTTTTTAAAAATTTTGGAATTGGGAAACCAAGACCCACAACTATGGGATTACAAATGGTCGATCGTACAATGAAGAGACCGTTGGGAGTGATTGAAGATGTATTGGTTCGTATTGATAAATTCATTCTTCTGATGGATTTTGTCATTCTTGATTGTGAAGTGGACTATGAGGTGCCTATTATTCTTGTAAGACCTTTCTTTGCTACAGGAAAGTCTCTTGTTTATGTGGAAGTCGTAGAACTCACTTTTCAGGTGGGTGATGAAAATGTGGTATTCCACATGTGCAAATCTATGCGAAAACCAAATAGCAATGAAATGTGTTCTTTTGTGGACTTGGTGACTGATGTGATTGTTGATGATACAAGTGCCACGATCAATGTGGGTGATATGTTGGAGGCCTTCTTGCTCAGCTTTGATGATGTCGAGATGGATGGTTTTGCGAAATGTGTGAATTCTTTACAAGGAATGAGGTCGTACAACTATGTGCCGCGGAAACTCTCCTTGGAACTTGAAAATAGGAAAACTCCTCCTACAAAGCCTTCAATTGATGAGACTCCGACCTTGGAGTTGAAGCCATTACCTCTACATCTTCGGTATGAATTTCTTGGCCCTTGTTCTAATTTACCGGTTATTCTTGCCTCTTGTTTGACTAACGTGCAGGTTGACTCTACATTGGCGGTTCTATATAAGAGAAAGAAGGCTATTGGATGGACATTGGCGGATATTTGGGTAATAAGCCCCGTATTTTGCATGCACAAGATCAACTTGGAGGAAGACACCAAACCATCTATTGAACATCAAAGCAGACTCAATGAGGCTATGTAAGAAGTGGTCAAAAGGGAGATTATCAAGTGGTTGGATGCCGGGGTTGTCTACCCCATTTCTGATAGTTCGTGGACTTCTCTGGTGCAATATGTCCCAAATAAGGGGGGCATGCCGGTGGTCACCAATGACAAGAATGAGTTGATTCCCACAATAACGGTAACCGGGTGGAGAGTGTGTATGGACTATCACAAGCTCAACAAAGTCACAAGGAATGATCATTTTCCACTTTCCTTCCTTGACCCAATGCTTGATAGGTTGGCCGTCCGTGCTTTCTATTATTTTCAAGATGGATATTCGAGCTACAACCAAATCCTTATTGCTCTGGAAGATCAAGAGAAAACAACCTTTACATGTCCCTATGGTACTTTTGCATTCAAGAGGATGCCAGTTGGTTTATTTAATGCACTGACGACTTTTCAAATGTGTATGATGGCTATCTTCACAGACATGGTGGAGGACTACCTTGAAATTTTCATGGATGACTTCTCGGTGGTTGGGGATTCCTTTGATGATTTCTTGGAAAATTTGGATAAAGTATTGGCAAGATGTGAAGAAACAAATTTGGTGCTAAATTGGGAGAAGTGTCATTTCATGGTCGAGGAAGGCCTTGTCCTTGTCCATAAGATCTCAAAGAATGGAATTGAAGTCGACAAGGCAAATATTGAGGTGATTTCTAAACTTCAACCTCCAACTTCAGTGAAAGGCGTGCGGAGTTTCTTAGGCCATGCGGGGTTTTAACGGCGTTTCATCAAGGATTTCTCTAAAGTGGTAAACCCATTGTGCAAGCGTTTAGAGAAAGATGCTAAGTTTCACTTCAATGATGATTGCATGAGAGCCTTTGAATTATTAAAGTTCAAGTTGACAACCACTCCCATTATCACCGCTCCTAATTGGAGTATCCCTTTTGAGCTCATGTGCGATGCTAGTGACATAGCGGTTGGAGCTGTTTTGGGACAACGCATCAACAAGATTTTTCATCTGGTCTACTATGCTAGTAACACCATGAATGGTGCCTAAGTCAACTACACCGTTACGGAGAAAGAGTTCCTTGCCATTGTGTTTGCAATTGAGAAGTTTCGCCCGTACTTGACGGTTGCGAAAGTTATTGTCCACACGGATTATGCGACACTTTGTTATCTTGTGAGCAAGAAAGATTCCAAAGCTCGGTTGATGAGATGGGTACTTTTGTTGAAAGAGTTTGATATTGACATCTAAGATCGAAGAGGGAGTGAAAATCAAGTGGCGGACCACTTGTCTCGTTTGAAGGAGGAGTGGAGGCCTCATGATGGCCTTGAAATCAATGACTCCTTCCCCAATGAGCAACTCTTGGTTATTTCAAGGAAGGAGGTGCCATGGTTCGCATATCTAGCAAACTTCTTTGTGTGTGGAATTATCCTGAATGAGTTCTCTTCAAACCAAAGGAAGAAGCTCAATTGGGATTGTCAAGATTAGTATTGGGATGAGCCATACCTTTTTTCGATTTGTACGGATGGGGGAATTAGAAGATACGTATCGGAATAAGAGCAAAGTGATATTCTTGTGGCTTGTCATTCTTCTACATATGGTGGTCACCATGGTGGAGCAAGAACGACGGCCAAAGTTCTAAGTTGCGGTTTCTATTGGCCCACTCTTTATAAGGATGCAAGTGATTTAGTGAAAAGATGTGATGAATGTCAAAGGGCCGGTGGAATCTCAAAGAAGAATGAAATGCCTCTCACTACCATTTTGGAGATTGATATCTATGATGTGTGGGGTATTGATTTCATGGGTCCTTTTGTGAGTTCTTGTGGAAACACCTACATCTTGGTCACAATTGATTATGTGTCTAAATGGGTTGAGGCCATTGCTCTGACCAACAAAAAAATGAGGAGTGTGGTGGCGTTCTTGAAGAAGAATATTTTCACAAGGTTTGGTACTCCGTTAGCTATCATCATCGATGGGGGCTCGCATTTTTGCAACAAGGCTTTTGACACTTTACTTAGCAAGTATGATGTTACTCATAAAGTTACAACTCCCTATGATGTTACAAGCTAGCGGTCAAGTGGAAGTCTCTAACCGGGAGATAAAGAGTATCTTGTCCAAAATAGCGAATGCTAACCAGATGGATTGGTCCAAGAAGCTTAGTGATGCACTGTGTGCTTATCGGACTTCTTTCAAAACTCCTATCGGAATGTCTCCATACCGGTTGGTGTTTGGCAATGCTTGTCATCTTCCGGTGGAACTTTAGCACAAAGCCATGTGGTCTCTAAAGAAGTTGGATCTTGATTGGGATGTAGCCGCTAACTTGAGGGTTGCACATTTGAATGAATTGGATGAGTTCTGGTACCATGATTATACAAGTCCATCCTTGTACAAGGAAAAGATGAAACATCTTCATGACAAATACATTTGGAATAAAGAGTTCAAGGTGGGTGATCTTGTATTGTTGTTCAACTCATAATTGAGGATGTTTCCCTGAAAGCTAAAGTCTAAATGGATTGGTCCCTTTGAAATTATGGGTGTGACACCTTTTGGTACATTGGACTTGAAGAACAAAAATTATGAGGTATTCCGAGTTAATGGTCACCGGGTGAAGCACTATTTGGGAAAAGTTGGTGATGGCCACGTCATGGGGGTGATTCATTTCAAATGATGGTAATTTGCGTCGTGCCACGACGTTAAATCAGGCACTTCTTAGGAGGCAACCCATGTGTTTTTATTTTCTTTGTTTATCTTGTAGTTAGGAGTTATTTTTTGTGCTAACTTGATTTGAAGTATGCTGCAGGGATTAGTTGTACTTAACAGGAATTGTGCCCAGAAATCTGGTTAAGTACGGAAAGAATTGCGGTCCGCAATTGCATTGTGCGGACCGCACAATTTTAGTTGCTGAAACAAAATGGTGCTCTGTGGCCGCACAATTAAATCGCGGACCGCACAAATTAAAGGTGGAAAGTGACAGCTCTCTGAAGCTGGCCTGTCAGAAAAATAGCCGATCTGCGGCCGCAATAGAGTGCGGAACGCAATTGGAATTTTGCGGCCGCACTCACTTCTCCTTCCCTTGGCATAAGATCGAATAGTATAGATAGAGAGGTTAGGGCACTGTTCCCCTTTTCCCTCTCTGAGAACAAAAATTGCACCAATTTGAAATCCCTTGCTAAAAATCTTCCCACACGTCTAGTAACTGTTGATCACTCATCTCTTACACTCAATTATATCTGGTATGCTTCATAATCTCATTAATTTCCTTTAATTTTTATAGTTTTAGTAAAAATTTAGACCATTTGTCTGATTGAATCTAGTTGAATAACCATATGGGGTAAATCTGTAGTGGGTAGACTGGAAAATGCTCTAGGGGGAATGGATCAATAGATTTTCATGCTTAGATATTGTTTCCATGTCAAAATTGTGCAAAAATTGCAAGCCCTAGGCAAAACGTACTGCTTGTTAGTCAATGTTTTAAATTTGCAGCCGCACAAGAAATTGTGCAGTCCGCAGAAGTTGAGTCTAGGGGTACTTTAGAAAGGAATGGTTCTGCGGCCGTAAGAAAGTTGTGCGGAGCACAAAAATCCCATTGCGGCCACATAGAAGTGTTTTCCTGAGATCAGAGAGTTGTCAACTTGGTGACTCACATGGGCGGCCGCAAGACAATTTGTGCGGACTGCAGAAAACTGGTTGCGGCCGCAAAACAGCCAATTATCTGTTATCAGAGAGTTGGCATATTGGTGGTATCTGAGCTGCATCCACAATGCGGACCACAATTCAATTATGCGGCCACAAAATAGAATTGTGTCGTCCGCAAGTCCCTTTCTGCAGTCGCAATGAAAAATCTGCGGACCGCAAATCCCTATCCTGCAAACATGTTTCAACTATGTTCCTCATTGTATCTTCTGGTGTTTCCTTACATTCATTGTATGTATAAACTTGAATTATATCTAACAATCGCCTTTTCTTATTACAGAAAATGGTTCGATCTAGAGGCAGAGGCGACACTTCAAAAGGAAGGGGTGACCCTTCTTGAGGACGAGGGAAAAGACCCTTACCTAGTGCCCAGTAGGTTGAAATTAGAAAGCAAATAGCAGTCGGCAGAGGGAGAGCTGTAGACCTTTCCGAGACCAGTTCTTATGCCCCATTGAGGGAAGTATCAGAAAGCAACTCAGCATCTGTTACATGAGTTGCCGACTGTCTAGTCAAGGCTGCCAGAGAGGTATCAGCTCAGGGACGAGCCGTCCACATCTCATAGCACTTCTGAGTGCTTGAAAAGTGCTAGTCAGGCTTCTAAGCCATCTACTACACCTGCCCCTGAGGCACTAGAGACATCAGTGCAGGACATCCCCGATGATGGTAGAGGGGGAGATGCTACTATTACCGGTCTCGGGAGGTCGAAGAAGAAAGAGGTGTGGGAGGACCGGTTTGCGAGTTTGTCCGCCTTCACCAGCTTCCGTGAATGGTGGCCAATGAGGTCTCTCACTCTTGAGCGACAATTTTTGTTAAAGATCTTGAGAGGTATAACCCTGCAGTATTGAGATAGTTTTGAGAATGCAAAGGGTGGATATGGTTTACCCAGAGCGTGGTTGATGTGAAGAAGTACCTTGTCCAGGAATTCTACGCCAATGTGGCGCATATCAAGAAAGGGACAAAGATGACTAAAGTGAGGAACCTCAAAGTGCGATTTGATCAACACACATTGAATACCTACTTGGGGTTTGATGATGTCGAGCCCAAAAAGTACTTAGAGAAATATGCACTTGGGGATGCAGCTCGTCCTTGGCTAGGTTAGATTCTAGCAGCTCCTAGGCCACCACCACCATGGATCACAACAAGGGTTTCAATTTACAGAAGTACGCTAAGCTTTGAGGCAAAGAGGTGGAAAATCTTTGTATGCAGTAGACTAGACCCATGCCAGAACGAGACATATCTTCCAATCCCTTGAGCTGTTCTAGTTGCTTCTATCATGGCCGGGTACCCTATCAATGTGGCTGTGGTGATGTCGGCCAACATCTATGTGGTCGCTCGGCAAGCTGACACATCCTACCTGTATCCCAACACTATTACAGAGTATCTCATGGATGCGAGGGTAGAGTGGAGGGATTTTGACACAAAGGTGCGGCCGAAGAAGCCCTTCTCATGGTACTCACTAATGGATGCACACAACCCTAAGAAAAAGGGTCAGCCGTCTACCACCACAGGACAATCTG
Organism: Nicotiana tabacum; assembly: GCF_000715075.1. NCBI lineage: Eukaryota > Viridiplantae > Streptophyta > Magnoliopsida > Solanales > Solanaceae > Nicotiana > Nicotiana tabacum. Next base: position 10,695,051 of record NC_134103.1, on the reverse strand, counting down.
ATGAGCCATCGGTGGTAGTTACAGAGGCAGTTGAGATTCCATCCACATCAGTCGAGCCTTCATCTAGTGTTGCAGTTATGCCTCTACCACCATCCTCAGTTCCGACTGCAGTCCCTGTCACAGGTTCCACCCCGGCTTTGAAGCCGGCGCCCATGCCTACTACTCCACTTTCTACGCTGCGAGTCTCCCATACATTGGCGAGCCTTAACAACTAGATGTAGACAGCCACTGGAAAGCTGTCTGACTTATCCAGTATTGTTGCAGCATAGTCTTCTATTCCTGCAAGAAGCTCCTGGAGATTCAGAACACAATCATGGCTACTTTGGTACAACACAAGTCAGTGGTCGAAGAGCTGGGCAACGAAGTAAAAAAGATGAGAAAGTCCCAGGCCTCCAAGAAGTCAGTGGACAAGCTCTTGAGACAGGTTACCAAGCTTACTGCAGCCGGAGATATTCCATTTCACATGCTAATTGACCCACACCCACCCAGGCCCAGATCCTACAGCACCAACAGCACGTATGGCAGTAGCTGGCCAGTCTGAGGAGCCAGACTCTGCTGTCCACACTGCCGAGGCAGTGTGTCAGATGCTCACGAACCCAGACACTCCCAGAGTTGAGGATGATGAGATTCAGTTGGAAGAGACTGATGGTGGTGACATTGCTGGTGACACAGAGATATCCAAGGATCCATAGGGAGTCTTCTTCACTATTTCCCTTATTTTACTCTTATTTTGTTAAGCATTGGGGACAATGCTTATTTTTATTCGGGGGGGGGGGGGGGAGTTTATTTGATCTTATTTGATAATTCTGAGATAATTGGTTTGTAATAACACTTGACATTATTTTTCTTCTCGTTCCTTATTTTGTATATATTCTCTCTTATTCTTTTATTATGTATATATCTTTTCCTTTTCCCCCATTGTGTATATTCGTTAGGCTTTCAATAGTTTTTGCTTTGTAGCTTCTTTATGTTTGTTTTCTTATAAGTTAGTGTTTAAGTGAGTAGCTTGTTTTTGAATTAGTAGCTTCTTCTTGATTTAGTAGCTTCTTTTTATGTTTTAGTAGATAATAAGACTTTTGTTTTCTTAATGCCACGGTTCTTTCCAAAGGTAGTTTTTGTGTGAACCGGGTGACTCTTCCCAACGATGGATGGCGTGGCAACCTTCTTAAGGGACTGAGTCCATTTTTGTGTTTAGGTAATAACAGTAGTAGTAATGAATAAAAAGACCTAATTAAGTCATGCTCGAAGAGTCAAACATACTTCACTTGGTACCAACACACTTAACTACGTGCTTATGGTTAGAAACAAGGTTTTTGAAAGAAATAGCTCTAGTTAGAGACTTTGTGACTCTTGTGTTAATTTAGGCAATCATCAAGTGGTTTAATCAAACCATAGTGATTTTCAATCTTGAATATGGTCGTTGTGGTCCCTCGACTCTTTCCTCTTTAACAATCCAATTATATGAGGGGTGAGATGCTTTGTTGTTAGTCCAAGTACCCGTGTATTTCAAGGCGAAATCCTAAGTTTTGCTTGGTTTGAGAAGTGATTGTAGGCTTTTCTTGGCCCCTTTGAGTTCTATATTGCCTACCAATGATGTCATCCCTAGTCAGCCTCTTCGAACCTTTAGCCTTTCTTATTTGAAAACCATGTTACAAGCCTTTACCCGTTCTATTGTGACCCTCTCTTGGCACCCGAGCTTTCATTAACACTCATGTGAAACAAATGGCTAAAAATGTAAGTTTGGGGGAGAGACGAGGAAATTGAAAAAGGGTATCAAGGCACAAAAAGAGAAAAAGAAATTATGAGAATAAAAAGCAAAGAAAAGAAAAGAACAAAAAGAAAATTGCAACAAAAATGAATAAGTAGAAGAGTTGAAGGGATTCAAAGAAATACAATGAGCCCAAACATGGAGAAATATGAGTGTAATGATCAAGAAAGAGTGATGTTAAGTCTCTCTAGTCCCCCAAGGAAAAGAAAATGCCTCAAAGAATTGGCAAGGTATGAGCCGAGAGTAAAAAGATGGAGTGCTTGAGGAATGGTGTAACCACTCAACCATATTGTATCCAACCCTAAACCAAAAGCCTTCATTACATCCCAAAAGAAGTCCTAGCTGATTTCAAGCTGAGTAAGCTTACATTAGTGGCGATCTACATGAGGGGCAAGCCTGTGGTACTTGAAGCCGTACTTGCGACATTCTCTTGAGAGAGATGAGTCAACCTTTCATAAATCTTTGGACTTGGTGCTAAAATTCTTAAGTGAGATAGGCAAACAGAGAGTAGAAGAGGAGGAGTTTGGGATCCACAATGACCTACATGAGAGAGCGAGCTTCCTTGATAACTAAAGTCAACTCTTGATCCTCAAGTGTCACACTAGAACTATATGTGCATAAATGTTTAACTTGTCGCCTTGTTAATAATACATAAGTAGTGTGGGTAATTGTTTGTCCCAACTGATATGTGTATGGCTCACCTTTGACTGGCTGAAATGACCCTTAACTTGTGAAGGTGGAAACTATTTTGTTTGCTTGAGGATAAGCAAAGACTTAAGTTTGGGGGAGTTGATAAGTGGGGATTTTGACTACTTATTAGCGCCTTTTAGCTTTTTTTAAGTCTAAAAGCATTGAATTGCATTCCCGAAACTAATGAAATGTGCAAAATTGCAGGAATGTTGAAAGTTGGACTCGCGAGATGAAATCCGGCTCAAAGAGGAGTAGTCTGAGCACAAGGAAACCAAAGGGCACATAAGCATACAAAGTGCGGTCCGCAGAAGAAATTCTGCGGTTGTAGAAGATATTGCGGTCCGCAAAATTTCATCTGCGACCACAACCAAAGAAGGAAAACCCAGCAGACTTTTGTGCAAATTGCAGACCGCACATGAATTGTGCGGCCTCAAAAGAAGCGCTCAAGACCAATATCAGAGAGATGACAAAACAGCCAAGTTCAGAGCTTCATTGAATTGCGGTCCGCATAATATTTATGCGGCTGCAGAAGATTGTCTTGCGACCGTAATCATACTATTGCGGATCGCAGAAGAAGGCCTTGCAGTCGTAATGCTAAATCTGCGGACAGCAAAAATATTGTCTCGCGGCCGCAGTTCAGAATTGTGCGGCCACAGAATACCAGCTCCTGACAGATGGAGAATTTTGCGGACCGCATATGGAATTGTGCGGCAGCAGAACCTCCCGAAGGTCATTTTTGTCCGAAATTTCCAGCCTTGTATAAATAGACGAGTTTCACAAAATTAGGTTACATTTCGAGATCAGCAAGTTCTGTAGCCGTTTTTCCTTGGCTCTTTTGGAAGTTTTCTATATTTTGGTGTATTTTACGATAGATTTTATTATTTTAACTTTACATTATGAGTTTAATTAGTATCTCTTCTTCTTTTTCTTCAAACCCAAGCATGAGTCGTGTCACGACCCGAAATTCCCACATTCGGGGTCGTGATGGCGTCTAACATTTCACTTGCAAGGCAAGCCAACATTAGAATAAATCTTTGCCATTTTTAGCAGTTCAGTTTAAATGATAATATATCAACCAAATATCTGGAATAAATATGAATTAGAAATTTAATAAAATTCCTAAAACCGGTAGTACAAATCACAAGCTCTATCGAGTTTACTAGAAAATCTCTAAATATAATTGTTCCAGAACAGAATCAGCAGTGCAGAAAAATATCAAAAGGTGATTCTGAGGCATGCGAACGTGATAGCAGGTATACCTTAAGTCTCCACAGTAATGTCCGATCAATTAGTAAGATTATCAGCAACACTGAAGTGTTTGGATCTGCACAAAAAGATGTGCAGAAGCGTAGCATGAGTACACCACAGCGGTACCCAGTAAGTATCAAGCCTAACCTCGGTAGAGTAGTGACGAGGCCAGGTCAAGACACCTTCCAGACATATAAACTTGTACAATATGTTACATAAAGCTAATAAGGAAAGAATATCAATATAAGGCCAATAATAGAATAATTGCCCATTCAATTCAACAATGAAAACAAAGAAAGCACGGATGGCACCGAGCAAACAATCAAGCAATTAAGCAACAACATAGTCAGAGTACAACAATAATATAAACACGGCACAACATCACCCATCGTGCTCTTACTCTCGTCCTTACCATAAAATGATGAATAATTTAAACACAATTGAATACAATTCCAATTTGAACATAGTGAAGTGTCTAATGAGTTATTAAGCCAATTTAGGATTTAAATAAGGTAAAATAGTGGATAGGTTATACAAATAGAATATCAATTGAACTTAGTTTAGAAATATATGATATCCTATAAAATATTATATTTATACACATAAGACACTCAATCAAATTTTAACGAGATAAATATGGAATTTATTAAAGTAATACTTGATAATAATTTTTACGTAAATTATCCGACAATAATATAATGATCAAATTTGAGATACCAATTAGAGTAGAAATATAATCACCATTTAGATTAGTAAATCTCCGAATAAAATATGAGTTTTATTTTTGAAAGACACACAAGTAGAATCTCTTGAAAATTCTTTCATTTATATCTGCTAAGTTTCAACAACTTATCATATCACATAGGATGCATGACTCACACAAGAAGTCCATATTGTTCCATTTTTAATACATTGGCGGTTAATTAATTATGTTCAAAATATAATGAAGTGATTTAAGAAACCACAATAACCGTCCCAACATGGAATGCATCAGGAGAATTACAATCGAAATTAACCTTAATATCACAATAATTTCATATTTAAATTGCGCTGCGGCGTGCAACCCGATCCTCCAATATATTCATATTAAATTATGTTGCGGCGTGCAACCCGATCCTCCAATATATTCATTTTAAATTTCGTTGCGGCGTGCAACCCGATCCTCTAATATATTCATTTTAAATTCCTGTCACGACCCAAAACCTAACCCGTCGTGATGGAGCCTACGTGATACTAGGCAAGGCAACATCTCCAAAACACTTTCAACATTTAACAGAAATGAATTAATATATTTAAAATAACCGGAGTCTTTCATAGAAACGTGGAAAAACCCAAAGCATAGGAGCAGAAAAATAGCCCGACATCAAGGTGTCACTGAGTCATGAGCATCTAGATATCCAGTCTAATACAAACAGTGTCTAAGTATCAATACAGAAAAGAAAGAAAACATAGAAGGAGAGACAAGGTCTGCGGACGCCGGCAGCTACCTCGTAGTCTCCGGTACTTGATCGCGCACGAACTCAACGACCTCCATGATCAAACACACCTGGATCTGCACATGAAGTGCAGGGTGTAGCATAAGTACAACCAACTCAACAAGTAACGAAAATAAATAAGGAACTGAGAAGGTAGTGATGAGCTATACAAATACAGTTCATTTTCAATAATTCCAGCAAAGAGTAGACATGCTTTCAAATCCGGAAGTTCAAACCAAATCAGTTTTATACAGTTAAAGTGCAGGTAAATCCGAATATAGAATCTTTCAGAAATTTCACAACAATGACAGATAGCAACTAAGTGCATCAACAAATGAAAAAGAAAGTATAACCTCTCAGGCCAACAGTCCCTCAATTCGTCATAACAGCTCAATCACTCGGCTCTCAGCCCTCAGTACCCATACTCAATAGGTACCTGCGCTCACTGGGGGTGTGCAGACTCCGGAGGGGCTTCTTTAAGCCCAAGTGCTATATCGCTGCGGCGTGCAGCCCGATCCCATATAAATAGCCATAAGGCTCATTGTGGCGCGCAACCCGATCCCCATATATATATATATATATATATATATATATATATATATATATATATATATATATATATATACACACACACACACACACACACACACACACACACCCGATCCATACATACAACCTAAGGCTCGTTGCGGCGTGCAACCCGATCCATACATACAGCCCTAAGGCTCGTTGCGGCGGGTAACCCGATCCATATATACATATAGCTCACAGCTCGGTAGTCAGGCCCTAACTCAGTCACCAACCTCTCTAGTCTCTCGGGCTTTCAGAAATCATAAATTAAAGATCAGCCCAAAAATAAATAACATAGTGTATCAACAAGAATCAAGAAGAGACTGAGATATGATACGCAAGTAAAACCATGGCTGAGTACAAGGCAGAAATTAGCAATTACTTCAACAAGTACGCGACATCTGCGGGTCCCAACAGTACCATCACATATCCTAAGCATGATTTCTAACATGATTTGTAGTCAAATTTCTATAACACACAGAGTACAGGTAATTAACAATTGGCTATTCGACTTTACAGTCTCACGGGACGGACCAAGTCACAATATCCTACGGTACACACCCACGCGCCGGTCACCTTGCATGTGCGTCACCTCCAAAATAGTCACATCATACCAAAAGTCTGGGGTTTTATACCCTCAGGATCAGATTTAAAATTATTACTTACCTCAAATCGCGCAAAATCCTACTCCGCAATGCCCTTGCCCCTCGAATCAATCTCCAAACGCCCCGAATCTAGCCACAAGCAGTACGATATAATTAATATAGGCTAAAAGAATCAATTCCACAAGAAAAACACAAAACTATAAGCCAAAATCCAAAATAGACTCAAACTGGCCCCGGGCCCATGTCTCGAAATCCAACAAAAGTCATAAAACCGGAAATTCCATTCACTTACGAGTCCAACCATACCAAATTTATCAAAATCCGACATCATTTGCCTCTCCAAAACCCCAAAATTCACTCTCCAATTCCCAAGTCCAAATCTCCCAAACCTCACCTCAAAAACTCACCAACTAGGTGTTAAAATCAGTGGGTAAAACCATTATTGAAGATAAATAGGCACAAGGAACTTACCTCAGCAAACACTTCAAAATCCTCCAAAATGCGAGTTCCAAAATGTGAAAATGGTGAAAAATCTTGAAGTATTCTATTTATAGGTTCTTCCCAGCAAAACCACACATGCGGACCTCCTGTCGCATCTGCGACGCCGCACCTACGAAAATTCCATCGCAGGTAAGGATCCCACTTAAGCTCCCAGATTCCGCATCTGCGGTCACATATTTGCACATGTGGGCCCTGCCCGCTTCAGCGATCTTTCCCACTTAGGCCTTTTTCCGCATCTGCAGTTTCGCAAATGCTCTCCTAGCCTTGCACCTGCGCTTCCAGTCCAACCCAGCCTTGCCTGCATTTGCCTCCTCCTCTTCAATTCTGCGGGGCCGTACCTGTGGGCTCCCACCACAGGTGCGAAACACCAAAACATCAGAAGAAACCAGCAATGCCTAAGTCCAAATTTCCTTCCGATGGGCAACTGAAACACCCCCGAGGCCCCCGGGACCTCAACCAAATATACCAACAAGTCATATAACCCCATGCGGACTTAGTCGGACCTTCGAATCACTCAAAACAACATCAAAACACCAATTACACCCGATTCAAGCCTAAAGAACTTCTAAACTTTCAAATTTCACAAACGATGCTGAAACCTACCAAACCACATCCGATTGACATCAAATTTTGCACACAAGTCATATTCAACATTACGGACCTACTCCAAATTCCAGAATTGGAATCCGACCCCGATATCAAAATGTCAATCCCCGGTCAAACATCCCAAAAATTTGACTTTCGCCATTTCAAGCCTAAATTAGCTACAAACCTCAAATTCATAGTCCAGACACGCTCCTAAGTCCAAAATCACCCAACGGAGGTAATGGAACCGACAGAACTATATTCCGGAGTTGTCTTCACACACTTCTGACTATGGTAAAAAATCCTGAGACTTAAGCTTCTGTTTTAGGGACTGTGTCCCAAAACACTCTGAAACCAAAAACAAGACCTCCCGACAAGTCACTTAAGCAGAAATAGATACGGGGAAAACAGTAAATAGGGGATCGAGGCTAATACACTCAAAATGACCGGCCGGGTCGTTACATCGAGGATAACGGCTGCGCATATCATGCTCGGTCTCCCAAGTCCCCTCCTCGACTAGATGACCCCTCCACTGAACCTTCATAGAAGCAATATTCTTCGACCTCAACTTTCGAACCTTCCTATCTAAGATTGCCACCGACTCCTCAGCATAAGATAAATCCTTGTCCAACTGGACTAAGCTAAAATCCAGCGTGTGAGACGGATCGTCGTGATACTTCAGGAGCATAGAAACATGGAATACTGGATAAACGCCTGCTAGACTGGGAGGCAAGGCAAGCTCACAAGCATCCTCCCCAACACGCCACAATACCTCAAATGGACTAATAAACCTCGGGCTCAGCTTGCCCTTCTTTTCGAACCTCATAACACCCTTCATGGGTGACCCCCGGAGCAAGACCCGCTCTCCAACCATGAATGCAACATCGCAAACCTTTCGATCTGCATAACTCTTCTGTCTGGACTGGGCTATGCGTAGTCTATCCTGAATCACCCTAATCTTCTCTGGAGCATCCTAAACCAAGTCTGTACCCAATAATCTAGCCTCGCCCGACTCGAACCAACCCACTGGAGACCTACACCGCCAACCATACATAGCCTCATACAGTGCCATCTGGATGCTTGACTGGTAACTGTTTTTGTAAGAAAACTCCGCTAGAGGCAAGAACTAATCCCACGAACCCCCAAACTCTATCACACACGCACGGAGCATATCCTCTAATATCTAAATAGTGCGCTCAGGCTGTCCGTCCGTATGAGGGTGAAATGTTGTGCTCAACTCCACTCGAGTACCCAACTCATATTGTACGGCCCTCCGGAACCGTGATGTAAAATGCGTACCCCAGTTAGAAATGATAGATACTGGTACGCCATGAATCCTGACGATCTCGCGGATATACACTCGAGCCAGTTGCTCGGAAGAATAGGTAGTCATCACAAGAATGAAATAAGCTCACTTGATCAGCCGGTCCACAATCACCCAAAATGCATCAAACTTCCGCTGAGTCCGTGGAAGCCCAATAATGAAATCCGTAGTGACCCGCTCCCATTTCCACTCCGAAATCTCTAACTTTTGAAGAAACCCACCAAGTCGCTGATGCTCATACTTCACCTGTTGGAAATTTAGGCACCGTACTACATGTTCCTCTCAACCCTCAGCAACCCCGGCATCGCCAACGTCACGATTTTAGCATGACAATCTAGAACAATATGACATGGAGACAACCAATACATACCCAAAATCACATCAAAATCGACCATACTAAGTAACAAGAGATCCACTCTAGTCTCCAGACTCTCAATAGTCATCACACATGACCGATATACACGGTCCACAATGATAGTATCGCCCACTGGAGTGGATACATGAACAAAATAAACTAGTGACTTACGGGGCATAACCAGATAATGAGCGAAATACTAGGACACATATGAATAAGTAGAACAAGGGTCAAATAATACAGAGGCATCTCCATGGCAAACTGAGACAATACCTATAATCACAGCATCCGAAGAAATGGCATCTGGTGTGGCAGGAAGAGCATAGAAACAGGACTGGCCGCCCCCTGATCGGTCTCCCCTGATCGGGTGACCCCTAGATGACTGGGCTCTACCCCGAGTTGGCTGAGCGGGTGGTGAAGAAACTAGTGCTGATGTCATAGACTGGCTCCTCTACTGAGCCGGACCTCCCGTAAGGTGGGGACAATATCTCCTGATGTGGCCAAACTCTCCACACTCATAGCAACTCCCTGGTACTGGTGTTGGGGACTGAAGGGAGCCCCGAGCCCCGGGATAACTGGTAGAAGGACCTGGTATAGACTAGCCCTAACCCGATGGAGCACGGAACGAACTCTGAGCTGGGAGGGCACTGAGAGATGACTGACTCTGCTGATAACTATGTGAACCATGGCCAGATGATGCACCACGGTGAACTGGGTGAGCCGTCTCAGCATTCCTGCAAGGACGACCTCTACCGTAGTGGAACTGCCCCCAGAAGGAACACCACTAAATCCACCCAGTCCACGAGGCCTTTTGGCCTCCCTCTCGACCCGGTCCTAGCTCTGAACTATCTCAATATGACGAGCAATATTGACAACCTCATCAAAAGTAGCACCATACACTCTCTCTCTAGTCATAAGCAATCACAGCTGAAAAGTGAGGCCATCTATGAACCTCCTGATCCTTTCCCTATCTATGGGAACCAACCAGATAGCATGACGGGCCAACTCTGAAAATCTCATCTCATACTGCGTCATAGACATATCACCCTGACGAAGCTGCTCAAACTGTCTGTGTGGCTCCTCTCTGCGGGACTGAGTCACAAACTTCTCCAAAAAGAGAACGGAGAACTGCTACCAGGTAAGGGGTTCTGTGCCGACCGGCCTACGCCTCTCGTAAACCTCCCACCAACCGAAGGCAGCCCCAGAGAACTGAAAAGTAGTGAAAAAGACCCCACTAGTATCCAGAATACATACCGTACGGAGTATTCTCTGACACGTGTCCAAGAAACCCTGTGCATCCTCTCCCTCTGCACCACTGAAAGATGGAGGTTGGAGCCTCCCAAACCTTTCCAATCTACGCTGCTCATCCTCAGGCACAGCAGGAACCACATAATCCTGAGCAGCGACAACCGGCTGGACTGGTGGTGCCCCAGGTGTCTGGAATCCCTATACCAGCTGCTCTGGTGTGCGGGCGGCGGGAGTCTGAGCGCCTCTCCCGGGCTAAGAAATGGTTGCTGCGGACGGAACAGATACCGCCTGAGCAAGACTGGTACACACGGTCAGAATCTGAGCTAAGGCCTCCTGAAGGCCTGGAATCACAATGGGCACAGGTGGTGCCTGAGATGGTCCCACAGGCTCATCCACAACTGAAGCCTGCTTCTGAACTGGGGCAACTGGTGGGTCTGTAGGTACTACCCCAGCTGTTGTGCGGGATGCACCTATGCCACTACTGCGGCCTCTACCGTGACCTCGGCCTCTCGCGGTCCTGGCTGGAGGTACTGGTGGCTGCCCGTCCTATCCCGTAGTACGAGTCCTCACCATCTGTGAGAGAATGAAACAACAGATGTTTAGTCACAAGAATAAACATATTCGCACAAGAATTCAAGAATGTGAAGTTTTTCCTAAGGGTTCGGCAGCCTCTCGAAGATAAGTATAGACGTCTCCGTACCGATCCGCAAGACTCTACTAACTCTACTCTTGACTCGTGAGACCTATATAACCTAGGCTCTGATACCAACTTGTCATGACCCAAAACCTAACCCGTTGTGATGGCGCCTATCGTGATACTAGGCAAGCCGACATCTCCAAAATACTTTTAACATTTAACAGAAATGAATTAATATATTTAAAATAACCAGAGTCTTTCATAGAAATGGGGTAAAACCCAAAGCATAAGTGCGGAAAAATAGCCCGACATCAGGGTGTCACTGAGTCATGAGCATCTAGATATCTAGTATAATACGAATAGTGTCTAAGTATCAATACAGAAAAGAAAGAAAACATAGAATGAGAGACAAGGTCTGCGGACGCCGGCAACTACCTCGTAGTCTCCAGTACTCGATCGCGCACGAACACAATGACCTCCATGATCAAACACACTTGGATATGCACATAAAGTGCAGGGTGTAGCATGAGCACAACCAACTCAGCAAGTAACATAAATAAATAAGGAGCTGAGATGGTAGTGACGAGCTATACAAATAGAGTTCATTTTCAATAATTTCAGCAAAGAGTAGACATGCTTTCATATCCGGCATTTCAAATCAAATTAGTTTTACATAGTTAAAGTGCAGGTAAATTCGGATATAGAATCTTTCAAAAATTTCACGACAATGACAGATAGCAACTAAGTGCATCAACAAATGAAAAGGCAAGTACAGCCTCTCAGGGCAATAGTCACTCAACTCATCATAACAGCTCAATCACTCGTCTCTCGTCTCTCAGCCCTCAGTACTCACACTCAATAGGTACCTGCGCTCACTAGGGTTATGCAGACTTCAGATGGGCTCCTTCAGCTTAAGCGCTATATCGATGCGGCGTAAAGCCTGATCCCATATAAATAGCCATAAGACTCCGGAGGAGCTCCTTCAACCCAAGCGCTATATTGCTGAGGCGTGTAGCCCGATCCCATCAATACATGAACAATCATAAGGCTCGTTGCAGCGTGCGATCCGATCCACACATATACAACCCTAAGGCTCATTGCGGCGTGCAACCTGATCCACATATATACAACCCCAAGGCTCGTTACGGCGTGCAACCCGATCCATACAAACATGTAGCTCACTGCTCGGTACTCAGACCCTAACTCAGTCACCAACCTCTCTAGTCTCTCGGGCTCTCAGAAATCATAAATTAAAGATCAGCCCAAAAATAAATAACATAGTGTATCAACAAGAATCAAGAAGAGACTGAGATATGATACGCAAGTAAAACCATGACTGAGTACAAGACAGTAATTAGCAATTACTTCAACAAGTACACGACCTTTGCGGGTCCCAATAGTACCATCACATAGCCTAAGCATGATTTCTAACATGATTTATAGTCAAATTTCTATAACACAGAGAGGACAGGCAATTAACAATGGGCTATTGGACTTTACAGTCTCACAGGACGTACCAAGTCACAATCTCCCATGGTACACGCCCACGCGCGAGTCACCTAGCATGTGCGTCACCTCCAAAATAGTCACATCATACCAAACATCTGAGGTTTCATACCCTCAGGATCAGTTTTAAAAATGTTACTTACCTCAAACCGCGCAAAATCCTACTCCGCAATGCCCTTGCCCCTCGAATCAATCTCCAAATGCCCTGAATCTAGCCACAAGCAGTACGATATAATTAATATAGGCTAAAAGAATCAATTTCACAAGCAAAACACCAAACAATAAGCCAAAATCCGAAATAGGCTCAAACCAAGCCCCGGGCCCATGTCTCAAAATTCGAAAAAATTCACAAAACCCGAAATCCCATTCACTCACTAGTCCAACCATACCAAATTTATCAAAATCCGACATCATTTGCCCTTCCAAAACCCCAAAATTCACTCTCCAATTCCCAAGCCCTAATCTCCCAACCTCACCTCAAAAACTCACCAACTAGGTGTAAAATCAGTGGGTAAACACCATTATTGAAGTTAAAAAGGCACAAGGAACTTACCTCAGCAAACACTTCAAAATCCACCTCAAAACCCTCCAAAATTCGAGTTCCAAAATGTGAAAATGGTGAAAAAACTCGAAGTCTTCTATTTATAGGTTCTGCCATCAAAACCGCACCTGCGGACCTCCTGTCGATTTGCAACGCCGCACCTGTGAACATTCCATCGCAGGTGCGGATCCCACTTAAGCTCCCAGATTCCGCATCTGCGGTCACATATTCACACCTGCGGGCCCTGCCCGCTTCTGCGATCCTTCCCACTCAGGCCTTTTTCCGCATCTGTGCCTCCCCTTCCGCATATGCAGTTTCGCAGATGCGCTCCTAGCCTCGTACTTGTGCTTCCAGTCTAACCTAGCCTTGCCCGCATCTGCGTCCTCCACTTCAGTTCTGCGGGGCCACACCTATATGCTCCCACCATAGGAGCGAAACACCATAACACCAGAAGAAACCAGCAATGCCTAAACCTACCAAACCACATCCGATTGACCTCAAATTTTGCACACAAGTCATATTCAAGATTACGGACCTACTCCAACTTTCGGAATCGAAATCCGACCCCGATATCAAAAAGTTAACCCCGAGTCAAACTTCCCAAAAATTTGACTTTCACCATTTCAAGCCTAAATTAGCTACAGACCTCAAATTCACAGCCCAGACATGCTCCTATGTCCAAAATCACCCAACGGAGCTAACAGAACCGATGGAAGTCCATTCCGGAGTTGTCTTCACACACTTCCAACTACGATCAAAAATCTTAAGACTTAAGCTTCCCTTTTAGGGACTAAGTGTCCCAAAACACTTCGAAACCAAAAATAAGACCTCCCGGCAAGTCACTTAAGCAGAATCAGATACGAAAACAGTAAATAGGGGATCAGAGCTAATACACTCAAATAACCGGTCGGGTCGTTACAACTCCGTTGCGGCGTACAACCCGATCCTCCAATATATTTATTTTAAATTTTGTTGCGGTGTTCAACCCGATCCTCCAATATATTCATTCAACAATTTTGTTGTGGCGTACAACCCGCTCCTCAAATTAAACATTTAACACATCCGTTGCGGCGTGCAACCCGCTCCTCAAGAAACACAAATTAAACAACCAATTTACAACCAACTATGGTGTACCACAAAATCATAAGGAATAACGAGTCTACACAAAGAAGTCACAATTAATGAAAAAGCTACACGATAGCTCACGATGTCAAATAACAAGGTAATAACAATCCATAATCAAGGCATATAGCAGACAAGCAGTAATTCAACAAGTGACTATAATCAACAATTAGCATATAAGGGTGAACTTGACAACAAGGATGGAACATGTACTAACAATTTCAAGTAAAACACGTACAAACAATTCCAACAACAAAAGATATAATCATAACACGATATTTACAAACAATTGTATAAAAGGAGTCTAATGGTCCTAACCGGTCAAATACCACATATAGGTCATGTACCCACTCGTCACCTCGCGTATACGACCTTCACATAACATGAATGATGCAATCATCTCAAATCCTAAGGGGTGGTTTCCCCCATACAAAGTTAGACAAGACACTTACCTTAACGGAGTTAGGCCGATATTCCAAAATAGCATTCTCACGTGAATTGACCTACGGACGGCTCCAATCTTTCTTGAGCTTTCCTTACATTACTACAATGTTCCGCAAATCCTAGAAACTTCAATCTATTTAGAAACATAACAAAAGTGAAACATAATTAGGAAGATATTCATGGGTTCACCTCATTTAAGCATTTCATCAAACATTCGGTGTGCATCTTGATTTCAAGGTTCTTCTATGGTGGATTCTTTCATCCCACAACCCAATCTTTACTTATTTGAGCTCAAACATCTCCACACAACCTTTTTGGTACAAGCATATATACATAATACTCGTACACCCATGAATCGTACTCCCAATCACCCATCTTTTATCCCAAACTCGAAATTGAAGACTAGAGGTTTGAATCTTACCTCTTAGATGAAGATCTTGTGATTGTCTTCCTTGATTCTTGAAAATTAGTGCAAGATTGGATGATTAGAATGTTAGGTTCCCTCCTTCTCTCTCTAAAATCCTCTTACTTCTCTTTAAAACCCTCAGAAAAACACCCCAAAATAAGCCCCAAAGGCTATTTATCAAAATGGGGTCGGGTTATGAAAATAGAAACATTAACCCTCCGAACTCAGGTCTGCGGTCACATAATGGACCGCACAATTGGTATGCGGGCCACACAATGCATCGCAAAACTGATGCCCAGAAATGGTCTTCACTAGACAGGTCTAGGACCATTTTGCGGTGGCATAACCACTTCGGCGGCCTGCAGAATAATTATATGGTCGCAGAATTGGCCGCAAAATTGTATTCTGCCAGCCTTTAGTAATTTAGTCATAACTTCTTGTAGGAGTGTCCAAATGACAAACAGTTTGAAGTATTAGAAACGAGACTCGAAGAGCTTTAATTTGATAGGTCATCCATCCCATAACTTGTTATATGTATGTAGATATGCTCGTTCAAAGTTTGGTCTTGTGCATACCCACTTGAAACTTTAGTCTATCATGACATTTCCAACTTGACTTGGACTTAGGGCTCATCTTAGACCCCACATCACTTATAATATGCCTCGTCCACTTATTATCATATCCAATTTGTATCCATCATATTAATAGTCCTCTTCTGCACACAAAATAATATAATTAGCACGCATCAACCTTTTATTTTTGCCAAAATGCGCTGAATTATTCTACGAACTTCCAACTCCAATTTCGGACATACGCCTAAGTCCGAAATCGCCATACGAAGCTATTGGAACCATCAAAGTTCCATTCCAGAGTCGTTTGCACAAAAATCAAACTCCGGTCAACTCTTTT
Organism: Nicotiana tabacum; assembly: GCF_000715075.1. Lineage (NCBI taxonomy): Eukaryota > Viridiplantae > Streptophyta > Magnoliopsida > Solanales > Solanaceae > Nicotiana > Nicotiana tabacum. Next base: position 10,679,117 of record NC_134103.1, on the reverse strand, counting down.
CATTTAAGCTATCAAAACAAGAATATATTATTCTTTCAATTAAATCTCGAATCATCCAAAAACTAAACTCGCCCGCGCGCGCAAGTGATAATACACATTACGAAGCTGCTCTAGGTCTTAATCCGCTGAATGGAATGCTAATTATTAAAACGACAAGTCGGGTCGTTACATTCTCCACCTCTTAAACAAACTTTCGTCCTCGAACGTGCCAAGAATTATTCTGAGGTTACCAAATTGAGGATTTTACTTTTACACATATACTCACGGTTGATCCCATGTTACCATATTTGACATAATCCCGACAACACCATCTCAATTGAGATTATTTCTTTTATCCATATTTGTAAACTTTAAGACAAAATTTCCTACACTTCAAACATTTTCAAAAAGTCTGATTTTCACATCAACGCACGGTATTAGTCTCTACTGGCTATAGCAACTGCCTACGCGCACATCAACTTTCTTAATAGCGCTTAAGTACTTCAAAAATTTTTGGAGTGTTACATCCTCCCCCACTTAGGATCATTCATCCTCAAATGAGAAGTAGAGTCCGCCCTCAAACACATAACATAACTTATCTCTTCTTTCGCACATATCAATCTCCCAAATTTTACTAACTCTCAAATTTTTCAGAAATTTCGGCAGAGTCTCTCCTATAACTGGGCCTATCCACCTGCTAGAATAACACCAAAACAACTCCTAACAACACATCCACAACCCAACAAAGCACCACAATGTATATATATCAATAACACTAATCTCAACATTACAATGACTACATTATCATAATGATATTCGGACATGAAATACATCATATGTATGCCCATAACCTCATCTCTGGTTTTAATAGTTGTTCATAATCGATTACAACATCGCCAATTAACCTTATGTTAACAAAAATCTCGTTTCAAACTTCCACTTTACTAACAATGAGACACGAGGCATGAAGACCTCATAATTATTTACCTGAATTAATGAGTCACATTTTACGCCACCTGGGCACTCGCCTCGTAGGCTAAAACTCAATAATTACAACACGAATTTGGTAAATTATGTAAAGAGAAATTCATACAAGAATTTTCAAATAAGCCTAACAGGCATGACTCCCTATAAGTATTATAGTACAAATTTAATTTCACAAGGGAGAATTTAAACACATAAATTTTTATCACAAGGATCTCGTCCTTATATAACTTCCACCGCCGCTCGTAGCCCGATTTAAACATATCAAATCATATTAAAATGCGAGGATCTCGTCCTCAGTTCTGAATCACAAGTAATATACACATCGTGCCAATCGAAACATTCCATTTTATTCTTTTAAATAATTTCTGTTAAACAAAATCACAACACATAATGAACCCTCATACCGGTAGGGAATATAATTCACAATTGAAATCAATTATCTGGAAATTAAATCAAACTCACCGAAATGATAAACAAAGTCACTTTTAGCCTGACAGTTATTTTTAGTGACCAACACATAATGATAGACATATCTATCTCCATATAATCTCCCAGCAAGAGTATTCACATAAGTAGATTTCAGGATTATGAATCTCACTTATAAGTGGAGCATATTAGGAGGACTTGCCTCGATACTCAGAACCTAATCAAGTTAAGGAAATTGTTACTTTATAATAACTCGAGATCGTACTTGTAACGACACCATCTGGTATAGCGACCTCAACCATACCAAAGCAAATATATCAATGGGTCGGGCCTCCACCTCTTGGGTGCCTTCTACCCGTCTGTCCTCCACCCCTAACTGGTAGTTTAGGTAGAGAAGTAACTGTAATGGAATTTGTGGCCTGAGTGTTCTGATGAAATAGCTTTTTCCCAAGTCTAGGACAATTTCTCATGATGTGCCTAGTATCACCACACTCATAACAACTCATCTGCGGTTCGGCTGCACATTCTGAGTCTGTGCCGGATAACTGGAATAACCATTATAGGAATCCCATGCAAGTGGTGCATTAAAAGATGACTGCCCCACATTAGTGCCGGATTAACTGGAGCACTACGAGTATTCTTAAATGCGGTTTAGGCTGGCCGACTGCCCGAGTCTCCGCTATAATGGCCCATAGTTGTAGAATAGAATCCACTGAATCTTCCAGAACCTCGAGACCTCTAGGTCTCCTTAGTTTCATTTTCCTCACCCCCAAACACTTTCTAACATCTTAGCAATTTATACCACTAGCTGAAATAGAGTATCAGCATGTAGCTCCCGAGTCATACAAAATATTACGATCATAATTGGGTCCTTTAATGAATCCGTGGAATCGCTCTCTGCTGTAGGAACCAAAGTAGGAGTATGACGGGCTACCTCACTAAACTTGATGGCATATTCTGACATCGTCGTGGTGTCCTTACATACCCGTTCAAACTCTGTGCGCCACATATTACGGAGAGTCTCGAGAACAAACTCTTTCAAAGCATTTCTGAAGACTGAGCCCAAATAGGTGGTGTTGCATTGGTTGGTCTTCCCTCTTCATAGGCTTGCCACAAACACCGGTGGAGAATTATCTCTCCCAAGGACAATATCTTCTTTTGCTATGCTGACTCAACAATGCTGAGCTGACCCATTTATTCACATATTCTTCGATTCTTCCTTGGGGTAACTCTTCCCCCTATTTATACACAATGATCACAAAAGTAGAGCTCCATACAGACAAATTCTGGCACAAACCATATAGTCCAGAAGCTCATCAATGACTGTACTTCCTCTGAAGTACCCCATAATGTCGTAACCGAGATGCCCACACTGAATAGACCTTATGTAAATTTGGAGTTGTTTCTCTAACTCCTTTTATTCTGAAGTATAATATTATTAAGGACGCAGACATACCGCAAGTCCCAACATTATCTCCTACAAAATCTCAGGCCTTAAACATGTACAAATTTTGGGAAACCTTTCGGTACCACATACATATACATGTAGGGCCCAAACTGATATAACATGTGACCCCACAATCCGTCCATTGATAGTGGACTCCCCTACTTAGCGCGATGTCATAGGTCACAATGTCTGATGATCCACAATATTAACCTTCACAGGTCATACAAATCAACCAGATGCCAAGGTCTATTGTACTCCCACATGATTTACTGAGTGATCTTTCAATACATCCGCATCTTCGGTCAGAACCACACATTGAGACAATGTTGAGCATACCTGGCTCCCTCGTAGTCAATCCGCGGTATCACAAACTGTCAGCACACAGCTGATACCGAGTGTGCAATGTCATACACGAGTGGATGAAAAGGAATGTGAGATATATGTTTCGTGCTGAATCAATGCCGCACAACAAGGAATGAAAGAAGTGAAATTTCTTAATAGTTTACGTAGCCTCTCGAAGACAAGTACATACGTCTCCATACCGATCCGCAAGACTCTACTAAACCTGCTTATGACTTGTAGCACCTATGAACCTAGAGCTCTAAAACTAACTTGTCATGACCCGAAATTCCTACCTCCGGGGTCGTGATCACGCCTAACATTTCACTTGCTAGGCAAGCCAACGTTAGAATAAATCTTAGCAATTTTTAACAGTTCAGTTGAAATGATAATAGATCAACCAAATATCTGGAATAAATATAAAGTAGAAATTTAATACAAGTCCCAAAATCGGTAGTACAAGTCATAAGCTCTACATAATTTACTAGAAAATCTCTAAATACAACTGTTTCAGAATAGAATCAAGAGTGCAGGAAAATATCAGAAGGTAACTCTGAGGCCTGCGAACGTGACAGCAGGTATACCTTAAGTCTCCACAACAATGTCCGATCAATTACTAAGATTATCAACAAAACAAAGGTATCTGGATCTTCACAAAAAGATGTGTAGAAGCATAGCATTAGTACACCACAGCGGTACCCAGTAAGTATCAAGCCTAACCTCGGTAGAGTAGTGACGAGGCCAGGTCAAGATACCTACCAGACATATAAACTTGTACAATATGTTACATAAAGCTAACAAGGAAAGAATATCAATATAAGGCCAATAATAGAAGAATTTTCCATTCAATTCAACAATGAAAATAATGATAACACGGATGGCACCGAGCAAACAATCAAGTAATTAAGAAACAACACAGTCAGATTACAACTATAATATAAACACGGCACGGCATCACCCATCGTGCTCTTACTCTTGTATTTACCATAAAATGATGAATAATTTAAACATAATTGAATACAATTCCAATTTGAACATAGTAAAGTGTCTAATGAGTTATTAAGCCAATTTAGGATTTAAATAAGGTAAAATAGTGGATAGGTTGTACAAATAGAATATCAATTAAACTTAGTTTAGAAATATATGATATCTGATAAAATATTATATTTATATAAATAAGACACTCAATCAAAATAAACGAGATAAATATGGGATTTATTAAAGTAATACGTGATAATAATTTTTATGTAAATTACACGACAATAATATAATGATCAAATTTGAGATACCAATTAGAGTAGAAATATAATCACCATTTAGATTAATAAATCTCTGAATAAAATATGAGTTTTATTTTTGAAAGACACACAAGTAGAACCTCTAGAAAATTCTTTCATTTAAATCTGCTAAGTTTTACAACTTATCATATCACATAGGATGCATGACTCAAACAAGAAGTCCATATTATTCTATTTTTAATACATTGACGGTTAATTAATTATGTTCAAAGTATAATGAAGTGATTTAAGAAACCACAATAACCCTCCCAACATGGAATGCACCATGAGATTACAATCAGAATTAACCTTAATATCACAATAATTTCATATACGATCCTCCAATATATTCATTTTAAATTTTGTTGCGGTGTTCAACCCGATCCTCCAATATATTCATTCAACAATTCTGTTGTGGCATGCAGCCCGCTCCTCAAATTAAACATTTAATACATCCGTTGCGGCATGCAACCCGCTCCTCAAGAAACACAAATTAAACAACTAATTTACAACCAACTATGGTGTACCACAAAATCATAAGGAATAACGAGTCTACACAAAGAAGTCACAATTAATGAAAAAGCTACACGATAGCTCACGAAGTCAAATAGCAAGGTAATAACAATCCACAATCAAGGAATATAGCAGACAAGCAGTAATTCAACAAGTGACTACAATCAACAATTAACATATAAGGGTGAACTTGACAACAAGGATGGAACATGTACTAACAATTTCAAGTAAAGCACGTACAAACAATTCCAACAACGAAAGATATAATCATAACATGATATTTACAAATAATTGTATAAAAGGAGTCTAATGGTCCTAACCGGTCAAATACCACATATAAGTCGCGTACCCACTCGTCACCTCGCGTATACGACCTTCACATAACACGAATAAAGCAATCATCTCAAATCCTAAGGGGTGGTTTCACCCACACAAAGTTAGACAAGATACTTACCTTAATGGAGTAAGGCCGATATTCCAAAATAGCATTCTCACGAGAATTGACCTACGGACGACGTCAATCTTTCTTGAGCTTTCCTTACATTACTACAATATTCCAGAAATCCTAGAAACTTCAATCTATTTAGAAACATAACAAAAGTGAAACATAATTAGGAAGATATTCATGGGTTCACCTCATTTAAGCATTTCATCAAACAGTAAATGTGCATTTTTATTTCAAGGTGCTTCTATGGTGGATGCTTTCATCCCACAACCCAATCTTTACTTATTTGAGCTCAAAAATCTCCCAACCTTATTGGTACAAGCATATTTACATAATACTCGTACACCCAAGAATCATACTCCCAATCACCCATCTTTTACCCCAAACTTGAAATTGAAGACTAGGGATTTGAATCTTACCTCTTAGATGAAGATCTTGTGATTGGCTTCCTTGATTCTTGAAGATTAGTGCAAGATTGGATGATTAGAATGTTAGGTTCCCTTCTTCTCTCTCTAAAATGCTCTTACTTCTCTCTAAAACCCTTAGAAAAACACCCCAAAATAAGCTCCAAAGGTTATTTATCAAAATGGGGTCGGGTTATGAAAATAGAAAAATTAACCATTCGAACTCAGGTATGTGGTCGCATAATGGACCGCACAATTGGTATGCGGGTCACACAATGCACCGCAAAACTGATGCCCAGAAACAGTCTTCACTGGACAGGTCTGCGACCATTTTGTGGTCTCATAACCACTTCAGCGGCCTGCAGAATGATTCTGCGGTCGCAAAATTTGCCGCAAAATTGCATTCTGCCAGCCTTTAGTAATTTAGTCATAACTTCTTGTAGGAGTATCCAAATGAAAAACGTTTTGAAGAGTTAGAAACTAGACTTAAAGTGATTTAATTTGATAGGTCATCCATCCCATAAATCCTTATATGTATGTAGATATGCTCGATCAAAGTTTGGTCTTGTGCGTACCCACTTGAAACTTTAATCTATCATGAAATTTCCAACTTGACTTAGACTTAGGGCTCACCTTAGACCCCACATCACTTATAATATACCTCGTACACTTATTATCATATCCAATTGGCATCCATCATATTAATAGTCCTCGTCTGTATATAGAATAATATAATTAGCACGTATTAACTTTTTAATTTTGCCAAAATGCGCTGAATTATTCTACGGACTTCCAACTCCAATTCCGGGAATATGCCTAAGTCCGAAATCACTATACGAAGCTATTGAAACCATCAAAGTTCCATTCCGGAGTCGTTTGCACAAAAGTCAAACTCTGATCAACTCTTTTCATTTAAGCTTCCAAAATAAGAATATATTGTTCTTTCAATTAAATCTTGAACTATCCGAAAACCAAACTCGACCGTGCGTGCAAGTCATAATACACATTACGCAGCTGTTCAAGGTCTTAATCCGGTGAATGGAACGCTAATTCTTAAAACGACAAGTCGGGTCGTTACAAGTAGCTAGATTTTTACTAGGGTTATGACTCAACCCTAGTGTGTTAACCTTATGGGTAATTAAATTAGTGTTTGTTTATGATTGAGTATTTATTATTTAGCCTAGTTCATGCTTTGATTTGTGGAATTAATGGTTGCAAACATTAGTTCATGCCTTTTTGACTTAGTCTTTACTTGAGAAAGAGAGACTTAGTCTAGGAAAACTTGGCTAACAAGGAATTGGGTCAATCGAGAGATTGATTAACCCAATTAAAGGGTTCAACCTAGAGATAGTAATAACCCGACTTGAGCTTTTATCAACTGTTTTGTGTGATACCCATTTGGTCTTGAGAAAGACAAATTGGGAAAAACACTCTCTGACCGAGAGGTATTGAGTGGGTAATTGAGAGTTGATAGCTATAATACACCCCGATTAGCAAAACAAGCATTAAGATTTTATCCCATTAGGAAAATACCTAGGTGACGGTCACAACCCTAGGCTTTTTACCAATTTGAAAAGGATCAAAAACAATCATCCTAGTCGTATTTATTTATTCTCCAAAACTTTAGTGTAAAAATTAGAAATAGAAACAAATCCCTTTTTGTGGAAGTGCAAATTAAGATAATTCAATTTCACGCATTAGAATATATATATACCCCTAACTCCCATCTAGCTCCCTGTAGATTCGACCCAGACTCTTCATTGGGTTACTATAATTTCAATCGACCGTTTCATACCTTGTTTTGAGGTGTGCATTTGAGCGCGATTCAGGTGGTTATTTTAAAATCCCTACTTCGTCCCCTACACCCTAAAACATAAAAACTTGCTCTAGAGAGGGAAGCTCTCAAGAATCTAACTCCTCAAAGGTCCCTCCACCATCCAAGGTAAGTTCTAATGGTGATCCTAAGTTTATTTCAATTCTCCAACACCTTATTAACATGGGTAAACCCTTCAAATCATTAGATATTCGATTGGGACATCAGGTTTGAGAGACGAAACCGTAGAACTCGAATTCAAGAGGATTGAACGTCAAAAGGTAATATCTTCACCCTCTAATTGATTATAGCATTGGATAAATGATTATAGACTCTAAGTTCATGAGATATGAGTTGATGGGTTTGATAGAAAAGCATGAACAATTATAGGTTTGGGTTGTTGATTATTGGTTAAGGGTATTGTTTATCTTATGGGTGATGAAGAATGATATTGATTATAACAATTTAAGATTTTAGAATTTATCTAGGAGTAAGAGAATGGGTTGTTGGGTGTAGAAACACCATTAATGAGGGCTATGAAGCTTTATACCTACCAAGTGTTTGATAAAATGCCTAAGTGGCCAAAACATGAGTATTATTGCAAATATGGAATCCTTTTGACTTGTATTGATATAGGTTAAAGATGAAAGGGTTGGTGAATGTTGGTTTACGCTCAAGAGCAGGAAGTTAGGGTATGTGAGTCTAACTCTCTATGTTTGGGAATGTTAATGATTCTCCCTACACAACGTTTCTTTTACGACGTTACTATTTACCTCAGAAATATAGTTAAGCCTGGTTCCTTAAATAGTTACATAACTTCTATTATCTAGCTTCATAACTCGTTCATGATTGTCATTCTGAATGTTGTGAGATCGGTGCATAATCAATATAGACTTGGGTTTGATGCCCATGAGTCTCAGTCTAGATTACTCAGCATGTCATAAACAATTGAAGTTTCAGTTTTCATAATCAGTTCAAGAATACATGTGTCAGTCTAGTAATATTTAGTATTCCAGTATCATGTAACTCAATATGATTCTGTATTTCAGTATCACATATTGCATTATGATTCTCAGTTTCTGAATTTAAATCCCTGAATGTTGAACACCTGTATTTGGGCCTAAGGCCGTAGTTTATATGATTTATGCATATTTGGGCCTGACATCGTAGTTTATGCTTTACGCATGTTTGGGCCAGAGACCGTAGTTTATGCTTTATGCATTTTTGGGCATGAGGCCTGACGAGCTTAAAACACACGTGTCACTTGTGCTCGCTAGTCAAAGATAGTATAGTATGATATCGTGTCCACAAGGATTGGATTTAAACAGCATTATAATAGTTTGTAGCTTGATTGCTATCCATGAGGATCAACAATGGAGATTCATATGAATTCTAACTACAATTCACTAAGAATCTAAAACTATTAACTAATGAAAATCGCAACAAAGGTAAGCAAGGAAGTTATTAATGGGAGAAAATATAGGTTGATAGGATAGGTGCAAGATAATTGTTCGGGATCTAACTCTAGATAATTCACTTCTAATGTTCAAGTGAGTCTCTCGAATTTACTTAATTATCAGTACACTTATTTAGTAAAAAATCCCCTCTCGATTAAGTCTCAACCTCACAATATGAACCAATTTAAGCTCGGTGAAGATATGCAAGAATTCGTAATGGATTGGTCTTTAGGAGAACCTCTTTCGATTATCCTCCTAACTAGGTTTAATCAAGGATTCAACTAGCCTATTTCGATTACTTAGAAGAATCTATGAACTCAATTAACAATATAGTGCAAATATATCACAAGTTATGCCTCTTTCGTTTATAAGAACAAGTGAATATAGATGCAATAATTAAATCTTCCAAAAATGATTCAAATACATAAAAATAGAGTTAAAATCCACAAACAACCATCAATACACCAAATCCATCAAAACCCAAAAAGCTCTACTCTATATACATGGAGGAGTTCTTCACAAATGAAACAAAAGTATAGGAAAACATCAATATAATCCAAACCCGGATCTTGAATGAGGAAGGAATGAGGAAATCCTTGTGCTTATGTTCTTCAAACTCCTCCTTAGCCTCCTTGGCCTTTCTAGGTCGAAATCTGTCCAAAAGTCTAGAAATGGTGTTTTTCCCGTGTATTAAACTATCCCCGAAATAAATCTCGGGTGAAAATACCTTTTTTAGCGGAATTGGGAACATACTCTAAGAATTTTGCACTACCGCGCCGCATGCCGTGCTGCACCTTCTGTCGCCCCATGCCCCGCGACAGTTGGGAATTTGGGAAAATGTAATACATGAAAGTTGTAACCTTTTTAAATAGATTTCCAATGATATATTGTGGAGCCCAAGCGGAATTCTGAGCGAAAGGTTATGTGCATTTTACTGGACAATGCGCAGTATGCCTGCTCAATACTTCGTTTCGTTCTTAAAGTGCACTATCATCCGTTGATCCCCGAACACGATCCCAACATAATCCTTGGGCTTTCACTCAGATTTCAAAGCTCCAAAATAGCTTGAATTCATCCCATAACAACTAAATAACTCGAAATCACTCATGAGCATAAAACATATAATAAGTGTAAAACACTACTAATTAAAGCTCAACATGAGTAAAGTGCAGTAAATAGAGTGCAATAAGCGACTAAAATACGGGATTATAGCCTACCATCAACACCCCACACGTTAACCATTGCTCGTCCTCGAGCAATCAAATTACACTTCACATAGACACAACCTTTTTAAATAACTCTCCTAACTCATCATACCAAGAATAATAGAACAGATTAAGCACAATACTGTAACATCCTCGGTTCAAGATTTGACTCAAAAGCACCACGCAATTTTCACAACCTGCTCACTTACTTTAACATAGAGGTCAAAGACTTTACCTACCTTCGTAAATTATGTGCCCTCACACAAACAATAGAGAGTAGTTCCACGCACAATAAAATTCAAGAATAAATAGGAACTCAAGATAGAAAGAATTCACTCGCTCTCGGAAGTAATATTCATGTGCCACAAAAGACATACCATAAGCTTGCCCGTAATGTATTACTCTACTAATTAAGCTCATTCAGTCAAGGATCAAGTAGAACTTTATTTGGTTGTAATGTAGGCTGCGGGAAGAGTAGGATACATTTGGATATAAGAGTGACTACACCTCCCTAAGCACTTTTAATACATATAATTTAAGATCCAAAACCCCACACTTATGTCAAACCAATACTACACACTTTGTCAATTTACATTAACTCCCAACTTCTTTAAGCACAATTACATCAAAAGTTACCACTATCAATGAATATAAACTATTTTTTTTCATCTTCTTTTTCGATTCAAGTGGCTCATACTTTTTCACAACAATGCACCTTTCTCCTTGTTTCAATATTTTCATTCAAAAGACAAACCAACTACCCCACACTTTAACTTTTACAAAGTTCATACCAATTTCAAGTGCTCACGGGAGGTAAATGGTTCGAATAGATAAGGCTTGTAATGTGGTTACAAAAAAAACAGGATTACAGGCTCAACGGGGTTAACTACGATACATAACAATTTGGTGGGTAACATATATAGCTGGCTCAACAAAGAAACGCCTATATCACTTTCAAGACTGAACAAATCTACTATTTCGCTTTGCAAATCATACGTGGAAAGTTCTAGACATCAATTGCAAGACACTCTAATCAAAGTAGTTAAGCAAAGTTAAGATCACACAATTTAAGGTACTTATACAAAAGTCAAAGACTGAGCCTAAGCGTCACAACTAAAGCACTTATTATTCTCAAGAAATAATGCAGTCAAGAGATATTGCTTGCATTTAAAATCACAGCACAAGATCTCCTACTAAAAAAAAATTAACTATACCCGGTTCAAACAAAACCCTTGGAAAAGAACCGCGGCATAAAGAATAACCAAGGTGAAATTATTGTACTACCTAAAGAAAATAAATTTTTTTTCGACTTTAAAAATTCAATCAAAAGAAACGAAAACACACACAAGAAACACAAACAAATAGTTATTTACATATTTACATCCTCACCCCTACACTTTAAATTGTGGCATGTCCCCATGACATGCAAATAAAAATCAAGAGGTAAAGAAAACTCCCCTAGACTTTTTCCGCTTCCAAGAACTTGTGAACTCCACCCCTAATTCTAAATGAATTTTTTGATTTCGCTCCTCGGGATTCTTTATGTATCTCATCAGGCCAAAGTCCTTTAGGGATTTTTGAAAGACCCGCTCTTTTCTTTCTTTCAAGGCCTCATTTTGAGCGGAGGATTGTTCTTGTAGAATTATCCTTAACTTGTTTCTTCATTCATTTACAAGATCAATCCCTGCATATTCCTATAAATCCCCAAAAATAAAATCCGCATGATCAAGATTAGAATAGGATAATGAAGAAGAAGATCAGGTGAGTGTTCTTCTGGTATGTCTAAAATCATTTGTTCTTCATTCTCTTCTAATAAAAATTGTGGTTGTGGATAGGTGGATGGGGATTTGAACTCTTCTTTTATTGATGAACAATCAACCCAAGCCTCATCTTCAATCATCTCAGTTGAACAAGAGTCCTCTTGCAGAGTGAAAAACTCTCTCTGTAGATGTTCATTATCTCGGGTAGGCTCAATTTCACACGGTATCTCTTCAATATATTCACTATCACAATGCAATGAGTTTTCTGAAAGTGTACTTTAGAGTTCAATATCAAGAATATACTCTTTAAGATTTCTTCAACAAAAGAATCTTGAAGAGAAGTTAACCAAACAAACTAAAAATAAAAGGAAAAAAATAAAAAAGCTAATTCCTGAATTAACACTACAAACTACTTCAAACACCATTGATTGCCAATCCCCGGCAACGACGCTAAAATTTGACAAGCTTAAAACATACGTGTCACTTGTGCTCGCTAGTCAAAGATAGTATAGTATGATATCGTATCCACATGGATTCGATTTAAACAACATTATAGTAGTTTGTATCTAGATTGATATCTAGGAGGATCAACAATGGAAATTCATATGAATTCTAACTACAATTCACTAAGAATCTAAAACTATTGACTAATGACAATCGCAACAAAGATAAGAAGTGAAGTTATCAATGGGAGAAAATATGGGTTGATAGGATAGGTGCAAGATAATTGTTCGGGATCTAACTCTAGATAATTCACTTCTAATGGTCAAGTGAGTCTCTCGAATTTACTTAATTATCAGTACACTTGTTTAGTAGAAAATCCTCTCTCGATTAAGTCTCAACCTCACAATATGAACTAATTTAAGCTCGGTGAAGATATGCAAGAATTCGTAATGGATTTGTATTTAGGAGAACCTCTTTTAATTATCCTCCTAATTAGGTTTAATCAAGGATTCAACTAGCCTCTTTCGATTACTTAGAAGTATTTATGAACTCAACCAACAATGTAGTGCAAATATATCACGAGTTATGCCTCTTTCGATTAAAAGAACAAATGAATATAGATGCAACAGTTAAATCTTCCAAAAGCGATTTAAATACATAAAAATAGAGTTATAATCCACAAACAACTATCAATACACAAAATCCATCGAAACCCAAAAAGATCTACTCCATAGACATGGAGGAGTTCTTCACAAATGAAACAAAAGTATAGGAAAATATAAATACAATCCAAACCCGGATCTTGAGTGAAGAAGGAATGAGGAAATCTGTGTGCTTGTGTTCTTCAAACTCCTCCTTAGCCTCCTTGGCCTCCCTAGGTCGAAATCTCTCCAAAAGTACAGAAATGGTATTTTTTTCATGTATTTAACTATCCCCCAAATAAAACCCGGACAAAAATACCCTTTTTAGCGGAATTGGGAACATACTCTAAAACATTTTCACTACCACGTCGCATGTCGTGCCGCACTATGTGGCGCGCTTATGGAGAATTCCAGAACATTTGCAAAATCACTTTATGGGCACATTTTTCACAGCCGCGCCGCGCCTCGCGCAGCCCCATGCGCCGCGAAAGTTGAGAATTTTGGAAAATGTTAAATATGAAAGTTGTATCTTACTCCCTAGTGAACAGAATTTTCGTCATTTTTGGACTCTCCATACAGTTGTTGAATTATATTGTTCCCGTGGAAGAACTAAATTGCCATTTTAATTATTTTCACGTGGCCGATAGCTGAAATAACTTTATTATCACAATGATAAATTGGATTATTTTGATAATTAATAGATTGATATACGTACTCATAAGATTAAAAATAATAGTAGCACATTAAAACTTTTTCTCCTTTTCATAAATTTTGCTTAATTCCATTGAACGAAAAATGACGGAATAAACAACGAAGAAAAAATATGGTATAAAGTAAAAAGAAAATTAAAGATGTAGAAGAGTTCAATATTTTCAGTCTTCTTATCTTGATAAAACTTTATAGTATTATACTTTGCTGTTCATAGCGCAACATAAACGTCATTATCTGATAATCTTGCTTTGTGGCTAATTAAGCTAGTTAAAAATCAGATGGCCGTGTGATGAATTGAAGTGATAATATGTATTAATTAATCATAATCAAATGAAAAAAGTGTATGTAAAAGGCACATATTATATACTAATAGAATCGATGTAACACTAGATATGAGCAACTTGAATGACAAAAATAGGACAATTTGGAGTCACTGTTGATTTTTTATACCAATAGCAGAAGTTTGGGAAAAAAAAACACTAAAATTTTAAAGTTTCTTTACCTGGATTTTTCTGGATCACCATAACTTTAAAGCATGCAGCAATTATGGTGGCCATTAGAATTTTGCACAAATATCGATTGCTTCAACTGGCGAGTGCTTCAAACTTCTGACGATCACGTTTAAAAATTCTGATACGGGACTATTTTTTCAAAAAATTTCTTAGTAAGATCAAAACATAAGTAGTGATTTAAAAAGGTCGATCCTGCATAATTTTTAGTTTTTTTATGATAATATATATACAAGGCTCATCATCGCCACACTTGATTTTAAATCTTTATTAATGGGCTTAAGCTAGTTAAAAATCTCATCAGTAAAAGGTATTTTCAATACAAGTTATGCAGGATTAAGTTATGTATATATTATATAATGTGGAGATTATTAATTGATTGTAATACAAAAATTAATAATACAGAGATTGTAATTTATGATTAATACTGTATGGATCATGAGGGTATTTTTTCATTTTAGTTGGTTTAATCCACATATTACTAATACCTATATTATTATTATACATTCTATCATACATAAAATAATATATAAATTCTCGCATAGTTTAAAAGCATAATATTCTATGAGAAAAATAAAAATAAAAATTGAACAATGTATAAAATAAAGTTTTTATACAATAATTAATTCTCCCAACTACCCAATTTTATATCATGACTAATTCTTCCTTACAACCCAATCAGACGGGCCCTAAGTGCACTTCTGCATGTGCATGGACATCCACCATCATACAGCCTACAGGAATGCCATCAAGTGGTGCGATGAAATGATAATTTTTTTTTTTTAGTTCTTAATCAGAAGTTTTATCTTCAAATTTAGAAATATTGTAATCCTGTCATGATTCAAATCCACAGTGAAATTTTACGGCACAAATTGATTAATGGAATCAATAAATACTAAGTACCGATTGGTTTAAAAAGGAACATTGTATTGGAATTCTATGACACACATGACGGAAGTGGGCAGACGATGGTGGATCAAGCAGGATTAGTAGGCTTCTAGGCTGGCAAGCTTCTGAAGAAGGGATGCACATGTCACCTTAGATGAATTCCACGTCAGAATATGAGAGAAAACTGAATAAATTTATAAGGCACAATACAAATTCACTTGGTACGCGTGCTTTTGGGACTCGACGTGGCATGAAAGATAAATATATGCGTACCTAGGCCTAAAGCAGATAATACGTGTCATGAGTTAGGTCTGCGGAGGGGATTTACAGTTGGACCCTATATTTGTGCCATCTTTTAACCTGTACCCTATTTTTAAAAATTATTGATTTGGTAGTCAGCTGACAAAAAATCTGTAATAATATGACAATTATACCCTGACAAAAGATATAAAACCTGCATCACGCATTAATCACGTGATCTGCAACCTCATTCGTGAAAAATTTCACATTGAAGCTAAAACTTCATGCTAATGCATGCTGGAGTTATTTATCCTGCAGTCTACAATTTTGACATGAGTTTTACCCGAAACTTCAGTCTAAACATGCTGAATTTTTTTAGTTCATTTGCTAAAATTTCAGACTAAACATGCTTAAGTTTTTGTTCTGCAGTATGTAATTTTCTAATGAGTTTTTGCTAATGTATGTTGAAATTATTTAGTTCATTTGCTAAAATTTCATACCAAAATATGCTGAAATTTTGTCCTGCAGTCTACAGTTTTGTCAATAGTCTTTTATTAAAGAAGGGCAAAACCGTCTTTTTAAAACGCTTTTAACAAAAAAAAAAAGGTACGGATGCAAACGGAAAGATAAAACGGGTTCAAATTAAAAATGGGCGATCAAATAGGGCGCCTCATGCAAGTTTTACTACAACATTGGGTCTATGCTATGGCCCATAAAAAAGAGCAAATTGTATATTATTTGGTCGGTCGATCAAAAATAAATTATATCCACTTATCAAATATATATAAAAATTACATTAATTTTGTATAAAAAAATATACAGTATATTTTATGTATATTATATATTAAAATATAAAAATTTATATTTTACCGGTTATTATTTTGGGAGCGACTATATTATATAGTTTTCACGCCCGACTATATTATATAGTTTTCACGCCCAAAATGCTATGGCCCAGGAATACAACATGGGGTTTGACTTGTCTTTATCATACTACTATATTGTCTCCAATTTTCTTGTCGTCTATTATTCCCTGCTTCCTCCATATTTCTTTTTCCTTTTAGATTAAAGTTTATATACACTAGTTTTATAAAACATTTTTAACGCTATACTAAGGTTTAAATCGATTACTTGCCACTTTTTCTAAGTTATCGATCAGTAATTATTATATACAGTTACTTTTAATTGTGTTTGAGTTAGTTGAATAAATATCTTCTTATACTGACAATTCATCGAATTTAAACTTGTTCAATTTCTATAGTTTCTTTCTCCTTTTCTGAAATGGTTATAATGCCCATCTTGTAAATGAAGATGAAAACTACTTAAGGCTTTCATAAAATAAAAAATTACTATAATTGTCAAATTATTTTATAAGTACTTGCTACTTTTTATTGTACTTTGTAGGCTAGCAACTTCTTTCATCTCCATTTCCAAAAACTATAAAATAAGATATATAAAATTAATTACGTTCCTTCTTAGTAACATTTTACTTTATGTATCTGGTCAGAAATTATAAACAGGAAAATTATGAAGCTAATATTTAATAAAAGCCAGTGTAGTACAAGGTTGAAACTATTCATTCTTGACAACAAAGACGGCGCCACATATGCATTTTCCTTAGTGTAAGTCAAAATCAGTTGCCCTATATTCAAACTTTGTGTACAACATGTTTAATGCAAATAATTACATAATATTATTTTAATATCAGCTCAGTTATCTAGGAACTGCCTTTAGATAACTATATAAAGCTAAGTGTGCATATTATTTCCCCTACAGCAAAATCCAAAACCCCAACTTAATTATCTCTAAAGATTTCAACAATCACTTCAAAAAAAGAAGGAAAATGAGTCCATCTTCATTAGCCATCTCCTTCTTCTTTCTATGTATTATCTTCAGCTACATCTTTAATAAAGCATTTCAAATGTTTCCTCAATCAAAATTACTAAACTACATAGACTTTATTGTTACTCATTTGAAATGGGCTTGGAATGTTGTCCTCTTTCAATCTTTCTCTCATTCTTGTAATTACAACTTCACTACCATTTCTGAAGATTTAGCTAGAACACCTCATGATCATAATAATGAGCTTAGGGTTAGGCGTTTCGAGCACGATTCGGGGTCTAATTTGGATTCAGTGGAATGTGCTATATGTTTGTGCAAGATTGAAGAAGGAGAAGAAGTAAGAGAGTTGAGATGTGATCATCTTTTTCATAGGGATTGTTTGGATAGGTGGATGAATTGTGGACGCAATATGACTTGCCCATTATGTAGAAATCATCTAAAGCCAAATGCAGTATTCTTCTCTGAGCTCCATCATCATCAAGAAGTTATCCATCTAGATTTCTTGTCAGGGAGATCGAGAGATCGCTGTCAATGGTGGCTAAGATAAATTTACAGAAGCGCGGCGTTTAAGAAAGGCAGCCTGGTGCACAAAGCATCTCACGTTCACGCATGGTCTAGAGAGGGCAGCACCCAAAGGGTGTGATGTAAACATCCTATCCTCGTGCAAGTATTAATGACTGCTTTCACGGCATGAACCCGTAGAAGAAAAATTGTAAATAATAAAAGTATTGTTGTGGACATGGAAGCTGGCCGGCCATGGTCATTTGTATAAGTCCATGGTTTTCTTCAGTATCGGCTCCGCCATAATTATCTGGGATTTTGGCTTAGTTTAATTTATTCAATTTATTTTGGTGATCACTTCTTGCAAATTAAGGAAACAATATGACATGATTTGATCAATTTTCATTTTTAATGCGGAAATTCATATTGGAATGTTGCATTTACTTGGATCTCATTATAATTGCTAGTGCTCACTTGTTAGAAGCTCTTTTTAAATTGTCACACCCATGGAAAAAAAAGGGTGCAGTATCAACTCGCGTAATTCCCTCAACTATATGTTAATCCTTTTTTAAGCGAATCAGGACTTTACATTTAATCCAAGATCACATTTTTTCGTAAGGGTCGAAGTTTTATTTTAATTTTAGTTTTACTACTCAAGAAAGTACGACAACCCAATCACACACAATATACAAGTATACCTAGTCGCGTTAACAGTTCTTTTTCATTCAGTATATTTTTACTCTATAGGCTAGTTTTACCCGTTGTAGTAGAAAATTTGTCTTATTTTCAAGATTACAAATCACATGCTTTAAGGAGATTTTACCTGTAAATTTATTTTGAGGGATTTGATCGTGTATAAAATTCTTTACGGTGACGGTTTATATAACTTAAACTCTTTTTAATTAATGTCATGATAACACGAACGATGCGGATTCCAAGATTCCAGTAGCCCGATCGTGCAGCCTAAGTCTGCCACCACACCTCTTCACAACGTCATCCGCAAATGTTTTCACTTAGGAATATAAATTGATGAGTCTAATATGTTATTTTATGGTTAATGGAGATTTATAAAGATAATTACACCATTGGAGATCATTAAGGATTTTTTTCAAGCAATATACGTTGAGATTTAGCCATATATTTCATTGCTTAGGATTAGTTTTATCATGGTTTATGTCATAAGTGAATGGACAGTGATGTATGAATTAGGGATGGAATTTCTTAAATTATATAGTGGGGCTCTTAGCTTGCTATTTAAATTAATGAGTATACTTGGATTATGGAATCTAATTAATGTGGACTATGTACAAATTTCTATATCATGTGGCCCTAGGTTTATGAAGGGATTGTTACAGTTACTTGATCAGAGGATCAAGCCCAACCCAAGCAAGGTTGAAACTAAAAGAGAAAAAGGGGTTTTAACGCCGTATACCCCTCTATAAATCTCTTTACTTATTATGCCTTAATTATGAAAGTTACATTGTATACCCATAAAGAAATTACATTGCATATCTTGATAGAGAATCTTATGCGTGTAACAACCACTATTAATAAGGAGATAATATCACTTAAATGTAGCCTTAATTATTGAAACGTGTACTCAGTGAATTTTGAGATTCACATATCTCCTAATTAAATCATATTCCTATTTTCCATCAGAACTTCCTGTAATATTGTATACTCTATACTTTCAAATCTTCCCATATATTATGAACATACCACAATATTCTAATTTGAAATACAATTCAAATCGAATATATCACAATATTCTAATGACAAGTATAATATCTAAACCAAGCATATCACAATATTCTAATTTAGAATTTATTATTCAAACTAAATATGCCATAATATTTTAATTTGTAATATATTTTTCAAATACTATAATATTCTAATTTGAAATACAACATTCAAACTAAATATACCATAATATTCTAATTTGAATTACAATATTCAAACCGAACATACTATAGTATTCTAATTTGGAATACAATATTCAAACAATATTTTAATTTGGAATACAATATCAACCAAATATTTTATAATTTTTTAATTTGAAAAATCTGGTTTGAATACTGTATTCCAAATTAGAATAGTGTGCTATATTTGATTTGAATACTATATTCAAAATTAGAATATTATCATATGTTTAATTTGAAGATTATATTCCAAATTAGAACATTGTGTTATGTTCGATTTGAATACTGTATTCCAAATTAGAATATTATAGTTGTTTTATTTGAATATTGTATTTTTCATTAGGATATTGTAATGTATTGGTTTGAATAGCATATTCTAATATTTTATTTTAGTTTAGATATTATATCCCTAATTAAAACATTTTCATCTTATTTTGTTTTTCTTTTGATTACATAGATGAAAGAGAAGAAAACAATTATGGAGGACTTCATAAAGAAATTACTGGGGTTTGGGCTTTTTGGTGAACATGTATAATTTCAATTTCTTAATACGTCGGATGAAGGAGTATTTTAAGGGATTTATTAAGTTGGAGTGAGAGATAATTTAGTTCTTTAAAAGGTAGGATTTATTTAATGGCATATAATGATATTAAAAGTTTAAAAGTAATAAACTTTTATAAAGTAGGTATACAAGGTAAAATAAATATTTCAAAGGTATATGGAGTTAACTAGCATTTTCAGTGGGCATACCGTGTAAATTACTCTTATTTATTTTTTCTGGGAAGTTTTCAGAAAGATAAACCCTTTATTCCTCATGGACCCGAAATAGCCTTTAGGCCCAATTTATTGACAAGTTATAGCCACTATTCCCAATACACTTCTACTCTCTTTCAACCGCGTGCTTATCCTCTCTTTCTTCTCTCATCTTCTCCAATCTTCAATCTTCCATCTTTTCCTTTCTTCTTATCTTTCCCTTCTTCACTCCCTCCTTTTTTTTTTCTTTTCTTCTCCTATAGAGACACCAACACACGTTTTTTTTTTCTTTCTCTTTTTTCTTTGCGATCTCCTCCTCTTTTACTTAGATACAGAAATATCTATCTTTTTTGAGTAATTTCTGGCAAAAGTCTGGCGGTGGTTGTCACTTTCTTCACTTTCTGTCCACTTTCAGATATAGTATTGCATGATATTTTTTTGGATACCTTTTGCAAGAAGATGAGAAATGGAAAATAAAATAATCGCTGCCGAAGAAAAGCTTTTTCTGGCCAAGTTCGGTGTCCTCCATTATCGTCAGCGCTCATTTATTTATACATTGTGTAATTAGTGTATAATAATTATATAATATAGTGTATAATTAGTGTGTATATATTATACACTAATGATATAATTATTATACACGTATTATACAAAACTGGACATGAAAGATTACGGTGACTATGGTGAGTGTTGAAAATATTGTATATAATGTGTATATATTATGTATGCACATTTATATGAAAGGTGTATCTACATTGATATAATGCATATACACTTTTTATACAAATTCAATGTTCATATAATTTTGTATATATTTTATATATAAAGTGTATAATAGTATATATATTGTTTGAAGATGTATAAAAAATGTATTTACACTTTATACCAGTATATAATGTGTATAATACGTGGAAAACCTATACATCACCTTTTTTCTCTTCTTGTGTCATGGGTATTTTTGCTTATACAATATTATATTTTTCTAGATTGGATCACTAAAAATTTAATTTTTTTAGTAAAAGATAAAAAGGGAGATTTTGGTGGTTATGGAGAAGACAGTTGGTTTAATGAAATTTTGGGCTGAAAGAGTGGATTTTCATGGGGATTTCACTAAGTTTGAAGGATTTTTGGGGTGATTTGGCGGGATTTTAAATATTTTGACTACTAATATTAAGTGTAAAAGAAGGTTGCATTGAGGAATCAGATTCTCCGCTGGTTTTCTGGGTTTCACTTGCTAGCCCTTATAATTATTTTTGGGCTATGAATTGTATGCCTTATTTTATGACTACCAGTTGTCATTAGTTTTCACCGAGTGGTTATAAATAATTTTTAGGTAAGTGATAACCCTATCCATATATAACTGATTTTAAAGAAATTTCATTTTTTTGAAATATAAAAGACTTAATACTCGTGTATATATAGATCATTAGATCTTGTCTTTTGGGCTAATCTATTTAAAAACCTAATCACTTTTCGTAGAAATGACCGGTGGCGGACGCACGTGGTGAAAAGCAGGTTCGGTTCATCAAAAATTAATACTGTGTATATGTATAAATTAGGATTAAAATTGCGTAAATTTTGTATAAATATTTTATTTGAACCCACTTGACAACTACTATTTTACGACTAAAGTTATGTACTTCTAAAATTGAACCCGCTTGCACAAAGTTCTGAGTCCGCCACTAAAAATGACACCGAGTAGCCATTTTTAAACATGTTGTTTAAAATATATTCATATTTTACCATGTTTTTAAAGATTAGCCAATTTCGCTCAAACTTCAGGACACGACGTCCTATAGTTTAAACTTCAAAATTCAAACTTTAGGACATTGAGTCCGAAAGTTAAAAAATTATGTCCTAAAGTTCGAATCTTATGTCCTGAATTTTTAATTAGTAGTTCAGAAATTTAGGACACTTAGTCCTGAATTTCAAACTAGCAGCTCAACAATTGAGGATACATAGTCCTGAAATTTTTGGTGAATTAATCTTTAAATACATTATAAGTTGTAGATATATTTTAAATAGCGAGCTTAAAAGTGACTATTGGTACACTTTGCCCTTGCTTTTCAGTGACCATTATGCATGCGTATGGCCGGCTCTCCAATCGTAAACAACCATTTAGTATTCGGAACGCATTGATCCGATTAATTATGGCTTTCCAATCGTAAATAAACATTTAGTATTAAGAACGTATTGTCCGATTAATTATGGTTCATGTTGAGTAGGGATCATTTACGGGAAAAGCATTCTCTACGGGTATTTCTCTATTTTAGAGCACGAACTCGAGGCATTTGGATAAAGATGGAGAAATCCTATTTCTCCCATCACACGAGTTGGTGGTGGTACTCTCTTTCTTGATCAAACTTGTCACACTTATTTTTTCTCTTTTTTACATCCAAATCCAAATATTGGGACACTTTTATTGACCTATTTCAGACAGTTGAATGCCACCATTCAATCTACACCACATACCATACAATAAAATAGCACTCACAAATAATATACTTAATATTTTATTAATTACAAGAGAAATTTCTAAGCGCCCGCCTCATCACAAGTAGAAATAAAAGATGGTATGGAATAACAGAGATACAAATCGTGAAATAATATTCCACATGTTTAATTGATAGAAATTTATATAATTTCTCAACATCAACTCAGTCCTCCCTTTAGTAAACTATATAAAGCAAAATGTGCATATTATTCTCTTACAGCAGAAAATCACAAACAAAGTTATTTCTCAAGGAGTTCAATAATCACTTAAGAAAATGAGTCCAGCTTCATTAGCCGTCTCCTTCTTCTTTCTTAGTATTATCTTCAGCTCCATCTTTAAAAGAACATTTCAAATGTTTCCTCAATCAAAAATAGTAAACTACATAGACTTTATTGTTACACATTTGAAATGGGCTTGGAATGTTGTCCTCTTTCAATCTTTCTCTCATTCTTGTAATTACAACTTCACTACCACTTCTGAAGATGCAGCTACAACACCTCATGATCATAATAATGAGCTTAGGGTAAGGCGTTTCGAGCTCGATTCGGGGTCTAATTTGGATGCAGTGGAATGTGCTATATGTTTGTGCAAGATTGAAGAAGGAGAAGAAGTAAGAGAGTTGAGATGTGATCATCTTTTTCATAGGGTTTGTTTGGATAGGTGGATGAATTGTGGACGCAATATGACTTGCCCATTATGTAGAAATCATCTAAAGCCAAATGCAGTATTCTTCTCTGAGCTTAATCATCATCAAGAAGTGATCCATTTAGAGTTCTTGTCAGGGAGATCAAGAGATCGCTGTCAATGGTGGCTAAGATAAATTTACATAAGCTGAGCGATGAGAGGGTAAATTGTAAATAGTAAAAGAATATTGTTGTGGACAAGTATGCTGGTCTGCTATAGTAAAATTCCATATGGTTTTCTGCAGTCGGCTCCGCCATAATTGACTGGGGTTTAGACATATATAGTTTGATTTATTTGATTTATTCAGTTACCTCTTTGCAAATGAAGGAAACAATATTTTGACTATTGATTTGACCATTTCATGATTTTGATATATATAAACCTAAAGAAGATCACATTTTTTGAGCTTTGTATAATCACTACATCCACATGGTGAAGGAGTTCATTAAAACAAAACTCAAAATACAAAGAAAACATAGGTGCAGGGTGGTAAGTTGTGATCCTACTCCTCTGTTTTTGTTTTCTTTTTATCAATCATAAAAGTAAAACATAAAGATAGACGACGAAGAGAAGTTTACTACGAGAGAAAGGCTCTTTTCAGTAAATGATGTCTTACATAAGAATTAGGACTACGTACAAAGAAAAAGGATAGCCCCGGTGCACAAAGAATTCCGCCTTCACACAGAGTTCGGGGAAGGGCCGCACCCCAAGCGGTGTAATGTAGACAGCCTACCTTAATGCAAGCATTAGCAGAGACGTATCTAGGATTTGAATTCTATGGGTTCAACATTTAAAATTTTTAGTATTGAACCCATTATATTTTAAAGTTATGAGTTCATATCTACTATTTATTATAAATTTAGTGATTTTTACATTTAAATTTATGCTCCGTGTCGAAAGTACCGGGTTCAGTTGAACCCAGTAATTGTATGTTGCATATGCCCCTGAGCATTAGTGGTTGCTTCCACAGCTCAAACCCATGACTTATAGGTCACACGAGGACAACATTATCATTGCTCCAAGGCTCCCTTGCCCTAATGCAAGTGTTATATCATGACCCGCCACATCATCATGCCACGTAGGTGCTAGTTGGCGTATATTTTTTCCATATGGAAAACTTACATAGGAAAGAGGTTAGAACTTGTAGGAAAGTTCTAACAGAGAAATATAAAAGTTTCCCTATGAAGACCCTAGAACCCTATGGATTTGCTAGGAAAGTCATTAGAAGATTCTAGTTAGGTATAAAATTCTAGAGAGGGGTCTTACTTATAAATAATAAGAGACTTGTGTAATAATTATTATTTACTCACTAGCCCCTAGGAGACTAGTATATAAAGGGGGCTATTCATTTGTAATTCACCAAGCAAAACAATCAAGTTCTCTTTAATACAAAAGCTTCCTTTGACAATTTTCTTGTGTTCTAGCATTCTCTTAGCGATCTTTAGTGTAGTAAGGCTCACTTGGCACATCAAGAACGTGAGCAAGTTATGCAAAATCGCGAGCGAGTTGTCAAGTGCCGCACGTGTACTTAGTCAAAGACTAAGGACGTTGTGGTATCAGCGCAAAGGTTATGACTAAATAAATGTTAGAAAGAATACAAGAGATTGCTAGAAGGAAGCTTTGTAGGGAACCATGGTCAGAATTACCAAGGGCGTGGTACTTGCAAAAGGGACCAATGTGAAGGTCCTAAGTGAAAGCAGTATGGCGGTGCATGGGACACACGACGCGAGGTGGCAGACTTACTTTGGAGGATGAACAAGTACTTTGAGGCAGTCAAGGAGAATGACGAAATTATTAAGGTACACAACGCCTCAATGTACTTGCTGGAGGTTGCCGCGTTATGGGGGCGTCAAAAGTGTACTGACATGGAGAAGGGGCTATGCAATATTAAGACGTGGGAGCAATTCAAGAAGGAGTTGAAGAACCAATTCTACCTGATGAATGTGGTGTACGAAGCTAGGCGAAAGCTAAGGGAGCTCCGGCAAACGACTACAATTAGGGAGTATGTGCGCGAGTTCACTACCTTAATACTGCAAATCATGTCATTGTCTGAGGAAGATTCCCTCTTCTACTTTATGGATGGGTTGCAAAATTGAGTAAAACAAGAGTTAAGAAGACATCAAGTAGCCAAGATGGACGAGGCCATAGGGGTAGCCGAGTCGCTCGTTGACTTCAAGATGGAGCCTGCCAAGTGCAAAGAAGGCAATGCCGAAAGAGGTAGGGGAGATCAAGACAAGGACAATGGGAAAGGTATAGCCGAGGTATATAAAGGAAATGGAAAAGGGCCGTCTCATAACAGACAGGGGTCCAAGAGAAACGACAAGGGGCCAAAAAACGGTAGCGAGTACGTGCCTAAGGGAGGATTCTACTTCTGTAAAGGATCACATCGGGCAAGTGAATGCCCAGAGTTGGGAAAGCTTGCACCAATGATCGGGAACTTTGCTCAGGAACATAAGGGTGATACAGGAGAAACCGCCTGCATTGGGGGATGCTCTTGGAATCTAAACCGAAAGTAGAGGATTCCAAAGCCTATCTTGGCGCCATGCAAATGGAGCATGGTGGTAGCAAGAAAAGTTGGACGGACATAGTTGAAGAGGATGGCAAGTTATAAAGTGATGACACGCTATCGGACTTAGGAGATGCACCAAGCAGAGGGGTCAAGTTTTCCAGTAAGGTTGTGACCACAGAGGGAAGCCAAAATAGGGAGTGGAAGCATGTACCCGATGCTTGAGAAGTTGCTAGACTTGGTTAAGTCATGGGGAGATTCAGGCCAAGAGAAGCAGAAGCATTCGATGGGTGCAGGATCGAGGCCATCATTGCTAGCCATCCAAAGTACAAACGGGGCAAGAAGAAAGGTGACCAGTACCTTGTGACATGGGAAGGCGTACCACTCCATAGGGCATCATGGCTAAAGGACAAAGATCTCTGATGATGCCAAGGCGAGGTGCGCACGTACGTGTCGATACTTTGTGCCGAGGGCGGCACAAAATTGGGTGGGGAAGAGTGTCATGACCCGCCATATCATCATGCCTCATAGGTGCCACTTGGCGTATATTTTTGCCATATGAAAAACTTATATAGGA
This sequence comes from Nicotiana tabacum, assembly GCF_000715075.1. Classification (NCBI taxonomy): domain Eukaryota; kingdom Viridiplantae; phylum Streptophyta; class Magnoliopsida; order Solanales; family Solanaceae; genus Nicotiana; species Nicotiana tabacum. Next base: position 10,652,356 of record NC_134103.1, on the reverse strand, counting down.
AAAAGGCTAGAACTTGTAGAAAAGTTCTAGAGAAATATAGAGGTTTCCCTAGGAAGACCCTAGAACCCTATGGATTTACTAGGAAAGTTCATGGAAGATTCTAGCTATGTAGAGAATTCTAGAGAGGGGTCTTACTTGTAAATAATAAGGGACTTGTGTAGTAATTATTATTTACTCACTAGCCCTTAAGAGACTAGTAGATAAAGGAGGTCATTCATTGGTAAATTCACCAAGTAAAATAATCAAGTTATCTCTAATACAAAAGCTTCCTTAGACAATTCTCCTGTGTTCTAATATTCCCTTGGTGATCTTTAGTGTAACAAGGCCGACTTGGCATAGCAAGAACGTGAGCAAATTGTGCAAAATCGCGAGCGAGTTGTCAAGTACCGCACGTGTACTTAGTCAAAGACTAAGGAGGTAACAGTTAGGACTTTAAAGAAGTGCAGTTATATTCCAAATAAGCAGTTTTGAAATTAACACCAAATACATCACATTCTCAAATAATCTTAGTTTCTTCTGCAACTGAAAGTTCCATGATTTTAATTCCTCTGTGTAGGGTCCGGTCCTCAAATAATAAGTAAAAAGGAAAAAGAAAACAATAGTGATTGGTTGAAAGAAAGGCAAATGGTGGGCTCTGCAGAACAATTTGCAAAACTAATTCAAAATTGGTTTTGGGCGTTGCCCATCATACAACTTGCAACGAACCAAACAATTTGATTGGTTCCTTGGGTGGCCATTTACTGCTATAAATAGCAGCTGCATTTATCGTGAGTCCAGAATCTAAATGTGGTTCTTTTTATCAAGTAGGATAGAAATAAATATAAAAAGAAAAGAATAATTTATCTATATATAGCGCTTTTTAAAAAAGCGCTATACATATAACGCTTTTAAGAAACACGTTTTATATGGAAGTTGATAAGACATGTAAGTATAGAGCTCTATATAAAAGTGCTATATGTATAGCGATTTTATATACCGCGCTATACTTACATAAGTATCGTCCCTTCCCTTTCCCCCCACGCAGAACCAGAATCCCTCCCTCCATTTTCAAAAATCTTCAGCGCCCCCCCCTCCCCCCCATTTTGTCGATAAAAAATTCAAGTGGACCCCACCCGTCCCATAAAAAGATAAGATTATTGGTCCCACATCCTAGCCATCCATTTCTATTGTTGTGGTTTGCTTGTTTCGGACTCAAATGTTCAATTCTTCAACTTTTCGAAAAACATAAATCGAGGTATTCCGATTTAGTTTATGTCGAAACTCGTATAAATAATGCATATTAGGTGTTTTGAATGTGTTCCATGTTGTTTTGTATTTTGTTTGCGTTTAAACTGGTATGTTATTTTTATCCGAACTAAGATATTAGTGTTCTAAAAAAATATGTAAAAATTGAGAAATCATTATTATTTGTTAATAAAAATGTTAATAAATTACTTTTACTGTTTTATATGTATTTTCGTGAATGTTTTGTGATTAAAATGTATTTGTTGATTTTATCTAGTTTAGATTATTTATTTGTTTAAAGACTAGTAATATAGTGTCATTTTAGCTTAGTAAAATGTAGAGCCTTTTAGCGTAGTATCCCTGTTGTTTAAGTAGATCTTATACTGATAGATCAAACACAAAGTCTGTCCAATATACAAAAATTAATTATTTAATTTACAAACAAACATATAAAATTATGAAACTAACATGTAAAATAATAAAATTGACACACATAGAAATTTAGGATAGCTTGGTGCTACTGGGCCTCAAATATCGAGCCTGGAGGCCATATGTGAATACTTTGTTCAATTAAATATTGTATAATTATAAAAAATAATTATTTAATTTACAAAACAAACATACAAATTATGAAACTAACATGTAAAATAATAAAATTGACACATACAAGAATTCAGGATAGCTTGGTGCTACTGGGCCTCAAATATCGAGCCTGGAACCCATATGTTAATACTCTGTCCAATTAAATATTGTATAATTATAAAAATTAATTATTTAATTTACAGAAAAAATATACAAAATTATGAAACTAACATGTAAAATAATAAAATTGACACATACAAGAATTCAGGATAGCTTGGTACTACTGGGCCTCAAATATCGAGCCTGGAATCCATAGATATATACTCTGTCCAATTAAATATTGTATAACTATAAAAATTAATTATTTAATTTACAGAACAAACATACAATTAATGTTGTTTAATTTACAGTAGATGACATGGGCATGTCCCCTATGCATCTCGGACCTTTCTGCGATGAGCTATTAGTGTTACAGGGTAATCATAGGTCCGCCTACGTATGGGAGGGAGAGTTACTGGCCCAGACTCTCCGCGCCAGGAGAGTGGACGACATGTGGGATTTTATGAAGGACAGAGATCTTCATCCCCGTGTAGTCCAACGCCTGCGGGTTACGGGCTTCTACAGGATTTTGGAGATCGGGCGGCTGCTGCTCGACTGGTCTTTGGTCACGGCCCTGATAGAGCAGTGGCGACCGGAGACGTACACATTCCTCCTGCCCATTGGCAATGCCACCATCACGCTGCAGGACGTGGAGGTTTTATATGGGTTTCCCGTTGATGGACTGCCCGTTGCACTGCCTCAGGCCATGAGAGAGATGACGCGTGGGCAGTATTTGGACATGCTGCAGCAGCTCACTAGTTTCAGGCCACAGGATGAGACTGCACACTTAGGGGCCAGTCGCATGAGTTTGACAGCTATTCGACAGCATTTGGAGATATTGCACCCCGACATCACTGGCGAGACAGATGATATGCATATTCACCGGTATACGAGGTTGTTGTTGCTCCTTATGTTTGGAGGTGTCTTGTTACCGAACACTTCGGAGAACCTAGCCAGCTTGAGATTTCTTCATCATCTTCAGCGGCTAGATGATTTACCCCAGTACAGCTGGGTGTTGCTATTCTCGCCTACTTCTACAGGAAGATGTGCCGGGCGAGTATGGGCACCCAACATGACGTATGTGGATTTTTGTCGCTGCTACAGGTGATAACATATCCGAATACTCTATTCATTATAACATATCTAGTAAAAATTTATCTTAAATTTTACGTCAACTTTGTATGTTAGGCATGGGCCTGGGAGCGGTTCCTGCAGTTGCAGCCACCTCTACCACCATTACCTTCGGATGTACCACCTCCGTTTCTCCCTCTAGCTAGGAGGTGGGTTCTCCGGTGGGGATACGTACATATCTACGAGGCTCAGCATAATCTCCCCCTTTGTAGGGATTTGTTGGAAATGCTGGAGGGCGCACAGGTAAATGTATACCTAAGTTTACTTAGTATAGCTTCACATGTGTTGCGCATACTCACGTTTTCTATTGTTATTTAATAGTTCATCTGGACGCTATACAACAACGACTTGATAGGTGGTCTGCTCGATTATTGCTCGACCGGCCGACTGATTTGGAGCACTTCCGTCCCGCTGATGTGCCTCGATATTGTGGAGCATCATGCCACGGAGCGGGTACTTCGCCAGTTTGTCCGTCCGCAGCTTGTACCGAGAGGGCCCATATGGGAGCCCACACATTATTAGTGGGATGATCGTTCCAGGGTGGACGACGCATATATGGCATGGCTAGAGGCGCATGTCGATACTTGGGACCGGCGAGCTGACCTGATTCAGCCCCCCTTCACAGAGCCGGACGGATACTATTCATGAGTATATGCCCTGGTACTGCCGTGTTACCCGACTTTTCGTCGGGAATCCCATTCATCGAGCTGGCGGTCGGTACTTTCCATACGCTGGGCGGCACGAGGCACTGATATGTTTTCTGGTATTATTACTTATATAACTGTAACATAGTGTTCTGTAGTTTATATTTTATATGATGTGCAGGCTATTGGCCTACATATAGTCTACCATATGGGATTGCAGATGAAGCAGCATGCCAGCGAGGGAGCGGCCGCTTTGCATGATTATGGCCGGCAGGTTGCAGAGGTGGCTGCCCGGATACTGCAGCGAGCCCGAGAGGATCAGCGCTTAGGACACGACCCTGTTTATGTGGCGCCAGAGCAGTACCAGCAAGGTAGGGGTATCCCATGAGGCAGGGGTGCCCCACGAGGCAGGGCTGCCACACGGGGTCGTGGTGGACGGCAAAGAGGTGGTCCCTAGCAAGGGGGCGTTGAGGCCCCTGTTGATGATGTTGATGCTGATCTACCGGGTAACCTTCATGAACCGGACGAATATCCCAGCAGCATGCCGTCATATAGACTTGGGCTGCAGCTCACTCCAGGGACTTCGTAGGTGACCCCATCAGGTCCATTATTGATCACGGGCACGTACATTACCGGAGAGCATTGGGATGCATACTTCCAAGGCCCATCGACCGCTGCTGAGGATCGGCCAACCTGAGATGTGGATAGTGGGCGCCGGCTGAGTTATGGCTCATCATCGAGGGGTACTGGGAGCTTTCACAGGTGCAAGTATGTTTTTATTAGTATTTACTTTAAATTTGTTTTTTCTTTTCTCATTTATTTTCCATAAATAACTTTATTAATTTTTTTATTAAGGCTTCATCCTCGCCCGTCACGGAGACCACTTTGTGCGATATTGACCTGGCTGCGACGGATGATTATATTCAGGAGCCCGACGAGATCGTGGCAAGATAATTTATATTGTTGTGACTTAATATATATTTTCCTATACTGAGCTGACTTATTCTTCTGTAGGTTACTAATGGACCGACGACCTCTTCTACCGATCCTGCCAGCACTACTGATGATCATATTGCAGCGCATCCTGCTATAAAGAGGCGACGTGATGAGGATAATCCTGATAGCGTAGCCGGGCGGGATGGGATACGCCGCAGGCCAGCGGCTGCAGTGAAGCACACAGGCTATGGAAGACATTGATTTTCTTTCTTTTTTTTTTATTTGATGTAAATATTATTTTATGTAAATAATAGCAACATTTTTTATTGTTTTCGTTATATGTGCATTATGTATATATTTTCCGGGTTCTTCGTTATTTTAATACTGCAACACAAACACAACAACTTAACATAATTTAAATTCAGCACACATAATGAAAATACATGACATGGAAAGCATAAAGATAAAATACAACACTCAACACATACATTGGTTTGTTTAGTCAACTATTCTCTTCTTCAACCACACAAATTGATCCAACAACTTATTTTTTTCTTCTTCCACCTCTTTTAGTTTCTCCTTCAACGCTGCAATTTCTCGTTTATACATAACCTCATCACGTTCGTATCTTTTGTTCAAATTATGAATATACTGCAAAGTTTGTTTGTAGCATTCCTGCTTACAGGGTTCATCAATCCATACCTCAAAATTACAAAAAGGTTCGTCGGGAATCCTATAAAACTTGTTCACACACATCCAGTATCGGCGCCCAACTTCACCATCATCCAAACAGTCCGCCATGATACATTTTTTGCTGCATTGGCACCTTGGTACATAAAGGCGGTCAGACATTTGTTAAAGCGAAAAAAAAACCCTGCTTTTATGGAGAGTTTTGCTATTGATTATTGTTAAGTGCAGAAAATAACTAGAATGTGCCCGTTATTTATAAGCAAGACAACACACATAACATAATATTTAACCGCTCTATGCTAAAACATAACGTAGTATTTAACCGCGCTATGCTTCGCGTGTTAAAGATTCTTTCGGATACAAAATATCATTTTTGCAGGCAGACAGCTTTTCAGTTCGACACGACAACACACATAACGTAGTATTTAACCGCGCTATGCTTCACGTGTTAAAGATTCTTTCGGATACAAAATAATTTTTTTGCTGGCGGGCAGCTTTTCAGTTCGACAAGACAATACACATAACGTAGTATTTAACCACGCTATGCTTCGCGTGTTAAAGATTCTTTTGGATACAAAACAGCTTTTTCGCAGGCGGGAAGCTTTTCAGTTCGACAAGACAACACACATAACGTAGTATTTAACCGTGCTATGTTAACACATAACGTAGTATTTAACCGCGCTATATATATTCACATATTTATCAAAAATCTTCCTCCTCTGACAGTGTAGTTTTCTAATAATAATATTAGCGTGAAATTCGAAGGTCTACTAAAACCTTTTTCATTTTTTAATCCAATACTATTTTTGATTATATGAACGGGAGGGAGAAATTCATTAATTTACTCAACTGAAAAATGGACCATTATCAATAAGATTTAACAATAATGGAAATATAATTTTATTTGATACATCTTGCAACATAAATAAGTACATACACTTATTACAACTACATTACGAAACCCAGTTACTACGTGTATCCTTGATAGTTGGGCACATTAGAAGAACTCCCACTAGGAGCTGAATTACCACCGCCACCCAAACCAGCCGAAGGACATTTTCGACGGTCATGTCCTGTTTGCGAGCATATACTACATTTGCGTGCATAAAAGGTATCGCTAATATCCATTTGGTTCCGTATACGCATTCTCTTCTACACCTGTATTCGACGCAAAAATTCCTTGTTACACACCATTTTAAATGGTTCCGGCGGCCAATAATGCTCAGCACCCACTGGCTGCAACTTCCCACTATAGGTGTTTTAGTATGCAACAATACTATATTATTTATCAACGTAGTTGGTTGGCCGTAAACCAACATGTTGAAAGCACCTGATGGCATGTGAGCACGACATGTGGTAGATGGACCATTTCCCACAAGATCATAACCTTGTAGATTCATTTATGATATGTACATTATTCCCCCAGTTTTGATGGATAGCGGTGCGAACTTCAAAAATATTTCTGTCCTGATCATACTGTAAAAATGAATGCCAAAGTGCTCACCGCTTGTATTTCTCAAATCTCTTCATCGGTAGTGGCATAAATTCAACACCCTTTTTCCATCAATGGCGTTGCAGCTGCAGCCCTTTCAACAAACCTCTCCGCCATCTACTTGAACGACATGCACACCATGGCAGTGACATGCAATCCTCTTACCGACTTCAATAACTCGTTGAAAAACTTTGACATATTTGTAGTCAGAATTTCCCATCTTCATCCACCATCCGCATGCAAAGTCCACTTGTCAAGCTCATGTCGCATCAACCAACGATAGGCTCTCTCGTCTTCCTGCCTGATAGATTCCATATGCCTCCGGAATTTATGCTTTTGGTGGTCTGTTGCTGCCATCCACATCAAATCATGCAGATCCTTGTTGGGATGTGCCTTCTGGAAATTGGCTTTCAGGTGCCTCACATAGTAACGGTGGTAGGCATAAGGTTCTTTCCATGCAGGCAAATTCTCTACAGAACTTAAGATACTGACATGCTGATCAGATATTAGACAAATACCGAAACGCTATTTGACAACGTGCTCTTTCAAATGGTTCAAAAATAGCGTCCACGTCTCTTGGCTTTCATTGGCACAAATAACAAAAGCTAGAGGAAATATTTGTCCATTAGCATCTACTGCAACGGCGATCAACAACTTGATATCATACTTTCCATAGACATGAGTATCGTCTATGGATATTACCGGCTGACAATGCGGAAAACCATCAATTGCAAGTTTAAATGCCCAGAACACGTAATTGAATATATATTCTGGTCTTCCCGGACTCTGCTCAAGCTTCCATTCAACAATCGTCCCGGGGTTAAAGTGTTGCAGTGCGGCCATGTACCTGGGTAGAGCTGCAAATGACTTATCCCAGTTACCATAAACAATTTCAAATGCACGTTTACGCCTGAGAAATGACTTTCTTTTGGTAATGGTATAGCCATATTCCTGGTGGACTGATGTAATACACTCTTTGATTTTATACCTTATGGAGGCTTCAAGGTGTGGAATAAGGACAAGAGAAATCAAGTCAATATCCAAGTTGTAGTGATTCCCATTGAATATGTCCATTTCACATCTGTGGGTGGGAATATATTTACCCACTTTCCATAAACCTGTGTTCTTCTTGCTTGCACGCAGCATCCAATGACAACCCGTAAACCATCTGCGGCAAACAACCTTGTATACATCCGGACTTGACTCCCATACCGTCATCTCACGACACTCTTTTACGCTGTATTTCTTTGCCGCCCTGCTTAGGCACGCTTTATCAGGAAAAAACATGCCCTTTGCCAGCGCCGTTGGTCTAGAATCATCCCACATTTCTGTCCGAATTTCATCAAAATCCCTTGTGAGAGCATCCACATCCGGCATACTTGGCAAATGATCAAGGTAGGGAATCTTCCTTGAATGAAACGGCAGTTGGGACTCGTACACTCTTGGTCTAACGGGGGGGGGGAGCATACTCCCTCGTCAAATCAGGTCCTTCTTTCTCTTCCTCCTTATTACCATCCTAACGAGGGAAGGGTGTGTCATCTCCGGAATCATCGGCATTGTTGTCATAATCACTGTTTTCTTCCTCACTCTGTGCATATGTCAGATCCCGATTTAATATATCGTCTTCGGGCAATTGAGTCAGGACAGGTGGTTCAACTTGCTCGTTTTCACTACACAAACAACAAAATAATAAGCTACTCAAATTAATAAATACTTTCCATATAGCTGTATCACTTCACTTACAAGTCGTAATGTTTTTCCATTTCTTGTTGGACATTATCCTGTTGGTGATGACTCCCGGATGGATCACCATGATCCAACACACCAGAACTACACATATTTCAACTGGGCGTGGGTTCATAACTTGTAAAAGTCATATCTGGCCGGTACCCCCTATGGAATATATGAGTGTTAATACAAATTCAATACAACAAAAATATACATCGTAACACTAAGGAAAATTGAAGTTTACCATTCGTCTTGTGGATTATGTAAAGCAGAAGAGAAATTATTTTCTCGCTCCTCATTCGCCCGTGCTGATAAGTTTAAATCAGGCCAAACCCTTTCAGCCGGAACCTGTCCGGCAAAAACCTGCTCCAGAATAATCACCCGACGACTGAGGGTTATCCCTACTATGATCAACCTCATTATTGAGAACGTCTTCGACCTTGACGTACATTTTCAATATTTTTATCACAAGAAATTCCCGGTATTTGTCCGGAGTCCTCAAACAATCCCTCAAAGTTTCATCATCGTCGATGTTAAACTCAGCGTAACAAGCAACCTCTTGCGGAGTGACGGAATACGGATATCTTCCAGTTACTTTAAAGTTCACCGAACGTTTCCTCACACTCATTTTTTTACATAACAACGATACCAATGTATCGTACTCCATTGTAAGTGGCAACTTAACATGAAACTATGGAGATAAACTATAGCTCACAGTGTTATTCGCCACCAAAACCTCACCCGCCAATATAATGAAACCCTTACTTTTCGCTCTTCAGACATTATGAAAAAATGTTTAACAAGAAGAAAATTTTTAACTGGATGATGTTTTATACGTCAATACCACACAAGAGGGGGGGGGTGATTTGTGTAGTGTCCAATTTTCGCGTGCACAGATTATAGAAAGACCTGGTTCTTCTATGTGTTCCAACTACTACTGTTGCGGAATAATAAGTACAGAAAATAAAGAACACAGAGATTTTTATGTGGAAAATACCTGGTTCAAAAGGTGAAAACAAACGACGACATACTTCCCAGTAGGATTTTCCCAAACTCTCCACTAAATCACTGAGCCAAAAACTGCATTTACAAAACATTTTTATAAACCTAGGATTAACTCTAATCCCGTTATGGCACACAACCTCTAACTGTTGCGACAACTTCAAGTTAACTGTAACTTGAATACTCTGAGTACCTATTACAATTGCCTCTAGATAAAGCCGAAAGGTACAATATGAAAACACCTACTACAATTGAACTAAAATAAAAGACAGACACTTGGAGCTGATTCTTCTATCTGGTTCATATAGCTTCAGGTTCGCACACTTGAATCACACACGAACTGCTTGCAAAATGCCTTGTTATTTTGCTCTCAATTCACGTTTAACTTCTGCTTTTGTGCGCTACATGTAGAATGAGAACATCCTGCGATTTATAGAGTTAGTAGAGTAGAAAATAACTAGAGTTCTAATGCTACTCTTCCTTGGTGGAAGAGTTCTAGTTAATCTCAACTCCTAACTCCTTCCTTATCTTGGATAATGTTCCCGTTGAGTAAGGAGTCCTTCTCCTTATTAATTATGCAATCTTTTCGATCAGGAGATATCTATTATTATGTCAGATTTCGTTTATCTCCTGCATGTGCATCTCACATGCTTTGAATCTTCCCGTGTCTATGCCTACCAGTGATGGACCCGGTTCATCCCTTAGTTCCTTTGTCAATCTTCAAAACTATTCTTTACTTGGCTAAGAAATTCCCCATTTTTGATGATGACAAACTCTGTGCTTCCATAAGCTTAGGCCCTGTTTCAACTTAGCTCAACATCAACATAATGTTAGAAACATTTTTCCTTTTTATCACTTATCATCAAGGATCAGGTTCATTAGGTTATAAACATCACTGTTCAAAGTGTAAAGCACAACCTTTTTCCCCCTTTTGGCATCATCAAAAAGTTGCATAAAAAATGTGAGATAACCAGATTTTAAAACTTACTCATGGCCACTGGGGCTATTTCAAATGCAATCATGGATTAATCATGATAGATCAAGCTAAGAATTTTAACCATCAAAGAAATATAAACAAACAGTTAGAGCAAAAACAGTGAATATCATCGATGATTGATACGATTCTTTCATAAAGCATAAAAAGAAATAAAAGTACTGATAACATGAGCAAACAAAACATCCCAAACTGGGTCATTGAAAGGTCTACACTGGCTAGAAGTTTAAGGTTTGGAAGAACTAGGTGCTTGGTTTTTGTCGTGGAGGAGTTTCAGCATATCCTGAAGAATGCCATCATTCTTCTCCTTTTCTCTTGCCAGCTCAGTTCTGAGAGCATCTCTCTCAATCTCCACCTCTGCCAACCTCTTCTCCAACCTCTCAATCTTAGCATCCTTAGCCCCATTTTCTTGCATCAAGGCTCGCACTTTGCTATTCACTGGTACCTTCTTAGATGAACCAGGTTCATTAGGAGTAACATGGACTTCATAGTCACAAGCAGGCAGTGTATTTTCCCCAAAATGATCCTTTTGTACCAACCTCCCTTTCTTCTTTGGATTATAACTTTCAGTCACTCTCTTCAGTAGGTCTGTGAGGGTTTCCTGTTAAGATGAAACAAGTTCATCTATATTTTTTCCAAGTTGAACCAGCCCTTCAGCGGCTTCACCAGACCCACTTCCCCCTGTTTTCTTTACACTCTACTCTACTCCAGCAGAATTTTCTCCCCAAACAACCATTGCACCTGTGTCTTTGTTAAACTCACAGGAGTGGGTGAAGAATCAACCACTCTTTTACCCTTTCCCCTCACAGCACTTCGAACACCCTTGCTCTTTTTTTTTTCTTTTTCATTTTTACCACCAATTCCTTGATTTGTTCTCTCCCCGCAACAACCTTGCGAGCAAGCATATTTACTCTTTTATTAGAGGTTGGGGTGGTGGAAGGGATGATAGTGGGTGTGGAAGTCTAATCAAACTGAATTTCAGTTTTGAAAAGACTTTGAAGTGTATCCCTAGAATCTAGGTACTTCAATTCGGTTGGGACTCTTTTGAACAAAACTGATTCACTTGTAACAGATAAGTCCAAAAGGAGTTTGGAATTAACTAGGACTCTGCTCATGATCCAAATATTATTATTTCAAATTATGCAAAGTGTAGAAAACATACCGTGTTATCTTGATGAACTGGGTTCTTTACTGAGAATACTCTTGTGTAAGTCTAAATTTGCCAAAATAGAGAAAATATCATTAGAGATTAATGAGTCATTTTAACATATGGAACAAGAGTATACTATTGAAAGTATGAGTCTGAGCAAAAATTAATCTAATTATATACACATTTTCAGATTTTCTAACCAAAACCAACATTTTTTTTCAATATTTTTTTTCGTTGTGAATTCTGAACTGATCCTTTTAGGTGATCTTAATCATCCCTAATTCTAACATGTTCCTTTCAGAGTGATCTCTACTTAGGGCTTTTGTGAAGATGTCAGCTATTTGCTTGTCAGTAGCACAAAATTTCACAGTGATCAACCCTTTTTCATAGTTATCCCTCAAAAAGTGATGCCAAACATCTATGTGCTTAGTTCTCTTGTGGTGAACATGGCTCTTGGTCATACTAATAGCACTAGTGTTATCACAAAAAATGGGGATACAATCAACATCAATTCCAAAGTCCTTTAATTGATGTTTGATCCACAATAATTGAGTACAACATGAAGCAGCAACAACATATTCAGCTTCAGCAGTAGATAAGGCCACTGAATTTTGCTTTTTGGTGGCCCAAGACACAAGACATGAGCCAAGAAAGTGTGCCATACCTGAGGTGCTCTTTCTATCCACAAGAAAACCTGCATAATCAGCATCAGCATTGTCACGACCCAAAATCTCACCTGTCGTGATGGCGGCTATCTCAATACTAGGCAAGCCGAATATCTCAATAAACCACCATATCTTTTAAATTAGAAAATAAAATAATTAAATTCAGCGGAAAAAATTTCACAATTTCAAATCTAACACTCCCAAAACCCCGTGTCACTGAGTACATGAGTATCTAATATGAATACAATGTCTGATTTGATAAAAACAAAACCACTGTCTGAAAGTATAGAACATCACAATAACTGAAGAAAAGAGAGACAAAGTCAGCAGGCGCTAAATAGCTACCTTGATAGTCTCCAACTGATAGTACTCTGAAATATAACAGTCTCCATGTACGAAAGCACCTGGATCTGCACACGAGGTGCATAGTGTAGTATGAGTACAACTAACTCAATAAGTAACAAGACTAACCTCTGGGCTGAAAGAAATGATGAGCTCCGCAGGTACAGTCCAGTAAAAACAATGGTAAAGAAATATAGGCATGCTTTCAAGTTCAACAGTAAACTCAGTACAAGTGAAATAGATCAATACTGCATGATATGAGGCGTATGACATCTCACTATAAAAACCTCAAGTAAATACTGGTCACAAATTATCCGGTCACTTGGTACTGTTTATGGCCAATCCAGCCTAGGGGTGTTCCAACCCGTTTATAAATACACATCGACTGACAGTCAGTCACCCAGTACCGTATAAGGCCAATTCAGCCTGGGATAATTTATCCCCCAAATATAAATAATACAATCAAGATCCATGTCCAGGTAAACTCATTACAATACAAATAAGTAAGGCAAGTCCATGCCCTGGGAAAATCCATCCCAAATATATATATAAACAGTAAGTAAGGCAAGTCCATGCCCTGGGAAGTCCATCCCGAATATCGATGATCATCTACCCTCACTGGGGGTGTATACAGACTCCGGAAGGGCTCCTTCAGCCCAAGCGTAATACAAGCCAATATGGCCTACTGCAGGCGGGCAGTCCCGATTCATATATTAACAAAGCCTATAAGGCCTGGTGTAGGCGGGCAGCCCCGATCCATAAAATAGTAAAGCCTATAAGGCCTGCTGCAAGCAGGAAGCCCCGATCCATATAATAATAACAATGTATAAAGCCATTCTGGCCTGCTGCAGGCGGGCATCCCTGATCCATTTAATAATAACATATATAAAGCCAAATGGCCTGCTGCATTGCGCAGCTCAATCCCATAAATATTCTCACAATGGACAATTGTTACTGAGTGTGAAATGTATATTTTAGAACAATTAATTCAATAGCATCACGACCCCATGGGTTCAAAAATATCGGCACATAGCCTAAACATGATCTTTATTACTAGCCTCAACTTAATTCCTCTATTAAGTGCCAAATGTTCAGATAATAATATGATTCTTAAATTTTTTTCTTCTTCAGTAGATTTATTCAAGACACACTTTCTGTGGTGCACGTCTACATGTTCGTCACCTATCGTGTTTGTCACCTCCAAACAATTCATATCATACCAAATTCGGGGATTCATACCTTCAGAACCAAGTTTAGAAGTGTTACTTACCTCAGAGCGTGAAATTCTTTACTCTGCTATGCCTTTGCCTTGCAAATCGACCTACGAATGCCTCGAATCTAGTCACAAATAATTCGTTTCAGTCAATAAAATTCATCAGAATTAATTCCATAAGAAAATAATGATTTTTCCATAAAAGGTCGAAAATTAGCTCAAAAATCGCTCGTGGGGCCCACATCTCGGAACTCGACAAAAGTTACAAAATCCGGAAGCCCATTCAACCACGAGTCTAACCATACCAATTTTACCAAAATCCGACCCCAACTCGACCCTCAAATCTTCAATTTAAACCAAGAGAGTTTTCAAACTTTTCCAACTCAATTCACCAATTAAATGATAAAAACAACCATGGATTCGGGTAATTTAACCAATAATGAGTTAAGAACACTTACCCTATTGTTTTCTCTAAAAATCACCCAAAACTCGCCTCAATCCGAGCTCCAAATCGTTAAAAATTGAAAATGGGACGAAGTCCCATTTTCTGAACTTAAACTTTCTGTCCAGACTTCTCTTCTTCGCGAACGCGACAGGTCCCTCGCGTTCGCGAAGCACAAAATGTGCTGTCCAACATTTGCTCTTCGCGAACGCTAGACACTGCTCGCGAACGCGATGCTTTAGAGTGCCCTTCTTCGCGAACGCGAAGGCAAAAACCCATGCCCACTATTTTTCCCTTCGTGAACGCGATACCCAAACGCGAACGCGATACACAAACCAGCTCCTCTTCGCGAACGCGAGACCCCATCACGAACACGAAGAGTAAATCCTGCCTGCCTGAAATTGCTCTTCGCAAACGCGAGGGCCCACTCGCGAACACGAAAGAGAAAATCCAAAAAATGTAGCATCATATATCAGCAATCCCACCAAGGCTATAAATGATCCGTTAACCATCCCAAACTCACCCGAACCCCTCGGAACCTCAACCAAATATACCAACAAGTCCTAAAACATCATACGGACTTAGTCGAACCCTCAAATCACCTAAAACAATGTTAAAGCCATAAATTATACCCCAATTTATGCCTAATGAACTTTGAATTTTCTAGTTTCTACAAATGACTCCGGAACCTATCAAATCACGTCCAATTGACTTCAAATTTTGCACACAAGTTATAAATGACATAACAAAGGTATTCCAATTTTCAGAATCGGATTCCGACCCCGATATCAAAAAGTCAACCCCTTGGTCATACTTCCCAAAATTTTAACTTTCGGCATTTCAAGCCTAGTTCCACTACGGACCTCCAAATAATTTTCCGGACACACTCCTAACTCCAAAATCACCATACGGAGCTATTGGAATCATCTGAATTAAATTTCGAGGTCGTTTACACATAAGTCAATATCCGATCAACTATTTTACCTTAAGCTTCCATGCTAACTCCGAAATACCTTAAAACCAAAACCAACAATTCACACAAGTCATAATACCTCGTAGAAAATTATTCAAGACTTCAAATAGTTGAAATGAGCGTAAATGCTCAAAACGACCAGTCGGGTCGTTACAATCTCCCCCACTTAAACATATGTTCGTCCTCGAACGTGCCAAGAGTTGTTCTTAACCTTCAAATCTCTATTCCACCTTACCACGAAGATACCCGAGGGTGATCTCACGTCAACCTATTCTATATAGGTCTGACAACATAACATAACTAAAAATCATTAATTTAACCTTAGCCTAAAAACCATGGAGCCAAATTTCTAACATCCAGAATTCTTTTCAATACCCGAATCTCACATCTACACACTGTATAAGTATGAACAAGCTGTATCCATCCATAACCATAGTCCCCGATATAATCACTTTCTATGCCGACCTTCAATATTATCCTCCCAATATACCGGAATCCAACCTGATAGTATCCAGTCTCGGTCCAATGACCTTATATTATTAAACACAACTATCCTATTGACATGCCACACCAATACAACTCAATCCACAACTGCGCAACCTTGTACCCAAAAATAGAAAATATCTCAAAGTAGAGAACAGTATTGTAAGTTCAACAAGCACCACCACAACTGTAATGCTATAATCTCATTATATATTGTACAACTGATACATACAAGTTTAATAACAGTAACCAGCTCTTTTAGAGCTCACAGTAACATCACTTACATGGACAACTCACGTGCTATAGTATCAATATCTGAACCCGCACGGACAACTCACGTGCTAATAATATCAGTATATGGATCCGCACGGACAACTCAAGTGCCAATAACATAATCCGCCTGGCATGGTCACAGGCCTCCAGTCCAAGCATATCATAGAGGAGCAATCAAATAGGTACACATGTATGTGATAAATGAAATAAGATTCACATGCTCCTGGACTGGTATAAATAACACGCCATAGCGTAAGCATGTGCAAATTCTGGTGTCACACTTTAAATTGGCAAGTTAACGCAAAAATAGTAACTACCCCATTTATCTAGGGGAATTAACCTCTTTGAAACCTCAAATGTAGCCCAGATAGGTCTCAAAAAAGATACGAACACGAGAAATGTTATAACTTTACGCTTAACAGTCAACTCTAGGCATATCTTAGCCTAAGCATTCTTTCGAGTATGAGTACTTGCCCTGATACCCGCACATTGGCTCAAATCTCACATATATGCACACTTATAGCGCGTAGCTATCACAAATAATTAACGCAACTAGTGCCTCCACTGAGTTAAAATAAAATACTAACCTCAAACAGGTCACAACCTGAAATAATATACTTCTGAGAACTCCCAGTCTTCAAATTCATCAAACACATGAATCACCATAACTGATCCCAACTCCAACACTAGAATGACTAACACGTCTTCCTTTCACGATCTTCCCATGAGGAATACTTTCATAATTTTTTCGTGCCACATAGAAATAATTTGAATATTAGCAGTCTATAACCCAGGTGGGTACTGCAATATCGATGAACATCCGTAAGTCAAAACACAAAGCGTCTTTTGAAATGCGCACCCTTCTCAGGGATCCTCGGGCAGTTATAACATTCCTCTAAATATCTGATACTAACCATTTTGTCCAAAATTCGTGATCTCTCTTTCAAGAATGAACTGCCACCTTATGCGTGTGAATCTTAATCCCGCACAACACACCACATCTACCATGTGAAAGGCACAAGAATCTCATTATCAACTCTGAGTCACCGGCAAATTACATACCCGGTTAGTTAGAAACCTTCCTCTCGCTTCCTTCCAGGAGGAAATCACAATATACAACACGTTTCTCAGACCAGTAGAAAATATCCTGTTCAAACCATCAAGAACACTTTGAAATCCATCCGCACATAACTAAGCTATTAGAACTAAATTCCTCTAACTCGACCAAACCACGTAGGTCACCAAAACCCAAGAATATTGCCACCAAAACATCTGTAGAGTCTCACCACATCATAATTATCCTTGTAAATACCACAACCAAAATACCCACTCTGAAAATACCTTATTTGAGTCTAAGGTCGTTTCGTTCACCTTCCTGATACCGAAATATAAAATCCCTAATGATATACAAAAATGGCACAAGTCTCGACACCATCCAACTTAAATCTCATATTTAGCCATAAACAAATCCGCCAAAAATTCTCAATTGTTACATATTAATCTTGAATCCATTGGAACTTTCTCAGGATTCATCCACTCTGCTCAAATATCAATTGCACCACCCAAACGGGCCGAAAGACACATGCCCCATTAGCACAACAACACCCAAAGAAGTACCCCAGCCTTAACACCACCAATCAAATTCATACTTTGTGCGCACTATATCCTTCACAAATAACAACTCACTCATTCCATGATTTTCATATATTCATAAGTGCAATATAATCCGCATCCACAAATTTCCTTATTCGAGTCACCCTCGATCTCAACCTCTGCAAGTCCTAACTAACCCACAAGTATGCCTCAGACAAAAACTAAATTTTAAACATATAACCATGAATTGAATTGTCAATAGAAGAATCCTGTACTTGGCTCAAAGCCATAGAACAAAACACTCGATAATTCATAATACCCATACTTTATTACTGCCATAATACTGCAGTCAGTTCAATGAAAATTCTTCTCAATCTTATGCAACACCCACCATAAACTACCTCAATCATCCGCTAAGTTCACATTTATTCTCGCGACAATCAAGTCAACTTTCTCAACCAGATTCAAATTCAAGTCTCAACACATACGCACCGCTTGCAGAAAAGAAACTCTCTATTCACATCGTAAGGAATGCACCTACATAGATTACTCCGCAGGAGATAACCCACATGCTTAGTTTCAAATTAGCATCTTGTTATACCCTTTGGCAACCACAATTACTACGCAATCACTTAATCTTTCTGAGTCCAAACTCATTAACAAGACATGAGAATTTACTTTGTCCCACAATTTAACTCAAAGATCCTTCAAAACATTCATACTCGAGACTGTACGTCACATCAAAATGAAAATCAAGCACCTAATGGCCCTTTTTACATTTCAAGGAAATACTTCTCGTCACATTCAAATCGTCTTAACATATTCCGAAGTCACATCATTCTCATCACAAAGCCATTCCACCGCTCATCGAGCCACAAATTCCACTCGTAAGGACATTATCGGACATATGAGCCCAAATGTACAGATTACAACTGAAGCTACCGAGCCTAAGCTGTGGTCTAAACCTGGCCTCAAGTCCTCCAGACTGGCCCATCACCAAAACACAGAATACACATCTTGAACCTCGTTCATATAATCACAAGCCGTCAATACACAACATATACCGAGCGCTCATGTGCGCATACGAATGCATGGAAGGAATTCAAAGAGTTATGTTGCAAGCTGAACCAATTTCGCACGATAGAATACAAGAAAGTGAAATTTTTCTTAAGGGTTCCGCAGCCTCTTGAAGATAAGTATAGACGTCTCCGTATTGATCCGCAAGACTCTACTAAACCTGCTCATGACTCGTGAGACCTATGTAACCTAGATCTCTGATACCAACTTGTCATGACCCAAAATCTCACCTGTCGTGATGGCGCATATCTCAATATTAGGCAAGCCGAATATCTTAATAAACCACCATATCTTTTAAATTTGAAAACAAAATAATTAAATTCAGCGGAAGAAATCTCACAATTTCAAATCTAACACTCCCAAAACCCGGTGTCACTAAGTACATGAGCATCTAATATGAATACAATATATGATTTGATAAAAAAACCACTGTCTGAAAGTATAGAACAGTACAATAACTGAAGAAAAGAGAGACAAGGTCAGCAAGCGCCAAATAGCTACCTTGATAGTCTCCAACTGATAGTACTCTGAAATCTAACAACCTCCGTGTCCGAAAGAACCTGGATCTGCACACAAGGTGCAGAGTGTAGTATGAGTACAACTAACTCAATAAGTAACAAGACTAACCTCTGGGCTGAAAGAAATGATGAGCTCCGCAGGTACAATCCAGTAAAAACAATGGTACAGAAATGTAGGCATGCTTTCCAGTTCAATAGTAAACTCAGTACAAGTGAAATAGATCAATACTGCATGATATGAGGCGTATGACATCTCAGTAGAAAGACCTCAAGTAAATACTGGTCACAAATTATTCGGTCACTTGGTACTGTTTATGGCCAATCCAGCCCAGGGGTGTTCCAACCCGTATATAAATACACATCGACTGACAGTCAGTCACCCAGTACCGTATAAGGCTAATCCAGCCCTGGGATAATTTATCCCCCAAATATAAATAATACAATAAAGATCCATGTCCAGGTAAACTCATTACAATACAAATAAGTAAGGCAAGTCCATGCCCTGGTGAAATCCATCCCAAATATATATATAAGCAGTAAGTAAGGCAAGTCCATGCCCTGGGAAGTCCATCCCGAATATCGATGATCATCTATGCTCACTGGGGGTGTGTACAGACTCCGGAGGGGCTCCTTCAGCCCAAGCGTAGTACAAGCCAATATGGCCTACTGCAGGCGGGCAGTCCCGATCCGTATAATAACAAAGCCTATAAGGCCTGCTGCAGGCGGGCAGCCCCGATCCATAAAATAGTAAAGCCCATAAGGCCTGCTGCAAGCGGGCAGCCCCGATCCATATAATAATAACGTATAAAGCCATTCTGGCCTGCTGCAGGCGGGCAACCCCGATCTATTTAATAATAACATATATAAAGCCAAATGACATGCTGCATTGCGCAGCTCAATCCCATAAATATCCTCACAATGGACAATTATTACTGAGTGTGAAATGTACATTGTAGAACAATTAATTCAACAGCATCACGACCCCATGGGTCCAAAAATATCGGCACATAGTCTAAACATGATTCCTCTATCAAGTGCAATATGTTCAGATAATAACATGATTCTTAAATTTTTTTCTTCTTCACAGGATTTATTCAAGACACACTTTCTGTGGTGCACGTCTACATGTTCGTCACCTATCGTGTCTGTCACCTCCAAACAGTTCATATCATACCAAATTCGGGGATTCATACCCTTAGAACCAAGTTTAGAAGTGTTACTTACCTCAGAGCGTGAAATTCCTTACTCTGCTATGCCTTTGCCTAGCAAATCAGTCTCCGAATGCCTCGAATCTAGTCACAAATAATTTGTTTCAATCAACAAAATTCATTGGAATTAATTCCATAAGAAAATAATGATTTTTCCATAAAAATTCGAAAATTAGCTCAAAATCGCTCGTGGAGCCCACGTCTAGGAACTCGACAAAAGTTACAAAATTCGGAAGCCCATTCAACCACGAGTCTAACCATACCATTTTTTCCAAAATCCGACCCCAACTCGACCCTCAAATCTTCAATTTAAACCAAGAGGGTTTTCAAACTTTTCCAACTCAATTCACTAATTAAATGATAAAAACAACCATGGATTCGGGTAATTTAACCAATAATAAGTTAAGAACACTTACCCCGTTGTTTCCTCTGAAAATCACCTAAATATCACCTTAATCCGAGCTCCAAATCGTTAAAAATGAAAAATGGGACGAAGTCCCATTTTTTGAACTTAAACTTTCTGTCCGGACCTCTCTTCTTCGCGAAAGCGACAGGTCCCTCGCGTTAGCGAAGCACAAAATGTGCTGCCTAACATTTGCTCTTGGCGAATGCGAGACACTTCTCGCGAACGCGATGCTTTAGAGAGCCTTTCTTCGCGAACGTGAGCTCCCCTTCGCGAACGTGAAAGCAAAACCCCATGCCCACTATTTTTCCTTTCGCGAACGCGATACCTAAACGCGAACGCGAGACCCCATCTCGAATGCGAAGAGTAAATCCTGCCTGTCTTAAATTCCTCTTCGCGAATGCAAGGGCCCACTCGCGAACGCGAACGAGAAAATCCAAAAAATGCAGCAACATATATGAGCAATCCCTCCAAGGCCACAAATGATCCGCTAACGATCTCAAACTCACCCGAGTCCCTCGGGAAACCGACCAAATATACCAACAAGTCCTAAAACGTCAAACGGACTTAGTCGAACCCTCAAATTACCTAAAATAATGCTAAAACCATAAATTACACCCCAATTCAAGCCTACTGAACTTTGAAATTTCTAATTTCTACAAACGACTCCAGAACCTATCAAATCACGTCCGATTGACTTCAAATTTTGCATACAAGTCATAAATGAAATAACTGAGGTATTCCAATTTTTAGAATCAGATTCCGACCCCGATATCAAAAAGTCAACCCCTCGGTCAAACTTTTCAAAATTTTAACTTTCGGCATTTCAAGCCTAATTACACTGCGGACCTCTAAATAATTTTCCGGACACACTCCTAATTCCAAAATCACCGTACGGAGCTATTGGAATCATCTGAATTAAATTTTGAGGTCATTTACACAAGTCAATATCTGGTCAACTATTTCAACTTAAGCTTCCATGCTAACTCCGAAATACCTTAAAACCAAAATCAATAATTCACACAAGTCATAATACCTCGTAGGAAATTATTCAAGACTTCAAATAGTTAAAATGAGTGTAAATGCTCAAAACGACAGGTCGGGTCGTTACAAGCAGACCTGTCATTACAAGTATATCCCACAAGATTGAAATTACTACCTTTTGGATACCAAAGACAAAGATCATTGGTGCCTTTTTAGATATCTCAAAATTCTTTTGACAGCAATTAAGTGAGACTCCTTCGGATTTGCCTGAAATCTTGCACAAAGGCCTACACTGAAAACAATGTCAGGTCTACTAGCAGTGAGATACAACAATGAGCCGATCATTCCCCTATACAACTTCTGATCGACAGATGAACCAGGTTCATCCATATCCAACTTTGTAGCTGTTATAATAGGAGTGTCAATTTCTTTGGAATCTTCTATTTTAAACCTTTTAAGTAACTCTTTTACATACTTCTGCTGATGGATCATAGTTCCATTTGAATTTTATTTAATTTGTAAGCCTAAAAAGAAATTAAGTTCACCCATCATGCTCATTTCAAATTCACTCCCCATTAGTTTAGCAAAATCTTTACTTAACTTATCAGTAGTTGCTCCAAATATTATATCATCAACATATATCTGAACTACCAAGAGATCTTTACCTTTTTATTTCAAGAACAAAGTATTGTCAATTTTACCTCTCTTGTAGTCATGCTCAAACAAAAACTTTGATAATCTTTCATACCATGCTCTTGGCGCCTGCTTGAGCCCATAAATAGAGGCGATCTAGGAATTGAAGTGTATGGGTTCCTACCGCAATTTCAAGTCAAAAACTAAGGAACGAGTATCGATTATGAACACTATTTACTTCACCCGCATGTGCGTTAAGCCTTTCTATACCTTTATTCCAAGCCCTAAAACCATCTTTTGTAAAAGAATCACTTACCTTTTTACTATATCCTCCAATCTCATTTTTAAACAAGTAACAACATAAGCAAAACGCTGCATCTTCTTTAATACTATATTCTAACCATCCAGAATATGAAGTTTTAAACCATTCCGGATTAAAGTGACGCAATTTTCCACCAAAATTATTTTTTGAAAAAATAAAATTACGAGGCCGACAAGGCCCCCTTTGAATATAATGTCTTCTCACTCGATCGCGTAGATTAGGCAAAAATAAAATTACGAGGCCGACAAGGCTCCCTTTGAATATAATGTCTTCTCACTCGGTCGCGTAGATTAGGAGTATATTTTGAAATTTATTTTCTTTCACCGGGATCAAGGTTAGCAAGATTCAAATCCAACATAATATATTTGCATGATGAATGAGAATAATTGACATTGTCATTAACCACTGACATGAATGAGAGTTTAGCAAAGGAGAACTGGAAGTAGAACCTGAAGAGGTTTGCGGCTTGAAAAATCTCTTGTTCATATTGACTCACTAAAATTTCCTTCAAATCATAAGACACAAAGTAAATATTACAGTAAAGATTTTTTCCCAAAAGATCACTTTACAAAGAATACTCCAAGGAGACGAGAGAATCAATAAACACCTCAACAAAAAAAGATTCTAAAGCGATTCTACTTCTTGTTTATTAATTTTTTCTTAAAAAATAAGATCTAGAACCTAACTTCATAAGTTAAAATAAAAGATTAAAATTTACAAAAGCTAAAAATAATAATAAAAATTAAAGTAGATGATCCCAATCCCAAATCCAACGAATATTAATACACTACTTTTACAAGAAGTGATCATAACAATGGTTACAAAACGTTAAGAGCTATTATTTCACAAAATATAATATAAGAGGAAAATAATTATTAAAAAAAATTGAAAGAGGGAGAAGACCTGCAATGGATCGCTGGCTTTGTCTTTGATAGGCAACAAAAGAAGAAGCCAAGATTCAAGAAGCCAAGAATGAAGAATAGTGGCTGCAATTCTCATTTGAAACCCTAACCTTTGTTTTTACAATGTTTGATGTGGGAATTTGATACAAAATAACTTTTGAGGAGATTTTGATTTGGTTGTTTCTTTTAGGTTGTCTTTAGCCATTTATTACTATTTTTTTATTTTTAAAAGGTAGACTAAAGGGAAAGTAGTACTAGCTTGTCAGGGAGTTTAGTGTTTTGTGGTCCCCGATACTTTTATTTCATTTATTCTAGTTCATATAAAGTATTGCTCAAAAAATAAAAAATAAAATAAAATAACCTTATGGGGATTCGAACTCGCATTAACAGGTTATGGGACACGAGCCACACCTGGATTCCCTGATTTACCACTGAACCAACAATATATTTTAGGACTGGGTTCCTATATAATTATTTTTATACATTCAATGGATTTTTTAATACAGATACAAGGTCTAGGAAAAAGTTATTGGGTTCCCGGGAACCCATACCTATAACTGTAGATCTGCCCCTGCCCATAAAGTGCTTTGTCAAGTTTGTACACATGATCAGGACTCTCCTTGCTTTCAAACCCCGGAGGTTGCTTGGCAAACACTTCTTCCTTTAGATAGCCATAGAGGAAGGCACTCTTGACATCCATCTGGTGGAGGGTGAAATCCATGTAAGCAACAAAGGCTATAAGGAGACTTA
Source organism: Nicotiana tabacum (assembly GCF_000715075.1). Classification (NCBI taxonomy): domain Eukaryota; kingdom Viridiplantae; phylum Streptophyta; class Magnoliopsida; order Solanales; family Solanaceae; genus Nicotiana; species Nicotiana tabacum. The sequence continues at coordinate 10,627,903 of NC_134103.1, read as the reverse complement.
TTACTTCCAACCTTGCAACTGGAGCAAAGATTTCATCATAGTCTATGCTCTCCTCTTGGCTATATCCTTGAACTACCAATCTTGCCTTGTTCCTTGTAACAGTTCCATCTTTATCAAGTTTGTTTCTGAAGACCCATTTTGTGCCAATTACTGATCTGTCCAAGGGTCTTGGCACCAGATGCCAAACTTGACTCCTTTCAAATTGGTTGAGTTCATCTTGCATTGCATTTACCTAGTCTGCATCCTGCAAAGCCTCAACAATATTTTTAGGTTCAATAAGAGATAAGAAAGCATCAAAAGTACAAAGAATTTTTAATGAAGATCTGGTTTTGATTCCAGAGGTTAGATCAGTAATTATGTTCTCAATGGGATGAGAACTTTGATACTTGTAAGGTTTCACAATCAACTGGTTTTCCCTTGGTGTTCTTTCAATGCTTTGTTGCTATGGAACAAGTTCATGGACAGGTTCCCTTGAGGTTTGAGAATCATTTTCTCTTTGTTCTATTCCCCGTTTCAGGTTGCCCTGGGTAGAAGGACCTGTTCCATCACCTATTCCTTCTTCCAGTGCAGCTTCAGTCTGGGCTGTGGTTTCATTTAAGTTTCTTACCAGCCCAATTTCTTCATCATCATGTTCCTATCTCTCAGAAAGAATGTTAGTTTCATCAAAAACCACATGAACACTTTCTTCAACACACATAGTTCTTTTGTTATATACCTTATATGCTTTACTATGTGAAGAATATCCCAAGAATACTCCCCCATCATTTCTGGGATCAAACTTGCCTAGGGAGTCTTTACCATTGTTGTGCACAAAGAACTTGCATCCAAATGCCCTAAGATGGGAATTATTTGGTTTTTTTCTTTTAAGTAACTAGTAGGGAGTCTTCTCTACTAGAGGTCTTGTCATGCACCTATTTATGATATAGCATGCAGTATTTACAGCTTCTGCCCAGAAGCTGTGGGGCAGCTTACTAGAAAGAGGCATAGTCCTAGCCATATATTCATGAGTCCTATTCTTTCTTTCAACTACTTCATTATGGTGTGGAGTTGTAGGGGCAGAAAAATTATGATCTATGCCTTGCACATCACAATATTCAGCAAATTTAGCAATTTCAAATTCAGTACCATGATCAGACCTGATTGATGCAAGTTGATTTCCTAATTGCTTCTGAGTTTTTCTAACAATGGAAGTGAACATGTAAAATGCTTCATTTTTAGATGTTAAAAACAGTGTCCAGGTAAACCTAGAATAATCATCAACAAGCACCATCACATATCTCTTACCACCTCTACTTAATGTTCTCATTGGACCACAGAGATCCATATGAACCAGTTCCATCGTTCTGGTGGTATTTACCACTTTCTTGCATTTAAAAGAGGATCTTACCTGCTTCCCCCTTGCACAAGCCTCACAAACTTTGTCTTCCTTGAACTTAATGTTAGGCAATCCTATCACCAAGTCCTTGGGGACTAATTTGTTGAGTTGTCTTAGACTTGTATGTCCAAGCCTCTTATGCCAAAGGATGGGATCACTATCTAGCACACTTAAGCAAGTTAGTTCATTCTCTGAGAGTGTGGACAGATCTATAATATATATTATTCACTCTTTTACCCTGCAAAACAATCTTGTCAGTGATAAGATTTATCACAAAACATTTAGTAGAGGTGAATGCTACCAAGTTACCTCTATCACACAATTATGACACACTGATTAGGCTATACTTCAAGCCATCTATCAAGTAGACATTCTCAATGGAATGAGAATCATCCTTACCTATCTTACCAACCCCAATGATTTCACCTTTCTTTCCATTTCCAAAGGAGACATTTCCTCCTTTGAGGTCCTCAAGTGAAAGGAACTGGTCCTTGCTTCCTGTCATATGCTTTGAGCAACCACTATCTATGTACCATATTTGGCTGCTCCCCTTCACTTTGAACCTGCAAAAAGAAATCAGGGGTTAGTCTTAGGAACCCAAACTAGTTTGGGTCCCTTTCTATAGGCAAAAGGATGAATCAAATTCTTTTTAGCCCAACCTGGCAGCCTATTTTTCCCTTGAGCAAACTTTTTATTCTTTTGAATAGCCTTTTCTTTTGTAGTGCATTCACTTTTATAGTGACCAGTCTTACCACAGTGTGTGTAAATTTTGTTCTCAAGAAGTGTGAGATACTTACTTTTGGGATCCCATTTAGGTGGCAGATTCCCAAAGCCAATTCCTCTTCTATTGCTACTGTGATGTTCCTGTAGCCATGACAGTACATCGGAGGACCTGTTCCATTTACAAGTTCTGTCTAGTTCATGTTTGACCTTGCCTAGATCCTTTGTCAAAATTCCTACCTGCTCATCCTTCTTATACAACTCATCTTTTAGTTTACCTACATTTTCTTCTAGAGTGAGTTGTGTGCAATCAACTGTCTTCGTACTTGTTCCTAGTTTTAGTTTTAGGTTTTCAGATTTAAGTTCTAGGATATTTGATTCAAATGCATGAACCTGGTTCTTTAGTGCAGTATTTTCACTTACAGTCTCACTAACTCTAAGTTCCAGGTTCTTACACTTTGCTTTTAAAATCACACATTCCTTAGACAACTGTTTCTTTTCATTGTTTATATCCTCGGATTCATCAATGAAATCTAGAAGTAACTCAGATAGACTTTCTTTAGACAAAATATTAATCTTGTCTTTTAGATGGATTATATTTACTTCAAAATCCTCATCGGATTCTCCAATTTCCATAATTGCTTGTTCATCTTCATCTTTATCATCTGAGTCCTCATCTAAGATTTCTTCCCAAGCAGCAACCATAGCCTTTGTTGATCCTTTGTTCTTCTTGGGATGAACCTGTTCCTTCTTTCCGTTTCTTCGTTCAGCTCTTTCCTTCTTCCATTCAGTTTCCCAGTGAGGGCAGTTTTTGATGTGGTGATCAGTCTTCCCACACTTGTAGCAGCCCTCACTGGTCTGGTTTTCAGGAACCCTTGGTTTGCTGTAGCCTCTACTTCTTGAAGAACCCTTTCCTCTTATTAGGTTCTTCTTGAAATCCTTTGTGATCATAGCCATTTCATCATCTTCTAGATCAGAACCTTCAGTGATTCTGAGTTCCAGATTCCTTTCCTTCTTGGGTACATCCATCTTTATGGTTTGCCTTCTAAGTTCATAAGCAGTGAGATTTCCAATTAGCTCATCCAACCTAAGAGTGACAATGTGCTTTGATTCTTGAATAGCAGTGTTTTTGCTCTCCCATGAGACTGGCAGAACCCTTGTCAAAATCTTCTCAACTTTGTCTTCTTCAAGAATAACCCTTCCAAGAGACTTAAGTTCACTTGTTAGTGTGGTGAACCTTGTATACATCTCTTGGATAGTTTCCCCTTCCTTCATGGTGAAATTCTCATATTGAGAATATAGTAGTGTTCCTCTAGACCTCTTCACTTGAGGTGTTCCTTCATGGGCCACTTGCAAAGTGTCCCAGATTTCCTTGGCAGTGGTACAACTTTGTATTCTACTATACTTATCTGGACCGAGTCCACAAACAAGCCATTTTGGGCTTTAGCATTCTTCTCTCATTTCCTCAAGTCGTCAGCAGTGCAGTCAGCTCTTGTTTTTGGCACCTCTTCTCTTTCGGCAATTATCTTCATGGTAGCCAGTGGATCATCTGTGACAATATCCCATAGCTCATACTCTTCTCCTATGATGTGATCTCTCATTCTGTTCTTCCACCAAGAGTAATACTGGCCGTTGAAGAGTGGTGGCCTAGCAGTGGATTGCTCTTCCCAGTTTCCAGGTGGTGCACTCATCTTGATTTTCTCCTAAGGTGTTAGCCTCTTCAAGGATAACCTACTCTGATACCAATTGATATTTTATACGTCAATACCACACAAGAGGGGGGGGGTGATTTGTGTGGTGTCCAATTTTTTGCGTGCACAGATTATAGAAGGACATGGTTCTTCTATGTGTTCCAACTACTACTATTGAGGAATAATAAGTACAAAAAATAAAGAACACAGAGATTTTTACGTGGAAAATACTTGGCTCAAAAGGTGAAAAAAAACCACGACCTACTTCCTAGTAGGATTTTTCCAAACTCTCCACTAAATCACTGAGCCAAAAACTGCATTTACAAAACACTTTTGTAAACCTAGGATTAACTCTAATCTCGTTGTGGCACACAATCTCTAACTTGAATACTCTGAGTACCTATTACAATTCCCTCTAGATAAAGCTGAAAGGTAAAATATGAAAACACCTACTGCAATTGAACTAGAATAAAAGACAGACACTTGGAGCTGGTTCTTCTATCTGGTTCATGTAGCTTCAGGTTCGCACACTTGAATCACACACGAACTGCTTGCAAAATGCCTTGCTATTTTGCTCTCAATTCACGTTTAACTTCTGCTTTTATGCGCTCCATGTAGAATGAGAACATCCTGCGATTTATAGAGTTAGTATAGTAGAAAATAACTAGAGTTCTAATGCTGCTCTTCCTTGGTGGAAGAGTTCTACTTAATCTCAACTACTAACTTCTTCCTTATCTTGTATAATGTTCTCGTTGAGTAAAGAGTCCTTCTCCTTATTAATTATGCAATCTTTTCAATCAGGAGATATCTATTATTATGCCAGATTTTGTTTATCTCCTGCATGTGTATCTCACGTGCTTTGAATCTGCCCGTGTCTATGCCTACCAATGATAGACCTGGTTCATCCCTGAGTTCCTTTGTCAATCTTCAAAACTATTCTTTACTTGGCCAACACAGGAGTTACGAATATTTTTGAATGGATTTTTGTAAAATCCTAAAGCCTTTAAGTAAGGCAATGACTAACTCGGGGAGGGGGGGGGTGAATTGTTTTAGGTATAGCGCTCTTTTAAAGGGCGCTTTACCCATTTGAATTATTATTATGTCAGTTAAATGCAGAAGACTTATTGGTGGGCCCACAAAATAGGTATAGCGCTCTTTAAAAAGCGCTATACATATAACGCCATTAATAACAGTGTTATAGATGTATAGCGCTTTTTTAAAGAGCGTTATACCTTAACGTCCAAAACGTCCGTTAATGTATAACGCTCTTTAAAAGAGCGTTATACATAGATAAGTTACTCTTTTTTTTACACTTATTTCCGTCCTACATGGCAAAAAGAGTCACATTTAGGTTCTGGACTCTATTTCTCATTGTAAACACACCAAAATCGAGAGAAGCGAGAGAGAGTTAGAGCGAATAATCCACATATTGTAGTTTGTGAGTTAAATATTGAGTGAGAGTAATATTGTAGTTAGGTGTTTAAAATAAAGAGTGTTTATTTCTTTCAAAGTTGTAGTAGTCTCTTGACACTACCAAGTTATAATATTATAGTGGTATTATATTGCTCTGCTCGGGTATTGTATTTTACCCCGTTAAAAGATTTGGTTTCGTTGTTACTCTCTTGTGTTATTGTTATTTACCGTGAATATTATTCCTGGGCGGGATATTATTTTTCCCAACAATGTGGTATTAGAGCCATGGCGAATAATGATCCACTATCTTTTCAGTATCCGCGTTTCACAAAAGATAATTATGAGAAATGACGTCTACGTATGAAAGCCATTATTGGCTCCCAGGATGTGTGGAAAATCATAAATCGAGGGTATGTAAAGCCCGATAATGAGGAAACTCTACCTCAAAATGAGAAAGAGGTCTTGGCAAAAACAAGAAAAAAGGATAAACAAGCCCTCACACTCATCCACCAATGTTTGGATGATGCCATATTTGAGAAGGTGGTACATACTACCACCTCAAAAGAAGCTTGGGCTACCACCTCAAAAGAAGCTTGGGAGATTTTACAAACTTCTCTTCAAGGAGTTGACAAGGTGAGGAAGGTAAAACTTCAAACTCTAAGAGATGATTTTGAAGTTTTAAAAATGAAAGAATTCGAATGCATTTCGAATTATTGTTCAAAAGTGAAGGCTGTTGTAAATCAATTGAGAAGATACGTGGAGGACATAAAGATGTTCGTATGGTTGAAAAGATCCTTCGTACTTTAACACCCAATTTTGATTTTGTGGTGTGTGCTATTGAAGAGTTTAAAGATTTAGACTCTATGATGGTGGAGCAATTGGAGGGTTCTTTACAGGCCCACAAAGAATAAGATCAAAAGGAGACAATAAGTGCCACTGGAGAAACTTCTTAAAACTCAGGCATCCTTCAAGGATTATGGAGATGAAAAGAGCTATCAAAGGAATGGACGGGGGCGAGGCCATGACGGCCATAGAAGAGGAAGAAGTAATGGTAACAACTTCAACAATGAAGTTAAAATCCACCAAACATTCAGAAGCCGTGGCCATGGACAAAGAGGAGGAAGAGGACGTGGCTACTACCAAGAAAAAAATAGACAAGGGTATGACAAATCAATAATTGAGTGTTATAATTGTCATAAATTTGGCCATTACTTTTGGGAGTGTCATAGCAATGTTGAAGAAAAATCTAACCTTGTTGACGACAAGAAAGAAGAAGATAAGTCAACATTGTTGCTGGCACTCAAGGAAGAAGACATGGATGATTGTATCTCGTACGTATTTGGACAATGGAGCAAGCAATCATATGTGTGGATACAAAGAGAAGTTTGTGGAGATCAATAAAACGGTGAGAGGTAATGTGTCCTTTGGAGATACCTCAAAGATTCAAATCGAAGGGATAAGTATGATTCTGATCTCCTATAAAAATGGGGACCACAAGTTAATTCGAGAAGTTTATTATGTCCCAAAACTAAAAAGTAATATTTTGAGTTTGTGCCAACTTCTTGAAAAGGAATATGACATCCACATGAAAAATATGCATCTTTGGCTTAGAGATTCAAGTGAAATTCTAATTGCTAAAGTGCATATGGAAAATAATAGATTATTTTCTCTGAATCTTAAGATAATTGATACAAAGTGTTTGAAGGCTAATGTGCAAGATGAATCATGGTGTTGGCACATGCGATTTGGGCACTTGAATTTTGAAGCGTTGAAATCAATGGGAGAAAAGAACATGGTGCATAGGATACCATCAACCAACCATCCCAATCAATTGTGTGAAGCTTGTCTTCTTGGAAAACATGTAAGGAGGAGTTTTCCAAAGGAGGCCATGTCAAGATCAACCAAACCGCTCCAGCTTGTTCACACTGATGTGTGTAGGTCAACCAATCCACCTTCCTTTGGTAAATGTAACTACTTTCTGCTCTTTATTGATGACATTAGCAGAAAGACTTGGGTTTATTTCTTGAACCAAAAATCTGAAGCTTTTACTGCTTTTAAAATTTTTAAAGTACTTGTGGAAAAAGAAAGTGGTTATGAAATAAAAGCTTTAAGGTCCGATAGAGGAGGCGAATTCACTTCAAAAGAATTTAATGACTTTTTTCAATCTTATGGAATTTATCGCCCTCTAACAGTACCTTATTCACCCCAACAAAATGGAGTTGTAGAGAGAAAGAAACGAACAATTCTTAATATGGCTAGATGTATGTTAAAAGCTAAAAGTATGCCCAAGGAATATTGAGCCGAAGCTGTTTCTTGTGCAGTTTATTTGAACAATAGGTCTCCAATAAGGAATGTTAGAGATCAAACCCCTCAAGAAGCATGGAGTGGAAGAAATCCAAGTGTCAAGCACTTGAGAATCTTTGGGAGCATAGCATATGCTTGTGTGCCACAACAAGGGAGAGCGAAGCTTGACGATCGAAGTGTTAAGCATGTGTTTGTTGGATATGATACGAGTTCAAAAGTATACAAGTTATACAACCCAAGCAGCGGCAAGGTGGTGTTGAGTCATGATGTTGAATTTGATGAAGAATTGGCATGGAATTGGGAAGCTCACGAAGAAACTTCATATGAGTTTCTTCCATACTTTGGTGATGAAGAAGAACTAGAGATCGTGGAGTCTGTGCAAGATGCAACTCCACCTCCTTCTCCAACCAATGATGTATCTCCTTCTTCTCAACAAAGTTCAAATGAACAACCACAACAGACGAGGAGTATTCAAGAGCTCTATGAGGACACAAAAGAAGTTACTAATTTTGATTTTTTATATTGTCTCTTTGCTGACAGTGAACCAATGAACTTTGATGAATATGCTACAGACAAAAAGGTGGAGACAAGCCGTGGAGGAGGAGATTGAGTCAATAGAGAAGAACAACACTTGGGAGTTAACAACTCTTCCCAAGGGTCATCGAGCAATTGGAGTGAAATGGGTATACAAGACAAAGAAGAATGTTGATGGAGATATGGAGAGATACAAGGCACGACTTGTGGCTAAAGGTTACAAGCAAAGACAAGGCATTGACTATGAAGAAGTCTATGCACCTATTTCCCGCATGGAGAAGATTCATTTGCTGATCTCTTTGGCGGCGCAAATGAAGTGGAAGATCCATCAACTAGATGTCAAGTCAGCCTTCTTGAATGGCTATCTTGAAGAAGAAGTCTATGTTGAACAACCATTGGGCTTCATAGTCAAAAACAATAAAGATAAAGTGTTGAAGTTGAACAAAGCTTTATATGGATTGAAGCAAGCCCCGCGAGCATGGAACAGTTGCATCGACAAGTATTTTTAAGAAAATGGGTTTACTCATTGTCTCCATGAATATGCTCTCTACCTTAAAGTTCATACTAATGGAGATATCTTACTTGTTTGTCTTTATGTTAATGATCTTATTTTTACAGGTAATAACCCAAGTTTGTTTGAAATTTTTAAAAAAGATATGACCCGTGAGTTCGAGATGACGGATGTAAGGCTCATGTCATACTACTTGGGCATAGAAGTGAAGCAGATGGAAAATAAAATTTTCATCTCTCAAGAAAGCTATACGAAGGAGATCTTAAAGAAATTCAACATGCTCGATTGCAACCCCGTGAACACACTGATGGAGAGTGGGACAAAATTGTCCAAGTTTGACGAAGGAGAAAAAATAGATCCCATATTTTTTAAAAGTCTTGTGGGAAGTTTGAGGTATTTGACTTGTACCAAGCCAGATATACTCTTTGTAGTTGGAGTAGTAAGTCGCTTCATGGAAGCTCCTACCTCTACCTATTTGAAGGTCACTAGAAGAATTCTTCGTTACCTAAAAAGTACGATCGACTTTGGATTGTTTTATTCTTCTTCTAATGACTTTGACCTTGTGGAATTTTGTGATAGTGATTATGCCGGAGATATTGATGATAGAAAAAGTACAACTAGTTTTGTATTTTTCTTGGGTAATTATGTTATTTCTTGGAGTTCATAGAAACAATCAATCGTTACTCTCTCGACTTGTGAAGGTGAATATATAGCAACAACATCTTGTACATGTCATGCTATTTGGCTGAGAAGATTGTTGAAGGAGCTTAATTTACCACAAATTGAAGCTACAGAGATTTGTATTGACAATAAATCTGCATAGGCACTCGCGAAGAATTCAGTGTATCATGATCGAAGCAAGCATATTGATACAAGGTATCACTTCATCAGAGAATACATTGCCAAGAAGGAAATCGTACTCAAATATGTGAAGTCTCATGATCAAACTACAGATATCTTTACAAAGCCTCTCAAGTTTGAAGATTTTCAGAAATTGAGATCAAGGCTTGGAATGAAGAAGATAAATCAAAATTAAGGGAGAGATTTGTAGGGTCCAGTCCTCAAATAATAAATAAATAAATAAATAAAAAATAGTGATTGGTTGAAAGAAAGGCAAATGGTGGGCTATGCAGAACAATTTGCAAAACCAATTCCAAATTGGTTTTCGGCGTTGCCCATCTTACTAGCTACTTGCAACGAACCAAACAATTTGATGGGTTCCTTAGGTGGCCATTTACTGCTATAAATAGCAGTTGCATTTCTCATTGTAAACACACCAAAATCGAGAGAAGCCGGAGAGAGTAATTCACATATTGTAGTCTGTGAGATAAATATTTAGTGAGATTAATATTGTAGTGAGGTGTTTAAAATAAAGAATGTTTATTTCTTTCGAAGTTGTAGTAGTCTCTTGATACTACCAAATTGTAATATTATAGTGGTATTATATTGCTCCTCTCGAGTATTGTATTTTACCCCGTTAAAAAATTTGGTGTCGTTGTTACTCTCTTGTGTTATTGTTATTTACCGTGAATATTATTCCTGTCAGGATATTATTTTTCCCAAACACTCTCCAACTCTTCTTTTTCCGATCATAAAAGAAAATGCAATATGGCTCGAAAATGCCGTGGCTCGACACGATCACGATCTCACCATCAGAAGAACTGCTACAATATTAATAGAGCCAAGCCAACCTAGAAGAAAAGATCTGGGAAAAGCGATAGTATGCTTCACCCATTCTTCACTACTTTCAAACCTTTCGAAAAGCCATAAATCCATCTCATTCAGATTCAAACGAGGATCAACTAATATGACAACTAATTTTCCCTCCAATTCTATCAAGTTAAAAAACTCTCGTAAGGGATCTTTCCATAACAAGATAATTCTGAAAATTTCGGTTCTAACATTAAATTCCACTATGCATATTTTATTGCTGTTATCTCCGAAGAAATAGATAGCTCCATTGATGCAAACTCCTCCCTGCTCTAATAATGGAGAAAAATAGGGTGCACCCATTATCTCTCTCCACGTTTCACTTGTGCCTAGAGTGAAAACCCAGTATCTTGTGGGTTCAGAAAGATGATAATAAGTAATCATCAAAATTTTGTACTTCTTTTCATTTGGTTCAAAACCTAATGAATAATAATAACAGTAATAATAATCAACGCCCATGAGATTTAGGCAAGGAAGAGATCTAAATGTTGTTGTAGTAGGATTGTAAATAACATGGAGCTGTGCTCTTGAACTCCATAAGCAAATAAGCCTTCTACATAATCAAATCTAGGATACTTCATATAGGAATCATTCAATTTCTCAAAATAAATATAGGAAACTTTTCGATGTCCGACCTTCAGGTCTATGGTGTAAAAATGTTCTTCCACACTTGAGCGTAAAAGAAATTTGATTGAGTGGCTTTGATTGATGGTAACATCACTCAGCGCTATACAAATACCTGTTGCGGCGTGCAGCCCAATCCCTTTTTATAGTCGACTGCGCTCACTGGGGGTGTACACACTCATGAGGGTCTCCTACAGCTCAAGCGCTATAATCACGGACAACTCACGTGCCATAATATAAATATTTGGATCCGCACGGCCAACTCACATGTTGCACGGCCACCTCACGTGCAATAATAATATAAGGATCCGCATGGCCAACTCACGTGCTGGGCGGCCAACTCACATGCAATAATAATATCTGGATCCGCACGGCCAACTCACGTGCTATAATAATATCTGGATCCGCACGGCCAACTCACGTGCAATAATATAATATATAGATCCGCACGGCTAACTCACGTACAATAATATAATATATAGATCCGCACGGCCAACTCACGTGCAATAATATAATATATATAAAGCCAACATGGTCTCCTGCGGCGTGCAGTCCGATCCTAAAAATATCCTCAAAATTAGGCCATCGGCCTCCCTCAGTCATCAATCTCTCCAGTCTCTCTTTCATGGGCTCACAATGTCATGAGAATAGCCCCAAAAAAATGATGATATGATGTATCAATAAATAATAACAGAGACTGAGATATGATATGTAATGACATGAATATGACTGAGTATAATTTTCAATTTAAAACAAATAATTCACAACAATATGACCTCTGTGGGTCCCAATAATACTGGCACATAGCCTCAACATGATTTTTAATATGCTTTTCAGCTCAATTTCTTTAACACATAAAACCGCATGGAAAATATCAAGATTATTTAACTACAAAATTATACAGAAACAATTATATCACAATTTCTATAGTGCACGCTCACACGCCCGTCATCTAGCATGTGCGTCACCTCCCAACAATTCACATAATACATATATTCAGGGTTCATACCCTCAGCTCCAAGATTAGAAGAGTTACTTACCTCGAACAAGCCAAATCCAATGTCGAGCAAGCTAAGCAATGCTCCAGAAATTTCATTCTGCGCGTATCAACTTCCAAATGACTCGAATCTAGTCATAATTAATTTGATTCAGCTCACAAAAATTATAGGAATTAATTCCATATCAAAATACTAATATTTTCCAAAAATCCGAAATTACGCCCCAAAAATCACCCGTGAGGCCCACGTCTCGGAATCCGACGAAACTCATAAAATTCGATAACCCATCCAATTACAAGTTCAACCACACTAATTTCACTCGAATCCGACTCCAAATCGGTATTCAAACTTAAAAAATTCACTTTATGACATTATAAAAATTTCCTTCTATTTCTCTTGAAGATTCAATAATCTTACACCAAAAATGAAGATTAATTCATGGAATATAATCACAAGGGAGTTATGAACACTTACCCCAAGTTGTGTGAAAACTTTTCTGTCCAAAATCACCCAAACCGAGTTTTAAAATGTCCAAAATGAGAAAAATCTCGGAACCCTCGTTTTTAACACTGCCCAGGCATTTCCACACCTGCGGTGCCTAGGCTCGCACCTGCACATCCGCTTTTGCGTAAAAAAATGCGCACCTGCGAAAATAGCCAGCCCTCTAAAATCTCGCATCTGCGGCACTATTCTCGCATCTGCGGGCTTCGCAGATGCTCATTCCCCTTCGCATCTGCGGTCGCCTCACGCTAGCCTCAGTCCGCATCTGCGCTAACTCCTTTGCACCTGCGGCCTCGCAGATGCGGCAAATTCCTCGCACACGCGAGCACTGCCCAGTTCCACACATTGCCGCTTCTGCGACTGATCTCGCACACATGCGACTTCACACCTGCGATCAAAAGCTTCGCACCTGCAATCACACTAGTAGGCAGCAGTTGCAGAAATGTTTCAAGTTGAATTTGATTTGTGAACCATCCGAAACTCACCCGAGCCACTCGGGACCCCCGTTCAAATACACCAACAAGTCCTAAAACACACCACGGATCTACTCGAGGCCTCAAATCACATCAAACAACCTCAAAGATACGAACTACACACGGATTCAAGCCTAATAAATTTTTAAATTTCCAAATTCTACAAACGACGTCGAAACCTATCAAATCACGTGCGATTGACCTCAAATTTTGCACACAAGTCACATTTCACATTACGGGCCTACTCAAATTTTCAGAATCAGATTTCGACCTCGATATCAAAAAGTCAACCCCCGGTCAAACTTTCAAAAATTTCATCTTTCGGCATTTCAAGCCTAATTTCACTACGGACCTCCAAATAATTTTTCGGACACGCTTCTAAGTCCAAAATCACCATACGGAGCTATTGGAATCATCAGAATTAAATTCCGAGGTCGTTTATACATAAGTCGACATCCAGTCACTATTTTAACTTAAACTTTAAACCTTGGAACTAACTGTTCCAATTCATTCCAAAACCTCACCGGACCCGAACCAATTACCCCGGCAAGTCACACAACAACTGTAAAGTACAATTTGAATAGTAAATGGGGAAGTGGGGTTATAATACTCAAAACGACCGGCCGGGTCGTTACAAGGTCACTCATTCTTTGACATTTGGATAAGTGGGTCCCAGTTTCACCACTATATTCATACTTTTTCTCCTCCCTCGGTCCTTCTTACTCGCTCTGAAAGAAGAAGAAAAAGAAAGGTTTCCTCTCCAGAACTAGCAGTCACAGGTTGCGATGGTGACAATTTTAATTAGATTGTTTTCCTTGTGTTAGGAATAAAATTTGAAAATTCTGTCCACAAAATTGATACCATTTAATTTGTTTTGCAGCATTTGAAAAAGAATAAAAAGCTAGAAGCTGGGATTTCGTCTATCAATAATAATAAAATGGTTGGTTGTAAATCCTAAGAGATCCCACACCCCTTATTCAATGCTATTTCAGTCGTTACTATTGCTTCGTCTTGAATTTTTCCAGCAATATTTAAAGCGATTGCAAGAACCCTAGAAAAAAAGTAGTAATATATAATCCTAGACGCAGAATATCTACAAATAGTTGAATAAACTTTTTAAAATGGATTTGAAAAAGAGAAGAGATGCAAAATAGGAGGAGTAAGGTTTACATAAAGTAAAGCTTTGTAAATCAGCACATGATCAGCTGACGAGAGGCAGGGAAGAAAGAGACAACTAAAGGAAGAAAGATGCTCCAAAATGGGAGTCAAAGTGGGACCCACTAGTCCAAATGTCATACATTAAAAGGTCTCATACAAGTATAACGTGATGTGTAAGACACAAAGTAAACTTTCTCCACCATTGCCTAAACAGAAGTCTCAATAGAGTGTACCAATTTGATGTTCCTTGATGGTGATATTCTTTTTTTTTATATAGGAGAGGTTTAAATCCCTCTCATATTGTGGGAGCTAACAACGTAAATATCTAACCTATCTTTTGTAATGAATTGAGATTACTCAATCCAAGGATGTCAAATTGGCGGGTTGGGCCGCAGTTAAAATAGGCTGATGACCCGCGAAAAAATTACTTGAACGGGGTCAAGATAAGCTAAAATTTGGGTCATAACCCAAGCCGTCGAACTCTTACCAAACTTTGATTAATATGTATTTTTTTTAATGAATTGTATAATTATTAAATAAGACTTTTTTTTTCTTTTGTTATGCTCATATATAACATATAAAACAAAAAAGAATTATTTCTAAAATATTTTGACAAAATTACTCATGAATCGATTTGGGCAAAAAATCAGCTCAACTTTAAATAAGTTGAGATGTGTTGGGTCAAGATAGGCTAATGTCAATAAATGAATGAGTCAATAACCAACCCAACCTTAAGTGGGTGGACGGGTCATTGGGGCATGGGCCAAATTTTACTTGGGAAGGGGAAGGAGATTAAGGAGCCATAACTAAAGTGGTTTTAAAAAAAAAAAAGGAGTTTTTACACTGTTGGTCCTTTTTAAAAAAATATTCTCATAAATAAAACTACTTTTTGTTTATTCCAAAAATAGCAAATTCTTTTACATTTTTATCAGTATTGACATATTATGAGATTGATTAAAATATTAACATGTCCACAAAATCAGGAATTAGTTTAAAAGAACATTTGACCCATTAATTAATAAATTTTATACCCTATTAACCTATTATCCTCTCTCCCCTCAAATTTCTCGTATCCCCTGCCCCATATTTATTCTCCCTCTCTCTCTCTCTCTCTCTCGTCCTCTCATCTTCCATCTTCACCCTTTTCAGTCTAACCACCATATTCCTTCCATTTCTAACCTCTAAATCTGTCAACGACCAGCAAACGGAAATGGTGAATCCATCATCTTCAGATCTGAAAAAGGAACATCTTCATAAAAGCATCATTATTTACCCATGCCCTTCTTATCTGTTTTTATATATCTCTTCTCACTTTGGAAGAAAAAGAAACAAAGAAAATAAAAATAAAAAAGAAAAAAGAAAAAGAATAAGATGTATACTTTATATTTTATCTAATGTATATTTGATAAAAATTACCATGTTATGCCATTTATATATTTTAACATTCAATATACCATAATTATTATGTAAATATACCAAGATTATTCTAAATAAAAAACCCAAATATACATAGAACGCATATACATAATACCATTATTATACCACTTATATAATTGAGTATGAAATATACCAAAATTATTCTATAAATATATAATGGCATCGTTTGAGTATTATACCTTTTATATAATTAATATTGCTAATTGAATATATATTATACCAATAATTATTTCTTGTGAAAGTCATTTTTGCGAGAAATTAAGAAACGATTGTGTGAAAATTAAAAGGTTATACGGTTATGCGTGATTTTAGGAAGACTTTGTTTTTTATAAATACGTTTGTGATTTAAATAAAAATATGTTGCTGCCATTAAATATAAATATCATTATCCTGCTAGGATTTTGTATTTAGTTTTGAAAGCCTGACAATTTTGAAACGATCCCTTTAAAAAGTGACATTTCGGAAAGAGACACCTTTGTTTATCAGTTTTTAAAACGGAAAGAGCGTTAAAAGACGAGTTTGTTGTTTTCTATTACAGTGCACTATTTTTTCTTAAGCTCTAAGAAAATAGATAAATATAAACCCTTACATATTATAAGTGCCACATCAGACTCTTATGTCTTTGTTTTACATAGTCATATATAGATTATTTAATTTGTGAGTGCTATTTCTTGTATGATATGTTGTATAGACTGAGTATCACAATTCAACTATTCTATTTCGCTTTTGTTTTAGGAATCTTATAAAAATGTCCCAAATAAATTTTAACTAACCAACCTCTAGCTATTAATCATAAACTTATCAAAACTAATCAAACACATATAAAAATTATAAAACCAAACAAATATGGTTCTTTCTCTTCAAGAATCACACGCAAAAATCTCCTTCCATATTTTTAAGCGTGATCAACAATATTAGATGCAAAACGGAAAGAAAATTTTATGGATGAGGTAGCAAACACGGTGATGAAAGACGACGACGACAACAACAACAACAACCCAGTAGAAATCTCACAAGTGGGGTCTGGGAGGGTAGGATGTACACAGTCTTAACCCTATCCTAGGAGGGCAGAGAGACTGTTTTCAAAAGACTCTCGGCTAAAGAAGATGGAAGAAGCACTGATAACAATTCATAGTAAGACAATATATTTAGAAAACTAAATTGAAGATAGCAATAAAGAATATGAAATAAGTACCGATAGTAAGTAATAGCAAGACAATCTGTTAAGAAAAACTAAATCTGAGGTCTGATAGCAATAGAGAATATGAAAGAGCACGGATTACCAACTAAGGAAGTACTGGTGACAAGTAATAGTATAACAAGATAAGAGAAAATAACAAACTCGGGATAAAAGGGTACCATACCAACACTAACACTAACGAACTAATGAAGATAAAGGGAAACGCATCACTACTTACTAATCTTCTACCCTAATCCTTAATTTCCACACCCTCCTATCCAGGGCCATGTCCTCAGTGAGCTCAAGTTACGCCATGTCCCGCCTGATCACCTTCCCCCAAGGCTTCTTTGGCCTACCTCTACCCTTACTCTGACCCCCTCCCCTCCCCAAGGAAAACCTCTCACATCTCCTGACTGGAGCATCCGCGCTTCTCCTCTTAACATGCCCGAACCATATTAGTCTCGCCTCTCGCGTCTTTTCCTCCACAGGAGCAACTCCCACCTTGTCCCGAATAATTTCATTCCTAATTCTATCTAACCTAGTATGCCCACAAATCTATCTCGACATCCTAATTTTAACTACTTTCATCTGCTGGACATGTGAGTTCTTGACTGGCCAACACTCTACCCCATACAACATAGTCGGTCTAACCACTACCTTGTATAACTTACCCTTAAGTCTCAACGACACATTCTTATCGCACAAGACACCGGAAGTGAGCCTCCACTTCATCCACACTACCCCGATAGGATGTGTGACATCCTCATCAATCTCCCCATCATTTTGAGTTATAGATACCAGATACTTGAAACTCTCTCTCCTGGGGATGACTAGTGTGAGCACATAATTTTTGCCCTATGCGAAATTACTCCTAAAAAATATTCAAAGTAGTTTTAAACCATTTTCGTAGAATTTTAGGAATTTTATTTGTCATTTTGCATCATTAGAAGCATCGCCAAAATCGCAAAAATCTTTAAAAAATTTATCTTTCATTTCATGGCATTTTAGGAACTCATCGTTTGTTAAACGCATAATTAAAATATCTAAAAAATCACAAAAATATATTAGTTGCTCTTGCCTTTGTTTTGCATTGTTAGGTTCAATTAATTAGGTAATTAATATATTAGCTAATCTACTTGCATTTTCAGTGAAATAATTAGTTAATTGTTATTTTGCAAAATAGGATTAATTTGAAATATTGAGTAGAGTGGCTACAATTTAAAGTTAAATAATTGTTTGAAGAAAGAAGGGAAAAGGGGGTTGTTTTGAATTTAAAATCGGACTGGGCCAACTCTAAGTGGCCCAATTGCCCAATCCGCCCCAATCAAATTACCCTACCTGATCCAGCCTTCAAGGACCCAAAACGACCCTGTTTCCCCCTTTAATCCTGGCCCTTCATCTCAGCTCATCCAACGGACTGGAACTCCTTACCCCTTCCCTTAAAACTGTCTCAAACACCCCCATACCCTTGAGACCAGACCTCAATCTTCATCTTCCTCCTTGTCATCTCTTATCAAACCCTAGCCGCCCCAAAAATCCACCCCGGCGGCACCACCTCAAACAGCTCCAATCTCCCTCAAATTCACACCCCATAATCCCCACCTCCTCCTCATCCTATATCAAATTTCCTCTAAAACATCTTAGTTTCCCCCGATTTTTAGATCTAAAAAAGGGCCAAAAAACCTAGCTTCATTCCCCATTGAGTTCTTCAGGAATTATTGATCGTTTTGACTTGAAACTGACATTGATCGATTGCTCTCGTCAAGAGAAATCGATTAATGTAAGTTTTAGCTCATCTCGAAACTATCAGATTCCGGACGGTGCTCGTTGTCTGCCATAAATCATTTCGTCGTCCTGATTGTTTCAACATGTATATCTCTTTCTCATGTTCTTTCTTTCTATCTTGAATTGTTATTACGTTTTGGCTAAGTCGTCCGTTTGCAGAAATTGGAGGTTAACTTTGTTTCGTAGAAGACGATTTGTTAGGTTGCTAGATGTCTTAAGATAATTGATTTTGATTTTAATTGTTTTTTTGTTAATTTAAGTTAGTTGTTGAATTTATTTAGCTATGTGGAATGCTTTTGTTTTGGTTATCATTAGGTTGTTCCAAAATCATGCTGATTGTGGCCTGGTTCGAAATGGATTGGGGCCTGCCTTGTTTGACAGGCAGGTCTATTGAGTATTAAATCCCAAAGACATAAAATGCTTGTTGATGCAAAAAGAAAACTAAGAGAGTATATACAGGGGTGATAAAGGGTAATTTAGGTTTTGAACCAGCAGAATCTTTTCTGTTACACCTTAGGAAGCTTCTAGAAAAAGGGTTAAAGGGCAATAAAATGAAAGAATTAGGTCTGATTTGGGTAAAAGAGGTGATTTTCAGAAGCTAAAGGTTTAAGAAATAAAAAGAAATATCTGGAAATAGGACAGCTGTCCAATTCAGTTGCAAAAGATGCCATTTTCCTAAATTTTAGGAGGCTGACGGATTCTTTTCTAGGCCTTATCTCATTTTCCCATAGAGCATATGCATATTCTATAAAAGGGTACTCTTCCTCATATTCTCACACGTTTTTTTGCATATCTACTCACAAATACACTGGATTTTACACTGTTACTCTGATTTTCACCGAGTTCTCTGAAAAAGAAACAATCTGGAAAATAGAGAAAATTCCAAACTTTCCTCTATTTTGTCTTCTTGCTTCATCTCGTTGGGGTTTTACAAGTTTGATTGACCTTCAAGACCTGGGTTTTACTGCTGTCTGCTGAGCTTCGAGTTTGAATCAGATTATGTTCTTATTTGGATATCTTAGTGTTTTCTTGCTTAACTAGGTCAGTACCCAGATCTCTGTGCATTTTATGCTCTTATCAAATGACTAGAAATGCGTCTGCTCTTGTTTAATCTCTGAATATCTGTTTGTTTCTATCTTAGTGTGTGATTTAATGGACTTTTCGTTTTAATCATAAATCGAAACAGTGAAGTAGCTTTGAAATATAACACTTATGAAAATTTGATCAACTAAGTATGAGTCTTTAATTGTTGAGTTGATTGATAATCTCAAATGATGTTTGAAATTTGTTTAAATCTTGCAGATTTAGCAATAGCGCTAAACATAAAGCTATTATAGTTTTCTGTATATGTGATGAGTAATTTTGTGCCATTTCGAGGATATAGAAGGCTTTTGCTGCTTGATCATATGGCTATAGTTTGCGGATTTGGCTACTAATTGGCCAAATCAGCAAAATTCTAAGCCAAAGAATGGGATTCTGTCGCTGGTAGTATGCTGAAGGTTAACTACTTCATGTTGTGGATTGAGGTTTATGTGGATAGATTAGATCCGAATTGGAAAGTATTCATTAGTTTAGCAATTTCATGGAGAATTGTAATAGAAGTGATTGATGTTTTAAAGTTCGTATTCTGATTCTTGTATAAAAATTAGTTGTAATTCTTGAATGTCAGATAAGCATGTCTTCCTATTTAAAGTGGTTTGTAGTTGTTTTCACTTTAGCACTAATGCACGAGAAAAATATGTTTTACAGTATCTTTCACTAAAAGCAAATTTGGTCTTTCAATTGTTTGAAGTTGCTACCTGTTGGCCTATAGTTCACTTAGCTTTAATTCAGGCATTAGAATTATTTCAGGGATCAACTAATGACTAGTTTAAAAATGGATTGTTGTGTTTATAAAATCTCAACTTGTATCATGATTAACTCATCTCGTAATCTTCCTGTGATCCAATGTCAGGCAGATTTGAATATCAAATGACGGAATCGCCTAGTATTCGTGTATTAAGGCAGAATGTGGATTGTAGAATATCCAGCCACTTATAAAGAGTAAATCTCCCACCTTATACCATTATACTTATCCATATGCGAAGACCTTGCAATAGTCTCATAGTAGTTTTAGGAAGATACGACTAAATCATGAACGTTGTAGCTTGCTTTAGGCGCGATTAATAAATCATCGTGACTATGGGTACGATTTTCGTGGCATAGTCATGATACGTAAATCGCGGGTGCGTTTCACGTGGCGCGATTCATAATATGTACAAAAACAAACGAGTGCGCGACATCGCAACTTGTTCAGACAAATTTCATAAATATTAAAGCGGTCAAAGGAAAAGTGCACAATATGTTTCAAATATGTATTAAATCAGATAAATAGGCCAATTGTTAATAGTTGAGCGACCGTGCTAAAACCACGAAATTCGGGAGTGCCTCACACCTTCACTCGGGTTAACAAAATTCCTTACTCGGTCTTTTGTGTTCGCAGACCATAAATAAGAGTTAATTTCCTCGATTTGGGATTTAAAATAAACAGGTGACTTGGGACACCATAAATTATCCCAAGTGGCGACTCTGAAACTAATAAATAATCTCATTTTGAATAATGTCACTTTAATTGGAAAAACTCCCTTATCCCTCGGAAAAAAGGAGGTGTGACAACTAGCGTATCAAGCCTCATCCTCCCTTCAATCACCATCTCCCAAACTTTCATTGTATGGCTTAACAACTTGATACCCTTCGTATGCGTATACAGTACCCAAACTCACGATGACGCTCTGAGTACTCTAACTTACCCACCATAATGCTCTTATCCCCCTCCTCATTCAAGAGTTTATGGAAGTAAGGCTGTCATCTCTACCTAATATGTGCCCCCTCCAACAAAACTTTACCCTCCTCTTCTTTTATGCACCTCGTTTGGTCTACATCTCGGGCCTTCCTTTCTCTAACCTTTGCTAGCTTGTACAACTTGTTGTCCCCGCCTTTGTCCCTAATTTCCAAACGACCAAACGTCGCGGTCTTAGCCGTCGTAACCGCTAACTTTGCCTCCTTCCTAGCCTTCTTATACCCCTTTCTGTTAGCTCTCTTCTGCTCCTCGTGTATGCTCTCCACTAGCTTCAAATATGCCATTTTCTTAGCTTCCACTTTCCCTTGAACCTCTTCGTTTCACCGCCAGTCCCCTTTGTGGCTACAAAAAAACCCTTCGAGACCCCTAACACCTCTCTCGCCACCTCTCTAATACAATTCGTTGTCGTAGTCCACATACATCTCGCGTCCTTGCTACTTCTCCAGGCCCCCATAGCCAGCAACTTCTCCCCCAACTCCTGGGCTTTATCCTTAGCAATGCACCCCACCTGATCCTGGATATACCAGGTATACACCTCTTCCTCCTCTTCCACCTGATCTCTAAGTCCATAACCAAAAGCCTATGTTGGGTCATAAAATTCTCACTCGGGATGACCTTGCAATCCATGCATAAACCTCTATCACATTTTCTCAGAAGAAGATAACCAATCTGGGTCTTGGCCACCGTACTCCGGAAGGTTATCAGGTGGTCTGCCTTCTTCAGGAAACATGAGTTAACAATCACCAGATCAAAAGATTTGGCGTACTCGAGCAACGAAGTACCTCCTCCGTTTTTTTCACCAAAACCGAAGCCTCCATGCACACCGTCATATCCACCAGACAACCTCCCAATGTGGCCGTTAAAATATCCTCCTACAATAAG
Source organism: Nicotiana tabacum (assembly GCF_000715075.1). Lineage (NCBI taxonomy): Eukaryota > Viridiplantae > Streptophyta > Magnoliopsida > Solanales > Solanaceae > Nicotiana > Nicotiana tabacum. The sequence goes on along the minus strand of NC_134103.1, from coordinate 10,605,768 downwards.
CTTCTCGGTGGACGGTATGCCCCGCTCCAATCCATTCATATTCTCCCAAAAGTGCCTTTTAACCTCCTCGTCCAACCCGCTTGAGGCGCGTAAGCACTAACTACGTTCAGAGTATGCCCTCCCACAACTATCTTAATGGCCATTAACCTAACAATAACCCTCTTAACCTCAACCACTAACTCCTTTAGATCCCTATCAACCAAGATGCCTACCCCATTCTTCCCTCTCACCCTCCCCGAATACAAGGTGATGAGAGGGAATCTCTGAAGGTCGGACATCGAAAAATCTCTGTTTTCCGTTTTGAGAAATTGGATTACTTAATGAACCATCCTGTATCTAATTATGCTGAACCCTTGTTTTGCTTTTGGTGTCCAAACACGCAGCCCCCTTTAATTTATTATCCCACTACCGCAGAATTTGGATTTCTTCCTCGGGTAAACCGTGATTATAACTACTTTTATTATTATTCATTAGGTTTCAAACCAGATGAAATGAAGTACAAAATTTTGATGATTACTTATGATCATTCTTCTGAACCCACAAGATACTGGGTTTTAACTCTAGAAAGAAGCGAAACGTGGAGAGAGATAATCGATGCACCCGATTATTCTCCATTTGATTATGTAGGAGTTTACATTGATGGAACTATCTATTTCTTCGGTTCTTACAATGATAAAACATGCATAGTTGCTTTTAATGTTGGAACCGAGAATTTCAGAATTATCTCGTTGTGGGAAGATGTGGAATGGTGAAGTTCTTCCTCCTACTTATGTATTATCCGAAGTTCTTTGGAATATTTGGATTATGAGGAATGAACTTGTGTAGAATGGTAAAGTTCTTTCTCCTACTTATGCATGTGTTATTTGAAGCTCTGAAAGTTTTAAGCGAATGGAAGATTGCCATGACTGAAAAGTGATTGGGAGGTCTAGTGCGTGCTTCCATTCGGATTGTGGCCCCTTCTCGGTCTAAGCCTCCACATGGGATCTGGAAATATAATATAGATGCAGTTGTCTTCCATACTTCGGCTGCAATGGAGTAGGGCTATTATGCGTGATTCAGCAGGTCAGTCTATAGTTCGTCGGTTTTTCAAGGTTGTATCAATACGAGGCATACTGAAATTATAGGTTTACGTGTTGCTCTCGTCTAGTTGATTTAACATTTTAATGGTTCGGGTATAGTTGAATGTGACGCCCAAGAAATTGTGCTTTCTTGTGACTCCTCAAGTGAAGATTTTACAGAGTTTGGAGTCTTTTAGAGGCTTGGCGTTTCTTGTTAAGGAGAAATTCTAATGTTTCTCTGGCTCGGGTTAAGAGGCAAGCAAATCTAGTTCTATTGGGAATATGCTTCTAGTTTTATCATAAACTTGTCTAATAAAAGTCTATGTTTGTTCAAGAGAAATAGTAACTTTTTTTAGTTTTGTAATTAATTCAGAAGATTAGGGTGCAAAACATCACACACAAAAAAATAAGATGTAACAAAAGAGTATATGTTAGGGGAGCAAATTAGCTAATTACTCTTAAAACAAATCTATATAAAGCATGGCCCTGTACAATAAGCTACGTCTTTAAACCCTAGTAAAATTGCCTACAAACACTTCAATTCCTCATGTAAAGAAGATGATGGAGACTGCTCGTACAAAATCTTCCATTCCTGACGAAATTATCTATGATACATTCTTTTGGCTTCCTATCAAGTCTTTAATGCGTTTCAAGTGCGTTTCTAAATTTTATAGCTCTCTTGTATCAGATTCGTGTTTCGTAGACATCCATCAATATAACTCTATACATCATCCTGATAAAGCCAAATTCCTCATACACTTAAGGGATAAAGAAATTTTTTACACCATAGACGTGGAGGTGGAACATGAAAAGCCTCTGTTATTCGTGTTGGGAAATTGCGTGGCTTAATAATTTTTCCTAAATTTGATTATGCTAAAGGCTTGTTTGGCTTATGGTGTAGTACAAGTCGGCTGCCCCCTGTTATTTATAATCCCATTACAAGAAAAGTAAGACCTCTTCCTCGCCTAAATATCTTTGACAAGATAACTGATTGTTACTATTCATTAGGTTTCGAACCAGATAAAAGCAAGTACAAAATTTTGTTGGTTAGACATTCTTGTTTACCCTTGAGATATTGGGTTTACACTCTAGGAACAAGCAAATCATGGAGAGAGATCAAAAGCGCAGTCGATTTTTTCCCATTACTGAAGGGAGGAGTTTACATTAATGGAGCTATATATATCTTTGGTTTTTACAACAAAAGATTCTGCATAGTGGAATTTAATCTTAGAACCGAAAATTTCAGAATTGTCCCGTGGTGGAAAGATTTACAATATGATCCGGAAGGGTGGTTTTATTACTTGATAGAATTGGAGGGAAAGTTAGCAGTTGTTGATCGGTCCACGAAAGGAGAGATGGATTTGTGGATTTTGGAGAGATCTAAAAGCAGTGAAGAATGGGTAAAGCATGCTATTGCCTTTCCCTCTGAACTTTCTGATAGTTTGAGGTCTTGCTTTTGTAGTAGTATTCCTGATGATGAGATGGTATTCATCACTAACTCGCGGCTCGGGCCAAATTGATTTCCTTTTATAATTGGAAGAAGAAGATTTGGATGCCATCAAAAATCGAAACAACTTAACTTGGAAAAGATGTTGAGACTATTGGTATTTGTAGTTATGCAGATAGCCTCTTATCCTTACGATATGCAGACATCCTCTTATAGCCTTATGCAAGAATGGAGGAAAAGCATAGCCTCATGCAAATGGAAAAAGTCAGTGCTTAGCCTTATGCGACAATAGAGGCAGAGCTTAGCCTCATGCAGATAATGAAGGCACTGTTTAGCCTTATACAAGAATGGAGGCAAAGCTTAGTCTCATGTGGGTACGAGGGCTAGCCTCTTATCTTTAGTTTCTTTAGAAGGGAGAAAATCGAATTTCTTCTTGCATCAAATTAGAATGAAGTAAATTCCTATAGTATCTTTTTGCAATAATCAAAATTTTATTTGTTAATGGTGTGCTTAAAGTACCGGCGTATAGACATTATATTTTCTAACTGCACTAAGAGAGTAGCACCTGTATTAACAGAGGGAGTAAACTTTTTGTTTTTTGGTGCTTTCTTTTGTGGAGGTAAGGGTCGACACCCCCTCCGTGTACAGCTTTACTATGAAGAATATAAGCACTCTGTTGTGTTAAGACAAAAGTTACATTAGTGCTAACTACAACATAGACTCTTTGCTGAGAGTAGTACTACCTCTCATCTATAGTGAAGTTTACAAGAAAGAGCATCTAGCAAAGCATTGATCTTGTAATGAATATCATTTTAAAATGAATATTTTGAATTCACCTTTCATAGGTCTAACTCGAAAGCTTGGAAAGCCATCTGCATCATTCTTCAATGTGGCTATAATTTGAGGGTTGAAACCACGCTACGAATATAGACCTTAGCCCCGACTCTACCTCGAAAGTTGGCTCATTTGATGAGGATTATCGAAAACCATATAAAGAGACTAAGTTACATCTCCACACCGTTGTGGAACTCAATTACACCTCCTACACCAATGTAATGGATTAAACACATAGTAAATAAAAGGTTTTAGTTAATATATGGCAGCATTTTGATTACAATATTTATTTGACTATTCGATTAATATTATTAAATTCCTAATGGAACTTGTCCCTAATTGAACTTGGACTTGACTCTCATGTATTTTGATCATAATATACCAATGGAGATAGAGATATACCAGTGTCTATCAGGATTCTTTTAGGGAACATTAGACTTGAGCAGAGATGTGTCTTTTAGGGAAGATGTTTTTCCTTTCAAGTCCTCTCATTATCAGTTGAGACATCATGTTGTTGTTGACTGCTGGGATGATTCCCATGTTGGTTGTCACATGTTCATTGGATCCATCATCTACTACTGACACTGTCCATAGTCCTTCTAGCACTCCTGGTTCTATGTCTTTGGAAGGTACAACAACTAATAACACTGATGATACTATCATACACACATTACCTATTTTCTTAGTGTGATGACCCAAAATATTATCTTTAAATTTAATAATTAATTCTGTATTCTAAGACCTCGAAAAGCACTATTTATCATTCCTTGACTTGCGTGCGCAGTCCGTAAAATTTTTCGAAAAGTTTTCAGGTGAAAAATGGATTAAAATGTGAATTAGATGTTTAAAACACAATTGAGTTGACTTTGGTCAATATTTTGAGCAAACAGACTCGAATTAGTGTTTTGACAGTTCCGGTAGGTCCGTATCATGAATTGGGACTAAGGCGTATGCCCGGAATCAAATTTCGAGGTCCCTAGCCCGAGATATGGAATTTTGATAAAAAATTTAAAGTTTAAGTTCAAATAATGACCGGATATCGAATTATGTGCAAATGACCCCGGAATAAAATTTTGATGATTCCAACAGCTCTGTATCGGAATTTTATTTGGAAGTCCGTAGTGGAATTAGGCTTAAAATGCCGAAAGTTGAATTTTTGGGAAATTTGACCGAGGAGTTGACTTTTTGATATCGGGGTCGAAATCCGATTCTAAAAATTTTTATAGCTCCGTTATATCATTTATGACTTGCTTGCAAAATTTGAGATCAATCGGACTTGATTTGATAGGTTCCGGTGTTGTTTGTAGAAATTGAAAAGTTTCAAAGTTCATTAGGCTTGAATCTATGTGTGATTCGTGATTTTAGCGTTGTTTGATGTGATTTGAGGTTTCAAATAAGTTCGTATGATGTTTTAGGACTTGTTGGTGTATTAGGTTGAGGTCCCGAGGGCCTCGGGTGAGTTTCGGATGGTTAACGGATCAAAAATGGGACTTAAACAGCTGCTGCAAAAGCTGCTGCAAATTTTCTTCTGCTGTGAAATCGAGCCCCCAGAAATCGAGCCGAGGATCGAAGGTAGGCTCGAGATCCATAATCGAAGGCAGGCTCGAGATCCATGATCGAAGGCCACTGATCGAAGGCCCAGGATCGAGGGCTATGACCAAGGCCAGTGATCGAAGGCCATAAGGATCGAAGCCATGATCGATAGCCAGGATTGATGGCTGTGATCGAGCCCCAGGGTCGAGGACCATGATCGGACTCCGCTTAATCGGACTCCCATGTTCGAGGTCCAGGATCGGACTCCACGATCGAGGTCAGCCTGGACAGATCCGTAAGTTATAAAAATAGGGGGCTTCGTCCCATTTACCATTTTTAACAACTTGAAGCTTGAGCAGAGGCAATTTTTGATATATCTTCAAGGAAAAATATTGGGGTAAGTGTTCTTAACTCAATCTTGGTTAGATTACCCGAATCCATCACTGTTTTAACATTTAATTGGTGATTTAAGTTGGAAAAATTTGAAAACCCTCTTGGATATATTTGTGGATTTGAGGGTCGAATCGTTATTGAAATTTAGTCATTTTGGTATGGTTAGACTCGTGATTGAATGGGCGTTCATATTTCGTAACTTTCGCCGGATTCCGAGATGTGGGCCCCACTGGTAAATTTTGACCTAATTTCGGATTTTATTGAAAAATATAATATTTTCTTATGAAATTGATTACTATAATTTTTGTTGACTGTATCGAATTAATTATGATTAGATACGAGTCGATCGGAGTCGAAAAATCGAGAAAAAAACATAATACTTGGTTAAATTGGAGCAAGTCGAGGTAAGTGACTTGTCTAACCTTGTGTGGGGAAAATTTCCCCTAGAATTGATATTAATGTGATTATTGAAATGTGTTAAAAGTCGTGTACACGAGGAGACGAGTGTGTACACGGGCTAAATATGAAAGATTATATTTTTAAATTGTGTAGATCATTATTGCGCATTTATTAAATTATTTTATCTTGTTATATTCTTCATCATTGATCTGTGATATATATTTTAAATTTGTTTGACCTTTTTCTACTAATTATTTTACCTATTTAATTGAAACTTGATTTCTTTTATACTCTGCATTATTTGAAGGTTGATTTTTTTTAAAATTAAATATTATTAATATGAAGTATTTGGAATTTTATTTATTTGATATTGAAGCAACGTATTAAAAATTTGAAATATTATTTTCTTGAATTATTATTCTCGAATATTTTCGTAAGATTTTTTTTTTTTGGATTATTCTGGCATGAGCCGCGAGCTCTTTATTATTGAAAAATATTATTGTTGATTTTTTTTGTGTGGAAAATAAATCGTGAAGGCTCCCGCGGTGGTATAAGGAAATGAGATATTGTGAAATTATTTATAATTTGGGACTACGAGGCGGTACCTCGGTAGTGCCCTTGTTGATATTGATTTATGGCCATAGTTGCTTTCGATTAATTGTTGTGATTTTCATAAAGTTGAAGAAAATTCGGTTTTGATTCCACGAGATATTATTTGTAATTATTTGGTGTCATTAAATGTGACATATTATTTGATTTATTTCCAATGTCATTTTATTTTACTATATTGTTTAACATTTTACCATGCCATTATTATATTCCAGTAGGGCCTCACCTGACCTCGTCACTACTCTACCAAGGTTAGGCTTCGCACTTACTGGGTAACGTTGTGGTGTATTCATACTACGCTTCTGTATATCTTTTTGTGCAGATCCAGGTACATTTTACCAGCCTAGATGTCAGTGAGTTACCTGTGCACGGAGACTTCGAGGTATATCTGCCAGCGTCCGCAGACTCCGGATTCCCCTTCTATCATTTTTTGTTGCTTCCTTATATTTCATTTAGACCTTGATATATAGAGACATTGAGAATAAATTCTTGGAAGCTTATGACTTATTTCTACCGGGTTTTGGGATTTAAAATTGTTTGAATTGTAGTTTATTTATTTCAGATATTTATTATTATTTCGCATTGATAAGGTTACCTAGTCTTAGAGACTAGGTGCCATCACGACATCCTATGGAGGGAATTTGGGGTCGTGACAAGTTGGTATCAGAGCACTAGGTTCATAGGTGTTATGAGTCACAAGCAGGTTTAGTAGAGTCTTACGGATCGGTACGGAGACGTCTGTACTTATCTTCGAGAGGCTATGGAACTGTTAGAAAATATTCACTTCTTTGATTCCTTATCGTGCGTATTTGTTGACTTCAAAATTTTAAACAATTGTCTTTCTATTCTCTTATATATGGTGAGGACACGCACAACTGGATATGATGATCAAACACCCGCGCCCCCTGTTGGAGCCGCAAGAGGCCGGGGTCGGGGTAGAGGCCGAGAAAGACCACGTGGTGCAGCCAGAGCACCTGCACGAACTGCTGCACCAGAGCCACCAATAGCTCCAGTTGGAGAGCAGGCACCTGAAATGCCTGTTACTACTCCTACACTTCAGGAGACTCTTGCCGAGTTTTTGAGTATGTTTGGCACTTTAGCTCAGGCAGGATTAATTCCACTTGCTCCTGCCACATCTCAGGCTGGGGGAAGAGCGCAGACTCCCACCGCCCGTACTCTAGAGCCACGTGCCCAAGTTGACCATGCCCCAGAGGTTATACCAGTGCAACCAGTTGTCCCAGTTCGGCCTGATATTAGGACAGCAGTTTCAGAAGGGGAGCAGCTCAGGCTCGAGAGGTATAAAAAGTACCACCATCCCACTCTCAGCGGTTTAGCTTCAGAGGATGCTCAGGGTTTTCTGGAGGAATGTCATCGTATCCTTCGTACTATGGGTATTGTGGATTCCAGTGGGGTTTCTTTCACGACATTCCAGTTTAGAGGAGCAGCCTACCAGTGGTGGCAGGCATATGAGTTGGATAGTCCCGATGAGGCATCTTCACTCACTTGGACTCAATTTTCAGATATGTTCTTAAGGGAGTATGTTCCTCAGAGTCTTAGGGATGCATGGCGCGTAGAGTTTGAGCAGTTGCGCTAGGGTTCTATGACTATGTCAGAGTATGCGGTCTGATTCAGTGATTTGGCTAGGCATGCACCTGCCTTAGTTGCTACTGTTCGAGAGCGGGTTCGCAGATTTATTGAGGGTCTTCACCCTAGTATCAGATACAGTATGGACCGAGAGCTAGAGATAGACATCACATACCAATAGGTGGTGTCAATTTCTAGAATATTAGAAGGTATGCGGACTCGGGAGAGGGAAGAGAGGGAAGCTAAGAGACCCCGAGGTTCTGGAACATATAATAATTCTCGTGCCCCCGTTGCAGCCCGTCATGGTAGAGTTTATGTGAGCCATCCTATTTATTCAGCACTTCCAGCTTCCAGTGGTATTCCGACTACTCCCAGACCTCAGGTTCCATATTATGCACCACCAGTGTCTTCTGTACCTCCTGTACGGAGTGCTTTCAGTCGACAGTCTAGTCGATCAGGCCCGAGCCAGTCCCAACAGCCACGTCCTCCGAGGGCTTGTTTTGAGCGTGGTGACACTCGTCATATTATGAGAGATTGCCCCAGATTTAGGAGGGGTGCACCTCCACAAATTTCTCAGGCCCCACCTATTCCACAGGGTCCTTAGGCTTCTCAGGCCATGATTACTACACCAGTTGCCACTCCACCTGCACAGCCAGCTAGAGGTGGAGGTCGGGCGGGTAGAGGTCGCCTTAGAGGGGGAGGCTAGGCCAGATATTATGCCCTTGCTGCTAGGACAGATGCCGTTGCATCCGATTCTGTTATCACAGGTATTATTCCGGTCTGTCATAGAGATGCATCCGTTTTATTTGATCCAGGTTCCACTTATTCTTATGTGTCATCTTATTTTGCCCCGTATTTGTGTGTATCACGAGATTACTTGAGTTCTTCTGTTTATGTATCTACACCCGTAGGTGAATTCATTATTGTAGACCATGTGTATCGGTCATGTTTAATTGTTATCAGTGGTTTTGAGACCAGAGCTGATTTATTATTGCTCAATATGGTGGATTTCGATATTATTTTGGGCATGGACTGGTTGTCTCCCTATCACGCTATTCTTAATTGTTACGCCAAGACGGTGACATTGGCTATGCCGGGTCTACAACAGCTAGAGTGGAGAGGTACCTCGGATCATGTTCCTAGCAGGGTTGTTTCATTTCTTAA